>NC_092714.1:34907494-36278179 GCF_047496885.1 Scyliorhinus torazame | reverse complement strand
TAATGCCCAGTGTAGGATTTGAGCCGAGGCGGTGGGGGGGAGGGGGGGAATTGTGTCATCCTCTTTGAAAAGGCCCAGCAGGTGTTTATGGTCTGTTACGATTGTGAAATGTTGACCATAGACATATGTGTAGAATTCCTTCGCCCCCAAAATAACAGCAAATCCTTCCTTTTTGATTTCAGAATAACGTCTTTCCACATCTGCCAAGGTTCTGGATGCATATGCCATTTTACCAACGATGGGAAAGGACTTCCCCGACTCCATAAGGAGAGGCATCACTTGGTAATACCAATCCTCTCTTGGGATCTTAAGGAGCCAGGATGTTAGATGATTGTAACTATTGCTTCACCTTCGTGAAGGCTTCATCCTGCCTCGTCTGCCACATCCACTTCTGGGGCAACATTCTCCGACCCCCCCCGCCGGGTCAGAGAATCGCCGGGGGCTGGCGTGAATCCCGCCCCCGCCGGTTGCCGAAGACTCCGGCACCGGATATTCGGCAGGGGCGGGAATCGCGCCGCGCCGGTTGGCGGGCCCCCCCCGCTCGATTCTCCGGCCCGGATGGGCCGAAGTCCTGCCGATAAATTGCCTGTCCCGCCGGCGTAAATTAAATCACCTACCTTACCGGCGGGACAAGGCGGGTTAGGCGGGCTCCGGGGTCCTGGGGGGGGCGCGGGGCGATCTGACCCCGGGGGGTGCCCCCACGGTGGCCTGGACCGCGATCGGGGCCCACCGATCCGCGGGCGGGACTGTGCCGTGGGGGCACTCTTTCCCTTCCGCCTCCGCCACGGTCTCCACCATGGCGGAGGTGGAAGAGACTCCCTCCACTGTGCATGCGTGGGAAACTGTCAGCGGCCGCTGACGCTCCCGCGCATGCGCCGCCCGGAGATGTCATTTCCACGCCAGCTGGCGGGGCGAAAATTCCTCTGGCGTCGGCCTAGCCCCTCAATGTTGGGGCTCGGCCCCCAAAGATGCGGAGCATTCCGCACCTTTGGAGCGGCGCGATGCCTGTCTGATTGGCGCCGTTTTGGGCGCCAGTTGCCGGACATCGCGCCGTTTCGGGAGAATTTCGCCCCTGGTGTTTTTTTAACAGTGTACAGGGGTGACAATAAAGTGGCCACGTTTGGGATAAATTTCCCAGAGTAGTTTACGAGGCCTAGCAAAGGTTTTAATTCTGTTGTATTCTGGGAGGGTCGGTGCCTCTTTGATGGCCTTAACTTTTCCTACATGAGGTGTAAGCCTTTTATATTGACTCGGTACCCTAGGTAAATCGCTTCATCTGCCTGGAACACACATTTTTCTCATCAGAAAAACATCTCAAATCCTCCTGCAGATTTGCTAGGTGCTCCTCTTCCATGGATCCTATGATGAGTATGTTGTCTAGGTATACTTTCATCTTAGGTAGCCCCTTGAAGAATGTTCTCCATTACGCGTTGAAAAATGGCGCTTGCTTGAAGGAGGACATTGAACTTTTGAGGAGATGGTCGCTTTCTGTTCCTTTGGATTTGTTTTTCTTCTCTTTTGGGGCCATTGCCCTGTGCTTTTCCTTTGTGGGGGATGGTGGGTTGCTCTTTTCTTTGTGTTTGGATTGGCGTTGTCTTTTTGTGCACCGGGATAAAGTTTCAGCAGGGGGAGGGGAATCAGCAGATGGTAGGGTGCTAGGCGCCATGGGCAGGGGCTAGCAGGCTAGCTGGGCGGGCTAGTTCACAGAAGAGCGGTGTGGTGTAGGCAAATGGTTAGAGTGTTGATGGGGGTTGGGACTGTTATTTTGGGGTGGGGGGTGAACTGCTGACAGGGAAGGGGCTTTTAAGATATGCTATGGAGAGGGTCGATGACAGTGGACATCCGAGGGCGGTTGGCGGCTGGTCCAGAAGGGGATATGGTTGACCATTGAGGGGTGGGGGGGGGGGGGGGTTAACCCGACCAGGCTTATCACATGGAATGTGAGAGGGTTTAATGGGCTGGTCAAGAGGGCTTGTGGATTTACACATTTGAGGAGTTTAAAGGCGGATGTGGTTCTTCTGCAGGAAACACGCTTGAAGATTGGGGATCAGACTAGGCTTACGAAAGGGTGGGTAGGGCAGGTATTTCATTCTAGATTAGAATCAAAAATGAGGGGGGGGTCGCAATATTGATTAATAAACGGGCAGCTTTCGAAGTGGGAAGTATAGTGACAGATTCTGAGGGGAGGTATGTTATGGTGAGTGGGAAATTGGAGGGGAGGCCGATGGTGCTGATGAATACTCACGCTCCGAATTGGGATGATGCGGAGTTCATGAGGCGGGTGTTGGGGCAGATTCCTGATTTGGCCTCGCACCGGTTGATAATGGGGGGGGGGGGGGGGGTCGGTTTGTACCCCGATGTATAATAGTCAGCGGTTTGTACCGGGTGGGCTGGATGGTGGGTTCCGGGGATGGCAAAGGGCAGGAATTAGGAGGATGGGGGTTCTATTTATAGACGGGAGCTTCCCCAGCTTGAAAGCCTTGGAGGATAAATTTGAATTGCCAGCAGGGAATTGGCTTAGGTATCTGCAGGTGCGAGACTTCTTGAGAAGGCAGGTTCTGGCCTTCCCGCTGCTGCCACCACGGGGGATACAGGACAGAGTAGCTTTCAGTACCTGGGTGGGAGAGGGGAAGGTATCAGATATTTACCAGGAACGTTTGGAATCGGAGCAAACTCCGGTGGAGGAGCTTAAGGGCAAGTGGGAAGACGAGCTCGGAGGAGAGATAGAGGTGGGTCTATGGGCGGATGCCCTAAGCAGGGTTAATACCTCCTCATCGTGCGCCAGGCCTAGCCTGATACAATTTAAGGTAGTCCACCGGGCACACATGACGGTGGCCTGGATGAGCAAGTTTTTTGGGGTAGAGGACAGGTGTGCGAAGTGCGCGGGAAGCCCAGCAAATCATGTCCACATGTTTTGGGCATGCCCGAAGCTTGGAGGGTTTTGGCAGGGTTTTGCTAAGGCAATGTCCACGGTAGTCAAAACACGGGTGGTGCCGAGTCCGGAAGTAGCGATCTTTGGAGTGTCGGAGGATCCGGGAATTCAGGGGGCGAAAGAGGCCGACGTCCTGGCCTTTGCCTCCCTGGTAGCCCGGAGACGGATCTTATTAACATTGAGGGACTCGAAGCCCCCGAGTGTAGAGACCTGGGTTAGTGACATGGCTGGGGTTCTCAGTCTTGAGAAGATAAAGTTCGCCTTAAGAGGGTCAATGTTAGGGTTCTCCCGGAGGTGGCAGCCGGTCATCGACTTTCTCGGGGAAAATTTAAATGTCAGCAGAAGCAGTGTTCCAAGGGGAGGGGGAGAGGGACGGATTGTTGTTGTATGGTTGGGGTGTGTGAAGATTGAGATGGGGGTGGAAATGTTTATTATAACATGTTTTTGTTATTGTTATAAAAACTTGCAAATACCCTAATAAAAATATATTAAAAAAAAAAGATAATGGTATCTTTTGATAAAAAAAGATTTCACTACGACTCTGGATCCAAGGTTGGATCGGTCGAGTTCGAGGTCAGGGAGAGTGTTGGCGGTAGCAAAGGAGCTGAAGGGGTTTATGGAGGACCTGGGTTGGGTGAGTAGATCCGTGGAGGTTTGAGAGGCCGAGGGCGAAGGAATTTTTGTTTTTCTCCCATGTGCACAGGGTGTACTCCTGAATTGACTATTTTGTGCTGGATAGGACATTGTTGGCAGGGGCAGCCGGTTCGGCAATTGCTGTGCCGGATCATGTGTGGCACTTTGCGGACTTGCGGATAAACAGGGGAGGGGGTCAGCGCTTGCAATGGAGGTTGGATGTGGGCTATTGTCGGATGAGGAGGTGTGTGAGCGGGCTAGGGCGGCCATAATAATAAAAATAATATAATAATAATAATCTTTATTGTCACAAGTAGGCTTACATTAACACTGCAATGAAGTTCCTGTGAAAAGCCCCCAGTCGCCACATTCCGGTGCCTGTTCGGGTACACGGAGGGAGAATTCTGAATGTCCAATTCACCTAACGGCACGTCTTTCGGGACTTGTGGGAGGAAACCGGAGCACCCGGAGGAAACCCACGCAGACACGGGGAGAACGTGGAGACTCCACACAGACAGTGAGCCAAGCCAGGAATCGAACCTGGGGCCCTGGAGCTGTGAAGCGACAGTGCTAACCACTGTGCTACTCAGGGACATGTGGAGCTGAACGACGTGGAGAGGTTTCGCGGCCATGTTGTGGGAGGTACTGAAGTCGGTAGTGAGGGGGGAGTGTATCTCGATACGGGCACACTGGGAGAAGGCGGAGCGGGTGGAGATGGAGAGTCTAAGTGCAGGGGATCTTGCAGGTGGACAGGAGGTATTCGGAGGCCCTGAGGCGGGGCCATTGAGGGAGCGGCAGAAACTGCAGATGGAGTTTGAGCATTTTCCACGGGGAAGGCGGTAGGGCAGTTGAGGAGGACGAGGGGGGTGGTTTACGAATATGGGGAGAAGGCGAGCAGGATGCTGGCGCATCAATTAAGTAAACAGGAGGCAGTGAGGGAGATCGGGAAAGTGAAGGACGGGGGACACGGCCTTGGACTCGGTGGGGGTGAATGGGGTGTTTGGGGATTTCTACAGGAGGCTGTATGAGTCGGAACCCACAGCCAGGTTGGAGGTTATGAGCCGGTTTATGAAGGGGTTGGAGTTCCCGAGGGTGGAGGAGGACCTGCTGAGTAGCTGGAAGCCCCCATTGGGTTGGTAGAGGTGGTGGAAGGATTGGAGGCGATGCAGTCGGGCAAGGCCCCAGGCCCAGACAGATAACCAGTGGAGTTTTATAAAAGGTTTTAGGTGGTACTGGGGCCTTTGCTGATGAGAGCGTTTCACGAGGCGAGGGAGCAGGATGTGCTCCTCCCGATGTTATCACAGGCCTCAATCTCCTTGATTCTAAAATGGGACAAGGATCCGGAGCAGTGTGGGTCCTATAGGCCGTTCTTGCTATTTTTTGGGGAGAGTACTGAATTTTTTTTTTTTCCCAATTAAGGGGCAATTTAGCATGGCCAATTCACCTACCCTGCACATCTTTGGGTTGTGGGGTTGAAACCCACGCAGACATGGGGAGAATGTGCAAACTCCATACAGACAGCGACCCGGGGCCTGGACCGAACCCGGGTCTTCAGCACCGTAGGCAGCAGTACTAACCACTGTGCCACCGTGCCACCCCTCGATCTCGCTATTGAATGTGGACGGCAAGTTATTGGCCAAGATCTTGGCCTCGAGAATTGAGACTGTGTGCCAGGGGTGGTAGGGGAGGACCAAACGGGGTTCATGAAGGGCACGCATCTGTTGCCTAACATTAGGAGATTATTAAATATGATAATGATGCCCCCCCGAGGGACGGGATGTGGAGGTGGTGGTCGCCATGGATGCAGAGAAGGCCTTCGATCGGGTGGAACGGGAATATATTTGGGTGGTGCTGTGGCGGTTTGGGTTCGGGCAAGGATTTGTGAATTGGGTCCGACTGTGGTATCAAGCAGCAGTGGCGAGTGGGCGGACAGACCGGGCGAGCTCGGATTATTTCAGGCTGCATTGGGATGCGAGGAAGGGATGTCCACTCTCCCCATTGCCCTTTGCCTTGACTATAGAGCCACTGGCGATGGCATTGAGAGCATCGAGGGACTTGCAGGGGATAGTATGGATGGTGGGGGGTGGGAAACATATGCGGACGATTTGTTACTGTACATTCCGGACTCGTTGGGCGGTGTTTAGGGATTATGGGGATCTTAGAGGAACTTGGCCGGTTTTCGGAGTATTAATTGAACATGGGGAAGAGTGAGGTTGTTCCAATCCAGGAGAGGGGGCAGGAGAAGGGATTGGGGGAGATGCCATTCAAGGTGGTGGGGGGGGGGGCCTTCGGTACTTGGGCATTCAGGTGGCGCGGGGGTGGGAACAGCTGCGTAAGCTGAATTTGGCTCGGTTGGTGGAGCAATTGAAGGGGGACTTTAGGAGGTGGGATGCGCTTCCATTGGTGGGGAGGGTTCAAACATTAAAGATGACAGTCCTCCCGAGTTTCTCCTCCATCTGCAGTTTCTGCCGCTCCCTCAACCGGCCTGCCTCTGGGACCTCCGAATACCTCCTGTCCTCCTGCAAGATCTCCTCCACTAAGCTTTCCATCTCCACCTTTTCCGCCTTCTCCCTGTACGCCCGTATCGCGATAAACTCCCACCACACTACCGCCTTCAATGCCTCCCACAACGTGGCCGCGAAACCTCTCCCATGTCGTTCGTGTTTCAGAGCCTTCCGATTTTTAGTCCCAAGGCACTTTTTAGGAAGGCGAATGCGGTGATTTCAGGATTTGTGTGGGCAGGTAAAACCGAGGGTGAAGAAGGTGCTGCGGGAGCAGGGTCGGGGGGGGGGGGGGGGGGGGGGGGGGGGAGAGGGGCGGACGGGGGGGGGATTTGGCTCTCCCGAACTTTATAAATTATTACTGGGCGACAAACATAGCGATGGTCAGGAAGTGGGTAGTGGGGGAGGGGTCAGGAAGTGGGTAGTGGGGGAGGGGTCAGGAAGTGGGTAGTGGGGGAGGGGTCGGTATGGGAGCGGGGTGGAGGCAGCCTCATAAAGGGGCACGAGTTTGGGGACACTGTTAACGGTGCCTCTGCCGTTGTCGCCAGCCAGGTACTCCACAAGCCCGGTGGTGGTGGCGGCCCTGTGGGTGTGGGGACAGTGGCGGCAGCACATGGGGCTGGAGGGAGTTCCGGTTTGGACACCGATATGTGGCAATCACCGGTTTGTTCCGGGGGACTGGATGGGGGATTTCGGGGCTGGCAGCGGGCGGGGACCGAGCGGTTTGGGGATTTGTTTACCGACGATGGATTTCTATGCGTGGAAGAGTTGGAGGAGGAATTTGAGCTGCCCGGTGGAAATGGGTTCCGTTATTTGCAGGTGAAGGACTTTGTGCGGAGCAGGTATTGACCTTTCCGCACCTTCCTCACCACAGGGGCCACAGGATAAGGTGGTGTCAAAAACGGGAGTAGGGGAGGGGAAGGTGTCAGAAATTTACAAGGAGCTAAGATACTGGGAGGGAGCCCCGATATGGGAGGGGGAGCGTAATTGGGAGGAAGAGTTCGATAGGGAGCTGGAGGCTGGGCTGTGGGAGGATACCTTGAGGAGAGTTATTGCATCCTCATCGTGTTCCAGGTGGTTTAAGGTGCACAGGGCACATATGACTGTGGCCCGGATGAGCAGGTTTTTTGAAGGGGTGGAGGATAGATATGGGCGGTGTGTGGGTGGGCCCACAAACCATGTCCACATGTGCTGTGAGTGTCCAAAGGGGATTCTGACAGGGGTTTGCTGACATTATGCCGGAGGTTCTGAAAGTGAAGGTGGTCCGAGTCCAGGAGTAGCAATTGTTGGTGTGTCAGAAGATCCGGGAGTCCAGTGGACGAAAGAGACCGATGTCTTGGCCATAGCCTCCCTGGTAGCCCGGAGGCGGATCTTGTTAGAATGGAGGGACTCAGACCCCTCAATGGCACTGGTGTGGGTGAGTGACCTGGCGGGGTTTCTCAGGCTAGAGAAAATAAAGTTCGCCTTGAAGGGTTTGGTGGACGGGCTGCTCGGAGGTGGCAGCCGTTTATCGACTTCTTTGGGAAAAATTAAGCTATCAGCAGTGGAGGGGGGGGGGGGGGGGAGGGGGGGCGGTGTTTAAAAAGGGGAGGCAAGGGGAGTTGGGCAAGGTGGGGGCAAGTCGGTGGGGAACTTTTTGGGATGCTGGTTATGTAAAGCCATGTTGGTTGATTTCCAGGGGGGTGTTACTGTCCATAACGCATGCCAATAAGACTCCGTAGGGCATGCATGTATATTCGTAGAAACCCTTATGGATGCTAATTGTCACATACTTCTTGGATGCCTCGTCTAATTCTAGCTGGAGGTAAATATAGCTTATATCTAGTTTGGTGAAGGTTTGACCCTCTGCCAGTTAGGCAGTTTGGCATATGGATCTTTTATGCATGGCATGGGGTATCGATCTCAATGTGAGGCTTTGTTAACCGTTAGTTTATAGTCTCCGCAAAAGCGAACCGACTTGTTGGACTTGAGGACAGGGACTACTGGTGCAGCCCACTTTGCAAACTGCACTGGTCAGATTATTCCGAGGCTCTCTAACCACTCGAGTCAGTCTCTACTTTGTTAATTAAAAGGTATGGGATTGGCCCTGCATTGAAATATTTAGGTAGATTATCAGGGTCCGCAAAAATCTTTACCCTTGTTCCCTTTATTCTACCTAAACCTTCTTGGAATACCTAAGAGCATTTGTCAATGACCTCATACGGTTCACCGTCCTGAATTAAAAAATTTGTAGCCAGTTCTGATGGATCGACTGGAACCATCTCTGCCCCAGGGGCTGAGTGCCCCAGGAGTCGGAATGTCAGCTGCCCACAGGTAACCGGGGTCATAGTGGTCCCCACAATCATCAAAGGTTCCCCTATGGCTAATCTGTATGTGGCCAACCTGTAAGTGGACAACCTGGCCCTGATATCCCACAGGTCGAGGCGCAAGATGCCCATCCGGAGATGCTAGAAGGTCTGTTCCAGATAATGGACACAGGAGCTCCCGAATCCACCTCCATTTCTAAAGAATGGTGAAGTGTGTTAACTTTATTGGGGCAACCTTAGGGGTGATGATACATATTAGTTGCATTGTTTCCTCTTCTACAAGCTGATCAACTTACAAGACCTGGGCTTGAGGTGGCTTTGGCGTCCAGCCTGAAGTGGCACGTGTACTGCTGACTCTGGCAGTCTTGCCTGGGTTAAGTCCTTTGGCCACACGTACAGCAACCTTATGGCTACCAATTGTAGTTCTCCAGGGAGGTTTCCCTGGTACTTGTAGGGTCACCTAGCCGTCTTTTGAGATGCCAGAATGTCCTGGCTGAATATTGAGTTGATGGTGGGTGAGACATGTGGGATCCTTCGCTGGGAAGGCTAGCTTTTCTGTACGAGGACCCTCCCCCCTCAGCCTGAGAACACCACTGCCCATCATCCCTTACAGTTCTTGGGCCTCTTTCTTTACATTCTCCAAGGATAGCACTACTTCTGTAGCCCTTTTGGGATCTAGGGTGGGTTCTGCCAACAATTTATTTTGTTTCACGACATTATCCATCCCACACGCTAGCCATTCGGGTAGCATCTTGGTCAGGGATGGGTCTAACTCGCTGTATTGGGCCAGTTTCTTTAATCTAGCCAGGAATTCCATCACAGGGGACTTACCAGCAGTGTTGAATTGATAATGCCGGAGGATTGCAAACAGCTTTGGAACGTGATAGTTCTTGACCGGATTCAAACCTTCATTGAATGTTTTAGTGTCAGGGACTGCAGGATAAGTTAAACTCTTAATAATGCTGAACATCAGGGCCCTGCATGCTGTCAGAAGATTACTTTATGTCTGTTACCCCTTCCATGCCGTTGGCGCGGAAGAAGTATCGCATGCGTTTGGCACACTGGGCCCAGTCCTCTCTGTCCACATCATAAGGCTAGAGCTTTCCAAACAAGGGCATTTACGGGTTTTTCTTTTTGCTTTGTTTCTTACCAGTCGTCGGGGGGTTTCAAACCTGAGGTGGGCTTGATCCTCATCGCCAATGTAAATAATTCAAGGAGGCGCGGAGTGAAAGGCCAAACTGGTTAATTTTAAACTGAAAGTAAAGGCACACAAAACAAACGTCCCAACTCAGGAGTATCGGGAGCTGCCAGTCCGGCTCTACGGGCTACATTTAAAGATCCCGCTAACGAGCCCCAGTTGGGCAGGCCTCCACCGCTCACCATGGCAACTCGCATTCTACGAATCGCACGGGGAGATCAACCAGCAATTTCCCCCGTGGTCCTCGTGAGGCTTCCCAAGAGAGAATAACACAACTTTGTTCTCAAAGCTCACAGTTTACAGAGTTAAAAATGTGGAAGTGAAATTAAGGGGAGATGATTAAGGTAGTGAGCCAATGAAAATTCAGTGTCACCGCTGCGGGCAGACCAGAGTGATACGGAAACATAGAGCTCGATTCTCCCGCCCTGCCTGCCGCATGAACACCACGGGCGAGAGGCGGACAATGGAGGAGTCCATTGACCTCGGGCGCGATCCTCTGGTCGCCGGGCGGACGCGGCCGGTGAATCCCGCCTACAGACATTAACCTTCGTGTGGTATAGGAGACCACACCGTGAGCAACAGATACACTAGATTGGAGCAATTCCACATAAGCTGCTGTCTCATACAGCACGAGCTCCATCTGTTTTCCAAATGTAAAGAACCAGCTTAACTTTCCTGTTCACTAAATCCAAAGAAAGAAAGAGTGAGCCATGTTGTCTCTGAGCTAACCCCCGCAGCTTTAAGGCACAGAGACAATAAAAACAGGGAAAGGGGCGTGTATTCTCAGCGACTAGTGCTAAAGTAAGCCTCTCTTGGATGGGACAGTATTTGAGTAAAGGGACCAGTGATATGCCAGATCTATACCCCGGACCAAAGAGCAGCCTTTTCCAGTGCTGCAGCCTCCCTTAAGAACTTCAATTATACGTCCACAGTTGGAGCTTTTAGGAATGGGTTTTCCAGTCGATTACCAAACCATAAGGACACATCTATCCCGATGTACTTTTCCTGGTATTTAACCCAGGCCACCCAGAATTTTATTATTTTGTTATTAATCTGAATATGTTTTCGTGGTTTCACATTTTTTAAACACAGCGATTGTAGAGAAGGTTTTTCATGGTAAAGACAGAATCTGGGACAGAATTTCAAAACAATGAAATTATGCTGCAGGGGGGCTGGTAGTGGGTCAGGAACCCATTTAAGGAGCTCTGCCATGGCTCATAAATGAAGTGGAGAGGAGGGCTGTGAAGGGTGCCTAACAACACTGACTCTGACTCTGGAGGTTTTACTGCAGGTTCTGAGACACTGAATAAGATGAGTTCTCCCAAGAACTGAAGGAAGAACCCAAGCTTGAGAATGTGGAAGAGGCTAAGGAAGCCCAGCAGTAGGAATGCCGGCCCTCCAATCTGGAGACACAAGGCTGGATTCTCCCGCCCTACCTGCCACAAGAACACCATGGGCACGGGCGAGACGGCGACAATGGAAAAATTCATTGTCCTCGGACGGGATTCTCCGGTCGCTGGGCGAACGCGGCCGGACAATCCCGCCCATCGGCACCGAGAGGGTCCAGGACCACGGAGGGTGAGAACAGTGGGTGGCATTACACTTTCATGCTCCAAGAACCACACTCTGACTTTTGCAGCATGCCCCCAATCAACACACCTCACTTTGCAGCTCCACCCCTTCCTCTCTTCCCTGGCATCTCCTCATATCCACACAGCCAACACTATCACTGACCCTCAGTCTTGCCCTCTGGCCTCGCAATCACCCTCCAAAACTGGTGTCCTTCGCTCCACTCCGCACAAGTCATTAGGGTCACTCAAACCTCTTTGCCTCCTCTCCTCACAGGAGAGCATAGAACCTGGCGCGAGGCAAAGTCCCACTGATGAGGGGGGGGAGGTGACCCTCCAATGACAGGCACCTTTAGGGCCATTAGCAACGCAGGACCACCTGGCCCATTGGGAAGAAGGCCTTGTGACAGCAATGGTCTGCCATGGAAACCTGAGCCTCTCAGACACTGGTCCTCAGACATGTCGGGAAAGCTGGTCCTCTGACTGTAGATCCCGTATTACATAGAAACAGAGGAAATAGGGCCAGGAGTAGGCCATTCAGCCTTTCGAGCCTGCTCCACAATTCAGGTTGATCATGACTGATCATCCAGATTAATAACCCTGTTCTCGTGCCCCCCTCTGCCCCCCCCCCCCCCCCCCCCCCCCCCGCCCTCCGCCATGTCCTTAAATTAAGTTAGCCCCAAGTGCTATATCTCACTCGTTCTTGAGAGCGTACAATGTTTCGACCTCAACTGCTTCCTGTGGTGCTGAATTCCACAGGATCACCACTCTCTGGGTGAAGACATTTCTCCTCATCTCTGTCCTAGATGGTCTACCCTATATCCTCAGATTGTGACCCCTGGTTTTGTACTCTCACACCATTGGGAACTTCTTTCCTGCATCTATCCTGTCTAGTCCTGTTGGAATTTTATAGGTTTCTATGAGATCCCCTCATTCTTCTAAACTCTAGCGAATAGAATTCTAACTGAGACAATCTCTCCACATGCGTCAGTCCCGCCATCCCAGGAATCAGTCTGGTAAACCTGCGCTACACAGCAAGAAAACCTTCCTCAGATAAGGAGACCAAATCTGCACACTCTAGTCCAGATGTGGCCTCACCAAGGCCCTGTATAGTTGCAGCAAGACATCCCTGCTCCTGTACTCGAATCCTCTCGCTATGATGGCCAACATACCATTTGCCTTCTTTACCGCTTCCTGAACCTGCATGCTTACCTTAAGTGACTGGTGCACAAGGACACCCAGGTCTTGTTGCACATTCCCCTCTCTTAATCTACAGCCGTTCAGATAATAATCTGCCTTCCCATTTTCGCTACCAAAGTGGATAATCTCATATTTATCCACATTATACTGCATCTGCCATTAATTTGCCCAGTCACTCAACTTGCCCAGATCACACTGAAGCATCTCTGCAGCCTCCTCACAGCTCACCCTCCCACCCAGCTTTGTGTCACCTGCAAATTTGGATATATAATTCCATCATCTAAATCATTAATATATATTGTGAATAGCTGGGGTCATAAGAACATGAGAACTAGGAACAGGAGTAGGGCATCTGGCCCCTCGAGCCTGCTCCACCATTCAATGAGATCATGGCTGATCTTTGTGGACTCAGCTCCACTCTCCGGCCCGTACACCATATCCCCGAATCCCTTTATTCTTTAGAAAGGTATCTACCTTTTTCTTAAAAACGTTTAAAGAAGGAGCCTCAACTGCTTCACTGGGCAAGGAATTCCAGAGATTCACAACCCTTTGGGTGAAGAAGTTCCTCCTAAACTCGGTCCTACATCTACTTCCCCTTATTTTGAGGCTATGCCCCCTAGTTCTGCTTTGCCTGACCAGTGGAAACAACCTGCCCACATCTATCCTATCTATTCCCTTCATAATTTTATATGTTTCAATAAGATCCCCCCGCATCCTTCTAAACTCCAATGAGTACAGTCCCAGTCTACTCAACCTCTCGTCATAATCTAATCCCCTCTACTCTGGGATCAACCTAGTGAATCTCCTCTGCACTCCCTCCAGTGCCAATATCTCCTTTCTCAGATAAGGAGACCAAAATTGAACACAATACCCCAGATGTGGCCTCACCAACACCTTATACAATTGCAGCATAACCTCCCTAGTCTTGAACTCCATCCCTCTAGCAATGAAAGACAAAACTCGATTAGCCTTCTTAATCACCTGTTGCACCTGCACACCAACTTTTTGCGACTCGTGCACCAGCACACCCAGGTCCCTCTGCACAGCAGCATGTTTTAACATCTTACCGTTTAAATAATAATCCATTCTGCTGTTATTCCTCCCAAAATGGATAGCCTCACACTTGGCAACATTGAAGTCCATCTGACAGACCCTAGCCCATTCACCTAACCTATCCAAATCCTTCTGCAGACTTCCGGTATCCTCTGCACTTTTTGCTTTACCACTCATCATAGTGTCGTCTGCAAACTTTGCCACATTGCACTTGGTCCCCAACTCCAAATCATCTATGTAAATATTGAACAACTGCGGGTCTCCGCACTAATCCCTGCGGTACCCCACTAGTCACTGCCTGCCAAGTGGATTTTGATGTCCATCCAATTGCCCCACAGACTCAGATGGAGCTGAGGAGAAAGCAGCCTGTGCCACTGCTGGTGTTGATGCTCACCATGTTCCTCAGCAGAGGTCCAAAGCAGGGCTGTGATAGCTGCTCACTCCTTGTACTGATGCCTGGCAGCAGGGAAGTGCAGCCGAACGGGAGTGAAGTACTTGTCACTAAAAGGTTGGAAATCACCTGCCAAGCACTGAAAGCTCTCTCTCAGAAGAAGTGCTATGACCCTGGCAAGTTGCTGATAACTCAGGAAATACAATTCCTGGCAGTTAAAGCCAGAACACATAGTTCAAACAGCAGTTGATGATTTGCAAGTTATAATTTCTTACCCTACAACTGCAGGGGGAGTCCCCCACCCATCTCAAAACCCACCCAGGTGAAGCCCAGAAGTGGCGGGATGATGTCCGGTTCCTGGCCCCACATTACTTTTAGGGGATTTAACTCCTCTCACGCTCCCAATCCATAATGGCCCCTTGCCAAGTAAGATTGCGACTCCAGAACTCGGACTGAGTGCTCCAAATGTGTCTTAGCTAGTTCTATAATGGCAAGGACCACGAGTAGAGATTTGAAGGAAGCTAAACTGGGAGAGAGAAGAAAGGAAGGATGCTATATGTTGCAGTAAAACATGAGCCAATCAATGTTTCTTTCATCAATTTAACAGTGGGATTACAAGACGTAATGAAAAACCATTACTGATGCTTCATGTACTGGGGTAGGGAAATATTAAACCACATTACTGTATCAGACATGTTTTTATGTCACTTAAAAACATCACATATCTGGCAGCACGGTGGCGCAGTGGGTTAGCCCTGTTGCCTCACGGCGCCGAGGTCCCAGGTTCGATCCTGGCTCTGGATCATGTCCATGTGCAGTTTGCACATTCTCCCCGTGTTTGCATGGGTTTCGCCCCCACAACCCAAGGATGTGCAGGCGAGGTGGATTGGCGACACTAAATTGCCCCTTAATTGGAAAAAATGAATTGGGTACTCTAAATTTATGTTTTTTAAAACATCACAAATCGAATGAATTTTATTTTTATAACCCATCTGATTGCCAAGCTACACTGACTTATTGACTTCTCTGGTTAAAGTGATCAATTGATTTTTTTTTTCTGATTTTTTTTTTCTTTTTATTTCAATTGGTGTTGTTTCTGTGGAATTCCATCTTTTGCAGAACAGCAATGTCAGCCAAGCAGAGGATAAACAGTTGTCCTCCTCAATACCTGCCTGCTTCCTTGCATGAAGTAAGTGCTGTAATGCTTTGTCTGGCGATCCACAATGACCGGTGTATGTTGTTGACTGTTATAAATAAACCTCCCAAAAACAAATGTAAGTTTTTATTCACTGGACCCGGCACCATCGTCAAAACCAGTTGAGTAGACCCACTTTGTTACTTTCCAAAGCATGATCAAACAGAGCTAAAGCACAATAGATTCTGGCATTTCAACATGCTATGACAATTTTTAAAAAATGAACTTTAAGAAATCTCGACCCTGACTTTTGCCCTTGCAAAGCTCACAGCATGATAGGTTGGGGCACATCACACCTGCCTTTTTACAAAAACATTTTATTCCAAACACAACAAAAAAAATCACAAAACCATCCAAAAAAACACAGCCAAAGAAATGCTGTTTGTCATTTTAACTCTTTTTGAAACCTTCATTAACTTAATGCTCCCCCCAAAAATAAACCCACAAGAAAAATCCCCCCTGCCCCCCCTTACTCATCACTGACAGGGGCAGCATGGTAACACAGTGGTTAGTAATGTTGCTTCACAGCTCCAGGGTCCCAGGTTCGATTCCGGCTTGGGTCACTGTCGATGCGGAGTCTGCACATCCTCCCGTGTCTGCGTGAGTTTCCTCCGGGTGCTCCGGTTTCCTCTCACAGTCCGAAGATGTGCAGGTTAGGTGGATTGGTCATGCTAAATTGTCCTCATGTCCAAAAGGGTTAGGTGGGGTTACTGGGTTACAGGGGTGGGGTAGAGGCATGGGCTGAAGTGGGGTGCTCTTTCCAACGGCTGGTGCAGACTCCATGGGCCAAGTGGTCTTCTTTTGCACTGTACATTTTATGAATCTATGACAGACAAATCTTCGAATACAGATTTGAACAACCTCCATCCCAGATGAAATCCCTCCCCTGACCCTTCAGGAGCAAACTTAATTTTCTCCAATTGCAGGAATTCCGCCACATCCCCTAATCATGCCAACGCCTTCAGTGGCACCGCTGACCTCCACCCTAGTAGAATTCGCGGGCAATCAGAGAGGCGATGGTCTCCCTCCCCTCCAGTAGCTCCAACAGCTCCAATATCCCAAAGATTGCCACCAACGGCCAAGATTCTACCCTCACCCCCACGACCTCTGACAGGATCTAAAAGACCGATGTCCAAAATTCTACTGGCTTCTGGCAGGACCAAAACATATGTATATGATTCGCTGGCCCACTTGCACACCTCTCGTGCCTATTCTCCACCTCAGGGGAGAACTTTGCCATCTGAGCCCACGTCATATGAACCCTGTGGACCACATTAAACTGTATCAGGCTCATCATGGCACAGGAGGGAGTCAAATTCACCCGGTACAATATTTCACTCCAGCCCCCTCCTCCCCAGTTCCACTCCTAGCTCCTCTTCCTACTTCCCCTTCATTTCTTCTAATGGCAGTTTCCCTGTAACCACCCATAGATATCCGCGAGCTTCCCTTCCCCCAGTTCATCTTATGATAACAACCCATCCAGTCGGGTATTGTCATAGGAGTGTCCTTTTAAGAAAGGGTTGTGTCTTATCACATGGCTTCAGTGATGTCATTGTATGGGTGGAGCTGGGCTGTGGCTCTGTGAACTGTTTTTGGTTTCGCTTTCAGATCTGAATGCTGTGGACTCAGACAGGAGAAAGAAGTGTTTTGGCCTGTCTCTCTCTCGTTTCATTTTAAATATCTGTTCCTGTAAAAATCACCTTGGTGGTGGCTTTTAAGATATAGTTTGCTTTCCGGAAGGGTTTAAACCCGCTGGTTAGATGGGGTCAGAATCTCAGGGAAAGCCAGTCTTATTCAAATGAGAATGCAGAGTGCTGGGCCACGCCCTTGAAAAGGGGGTTTTGGTTATGGGATTTTGTTTTGAATTGGAACAGTTAAGGGGGAATTCATTAAATGATATATACAGATTACTGTAGCCATGGGGTATCTTTATGTTCGTAATTGCTAAAAGTTCTTGCTGTGTGTTCATATAAAGTCAGGATCAGCCAGTGGGGTTTGTTAAAGTGGTGGAAAGCCCAATTGAAGCGAAGGATGTGCAAAAGAATGTACAGCCTGATCAAGAGACATCAAATCCAAAGAGATAACAACAGCTTTTGACAAGTGGGGACCTGCCAAACGATTCCTGCCAGGGACACATAGGTTAGTATAGTACCCGGGGGGGGGGGGGGGGGGGGGGCGGGATTGGATTGAATTGGATTTATTGTCACATGTACTGAGGTACAGCGAAAAGTATTTTTCTGCATACAGTCCAGACAGATCTTTCTATACATGAAAAAGCATAGGACATACATAAATACACATTGTAAATACATAGACACAGGCATCAGGTGAAGCATACAGGAGTGTAGTACTACTCAGTAGAGAAGATGTGTGAAGAGATCAATCAGTCCATAAGAGGGTAGTTTAGGATTCTGGTAACAGCGGAGATTAAGCTGTTTTAGAACATAGAACATAGAAAATACAGCACAGAACAGGCCGTTCGGCCCACGATGTTGTGCCGAACCTTTGTCCTAGATTAATCATAGATTATCATTGAATTTACAGTGCAGAAGGAGGCCATTCGGCCCCCCAAGTCTGCACCGGCCCACGGAAAGAGCACCCCACCCAAACTCAACACCTCCACCCAACACCAAGGGCAATTTGGACATTAAGGGCAATTTATCATTGGCCAATTCACCTAACCCGCACATCTTTGGATTGTGGGAGGAAACCGGAGCACCCGGAGGAAACCCACGCAGACACGGGGAGGACGTGCAGACTCCGCACAGACAGTGACCCAAGCCGGAATCGAACCTGGGACCCTGGAGCTGTGAAGCAATTGTGCTATCCACAATGCTACCGTGCTGCCCTTGAGAACAAATAAATCTACACTATATCATTTAACCGTAATCCATGTACCTATCCAATAGCTGCTTGAAGGTCCCTAATGTTTCCGACTCAACTACTTCCACAAGCAGTGCATTCCATGCCCCCACTACTCTCTGGGTAAAGAACCTACCTCTGATATCCCTCCTATATCTTCCACCTTTCACCTTAAATTTATGTCCCCTTGTAATGGTTTGTTCCACCCAGGGAAAAAGTCTCTGAGTGTCTACTCTATCTATTCCCCTGATCATCTTATAAACCTCTATCAAGTCGCCCCTCATCCTTCTCCGTTCTAATGAGAAAAGGCCTAGCACCCTCAACCTTTCCTCGTAAGACCTACTCTCCATTCCAGGCAACATCCTGGTAAATCTTCTTTGCACCTTTTCCAAAGCTTCCACATCCTTCCTAAAATGAGGCGACCAGAACTGTACACAGTACTCCAAATGTGGCCTTACCAAAGTTTTGTACAGCTGCATCATCACCTCACAGCTCTTAAATTCAATCCCTTTGTTAATGAACGCGAGCACACCATAGGCCTTCTTCACAGCTCTATCCACTTGAGTGGCAACTTTCAAAGATGTATGAACATAGACCCCAAGATCTCTCTGCTCCTCCACATTGCCAAGAACTCTACCGTTAACCCTGTATTCCGCATTCATATTTGTCCTTCCAAAATGGACAACCTCACACTTTTCAGGGTTAAACTCCATCTGCCACTTCTCAGCCCAGCTCTGCATCCTATCTATGTCTCTTTGCAGCCGACAACAGCCCTCCTTACTATCCACAACTCCACCAATCTTCGTATCGTCTGCAAATTTACTGACCCACCCTTCAACTCCCTCATCCAAGTCGTTAATGAAAATCACAAACAGCAGAGGACCCAGAACTGATCCCTGCGGTACGCCACTGGTAACTGGGATCCAGGCTGAATATTTGCCATCCACCACCACTCTCTGACTTCTATCGGTTAGCCAGTTCGTTATCCAACTGGCCAAATTTCCCACTATCCCATGCCTCCTTACTTTCTGCATAAGCCTACCATGGGGAACTTTATCAAATGCCTTACTAAAATCCATGTACACTACATCCACTGCTTTACCTTCATCCACATGCTTGGTCACCTCCTCAAAGAATTCAATAAGATTTGTAAGGCAAGACCTACCCCTCACAAATCCGTGCTGACTATCCCTAATCAAGCAGTGTCTTTCCAGATGCTCAGAAATCCTATCCTTCAGTACCCTTTCCATTACTTTGCCTACCACCGAAGTAAGACTAACTGACCTGTAATTCCCAGGGTTATCCCTAGTCCCTTTTTTGAACAGGGGCACGACATTCGCCACTCTCCAATCCCCTGGTATCACCCCTGTTGACAGTGAGGACGAAAAGATCATTGCCAACGGCTCTGCAATTTCATCTCTTGCTTCCCATAGAATCCTTGGATATATCCCGTCAGGCCCGGGGGACTTGTCTATCCTCAAGTTTTTCAAAATGCCCAACACATCTTCCTTCCTAACAAGTATTTCCTCGAGCTTACCAATCTGTTTCACACTGTCCTCTCCAACAATATCGCCCCTCTCATTTGTAAATACAGAAGAAAAGTACTCGTTCAAGACCTCTCCTATCTCTTCAGACTCAATACACAATCTCCCGCTACTGTCCTTGATCGGACCTACCCTCGCTCTAGTCATTCTCATATTTCTCACATATGTGTAAAAGGCCTTGGGGTTTTCCTTGATCCTACCCGCCAAAGATTGTTCATGCCCTCTCTTAGCTCTCCTAATCCCTTTCTTCAGTTCCCTCCTGGCTATCTTGTATCCCTCCAATGCCCTGTCTGAACCTTGTTTCCTCAGCCTTACATAAGTCACCTTTTTCCTCTTAACAAGACATTCAACCTCTCTTGTCAACCATGGTTCCCTCACTCGACCATCTCTTCCCTGCCTGACAGGGACACACATATCAAGGACACGTAGCACCTGTTCCTTGAACAAGTTCCACATTTCACTTGTGTCCTTCCCTGCCAGCCTATGTTCCCAACTTATGCACTTCAATTCTTGTCTCACAACATCGTATTTACCCTTCCCCCAATTGTAAACCTTGCCCTGTTGCACGTACCTATCCCTCTCCATTACTAAAGTGAAAGTCACAGAATTGTGGTCACTATCTCCAAAATGCTCCTCCACTAACAAATCTATCACTTGCCCTGGCTCATTACCCAGTACTAAATCCAATATTGCCCCTCCTCTGGTCGGACAATCTACATACTGCGTTAGAAAAGCTTCCTGGACACACTGCACAAACACCACCCCATCCAAACTATTTGATCTAAAGAGTTTCCACTCAATATTTGGGAAGTTAAAGTCGCCCATGACTACTACCCTATTACTTCTGCACCTTTCCAAAATCTGTTTCCCAATCTGTTCCTCCACATCTCTGCTACTATTGGGGGGCCTATAGAAAACTCCTAACAAGGTGACTGCTCCTTTCCTATTTCTGACTTCAACCCATACTACCTCAGTAGGCTGATACTCCTCGAACTGCCTTTCTGCAGCTGTTATACTATCTCTAATTAATAATGCCACCCCCCCACCTCTTTTACCACCCTCCCTAATCTTATTGAAACATCTATAACCAGGGACCTCCAACAACCATTTCTGCCCCTCTTCTATCCAAGTTTCCGTGATGGCCACCACATCGTAGTCCCAAGTACCGATCCATGCCTTAAGTTCACCCACCTTATTCCTGATGCTTCTTGCGTTGAAGTATACACACTTCAACCCCTCTCCGTGCCTGCAAGTACTCTCCTTTGTCAGTGTTCCCTTCCCCACTGCCTCATTACACGCTTTGGCGTCCTGAATATCGGCTACCTTAGTTGCTGGACTACAAATCCGGTTCCCATTCCCCTGCCAAATTAGTTTAAACCCTCCCGAAGAGTACTAGAAAACCTCCCTCCCAGGATATTGGTGCCCCTCCGGTTCAGATGCAACCCGTCCTGCTTGTACAGGTCCCACCTTCCCCAGAATGTGCTCCAATTATCCAAATACCTGAAGCCCTCCCTCCTACACCATTCCTGCAACCACGTGTTCAACTGCACTCTCTCCCTATTCCTAGCCTCGCTATCACGTGGCACCGGCAACAAACCAGAGATGACAACTCTGTCCTGGCTTTTAACTTCCAGCCTAACTCCCTAAACTTGTTTATTACCTCCACACCCCTTTTCCTACCTATGTCGTTGGTACCAATGTGCACCACGACTTCTGGCTGCTCACCCTCCCCCTTAAGGATCTTGAAGACACGATCCGAGACATCCCTGGCCCTGGCACCCGGGAGGCAACATATCTTCCGGGAGTCTCGCTCGCGACCACAGAATCTCCTATCTATTCCCCTAACCATTGAATCTCCTACAACTATTGCTTTTCTATTCTCCCCCCTTCCCTTCTGAGCCCCAGAGCCAGACTCAGTGCCAGAGACCTGGCCGCTAGGGCCTTCCCCCGGTAGGTCATCCCCCCCAACAGCATCCAAAACGGTATACTTGTTTTGAAGGGGAACGGCCACGAGGGATCCCTGCACTTTCTGCCTGCTTGTTTTTTACCCCCTGACTGTAACCCAGCTATTCTTGTCCTGTACCTTGGGTGTGGTTACCTCCTTGTAACTCTTCTCAATCACCCCCTCTGCCTCCCGGATGATCCGAAGTTCATCCAGCTTCAGCTCCAGTTCCCTAACACGGTCTTTGAGGAGCTGAAGTTGGGTGCACTTCCCACAGGTATAGTCAGTGGGGACACCGGTGGTATCCCTCACCACCCACATCCTACAGGAGGAGCATGTAACTGGCCTAGCCTCCATCCCCTCTTATCTTACAGAATATAGCTGCTGTGTGGACTAACTAGATCTCCGCCCTCCGACTCTGCTCCCAGTCAGCTACACGTCCTGTAAACTCCTGGCTCTCTTCGCACTCTTTGCGGAAATGTCGGAAACAAAATGCAAGGAGCACCTTACTCCCTCCTCACCTAACTCCCTCGGTCACCAAACTCTCACTATCGCACTCAAATGCACCAAATTCAGCACTCAGTGCAAAATGAACCTGTTGGTGCGTGTTCTCAGACTTTTGTATCTTCTGCCCAATGGAAGTAGTTGGAAGAGAGAATAAGCCGGGTGGGAGGGGTCTTTGATTATGCTGCCCGCTTTCCCAAGGCAGGGGAGGTGTAGACAGAGTCAGTGGACGGGAGGCAGGTTTGCGTGATGCACTGGGCTCTGTCCACGACTCTCTGTAGTTTCTTACGGTCTTGGGCAGAGGAGTACCATGGTAATGTCCCTCGGCACTGCTGCCCGTAACTGCCCGGGGTCAGTGTCTGGGGCCGTGCCTGGTGAGGGGCGGCTTTAGTTGGGGAGGTCTGTGGGAGGGTGTTTCCCATGTACTGGGAGAGGAGAGGGGGAGTTTCTCTGGGAGATGGGACGTATGTGTGGGAGGGGGTGCCCATGTATATGGGGGTGGGAGCATTCTTTTTTTATTTTTGTAGATCAGGATACCTTTTAAAAAAACCTGCCTCCAGGATCTTTTTTTTTTAATAGAGTTTTTATAAATGTGGTGGGAGGGGCTGGTTTAGCACACTGGGCTAAATAGCTGGCCTTTAAAGCAGACCAAGGCAGGCCAGCAGTACGGTTCAATTCCTGTACCGGCCTCCCCGAACAGGCGCCGGAATGTGGCGACTAGGGGCTTTTCACAGTAACTTCATTTGAAGCCTACTTGTGACAATAAGCGATTTTCATTTCATTTCATTTCAAAGGCCAGCTGTGGAACCAGCAGTCTACACACTGCTTTTCCCGCCTCAATTGACACTCAGTTAAAAAATTAGGAAACCCCGGCCAGTGACTGAAGAATTCAAATTGAGAAAAGTCCAACGCTTTCGTCAAATGAAAAGTCAGCGACCGAAATGTTTAACCTGTTTTTCCCTCCCCAGATGCTGCCTGACCCTCTGGGTATATCTACCATTTTCCGTCTTCATCTCACCCAATCAGATTGATGCACATCCTTGGTTCAATGTTCCTTCAGAATATATGTTTCCAGAGCGTTAACATAAAACAGGATGAGCACAAGAATGGCCCATGTTTGCAGTCTGAAACAAGAAAATGTGCATTGGCCATTCATACATATGCTTAACTAATCCCATCATATTTTATTCAATGTTAAAATCTTGTTTGCCTGAACTGGCAAGAAAATAGTTTTTCAGGATATGGATAAATATTCCTGGAGAATACATATCCTCTATAAACACGCATGCCATGGTTTCTAATGACTTATTTCATCATATGTTTTAGGAATGCTGATGAGCATTCCCAGAATTGAGTGTTTGATCCATTGAGTCACATGTTCCACACACATTAGCGTGATTACAGGCCAGTAATGAACCAGGATAATACCAGAAAAAAATGTCAATCGCTTTTGCGTTGAAGTGCACAAAGGCAGATGGTCTGTCAGTGCTTAATCTTCACATTCAGCCCTCGCCTTCGAAAGCCAGCCAAAGAGTTTTCCATTTGATGCCAAACCGAAGGGGGTGGATGGAAGTTATAAAACATCATTCAAGCACATCTGCAAACAATAAAAATGCATCATAATGTGTACTTGGACCCAACTAAAAAGGCTTGTCTGGTGAAACAGGGATCAAGCCTGAGGATTTCCGCTACAGACACAGCAAAAGGTGCAAATTTAACGAAAATACAATTTCAAACCACAAAGAAATTTTGACCAAATTATTAAGTAAGTTAAAATATAGAATTAAGTAAAAGATGGAATCAATAAGACAGTTTGTTCTTGAAGTATAGAACATTTTTATGCCAATTATTGCACACATGTTAAAATAACTACACTAAAACCTAAACCAATGCAAATTGGATTTTGTTTAAAAGAAGTTCTAGGTGTTTGGGATATTCATCAAACACTAACTGGGGCAAGCTTCAACTACCAACTGCGTCAGCGGTTAGTGGATAACGAAACAACCTCCATATTATGGAGGTCAGCTTCAAAATAAGCAGGGTCCATAGAACATAGAACATAGAAAATACAGCACAGAACAGGCCCTTCGGCCCACGATGTTGTGCCGAACCTTTGTCCTAGATTAATCATAGATTATCATTGAATTTACAGTGCAGAAGGAGGCCATTCGGCCCCCTGAGTCTGCACCGGCTCTTGGAAAGAGCACCCCACCCAAACTCAACACCTCCACCCAACACCAAGGGCAATTTTGGACACTAAGTGCATTTATCATGGCCAATCCACCTACCCTGCACATCTTTGGACTGTGGGAAGAAACCGGAGCACCCGGAGGAAACGCACGCAGACACGGGGAGGACGTGCAGACTCCGCACAGACAGTGACCCAAGCCGGAATTGAACCTGGGACCCTGGAGCTGTGAAGCAATTGTGCTATCCACAATGCTACCGTGCTGCCCTTAAGAACAAATAAATCTACATAATATCATTTTACCGTAATCCATGTACCTATCCAATAGCTGCTTGAAGGTCCCTAATGTTTCCGACTTAACTACTTCCACAGGCAGTGCATTCCATGCCCCCACTACTCTCTGGGTAAAGAACCTACCTCTGATATCCCTCCTATATCTTCCACCTTTCACCTTAAATTTATGTCCCCTTGTAATGGTTTGTTCCACCTGGGGAAAAAGTCTCTGACTGTCTACTCTATCTATTCCCCTGATCATCTTACAAACCTCTATCAAGTCGCCCCTCATCCTTCTCCGCTCTAATGAGAAAAGGCCTAGCACCCTCAACCTTTCCTCGTAAGACCTACTCTCCATTCCAGGCAACATCCTGGTAAATCTCCTTTGCACCTTTTCCAGAGCTTCCACATCCTTCCTAAAATGAGGCGACCAGAACTGTACACAGTACTCCAAATGTGGCCTTACCAAAGTTTTGTACAGCTGCATCATCACCTCACGGCTCTTAAATTCAATCCCTCTGTTAATGAACGCTAGGCAGTGGGCGGGATTCTCCACTCCCGCGCCGGTGGGGAGAATCGCCGGTCCGACGCCCTCCCATGATTCTCCCAAGCGGCGGGAACGGCCCCGTCGAGTTCCGCGGGCCGCAGGCCAGAGAATCGCCGGAGACACCCAAAATGGCGATTCTCCGGCACCCCCGCTATTCTCAGGCCCGGATGGTCCGAGCGGCCAGGCCAAAACGGCGGGTTCCCCCCGGCGCCGTCCACACCGGGTCGCTGCTGTCTGGAACAGCGCGGGCGGCCTGCGGGGGGTGGGGGTGGGGGGAGGGGATCCTGCACCGGGAGGTACCTCAAATGTGGCATGGTCCGCGATTGGTGCCCACCGATCGTTGGGCCGTCCTCTCTGAAGGAGGACCTCCTTCCTTCCGCGGCCCCGCAAGATCCGTCCGCCATCTTCTTGCGGGGCGGACTCAGAGAGGACGGCAACAACGCATGCGCGGGTTGGCGCCGGCCAACCCGCGCATGCACAGGTGACGCCAGTTATGCGGCGCCGGCCGCGTCATCTGTCCGGCGCCGCCTTTACGCGGCGACAAGGCCTGGTGCATGTAGATGATGCGGCCCCGATCCTAGCCCATTGTCGGGGCCTGAATCGGTCGGGATCGGGGCCGTTTTGCGCCGTCGAGAACCTCGACGGCGTTCACGACGGCGCGGCCACTTCTGCGCAGGAGTGGAGAATCCCGCCCAGTGTATTTGCGGTCACTAGTGCAGAGGGGTAGCTGGTGGTAGGCGGACTTGAGATCCACCGTGGAGAAGACCTTATAATGCACGATCCTGTTTACCAGGTCGGATATGCGGGGGAGAGGGTACGCGTCCAGCTGCGTAAACCTGTTGATGGTCTGACTGTAGTCAATGACCATCCGATGTTTCTCCCCGGTCTTAACCACCACTACTTGGCCCATCCAGGGGCTGTTGCTCGCTTCAATGACACCTTCCCTCAGTAGCCGTTGGACCTCCGACCTAATGAAGGTCCGGTCCTGGGCACTGTACCGTCTGCTCCTGATGGCGATGGGTTTGCAATCCAGGGTGAGGTTCGCAAACAGGAAAGGCGGGCAGGGAAGCCGATTCGACCTTAAGGGTCGCGAGGCCGCAGACAGTAAGGGAGGGGTATAGGGCCGCCGAATTGGAAGGTCAGGCTTTGCAAGTTACATTGGAAATCCAACCCCAGGAGTGTAGCCGCGCAGAGGTGCGGAAGGACATAAAGGCGGAAATTGTTGAATTTCCTTCCTTGGACTGTGAGGTTTGCTAGGCAGAACCCCTTTATCTCCACTGAGTGTGAACCGGAGGCCAGGGAGATTCTTTGGTTTACAGGGTGGGTAGAAAGTGAACAGCGCCTTACCGTGTTGGGGTGTATAAAGCTCTCCGTGCTCCCAGAGTCGATCAGGCAGTGCGTCTCGTGGCCGTTGATGAAGACCGTCGTCGTTGCTGTTGAGAGTGTTCGAGGTCGATTTTGGTCCAGAGTCACCGAGCCCAGACGCAGGAGTTGTGAGTTTTGATCGGGCAGTGTGTAGTTGGCCGGACTGGGGTCCTGGGGCCCCATCCAAGATGGCGTCTCCAATGGGTCGCACATGGTAGTCGGAGATGAACAAAATGAAGGCGCCCATCCATCCAGCGTGGTGTCCGAGGAACAAGATGGCAGCGCTCGTGGGCCGCACGTGGCCCTAGGATACGGGGGTAGCGGTGACTGCTGGCCGCCTGGGGCCCGAGGAGAAGTTCGTTGTGGCAGTCCGGAGTCATCCCTGGAGACGGCGGCCACTGCTCGTGCCTGGCAGACCCCCACAAAATGACCCTGTCGGGGGTGCTTTGCCTGCCCACAGAAGAAACAGCGGGGCCCATCGGAGTTGGCGGGGTCACGGGGAAGGTTTGTGGGGCTGCCGCTGCGGGATTCCACGCTGCCTAGGGAGCCGCCGCGCGATCAGGCACGTAGGATTGTGCGTTCCTGGACGCAACGTCCATGGACCCTGCGAGGGCCCGTGCCTCCCTAAGTCCCAGGGTGTCTTTCTCTAAAAGATGCTGGCGGATCTCTGAGGAGCTCATACCTGCTACGAAGGCATCACGGACTAGCAGTTCCGTGTACTCGCTTCCCGTAACTTGCGGGCAGCCACAGCTTCTGCCCAGCACCAGTAGCGCGTGGTAGAACTCCTCCAACGATTCCCCGGGGCTTTGCCGTTTTGTTGCAAGCAGTTGACGTGCGTAGACCTGATTTACTGGGCGGATATAATGTCCTTTTAAAAGTTTGATTGCTGCATCAAAGTCTTCCGCCTCCTCGATGAGGGTGTAGATCCCAGGGCCTACCCTTGAGTGCAGGACGTGCAGTTTCTGCTCCCCCGAGGGCATGCCTCCGGCCGTCTCAAAGTAGCCTTTGAAACACGCCAGCCAGTGCTTGAAAATCGCCGCCGAGTTCTCCGCGTGGGGACTGAGTTGCAGACACTCCGGCTTGATTCGGAGATCCATCCTTTCAACTTAGTTGTAGTCTATTAAATTGATGCACGATCAATAACTATTAAAACGAGGTTATAGCATAACTGAAGGCTTTAATAAACTAGAGCTGTTCCCCAGCAGCTTAGGTACAGAATGAGGGCTGCTGGGACGGCACCGGTTCTTACACCCCGCCTATCAGGGTGGAGCTACATACTATACAGCCAATGGAAAACCCCGAGGTTTAACCAATAGAACTTCAGCCTCTCGGGTACTGCAATATCTTTTTTAAAAAATATATTTTATTCAAATTTTTTCCGGTCAAACAAAACAATACAAAGGTTTACCTTTTTACAACAATAAAACAATATATAAAACAGTCACTGTTTTAACAAATAAATAAATAATATATAAACTAAATGGCAACTGCCATAACAAAAATAATAACTCTCCAGAAATAAAATCAAACAATCCAATATACATAACCAAGTACAAATATCTATACAAAAACACCCCTGAGGACCTGCCCGAGTCCTCCCCCCCCCCCTCCCCCCTGGGTTGCTGCTGTTACCTTCCCATTTCCTTTATCGTTCTGCGAGGTAGTCAATGAACGGTTGCCACCACCTGGTGAACCCTTGATGCAAACTTTATCCGTTCTAATTTTATAAACCCTGCCATGTCATTTATCCAGGTCTCCACGCCCGGGGGTTTGGCTTCCTTCCACATAAGCAATATCCTTAGCCGGGCTACTAGGGACGCAAAGGCCAAGACATCAGCCTCTTTCGCCTCCTGCACTCCCGGCTCTTCTGCAACCCCAAATATAGCCAACCCCCAGCCTGGCTCGACCCGGACCCCCACCACCTTCGAAAGCACCTTTGCCACCCCCACCCAGAACCCCTGCAGTGCCGGGCATGACCAAAACATGTGGGTGTGGTTCGCTGGGCTTCTCGAGCATCTCCATCACCTATCCTCTACCCCAAAAAATTTACTGAGCCTTGCTCCGGTCATATGCGCCCTGTGCAAAACCTTGAATTGTATCAGGCTTAGCCTGGCGCACGAGGACGACGAGTTTACCCTACGTAGGGCATCAGCCCACAGCCCCTCCTCAATCTCTTCCCCCAGCTCTTCTTCCCATTTCCCCTTCAGCTCATCCACCATGATCTCCCCCTCATCCCTCATTTCCCTGTATATATCCGACACCCTACCATCCCCCACCCATGTCCCTGAGATCACTCTATCTTGAATCTCCTGCGTCGGGAGCTGCGGGAATTTCCTCACCTGTTGCCTCGCAAATGCCCTCAGTTGCATGTACCGAAATGCATTCCCTTGGGGCAACCCATATTTTTCCGTCAGCGCTCCCAGACTCGCAAACGTCCCGTCTACGAACAGATCCCTCAGTTGCACAATCCCTGCTCTCTGCCATGCTCCAAATCCCCCATCTATTCTCCCCGGGACAAACCTATGATTATTTCTTATCGGGGACCGCACCGAGGCTCCTGTCCTTCCCCTAGGTCGTCTCCACTGCACCCAAATTTTTAGCGTTGCCACCACCACTGGACTTGTGGTGTATTTCTTCGGGGAGAACGGCAGCGGTGCCGTCACCAGTGCTTGTAGGCTGGTTCCTTTGCAGGACGCCATCTCCAATCTCTTCCACGCCGCTCCCTCCCCTTCTCCCATCCACTTACACACCATTGAGATATTGGCGGCCCAGTAGTATTCACTTAGGCTCGGTAGTGCCAGACCCCCCCCCTATCCCTGCTACGCTGCAAGAACCCCCTCCTCACTCTCGGGGTCTTCCCGGCCCACACAAAACTCATGACACTTTTCTCAATTTTCTTGAAAAAAGCCTTCGTGACCATCACCGGAAGGCACTGAAACACAAAAAGGAATCTCGGGAGGACTACCATTTTGACCGCCTGCACCCTACCCACCAGTGACAGGGGCACCATGTCCCATTTCTTAAAATCCTCCTCCATCTGTTCCACCAATCTTGTTAAATTAAGCCTATGTAAGGTTCCCCAACTCCTGGCTATCTGAATCCCGAAGTACCGGAAATCCCTTGTTACCCTCCTCAGCGGTAAATCATCTATTCCCCTGCTCTGCTCCCCCGGATGCACCACAAACAACTCACTCTTCCCCATATTCAATTTGTACCCTGAAAATTCCCCAAACTCCCTGAGTGTCTGCATTATCTCAGGCATCCCCTCCACTGGGTCCGCAACATACAGCAATAAATCATCTGCATACAAAGATACCCGGTGTTCTTCTCCTCCCCTGAGTATTCCCCTCCACTTCCTGGAGCCCCTCAGTGCTATGGCCAGGGGCTCAATCGCCAATGCAAACAGTAACGGAGACAGGGGACACCCCTGCCTCGTCCCTCTATGAAGACGGAAGTAAACAGACCTCTGTCTGTTCGTGACCACGCTCGCCACCGGGGCCCTGTACAGCAGCTGTACCCATCCGATATACCCTTCTCCAAAACCAAATCTCCTCAGCACCTCCCACAGATAATCCCACTCCACTCTGTCGAATGCTTTCTCGGCGTCCATCGCCACCACTATCTCCGCCTCCCCCTCTGGTGGGGGCATCATCATTACCCCTAGCAACCTCCGTATGTTTGTGTTCAGCTGTCTCCCCTTAACAAACCCAGTTTGATCCTCGTAGACCACCCCCGGGACACAGTCCTCTATCCTCATCGCCATCACCTTGGCCAGGAGCTTAGCATCTACATTTAAAAGGGAAATGGGCCTGTAGGACCCAAACTGCAGCGGGTCTTTATCCTTCTTCAAAAGGAGCGATATCGTCGCCTCCGACATAGTCGGGGGCAACTGCCCCCTTTCCCTGGCCTCATTAAAGGTTCTCGTCAAAAGCGGGGCCAGTAGGTCCATATATTTCCTATAAAATTCCACCGGGAATCCGTCCGGTCCCGGGGCCTTCCCCGCTTGCATGCTCCCAATCCCTTTTACCACCTCCTCCATCTCAATCTGTGCTCCCAGTCCCGCCCTCTCCTGCTCCTCCACCTTCGGGAATTCCAGCTGATCCAGGAAACACCTCATTCCCTCCTTCCCTTCTGGGGGCTGAGCCTTATATAACCTCTCATAGAATGCCTTGGGGGGAGCTCTGTTATGAAGGGATGTCTGGTGGGGGGCTTTGTTATGGGGGAATCTCTGGTGGGAGTCATGGGGGGGGAAACGAGTCGACCTCGTACTGTGGGGGGAGGGGGGGGGCCAACCACCGGACTTCGTTATCCGGCCACCTGCTCAAAATTGCGGCCTGGCAGTGGAATTCGCAGCGGAGCCCCTCGCAATCCCCGCCATGCATCAATTGCATTGTAAGGGATAGTGAATCGTCTCTGTGTACCTCTCCCAGTGCAAGTACAAATCAGACGTGATTCATCTCCAGCGGGAGAACATCATAGTCTCCCAAACGAAGAATCCAGCCCTAACATTAACTTCAAGCGTACCAACGTTAGGAAAAGAACATCGCTTTGTACATGGCTTTCCTCTATCTCGATTCGACAAAGCAAGTAGCTCTGTAGAAGGTGCTACAGCAATATGGATGCTCAACTAAATTCACAAACATCGTCCCTCTCTGACCTGACAATAAGCAAATAACAATACTATGAAATGGTTCAAGCACAGGCGCCTGTTTAGGGGATTGCACAAACACTATTCTCAATCGTTCTTGCAGCAATGCTGAAATTTGCTCCTCACAACTCTTCTGCCACCCCCAGATGTGGTAAGCTCTGATGGTAAACTCTTCAACCTCAACCGCCTGGAAACTAATGCATTCTGACGATAGCAAAGTTAGTTATCTCTTTGAGGAAGAACCAAAATAGATAGTTGTATTCACCAAAACTTACAAGAGCATGAAACCAGGAAGACCAATATCCTCAACCAACCTACACCAAATGTATCAAATATTCAATTGAGATTCATTGTGAAGTGTTGGGAAATGTCCCTCAGGTCCTTTATCTTGGAAACTATCTAGACCAAAAAGCTGACATTGATGAACAGCTACATCACTCAATCAGTTGGGTTAGGTATGGTAAATTACATACTCCAGTTTTTGAGAATGGTATCAGACCCTACACTAAACTCAATGTCTATTAGGCAATGGATCTCCCCATGCTTCTTTGCAGTGCCAAAACCTGGACAATGTATTGATGCCAGAGAAACAACTAACATTAACTTCACAACACACCAACTTCAGGAGAAGTGCAGAGAGCACTTCTAGATTTCCTTTCTGCTCGCTGCCAGTCTCTTCTCAAACTCTCTCTTTCCCCCCATTTCCTGCTTCCAGTTCCCCTCTGAGCTTTCTGTATTCAGACTGCTTCGCATGGTCTGGATTTTAAAATTATCATCAGGTTCAAATCCCTCCACCCATCCTCATCCCTGTGTCCTTCTTCTGCCCTACGACCCTCCAAGAACTCTGTGTTTTACCAACTCTGACCTCTTGTGCAACTCCCACTCTCTTCAATCCCCAATTGGCAGCTCTACCTTCAGCCATTTCGGCCCTAAGCTCTGCCTTCCAGGCTCAACATTGAGTCAAAGGATTTCAGATCACAACTCTGCCCATATTTTATTTATGTTGGTGATAATTCTGCTTTTCCCATTTGCACCTTCTCTACTCTCACCTCTGTTACTTTACTGGTCCCATTACTGCCTATATTTGCTTTGCTCCATCATCCCTTTGGTCATCTAATCTCTCCAGTCCTCCACCTTATCACAGACCATCCCTTTTGTTTTTCCACGACCCGCCACCCCCTCGCCCCCCCCCCCCGCGCCCCCCCCCCCCACCCCCCACACACACCTACTGCCTGTGCACACTTAAAAAGTTGGCCAAATAGCCTCCTTCCGTGCCACACCAATTCTGTGAAGTGTCACATCTCTAACCTTCTCCAGCTCTGATGAAAGGTCATCAGTGGTAAATCTCTTCACTGCTGCTTCCCAATCTGCTGTCTTTCACCAGCATTTTCTGCTTTTATCCCTCGTCTCTGCAATTACTTCCCTCTTTGCTTCTGCAACACTCTCTCTCCTCCATTCAGACACCGTTTACCACTGCTGGTCACATTTCCTAACATCTTTTCCTCTAGCTTGGCATTGATATTTCCTTTGGCCATGCTTCACGAGATGCGCACTAAGATAAAGCCGGCCTGGAATTGCAAGATTCTGTTGTGAATGTCCAACATGTGGGCAGCAAAGTGGAGGGAGTGGGTCATTTCAGCTGTGGAAGCTACCCCGACAAAAAAGGATCACGGCCTTCTTAACCAACATCATTAATTAAAGGCTCCAATGACAATGAAACATTTACAGTGTTCCTCTGCTGCATTACTGTTTATATTCTCCCAAGCAGACATTCCCCACTACATGCTCCCAGGGCTTGCCAGACACACTACAGCAATAATCTAGAATATGCTTCCTGTGTTGAAAAAACAACATTCCCTTTGGCTTTCTTCCATGACACGCAATGATCTCCGAGATGGACAGCCTGGAATATCACAGAGGTAAAGAGGAACTCCGTGCAATTCAATATAGAAAACTTTCCATTTCAATACTTCAAACACTAAACAGATTTAAGCAGTGGCTTCCAGAGCGGTGATGGATTTTGGCAAAACTTAAATAGAGCAAAAGTAATTGCAAGGGGACTGCATGCTTTGAAACTGCAGATATATGAGAGCTGATTTGGTATTCACTCTTTATTTATAATTAAAAATGAAAACCCACAATAAACACCGTTAACCTACTTAGAATAAATGTATATGCTATATGTTGGGCACATTTTAAGATCTGCAAAAGTGAAATTTTCTCAACATTGCGATATTGTTGTGAATTTATCAAATTATATTACTTTCCCCTCAGTGTGATCCATTCACTGTTCTGCTTAGAATCTACTGAATTTTGTTGAAGTTCCCAGGTGCTGGGGTACAGGTTCACAGGGGCTGGGGTACAGATCCACAGGTGCTGGGGTACAGGCCCATAGCTGCTGGGATACATGTTCACATGTTCTGGGATACAGGTCCACATGTATTGGGGGACAGATTCATAGGTGCTGGGAAACAGCCCCACAGATACTGGGGTACTGCTCCCACAGTTGCTGGGATACAGGTCCACCAGTTCTGTGCTACAAGTTCAGAGTGGTTGGGATACAGGTCCACAGGTGCTGTGACACAGGTACTACGGTACAGATCCATTGGTGCTGGGGAACAGGGTCACAGGTGCTGGGCTACAAGGTCACAGGTGCTGGGGTACAGGGTCACAGGTGCTAGCTTACAGCTCCAAAAGTGTTGAGATACAGGTACACAGGTGCTGGAGTACAGGTTCACAGGTGCAGGGGTACAGGTCCACAGGTTCTGTGCTACAGTCCACGGGCACTGGGGTACAGGTTCAGAGGTGCTGGGGTACAGGTCCATAGGTGTGGAGGTATACTTTCACAGACGCTCAGATACAGGTTCACAGGTGCTGGGAAACAGCTCCACATGTACTGGAGTACATGTCCACAGGTGCTGGTGTACAGGTTCACAGGCACTGGCTACAGGTTCACAGGCACTGGGGTACAGGTTCACAGGTGATGGGGTACAGGTTCAGAGGCACTGGGTACAGGTTCACAGGCACTGGGTACAGGTTCACAGGTGCTGGGTACAGGTTCACAGGTGCTGGGTACAGGTTCACAGGTGCTGGTGTGCAGGTTCAGAGGCACTGGGTACAGGTTCACAGGTGCTGGGGTACAGGTTCAGAGGCACTGGGTACAGGTTCAGAGGCACTGGGGTACAAGTTCAGAGGCACTGGGTACAGGTTCACAGGTGCTGGGGTACAGGTTCAGAGGCACTGGGTACAGGTTCACAGGTGCTGGGGTACAGGTTCAGAGGCACTGGGTACAGGTTCACAGGTGCTGGGGTACAGGTTCAGAGGCACTGGGTAAAGGTTCAGAGGCACTGGGTACAGGTTCACAGGTGCTGGTGTACAGGTTCAGAGGCACTGGGTACAGGTTCCCAGGTGCTGGGGTACAGGTTCAGAGGCACTGGGGTACAGGTTCAGAGGCACTGGGTACAGGTTCACAGGTGCTGGGGTACAGGTTCATAGGTGTGGAGGTACACTTTCACAGATGCTCAGATACAGGTTCACAGGTGCTGGGAAACAGCTCCACATGTACTGGAGTACATGTCCACAGGTGCTGGTGTACAGGTTCACAGGCACTGGGTACAGGTTCAGAGGCACTGGGGTACAGGTTCACAGGTGCAGGGGTACAGGTTCAGAGGCACTGGGATACAGGTTCAGAGGCACTGGGTACAGGTTCAGAAGCACTGGGGTACAGGTTCACAGGCACTGGGGTACAGGTTCACAGGTGCTGGTGTACAGGTTCTGAGGCACTCGGGTACAGGCTCAGAGGCACTGGGTACAGGTTCACAGATGCTGGGGTACAGGTTCAGAGGCACTGGGTACAGGTTCGCAGGTGCAGGAGTACAGGTTCAGAAGCACTGGGTACAGGCTCAGAGGCACTGGGTACAGGTTCACAGGCACTGGGTACAGGTTCACAGGTGCTGGGGTACTGGTTCACAGGTGCTGGTGTACAGGTTCAGAGGCACTTTGCTACAGGTTCAGAGGCACTGGGTACAGGTTCACAGGTGCTGGTGTACAGGTTCTGAGGCACTCGGGTACAGGCTCAGAGGCACTGGGTACAGGTTCACAGGTGCTGGGGTACAGGTTCAGAGGCACTTTGTACAGGTTCACAGGTGCAGGAGTACAGGTTCAGAAGCACTGGGTACAGGCTCAGAGGCACTGGGTACAGGTTCACAGGCACTGGGTACAGGTTCACAGGTGCTGGGGTACAGGTTCACAGGTGCTGGGGTACAGGTTCACAGGTGCTGGGGTACAGGTTCAGACGCACTGGGGTACAGGTTCACAGGTGCTGGTGTACAGGTTCAGAGGCACTGGGCACAGTTTCAGAGGCACTGGGTACAGGTTCACAGGTGCTGGGGTACAGGTTCAGAGGCAGAGGGTACAGGTTCACAGGTGCTGGGGTACATGTTCAGAGGCACTGGGTACAGCTTCATAGGTGCTGGGGTACAGGTTCACAGGTGCAGGAGTACAGGTTCAGAAGCACTGGGTACAGGTTCAGAGGCACTGGGGTACAGGTTCACAGGCACTGGGGAACAGGTTCACAGGCACTGGGGTACAGGTTCAGAGGCACTGGGTACAGGTCCAGAGGCACTGGGGTACAGGTTCACAGGTGCTGGTGTACAGGTTCACAGGCACTGGGGTACAGGTTCACAGGCACTGGGGTACAGGTTCACAGGCACTGGGGTACAGGTTCAGAGGCACTGGGTACAGGTCCAGAGGCACTGGGGTACAGGTTCACAGGGGCTGGTGTACAGGTTCAGAGGCACTGGGGACAGGTTTACAGGTACTGGTGTACAGGTTCAGAGGCACTGGGGTACAGGTTCACAGGTGCTGGGGTACAGGTTCAGAGGCAGTGGGTACAGGTTCAGAGGCACTGGGTACATGTTCAGAGTCACTGGGGTAGAGGTTCAGAGGCACTGGGGTACAGGTACACAGATACTGGGTACAGATTCACATATGCTGGGGTACAGGTTCACAGGTGCTGGGGTACAGGTTCACATATGCTGTGATGCAGGTTGACAGTGCTGGGGTGCAGGTTCACAGTGCTGGGATGCAGGCTCACAGTGCTGGGGTGCAGGTTCACAGTGCTGGAGTGCAGGTTCACAGTGCTGGGGTGCAGGTTCACAGAGCTGGAATGCAGGTTCACAGTGCTGGGATGCAGGTTCACAGAGCTGGAATGCAGGCTCACAGTGCTGGGATGCAGGCTCACAGTGCTGGGATGCAGCTTCACAGTGCTGGGGTGCAGGTTCACAGTGCTGGGATGCAGGCTCACAGTGCTGGGGTGCAGGTTCACAGTGCTGGGGTGCAGGTTCACAGTGATGGGGTGCAGGTTCTCAGTGCTGGGATGCAGGTTCACAGCGCTGGGATGCAGGTTCACAGTGCTGGGATGCAGGCGCACAGTGCTGGGTTGCAGGCTCACAGTGCTGGGATGCAGGTTCACAGTGCTGGGATGCAGGTTCACAGTGCTGGGATGCAGGTTCACAGTGCTGGGATGCAGGTTCACAGAGCTGGGATGCAGGTTCACAGTGCTGGGATGCAGGTTCACAGAGCTGGGATGCAAGTTCACAGTGCTGGGGTGCAGGTTCACAGTGCTGGGATGCAGGTTCACAGTGCTGGGATGCAGGCGCACAGTGCTGGGATGCAGGTTCACAGGGCTGGGGTGCAGGTTCACAGTGCTGGACTGCAGGTTCACAGTGCTGGGATGCACGTTCACAGTGCTGGGATGCAGGCTCACAGTGCTGGGATGCAGGTTCACAGTGCTGGGGTGCAGGTTCACAGTGCTGGGATGCAGGTCCACTGTGCTGGGATGCAGGTTCACAGAGCTGGGGTGCAGGCTCACAGTGCTGGGGTGCAGGCTCACAGTGATGGGATGCAGGTTCACAGTGCTGGGATGCAGGTTCACAGTGCTGGGGTGCACGTTCACAGTGCTGGGATGCAGGTTCACAGTGCTGGGGTGCAGGTTGACAGTGCTGGGATGCAGGTTCACAGTGCTGGGATGCAGGCTCACAGTGCTGGGGTGCAGGTTCACAGTGCTCGGATGCAGGTTCACAGTGCTGGGATGAAGGTTCACAGTGCTGGGATGCAGGTTCACAGTGCTGGGATGCAGGCTCACAGTGCTGGGGTGCAGGTTCACAGTGCTGGGATGCAGGTTCACAGTGCTGGGATGCAGGTTCACAGTGCTGGGATGCAGGCTCACAGTGCTGGGGTGCAGGTTCACAGTGCTGGGATGCAGGTTCACAGTGCTGGGATGAAGGTTCACAGTGCTGGGATGCAGGTTCACAGTGCTGGGATGCAGGCTCACAGTGCTGGGGTGCAGGTTCACAGTGCTGGGATGCAGGTTCACAGTGCTGGGATGCAGGTTCACAGTGCTGGGATGCAGGTTCACAGTGCTGGGGTGCAGGTTCACAGTGGTGGGATGCAGGTTCACAGTGCTGGGATGCAGGCTCACAGTGCTGGGATGCAAGTTCACAGTGCTGGGGTGCAGGTTAACAGTGTTGGGATGCAGGTTCACAGTGCTGGGATGCAGGCTCACAGTGCTGGGGTGCAGGTTCACAGAGCTGGGGTGCAGGTTCACAGTGCTGGAGTGCAGGTTCACAGTGCTGGGATGCAGGTTCACAGTGCTTGGGTGCAGGTTCACAGTGCTGGGGTGCAGGTTCACAGTGCTGGGGTGCAGGTTCACAGTGCTGGGCTGCAGGTTCACAGTGCTGGGGTGCAGGTTCACAGTGCTGGGGTGCAGGTTCACAGTGCTGGGGTGCAAGTTCACAGTGCTGGGATGAAGGTTCACAGTGCTGGGGTGCAGGTTCACAGTGCTGGGATGCAGGCTCACAGTGCTGGGGTGCAGGTTCACAGTGCTGGGATGCAGGTTCACAGTGCTGGGATGCAGGTTCACAGTGCTGGGGTGCAGGTTCACAGTGGTGGGCTGCAGGTTCACAGTGCTGGGATGCAGGTTCACAGTGCTTGGGTGCAGGTTCACAGTGCTGGGGTGCAGGTTCACAGTGCTGGGGTGCAGGTTCACAGTGCTGGGCTGCAGGTTCACAGTGCTGGGGTGCAGGTTCACAGTGCTGGGGTGCAGGTTCACAGTGCTGGGGTGCACGTTCACAGTGCTGGGATGAAGGTTCACAGTGCTGGGGTGCAGGTTCACAGTGCTGGGATGCAGGCTCACAGTGCTGGGGTGCAGGTTCACAGTGCTGGGATGCAGGTTCACAGTGCTGGGATGCAGGTTCACAGTGCTGGGGTGCAGGTTCACAGTGGTGGGATGCAGGTTCACAGTGCTGGGATGCAGGCTCACAGTGCTGGGATGCAGGTTCACAGTGCTGGGGTGCAGGTTCACAGTGCTGGGATGCAGGTTCACAGTGCTGGGATGCAGGCTCACAGTGCTGGGGTGCAGGTTCACAGAGCTGGGGTGCAGGTTCACAGTGCTGGAGTGCAGGTTCACAGTGCTGGGATGCAGGTTCACAGTGCTTGGGTGCAGGTTCACAGTGCTGGGGTGCAGGTTCACAGTGCTGGGGTGCAGGTTCACAGTGATGGGATGCAGGTTCACAGTGCTGGGGTGCAGGTTCACAGTGCTGGGATGCAGGTTCACAGTGCTGGGGTGCAGGTTCACAGTGCTGGGATGCAGGTTCACAGTGCTGGGGTGCAGGTTCACAGTGCTGGGGTGCAGGTTCACAGTGCTGGGGTGCAGGTTCACAGTGCTGGGGAGCAGGTTCACAGTGCTGGGGTGCAGTTTCACAGTGCTGGGTTGCAGGTTCACAGTGCTGGGATGCAGGTTCACAGTGCTGGGATGCAGGTTCACAGTGCTGGGGTGCAGGTTCACAGTGCTGGGGTGCAGGTTCACAGTGCTGGGGTGCAGGTTCACAGTGCTGGGATGCAGGTTCAGTGCTGGAATGCAGGTTCACAGTGCTGGGATGCAGGTTCACAGTGCTGGGATGCAGGTTCACAGTGCTGGGATGCAGGTTCACAGTGCTGGGATGCAGGTTCATAGTGCTGGAATGCAGGTTCTCAGTGCTGGGATGCAGGTTCACAGTGCTGGGATGCAGGTTCACAGTGCTCGGATGCAGGCTCACAGTGCTGGGGTGCAGGTTCACAGTGCTGGGATGCAGGTTCACAGTGCTTGGGTGCAGGTTCACAGTGCTGGGGTGCAGGTTCACAGTGCTCGGATGCAGGTTCACAGTGCTGGGGTGCAGGCGCACAGTGCTGGGATGCAGGTTCACAGTGCTGGGGGACAGTTTCACAGGTGCTGGGGTACAGGTTCACAGTGCTGGGATGCAGTTTCACAGTGCTGGGGTGTAGGTTCACAGTGCTGGGATGCAGGTTCACAGTGCTGGGATGCAGGTTCACAGTGCTGGGATGCAGGTTCACAGTGCTGGGATGCAGGTTCACAGTGCTGTGGTGCAGGTTCACAGTGCTGTGATACAGGTTCACAGTGCTGGGATGCAGTTTCACAGTGCTGGGGTACAAGTTCACAGGTGCTGGGATGCAGGCTCACAGTGCTGGGAATGCAGGTTCACAGTGCTTGGATGCAGGTTCACAGTGATGGGATGCAGGCTCTCGGTGCTGGGATGCACGTTCACAGTGCTGGGGTGCAGTTTCACAGTGCTGGGGTGCAGGTTCACAGTGCTGGGGTGCAGGTTCACAGTGCTGGGATGCAGGATCACAGTGCTGGGGTGCAAGTTCACAGGTGCTGGGATGCAGGCTCACAGTGCTGGGAATGCAGGTTCACAGTGCTTGGATGCAGGTTCACAGTGATGGGATGCAGGCTCTCGGTGCTGGGATGCACGTTCACAGTGCTGGGGTGCAGTTTCACAGTGCTGGGATGCAGGCTCACAATGCTGGGGTGCAGGTTCACAGTGCTGGGGTGCAGGTTCACAGTGATGGGGTGCAGGCTCACAGTGCTGGGATGCAGGCTCACAGTGCTAGGGAGCAGGTTCACAGTGCTGGGATGCAGGTTCACAGTGCTGGGGTGCAGGTTCACAGTGCTGGGGAGCAGGTTCACAGTGCTGGGGTGCAGTTTCACAGTGCTGGGTTGCAGGTTCACAGTGCTGGGATGCAGGTTCACAGTGCTGGGATGCAGGTTCACAGTGCTGGGGTGCAGGTTCACAGTGCTGGGGTGCAGGTTCACAGTGCTGGGGTGCAGGTTCACAGTGCTGGGATGCAGGTTCAGTGCTGGAATGCAGGTTCACAGTGCTGGGATGCAGGTTCACAGTGCTTGGGTGCAGGTTCACAGTGCTGGGATGCAGGTTCACAGTGCTGGGATGCAGGTTCACAGTGATGGGGTGCAGGTTCACAGTGCTGGGATGCAGGTTCACAGTGATGGGATACAGGTTCACAGTGCTGGGGTGCAGGTTCACAGTGCTGGGATGCAGGTTCATAGTGCTGGGATACAGGTTCACAGTGCTGGGGTGCAGGTTCACAGTGCTGGGGTGCAGGTTCTCAGTGCTGAGATGCAGGTTCACAGTGCTGGGATGCAGGCTCACAGTGCTGGGGTGCAGGTTCACAGTGCTGGGATGCAGGTTCATAGTGCATGGATGCAGGCTCACAGTGCTGGGATGCAGGTTCACAGTGCTGGGATGCAGGTTCACAGTGCTGGGATGCAGGTTCACAGTGCTGGGATGCAGGTTCACAGTGCTGGGATGCAGGTTCATAGTGCTGGAATGCAGGTTCTCAGTGCTGGGATGCAGGTTCACAGTGCTGGGATGCAGGTTCACAGTGCTCGGATGCAGGCTCACAGTGCTGGGGTGCAGGTTCACAGTGCTGGGATGCAGGTTCACAGTGCTTAGGTGCAGGTTCACAGTGCTGGGGTGCAGGTTCACAGTGCTGGGGTGCAGGTGCACAGTGCTCGGATGCAGGTTCACAGTGCTGGGGTGCAGGCGCACAGTGCTGGGATGCAGGTTAACAGTGCTGGGATGCAGGTTCACAGTGCTGGGGGACAGTTTCACAGGTGCTGGGGTACAGGTTCACAGTGCTGGGATGCAGTTTCACAGTGCTGGGGTGTAGGTTCACAGTGCTGGGATGCAGGTTCACAGTGCTGGGATGCAGGTTCACAGTGCTGGGATGCAGGTTCACAGTGCTGGGATGCAGGTTCACAGTGCTGTGGTGCAGGTTCACAGTGCTGTGATACAGGTTCACAGTGCTGGGATGCAGTTTCACAGTGCTGGGGTACAAGTTCACAGGTGCTGGGATGCAGGCTCACAGTGCTGGGAATGCAGGTTCACAGTGCTTGGATGCAGGTTCACAGTGATGGGATGCAGGCTCACGGTGCTGGGATGCACGTTCACAGTGCTGGGGTGCAGTTTCACAGTGCTGGGATGCAGGCTCACAGTGCTGGGGTGCAGGTTCACAGTGCTGGGGTGCAGGTTCACAGTGATGGGGTGCAGGTTCACAGTGCTGGGGTGCAGGTTCACAGTGCTGGGATGCAGGTTCACAGCGCTGGGATGCAGGTTCACAGTGCTGGGATGCAGGCTCACAGTGCTGGGATGCAGGCTCACAGTGCTAGGGAGCAGGTTCACAGTGCTGGGATGCAGGTTCACAGTGCTGGGGTGCAGGTTCACAGTGCTGGGATGCAGGTTCACTGTGCTGGAATGCAGGCTCACAGTGCTAGGGTGTAGGTTCACAGTGCTAGGATGCAGGTTCACAGAGCTGGGATGCAGGTTCACAGTGCTGGGATGCAGGCTCACAGTGCTAGGGTGCAGGTTCTCAGTGCTGGGATGAAGGTTCACAGTGCTGGAATGCATGTTCACAGTGCTGGGATGCAGGTTCACAGTGCTGGGTTGCAGGCTCACAGTGCTGGAATGCATATTCACAGTGCAGGGGTGCAGGTTCACAGTGCTGGGATGCAGGTTCACAGTGCTGGGATGCAGGCTCACAGTGCTGGGATGCAGGTTCACAGTGATGGGGTGCAGGTTCACAGTGCTGGAATGCATGTTCACAGTGATGGGGTGCAGGTTCACAGTGCTGGGGTGCAGGTTCACAGTGCTGGGGTGCAGGTTCACAGTGCTGGGATGCAGGTTCACAGTGCTGGAATGCATGTTCACAGTGCTGCGTAGCAGGTTCACAGTGCTGGAATGCATATTCACAGTGCTGGGGTGCAGGTTCACAGTGCTGGGATGCAGGTTCATAGTGCTGGGATGCAGGTTGACAGTGCTGAGATGCAGGTTCACAGTGCTGGGATGCAGGTTCACAGTGATGGGGTGCAGGTTCACAGTGCTGGAATGCAGGCTCACAGTCCTGGGATGTAGGTTCCCAGTGCTGGGATGCAGGTTCACAGTGCTTGGGTGCAGGTTCACAGTTCTGGGGTGCAGGTTCACAGTGCTGGGATGCAGGCTCACAGTGCTGAGATGCAGGTTCACAGTGCTGGGGATCAGGTTCACAGTGCTGGGGTGCAGGTTCACAGTGCTGGAATGCAGGTTCACAGTGCTGAGATGCAGGTTCACAGTGCTGGGGTGCAAGTTCACAGTGCTGGAATGCAGGCTCACCGTGCTGGGATGCATGTTCACAGTGCTGAGATGCAGGTTCACAGTGCTGGGGTGCAGGTTCACAGTGCTGGAATGCAGGCTCACAGCGCTGGGATGCAGGTTCACAGTGCTGGGGTGCAGGTTCACAGTGCTGGGATGCAGGTTCACAGTGCTGGAATGCAGGTTCACAGTGCTGGAATGCAGGTTCACAGTGCTGGGATGCAGGTTCACAGTGCTGTTATGCAGGTTCACAGTGCTGGTGTGCAGGCTCACAGCGCTGGGATGCATGTTCACAGTGCTGGGATGCAGGCTCACAGTGCTGGGGTGCAGGTTCACAGTGCTGGAATGCAGGTTCACAGTGCTGGGATGCAGGCTCACAGTGCTGAGGTGCAGTTTCACAGTGCTGGGATGCAGGTTCACAGTGCTGGGATGCTGGTTCACAGTGCTGGGGTGCAGGTTCACAGTGCTGGGATGCAGGTTCACAGTGCTGGGGTGCAGGCTCACAGGGCTGGGCTGCAGGCTCACAGTGCTGGGATGCAGGTTCACAGTGCTAGGATGCAGGCTCACGGTGCTGGGGTGCAGGTTCACAGTGCTGGGATGCAGGTTCACAGTGCTGGGGTGCAGGTTCACAGTGCTGGGATGCAGGTTCACAGTGCTCGGATGCAGGTTCACAGTGCTGGGATGCAGGCTCACAGTGCTAGGATGCAGGTTCATCGTGCTGGGATGCAGGTTCACAGAGCTGGGATGCAGGTTCACAGTGCTGCGGTGCAGGTTCACAGTGCTGGGATGCAGGCTCACAGTGCTAGGGTGCAGGTTCACAGTGCTGGGATGCGGGTTCACAGTGCTGGGATGCAGGTTCACAGTGCTGGGGTGCAAGTTCACAGTGCTCGGATGCAGGTTCACAGTGCTGGGATGCAGGTTCACAGTGCTGGGGTGCAGGTTCACAGTGCTGGGGTGCAGGTTCACAGTGCTGGGATGCATGTTCACAGTGCTGGGATGCAGGCTCACAGTGCTGGGGTGCAGGTTCACAGTGCTGGAATGCAGGTTCACAGTGCTGGGATGCAGGCTCACAGTGCTGAGGTGCAGTTTCACAGTGCTGGGATGCAGGTTCACAGTGCTGGGATGCTGGTTCACAGTGCTGGGATGCTGGTTCACAGTGCTGGGGTGCAGGTTCACAGTGCTGGGATGCAGGTTCACAGTGCTGGGGTGCAGGCTCACAGGGCTGGGCTGCAGGCTCACAGTGCTGGGATGCAGGTTCACAGTGCTAGGATGCAGGCTCACGGTGCTGGGGTGCAGGTTCACAGTGCTGGGATGCAGGTTCACAGTGCTGGGGTGCAGGTTCACAGTGCTGGGATGCAGGTTCACAGTGCTCGGATGCAGGTTCACAGTGCTGGGATGCAGGCTCACAGTGCTAGGATGCAGGTTCATCGTGCTGGGATGCAGGTTCACAGAGCTGGGATGCAGGTTCACAGTGCTGGGGTGCAGGTTCACAGAGCTGGGATGCAGGTTCACAGTGCTGGGATGCAGGTTCACAGTGCTGGGATGCAGGTTCTCAGTGCTGGGGTGCAGGTTCACAGTGCTGGGATGCAGGTTCACAGTGATGGGATGCAGGCGCACAGTGCTGGGATGCAGGTTCACAGAGCTGGAATGCAGGCTCACAGTGCTGGGATGCAGGTTCACAGTGCTGGGATGCAGGTTCACAGTGCTGGGATGCAGGTTGACAGTGCTGAGATGCAGGTTCACAGTGCTGGGATGCAGGTTCACAGTGATGGGGTGCAGGTTCACAGTGCTGGAATGCAGGCTCACAGTCCTGGGATGTAGGTTCCCAGTGCTGGGATGCAGGTTCACAGTGCTTGGGTGCAGGTTCACAGTTCTAGGGTGCAGGTTCACAGTGCTGGGATGCAGGCTCACAGTGCTGAGATGCAGGTTCACAGTGCTGGGGTGCAGGTTCACAGTGCTGGGGTGCAGGTTCACAGTGCTGGAATGCAGGTTCACAGTGCTGAGATGCAGGTTCACAGTGCTGGGGTGCAAGTTCACAGTGCTGGAATGCAGGCTCACCGTGCTGGGATGTATGTTCACAGTGCTGAGATGCAGGTTCACAGTGCTTGGGGGCAGGTTCACAGTGCTGGAATGCAGGCTCACAGCGCTGGGATGCATGTTCACAGTTCTGAGATGCAGGTTCACAGTGCTGGGGCGCAGGTTCACAGTGCTGGGATGCAGGTTCACAGTGCTGGAATGCAGGTTCACAGTGCTGGAATGCAGGTTCACAGTGCTGGGATGCAGGTTCACAGTACTGGGATGTTGGTTCACAGTGCTGGTGTGCAGGTTCACAGTGCTGGAATGCATGTTCACAGTGCTGCGTAGCAGGTTCACAGTGCTGGAATGCATATTCACAGTGCTGGGGTGCAGGTTCACAGTGCTGGGATGCAGGTTCATAGTGCTGGGATGCAGGTTGACAGTGCTGAGATGCAGGTTCACAGTGCTGGGATGCAGGTTCACAGTGATGGGGTGCAGGTTCACAGTGCTGGAATGCAGGCTCACAGTCCTGGGATGTAGGTTCCCAGTGCTGGGATGCAGGTTCACAGTGCTTGGGTGCAGGTTCACAGTTCTGGGGTGCAGGTTCACAGTGCTGGGATGCAGGCTCACAGTGCTGAGATGCAGGTTCACAGTGCTGGGGATCAGGTTCACAGTGCTGGGGTGCAGGTTCACAGTGCTGGAATGCAGGTTCACAGTGCTGAGATGCAGGTTCACAGTGCTGGGGTGCAAGTTCACAGTGCTGGAATGCAGGCTCACCGTGCTGGGATGCATGTTCACAGTGCTGAGATGCAGGTTCACAGTGCTGGGGTGCAGGTTCACAGTGCTGGAATGCAGGCTCACAGCGCTGGGATGCAGGTTCACAGTGCTGGGGTGCAGGTTCACAGTGCTGGGATGCAGGTTCACAGTGCTGGAATGCAGGTTCACAATGCTGGAATGCAGGTTCACAGTGCTGGGATGCAGGTTCACAGTGCTGTTATGCAGGTTCACAGTGCTGGTGTGCAGGCTCACAGCGCTGGGATGCATGTTCACAGTGCTGGGATGCAGGCTCACAGTGCTGGGGTGCAGGTTCACAGTGCTGGAATGCAGGTTCACAGTGCTGGGATGCAGGCTCACAGTGCTGAGGTGCAGTTTCACAGTGCTGGGATGCAGGTTCACAGTGCTGGGATGCTGGTTCACAGTGCTGGGGTGCAGGTTCACAGTGCTGGGATGCAGGTTCACAGTGCTGGGGTGCAGGCTCACAGGGCTGGGCTGCAGGCTCACAGTGCTGGGATGCAGGTTCACAGTGCTAGGATGCAGGCTCACGGTGCTGGGGTGCAGGTTCACAGTGCTGGGATGCAGGTTCACAGTGCTGGGGTGCAGGTTCACAGTGCTGGGATGCAGGTTCACAGTGCTCGGATGCAGGTTCACAGTGCTGGGATGCAGGCTCACAGTGCTAGGATGCAGGTTCATCGTGCTGGGATGCAGGTTCACAGAGCTGGGATGCAGGTTCACAGTGCTGCGGTGCAGGTTCACAGTGCTGGGATGCAGGCTCACAGTGCTAGGGTGCAGGTTCACAGTGCTGGGATGCGGGTTCACAGTGCTGGGATGCAGGTTCACAGTGCTGGGGTGCAAGTTCACAGTGCTCGGATGCAGGTTCACAGTGCTGGGATGCAGGTTCACAGTGCTGGGGTGCAGGTTCACAGTGCTGGGGTGCAGGTTCACAGTGCTGGGATGCATGTTCACAGTGCTGGGATGCAGGCTCACAGTGCTGGGGTGCAGGTTCACAGTGCTGGAATGCAGGTTCACAGTGCTGGGATGCAGGCTCACAGTGCTGAGGTGCAGTTTCACAGTGCTGGGATGCAGGTTCACAGTGCTGGGATGCTGGTTCACAGTGCTGGGATGCTGGTTCACAGTGCTGGGGTGCAGGTTCACAGTGCTGGGATGCAGGTTCACAGTGCTGGGGTGCAGGCTCACAGGGCTGGGCTGCAGGCTCACAGTGCTGGGATGCAGGTTCACAGTGCTAGGATGCAGGCTCACGGTGCTGGGGTGCAGGTTCACAGTGCTGGGATGCAGGTTCACAGTGCTGGGGTGCAGGTTCACAGTGCTGGGATGCAGGTTCACAGTGCTCGGATGCAGGTTCACAGTGCTGGGATGCAGGCTCACAGTGCTAGGATGCAGGTTCATCGTGCTGGGATGCAGGTTCACAGAGCTGGGATGCAGGTTCACAGTGCTGGGGTGCAGGTTCACAGAGCTGGGATGCAGGTTCACAGTGCTGGGATGCAGGTTCACAGTGCTGGGATGCAGGTTCTCAGTGCTGGGGTGCAGGTTCACAGTGCTGGGATGCAGGTTCACAGTGATGGGATGCAGGCGCACAGTGCTGGGATGCAGGTTCACAGAGCTGGAATGCAGGCTCACAGTGCTGGGATGCAGGTTCACAGTGCTGGGATGCAGGTTCACAGTGCTGGGATGCAGGTTGACAGTGCTGAGATGCAGGTTCACAGTGCTGGGATGCAGGTTCACAGTGATGGGGTGCAGGTTCACAGTGCTGGAATGCAGGCTCACAGTCCTGGGATGTAGGTTCCCAGTGCTGGGATGCAGGTTCACAGTGCTTGGGTGCAGGTTCACAGTTCTAGGGTGCAGGTTCACAGTGCTGGGATGCAGGCTCACAGTGCTGAGATGCAGGTTCACAGTGCTGGGGTGCAGGTTCACAGTGCTGGGGTGCAGGTTCACAGTGCTGGAATGCAGGTTCACAGTGCTGAGATGCAGGTTCACAGTGCTGGGGTGCAAGTTCACAGTGCTGGAATGCAGGCTCACCGTGCTGGGATGTATGTTCACAGTGCTGAGATGCAGGTTCACAGTGCTTGGGGGCAGGTTCACAGTGCTGGAATGCAGGCTCACAGCGCTGGGATGCATGTTCACAGTTCTGAGATGCAGGTTCACAGTGCTGGGGCGCAGGTTCACAGTGCTGGGATGCAGGTTCACAGTGCTGGAATGCAGGTTCACAGTGCTGGAATGCAGGTTCACAGTGCTGGGATGCAGGTTCACAGTACTGGGATGTTGGTTCACAGTGCTGGTGTGCAGGCTCACAGCGCTGGGATGCATGTTCGCAGTGCTGGGATGCAGGCTCACAGTGCTGGGGTGCAGGTTCACAGTGCTGGAATGCAGGTTCACAGTGCTGGGATGCAGGCTCACAGTGCTGAGGTGCAGGTTCACAGTGCTGGAATGCAGGTTCACAGTGCTGGGATGAAGGTTCACAGTGCTGGGGTGCAGGTTCACAGTGCTGGGATGCAGGTTCACAGTGCTGGGGTGCAGGCTCACAGGGCTGGGCTGCAGGCTCACAGTGCTGGGATGCAGGTTCACAGTGCTAGGATGCAGGCTCACGGTGCTGGGGTGCAGGTTCACAGTGCTGGGATGAAGGTTCACAGTGCTGGGGTGCAGGTTCACAGTGCTGGGATGCAGGTTCACAGTGCTCGGATGCAGGTTCACAGTGCTGGGATGCAGGTTCACAGTGCTAGGATGCAGGTTCATAGTGCTGGGATGCAGGTTCACAGAGCTGGGATGCAGGTTCACAGTGCTGCGGTGCAGGTTCACAGTGCTGGGATGCAGGCTCACAGTGCTAGGGTGCAGGTTCACAGTGCTGGGATGCAGGTTCACAGTGCTGGGATGCAGGTTCACAGTGCTGGGGTGCAAGTTCACAGTGCTCGGATGCAGGTTCACAGTGCTGGGATGCAGGTTCACAGTGCTGGGGTGCAGGTTCACAGTGCTGGGGTGCAGGTTCACAGTGCTGGGATGCAGGTTCTCAGTGCTGGGATGCAGGTTCACAGTGATGGGATGCAGGTTCACAGTGCTGGGGTGCAGGTTCACAGTGCTGGGATGCAGGTTCACAGTGCTGGGATGCAGGTTCACAGTGCTGGGATGCAGGTTCTCAGTGCTGGGATGCAGGTTCACAGTGCTGGGATGCAGGTTCTCAGTGCTGGGGTGCAGGTTCACAGTGCTGGGATGCAGGCTCACAGTGCTGGGATGCAGGTTCACAGTGCTGGGATGCAGGTTCACAGTGCTGGGATGCAGGTTCACAGTGCTGGGGTGCAGGTTCACACAGCTGGGATGCAGGTTCTCAGTGCTGGGATGCAGGTTCACAGTGCTGGGGTGCAGGTTCACAGTGCTGGGGCGCAGGTTCACAGTGCTGAGATGCAGGCTCACAGAGCTGGTGTGCAGGTTCACAGTGCTGGGATGCAGGTTCACAGTGCTGGGATGCAGGTTCACAGTGCTGGGATGCAGGTTCACAGTGCTGGGATGCAGGTTCACAGTGCTGGGATGCAGGTTCACAGTGCTGGGATGCAGGCGCACAGTGCTGGGATGCAGGTTCACAGTGATGGGGTGCAGGTTCACACAGCTGGGATGCAGGTTCTCAGTGCTGGGGTGCAGGTTCACACAGCTGGGATGCAGGTTCTCAGTGCTGGGATGCAGGTTCACAGTGCTGGGATGCAGGTTCACAGTGCTGGGATGCAGGTTCACAGTGCTGGGATGCAGGCGCACAGTGCTGGGATGCAGGCGCACAGTGCTGGGATGCAGGTTCACAGAGCTGGATTGCAGGCTCACAGTGCTGGGATGCAGGTTCACAGTGCTGGAATGCAGGTTCACAGTGCTGGGATGCAGGTTCACAGTGCTGGGGTGCAGGTTCACAGTGGTGGGGTGCAGGTTCACAGTGCTGGGATGCTGGTTCACAGTGCTGGGGTGCAGGTTCACAGTGCTGGGATGCAGGTTCACAGTGCTGGGGTGCAGGCTCACAGGGCTGGGCTGCAGGCTCACAGTGCTGGGATGCAGGTTCACAGTGCTAGGATGCAGGCTCACGGTGCTGGGGTGCAGGTTCACAGTGCTGGGATGCAGGTTCACAGTGCTGGGGTGCAGGTTCACAGTGCTGGGATGCAGGTTCACAGTGCTCGGATGCAGGTTCACAGTGCTGGGATGCAGGCTCACAGTGCTAGGATGCAGGTTCATCGTGCTGGGATGCAGGTTCACAGAGCTGGGATGCAGGTTCACAGTGCTGCGGTGCAGGTTCACAGTGCTGGGATGCAGGCTCACAGTGCTAGGGTGCAGGTTCACAGTGCTGGGATGCAGGTTCACAGTGCTGGGATGCAGGTTCACAGTGCTGGGGTGCAAGTTCACAGTGCTCGGATGCAGGTTCACAGTGCTGGGGTGCAGGTTCACAGTGCTGGGGTGCAGGTTCACAGTGCTGGGATGCATGTTCACAGTGCTGGGATGCAGGCTCACAGTGCTGGGGTGCAGGTTCACAGTGCTGGAATGCAGGTTCACAGTCCTGGGATGCAGGCTCACAGTGCTGAGGTGCAGTTTCACAGTGCTGGGATGCAGGTTCACAGTGCTGGGATGCTGGTTCACAGTGCTGGGGTGCAGGTTCACAGTGCTGGGATGCAGGTTCACAGTGCTGGGGTGCAGGCTCACAGGGCTGGGCTGCAGGCTCACAGTGCTGGGATGCAGGTTCACAGTGCTAGGATGCAGGCTCACGGTGCTGGGGTGCAGGTTCACAGTGCTGGGATGCAGGTTCACAGTGCTGGGGTGCAGGTTCACAGTGCTGGGATGCAGGTTCACAGTGCTCGGATGCAGGTTCACAGTGCTGGGATGCAGGCTCACAGTGCTAGGATGCAGGTTCATCGTGCTGGGATGCAGGTTCACAGAGCTGGGATGCAGGTTCACAGTGCTGCGGTGCAGGTTCACAGTGCTGGGATGCAGGCTCACAGTGCTAGGGTGCAGGTTCACAGTGCTGGGATGCAGGTTCACAGTGCTGGGATGCAGGTTCACAGTGCTGGGGTGCAAGTTCACTGTGCTCGGATGCAGGTTCACAGTGCTGGGATGCAGGTTCACAGTGCTGGGGTGCAGGTTCACAGTGCTGGGGTGCAGGTTCACAGTGCTGGGATGCAGGTTCACAGTGCTGGGATGCAGGTTCTCAGTGCTGGGATGCAGGTTCACAGTGATGGGATGCAGGTTCACAGTGCTGGGGTGCAGGTTCACAGAGCTGGGATGCAGGTTCACAGTGCTGGGATGCAGGTTCACAGTGCTGGGATGCAGGTTCTCAGTGCTGGGGTGCAGGTTCACAGTGCTGGGATGCAGGTTCACAGTGATGGGATGCAGGCGCACAGTGCTGGGATGCAGGTTCACAGAGCTGGAATGCAGGCTCACAGTGCTGGGATGCAGGTTCACAGTGCTGGGATGCAGGTTCACAGTGCTGGGATGCAGGTTGACAGTGCTGAGATGCAGGTTCACAGTGCTGGGATGCAGGTTCACAGTGATGGGGTGCAGGTTCACAGTGCTGGAATGCAGGCTCACAGTCCTGGGATGTAGGTTCCCAGTGCTGGGATGCAGGTTCACAGTGCTTGGGTGCAGGTTCACAGTTCTAGGGTGCAGTTTCACAGTGCTGGGATGCAGGCTCACAGTGCTGAGATGCAGGTTCACAGTGCTGGGGTGCAGGTTCACAGTGCTGGGGTGCAGGTTCACAGTGCTGGAATGCAGGTTCACAGTGCTGAGATGCAGGTTCACAGTGCTGGGGTGCAAGTTCACAGTGCTGGAATGCAGGCTCACCGTGCTGGGATGTATGTTCACAGTGCTGAGATGCAGGTTCACAGTGCTTGGGGGCAGGTTCACAGTGCTGGAATGCAGGCTCACAGCGCTGGGATGCATGTTCACAGTTCTGAGATGCAGGTTCACAGTGCTGGGGCGCAGGTTCACAGTGCTGGGATGCAGGTTCACAGTGCTGGAATGCAGGTTCACAGTGATGGAATGCAGGTTCACAGTGCTGGGATGCAGGTTCACAGTACTGGGATGTTGGTTCACAGTGCTGGTGTGCAGGCTCACAGCGCTGGGATGCATGTTCGCAGTGCTGGGATGCAGGCTCACAGTGCTGGGGTGCAGGTTCACAGTGCTGGAATGCAGGTTCACAGTGCTGGGATGCAGGCTCACAGTGCTGAGGTGCAGGTTCACAGTGCTGGAATGCAGGTTCACAGTGCTGGGATGAAGGTTCACAGTGCTGGGGTGCAGGTTCACAGTGCTGGGATGCAGGTTCACAGTGCTGGGGTGCAGGCTCACAGGGCTGGGCTGCAGGCTCACAGTGCTGGGATGCAGGTTCACAGTGCTAGGATGCAGGCTCACGGTGCTGGGGTGCAGGTTCACAGTGCTGGGATGAAGGTTCACAGTGCTGGGGTGCAGGTTCACAGTGCTGGGATGCAGGTTCACAGTGCTCGGATGCAGGTTCACAGTGCTGGGATGCAGGTTCACAGTGCTAGGATGCAGGTTCATAGTGCTGGGATGCAGGTTCACAGAGCTGGGATGCAGGTTCACAGTGCTGCGGTGCAGGTTCACAGTGCTGGGATGCAGGCTCACAGTGCTAGGGTGCAGGTTCACAGTGCTGGGATGCAGGTTCACAGTGCTGGGATGCAGGTTCACAGTGCTGGGGTGCAAGTTCACAGTGCTCGGATGCAGGTTCACAGTGCTGGGATGCAGGTTCACAGTGCTGGGATGCAGGTTCACAGTGCTGGGATGCAGGTTCTCAGTGCTGGGATGCAGGTTCACAGTGCTGGGATGCAGGTTCTCAGTGCTGGGGTGCAGGTTCACAGTGCTGGGATGCAGGCTCACAGTGCTGGGATGCAGGTTCACAGTGCTGGGATGCAGGTTCACAGTGCTGGGATGCAGGTTCACAGTGCTGTGGTGCAGGTTCACACAGCTGGGATGCAGGTTCTCAGTGCTGGGATGCAGGTTCACAGTGCTGGGGTGCAGGTTCACAGTGCTGGGGCGCAGGTTCACAGTGCTGAGATGCAGGCTCACAGAGCTGGTGTGCAGGTTCACAGTGCTGGGCTGCAGGTTCACAGTGCTGGGATGCAGGTTCACAGTGCTGGGATGCAGGTTCACAGTGCTGGGATGCAGGTTCACAGTGCTGGGATGCAGGTTCACAGTGCTGGGATGCAGGCGCACAGTGCTGGGATGCAGGTTCACAGTGATGGGGTGCAGGTTCACACAGCTGGGATGCAGGTTCTCAGTGCTGGGGTGCAGGTTCACACAGCTGGGATGCAGGTTCTCAGTGCTGGGATGCAGGTTCACAGTGCTGGCATGCAGGTTCACAGTGCTGGGATGCAGGTTCACAGTGCTGGGATGCAGGCGCACAGTGCTGGGATGCAGGCGCACAGTGCTGGGATGCAGGTTCACAGAGCTGGATTGCAGGCTCACAGTGCTGGGATGCAGGTTCACAGTGCTGGAATGCAGGTTCACAGTGCTGGGATGCAGGTTCACAGTGCTGGGGTGCAGGTTCACAGTGGTGGGGTGCAGGTTCACAGTGCTGGGATGCAGGTTCACAGAGATGGGGTGCAGGTTCACAGTGCTGGGGTGCAGGTTCACATTGATGGTGTGTAGGTTCACAGTGCTAGGATGCAGGCTCACGGTGCTGGGATGCACGTTCAGAGAGCTGGGGTGCAGGTTCACAGTGCTCGGATGCAGGCTCACAGTGCTGGGGTGCAGGTTCACAGTGCTGGGGTGCAGGTTCACAGTGCACGGGTGCAGGTTATCAGTGCTGGGATGCAGGTTCACCGTGCTGGGTTACAGGTTCACAGTGCTGGGATGCAGTTTCACAGTGCTGGGATGCAGGTTCACAGTGCTGGGATTAAGGTTTACAGTGCTGAGATGAAGGTCCACTGGAGATTACCTGGACTGTTTATAATTTATGAGTGATTTTATTTAGTCCTCGCTAAGCAGATCATGAAACTTAAAGGGATACAGATGACAAAATTAATGTGAGGAGCCACGTGGGTCTGTAGCTTTACAGTCTGTTATAGGATTTTAAATTGAACAGCAGTCTTGCCAAATGCTGTTAGATTGAGCAGAAATGTAGTGGATATGTTAATGAACGGATCTCTCTCCAAACGTCCGCACAGCTGAACAAGCAACATGTTTTGTTAACTTTATTTATAAGTGGCAATTGGACTGTATTGGGTTGTTCAGTTGGAATCAGTGGCAGGTGTGAATACTACATTTAAGGGCTGTTTAACTTATAATTGTAACACTATTTCTTTGATGTTGATGTAGTTAATTCTGTGCTTGAATTAACTGTTTTAACATATAAGGTATCTATTGGTCAGAGTCATCACTCCTGGGGTGAAGTAGTTTTACAAATAGAAGTCTTGTTTGCGGTTTCCGTCCAGTATTCTAACAAAGATTGAGGACGGGTCTGGTATCCTAGCAACAATTGAGGATTCTTTACTGGGATTAAAAAGTATAATCCTTTGTTTGTCTTGGGATTATTGACGTTGAAGACTGCGAGTGTGAGGAACTGGTGCCTTCTTTCAGATGTCGATAGTCTTGTCAGTTTAAATAGCGAGTAGTAAAATGGCTCTTTCAGTGACGAAGAGTTTCCTGGGTGCAGCACCTGTGAAGCTGTATCCCAGCACCTGTGAACCTGTATCCCAGCAGCTGTGGATTTGCATCCCAGCATGTGGGGAACTGCTGGGGTACTGCTGCACTGGTGTTGGGGTACAGGTTCACGGGAGCTGGTGCACAGCCAGTAGTCCAAGGACACAGTTATTTCTCTGTGGTCTGGGGTTCATATCCCACCGCAGCAGTTGTTGAAATTTGCATTCAATAAAAATCTGGGTGCCCATGAGTTAAAAACCCATCCGATTCACCAATCTCCTTTAGTTGTCCAGCCGACATGTGAACCCAGACTCAAGGGCAATTTGGTTGTTTAACAGCAAGCAATTAAACCTCTAAAAGGATTGAAGCACCTGGCATCGACCTAGGCATGGGAAACGCCAATGGCAACTTCAAACCTTACGGCCCTGCAAATTCCTCCTCCTAAGCAACAGCCTGACAAAGTCATATTCACGGAATCATATATCCCAAACACTACTATCACCATCCCCGGATGTGTCCTGTCCCAGAGCTGACGGCACAGTGGCATACAGTTGGGAGGGAGTTGCCCTGGCAAAGCTTAAACACTAGACTACTTGCCTGCCAAACTGTAAAAGCAATTGACAGAGCTAAGCGATTCTGCAACCAATGAATTAGATCTAAACTCTGCAGTCCTGCCACACACACAGCCATGAATGGTGAGAGACAATTAAACAACTGGAAAAGGAGGCTGCACAAATATCCCCATCCTCAATGGCAGGTTAAAGCTGAAGTGTTTGCAATAATCTTCAGCCAGAAGTGCTGAGTGGATGATCCATCTCAACCTTCTTTGGAGGTCCCCAGCATCACAGATGTCAGTCTTCAGCCAATTTGTTTCAGCCCATGTGACATCAAGAAACAGCTGGAAGCACAGGATACTGCAAAGGGTGACAATATTCCAGAAATAGTACGAAGACTAGTGCTCCAGAATTTGGGGTTCCACCAGGGCAAGTCAGCTCCTGACCTCATTACAGCCTTAGTTCAAACATGGACGAAAGAGTTGAACACCCGGGGTGAGGTGAGGTGCGAGTGACATCAAGGCAGCATTTAATCGAGGATGGCATCAAGCAGCCCTAGTAAAACTGGAGTCAATGGGAATCAGGAAAATCTTCCCACTCATTGGTGTTATTCCTGGTGCAAAGGTTGTAGGTGTTCGATGTCAATCCGTTCATTTCCAAAACATCACTGCAAGAGTTCTTCGGATAGTGTCCTCAACCCAACCATCTTCAGCTGCTTCATCAATGACCTTCCTTCCATCTTAAGGTCAGAAGTGGGGATGTTCACAATGTTCAGCACCATTTATGACTTCTCAGACAATGAAGCAGTCCATGTCCAAATGCAACAAGACCCGGGCAGTATCGGGGCTCGGGCTGACAAGTGGAACACAACAAGAGAGAAACAAACCGCAGCCTCTTAGCATTACCATTATCTCACAATACCACCATCTTTAGTGTTACACTGGGGAGGCAATGGCATCGTGGCATCGTCACTGGACTAATAATCCAGAGACCTGCTCTGGGTTCCCACCATGGCAAATAGTGACATTTGAAATTTATTGAATTCAATAAAATTCTGCGATTAAAAGTCGAATAACGACCATGAAATCATTGTCTTGAAAACCCATTTGGTTCACTAATATCCGTTTAGGGAAGGCAATCTGTTGTCTTTACTGGTCCCGTGACTCCAAATCCACAACATACCCACAGCAATGTGGTTGACTATTAAATGTCCTCTGAAATGGCCTAGCAAGCTACTCAGTACCAGGGGCAATTAGGGATGGGCAACACATGCAGACTCAGCCAGCGACACCACATCCCATGGATGAATAAACAAAAATTGACCAGATACTGATCTGGACCAGCCGTAGAAATACTGTGGCTTCAACAGCATGTCAGAGGCTAGGAATCCTGCGGCGAGCAACTCACCTCCTGCCTCCCCAAAGCCTGCCACCAGAAGGCACAAGTCAGGAGTGTGGTGAAATACTTTCCATTTGGCTGGAGGGGTGCAGCTCTGCCAACACTCAAGAGGTTTGACATCACTCGGTCAAAGCAACAAAGGATACCGGAAGTCTGCAGAGGGATTTGGATAGGCTAAGTGAATGGGCTAGGGTCTGGCAGATGGAATCCAATGTTGACAAATGTGAGGTTATCCATTTTGGTAGGAATAACAGCAAAAGGGATTATTATTTAAATGATAAAATATTAAAACATGCTGCTGTGCAGAGAGACCTGGGTGTGCTAGTGTATGAGTCACAGAAAGTTGGTTTACAGGTGCAGCAGGTGATTAAGAAGGCAAATGGAATTTTGTCCTTCTTTGCTAGAGGATGGAGTTTAAGGCTAGGGAGGTTATGCTGCAATTGTATAAGGTGTTACTGAGGCCACACCTGGAGTATTCTGTTCAGTTTTAGTCTCCTTACCTGAGAAAGGACGTCCTGGCGCTGGAGGGTGTGCAGAGGAGATTCACTAGGTTAATCCCAGAGCTGAGGGGGTTGGATTACGAGGAGACGTTGAGTAGACTGGGACTGTACACGTTGGAATTTAGAAGGATGCGGGGGGATCTTATAGAAACATATAAAATTATGAAGGGAATAGATAGGATAGATACGGGCAGGTTGTTTCCACTGGCGGGTGAAAGCAGAACTAAGGGGCATAGCCTCAAAATAAGGGGAAGTAGATTTAGGACTGAGTTTAGGAGGAACTTCTTCACCCAAAGGGTTTTGAATCTATGTAACTCCTTGCCCAGTGAAGCAGTTGAGGCTCCTTCATTAAATGATTTTAAGATAAAGATAGATAGTTTTTTGAAGATTAAAGGGATTAAGGGTTATGGTGTTCAGGCTGGAAAGTGGAGCTGAATCCACAAAAGATCAGCCATGATCTCATTGAATATTCTATATATTCTAACCCACTTGATCGGAATCCCCTCCAAGAACATTTACTCCCTTCACCACCAATGCACAGTGGCAGACGGCACAGTGCTGGAACTCACCAAGGCTCCTTCGACAGACAAACCCATGACCACTAGCATCTAGAAGGACAAGTGTGGCAAACACATGGGAACTCCACCACCTGGAGGTTCCCCTCCAAGGCACCCACCATCCTGATGTGGGAATATATTGCTGGGTCAAAACTCTAACAGCACTGCAGGTATACCTACACCACAGGGACTGCAGCAATTCAAGAAGACAGCTCACCAATACCTTCTCAAGGGCAGTTAGGGATGGGCAATAAATGCTGGCATGTCTAGCCACGCCCACATCCCAATAATGAATTTTTAAAAAGACGATGGACGTCATAAATAAATTGGAGAAGGTAGGACTGTTAACCTTAGAGAGGAGAATTGATCATAGACTTTACAGTGCAGGAGGCCATTTGGACATCGAGTCTGCACCCGCCCTTGGAAATAACACCCCACCCAAACCCACAACTCCATCCTATCCCCGTAACCCAACCTATCCTTTTTGGACACCAAGGGCAATTTATCATGGCCAATCCACCTAACCTGCACATCTTTGGACTGTGGGAGGAAACCGGAGCACCCGGAGGAAACCCACGCAGACACGGGGAGAACGTGCAGACTCCGCACAGACAGTGACCCAAGCCGGGAATTGAACCTGGGATCCTGGATCTGTGAAACAACAGTGCTAACCACTGTGCTACCGTGCCGCCCCCCCAATGGATGAAAGTATTCAAAGTAAGGAGAGGTTGAGACAGAACATAGAGAGAACCTGTTCCCATTGGCGGATGAATCGAGAAGCAGAGAACACCGATTGAAGGTGATTGGCAAAAAACCAAAGGTGATGAAGAAAACAGCTGCAATTCTCCGGTTGTTGCGATTCACTTTTCCGCCGGCAGCGCAGCCGCGCCCCTTCGTTTCCCGGCAGCGTGGGGGTGACTTCAATGGGAAATCCCATTGACACGCAGTGGGAGGATAGAATCCCACCGCCAGTGAACAGCGAGCCAGCGACAAACAGACGGCTGGGGGACCGGGGAATTCAGCCCAACATCTTTTACACAGTGCGTGGTGAGGATCTGGTTCCCACTTCAAATTATCTGTTTGCAAAATCCTTTAACTATCAGTTGTTTTCTCCCTCCTCTGAGTGTTGCACATCACTCTCCAGTTAAACTGCTTACTAACTCTCTGGTATTAAACATTTCCTCTCACTCCCTGTGAAGCAAAACCTTTTTTCTGCCGACCAATGTTCTGATAGGTGCAGGAGAGAAGGAAACTCATCTCACTAGTCCATGGTGCACGTATCCCTGCACAAATTCATCGCAACCTCACAACAGCTCAATTCCAGTCTTCATTCCAGACAATTCAGGATCCGCATGCAGTAAAGTGCAGCTACCACAGGAGGGCGGCAGAGAAACAGAATAAATAACAATCGCTTGAGGCCTTCCCTCAAAGTCAAAGTGACGAAGGGGCGAGAGAGAAAAGCTATTTTAATCCAAATGTGAGTCTTCTTCCGCTTCAAGAACATTTTTAAAAATGCCGTAAAGGTTCAGGCAACATCCTGATAGAGGCAAATTACTGTGGATGCTGGAATCTGAAACCAAAGAGAAAATGCTGGAAAATCTCAGTAGGTCTGGCAGCATCTGTAAGGAGAGAAAAGAGCTAACGTTTCAAGTCCAGATGACAAAGGGACACCTGGACTCGAAACGTTAGCTCTTTTCTCTCCCTACAGATACTAGCAGGCCTGCTGGGATTTCCAGCATTTTCTCTTTGGTTCCTGGTCGATAGAATTAGAAGGCAAAATCCTCGGGTTAAATCACCACCAGACAGCTCTCCCCCTCAAAGGGGAAAGCAGCCAATGGTCACCTGGTACTCTGGCGACTTTACTGTCAGATAACCTTAAAATTCTGGCACTTTTTTTTTTTGATTACCCAAGTCAAATGCTCTCTCATCAAGTGGACTGAGGCACAGTGGTTAGAACTGCTGCCTCACAGTGCCAGGGGCCCAGGTTCAATTCCTGCCTTGGGTGACAATCTGGAGCTTGCACCTTCTCTCCATGGTTTCCTCCAGGTGCTCCAATTTCCTCCCACTGATGTGAAAGTTAGGTGAATTGGCCAAGCTAAAGTTGCCCCTTAGTGTCCAAAGATGTACAGGTTAGGTGGGATTACGGGGATAAGGTGGGGGAGTGGGCCGAGGCAGGGTGCTCTTTCAGAAGGTCGGTGCAGACCTGATGGGCCGAATGGCATCTTTCTACACTGTAGGGAATCTATGGAAATTTTCTCTGGAAAATGTTGGGTTTCAGGTCAGGACCCTGGTGTCAGGGTCAAATGCAGGTACGGGCCCCGCACTGTGTTGGCGGGCAGCAGCATCCCTACGTTGGTTTTAGTTGCTTTAATTAGTGGTCAGAGGATAAGCTCGCTGTCCAATTAAGAATGGCAGGTTCTCGAAGCTGGAGAGCCAGTAGGAGAACTTCCAACAAGGAAGGAGCTGCAGACTGATTTTGCAGGTCAGGGAGATAGAGGCAGAGAGCACTTCCATCCTGCGGCTCCCACTTTAAAAGTTTTGGAATAAGTCTAAAGATGTGCACATTAGGTGGATTAGCCATGCTAAATTGTCGCTAAGTGTCCAAAGGTTGAGTGCAGTTATAGGGTGGGGGATTGGGCCCAGGCAAGGTGGTCTTTTGAAGGGTCGGTGCCAGCACGATGGGCTGAATGGCCTCCTTCTGTGCTGAAGGGATTCTGTGACTCTATGAATAAAGAGAAAGAAGAGCAGCACGGTGGCTCAGTGGTTAGCATTGCTGCCTCACGGCGCCGAGGACCTGGGTTCGATCCCGGCCCCGGGTCACTGTCTGTGTGCAGTTTGCACATTCTCTCCATGTCTGCGTGGGTCCCACCTCCACAACCTAAATATGTGCAGGCTAGGTGGATTGGCCACGCTAAATTACCCAATAATTGGACAAAAAAGAATTGGGTGCTCTAAATCTATATCAAAAAAAAGAAAAAGGAAAGAGAAAGACCGACCGCTGACAGACTATGGAGGGCGAACCCTTGAACAGGATTACGCGCGGTCACAGCTTGGCAAGATAGGCACGGTTATTGTGGCCTCCAACTCAGTGTGGAACGTTGCTCCCTGGTCTGTAACTGGGAGGCCGCCTCTGGGCAGCTGCCGGCACCGTGGGTGTCTGCAAGGCGCTGGCAAATTCCAGCCAACTTCTGATCAATGGCCTTAATCGGCCTTGTCTCAGTTGACTACAAAACACCGGTGGGACAAATTACGCACCCACCTCCTCCACTCCTGCCTCCATATCTGGGTGAAAGTCCTGCCCAGAGTTCGTGTTTGAAGTGGGTGACCTTCCATCAGACTATCTGAGGAAATATCAGCAGCTTAAAACGTGCTGCGTTATTTCAGCATTTGCTGTTTTTATTTCAGCTGTTCAGCACCAGCAGCATTTAGCTTTCCATTTTCTTTGATTGATTAACGAGTAAAACATTTATTCTCCAAGACCTTGTTGATGGTCTAATAACTTTGAGAAATCAAAGTTCTTGGGAATTTATTCCTGCTGCTGGTTTGGGCAGGATTTTGACTGGAGGCTGAAATATTCCCTGCACAGCAGGCCAGCCATTGAAAAGTGAGAGCTAATTGTAATGGGAATTGTAATGGGAATTGAAATAGTTAACTATTGCAATTAGGAAGCACCTCAGTTCCCCAGCGGGTGAAGTTATTAATGTCATATGAGGGTACCTTTAAGAAATGGGTGTTTATAAATGGGTGTGTATATAAATATCTGTAGTGAGGGTACCTTTAAGAAATAGGTGTTTATTACTGCAGTGATGTCAGAGAGTGGGTGGAGCTGGGCTGCCTGTCAGCTTTTTACTTTCGTATTTGAGCAGGCTGCAGGGTGTGTTTTAGTTTTGTTTTCAGTGTGGGAGCTGAAGCCAGACAGAGCAGCTGTGCAGTTGATCTCTCTGCCATCAAAAGACTATCTCTTGATCATTTGGTGAATTCGGAATTATTAATGTTCTCAGTAGTGAAGTTAAGCCTGATGTCTTTCTGTTTTGAAGGTTTTTTAAGTCTTAAGGATGTTAAAAAGAAAGCTTAAATCATTACTTAATGTTGTATTCTTTGGGGAGTGTATTTGAATTGATGGTTGCTAAGATGTTCACTGTATGGTTTAAAAAGGTTAACTTGAGTTCATAGGTTAAACATTGTTTTGCTTTAAAAAAATACTTTTCGATTTCTGCTGTACCACACCTGTAGAGTGGGCCGTGTGCTCCCCGTACCACAATCTATTAAAAGTTGTGGGTCAGGTGAACTCCATGATACACTTTGGGGTTCTCTAAACCCTGGCCCATACCATTAAAATCAATCCATAAGCAATGCTGTCAGCTTTGCTACAAGGAAGCAACAAACACATGTATATTGGACTGGTGGTCCCTTCCTGTGCAATGCAGTGCGAAGTAATACATTTTTGACATAAAAATAGAGAAAGAAAAAGCACTTCAACGGGGAACAAATTTAGCGTAAAGGAGCGGCGGGATCTTGCTGTGCCCGGGTCTTTAAAAGAGGCAGCACAAGACGTTAAGGCCATTACAAAGTAGAATCCTTGGCTGTGTACCTAAAAGCAAAGAATGCAAAAATGAGGAGTGAATAAGTCGCTTGGTTCCACTCCACTTGCAACACTGTGTGGAGTTTGTGGGAACCTCGTTCGAGGAAGGACACCAAAAGCAGTGCAAAAGGTGCGGTAGAATTGCACCAGCTTGCTACTGAGAGTGGAAAGCTAGTTGGAAAATACACCTTGCTACCATAAAGCTTTTTTGCATTTGACTGAGGAAATTAAGAGATGACGTGGAATGAAAGGGACGGTAGCAGCGTGGATACAAAATTGGAAGAGTAATAGGAAACCAGAGAGTATTGGGCAATGGATACTTTCCGGGCTTGAGGAAGGTTTGGAGTGAAGTTCCCCATGATCGGTATTGGGACCCAAGCTTTTCCTGATAGATATTAATGATCTAGATATTGGTGTGCAGGGGAGGGGGCAGTTTCAAAGTTTGCAGATGACACAAAACTTGGAAGCATTGCAAACAGTGCAAAGAGGACAGGGCAGAACTTCAAAAGGACAGAGACAAGTTGGTGGAGAGGGCAGATAGGTGGCAGATGAAGTTCAATGTGGAGAAGTGTGAGGTGACGCATTTGGTAGGAAGGACATGGAGAGACAATATAAAATAAGGGGTACAGTTCTTGGTGCAGGAGCAGAGGGACCTGGGTGCATATGTGCACAGATCATAGAAAGTGGCAGGACAGGTGAAGAGAGCAGTTAATAATATTCTGGGCTTTATTATTACGGGTATAGAGTACAAGTGCAAGGAGGTTATGCTGAACTTATACAGGACGCTAGTTAAACCTCAGCTGGAATATTGCATACAGCTCTGGGCGCCATATTATAGGAAGATTGCGTAAACATTGGCGAGGATGCAGATGAAGTTTACAAGAATGATTCCAGGGATGAGAAACTTCAATTACGAGGATAGATGGGTGAAATATCCAGATAAGTCGGGGGGGGGGGGGGGGGGGGGGGGGGTGGCGGAGGCACTAAGTAGATGTCCGTTGACAGAGTCAAAGGCCTCTCGGGGCTCGTTGGTGGAACAGATGGCGGAGGCAGCCTCAGGGGCTCAGGCCACTCCACTGACGGCCGAGATGCTTACGAGCGCCTTGCCCACAGAATTTGACAAACACTGGCAGGTTGTGTTGGGGGACCTCCGCAAATCGATGGATGAGGCCTTGGCTCCCATTTGAATGGCTTTGGAGAAGACCAACGAAATGGTGAAGGGCAATGGAGCCATGATGAAAGGCATGGAGGTGGCGCTTTCAAAGCCTATTGACCAGACTACCTCACTGGAAGCGGAAATATCTCTGGTAGCCAAAGCGAATAAATCGCCGAAATCCAAGATGAATGATTTGGAGAATCATTCCAGGATGCTAAACTGAATTGTCGGGCTGCCAGAGGGGATGGAAGGACCGACTCCCACAGTGTATTTTGTGAAGATATTCGGGAAGATGGTGGGGGGAGAATTTATTCACGTCCCCTCCTGAGTTGGACCGAGCCACCGTACACTCCGAGGTGCGCTAATCGTGAAGTTTCATAGCTTTAAAGAAAAGGAGCGGGTCCTGAGATGGGCGAGGGAGCATCGTGACTACAAATGGGAAGACCATGCCATCAGGTTCTACCAGGACGTGGAAGCGGAGCTGGCGAAGAAGAGGGCTGCGTTCAACAAAGCCAAGGCCACCTTGTACAAAAGTAGAGTTTGGATTGGAGTGGTGTCCTGCTGCAGTTAAGAGTGACGTTCGAGGAAAAGGACTGGGAAAGGCGGACTCCTCTGTAAAGAAACATGGGTTGGGCGCAGTATGATTGAGTTTTTTGGGGTGATAGGCATGTTGAATTGTTGGGGTCCCATGTTCATGTTTGCATTTTCCTGTTCTTGTTGGGGTTGAATTTTATACAATTTGGGCTTAGATTTAGGAGTTAGATTTATGTGGGGTTCTGTTTTAATTGTTCTTAAAATATATAGTTCTCTATTGGGGTACAATGTTTTAAGGGGTTTTTATGTTTTGTTTTGTTTTTTGTAATCATTTTTCTTTACTCTAGATGGGAGCCGCCCTGCTAACTGAGGAGTTAGCTAACGGGAAAGGTGTAGAGGGGCTGGCTGCAGCTCATTATAGTACTTCTGTCTTAGATCATGAGCTTAGTGTTATTGTTTTGTTTAGGTTTATTAGAAGTGGGTTTTAGTTGTTTGTGTTCGCCTTGCTGTTATCTGTATGCGTATTTGGATGTGGGAGTGTCTGAGGGCGAGGATGACGGGGGGGGGGAAGGGGGTGGGGGTAGTTTTCTGACGGTGACTGCAGATTTTTCTTTTTTTAGTCATCCGTGGTTTTGGCGGCCATCTTGGATGGGCCTGGTTGCTGTACCTTCTGTGTATCAGTGAGATAATCCCTCTTGGTGATTGAAGGGGGGTAAGGAGGCCCCCAATTCTTTTGGTCACCTGGAATGCAGGGGGTCAAATGGCCCTGTGAAAAGATCGAGGGTATTTACTCACATTAGAGTGAGTTTGAATTCCAACGTGGTGTTTCTGCAAGAGATTCGCTTGCGGGTAAGAGACCAGGCAAGGTTGCGGAGCGGGTGGGTCGGACATTTTTTCATTTGGGCTTTGATAGTAGGGCCCGCGGTGTAGCAATATTAATCAATTAAAGGGTTCAGTTTTCTGTAGCCAAGATCTTGGCTGACCCCAATGGTAATGGTAAACATGTTATTGTCTGTGGCTCTGTCTGGTTAATATCTCTGCTCCAAACTGGGACGATACGGATTTTACTAATAATCCCCTGGCCTTCATTGTCGATTTGGATTCAGATCAGCTTATTTTGGGTGGCGATTTACAGAAGTGCGACAACTGTCCCCTGTCCTTGGTGGGCAGGGTTCAGACTATTAAAATGAATGTGCTCTCGAGATTTTCATTTATTTTTCAATGTCTCCCCACTTTTCTCCCCAGGTCCTTCTTTGTCAAAGTTAATAAAATAGTGTTCTCATTTATTTGGGTGGGTAAGATCCCAAGGATCCGTGTGGCATTGCTCCAGAGAGTTGGGCAGTCAGGGAACTTGGCTCGAGCCAGTTTATTATTTTACGATTTGGCAGCCAATATTCAGAAGGTACTGTTGCGGTTCAGTGATCCGGGTTCATATGGGGACAAATAGAGGCGAGTTCCTGCACGGTTTCTAACCTTGGTGCAATAGTACCACGTCGTGGCCTTTCTCCCCAGTAAAGGTTTCCCTGAATCTGGTAGTGGTGTCCTCTCTGAGAACCTGGAAGCAGTTCAGGCAGCATTTTAAGCTCTTTCCCTGTCTTTGCTAACCCCCATCTGCAACAACTACCTTTTTCTGCCAGTGGGTTTGGACTCGACGTTTAAGTCATGGGACAGGAAGGGCCTGGAGAGATTTGGAGACCTGTTTGTGGAGGGAACGTTTGCCAGCTTTAAGGAGCTGTCGGAGAAATTTCAAATTTCAGTCTTTTCAGATACGTTCAGATTCACGATTTTTCACACAAAGCTGTTCCCTCTTTCCCCTTGGCATCCTCTTCCCTGTTGAAGAGGATTTTGTCTTTGCCCGGGTATGGCGGGGGGACTACTTCGGACATATACGGCTAGATCAATGGAGTCAGCTCCGTTGAATGAGTTGAAGGTGAAATGAGAAGGTGAGCTGGGTCCCATTCTGGATGATGAGTTATGGAGCGAGGCCCTTCACAGAGTCAACTCCACGTCCTCATGTGCTCAGCTTAGTTTGATCCAGTTCAAGGTGGTACACAGGGCTCATCTGACTAAAGCGAGGATGAGCGGATTCTTCTCTGGGGTGGAGGACAAGTGCGAGTATTGCTTTTGGGGGCTGGCCAACCACACTCGTATGTTCTGGTCTTGTCCCAAGTTAGTAAGCTTTTGGTTCTTTTTCTTCAACACCATGCCAGAGATACTCAATGTCGATTTGAAGCCATATCCGCGGGTGGCCATTTTCGGAGTCTCAGACTCGCCAGCGCTCTAGATGGATGTCCTGGCCTTTGCCTCATTAATAGCCGGGAGGCGAGTTCTTCTTGGGTGGAGATCTCCTACTCCGCCCAGTGCCTTGGCTTGACTGGGTGACCTCATGTCATTCGTACAGTTGGAGAAGGTGAAGTACACCATTAGGGGGTTGATAGAAGAGTTCAACCTAAGATGGCAGCCACTCGTTTCCTTTTTTAAACAGCTAGTTACCGTCAGTTGTTAAGGAGTTTGGTTTAATTACTGGGGGTTAAGTTAAGAGGTGCATTTTCTTGTTAATCTTGTTTTGTGATTTATTGCGTAACTCTAGTTGGCTCTTTTGTATCGTTTTGTTTTTTATGAAAATGTTTAATAAACATGCTTTAAAAAGAGAGTGGAATTAAAAGCCACGCAGTCTGTGAGGTGGAAAGACAAAACTGATAGTTCCTTGATGTTTACAAAATTAAACATAAACTTAATATATTTTTACTGCCATTTTCCACTATAAATAATCATCATAATAAATCAATAATAGAATACTCGACAATTACTATGATAGTGAGGGGCAAACATTAGATTCTTGTGGCGTTTGGAAGCTTCATTGTTGTCAAATTCAGTACCACACCCAGTACCTTGGTTAACTCATGGGAACAACCTATGAGGAGGATAATGAAGGATAATGAGATAGAAAAGAAGTTTGAATTATTCTGTATATGTCAGTGAATAGAGTCCATTCAACTTCCCACACCTCGTGGTGCAGTAAGGCAGACTTTCAATCTTTTCCAGAGCTAGTTATTCCTGGAACAGGTTGCTAGTCTATCGTTAGGGCCTTATAGCTTGAGGGTCGTCTGACTGACCAGGAGTCTCTCCCGCTCTAACCGCCAATCATTGGCCTATTTGAAGAGTTTGCAGGTTGACTCTCAACCTGTCTGACTGAGTTATGAACGCACCTTCCTTGGCCACCAATCACGGGGAGGTCTGATCAGGGGAAAGGTCGGATTGTGGGAGGATTCCCATCACTGGGGTAGGATGTGTTTGATCACGAGGTGGGTCTGATTTTGAGGGGCCTGATTTTGGTGGGGGTGCAAGCAGGTTTGCTTGGGGTGGGGGGGAGGGGGGCGGTGTAGTGTGGAGAAAGACAATTTTGTTCCTTCTAGCATTCTGATGATGAAACTTCACTGACCTCCAGTGCCTCCTCTTCTGTATTTGGTAACTGGGAAATCATAGAATTTACAGTGCAGGAGGAGGCCATTCGGCCCATCAAGTCTGCACCGGCCCTTGGAAAGAGCACCCCACTTAAGCCTACGCCTCCACCCTATCCCCGTAACTCCACCTAACCTTTTTGGACACTAAGAGCGATTTAGCATGGCCAATCCACCTAACCTGCACATCTTTTTACTATGGGAGGAAACCGGAGCACCCGGAGGAAACCCGCGCAGACATGGGGAGAACGTGCAGACTCTGCACAGACAGTGACCAAGCCGGGAATCGAACTTGGGACCCTGGAGCTGTGAAGCAACTGTGCTAACCACTGTCGTACCGTGCTGCCCATGAAATGTAGGGAGGCCCAACTCCAGTTCCCTCTCTGACTTTCATTTCTGTATCCTTGTCTGCTGAAATGAGGAAATGAACAGGCCTGTGAATGAGTACCGTGACATTTGTTCATCTGGTGGCTGAAATAGATTTGGTGCCGGTGGCTATGAGGGAGGACATTAGGATCAGTGGCAATGGTAGAAGGACAGTTATCGAGGTGAGGAAGTAGACAGAAAGAGGAGGGTTAGTCTAGACCTGTGAGGTAAGTAACTGGGGAGTGATGCAAGAGAATAGACTTGAGAAGACAGAGTGAGGAGTTGGTTGATACCCATGGCAGGATATAGATGATAGTGTAACTGTACTCACCTTTCCTGACCTGGTTAAGCCAATGAAGCACTTGCTTGCAGTCTGGTCAGGAGCTTGGCACAATACTTCTGCTGCTGACCGACTGCCTCACCTCCAGCCACACATCTTTAATGGCAGCAACAGGTTTCTTCCTCCAAATGCTCGAGAGAATATCTCTCTGTGACCGCTCAGCCTCCAGCAGTACACAGGTGGCACGATGGAACAGTGGTTCGCACTGTTGCCTCACAGCGCCAGAGACCCGGGCTCGATTCTGACCTCGGGTGACTGTGTGGAGTTTGCACTTTCTCCCAGTGTCTGGGTGGATTTCCTCCGGGTGCTCTGGTTTCCTCTCACAGTCCAAAGATGCGCAGGTTAGGTGGATTGGCCATGCTAATTGCCCCTTAGGGTGGGGTTGCAGGAATAGGGCGATGGATTGGGCCTAGGTAGGGTGGTCTTTCGAAGGGCCAGTGCAGACTCGGTGGGCTGAATGGCCTCCTTCTGCACTGTAGGGATTCTATGATGCCATGATTCTTTAAAAAAAAATTTAGAGTACTCAATTCATTTTTTCAATTTAAGGGGCAATTTAGTGTGTTCAATCCACCTACGTTGCATATCTTTGGGTTGTGGGGGCGAAACCCACGCAAACACGGGGAGAATGTGCAAACTCCACACGGACAGTGACCCAGAGCTGGGATCGAACCTGGGACCTTGGCGCTGTGAGACTGCAGTGCTACCACTGCACCACCGTGCTGCCCTTGATTCTATGATTCTACGTCCTGGGACTCGGGACGGTACCTACCCACTGCGCCACAAGAAAGAGAGTCAATGGTACAGAATGAGCTTTCCACCAAGCTAGGAAAATGTGGTAGCAAGATATAGAATAGGATCTCTACAGTGAATGAGTCCATTTGGCCCATCGAGTCTACACCGACCCTCTGAAATATATATAATATGTATTTATTAGTTTATAGCTATATTTTTCTATAAACTATTACATTAAAACAAAGAGTTAATGTGTTCTATGAAGAGATAGAGAAGATATGTATAACCTGAGATATTAATTGGCATGTTGTTTAACTTATTCAAGAACGTTGGTGCTGAAGTAACTAAATGAAACTGAGATGGATCTGGAAATGAAAGATGATGCAAAATTGTTCATGTCTGCTCATTGCCGAGCAGTAAACAATGAAGCTACCAGAATGCTGACCTACATTACCAAATAAGAGTTTAAACTCTTGTCATGCACTCTTGCCTTTAAGAAATGGATGTGTAAGCAATGTACCTTTAAGAAAACAGTGATGTCAGAGAGTGGGTGGGGCTGGGCTTTAGGTCAGCCATTTTGCAGGTTTTTAGTTTCAGTTTAAAAGCAGTGTCTGTGTGTGTCCAGAGAACTGCAAGTTTTGCAGTTTGGTTTTGCTGAGAGCAGCTAAAAAGTGCCTGGCTGGTTTTGCTGAGAGCAGTTTAAAAGTAGAAAGCCAGTTTGCGACAGTCTCTGCTATTCTACAGAATATATATATATATCCTTTAACCTGATGTGATTTTGTTTAAAGGTGTTATGTCTCTTGGAAGTTTGAAGGAACATTTTAAGGAGTTATTTCCTGTTGCAACATTTTCTGAGTTATCTTGAAGTAAGGGGTGTTAAGAGATCCAATGTTTATTTAGGATGTTAAGTTGAGTTTATGGAATAAACAGTGTTTTGTGTTTAAAACCCCACGTGTCCATAATTGTAATCCCACACCCAGGGAAAAAGCCGTGTGCTGGGAAAAGCAACAAATCCATTAAAGGGAGAGGTTGGTTGAACTCCATGATACATTTTGGGGTTCTGAAAACGCCTCGCCCATAACACTCTGCTTCAGCAACTCCTTGAATACTGTCTACAGTTCTATTGAACGAAGCACAAAAGAGTCTGGACACCTGGAAATGGTGGGCGGGATTCTCCCAACGGGAGTCTAAGTGCCGACGCCGGAGTAAAAACCGGAGTGTTTTACTCTGGCGTCGGTGCCCGTTCCCAGACCCCTATTCTCCCCCCTCCATGGGGCTAGCAGGGGCGTCACGTGATTTACGGGGGCGGGGCCTCGGCGCAGCATCACAGACCTTACGCGGCGCTTTGGGCCCCGCACATGCGCAGTTGGACTGGTGCCAACTAGCGCATGCGCGGTGGCCGTCCTCCCCCAGGCCGCCCCGCACAAACATGGCGGATGGATCCAGGCTCGCCGGCGGAAGAAAGGAGGCCCACTGACAGAGAGACCAGCCCGCCGATCGGTTGGTCCCAATCGTGTACCAGGTCACTCCGGAGGCTCCCCCCCCCCACAGGCTGCCCCCCAAGCATTCATGACGAGTACCCACCAGCAGCGACCAGGTGTGGATGGCGCTGGCGGGACTAGGCCGTTTCCGTGTGGCCGCTCGGCCCATCCGCCGGAGAATCGCCGCTCGCCGTTTACGGCGATTCTCCGAGCGGCCCAGCGCGATTCGCATACCGCTGGTTTTGGGGGGGGTGGAAGAAGCGCGTGCGGGGGTCGGGGCAGCGTGGCACGATTCGCGCGGCACCCCGACGATTCTCCCACCCGGCGGGGGGGAGGGAGAATACCGCCCGGTATTCGGGATCTGAGATATGTGGAAGGGTTGGCAAGTTATATTTCGTCCCAATTGGAAGGAATGAACAAGAGGAACTAACAAAAGGGAACATTAAATAGATATATATAGGTAGCTAAATGGACTGGAAAATATAAGAGAGGCAATGATCAACAAGAGCATGCTTTTGCAATTGCATTGTTAAGCCTTATTAAAGACAGGTAATGATTATTGGTTCAATTCCAAAAGAGTATAAACGGACACATTTGGTGTGGTGGAACCATAAGGAATTTGTATCTCTACTGAGCTGTATGTAGAATAAACTTGCTGAAGGTAAAAGACAAGCTGCTATATTATTCCTCCATGCTACATCAGCATTGATATTAACAGAGGACTGTTAGAGACCAATGGCAGGACAAGGACCCCAAAACGTACAATATGGTTAAAGAAAACAAATTGAGAATTGATGTCAGGAACACTTGCTCACACAAAAGTATATATAATATCTCAAACTATCTTCTGCACAGGGCAGTAGAAATAACACCTCATAAGAGATAGATGCTGTGACAAGATAATCATAGGTTTCTATGAAAGGGTAAGCTAGATGAGCTGATTGCCCTCTGCACCTATCTGCATTTATTTTTCTAGTGCCAACTAGGTGCATAAGGTACTTGGCGCGGTTCCACAAAAGTGATTATTAACAAAAATGGAATTGAATACATTGAATTGGAGGCAACCTTGCAACATAGATTGGAAATTAGTTTGAAGATAGGGAACAGACAGTAGGGATAAAAGGAGCATTCTCTGATTGATGGGATGAGACAAGTGGTGTTCCCCAGGAACTTGTTCTAGAGCCCCAGCTTTTATCAATGTATTTAATTATTTGGATGAAAAAATAGACAGTTGCCTATCAGAGATTGCAACTGATGCTAAGTTAGAGGCAGAATAAGTTGTGCAGATTGAGTGTCATGGTGATTGAGGGACAAAAAACACGCAATTACACAGAAGTGAACTTTTTTTTAAAAAGGACCTAAGTTCTATATTTTAAAATGAACACAAATCCCAAAGGTGGCTGAGAACTATAACCCTAACCCTAAGGGCAGCACAGTGGATAGCACTGTGGCTTCACAGCGCCAGGGTCCCAGGTTCGATTCCCCGCTGGGTCACTGTCTGTGCGGAGTCTGCACGTTCTCCCCGTGTCTGCGTGGGTTTCCTCCGGGTGCTCCGGTTTGCACCCATAGTAAAAAGATGTGCAGGTTAAGTGGATTGGCCATGCTAAATCGCTCTTAGTGTCCAATAAGGTTAGGTGGAGTTACGGGGATAGGGTGGAGGCGTAGGCTTAAATGGGGTGCTCTTTCCAAGGGCTGGTGCAGACTTGATGGGCCGAATGGCCTCCTCCTGCACTGTAAATTCTATGATTCTATTATTTCCCTGTTACCAAATACAGAAGAGGAGGCACTGGAGGTCAGTGAAGTTTCATCATTCCGCACTGTATGTTCTATGTTTCCTAATTCAATTAGCCACTGACAGAGTGTTTCTCTAATGGAAAATGGAGCCCCTCCCGGTTTCCAGACAAGGTTGTAGATGGAGTTGGAGCCAAATTTTGTCATTACCATCTCCGACAAAGACAAAAGACAAAAGGACATCTCTGTTTTAAATGGGTGACCCCTTATTTTTAAACAGTGACCCCTAGTTCTAGATTCTCGCACAAGACAAAACATCCTTTCTACATTGTCAGGAAGCTGAGGTGTGTTCATTATGTATTTCTTTATAAGAAACTTTAGTTATATTCATGTTTAACAGAGGTGCTTGCATGTATGACAGTTTTGGTTTAAATTCAAACTGTGCCTTCATTGTGATTAAAGGGCTTATGATGTGAAAGTAAACAGGCTGTTACTTAGCAACCCGGGGCTATTTTATGTTTGAAATCATTTTTGAGTTAATTTGGACTCAGAGTAGGTGGAACTAGGTAGCTGGAAAGGAAAGATCTCTTGCAGAAAACTTCCAGAAGTAGAACAAAGGAGTAATGGGAAGAAAGCAAGCCCCAAAAGCGAATGAACAGATAGTCCTAGAAACCAGGCATTGAAAAGAGAATCCCAGGAAGACTGAAGTCACAGGACAAATGTAACTGGAAATTGAACAAGATACTGTTTATTGAAGTTAAAGAAAGGGGAAGAGAGAGGCTCGCAGTTAAAAACCGGGCTGAAAGGTGTAGATCTGGTGAAGTAGATTAGAGAGAAGCCAGACATCTGAAATGATCCTAAGGTTGGTGACCTTAATACGGCCTGTGGGCAGAGGAGTTCTGTTGCTGTGGTTGGGTACCTGATAGATTGTGTGGAAGCTTGAATGCATGTGGCAATCCAAGGCAGAGGAATACAGAAAGGAGAGATTGAAATCCTAGAAGTGGATCCAGGGTGAAGCATCTGAGAAAAAGGACTAAAATAAAAGCAAAAATTCTGTGGATGCTAGAATTTGAAACCGAAAGAGAAAATGCTGGAAAATCTCAGCAGGTCTGGCAGCATCTGTAGGGAGAGAAAAGAGCTCACGTTTCGAATCCAGGTGACCCTTTGTCAAAGGGCTGTTGAGAAAAAGGACTGTTTGGGAGAAAGTTCTGAGACATGACTTTTCGAGAGTGGTGTTTGGAAACACTCATGTGGAAATTGGAGTTCCTGTGGGGCCACTTGGTTCACAGTGTGAGGAGCATCTGGGAGGACTTAGGGAAGGTGGTGGCATTGTCACTGGACCAGTAAACCAGAGACCCAGAGTAATGCTTTGGGGACCCAGGTTCAAATCCCACAAGTGCAGATGGTGAAATTTGAATTCAATAAAAATTTGGAATTCAAATTCAAATGATGACCATGTTCCAATCATCATAAAATCCCATCTGGTTCACTAATGTCCTTTAGCGAAGGGAATCTGCCGTCCTTACCTGGTCCGCCCTACATGTGACTCCAGACCCACACTAATGTGGTTGACTCTTAACTGCCCCTTCAAGGGGCAATTGGGGATGGCAATATATTCTGGCATAGCCTGAGATGCTCACATCCCATGAACGAAAACATTTGATAAGAAATTCTCTTGAGGTATTATTGAATGGAATTCAGAGTGGGGTGTGTCTAACCACATGTGGGTTGTTGGTTTAGAGGGACTGCGTACTTCCTGAAAACAATATAGTACAAGGCATATTCTGTAACTTTTGTTCGCCTTAAAAATCTGGGTACATTTGTGAAGGAGTATTGTTTGGAGCCGATCTTTTCATATTTAATAAATGTGTTATTCTTTTGTTAAAAGTTAGTGGGCAGCCCGTAACTCTGTTCATCCACGTTTCTAAAAAAAAGCATATGTTACAATCTATTGAGCCAGGATTCCAGTCTGGGACCTTACGGTCCAGCAGTAACATCAACTAGAATGTAACAACATGTACCCTGTCAAGAACCCTCAGGATCTTACCAGTTTCAATCAAGTTGCCTCTTACACTTCTGAACTCCAGCAGATACAAGCCTTGAAGTGTTGGGTACTCTGCTACACAGACGAACCAACACGGTTGCGAATGGTACCTCAGTTTTATTTTAAACATCTATTTACAGTGGTAAACTGTTTACTGAGGTTCGATCATAACCCTTGAATCTGTGGACCTATTCCTAATACTATCTTGTAGTAGCACTCAGCACGTGGTGGATGTCTGAGTGGCTTGCTATGAGCTCTGTGCCCTGAGCTGTCTCCTGCTCGAGTGCCCAGGAAGTGTCGTGTTCCCTGTTTTGTACTGTGTATGCTCTTACCTGTGATTGGCTGTCGTGCTGTGTGTGTGTTGATTGGTCCGTTGATCTGTCCATCAGTATGTATGTATGTAAGTGCTATGATATTTACCTGAATAGCATGACATCCCCCCTTTTTTTTTACAAGAACATGTGCCTTTGTGGTCATAAATAGAGATGTGTACTGAGTGTAGCTAAATGTGTGTGTGTTCAATATCTACAGCATGTACATGGGGCTAAACTATATACAAGGGGCGATGTCGGGTGCGACATAACAACGAGATTGTACCATAAACAAAGAACGGGGAAATGTTGAACGACAAAACGAATTCCTGTAATGATAAGAACAGAAACATATTAACACAGTGGTAGTATGAGTTCAATGTACAAACAGTCTCATATGTCCAGTCTAGTAGGTGGGCGACAAATTCGGGTTGACCGTTAGGGTGGCACACCATTCATCACCCGGATTGATCGTGTTAACTTGCATCGGCTGGTGGGTCCTGGCTGGAGACCTTCGGTTCCCATCAATGACCGCAACACGGAAGGCGCCCCGGTCGTCTGTGTCACTGGTCTGGATATCGTCTGGGCACGACTCGTAGTAAGGCGGCTAAATGGTCCACACGTCCCTGCGAGGTTGTCGGAGTTGGGGAACATTGGCAGGTTGAGCTGCTCGACGGCAGGCAGCATAGTGGCCCACCTTCCCACAGCGGAGGCATTGTCGGGTTCTTGCGGGACATTGCCGCTTTAAATGTGCGGCTCCACAGTTGCCACACATCGTGACGTCATGGCGTTTGTTGGACCACCGCGCAAGCCGAGTTCGGTCTTGCATCGAGCGCGCCTGCACATCACGCTCCTCAGTGTTGCCGTCATTTTTGGCGCACACAAGCGCGGGAGGCCTCGAAAAGCACGCAAAATGGCCGCCCTCGTCCGGGCCACGGGCCAGGAGGAACTCGATCACCTGGACCCATTTGGTCTCGTAGGATGCCTGCCTCACCAATCCGGCTGCGTAGGACCCCTGCCGCGCCGATTCGGCCGCCTGAAATTGGGTATAGCGGCTAGTCGCGTTTTCGTGCAGGACACAGGCTTTGATTGCGGAGGCTAAGGTGAGGCCTTTTATTTTTAAGAGCTGCTGGCGTAGGGTGCCCGAGGTGACCCCAAAAACGATCTGGTCCCGAATCATGGAATCGGAGGTGGTGTCGTAACCGCAGGACTGCGCGAGGATACGGAGATGCGTAAGGAATGACTGAAAGGGCTCATCCTTACCTTGCAGGTGCTGCTGGAAGAGATACCTCTCGAAGCTCTCGATGACCTCGACGTTGAAGTGTTGGTCGAGCTTGAGAAGGACCGTCTTGTATTTGGTCTTGTCCTCACCTTCCGCGAACACCAGGGAGTTGTAGACATGGATGGCGTGTTGCCCTGCCATGGTGACGAGGATGGCGATCTTTCTGGTGTCCGAGGCGCTTTCCTTTTCGTTGGCTTCCCGAAAGAGCTGGAAGCGCTGTTTGAACAGCTTCCAATTCACGCCGAGGTTTCCAGCGGCTTGCAGCGGCTGCGGTGTGTTGACGGTGTCCATGGCGCAGGATGGCAGACTCCGGAGGATTTGTAGGTCGGTACCACAGTTACTCCTGGTACTATGAAGTGTTGGGTACTCTGCCACACAGACGAACCAACACAGTTGCGAATGGTACAACTCAGTTTTATTTCAAACATCTATTTACAGTGGTAAACTGGTTACTGAGGTTTGATCATAACCCTTGAATCTGTGGACCTATTCCTAATACTATCTTGTAGTGGCACTCAGCACATGGTGGATATCGGAGCGGCTTGCTATGAGCTCTGTGCCCTGAGCTGTCTCCTGCTCGAGTGCCCAGGAAGTGTTGTGTTCCCTGTTTTGTACTGTGTATGCTCTTGCCTGTGATTGGCTGTCGTGTTGTGTGTGTGTTGATTGGTCCGTTGATCTGTCCATCAGTATGTATGTATGTATGTGCTATGATGTTTACCTGACTATCATGACAAGCCTGACCTGTCCGTCCTTTCCTCATAAGACAACTCACCCATTCCAGGTTTTAGTCAGGTGAATCTGCGATCAGCTGAATCGCGGGAAACTCAAATGCGGCCCCAAATCACAAATGAGCTCGCAGCCTTTTACCTTTTACCTTTGCTTTAATAGAACCCCAACCAGTAATAACCCCCATCCACTGAGAAGGTTCAATGTAAGTCTTACAACACCAGGTTCAATGCAAACGCCCTCCCAACATGGCTCAACATGTAATCATCTCTCTTGAACCCCACCATCTGCCTCACATTCCCTTGCCTATCCAGTACTGTCTCAACTGTTTGAAAGCTGGTTATTTGGATATGTCGGTGACTTCTGGTTGCTCTTCTCGATGTTCCTTTGGTTTAAGGATGATTGGACGGGGAGGCGATGCCACATTCATATCATTGCACTCTATGCTGCGCCATGGTTATGTTGAAGCACCGATTTCCATGCAGATACTCCAGGGTTTCCAACTGCCTTTCTCTGATTGACCGATCAGAGGGCTGATCAGGAAGGAGCAGCTCCATGCACCAGGAGTGTCTGAGTTGAAGGACAGGTCATTCATTCTGAGAAATAGCCTCGCCCCTAAACCTTGGGCATGAACAATGAGCTCCTCTTTTACACATTGCCGCCAAGGCAAATGTGAATTCCCAATCCGGCCTGTCATGGTATGCAGACATGCAGATAATGATATACAGACAGGCACAGACAGGCAGCTAATGAACACAGAGAACAGGACATGACCAATGACCAGGCAGGACACTCAGGGGTGGTATCTCACTATAAAAAGCACAAGGCACTCACACTCCGCCTCTTTCCACTGATGAACATCTACAGAGTGAGTCAGGGTGTATGTACAGTATCACACCTCCAGCACGTGGCTAAGAGCTAGTCTGGTCCAGTCAGACAGAGTAACCACACTTAGGTTAGCAGAGAGTCGAACTCATAGAGAACTGTGCTAACTCTGCTACTGGTTCAATAAATCAGATTGAACTAACTTCAAGGTCTGGAGTATCTTTTGGTTAAAGCTGCATCCAGTTGCAGCCTGTGTTATCCCAGAGTACATAACACATCACGGACGTTACTAATTAGAATTGAACTGAGATTTCTATTCCTTATCACCTCCATCCCATATCAAACTCATTTGGTCTTTAATTATTTATAAAATCCCCCTTCCCACAAAACTAAACCTCTTCTTTTTTATTTGGCTCACACGATTCCGGTAAAATGAAGATGAAAAGGAACAATTTGCAGATGATCATCAATGTCTCATCCCTCAATCGCAGACAACTGGTGATTTTTGTGTGACATCCATTTGCTCATTGGTAATTCCATGCCTAGTCACTCAGTTTGATTTCCATTAGGTGGGTAAACGGCTCCTATTGAGGTTGACTATTTATTCTGGCTGCCCTTTTCCCCACTTGCTATGCCAACCGGCAGCGTCACTCTGGAAGTTTGAAGACAACTTTGTCAATGAGGCTGGACATTAACATTCAGGGTGGAGACATTGTGGGCAGAGAGCTGGGCAATTGTGAATGCGGACGACGCTCAGCTTCTTCCATCGCCGAGTGAGCGAGAGTTTACCTAAATATTTGTGAGATTGCCCTGTTCAAGCAGTGATAACGCAAATGGGAGAGTGTTTGCTCTGCTCCACACAAGAGGTGTGACGCGGGAGTTTCATTTGCAAAGAGTTACAAAAGCCAAACACGGCGGTGCCAAATGTCAAGGTAGAGATTTGTAAAAATGTGATTTAATTGAGGTTTTTTTTTCTCTCTCTCTCTGCGTGAATGATGACCCAAAGAGGGTTTAAATATTGGGAGAGCCTTGGTAAATGAGAGGAGATTGAAACTAGCATTGACAAGCCTTGCTGAAAGGCGCGCACAGAACTAGAGATTAAGCAAAGGCATAGTGTGGTTAGAATGAGTCCCAATGTCTTACTGAGTGTTCTCATCATTGTTGTTTCCGTGGTTCAGCGGGTGCAATGCAGCCCCGTGCTCTCTGAGCGCCCACAGCGCCGCCACGGTGAGTATCCCAGAGGAAATTCTAACAGAACTCTCCCCATCAGCTCTTTGCAAATCCCTCCACTCCTCGCAGTGAAGAAGTTACCGAATGAACGAGTTCGATACAAATAAGAGCGCAACAGTACTCCTCCACTGAAGCTGAAGTGTTTTTTTTGTTTGCAAGTGGAAATTACAAACTGAGTACTGTGTGTCAGGGTTTAAATGTCTAACCTTTCTCTGTATTGATTGTCCCCCCAAAGACATCGCCAGGCCCGCTGCTGTTGGTGAATTGACTCCAGAGGGACGGGAGAACATCATGAAGTTCCTCACCATCTTTGACCAAGCTCGCAGAGATGCTAATGGCAGGATCCGAGCCCAGATCACGAGAAGCAGAGGTGTGTATGGGGAGTCATGTGTGCCTGGAAAGGGGGGGGGGATGAGGGAAAGGGAATGAGGGAGCGTGTGTGTGGGAGAGAGTGAGGGAGAGTGGGTGTGGGAGAGGGGGGAGAGGGTGTGTGTGGGAGGGGGGAGAGTGTGTGTGGGAAAGAGGGAGTGTGTGTGGGAGAGAGTGAGGGAGAGAGTGTGTGTGGGAGAGGGGGGAAAGTGTGGGTGGGAGAGAGGGAGTGTGTGTGGGAGAGCGTGAGGGAGAGAGTGTGTGTGGGAGAGGGGGGAAAGTGTGGGTGGGAGAGAGGGAGTGTGTGTGGGAGAGCGTGAGGGAGAGAGTGTGTGTGGGAGAGGGGGGAGGGTGTGTGTGGGAAAGAGGGAGTGTGTGTGGGAGAGAGTGAGGGAGAGAGTGTGTGTGGGAGAGGGGGGAGAGTGTGTGTGGGAGCGGGGGAGAGTGTGTGTGGGAAAGAGAGTGTGTGTGGGAGAGGGGGGAGAGTGTGTGTGGGAAAGAGGGATTGTGTGTGGGAGAGAGTGAGGGAGAGAGTGTGTGAGGGGGAGAGAGTAGGGGGGTGTATGGGGAGAGGGAATGTGTGGGAGGGAGAGGGGGGGGGAGTGTGTGTGGGAGAGAGTGAGGGAGAGATTGTGTGTGTGGGAGAGAGGGAGTGTGTATGTGTGGGTGAGAGAGAGAGAGAGGGAGGGAGTGTGTATGTGTGTGGGTGGGAGAGAGAGAGGGAGGGCGTGTGTGTGTGGGAGAGAATGAAGGAGAGTGTGTGTGGGAGAGAGGGAGTGTGTGTGTGGGAGAGAGGGAGTGTGTGTGTGGGTGGGAGAGAGGGAGGGAGTGTGTGTGTGGGTGGGAGAGAGGGAGGGAGTGTGTGTGTGGGAGAGAGAGAGGGAGAGTGTGTGTGGGAGAGAGAGAGGGAGAGTGTGTGTGGGAGGGAGAGGGGGAGAGTGTGTGTGGGAGAGAGAGAGAGGGAGAGTGTATGTGGGAGAGACAGGGGGAGATTGTGTGTGGGAGAGGGGGAGTGGGTGTGTGTGTGTGGGAGAGAGAGAGGGAGGGAGGGACTGTGTGTGTGGGAGAGAGAGGGGAAAAGTGTATGTGGGAGTGAGGGAGAGTGTGTGTGGGAGAGAGGGAGAGTGTGTGTGGGAGAGAGGGAGAGTGTGTGTGGGAGAGAGAGAGGGAGAGTGTGTGTGGGAGAGAGGGGGAGAGTGTGAGTGGGAGAGAGGGGGAGAGTGTGTGGGAGAGAGAGGGAGTGTCTGTGTGGGAGAGAGGGGGAGAGTGTGTATGGGAGAGAGGGAGTGTGTGTGGGAGAGAGAGAGGGAGAGTGTGTGTGGGAGAGAGGGAGTGTGTGTGTGGGAGAGAGGGAGTGTGTGTGTGGGAGAGAGAGAGGGAGAGTGTGTGTGCTGTGGGAAAGAGTGTCAGTGGGAGAGGGAGTGAGGGAACGTGTGTATGTGTGTGGGAGAGTGTCAATGGGTGAGGGAGAGTGTGTATGCGTGGGGGAGAGAGAGAGCGAGTGTGTGTGGGGTGGGGGTGAAAGAGGGTGAGATGGGGCAACACGTAGAATCTTACCTGTAGAATTGATTCAATTGTTTAATTTCCATGATTGAATTACTCTCATTTTCAGTTTGGAAATAAATTGATTCTCGAATTATGCCTTAGCAGGTGGCCCAAAAATAGCAAGAGGGGGAAATTGACCTTCAAAAGAAATAACTTGGACCGGTTAAAATTGATGAGGGCAATGATGAAGATCAGACTCTGAGAGTCAGACAGAAAGACAGCGACTGAGCGAGAGAATAACATTGGGATGGAGGCGCTTCGAACTTCATTTGTCCCGAGATTTAGGAGCAAGTAAACACTCAAGAAATAAACCTTTGGGGTTGAGTGTTTGAAATAATTCGATTGCTGAGAAACGGGATCAAGTAAAAGAAGGAATGTGGACAGATCCACAATGGAGAGCGCGGGGGGAACCAGGCGGCAGAGGTCGCTCTGTCTCATTCAGCAAGGGATTAGACTCCATTCTGAAGCTGCCATGAAGGTAGCGCCACTTGAAAGACCAAAAGTAAAACAGAATGAGAAGATTCCCGGTGCACAAGCTCCCTCTCCAAACTAACGCATTATCTGGATGGGAGACCCTTCATGATATCTCGGAGACACCAATTGCAAAATCTTTTTCCAATGCATTAGAATTAAATTAGAAATTAAAATCAGGGCGAGGTGTGTGCAATGATATACATTCCATGTCCACCAGGTTAGAAGCAGGTTTCCCGCGCGGGTAGAGATGATCGCGCTCCAGCTTCTATCATGTATTTTCTGTCCACAATGTTTCATCAGCGATGTTTCCTGACTTTGTTTTCAGCCGGCGGGAAGAGGGCTGAAAGAAGAGGAGGCACGGTAAGAAATTCTAACACTGATTGGGGGGAAACGTGAACTCTTGCGTTCTGGCACTTTGAAACTTGCCTAACATTAGCACAATCTTCCCATCAGGGGCAACATCCAGATGTGGGGGGTTATTTTCTCCAAGCGATAGGAGAGGTAAACTCTGTGCTATGTGGAATAGATGAAACCATGGATGGTGCTGAGAACGCGCTACATGTGTAGATAGTTTGTGTTTCAGTCAGTGATACCTTCAGATGATTGCAAAGTCTATTATGTTGTAGGAAAATGGGCCGGGCGCAGTGTTTCGCTGTGTTGGGGGCTGTTATCTGACTGATTAAACATTGCCTTTGAGAAACATAAGAATCAATATTTATGTTTCCCTGTAGCCCAGAAGAGCCATGAAATGGAGAGTAGGCATCGGAGTACTGGGATTCTCTGAATACTTACCAGAATCTCGGTTGCACCCATTTGTAGGCGCGGGGGTCGCGTTTGCCTTTCCACGGCCCTTCCAGACAGGCAGCACGCAGACTTCCTGTTGCCTCCTCATTTGAATGATTTAAATGTGTAGCCAAGCATCTCCCACGTTGCCGGCTCCCATCACACTCCACAGGTCGCCTCCCACGCTTAAAGGCAGTCTGTCCCTCGTTGGGACCCTGCGCTAAGCGAGAGAAGGCTGCTTCTGGCTGCCAGTGCTGCAATTGGAGAGATGGAGAATGAAGCAGCTGGACAATGAGTGGGCGTTGTGGGTGTCTTATTCATAGAGGCTGACAGGGGGATTCCGTGTTTTAGAGGAGGGCTAAGAGACCCACAGGGATTGCCCTGTGAAGGCAACGGGAACAAGCACTCAGGGAGGCCAAATTCCAGAGTCAAGTGCTGAGAACGCGACAACAGTTCAGGACAAAGTTTGATGACCTCACACAAGTGGCCAGGAATGGTTGTGCGGAAGGATTCATTGGCCAGTTTGTAGGAGTGACCTTTCTCCCGAGCATTCGCTTTCTGCTTCTCGAGAGAGGCCCAGAGATTGTGAGACTGCCTCAGCATGAAGGCATAATGTCTGCTGCCAGGGTACATTGCACATTGATGGTATGGCAGTCTTTGCAGTTCCTATACCTCCCCCCTTGACATGCGTGCCCCTGCCCTATTGGGAATTCCAGGATCCAGGCAAACCCACATCCCACTTGCCCTGCACCTCCCCCTTAGAGAAAGCATGATGGAATTAGATTTCTTGACACGAAGGGCGTCCATAACCCCCTGGATGTGGCAATGGATGACACACTGAAAGAGGTTGCACATGTCGCCCGCTGTGATCACACAGAGGTTTAGTGCCACTGTGATCATTATGGGCGTTGGCAGCACCGTCCTCAGCCTGGTACGGTGCTCCAGGTTGTGTTGCTGGAGGTGGCATATTTTTGTAATCCTCTCATTAGTGAAACCGAATCGCCTCAGGCATTGCTCCTGAGGGAGCAGGAATCATGCGAAGTGCTCGGGAGAAACCAATATGTAGGGGCAAGGAGAAAGAGCCTTCTGTGGAGAGCCTCGATCTCCCTCTCAAGAGAGCTCCTCTGCTCTGTAACCTCTGCTCCATTTATTGATGGTTTCACGGTTACAGACCCAGTACCTCTTCCAATAGGTGACAACATCCTCTTCCTTCGCCGTATGGATGCACAAACTCACCAAAAACAAGAAATAATTGAAAAGCACATCACTTGCAAGTTGGATGGTTGACCCTTTAACTAAGTAGTGTGATTAATGCAATTGAGCATATGCTCAGCTGTTAGAGATTAGCAGTTTCAGCATGGAGTACTGCACTGGCCATCCCAGAAGTGAATGCAAATTCAGTCCATACCATCTTAAAGCTTCACTGGCGCTGGTACCAGCATCACAATGGAGCCCAAATTCTGAATCCTTAGACTTTTCAGCAGTGAATGAAAATAACTGAAGTTACCTATTGTGGAAGCAAAGTCCCTGGAATCATTTAAGAAACAATTAGATATATTGACTGGTAGATTTGTCCCAGATCTTTCTAAGTGGATGAGCTAGGAGGGACAAAATGGTCTTCCACATCTGGATCTTGTTATTCTGAAATCAGAATTGCTCCTTCCTATCTCTATTCATCCCTCCTGCCCTTCCCTCAAACTCAGTTCCTCTGACTTTGGCCTCTTATGTACTCTGCCACTGCTGATGTTGCCGATATTCTACTTATGGGCCAATGTTGAATTAAAAGGTTACTCTTTTCCTATAAATGTCCTATTTGTTTCCCACTCGCCCAGTGTGCCTGCCACTCTGTATGCCCTTATCAATATAATTTTGGATGTCATTATCATCAGTGCATCTTGAAGTTGGCGTCCGGGTCACTCTGTCACTTTCTTTCCCTTGCGTCATTATCATAGAATTTTAAAAAAATCATAGAATTTACAGTGCAGAAGGAGGCCATTCGACCCATCGAGTCTGCACCAGCTCTTGGAAAGAGCACCCGACCCAAGGTCAACACCTCCACCCTATCCCCATAACCCAGTAACCCCACCCAACACTAAGGGCAATTTTGGACACTAAGGGCAATTTATAATGGCCAATCCACCTAACCTGCACATCTTTGGACTGTGGGAGGAAACCGGAGCACCCGGAGGAAACCCACGCAGACACGGGGAGGATGTGCAGATTCCGCACAGACAGTGACCCAAGCCGGAATCGAACCTGGGACCCTGGAGCTGTGAAGCAATTGTGCTATCCACAATGCTACCGTGCTGCCCGTCTCTCTCTTTTTCCCAGGAGAGAATGTGATTTGGAAGGAATCAGGATGACTGTAAAATCCTGAGGTTGAGAATGAGAAGCAGCAAAGTGGGGGTGGGGGGGCTTTAGACAGGCAGGCAGCATGAGACTAGGAATGGTTTACCATAATATAAATGCAAAACTTAGAAAATATTTACATAGATTGTATTAATCTTCATCGCAACCTTACCACTCGAAGGGCTAAAGTTTAGTCTGCAGTTTCTTTGTGTCCCATAAATCTATAAATGGTCCCATAATTTGTATCAAATACAGAATCGTGACATGGGTGTGATGTTATACATTGGTCCAGTTCATCACACCTCTCCTTAACAAAGCCTCTCTGCGAATTCATTACTGAAACTTAAACAATTCTCTTATATTTACAAACATGGCTTGGCTTGCTCACTCTGTAGGAACTTGTTGGAGAAATTCAAGCTGGCTATCTGCTTCCTGATAAAGAAAGAGAAATGAAAGATGAGCCATTTGCTGCAAATCCTTTGAAGGAGAAAGATCCCAAAAAAACAAAGAAGCAAACTGGGAAGAAATCGAACAAGCGAGGTAAGGTGGTCCACGCTAGGTTTTATGGCAACTTTTATTTTCCCACCTCTTGACTCCGGTTACTTATTGCTGGGATGTGGTACCAATGGTTCCCCATAGGATCTTGATCATTCTTTCTTAATCATGTGTTGCCATCAGGGGACATCGCAACTGAACTATAAGTAATGCACGCACACTTCCAGCAGCTGTCAATGGATGGAGTTCAGCTGGCAGTGTCTTCCTTCCCTACCCAGAGCGGCAAGTCAAATTCATAGCAAATAGCAAGTCCTTCGCAATCGTGACTTTTCCCAGTTATTTTATCCATATTTACTAGTCATAGTTACTTCACAACTCAATCCCATTCTCTTACATTGTAAATCGCGTCACCACTAAGTCCCTTTTAGGCACTCTCTTGAATATATCCAAGATCTAATTTTAAACTAGCCCAATTATCAGCCAGTCAACTCAGACAGACATTGACTTTTTCCTGGTCCAATTGCTACACTCTCTCTGTCTCCATGTCTTTTATTTCCCCAAAATGTTTCTAAAAAGTACATTCCATAATTTGGATTTGATTTAATTTGATTTATTGTCACATGTACCAAGGTACTGTGAAAAGTATTGTTCGGCATACAGATCATTCCATATATGAAAAAACATAGGACAAACATAAATACATAGACACAGGCATTGGGTGAAGCATACGGAGTGTACTACTCAGTGGAGAAGATGTGTGAAGAGATCAGTTCAGTCCATAAGAAGGATATTCAGGAGTCTGGTAACAGCGGGGAAGAAGCTGTTTTTGAACATAAATGCTCAAATTGGACTTTCCCAGAAGTGCAATACAGTTCCAGCTCTTTCTATACAGCATGAGGCATTCTGAAGTGCTCGATACAATTGCAAATGCACACAATAGTTATAATTCACATTCCATCACAAAGATACTTTCACCAACAACCCAAGAGGTTTCACACAGTTTCCAGCTCCCCAGTATACGATGACAAGTGGACCTGAGGCAGTCTCCTTTGCCCATTAGCTTTTGTGGTACCATCCCCAAGCTTTGGTCTATCCCTCAACACCTAGTCCTGGATTTTGCATCTGTGTCACTGAAAGAATGTATTTAATTCTAGTTGGGAGAGTTCTGCACCTCACTCCTCTCTTTCTGTCACTTCTCACATTTTGGGTTCAGTAAATTTCTGCTGGGTTGTAAAAAAAAAAGTATGGTTCCCACTCGTGGTATCATGATCTTTGAACGTTTACTGGATAATTCCTTTCCCTGTAGAATGATGCTTATTATTACACGCCGCAGTATCACATTAACACCTTTGTAATCTCTCAAGTTATTCAGAAAGTGCCTTTGGGCTTCAAGAGGAATGTGAAAAACTGTGATTTATGTGGTAAAACCCACCCTGCAAAGAAATTCCACCCTTTAGTATGTTCCCTCAGTCAACAACGCCCTTGGGATGACAGGAGTTTATGTTCCTCAAAACTACACATATTTAATGTTAAGACTTCTTGAGAAACCACTAGGAACAAACAAGGACTTTAATCATTCATATTTTCGAAAGTTGTATTATGTTTTCCTTGTAACCTAACAATGCTCAAATTATTCAAAGGCTTTATCTTTACTTTTCAGCTTGTTTTTGGAAATACTGCAACTAGAGACCATCAGATTAACTGCATTTTGGACGAACCCAATCGGTGACCAAGGAAGTTAAAACATTTGACATTGAAAGTTTTGCCTTTAAAACTTTCAACATTATCCTTTAAATAACAGAATAAAAATCTAATCAGCCTGATTTTCTGCCTTGTGTAAAAACTATACTTGAAGAATATAGGTAAATATGTGTATTTAAAATACCCTATTGAAATAAAAGTTTACTTTTTCTTATCAAGTTAGCTTAAGCACTTGGTTTTCAAAGCACTCTAGGCACTACACACAGAAACATGCATTCACATTTGGATTCTATTGTGGTTCACTTGGTACAAAATCCTGACAATTACCTTTCAAACTAAAATGACTCTCTTGTGAATACTTCCTGCAACATGTGAATTTACTTAGGCATAGAAAGTTTAGCTTTTACATTGAAACTAAGCCAGAAAGTGTGTGAAGGCATTTCTTCCATACAGGGAATGGAAGCTTCCGGGAACTATAAAACTTGTTTTTATGAGGCAAACTATTGAGTGACAGCTGAGTGAAACATCACTTCTTTCTCCATTAGTTGCTATAGAAATCTGTTACTGATGTGGCAGGTTACACTTTGCACTGTCATGTGAGAGTACCTTTAAGATATGGGTGTTTATAAATTGGTGTGTATATAAATATCTGTAGTGAGAGGTCCTTTAAGAAATGGGTGTTTACTACTGCAGTGATGTCAGAGTGTGCGTGGAGCTGGGCTGTCTGTCAGCTTTTTACTTTTGTTTTTGAGCAGGTTTCAGGGTGTGTTTTAGTTTAGTTGTCAGTGTTGGAGCTGAAGCCAGACCAAGCAGGTGTACTGCTGTTCGCTCTGCCATCAAAAGATTATCTCTTGATCATTTGGTGAATTCAGAATTATAAATGTTTTCAGTAGTGACTTTAACCTGATGTGCTTCTGATAAAGGTTTTGTTTTTAAGTCGTATGGTGTTAAAAAGGAAAGCTTAAAGGTTTACTTAGTGTTGTCGTCTTTGGGGGTTGTATTTGAAATAATGGTTGCTAAGACGTTCACTGTATGTTTTAAAAAGGTTAACTTGAGTTCATGGAATAAACATTGTTTTGCTTTAAAAAATACTTTTCCATTTCTGCTGTACCACCCCTGTAGAGTGGGCCGTGTGCTCCCCATACCACAATCTAGTAAAAGTTGTGGGTCAGGTGAACTCCATGATACACTTTGGGGTTCTTTAAACCCTGGCCCATAACAAATTGGGGGCTCAAGGGGGATAAAAGTCTATCTATTGGATTGGCGTAGTGAACTTAAAGACCGTGAGGGGTGAGCATATTGTGGGCGCTTTTCAGGTAGGGTATTCTAGTTTACGTAGGGAGTGGGTTGTGGACAAGGGCTCTTTCAGAGGCTCTGAAGTTTTTGGGGGTGGGGACGGTCACACGCAGTACCTTACGGACAGAGATTAAAAGTAGGCTGTTAGATTTGGCAAAAACATTGCAGTTAACATTACCTGACAAAATGTGAAAAGATGATGTCATTATGGCGGTGGCTAAGCATTTAAAGTTGCCTGAGATACAGTTTGACTCATTGGAAATAACAAAAATTCAGTTGCAAACTAAACAAATGGAACATGAGAAAGAATTAAAGCAGCTTGAATACGAAAGAGAGAGAGATGGAAAAGAAAGAGAAAGAGAAAGAGAGAGGGGTAAAAGAGAGAGAAGAAAGGAAAACAGAAAGAATAGCCCGAGCAGAACAAAAAGAAAGAGAAAGGGAGATACAGATCAGGGAAAAAGATAAAGAGAGTTTGAACTTCTGAAAGTGGCCATGAAACATGACAGTCAGTTAAAATTGGCAGACGTAAAGGGAAACGTACAGTTAGTGGATAGTGATGAGGATAGTGAGAAAGAGCGTCATAGTCGAAGGCTTGGTGGGAATCTATTTAAATATGTCCAAGGTTTGACTAGAAGGAGGTGGAAGCCTTTTACATTTCATTTGAGAAGGTGGCTAAACAAATGGAATGGCCACGCGATATGTGGGTATTACTGATTCAAACAAAGCTGGTAGGTAGGGCTAGTGAAGTGTGTGCATCACTATTGGAGGAGGTATCTGGAACGTATGAGGATGTGAAAAAATCCATCTTAGGTGCATTTGAACTAGTGCCTGAAGCTTACAGACAAAGGTTCAGAAATTTAAAGATAGAATTTGGTCAAACATACATGGAGTTTGAAAGGCTCAAACAGAGTAATTTTGATAGGTGGATAAGGGCTTTGAAAATAGACCAAACATATGAAGCTCTCAGAGAAATTATACTTTTGGAGGAGTTTACAAATTCAATTCCTGATGTACAAAGAACAAAGAAATGTACAGCACAGGAACAGGCCGGCCCTTCGGCCCTGCCAAGCCCGTACCGACCATGCTGCCCGACCAAACTACAATCTTCTACACTTCCTGGGTCCGTATCCCTCTATTCCCATCCTATTCATGTAGTTGTCAAGATGCCCCTTAAATGTCACTATCGTCCATGCTTCCACCACCTCCTCCGGTAACGAGTTCCAGGTACCCACTACCCTCTGTGTAAAAAACTTGCCTCATATATCTACTCTAAACCTTGCCCCTCTCACCTTAAACCTATGCCCCCTAGTAATTGACCCCTCTACCCTGGGGAAAAGCCTCTGACTATCCATAGTAGTGAGAACTCATGTGGAAAAACAGAGGGTTAAAACTGAGATTAGCGGCAGAAATGGCAGATGATTATGGTTAGTTCATAAATCAAAGCTTGGTTTACAACATCAGTTTCAGCCTGTGAGGGATAGAAACTGGGGACATGAGAAATACTCAAATGGTAAAGGTAAAGGTGATCTGATGGGAGATAATAAGGAGAGTGTACCTCAGAGTAAAAAGGAAATCCAGGAGGGTGGAAGAGAAATGGAAAGTTTCAAATGTTTTCACTGTAATAAACTAGGCCATGTAAAGTCACAGTGTTGGTGGTTGAAGAAAAGCACTGGGAAGGCTGATGTGGTAAAACGGGATAAGACAGTGGGGTTTGTTAAAGTGGTAAAGAAAAGCCCAAGTGAAGCGAAGGAGGTGCAAAAGATTGTACAGCCTGATCAAGAGGTGATTGATAAGAAGGTGCCAGATGTCTTTAAAGAATTTATTGTGTGGGTAAAGTTTACTCATGTGTATCAGGAGGAGCAGGTAAAGAAGTCACAATTTTGAGAAATACGGGAGCTAGTCAATCTTTAATAGTAAGAGATGAGGAGTTATGTAGTTTGGGAAGAATGCTGCCAGAAAAGGTGGTAATATGTGGAATTCAGGATGAGAGGAATAGTGTTCCATTATCATAGAATCATAGAATTTACAGTGCAGAAGGAGGCCATTCGGCCCATCGAGTCTGCACCGGCTCCTGGAAGGAGCATCCGACCAAAGGTCAACACCTCCACCCTATCCCAGTAACCCCACCCAATACTAAGGGCAATTTTGGACACTAAGGGCAATTTATCATGGCCAATCCACCTAACCTGCACGTCTTTGGACTGTGGGAGGAAACCGGAGCACCCGGAGGAAACCCACACATACACGTAGAGGACGTGCAGACTCCGCACAGACAGTGACCCAAGCCGGAATTGAACCTGGGACCCTGGAGCTGTGAAGCAATTGTGCTATCCACAATGCTTATATAAGGTTGGAAAGTCCAGTGAAGAGTGGTGAAGTGGTAGTAGGAGTAATAGAGAAACTATCTTGTCCAGGAATACAGTTTATCTTGGCTAATGATACAGCTGGATCGTAGGTGGGAGTGATGCCTACTGTGGTTGTTAAGCCAGTGGAAAATCAGACAACTGAAGTGTTGAAGGACAAATATCTAGATACAAATTATTAGATATGGACTACCCACAGAAATACAATCGGATCAAGGATCCAATTTTACCTCAAGGTTATTCAAAGAAGTTATGATTAGTTTAGGAATAAAACAATTTAAAATCAACTGCGTACCATCCAGAATCACAGGGAGCGTTAGAAAGGTGGCATCAGACATTAAAGACAATGTTGAGGGCTTATTGTCAAGATTATCCAGAGGATTGGGATCAAGGAATGAGGTAAGAGGACCACTTAAATTGATTAAGGAAAAATTGGTGAGTGAGAAATCGGAAATTACATTATTGGATTCTGTGTCAAATTTTAGGGAACGATTAAATAGAGCAGGTGAATTGGCTAGACAACATTTAAAAGTTGCACAAAATGTGATGAAACGGGTAGCGGACAAGAAATCCAAAGTTCGTTGTTTTGCCAGTGGGGATAAAGTTTTAATATTGTTACCAGTGGTAGGTGAACCTTTAAAAGCTAGGTTTTGTGGGCCTTATCAGATTGAAAGGAAATTAAGTGAGGTGAATTATGTGGGAAAAACACCAGATAGAAGGAAAACTCACCGAGTGTGTCATGTGAATATGCTTAAAAGGTACTTTCATAGAATTTTGTATTTCATAGAATTTACAGTGCAGAAGGAGGCCATTCGGCCCATCGAGTCTGCACCGGCTCTTGGAAAGAGCACCCTACCCAAGGTCAACACATCCACCCTATCCCCATAACCCAGTAACCCCACCCAACACTGAGGGCAATTTTGGACACTAAGGGCAATTTATCATGGGCAATCTTTGGACTGTGGGAGGAAACCGGCGCCCACGTTTGGAGGATTGCATTGAGAAAGTGGGACAATCAGCTTTTATTTCCAAACTGGATTTACTTAAAGGTTACTGGCAGGTACCTTTATCTGAAAGGGCGAAGGAGATTTCAGCTTTTGTGACTCCAGGTGGCATGTGCCAATTCAAAGTTATGCCATTTGGCATGAAAAACGCACCAGCCACATTTCAACGGGTAACTGATAAATTCGTTTCAGAATTACCAAATGGTGCGGTATACATCGACAATCTGGTAATTTTCAGCCAGACATGTGACGTTTTATTCACCCTGGGGTAACACGGACTGCAACTGGATGCAGTTGTACTTGAAAGTAGACACCAAAGTTTGATGTAAGTTCAATACGCTTTATTGAACTTGTTAAGCAGTGCACAGTTTGCTGTGGGTTTGACACTCTACTAATCTAAGCATGCTAACTATCACTAACTAGACCAGACTAGCTCCGAGCTACGTGTAGAAGGTGCTAACTGATATATACACCCTGTCACTACAGTTGTCACCAGTGGAAAGAGGCAGAGTGCTGATGCCTCGTGTGTTTTATAGTGTGAAACCCCCCTCTAGTGTTCTGCCTGGTGATTGGTTGTGTTCTGTACTGTGTGTTGATTGGCTGTACTGAACTTCTGTCACTGCCTGTCTGTATCTCATTATGTGCATGAGTGCATATCATGACATCCCCCCCTCTTTTAAAAAAAAAAAATTTGGCGGTTGCTTGGAGCAGATGCGACTGTATGTTCATGTATAACTATTTACATTAAATGGCAAGGGATGAATATATACGAGAGGTGTCTATCGTGCAGATACAGAACAAAATTTACAAGATAAATGTCTACAAGTCCAATCTTTGGGACTCGCGTCGGATCCTTGTTGACTGCCTGAGAGGTAGAGGTGGGGACGGCGGTGCCTTGGCAGGTAGGATTGCTGTCAGATTGGTGGCCTCGTGGTGCGATGTGTCTGGAGGGGGCATAACAACATCTGGAAAAGTAAGGTTTGATGGTGGGCAGGCAAGCTTGCGCAGTTCCCTTCTGTTGCGCCTGACAATGGCGCCATCAGCCATACGAACCACAAACGATCTGGGAGCAGCCTGTCGAACAACAGCTCGAGCTGACCAGCCTCCATCAGGTAGCTTGATCCAAACAGCATCTTCCGGAGACAGCACAGGCAAATCGGTAGCAAGAGCATCGTACGTCAGCTTTTGCCGGTTCCTGAGTTGCTGCACCTTTTGCAGCACTAGGAGGTGATCCAGGTCTGGTAAGTGTATGGCCGGAACAGTCGTCCGCAGGTCTCTATTCATGAGGAGTTGAGCCGGAGACATACCGGTGGACAGAGGGGTTGCCCTGTACGGTAGCAGCGCAAGGTTGAAGTCAGAAGCAGAGTCCGCAGCCTTGCAGAGCAGTTACTTCACTATCTGGACCCCTTGCTCAACCTTCCCGTTGGACTGCGGGTAATGAGGGATTGAGATGATGTGGTTGAATTGGTACAACTTGGCGAAATCTGACCTTCTTGGCTGTGGAAGCAGGGACCACTGTCACTCATGACAGTGAGAGGAATACCATGCCTGGCAAATGTCTCCATGCAGGCCTTGATGACTGTCCTTGATGTGAGGTCTGACAGCTTCACAACTTCCGGGTAATTTGAGAAGTAATCTATGATGAGCACATAGTCACGCCCATTGGCGTGAAAAAGGTCGATTCCCACCTTAGACCACGGAGAGGTCACGATCTTGTGTTTCTCTTGCCTGAGCAGGCTGGAAACGCTGGCAGGTCGCACAATTGAGGACCATATTGGATATGTCCTGGTTGATCCCAGGCCAATAGACAGCCTTCCGGGCCCTGTGCCTACACTTTTCGACACCTAGGTGTCCCTCGTGGATTTGTTTGAGCACTAAGCTCTGCAGGCTGCGAGGAATAACCATACGATCTAGCTTGAGGAGGATCCTCTCGATGACTGTCGGTCATCCTTTACATTAAAGAACTGAGGGCAGTGCCCTTTTTGCCAGCCATTTGCAAGGTGGTGCATTACACACTGCAGACGAGGGTCCTTGGCAGTCTCTTCATGAATGTTGATCACTCTTTCATCTGAGGCCGGGAGGTTGCTGGCACACAGCTGCACCTGTGCCTCAATCTGGCGGATGAAGTCAACCTGTTCACAGGGTGAGGTGATGGAGCTGGACAGGGCATCCGCAATTATCAGCTCCTTGCCTGGTGTGTATACTAACTCAAAATCGTACCTTCGGAGTCGAAGGAGAATGCGCTGAGGCCTGGGCATCATGTCATTCAAGTCCTTATGAATGATATGGACCAAGGGTCTGTGGTCAGTCTCTACTGTGAAGGTTGGTAGACCGTAGACGTAGTCATGGAACTTTACAATGCCAGTTAGGAGGCCCAGGCACTCTTTTTCTATCTGGGGATACCTCTGTTCAGTGGGAGTCATGGCCCTTGACGCAGAAGCAACTGGAGCCCAGGACGAGGAGTCATCCTTCTGGAGGAGCACCGCACCAATGCCGTCCTGGCTTGCATCCGTGGAGATCTTTGTTTCCCTATCCGGGTCAAAAAACGCTAGTACCGGAGCAGTGGTGAGCTTTGCCTTTAGCTCGAGCCACTCTGCTTGATGTGTGGGTAGCCACTGGAATGCAGTGGACTTCTTCAGCAGATGCCTGAGAGCCGTTGTGTGTGAGGCATGGTTGGGAATGAATCTTTGCCATACCGAGGAAACGTAGCATCGCCTTTTTGTCTTCCGGGGTCATCATAGCCTTAATGGCCTTGGCTTTGTCCGAATCTGGTCGCACACCCTGCTGGGATATTTGGTCACCCAAGAACTTGACGGATGACATGCCAAAGGAGCACTTGGCCTTGTTCAGCTTGAGGCCGTTTGTGTGGACACATCAAAAGACTTGTTTGAGACGAGATATTTGTTCCTCGGGGGTCGTGGACCATATGATTACATCATCTACGTAGACACGCACACCCTCAATGCCCTCCATCAACTGCTCCATGATCCTGTGGAAGATTTCAGAGCCTGAAACAATGCTGAACGGCATACGGTTATAACAGTACCTGCCAAATGGTGTGTTGAACATGCAGAGCTTTCTGCTGGACTCATCCAGTTGTATCTGCCAGAAACCACGCGATGCATCTAGCTTCGTGAAGAATTTGGCGTGTGCCATCTCACTGGTCAGTTCCTCCCACTTCGGGATCGGGTAGTGTTCCCGCATTATGTTCCGGTTAAGATCTTTTGGATCTATGCATATCTGCATCTCTCCTGAGGGCTTCTTCACACAGACCATCAAGCTGACCCAGTCAGTCGGTTCAGTCACTTTGGAGATTATGCCCTGGCCTTGGAGCTCCTGTAACTGTGCCTTTAAACATTCCTTCAGAGGAGCCGGTACCCGGCGTGGTGCATGGATTACAGGCGTGGCATCAGGCCTGAGTAAGATCTTGTAGCAATATGGCAGAGTACCAATTCCACTAAACACATCCGGTATTGCGCAAGGATGTCATCAATGTCAGCCTGAAGATCCACATTGGAAGAAGAGGACATGGCATGGACTCGCTGTACGAGGTTGAGTAGCTTGCATGCATGGACACCAAGCAGGGATGCCTTATCAGGCTTGACGATTTTGAATCGCAGTGTGGCATTGATGGTCTTGTTGGAGACAAATAAATGACAAGATCTTAGTGCAGTTATGGCACTGCCATTATAATCGAGGAGCTGGCAGGCTGGCGGAAGAATTTTGGGTTGCTTTTTAATGTGGTCAAAATCAGCTTGAGAGATGAGATTGACAGCTTGAACTGGATGCTGCATTAATTTGCGTGTATGACAGCACGCCATTCGTCCGCAGAATCTACATTGAGGATAGATAGGCGTCTTGCTGAATTTGAGGAGGCACACTCACATGTAGTGATGATGCCCACACGATATGGGGACTCCAGGCAGTTGTCCTCTGGATCCGTTGTGCTACCAGGATCAGAATCCAGTAGACCTTGCTGAACACATCGAACGCGCTTGCGTTGGAAATGAGATCGCTGGCCCTTGACCGGTGGTGCAGACCTGCACAAGTCTGCATAATGTCCAGGCTTCCCACAATTTAAACATCACCTGCCTTTTGCAGGGCATTGCCGCTTTAAGTGGGCGGTGCCGCAGTTCGCGCACGTCATGACGTTGACGTCGTTACGCTCCGTGCGTCATCGCACATGCGCAGTGCGGTCAGCCGACGTTCGCACTTGCGCAGTTTGGTCTTCGGCCGCTTCGTTCTCCCATTCATGTTGCGCATGCGTGGGGCCCTGGGAAAAGCGCATGAAATGACCGCCTTCATCGATACGGAGGTGCTGCATCCGGGAGATGGCCTGTACACTCTCTGCTTTGTGGGAGGCAAGTTGTTCATATTCTGCCGATTTGAAACGGGAGTACCGATTTCTCGCCTGTTCCATGTACTTTACACATCTCGATTGCGACTGGCAGGGTCATGTGTTTAATTTTGAGGAGTTGCTCCCGCAAAGAACCGACAGGATCCTGTTGCACCCCAACAGGATCTGATCCCTGATGATGGAATCAGCGGTGTCACCATAATTGCAGGACTGTGCTAATATACGGAGATGAGTTAGAAAGAATTGGAAAGGTTCATCCTTACCCTGAAGGCGTTGCTGGAAAACATAGCGCTCAAAGCTCTCATTTGTTTCGACTTCACAGTGACTGTTAAACTTCGCTAAAACGGTCTTGAATTTGGTCTTGTCCTCGCCGTCGGTAAAAGTAAGCTAGTTGAAAATCTGTATGGCTTGGTCCCTGCAGTTGATAGGAGCAGCGCGATTTTTCTGGCATCGGACGCATCCTCGAGGCCCGAGGCCTCAATGTAGAGAAGGAACCTTTGCTCGAAGACCCGCCAGTTGCGCCGAGATTGCCGGAGATCCGGAGCTGTGGAGGGGCCTGGATCTTCTCCATGCCGCCGGAAGGCACTTGCTGGTCGTCAGGGAATCACTCAAGGTAAACCACTTAGATAAAGTAAACTACTGGTATCATGTTGTGTTATTCACCCCAGGATAACACGGACTGCAACTGGATGCAGTTGTACTTGAAAGTAGACTCCAAACTGTGATGTCAGTTCAATACGCTTTATTGAACTTGCTGAGCAGTGCACAGTTTGCTGTGGGTTTGACACTCTACTAATCTAAGCATGCTGTCACTAACTAGACCAGACTAGCTGAGCCACGTGTAGAAGGTGCTAACTGATATATACACCCTGACTGTCACTACAGTTGTCACCAGTGGAAAGAGGCAGAGTGCTAATGCCTCGTGTGTTTTATAGTGGGAAACCCCCCCTCCAATGTTCTGCCTGGTGATTGGTTGTGTTCGGTCCTGTGTGTTGATTGGCTGTACTGAGCGTCTGTCACTGCCTGTCTGTATCTCATTATGTGCATGAGTGCATATCATGACAACATGGAAAGAACATTTAAAACATCTGATGGAGTTATTTGTACGACTTCAGGAGGCAGGTTTGATGATAAACCTAGCCGAAAGTGCATTTGAAAAAGCCCAAGTCACTTTCCTTGGCCATACAATCTGACAGGGTCGAATGGTCACACGGGATATGAAACTAAAACTAACAGATATTGAGGAGTTTCCGATACCCTCAAGGTGAAGGGAAATAATGCGATTTCTGGGCATGAGTGGATTTGCTCGAACATTTGTGCAAAAGTATTGTAGCGTGGTTGCTCCACTGATGGACTTGCTGAAGAAACGTCAAAAATTTCAATGGACTGCAGACTTTCAACAGGCATTTGACTGCCTGAAAGCTGTGGTAACCAATGATCCTGTGTTGGAGAATTACAAGGAACTCTGTGATCAGATTGAACTAAAGTATCTGACTTTAAAGAGAAACGCCGAGGCGTAGAGAAATGGACGGATCGTGCAGAGACCTTCTTGTTGAAAGAGACTGTCAATTGAGGAAAATTTCAGTTGGAGGAAGAACTAAAAAAAAAATGGACTATATTATTATACCTGTTTGCGTGTGTTTTTTGAAACGAAAAAGTATATTTACTGTGTGCATTTCTTAAAGGATAGTGAAAAGGTGAAAAATGAAACCATCTTGAAGTTGATGGTTTATTTATTTTTTCTTGGGGGGAGGTGTCATGTGAGAGTACCTTTAAGAAATGGATGTTTATAAATTGGTGTGTATATAAATATCTGTAGTGAGAGGTCCTTTAAGAAATGGGTGTTTACTACTGCACTGATGTCAGGGTGTGGGTGGAGCTGGGCTGTCTGTCAGCTTTTTACTTTCGTTTTTGAGCAGGCTGCAGGGTGTGTTTTAGTTTAGTTTTCAGTGTTGGAGCTGAAGCCAGACCAAGCAGGTGTACTGCTGTTCTCTCTGCCATCAAAAGATTATCTCTTGATCATTTGGTGAATTCAGAATTATAAATGTTTTCAGTAGTGACTTTAACCTGATGTGCTTCTGATAAAGGTTTTGTTTTTAAGTCGTATGGGTGTTAAAAAGGAAAGCTTAAAGGTTTATTTAGTGTTGTAGTCTTTGGGCATTGTATTTGAATTATGGTTGCTAAGATGTTCACTGTATGTTTTAAAAAGGTTAACTTGAGTTCATAGAATAAACATTGTTTTGCTTTAAAAAAATACTTTTCCATTTCTGCTGTACCACACCTGTAGAGTGGGCCGTGTGCTCCCCATACCACAATCTAGTAAAAGTTGGGGGTCAGGTGAACTCCATGATACACTTTTGGGTTCTCTAAACCCTGGCCCATAACAGCACATGAAATGAAATGAAAGTGAACTGAAAATCGCTTATTGTCACAAGTAGGCTTCAAATGAAGTTACTGTGAAAAGCCCCTAGTCGCCAGATTCCGGCACCTGTTCGAGGAGGCTGGTACGGGAATTGAACCCACGCTGCTGGCCTGCCCTGGTCTGCTTTAAAAGCCAGCTATTTAGCCTTGTGCTAAACCAGCCCCATGACATCTTTTTCTGTCAATGTGATTTTGATTATTCTATTTTTAGATTTCCCTCACAAAAGATCACCTCAGCTCATAGGATGGACAAGAAACTAGTTCCCCTAGATTCTGGTCAGAAGTAACTTAGTCTCTCATTCTCCCAGCTTCTGGGGAAAGTATTCATGGCTGTGCCCATTCGAAACCTACCACGGTATCCTCTTCATGATGCAAATCTGCACTGCTTTCATTCAAATGTAATTCAAACCCCAGGCAAAAAGCTTTGTGAAATACAAAGTACTCCATGAGGGTGATGCAAACTCATCACATCCATTTATTTTGGGAACCACTGCAACAGCTAGACAACCAGAATAATATAACTTTGATACAATTATAACTTTTAAAATCACATATTTGTCCAACTCCAGCGAGGGCAACTCGGGAAAACACAAAATATGAAATGATCGATAGAGATACTATTAATGTATGTTCCACATCCAGAAGACAGCGCCGTAGCACAGTGGTTAGCACTGTTGCTGCACAGCCCCAAGGTCCCAGGTTCGATTCCCGGCTTGGGACACTGTCTGTGCGGAGTCTGCACGTTCTCCCCGTGTCTGCGTGGGTTTCCTCCGGGTGCTGTTAGGTGAATTGGACATTCTGAACTCTCCCTCTGTGCACCCGAACAGGCGCTGGAATGTGGCGACTCGGGGATTTTCACAGTAACCTCATTGCAGTGTTAATGCAAGCCTACTTGTGACACGAATAAAGATTATTATTATTAAAATGCACTGCATGATGCACTATGAAAAAAAAAAGCTTTTTTCATCCCCTAAAGAAAACTGTACCATCATGTGACAAGTATGAACCATGGGCTGGATTCTCCGGTCAGCGAATGGCCAGAGAATCACATTTCCTGACCAAATCAGGGGTGGCGTCGCTTTCACGATGCTCCGCCCCCTCCAAAGCAGCGTACTTCCCGAACACCATTTCCTTACTAATACTGATTTCCTTCTGTTCCTCCCTCTCACTAAACCCTGGGTTCCCCACCATTTCTGGTATGTCAGTTTACATGTTCCCTGCAAGCTTACTCTCGTGCTCTATTTTCCCCTTCTTAGTCAATCCCTTGGTGCTCCTTTGCTGGTTTCCAAGGGTCACACTTACTACAACTAAATCTACACTAAGAAATTGATTGTAGTGTCGGAATGGTGTCTGCTGCCGATCCCACTCTCTAATCTGCTTTCTCATGATCCCAGAAGCTGGAGGATCCGAGATGTCTGGGTAACTACAGCTACAGTGGATGACAAGTATGGGGTGTTTCCCTGCTTTCGCCCCGAGAGTTGTTAATCATGTCTTAGGCCATGAAAGCACTATGGGGCAAGGACATGCTGTTTTCACCACATTCTTAGCCATCTGAGCTAACTGGCCCTATAAATACCATAGTCACTCACATGGAAGGACTTCAATCAAGAAAGAAAAATAGATAATAAGGATTCTTCCCTCTTTTGACTCAAAAGCCACAGATCTAGCTAATCATTTGCTCTGGGGTTAGCTTCCTTACTCTTGGCTTCAATCATAGCTTGGCAGAGGGATTGGGAGGGGGAATTGGAGTTGGCTCCATCGGAAGGGAAGGGGAACTGTAGGACCGAGAGAATTTTACTTTAATGGACGCATTTCACTGCATGGCAGCTCAGGGGTTCAACTTTTTATCTAACCAATTGGGAGAGAACTGAAGTAGCCAAACAAGAAACTAAAGTGACGTGCATACACGAAGATGGCCAGGAGCTCAGTTGAAAGAAGTCAAGAGGTTAGGCTTTATGGAGAAAGAGAGTATGATGAAACCATGTGGAAGAGGCAGTAGTGCAACACAGAATGGAGTAGAAAATGGGTAACTTAATGGGAGACCGAGAGGAAAAAATAAATCAGACAAAATATGATCTCCTACCTAAAAGCAATGGAAGGAGGTTCCTGGTTCTGGAGGGAGAACGGCGTTTGTAGTCGTTGCATTATCTTTCCTCAAATTCTCAACATCATTCAGATCAATTAAATACAGCATCCTCTTCGAGTGCCTCCTCTTTCCCCTCCAGGCCAGTGGGACTTGCACAGGTCATGTACTTTCAATCCAAAAACCACCGGTACATTTCCAGAATGTTGCTCTTTTCCTGACTACAGAATCTCACAAGAATCTATCTTTGGCCCTTCCCTCTTCCTTGCCTATATGGTGCACTTTGGAAACAGCACCAGAGGCATGGAGGAAATGTTTGCATGTACACTGAGAATACCCAGCTCTACCTCTCTACTATCCCTCTCGTCCCCTAATGACCTCAATGATTTATGATTAGGTATCTAACATCAAGTCCTGGTTGAGTCACAACTTCTGTGGAGTGATGGTTTAATGGTAATATTAAACCATTAAGTAGGTTCATTTAATGATGTTAATGATTATGTAAAATGACATTAGGGTCAGATGACCAAGAGACTCCATGAGAACAAGATGCAGAACAATGTGTCCAAAGAATAATGTAATTACCACGAGATCTTGGTTGTAATTAGTTCTAAATAAATCGAGTGGGATTTTCATATCGGCGGGATATTCCAATCCCTGCTGCGTGTTTCCCGGCGGGTAGGGTGGAATCAATGGGAATTCTCATTGATGGTGGCAGGATCAAAAGATTCCGTCACCGGCAGGCCGCCTCCTGCCACCGAGAAACAAACCGTGGGGAGGCAAGAAAATCTCACCCATGGTCTCAAGAAGTGCTGACTATCTCCAAGTCACTCACAGAGCAAGGGAAACCTTACTGAGCCACAAGACAATACAAGTAAAGAACAACGACGCAAACCATGGTGCCAGCCTGAAACATGGTGGCCGCCTGAACCATGGTGCCAGCCTGAACCATGGTGCCAGCCTGAACCATGGTACCAGCCTGAAACATGGTTCAGCCTGAACCATGGTGCCAGCCTGAACCATGGTGGCCGCCTGAACCATGGTGCCAGCCTGAACCATGGTGCCAGCCTGAACCATGGTGCCAGCCTGAACCATGGTACCAGCCTGAACCATGGTGCCAGCCTGAACCATGGTACCAGCCTGAACCATGGTACCAGCCTGAACCATGGTACCAGCCTGAACCATGGTACCAGCCTGAACCATGGTACCAGCCTGAAACATGGTGGCAGTGCTGAAGGCCACAGTTTTAAAAAACTGAGACCACAAATTGGTAACCCATGGGTGAAGACCTGGGAACAGCTTGACCAATTCTGGTCGCCACACTACCAGAAGGATGTGCAGAGGAGGTTTATCAGGATGTTGCCTGGTCTGGAGGGTTGTTAGCTACGCGGAGAGGCTGACTGGACTGTTTTCATTAGAATAATGGAAGTTGAGGGGTGACCTGATACAGGTCTACAAGATTATGAGGGGCACGGATAGAGTGGATGGGCAGGTACTCTTTCCCAGGGTGGAGGGGTCAGTGAGGCAAAGTTTAGAGGAGATGTGCGAGGCAGGTTTTTTCACACAGAGGGTGGTGACTGCCTGGAACGCGTTGCCAGGGGGGGTTGTGAAAACAGACACTGTTCAAAATACATCTTGAAAAATACATGGATAGGATGGGTAGAGGGAGATACGGCACAAAGAAGTGCTGAGGGTTTTGGCCAAGGTTGGTATCATGACCAGTACAGGCTTGGAGGGCCGGAGGGCCTGTTCCTGTGCTGTATTGTTCTTTGTTCGCGAACAAGTACAAAATAAGACATACTTTGGTAGTGGGCAGTAAATGAACCTCTCACAATGTGGCAACCATTGAACCACTACGACCCGTTCCACCACCTTTCAAACAAATCAGTGGACTGCAGCAAGGATGGTGATGGGAGCCTTGGAGGTGACATTTTGACAGGTAGCAAACCACGCTTACAAGAGAAAGCATACAAACATCAGGTCAGTGCTCTTTTACATGCGACTGGGGCCATAGCTGATGATATCCTCACAAGACAAGGAGCCAAAGCGAACATGGCATCCCATGAGAAGATTTTGAGGGTCTTAAATTATTACTTCAGCTCCAAGAAAATTCTGGTCACTGAATTGGCGAGATTCAATCAAAGGAGCCAAAGGCCAGGTGAATCCATCAATTCTTTTTTTTTTTTAATTTAAAAATAAAAAAATAAAAATTTAGAGTACCCAATTAATTTTTTCCAATTAAGGGGCAATTTAGTGTGGCCAATCCACTTAGCCTGCACATCTTTGGGTTGTGGGGTGAGACCCATGCAAACACGGAGAGAATGTGCAAACTCCACACGGACAGTGACCCAGAGCCGGGATTGAACCTGGGACCTCGGCGCCGTGAGGCTGCAGTGCTAACCACTGTGCCACCATGCTGCCCTCCATCAATTCTTATGTTAACAACTTATACAGACAGGCCAGCAGCTGCAGCTACAGAACTTTAAAATGTAAGTTAATCCGCAACTGCATTGTAGTCAGCGTGCTCAACAATGTGGTGTCAGATATGTTCCAGACCAAGGAAGATGTGACGTTAGAGAAGGTCAAACAGCTTGCAAGGCAGGTGGAACTACAAAAGCAGAATTGGGGTGTGCTTTGGGGAGGCGTCAAGATTTGGGAGGTGCCCATCCAGTATGTAGGTCCAAACTTGTCACGTATAACAAAGCCAAAATGTCCAACCCCCGCCACAAACTCTGTTGCCTTGCGACTGATGCCATTCTCCCTCTTAGCCAATGCTTCTGGCTGAATCTTACCATCCGCAATTTTAGAATCCTGCTCAACCCTGAGTTTGGCCTTAAACTCCATAATATAACCATCACTAAGGTGATTTGCTATCATCTCTGTAACACTGCCATCCTGCCCCTACCTACGCCCTCTCATTGAAAATCTGATACAAGTCATTTTCACATCCAAACTCGCATACTTCAAAACACGCATACAAGAGGTGAATATGTTAACTCCACACAGACAGTGACCCTGGGCTGGGATTGAACCCGGCTCCTCGACGCAGCGAGGCAGCAGTGCTAACCACTGTGCCACCATGCCGCCTCTCGGCCAGCACTGTCTTGAAAGCAAAACACGAAAAAAAGATACAGGCTGGCACTAGGGGGTACCGTGGAGCTGTGAAGCAACTGTGCTACCCTGTCGCCCAAAGGTGGATAAAGCTTGTTCAGTAAGCTTAGATTGTAAAGAGCAGGATTTAATTGATTAATGTAAAGGAAATCTGAGTGCCATGAAGTGAACATATTGGATTTTCTGAAGGTATGGGGCTCCTCAAAACTATCATGACATTTAAGGCATCTTGTATTAAAGCAATGTGGCTGCCTGGATAGAGCTGGAGGAGAAGGAAGGAAGGAAAGGGTGAGTGTAAACAGATCTTTATCAGATTGGTCAAGAAATAATGGCCCGTATTCTATGGCCCCTCTCGTCTGGCAGGATAACATGGCCCTGCTAAAGTAAACGGCAATTCTGCAGGGGTGGGGCGGTTTAAAATGGGAATATTGGTTGAAAAGGCGATAAAAATGGCAAATGGATTCTGGGTTTTATACATGTGTAATTTGAATATATAAAAAAACAGGGAAGCAATATTGCTCTTACAAAATACATATTGTCGAAGTGCTGTGTGCAGTTCTAATTATTACACAATAATAATAAGGATATTGAAGCCACAAGAAGAGTGTGAAGAAGATTTACTGGAATTCTAGCAGTTGAAGTCTATGGAATGGCATGGTGGCACAGTGGCTATCGCTGCTGTCTCACAGCGCCAGGAATCCGGGTCCAATTCCAATGTTGGGTAACAGTCTGTGTGGAGTTTGCATGTTCTCCTCATGTTTGTGTGGGTTTCCTCTGGGTGCTCCGGTTTCCTCCCACTATCCACAGAGGTGGGGTTGGGCGGGCGAATGCTCTTTCAGAGGGTCGGTGCAGACTCGATGGGTCGAATGACCTCCTTCTGCACTGTAGGGATTCTATGAATAGAAAACCTAGGGGCAGTATAAAACTGGCACCGGATCCAAGTCAGTTTTCCACCAGCCAGCTTAGGTTAAACTCATCCTTCTTGTTCATCTTTGTCATAGAGCATTACAGCACAGAAAAAAGCCTTTCGGTCCATCATGTCTGTACTGGCCATCAAACACCTATTTTAAACCCATGTTCCAGCACTTGGTCTTGTATGCTATGGCATTTCTCGTGCTCATCTGAATGATTCTTCTCATCATTCTCTGTTCACACAGAACAGTAAGCTATGTGAGGAATTGCCTTCCAAAAGGTGCACGCAAGGCTTATCAAAGGAGCTTCCAGTCTCAGCTCACGTCAATGACAGTTCTGCGCCATTGCAAATCTTTGTAAAAGTGGCAACAGATGTATCAACGCAGACAGCCCAAAGCCACTGCAACAAATCAGGTCACGGCACCATTGCAGCTCGCTCAGTTGGTGATGCAGTCACCTACCAGTCATACACACATAGCTTGGGGGGGAAATACAGTATTTCAGAAGATTACAGAGGGGAAGAGAACCAAAAATAAAACACGGGTGATGTGAACTTCAACAGGAGGAAGTAAAACGAAACACAAACACAAAGTGTTAAAAGAAAATTATTCAACATTCAAGTTATTATGTGCGTCATGTTATTATTGCGGGGCAAACAAAAAAACCCAGTTGTTTTAAAGTAAACTAAACCAAATTAATGCAGTTCTCTACCTCAGGTGTGCAAGTAAAGCTAATAGTATTTATCATCATTCTAAATATGTCCAATAGAAAACAATAGGGAATAAATAGTTTTGGGGGAATGTATTCTTTGCCCCCTCACCACCGATCGAACATCAGTTTAAACCTGGCTGTTCTGCAATGGTAATGGGCTGGGGATGGCCTTAATGGAGTAAGAGTGGGACTTCTACCCCTCAGGCATTGGCCACAACTGAGACCGCACCTGGGAGAAAAGAAGGACATCCTGAAAGGACTTCGGCCTTCAGTCAGGTGAGTTCCAGTTGGGAGAGGGGGACGGTGGTTGGTGAGGGCAGGTGGCACCTTTACCACAGGGCCAGCCATTGGCGATAGCCCCCTCGTGTCCCCAAATAGGAATGCCTCCAAAACGGCTGGGAGGCTGCCAGAGTTTACGTGGCAGTTTTCCCGCAGGGCGGTGGGCTTACCGGTCGCTGGTAAAATTCCAGTGATAGTGGGAAGAGGTCCTTATTTAGCCCCCGAAATGGCTTGATGCGTCTCCAGCTGGGAGGGCTGTCTTCTATCTTCCCCATTGCTGATCAAATATGACCCTGGATTAACAATGGTAATCCCCATCCCTACTCCCTCCAGTCCAAAACAGTGGTAGAAATTTGGAACCCTCTTTCACAAATGGCAATTTTTGCACAATCAATTATTAATTTTAAAACTAAGAATGACAGATATTTGTTCATTGAAAGTATTAAGGGATATGGGGGAGAGGTAGGCATATGAATCTGGTTGCATGTCAGCTACGATCTCACTGACTGGCGGAACAGGTTTGAGGGGCTGAATGGCCTATTCCTATTCCTGCGTGACTAGATTTTATCAAACACACCTTTGAATAGGGCAGTGCCACACATTCTGAATTACCCGTTTGTCAGTATTACACCTCTATGAACTATCCCATTTTTCTATAAAAAGATCACCCACACACTAGGATAAACCAATATCATTGCATTGTGGTCATCTTTAATCATGTCCCAAGTACAAAGAGTGAAAAATGTGCAGCATTGTTAAACATTTAGGAGAACAAGGAGTTTGATTCATTATTTAGCAATATACCACACTCTTACTTTAACATGCAAGACATCAAATGTACATTCTGAGCGATATAAATGGACTTATTTCATTCTCTTTGCGACATCTAAATATGCGATCTGAATCTCACGATTAGCAGGGCACGTGTTTACAAATTCCTCCCTCTCGTAAGCATTGTTCAGGTATCGCCAAATTCCAGCCATTTCTGCTGGGATTTCAAAATTTCGATATTTCATTGCTACAATCTAAATGAGGGAAAAAGACAAAACATTTACTGGATTGATATTCTTGGTTAGGCAAGGCAGCTTAACATAACAAAAGCAAATACATCTAAAACACATCTCAAGGATGCAAGAGGAATTTGTTCTTTTAATTCAGTTCCAACCCAATCTGATGGGATAACTCTCTACAGACTGCAAAGGTCCAAGTTGAAATAAACTTCGATACATCTTAAAGCAGTTCCTTAACATACCCCAGGACCGCAGTACAAAACACAGGCACATTTAACAATCTCAGAAAGTCGGCAGGGCTGGTGTATGTTGATGTATTAAAGCAGGATCAGGAGCAGGCCTTCCAGCCCCTCAGGTTCGTACCACTATTCAATTAGATCATAGCTGATCTATATCTTAAATGCATCTACCTTCCTTGATCCAGTAATCCTGAATACCCTTGGCTAGCAAACGTCTATCAATCTCAGCGCTCAAATTTCCAACTGGCCCACAAACCCCACAGCTTTGGGAGGGGTGGCAGTGGGGCGAAATTGGAAAGTACTGGCAATTCTCAGCAGGAAGCACAGAAGAGGAAGTCTGGGAAAGGGTAGAGAGCAGGAGAGATTAAATGACCATGGAACAATTAAAGTAGTGGCCGTGTAGCACAGTGGTTAGCACAGTTGCTCCACAGCGTCAGGGTCCCAGGTTCGATTCCCGCTTTGGGTCATGGCCTGTGCGGAGTCTACACGTTCTCCCAGTGTCTGCCTGGGTTTCCTCCGGGTGCTCCGGTTTCCTCCCCCAAGTCCCGAAAGACGTGCTGTTAGGTAATTTGGACATTCTGAATTCACCCTCTGTGTACCCGACCAGGCGCCGGAATGTGGCGACTAGGGGCTTTTCACAGTAACCTCATTGCAGTGTGAATGTAAGCCTACGTGTGACACTAATAAAGATTATTATTACCCAGAATGTAAGCGTGAATGACGGGATAATGAAGAGTTCTGTCTGAAACCAAAAACCAGACCAGTACATGGCAAAAAAATAAGTATCAATGTGGGGTAAGAGAGTTCATGACCTCAAATTGTTGAACTCAGTGTTGTGCCCAGAAGGCTGTAAAGTGTCTAATTGGAAGATGAGGTTCTGTTCCTCAAGCTTATGTTGGGCTTCTCATTGTAGCAGGCCAAGGACAGAAAGGGGAGTGTGAGACAGTGTTGAATTAAAATGTCATGCAACTGGAAGCTCAGGGCATGCTTGTGGACTGAGAGGCGGTGTTACGCAAAGCGGTTATCCAGTCTGTGTTTGGCCTCCCTAATGTAGAGGAGGCCGCATTGTGAGCAGCGATTAGACAGAGGAGTAAATCACTGTTTCACTTGGAAGGGATATTTGGGGCTTTGGACAATGAGGGGAGAGAGGGCAGGTGTTGCATGGGAAGGTTCTGTGGGAAGGGGGTGAGGTGTTGGGGTGTCATTGAGGAGTGGACCAGGATGTCGTAGAGGGAATGGTCCCTTCAGAATAGGGGAGAGAGGGAAAGATGTATTTCATGCTGGAGGTGGCGGAAATTATCCTTTGTTGGGATGGAAGGTGAGGACAAGGGGAACGCTGTCATAGTTCTGGGAGGGATGGAAAGGGATGAGAGTAGAAGTGAGGGAAATATCACAGACAGGGTTGAGGGTGCTGAACCTGAGTGGGCAGGGGAATATTGCATTGAGGAAAAAGGAAGATACATCAGAAGCAACATTGTGGAAGATTGCATCATCAGGACAGGACTTTGATTCTCTCTGATCCTCCACGATGGGGAGATTCTCCAGTTCCACTGCAGTGAATGGAGATTGGATGAGTGCCACGTTCTCCATTCTCACTGACAGTGGAAGCGGGGCAGACCCGCAATGGAGTGTCCTGGCCCAGATGTGACAGAGATGGAGAAACTGGGAAAATGGAATTCCATGATCCGCTTTTAAGGTTATTTCCCCTGTTTCTGGACTCGCCACAGGGATATGGGTAAAGACCGGAACAGAGGGACTAACCAGACTGTGGAAACAGACTCAGTGAATTGAATCTTTTTATTCTGTACTATTCCAGAAGTTCAAGCTCAATTTATTTATAAGAGAAAAATCGGGCTTTTAAATAGGACACTATTATAATTATAATGAAATATGGGGCACGATTCAGCAGCCTTGATATGTCCGACTTGATGTCGGGGCGAAGCCGTGAATCGCGCGAGATTTGCAACACTCGAAACGTTACGCGAGGTCCAATGGATCATTTAAATATGCATTCGTCAAAGTCGCCCAGTGCCGGGGACCGAACGGGCACGTCTGGGAGACCTCGCCCGGGTGCCGATTAGTACTGGTCCACACAAACGTGGACCAGTCGTGACTGCACATGAGGGGTCTGCCAGGCCATTGGAGACCCCCAAGTGGTCGGGCATTGGGCAGGGTAGTACCATGGCACTCCCTCTGGCACCTAAGCACCTTGGCACTGCTAGCCTGGCATGTTGGCACTGCCCGGGTGCCAGTTTGGCACTGCCAAGAGTAAGGGCCCTGAGGGGGGCAATGCCCATGAAAGGGGTGAGGGGGGCATGAAGAGTGGGATGGGTGAATAGGAGGATATGAAGGGGGCCGCATAAAGGTTTGGGGGGTGAAGGAGGGATCCTGAAAGGGGGGTGGGGGGGGTGGCCTGAAAAGGGGTAATCCCTTAGCGGCCCCCATAGCGGGGTGCCGTCATTTATGGGGAGGGGGGTAATATCCATATTTGTGGGGGTGGCATTGCCCGTGGATGGGGGACCCTCAAGCGCACTTCGCGATCGGGTAACCCTTTCAAAACGGTACCCCGATCTCTGAGCAGCCGGTCTCGCCTGTGAGTTCAGCTCCCCATTGCTGAAAAACATTTCTACGTGTGGGCCAGGCCCAAACGAATGACTCAGTGTGGGTGAATACTCATCTGGATCTCTCCCAAAAAGCCGGCAAATTCACCCAAAATGAAACTTAGAAATGTTTTGGTTGAATCGCGCCCATGAACTCAAATGTCATCCAGTGTTAATGGAAATCAAAACAAACCTTGATAATATGGAGCTTTGGCAGGAGATTGCAATCTGCCAAGGTCAAGTCATCTCCGTCTAGGTATTTTCTGTGAGAATAAAGATCTTCCTCAGTGCTATTGGCATCGATTTCTTCAGGTAAAGGTGTGTTTAAATAATCATCTAATTTCTTCAGAGCTTTCAGCAAAGCCTTTTCCAAACCTGAACAAATGAGAGAAAAGTGATTGTTGGCATCAGAAATAAAGAGAACGAAAGAGTAGCAGTAAATGGGAAAACTAAAATACCTGGGGAATGGACATGAATTCCTTTCCTCCTAGCTTCAGCTTTTCTGCTCATTTCCTTGTTCTTTTTCTCTGAATCAATCCTTTGTTCTTTCCTTCCCTTTTCGTGTCTTTTGCTTCGTTTCACTCCTTTATTCCAACCAATAAAATCCTACCCCAAACATAGGTTGAAAACTTCACTGACCCTAGATCAATCTGTTTTATGTGATTGAAGAAGATGCTACTTGACTGAATAGGTTCTTTGGGGTGGAGGACAGATGTGGGAGGTGCTCAGGAAGTCCGGCGAACCATGTCCATATGTTTTGGTCATGCCCGGCACAGGAGGGGTTCTGGAGGGGAGTTGCGGGAACAGTATCTAAGGTGGTGAAAGTCCGGGTCAAGCCAAGCTGGGGGCTCGCACTATTTGGAGTAGTGGACGAGCCGGGAGTGCAGGAGGCGAAAGAGGCCGGCATTCTGGCCTTTGCGTCCCTAGTAGCCTGGCAAAGGATCTTGCTAATGTGGAAGGAGGCGAAGCCCCCCAGCGTGGAGGCCTGCATAAATGATATGGCTGGGTTTATCAAGCTGGAAAGGATAAAGTTTGCCTTGAGAGGGTCTGCGCAGGGGTTCTACAGGCGGTGGCAACCGTTCCTAGACCAGCTCGCGGAGCGTTAGATGAAGGTCGGACAGCAGTAACAGCAACCCGGGGGGGGGGGACATCGTTCGTTGGGGGGGGGAGGGGAGGGGGGGGGTTCTCTGGGGGGCATTTGAGCAAGAAAGCACATGAATGATCCGGAAACTGGCATGTATGGGAAGAATCCAATGTACAAAGTTCTGTATCGTATTGACTTGCCATGTTCATGTCTTGCCACACGAGTTCTTTTTCTTTTCTTTGTTACGGGGGGGTGGGGGGTTTGTTTGTAAGATGGAAAATATTGTTATTGAAAAATTCTTAATAAAAACATATTTAAAAAAAAAAGAAGACGCTACTTGGAGGTCAACACAACATTAAACGCCATCACATTTAATGGACTGGAAATACACGTCTATACCATACTGAAATGTTATATTGTGCTGTCGTACACTTTGAGCCACTTGGTGGCACCATCCCCAAACTCCAAATGCTCTAAAGCCATTTGGTGGAATCAAATTTTACGTAGAACAGTCAACTAAGTTCAAATCATCATACCTGAATTTTTCTCTTCACATGTATTGTCTGACAGGCTGTATATTTCCAGTACATTATTTTAATACAGCTGTAGTCACCTTACTTACTTTCATTTGCATCTTTCCTCACATTCTTAATATATGCTGAGAACTTGGCAAATACATCATTTCCTGCTGAATTCGATTCGGGATGTCTGGCAGAAAGTTTTGGATACCTGGAAAGCACACGGTTGTCATTATACGTCCTTCATCAAAAATTCCTTACGGCAACACTTTTTTTGCTTACTGTGTAAGGGTTCTTCTGGTTGATTTCCTTATTTCCCCCTTCTTTACTTTTCCTGTTGCCATTTTTGATCCATGAATGCTTAATGGACATGTGACTTTAAGTCAAGCAGCAGAAAAAATGAGGAATTCAAGAAGTTGCAACATGATATATGGTGTCATTGGTGTTCAAACAGGAGAACTCCAACTTCTCAGCACCCAAGAGATGGGGTGGGACTCTGTTTGATTGATTGGCTGGTGGCCAATGAATTAGCCAAAAGGCCATGTCCTGCACGGTAACAGGTGGTGGTTGCGATATACTCAAGTTGAATGATTTTCAGAGACCCAAAGAGCTCAGTTTGAACCCTGGACACTCAGGGAAAGGACCCGTTTCTCTTTTCTTCTCTCTCTCTCTCCAGAAAGGCTGTTGTATTTCTGGAACTGCAGAGCCCTGAATAAATCTAACGTGAAACCATTACAGGCTGCAAACAGAGACTGGATCGGAAAGCTTACTTTGAAGAAAGGTCTGCTTAAAGCCAACCATTTGAAACAAAGACTCTTTTTCCTTTTACTTATTATTTTCACCCCTCTCCTTCCCTCTATGGTGTGTGTGTATGTATATATATAAGAATGGGGGCAAGTTAAAGTGGGGGATGAGGAATTAGATAATAGTTAACCAGTCGTATTTGCTGCATGTTTCATTACAGTCCTTGTTATAAATAAAAAGTACTTGTGTTTAAATTTATAAACCTGGTGACTGTAATTATTGGGCAGCCAAGGGTCAAAGATTTTGGGTATTTTCCTAAGAATTATTGGTTAATTCAATTGTGATGCGATTCCAGGACAAGTGGGGCTGGAATTGACTGCACACTTAGCCCAATGTGTAACAACTGGTATGTAATAAATGCTTCTTCATGATTTAAAATATTCCAAATTTTACATTTTTAATTCTTCTCTTACTTTCCCTTTCTATTTATTTCTGTCTTTTACCCAATCTATCTTTCTCTCATTTTATTTTGCTTTCTGTATCAGATCCAACTCTAATTCATCCTCTTTCTCCATTGTTCTATTTCTCAATCCTTAAATCTCATTGGTGGAGGAGACAGATTGGTAGTCTTCGTTGCTTTCATTTCATCGATATAAGCTTGCACTTCGGGCAAATTGAGCCAAAGGATGGAGGAAAAGGTCTAGCTGACCAAGCACAAATATAGATGCTCCTGCTCCAGCAAAAGGTTGGTCCTTATCCATTTTTCAATGAGGATTATGGCTTTGTTAACATATGAATATTCTCCATCAAATTGTGCTGAAGCACCTTTCTTGAATTATTCAGTTGTATATTGTTCAGTATTTTTGCTAATTTTATTGATTCATGCACGAGGCAGAGACACACCTTGGTGGTACCAATTTGTCTTCTAGAAATTCTTCTATCTTGTTAACATCTGTTTTGACTTCTCCATTGAAGGTCAAAAATGGAGGATTGGTGCCAGGGGCCAGATTTTGCAAGTCAGCAGGCTTCCTGTTGGGACACAAGGCGAAAGATTTCACAGGCAAATTAGTTTTATACCTTTATACTTACACACAATATCAAATAACTACTGCTAGAACTGATGTCACTAAGGTCAATCAAACTTGAGTTTCCAAGCTTAATGCCAATTTGCAAAAACAACCCACCTTAAAATAGAAAAATAACCCACAGTCCTTCACAGAGCATAATGAAAAGCGAAAGGAGGAGAAATTACGACAGATGACCAGAAATCTGGAGCAGAATTATCCACGCACCCCGGCGCTTTTCACGGTGACCAAGGCGGGATATTTTGGTCCCGCCGTTGTCAACCCGGTTTCCCATCCAATGCACCCGACGCCATGAAACCCGCGAAGAACGGCCGGAAACTTCCGGCCCTAGTCAAAGTGGTGAGTTTTAAGGAGGGGGCATAAGAGTAAATGGAAAGTTCAGAGGAAGGAATAGGTTGTAGGACATGTATACAGCTGACAAGGTTCCAGTCACACTATAATCTCATTGAAAAAAAACATTTACTGTCACTAGGTGTCACTAATATCCTTTGTAAGTGTTATGGGCGAGGCGTTTTCAGAACCCCAAAATATATCATGGGGTTCAATCAACCTCTCCCTTTAATGGATTTGTTACTTTTCCGAGCACGCGACTTTTTCTCTAGGTGTGGGATTACAATTATGGACACGTGGGTTTTTAAACACAAAACAATGTTTATTCCATGAACTCAACTTAACATCTTAAATAAACATTGGATCTCTAACACCCCTGACTTCAGTGATAACTCAGAAAATATTGCAACAGTAAATAACTCCTTAAAATGTTCCTTCAAACTTCGAAGAGACTTAACACCTTTAAACAGTATCACATCAGGTTAAAGAATATATATATTTTCAGTAGAATGGCAGAGATATATTAGCTTGGGCGACTTCAGCTCCAGCACCTTGCTTCCTTCATGCAGCTCTCTGGAAACCCACAGGCATACCCACGCTGCTTTCTCAAACCTGGCTTTCTCCCTTCAAGTAGATCACAGCAAACCAGAACTTCTCAAGCTGCTGTCTCAAACTGGCTTTCTACTTTTAAACTGCTCTCAGCAAAACCAGCCAGGCACTTTTTAGCTGCTCTCAGCAAGACCAGCCAGGCACTTTTCAAACAGCAAAACCAAACAGCAAAAATGGCTGAACTGAGCTGAGCTCCACCCACTCTACGACATCACTGTTTTCTTAAAGGTACATTGCTTAAACATCCAGTTCTTAAAGGCACTCTCACATGACACCAACCCCCCCCCCCCCCAAGAAAAAAAAAACCCATCAACTTCAAGATGGTTTCATTTTTCACCTTTGCACCATCAATTAAGAAATGCACACAGCAAATATACATTTTCATTTAAAGAAAACACACGCAAACAGGTATAATAATATAGTCAATTTTTCTTCGTTCTTCTTCCTCCAACCGAAATCCTTCTCGATTGACAGTCTCTTTGAACAAAGTCTCTGCACGATCCATTCATTCCTCTACTCCTCGGCATTTCTCTTCAGAATCAGATAATTTAGTTCAATCTGACCACAGAGTCCCTTGCAATTCTCCAGTACAGGAGCATTGGTGATCACAGCTTTCAGGCAGTCAAATATGCCTGTTGAAAGTCTGCTGTCCCTTGAAATTTTTTACGTTTCTTCAGCAATTCCATCAGAACTTCCAATCACGCCACAAAATTTTTGCACGACTGTTCGATCAAATCCACTCATGCTAAGAAATCGCATTATTTCCCTTCGTCTTGAGGATAATGGAAACTCCGCAAGGAAAGTGATTCGGGCATCTCCAAATTCACTTTCGGCTAGGTTCATCACCAAATCCGCCACCTGAAATCGATCGAAGAACTACATACGATGCTTTAAATGTTCTTTCCATGTCTGAAAGTTGTAAATAAAAGCAGATTGTCCCACTTTCTCAATGCAATCCTTCAATGGTGGGACAGGATAAGAGTCCCTTCTTGTAACTGCATTCACCATTCTATAGTCCACACACAACCGTTGGGTACCATCTGGTTTAGGTACCATCACTATGGGTGAGCTCTATTGGCTGCAACCCACTTCAATTATGCCATTTTTCAGCATACTCTCAATCTCTTTGTTAACTTGTGCCAATTTTAAAGGGTTAAGTCTATATGGATGTTGTTTGATCGGGAACAGCATTTCCCACATCTACATCATGTATAGCCATTTTAGTACTTCCCAATTTATCTCTACAAATTTGCCCATGTGATATCAATAACTCTTTCAGGTCAGTTTGTTTTTCCTCTGGAAGGTAACTCAACAATTCATCCCAATTTTTAAGAACATCCTCATTTTCCAATTTAATTTGAGGTATGTCAAATTTAAAGTCATCTGGATTTGGTTCGTCACTTTGAGTTAGAATCATTAAAACCTCCTTTTTCTCTCCTTCCCTTTCAAAGTACCTTTTAAGCATATTCACATGACACACTCAGTGAATCTTCCTTCTATCTGGTGTTTTTACCACATAATTCACCTCACTTAATTTCCTTTAAATCTGATACGGTCCACAAAACCTAGCTTTTAAAGGCTCCCCTACCACTGGTAACAACACTAAAACTTTATCCCCACTGGCAAAACTACGAACTTTGGATTTCTTGTCCGCTACCCGTTTCATCACATTTTATGCAACTTTCAAATGTTGTCTAGCCAATTCACCTGCTCTATTTAATCGTTCCCTAAAATTTGACACGTAATCCAATCGTGTAATTTCCGATTTCTCACCCACCAATTTTTCCTTAATCAATTTAAGTGGTCCTCTTACCTCATGATCAAAAATTAGTTCAAAAGGACTACATTTGGTAGACCCATTAGATGCATCCCTAATTGCAAACAATACGAATGAGATTCCTTTATCCCAGTCCTCGGGATAATCTTGACAATACGCCCTCAACATTGTCTTTAATGTCTGATGCCACCTTTCTAATGCTCCCTGCGATTCTGGATGGTACGCAGTTGATTTAAATTGTTTTATTCCTAAGCTATCCATAACTTCTTTGAATAACTTTGAAGTAAAATTTGTTCCTTAATCCGATTGAATTTCTGTGGGTAGTCCATATCTAGTAAAGAATTTAAGTAACTCCTCCACAATCCTTTTAGCTGTAATATTAAGTACTGGAATGGCCTCTGGAAACCTAGTAGACACATCCATTACAGTCAAAAGATATTGATTCCCACTTTTTGTTTTGGGAAGCGGTCCTACACAATCGATTAGGACCCTTGTAAAAGGTTCCTCAAATGCTGGAATGGGTATTAAGGGCGCTGGTTTTATCACTGTTTGAGGTTCCCTATCACTTGACATGTGTGACATGACTGACAAAATGTAACTACATCTTTATGTAGTCCAAGCCAATAAAAATGTTTCTGGATTTTAGCTTGAGTTTTCTTTATTACCAAATGACCTCCCACTGGTACCTCATGTGCAACTTGCAACACCTCCTTTCTATACCCTACCGGCAGTACTACTTGATGAACTTCTGCCCACTTTTCATCCGCCTGCATATGTACAGGTCTCCATTTTCTCATCAAGACATCATTTTTAAGGTAATAACACTGGCATACTCTCAGATTCCTCTTCCGTATATGCTTTCTGATATATGCGTTTTATTTCTACATCTTTCTGTTGTAACTCCGCCAATTTTCCTGAACTAAAAATATCCGCCTCATCCTCCACCTGTTCTTGTTCTTTTTCAACCATCTGATCAAGAATAGTTTCTAATAATTGCACTTCAACTTCACCCTTTGATTTCTCCTCTTGTCTTAACCTGTGACTTTGCAACCTTGTTACTACACAATCCGGAAAAATCCCAGGATATTAGTCCTTCAACACTTCAGTTGACTGATTTTCCACTGGCTTATCAACCACAGTAGGCATCACTCCCACCTGCAATCCACCTATATGATTACCCAAGATAAACTATCTTCCTGGACAATTACTCCTAATACCACTTCACCACTCTTCACTGGTCTTTCGAACCTCACCTTATATAATGGAACGCTACTCCTCTCACCCTGAATTCCACACATCAATACCTTTTCTGGCAACACTCTTTCCAAACTACATAATTCCTCATCTCGTACCATTAAAGATTGACTAGCCCCTGTATCTCTTAAAATTGTGACTTCTTTACTGCTCCTCCTGATACACATGAGTAAACTTTACCCACACAAGTAAATTCTTTAAAGGCATCTGGCACCTTCTTAACAATTACGTCTTGAACAGGCTGTACAATCGTTTGCACCTCCTTCGCTTCCCTTGGACTTTCCTTTACCACTCTAACAAACCCCACTGTCTTATCCTGTTTTACCACATCAGCCTTCCCAGTGCTTTTCTTCAACCACAAGCACTGTGACTTTACATGGCCTAGTTTATTACAGTGAAAACATCTGAAACTTTTCATTTCTTTTCCACCCTCCTGGATTTCTTTTTTAATCTGAGGTACACTCTCTCTATTGTCTCCCATCAGATCACCTTTACCTTTACCACTTGAGTATTTCTCATGTCCCCAGTTTCTATCCCTCACCGGCTGAAACTGATGTCGGAAACCAATCTTTGATTTATGAACTAATTCATAATCATCTGCCATTTCCCCTCCTAATCTTGCAGTTTTAACCCTCTGTTCTCCCACATGAGTTCTCACTACATCAGGAATTGAATTTTTAAACTCCTCCAAAAGTATAATTTCTCTGAGAGCTTCATACGTTTGGTCTATTTTCAAAGCCCTTATCCACCTATCAAAATTACTCTGTTTGAGCCTTTCAAACTCCATGTATGTTTGACCAAATTATTTCCTTAAATTTCTGAAGCTTTGTCTGAAAGCCTCAGGCACTAGCTCATATGCACTTAAGATGGATTTCTTCACCTCCTCGTACATTCCAGATACCTCCTCCGGTAGTGATTCAAACACTTCACGAGCTCTACCTACCAGCTTTGTTAGAATCAGTAATACCCACATGTCCTGTGGCCATTTCATTTGTTTAACGACCTTCTCAAATGAAATGAAAAAGGCTTCCAATTCCTTCTCGTCAAACCTTGGCAATGCTTGGACATATTTAAATATATTCCCACCAAGCCTTCAACTGTGACGCTCTTTCTCACTATCCTCATCACTATCATCCAACTGTACGTTTCCCTTTACATCTGCCAATTTTAACTGATTGTCATGTTTCATGGCCATTTTCTGAAGTTCAAACTCCCTCTCTTTATCTTTTTCTCTGATCTGTATCTCCCTTTCTTTTTCTTTTTGTTCTGCTAGGGCTTTTCTTTCTTTTCTCCTTTCTTCTCTCTCCTCTTCTTTTTCCTCTCTCTCTCTTTCTCTTTCTTTTTCCTCTCTCTCACTCTCGTATGCCAGCCGCTTTAATTTTTTCTCATGTTCCATTTGCAACTGAATTTTTGCCATTTCCAATGAGTGAAACTCTATCTCATGCAACTTTAAATGCTTAACCACCGCCATAATTACCTCATCTTTTCTCATTTTGTCAGGGAATGTTAACTGCAATGTTCTCGCCGAACCTAACAGTCTGCTTTTTGTTTCTGTCTGTAAAGTACTACGTGTGACATATTCCACCCCAAAAAACTTCTGAGCCTCTGAAAGAGCCATTGTTCACAACACTCTCCCCACTTAAACTAAAATACCACACCGGAAAAGCAACAATCCTTCACTGTCTTTAAGTTCACAAAAGCCAATCCAATAGATAGACTTTTATCACCCTCGAGCCCCCAATTGTTATGGGCGAGGCGTTTTCAGAACCCCAAAATATATCATGGGGTTCAACCAACCTCTTCCTTTAATGGATTTGTTGCTTTTCCTAGCACACGGCTTTTTCCCTAGGTGTGGGATTACAATTATGGACACATGGGTTTTTAAACACAAAACACTGTTTATTCCATGAACTCAACTTAACATCTTAAATAAACATTGGATCTCTTAACACCCCTTACTTCAAAGATAACTCAGAAAATATTGCAACAGTAAATAACTCCTTAAAATGTTCCTTCAAACTTCCAAGAGACTTAACACCTTTAAACAGTATCACATCAGGTTAAAGGATACATATATTTTCTGTAGAATGGCAGAGATATATTAGCTTGGGTGACTTCAGCTCCAGCACCTTGCTTTCTTCATGCAGCTCTCTGGAAAACCCACAGGCATACCCACGCTGCTTTCTCAAACCTGGCTTTCTCCCTTCAAGTAGATCACAGCAAACCAGAACTTCTCAAGCTGCTGTCTCAAACTGGCTTTCTACTTTCAAACTGCTCTCAGCAAAATCAGCCAGGCACTTTTTAGCTGCTCTCAGCAAAACCTGCCAGGCACTTTTCAAACTGCAAAATCAAACTGCAGAAATGGCTGAACTGAGCTGAGTTCCACCCACTCTATGACATCACTGTTTTCTTAAAGGCACTCGCATGACAGTAAGCATCCTACAATATAATGAGGTACTGAAAAAGCATGCGAGTGGTAACTTATTTCTGGTGAAGTAACTCATGTTTTCAGGAAAAATGCCTTAAAGCTCTAACCTGCAGCAGAAACTCTTAAGAGCGCGAGACAAGATCAAAGGTTAAGAGCAACTGAATTGCTCTAAACACACTAGGCTTTTTTCTAGAGTCAGGTACCAGGCGAGATTTTCCACCCTTCCGCCAGTGGGACCTTGCCATCCTGCCAGAGTCAAACCCACGCGGCTGGTCCCCAGGCAGTGTGTTGGTGAGTGGATCATGCAAACACCCGTAGACTTTGGCAAGACAAGAAGATTCGGAAGATTCTGCCGGCGGCCAATGGCTCGTCGCAGGAACGCCTGCCTGAAAATACCGGCCCCAACAATTCAAAGCTATTCCTGCAAAGCAATAAATGCAAATGGTCGAATAGCTCAAGGTGACTTAAAGAACCTGGAGTGGACTGGACATCGGTGCAGTTTATATTTTAAAACAAGAATGACTAGATTCTGGACTGGACAAGTCTGGTTTGTCTGCAATTAAACTGCTCATGCTTCGACGGGAATAATGCAACTCATGCAAAACATTCTGTACACAACAGGAAGTAATACATTTCCTGTCAACAATTTTGCTAATAACCAGTAAAATGCAATGCGGTTGTCTGAAAATAGTAACAGAAATTGCAATGCTCCCACCCTCCTGCCCCCACTCCACCCATGCCCCCCCTTTACAAAGCCCCCCCTCCCACTAACAACTGAGACCAACTGTAATACCGAGCAAGGTGATCTTGGGACCTCCCTGATCGACAAGGTTGCATTCCAGCATTGTACAGTAAAATCATCATCCATGGAGTTAGTTCTGCATCTTAATCATTTTTATTTTGCACTCTGAATTGCGCCTTTGCTGTTCTCCTATTTCTACAATTGGGTGTTGGGAAATGGTCACTTCTGGTAAACTGGATTCCATTTTAATCTAGAGACACACTGGACATCCTGCCAATCTCGCCCCATGAGGCTGTCTCTGTTCTTTTAATGTAATTAAGGGCAAGCAGCGGACTGGTGCTGGTATTGGTTTTGATGTTATGTCCATTATCTTCAGGGCCTGTTCAGTTTCGGCACTAAAGTGGCCGATGCACTTTTGAGACTCAACGATTGCAGCCCTCCCTGTGGCATAAGTCTGTTTCCCTACTGCCATGGTAGCAGCATTTATATTGACCGCCATTTTTAATGGACGGCCATTAACAATAAGAATCATTTAAATGGAGGGTGTCTTGCTCAACTTCACCATGTTGAGCTAAGAGACTTCGGACTCCGCTTCTGGGTCTTCCACAAATTTATTCACTTGAGTCACCGACGTTCTTTTTGGAACTAGGCATAGTCTGTTGGATCCTGCATCTGGTTTGTATGTGGCCTTTTCTACTACAACGGAAGCAAATTAACTCTTTTGCTTCTGTATTAGGTATGGTCTCCCCCACAACGGTAACGAGCCTCTACACCCTGTGACTGACGGTCACTCTTCCTTTTCTCAGACTCTGCTGCACCTTCACTACAGGTACTTCGAGCGCCCGCCATTTCCCATCATGACTGATTTACCTCACTTTGCACACCTTGCAGTTCAAAAGCACTTTGATCAGCACTTTCAGTCACTTGAGCAAATTCAAGCTCTTTGTCTATGCATATTCTGGTTTCTGCAAGCAACTTCTTCTGAATATTCGAGTTATTAATACCACAGACCAAACGGCCACTGAGAGATGGACCAAACCCACAATGTTCAGCCATCTGTTGAAGCTCGGCTGTAAAAGACCATGGCCCCTAATGGCTGAATGGAATTTATAGCACTACATTATAATGGAGGGCCGGGGATTGTAGTGGTCTCTCACTATTTGATCAAAGGATTTGGTATCCAGAGGGACCATGTTATTACAGTGTTATTTTCTTATCTCTTTCTTTTTAATACATGTTTAAATTTAGAAATCTTCACATTTACTTAGCGGTCACGGGTCTGAAATTTACTTCTTCTGACTTCAGATATCTCCTCATGATAAACAAATTAAAAAGCCTTATGGTAGCTTGTTCAGCATTGGGTCAGTTTTAGGATCTTTGGTTTTCCTGATATGTATCTTTAAGATCTAGATCTTGGCGTGCAGGGAATATTTCAAAGTTTGCGGATCACACAAAACTTGGGAAGTATTGTAAACTGTAAAGACAACAATGTAACTTCAAAAAGACATAGACAAGTTGGTGGAGTGGGCAGATAGGAGGCAGATGAAGTTTAATGCAGAGAGTGTGAGGTGATGCATTTTGATAGGAAGAACATGGAGACGCAATATAAAATAAGGGGTAAAATTCTTAAAGGGAACAGGAGCAGAGGGACCTGGGTGTAAATGTGTATAGATCATTAAAGGTGGCAGGACAGGTGGAGAGAGCAGTTAATAAAGCATATACTGTTCTGGGCTTTACTAATAGGGGTATAGAGTACAAGGGCAAGGAGGTTATGCTGACATAATACAAGACACTAGTTAGACCTCAGCTGGAATATTGTGTACAGTTCCGGGCGCCACCCTATAAGAAGGATGTGAAAGCATTGGAGAGAGTGCAGAAGCGGTTTACAAGAATGGTTCCAGGCTTGAGAAACTTCAGTTATGAGGATAGATTGGAGCTAAGAGGAGATTTGATACAGATCATAATCACGAGACAGAGCAGATCGGGAGAAACCGTTGCCGTTCGCAAAAGGATCAAGAACGAGAGGACACATTTGAGCCAGGGAAGTGGGATGGAAATTTTCAGAAATGGAAGGAGAAGGGGACTAAGACACTAAAAGATTTGTTTCTTGGGGGTCGGTTTGCAGGATTGAAGGAGCTGGAAGCGAAGTATGGCCTGGAGCAGGGGGAAATGTTTAGATACATGCAGGTTTGAGACTTTGCCAGAAAGGAGATACAGAGCTTCCCGGTGGAGCCGGCCTCCACATCGCTGGAGGAGTTACTGATGACAGGGGACTGGAGGAGGGGGTAGTGTCGGTGGTTTATGGAGCTATTTTGGAAGAGGAGAAGGCACCACTGGAAGGGATCAAAGCAAAGTGGGAGGAAGAGTTGGGAGAGAGTATGGAGGCGGGGTCCTGGTGTGAGGTGCTCCGGAGAGTGAACGCCTCCACCTCGTGCACGAGGTTGGGGCTGATACAGCTGAAGGTGGTATACAGAGCACAGCTCCCAAGGGCGAGGATGAGCCGATTCTTTGAAGGGGTAGAAGATATGTCTGAACGTGGCGCGAGGGGGGTTGGGGGGGGCGGGGGGGGCAAATCACGTTCATATGTTTTGGCCCTGTCCGAAGCTTGAGGATTACTGGAGGAGGTTTTTAGGGAAATCTCTAAAGTGGTGCACGTTAAATTTGACCTGGGCCCTCGGGAGGCCATATTCAGTCGGACCAGCTGGAGTTGGAAATGGGTGCGGAGGCAGATGTAGCCTTCGCCTCGTTGATCGCCCGAAGGCGGATCCTGAGAGGTTGGAGAGCAACCTCACCACCCTGTGCCCTGGCGTGGCGGGGGGGGGGGGGGGGGGGGGGGTGGGGGGGGGGGGGGGGGGGAGAACCTGTTCGAATTCTTGACTCTTGAGAAGGTTAGGTTTGAACTGAGGGTAAGAATGGAGGGGTTCTGCAATTCATGGGCATAATTCATTATGCACTTTCAAGAACTGGTTGACATCGAACATTAGTTTGGGGGGGGGGGGGGGTGGGGTGGAGGGGGGTGGTTGGGAGGGTTGGGGGGAGGGGGACTGTGTGTGTTAATGGTGGTCATGGGGTGATTCCTGATTCCTTTTTGTCATTTGTTTATGGGAACATGCAGGCTAATATTTGGGGTTTGGTGGGAGGATGGGATCGTTGTTATTGATATGGGGATTGACATATTCGTTACTGATTATTGTTTATTGTTGGTGGGTGTAAATTTGGGAGAAAATGTGAAAAAGGAGGAGAATAAAAATATTTTTTTTAAAAAGAACGAGAGGGCACAGATTTAAAGTGATTTGCAAAAGAAGCAAATGGCGAGAAAGAAACCTTTTCACACAGCGAGTGGTTTGTGTCTGGAATGCGCTGTCTGGAAGGGTGGTGAGGGAAGGTTCTTGAGGAATTCAAGAGGGCATTTAGATGATTACTTGAATAGAGGCAATGTGCAGTGATACAGGAAAAGGGCAGGGGAACGGCACTCAGAACTGATGCTCGTTTGGAGAGCCAGGACAGACATTTGATTTGATTTATTGTTGTCACATGTATTAGTGTACAGTGAAAAGTATTGTTTTCAATAGACATAATGGGGCAAATGGCCTCCGTCTGCACCATAACAATTGTGTGATTGTTCAAGTTTTCCTACGGGATTTGGGCAGCCTTGTATGGACCATCCATCGTGCCATAACACACTATCAAAATCTTTCATAGTTTTACATACCATTAGGTCACCTCTCAGCTTTCTTTTTTCAAGACAAAAAGGATGCAGATTTTTGTCAACCCTTTCCTGACATGTATACCCACAGATTATTTTTTTCTATTTGTTTAGGGCCTATCCCCAATTTTCTTTGAGAAGGTGGTGGTGAGCTGCCTTCTTGACCAGCTGCTGTCCACGTGCTGTAGGTACATCCACAGAGCTGTTAGGGAGGGAGTTTCAGGATCTTGTCCGAGCCACGGTGAAGGAAAGGCGATGTATTTGCAAGGCAGCATGGTGAGTGGTTTGGAGGGGAATTGCAGGTGATTCCCCTGTTGTTCCCCTGTCTGCTGCCCTAGTCCATCTAAAGGTGGGGCAGCACAGTGGATGGCACAATTGCTTCACAGCTCCAGGGTCCCAGGTTCGATTCCGGCTTGGATCACTGTCTGTGCGGAGTCTGCACATCCTCCCAGTGTGTGCGTGGGTTTCCTCCGGATGCTCCGGTTTCCTCCCACAGTCCAAAGATGAGCAGGTTAGGTGGATTGGCCATGATAAATTGCCCTTAGTGTCCAAAATTGCCCTTCGTGTTGGGTGGGGTTACTGGGTTATGGGGATAGGGTGGAGGTGTTGACCTTGGGTAGGGTGCTCTTTCGAAGAGCCGGTGCAGACTCAATGGGCTGAATGGCCTCCTTCTGCACTGTAAATTCTATGATAAAAAAATGGTAGCGGTCACAGGTTTGGAAGGTGATGCCTAAGGGGTCTCGGTGAGTTCCTGGTATTTCTGGTATCATCCTGGTAAATATTCTCTGCATCCGCTCCACTGCCTCTCTATCTGTTATATAATATGGTGGCCAAAACTACATGTAGTACTCCAAGTATGTCCTAGCTCAATAGAGCTCCACGGTAACTACCCCACTCTTCAATTCTACAACAATCAATCTCTATCCATTGGTTTTCCCCACAGCCAAACACGGCACAAAGGACGAAATTCCCAACCCCGTGCCGCCGGTAAGTGGAGTTCCCAGTGAGGCGGAGAATCCCACATTCGTGAAGATCGGTGCCAATCTGTTTCTGGGGCTTCAGCCCCCTGGCGTCCGGATTGAGTTTCGCATCTCGCGCCAACGGAAGAATGCAAATGAGTCAGTAAGACCCCATTTGCATCCATTTAGTGGGCCAGGCACCATATTCTCCCGGCCCGCGTGAGTCTCCGGTCCTCAGGGTCTGGAATCACGTGGACAAGAATTATTACAGGTCTGGACAAGCATGGCCGTGACGTGGTAGTTCTCACCATGGCCCAAAGTTCATCCGAAGGCCACCCCCTCCCCCAACAATGTAAGACATGCCCACCCCACCCCCAACCCCTCCACAGGGGTTCTAAATAAAGAATAAAGCTAAATAAAGAGACCCTCCAGAGATTCCTGAAATAAGGAGACCCCCTCACAGACCCCCTGAATATAGAGAACCCCAAACCTAAATAACGAGACCTGCCCAGAGATGTTTATAAACATCAACCACTTGAAACAAAATTAAGTGCTGCCAAATTCCAGCTAACCACTTCAAAATGACTCAAGGTTAAGGGAGGTGATTGGAAAACACTTCATTCTGTTTGAAGTGGGCCAGGATCTGTGAATCAAAGATTGGTGTTTATAAATATTGCCTTTAGAGCAATTAAGAGTTACTCAAATGTGAAGGACGATGAACGGAACAATGGGGGCAGTGAGGAAGCCAGCCATGGGACCTCGCTATTGTGCTGCCCGCTCAAAATTCCCGAGAGAACCCCTCGCAATCCTTGCCATGCAGAAATTTGTTTGCCGAAGGATTATAAATCGCTTCCTGATTTCCAGCAGCACAAATCAGGTGCAATGCAACTACGGCGGGAGAACAGTCTCCCGAACGGAGAATTTTGCCCAAAATTTCAGTGGTGGAGAACTTTGAAATAATTATCCTGTTGCTTCCCAAGCAGGTTACAATTGGCACTTATCAAAGTTCCTTGAACATGGGCTCACTTACACAATGGAGCACAACTAATGCTGCAAGACCACATGATCACCTGTGAAAAAGTGGCTTTAAGCAGAGGTTACTATAAGCTCACAATTGTAGGTGCATCGTTTACGAGGTGGTGAAATTTAACACATCTCCCCAGGAACAAATTTGGATTTTAAATGGATCGCTCCATTCGCATTTACTGCCTATTCCATTAGCAGAGCAAAAACAAATAAAGCCGATTAGTCTCGGGATGTAAAACCTTTACCTCTTTAAGTCAACTGTTGTGACATTAAATATGACGCCTTTTAGCCAAAGGATCATAAACAGTCGCTGGGAGAATGGGCAGTTTCCAATGCTTTCCCCGTCACCGCCAGCCTGTATAACACAATACAGATAAACGTCATTAATGGCCTTTTCCGAATAGCTGGTAGCTGCAGAATAACTACAGCATATTCAATATCTTACAGAAAGCGATAAACAGTGCTTGAGATTTCTTACCACCCAGAACCCTTTAGGCAGGACATATCTCTTCCAAAATGGATCCATGGACTACTACTGTAAAGACAACTTCATACATGTTCTGTGTTGGTTGAATGTTCTGTAGCAGAATTAGACAAACATACGGAAGAAGGAATGGTCACTTCTTGCGGCGGTCTCATATGAGCTCATACTCTTGGCCGGCCTCCACTTTTCACCCACTGTAAACGTCCGCTCATGTTCTGACCAAGACGGAAGACCGAGGGGAGGGAAGCTCGACCACGACAAGTCTGCGTGAAAAGCTCATAAACAAGGGGGTCAAAGAGATACCACATTGTTTACTGGCAGTGAGTGAGCAAAGACTCCAGATGCAGTGAGTCGAGGTCCCAAGTGGGGCGTGAGTGCCTCACAGGTAATGGGCTTGCGGTGGGGGGGTGGTGGTGTTGAACAAGCTACTTCTTGCGGCTGCTAGCCTTTTTCCTCTGGGATGCTGACATCCTGCATGGTCTAGGCTGGAGAGAGTGATATGCGTGTGCTGGATTGATACTTAAATATGGTGCCAGGACCGTCAAACACACAAGCTGACAGCAGGTGGGCGAATCAGCTGCTGGTCCATTGGGTGTCTCGGAAGGGAATGCCCCAGTACACCAATCAGGATCCAAACATAGAATATGGTGCGGGACTCACTACTCCAGCCGGCGGGAAAGGCTGCTCGCCACAGCACTGAGTCTCAAAGTGGGCAAATTCCACCCAATATCTTGGCATCGGATCATTGCTGCTTGTGAGAATGTGAGAGCGACATAGCTACCTCATTTCCCTATATTAAAACTGTGACTGCACTTCAAAAGAATTTTGTCTGCTGCAAAGCACTCTGGGACATTTTGAGATAGCAGAACAAACATAGAACATAGAAAATACAGCACAGAACAGGTCCTTCGGCCCACGATGTTGTGCCGAACCTTTGTCCTAGATTAATCATAGATCATAGAATTTACAGTGCAGAAGGAGGCCATTCGACCCATCGAGTCTGCACCGGCTCTTGGAAAGAGCATCCTACCCAAGGTCAACACCTCCACCCTATCCCAGTAACCCCACCCAACACTAAGGGCAATTTTGGACACTAAGAGCAATTTATCATGGCCAATCCACGTAACCTGCACATCTTTGGACTGTGGGAGGAAACCGGAGCACCCGGAGGAAACCCACGCACACACGGGGAGGATGTGCAGACTCCGCACAGACAGTGACCCAAGCCGGAATCGAAGCTGGGAACCTGGAGCTGTGAAGCAATTGTGCTATCCACAATGCTACCGTGTTGCCCTTAAGAACAAATAAATCTACACTATAGCATTCTACCGTAATCCATGTACCTATCCAATAGCTGCTTGAAGGTCCCTAATGTTTCCGACTCAACTACTTCCACAGGCAGTGCATTCCATGCCCCCACGACTCTCTGGGTAAAGAACCTACCTCTGACATCCCCCCTATATCTTCCACCATTCACCTTGAATTTATGTCCCCTTGTAATGGTTTGTTCCACCCGGGGAAAAAGTCTCTGACTGTCTACTCTATCTATTCCCCTGATCATCTTATAAACCTCTATCAAGTCGCCCCTCATCCTTCTCCGTTCTAATGAGAAAAGGCCTAGCACCCTCAACCTTTCCTCGTAAGACCTACTCTCCATTCCAGGCAACATCCTGGTAAATCTCCTTTGCATCTTTTCCAAAGCTTCCACATCCTTCCTAAAATGAGGCGACCAGAACTGTACACAGTACTCCAAATGTGGCCTTACCAAAGTTTTGTACAGCTGCATCATCACCTCTCGGCTCTTAAATTCAATCCCTGTTAATGAACGCTAGCACACCATAGGCCTTCTTCACAGCTCTATCCACTTGAGTGGCAACTTTCAAAGATGTATGAACATAGACCCCAAGATTTCTCTGCTCCTCCACATTGCCAAGAACTGTACCATTAACCCTGTATTCCGCATTCATATTTGTCCTTCCAAAATGGACAACCTCACACTTTTCAGGGTTAAACTCCATCTGCCACTTCTCAGCCCAACTCTGCATCCTATCTATGTCTCTTTGCAGCCGACAACAGCCCTCCTCACTATCCACAACTCCACCAATCTTCGTATCGTCTGCAAATTTACTGACCCACCCTTCAACTCCAAGTCATTAATGAAAATCACAAAGAGCAGAGGACCCAGAACTGATCCCTGCGGTACGCCACTGGTAACTGGGATCCAGGCTGAATATTTGCCATCCACCACCACTCTCTGACTTCTATCGGTTAGCCAGTTCGTTATCCAACTGGCCAAATTTCCCACTATCCCATGCCTCCTTACTTTCTGCATAAGCTTACCATGGGGAACCTTATCAAATGCCTTACTAAAATCCATGTACACTACATCCACTGCTTTACCTTCATCCACATGCTTGGTCACCTCCTCAAAGAATTCAATAAGACTTGTAAGGCAAGACCTACCCCTCACAAATCCGTGCTGACTATCCCTAATCAAGCAGTGTCTTTCCAGATGCTCAGAAATCCTATCCTTCAGTACCCTTTCCATGACTTTGCCTACCACCGAAGTAAGACTAACTGGCCTGTAATTCACAGGGTTATCCCTAGTCCCTTTTTTGAACAGGGGCACGACATTCGCCACTCTCCAATCCACTGGTACCACCCCTGTTGAAGGCGCTACAAAATGCAATTTTTTTTTCCCCCTTTCGATCATAGTTCTGCTGCTTATATCCTAACTTCACCATCATGTCCTGTTTACCTGCCACTCCTGCTTTCATTGGCATACATCCAAATTTCTACCTGTATTTCAAATCCCTCCACTGCCTTGCCTCTCTATAATCTATAACCTCTTGTAGCCGCAGAACCCTCCGAGATATTTGTGTGCCTCCAATTTTTGCCTCTTTGCGTTCCCAATTTCTTTCACCCCATCACTGGCTGCTGTGTGTTCAACTGTCTCATCCCGAAGCTCTGCAACCTCCTCCTAAATCTTTCTGCCTCTTTACCTCTCTTGAATACTCTCCTTAACATGTTTGACTGGACTGTTGGCCATCTGGTCGGCTATCTCCTTATGTTCGCCGGTTCCATGTATTGCCCAATTACCATTCTGTGAAGCCCCACTAAAGGCACTCTCCAATTCCAAGTTGATGTTGGAATCAGCGGGCACGATTCAACCGGAAAAAATGCATGTGCGGATTTGGGTGTATTTAGCGGGTGTTTCTCAGTGTCTGTAGTGCAGAGAAGCACTCTGTTATTCCACAGCACTTTGCCTTGGGGAGTTTCTCTCCGCCGAGGCCTCGCACGAGATTCAATGGCCTCGTCCCGACAGCAGGTCGGGCGCGAAGAGGCAGATAAATCGTTCCCAGCATTACCAAGCAATTGAATAAACCGCATGTAATTGTGGATTGACAATTTAAAAAACAAAACAATTCGGTGAAGCATTTCATTAAGCTGTATAGTTGTAAAGGAGACAAGGGTTTTTTTTTTTTAAAAACTAATGTCGCATTACCAGCAAAAAAGAGTAAATTATTGGTGAACGTCAAGGAAAGATATGGATTTAAATAACAATTTTCACGTCCACTAGACATCTTGAAGCAATGTTTAGCCAATGACGTACTTTTTGAAGTGTAGACATTGCCCTGTAGCCCTGGAAATGCAGCAGTAAACTGTCACCCAGCAAACTCCTCCAAACAGCCAGGTAGTAATCACCGATTTACCTGTTTGATGCGATGCCACTGAAGGGATAAACATTGCACCAGGACAAAACAGCATTGCGGGAGCTTTTACGTCCACCCGCGAGGGCAGACGAGACCTTGGTTTAATATCTCATCCAAAAGATAGCCTCTTCACCAGTGCAGCACTCCCACAGTACTGCACTGAAGGGCCGGTCTTGACTTTGTGCTCAAATCCTGGTGTTGGGGCTTGAACCCGGGAAGTTTGTGACTCAGAGGTAAGTGCTACAAAGTGAGCCATCACTTCCTTAATAACATCATCCAGACTTTTACTGCTCTGATAAATCAGGGCGCTTTCAAAATGCAAAGACTATCGTCAGTGAATAACATCAAAATGCAGGAATTTCACCATTGGGGACTTGCACAGTTTTAGAACTAATCAAAACTCAAACAGTCATTGTTTCATCTGAGAAAGAAAATCGAATAGCAACGAAGGGCTAACATAACTGAAAATCAAAGAGGGATCTCGTTAGATATTGCACAGAAAGCTAATTGTTGATCGAACAGAAGAGACATAATTAACAGAAAAAGGAGACACAGTCAGTGTTTTCTATATGTAAACATTACAGAGCCAATACTTCAGTATTTTCATATTAGATTGTTGTCCAATTAATAAGCAACTCTTTTCCTTTCCAGAGAGCCATTTAGTTTTGAGGAATATTTCCAAAAGCAACTATTTCATTTGAATGCAAGCAAAGACTAATGCAACCAGCATGGCGTGTACTGAAGGAGAGACATTGTTCACAATTAAATAGAGTTCAACATATAATGCGCCCAAAGTGATGTCACCAAGGCATGTTTAAGAGGACAGAAGTGTGCAGAAATCACAATTTTATTCTGTTCTTTTAACAAATAAAACCTTACCTTGACAAACAATTCAATCTCTGGATACATGCGTCCGATTTGTGTCAAGATTGCTGTAGCCATACTGCTGGCAAAGCAATTGTCGGGCTCCCCAAAGAGTACAGTCTAGTAATACAACTCAGCCCAACTCAGCCCCTTCAGCTCGAATAGTGAGCACCATTACTCAAGCTTCTTTCTCAGCGTCTCCACACCACTCCTACCCTCCCCAGAAGAATATGGAGCCTGCTAAAGGCTTTCAAGCTTTTGAAGCAACACACGCTGAAAATATTGGCAGCGTGCACTGGAGGAAAAACTGCCAATAAATGCCAAGCTGCTGTGAGTAGGTGGAAATTCATAACTTAAAGCTGAATTCAAAAGCACAATGTTGACATCAATAACGGGTCTTTCGGTCTTGATAAGATTTAATCCACAACTTTCATCATCATAGAATTTACAGTGCAGAAGGAGGCCATTCGGCCCATCGAGTCTGCACCGGCTCTTGGAAAGAGCACCCCACCCAAGCCCACACCACCCTATCCCCATAACCCAGTAACCCCACTCAACCAACGCGAAGGGCAATTTTGGACACTAAGGGCAATTTATCACAGCCAATCCACCTAACCTGCACATCTTTGGACTGTGGGAGGAAACCGGAGCACCCGGAGGAAACCCACGCACACACGGGGAGAACGTGCAGACTCCGCACAGACAGTGACCCAGCTGGGAATCGAACCTGGGACCCTGGAGCTGTGAAGCAATTGCGCTAACCGCTATGCTACCGTGCTGCCCTCAACTTTCTACATCTGTAAGTTTTATAATGTTTTATAAAACAGCGGAAGTTTAAATACTGATATACACTCACTGCACAATGTGTGGCCTATTAGTAATGCAAGTTTCAGTTCAGTGGGCGGCAAGCACAGTAGCACAGTGGTTAGCACTGTCGCTTCACAGCGCCAGGGTCCTGGGTTCGATTCCCAGCTTGGGCCACGGTCTGTGCGGAGTCTGCACGTTCCCCTAGTGTCTACGTGGGTTTCCTCCAGGTGTTCCGGGTTCCTCCCACAAGTCCCAAAAGACGTGCTGTTAGGTAATTTTGACATTCTGAATTCTCCCTCCGTGTACGCAAAGGTTCGATTCCCAGCTTGGGTCATTATCTGTGCGCAGTCTGCACGTTCTCTCCGTGTCTACTTGTGACAAAAAAGATTATTATTATAATACCAAACTTCTCCTTCCGTCTCCTTTTGCTGACAGATGATGCAGGGCGTACAGAATAAGAGGTGTACCAGGCGCATCATGCATGCACAATACTGCAAATTCCGCCAACATTCAGAAAACTGCCAATATGTCCAAGTGTGCACTAGACTTGACAGGTATACGATGATAGTTCATGAAGAAAACACACCTGCTCAGTCCACATAATAAGATGTATTTCGGACAGCAAAAGAAAAGACCATATTATCCAATATGCCTCAGAAATTGGAACTCAAGCTCACAGCTTGGTTAGGATTTATTTTACGGCCTTTACACTGTCATGTTCTGTAACTCTGTTTCTCGCTCCAGTTCCACCAATATTACCAACAAATCAATGGTTAAAATAAAGTTCATTCCTGTAGTGCCACTGAGGCCTGACACCATTTCTCTGAAGTGCAATGTGCCACCAAACCCTTCGCAGGCAGCCTGCGGAGGAGTTCGGTGTGGGGATGGATGGGTGCAGGGCTGTTCCCTCGGCACATTGAAAGGCTTTGAATGAACGCTATTCTGATGGCACACGGCCGACTGCCGATGGGAGTCCAGATTTGGGCTGCATAGGTCACAGCAGGCGCCGTAATGCTGAGAGCGATTTCCTTTACAAGATTCATGAGATGCAGGAGGCCTCGTCTCCGATCTTCAGCTCCACATCCGCCATCTTGGACCGCAACTCTCTCCTAGGGTTCACTTTTCCATCATGTAAATTCCAGCCATATTATTCAGTGCAGCTTTCCTTTCAGAGAGACAGCGTGCCTTCAAGAAGATCAGGCTGGCTACACCACAAGGTAAGTGCACAATGCTGCTGGGCCTCCTGCTGAGTGTACAAACAACCAGCAGGATGGGAAGAAACGTTAGGGAAGGAAATCTGTCATCTTTACCTGGTTCAGATCCACAGCAATACAGTTGACTCTTTTTTTAAAAAAAAAAGTATTTTTATTAAGGTTTTGCAACATTTTTCATAATAAAACAGTAGTAACAATAATAACAAAACAAAATAGAGTGAACATTAACATAGTGCAAAAAGAAAATATACAATAACAATTAAATAAATAGACATTACCCCACGCGACTCAGTCTTCCCACACCATCCCAATGAAGCACTCACCCACCTCCACCCACCCCCACCCCCCGCCCCCCCACCCACCCCCCCTACGGATTGCTGCTGCTGACATTTTAATTTTCCCCGAGAAAGTCGACGAACGGCTGCCACCTCCGAGAGAACCCTAGCATAGACCCTCTTAAGGCAAACTTTATTTTCTCGAGGCTGAGAAACCCAGCCATGTCATTAACCCAGGTCTCTACACTCGGGGGCTTCGAGTCCCTCCACATTAATAAAATCCGTGTCAGGGCTACTAGGGAGGCAAAGGCCAAGACGTTGGCCTCTTTCGCCCCCTGAACTCCCGGGTCTTCTGACACTCCAAAGATCGCTATCTCTGGACTCGGCACCACCCCTGTGTTAAGCAGCTTGGACATTGCCCTCGCGAACACTTGCCAGAACTCTCTAAGCTCCGGGCATGCCCAAAACATGTGGACATGGTTTGCAGGGCTGCCCTTGCACCTCATACAACTGTCTTCTACCCCCAAAAACTTGCTCATTCTCGCTACCGTCATGTGTGCCCGGTAGACCACCTTAAATTGAATTAGACTGAGCCTGGCACATGATGAGGAATTAACCCTGCCCAGGACCTCTGCCCACAGACCCGCTTCCAACTCCTCACCTAGCTCCTCCTCCTACTTGCCCTCGAGCTCCTCCACCGGGGTTTCCTCCGCCTCCTGTAGTTCCTGGTAGATATCCAACACCTTCCCCTTCCCCACCCTGGTGCCGGAGACCACCCTGTCCTGTATCCTCAGCGGCGGCAGCGGCGAAAAGGCCACTACCTTTTTCAGAATGGCTCGTAGTTGCAGATATTTAAAGGCGTTTCCTGGCGGCAGAGCAATACGGTTGACGTTTAACTGCCTTCTGAAATGGCCAAGCTAGCAACACCCACATCCATGAATGAATTTAAAACAAAACCCTTCCCACCGTGTACCAATGTTAACTTGATCTGGTTTAGCACAGTGGTCTAAACAGCTGGCTTGTAATGCAGAACAAGATCAGCAGCGTGGGTTCTATTCCTGTACCGACCTCCCCGAACAGGCGCCGGAATGTGGCGACTAAGGGCTTTTCACAGTAACTTCATTGAAGCCTACTGGTGACAACAAGCGATTATTATTATACCCAGAGGAAGGGACCAGGTCCTTCTTTAAATATCAGGGCCTGACCTGTCATTTCAGTTCGATCCCTGAGTGGGGCAGCAGGGATGGGATTGAGGAGTGCGGCCTCAACCGTAACCTAAATTCTCAAAAGTAGAGGAGAAATAATCCTGGAACACATTGTTTTCTGAAGAAAAGGCATGAAGTTCTACAACAAAGAGTCTGTCTCCCTCAGTGGAGCAGCAAGTTGAATTTAATGAGTATAGAATACCACACAGAGGATAGTCTGTGTGGAGTCTGCTGATCTCAGGTGATGTGGTGGAAAAGCAAGGCAGGGAGAAGACTATGGGCACGATTCACCCAAATGGGAACAAAATGCGAGCACGTTTAGCCGTGTTTTTCCCACCGCTCACAGTGCTGAGATACACATGACTATTCAACACGACTCACGTTGTATAAGGGGTTGTGTTCGATCTCGTGAGGCGTGGAGAGCCGGGTAGATCCCGGGAGCGGGGTCTCCCGGCTTTTAACGGCCACGCTGCGCCGCAGTGAGCTGCTTTTTGGGCGCAGCGTGGCCGCTGGATCGTGTCCACTATAATTGTTCTTGGCACCAAATACTGTGAACGAATAAGCATGGGAGGAGAAACAGGAATGTGAAACTCTGGTGAGGCTAGGTTTGGGTTGAGCTTTGATGTCGCCCATTACGGAGTTACTCATTGGACGTTCACTTACACAGGAGGAGTTACTCATTGGACGTTCACTTACACAGGACGTGACCAATGGCCAATTGGTTAAGGGGGAAGAGGCTGAAGGGTAACCATTGAACCGTACCTCAGAAAGCAGTGAATGCCTTCAGGGCGTGAAGAGGATGGACAAAACTGGCGAGTAAAGAAATCAGTTTAAGTATGCTCTCCAGCAACTATATTAAAATAGGATGTGGAGATGCCGGCGTTGGACTGGAGGAAAGCCATCCCACCTTGCCAGATCGGCTTTCACTCTCCCCACCAAACTAGAGATGTTGTACCTGTGAAGCCTCACCCACTCCTGAGCAACCTGCACCCCCAGATACCTAAAGTGAGTCCTTGCCCTACGGAATGGCAACCCCCCCCCCACCCACCCCCCACACCTGCCCCCACCCCCGGCCGAGACACCACAAAATACTCACTCTTGTCTAGGTTAGATATGCCATCTTGTGCGAGTGTTCTTTGTCCCCAAAAGACCGAAATATGTTAATTTAAACACTTACCTAATATTGAAACAAAATTCAATTCTTCATTCAGTTATCCATATAAAAAACATACTGAGTGGAATAGAATGGTAAACGCAATTGGTTGACCAGCCCTTCCAAGCACTATAACACAAACAAACGCATTAAAATTCAAAAAAGCTCAAACGAGGGAGCTCAAAGAACTTACACTACTGTAATATGATTGGAAAAACTGTACGAGGAATAAAAGTAGATTTAAAAATATTATTAGAGTACGAACACACTCGTGCACGCTTTCCATAAATGTAAGAGATGGCTCTCTGGAACAGCCGCTGAATTATTAACAATGCTACTTGTCTCCATTAAAATGCTTCAGGAGATATTTCTCAGTCCGAGAAGTAAATTTCCATCGGATCCTCTTCCCACACACACACATAAAAACAGAGCAACCATTATTCAGGACTTCAGGCCTCACAGCCAATGTTAATAACTTCAAGAACAACCCTTTTGTTTACCTCGTATTCAGCAGTTAGGAATTCTCCGGCTGACATAACTAACTGATTGAATAATGCTGCCCTGAATAATGCTGCTCCGAATAAGTCTGCTCGGAAGAAGGCTATCTGAATGATGCTGCCCTGAATAATGCTGCCCTGAATAAGGCTACTCTGAATAAGGCTACTCTGAATAAGGCTACTCTGAATAAGGCTACTCTGAATAAGGCTACTCTGAATAAGGCTGCTCTGAATAAGGCTGCTCTGAATAAGGCTGCTCTGAATGAGGCTACTCTGAATAAGGCTACTCTGAATAAGGCTGCTCTGAATAAGGCTACTCTGAATAAGGCTGCTCTGAATAAGGCTACTCTGAATAAGGCTACTCTGAATAAGGCTGCTCTGAATAAGGCTACTCTGAATAATGCTGCTCTGAATAGGGCTACAATGAATAGGACTACTCTGAATAGGGCTACTCTGAATAGGGCTACTCTGAATAGGGCTACTCTGAATAGGGCTACTCTGAATAGGGCTACTCTGAATCGGGCTACTCTGAATCGGGCTACTCTGAATCGGGCTACTCTGAATAAGGCTGCTCTGAATAAGGCTACTCTGAATAAGGCTACTCTGAATAAGGCTACTCTGAATAAGGCTACTCTGAATAAGGCTGCTCTGAATAAGGCAGCTCTGAATAAGGCTACTCTGAATAAGGCTACTCTGAATAAGGCTACTCTGAATAAGGCTACTCTGAATAAGGCTACTCTGAATAAGGCTACTCTGAATAAGGCTACTCTGAATAAGGCTGCTCTGAATAAGGCTACTCTGAATAAGGCTGCTCTGAATAAGGCTACTCTGAATAAGGCTACTCTGAATAATGCTGCTCTGAATAGGGCTACAATGAATAGGACTACTCTGAATAGGGCTACTCTGAATAGGGCTACTCTGAATAGGGCTACTCTGAATCGGGCTACTCTGAATCGGGCTACTCTGAATAAGGCTGCTCTGAATAAGGCTACTCTGAATAAGGCTACTCTGAATAAGGCTACTCTGAATAAGGTTACTCTGAATAAGGCTGCTCTGAATAAGGCAGCTCTGAATAAGGCTACTCTGAATAAGGCTACTCTGAATAAGGCTGCTCTGAATAAGGCTGCTCTGAATAAGGCTGCTCTGAATAAGGCTACTCTGAATAAGGCTACTCTGAATACGGCTGCTCTGAATAAGGCTGCTCTGAGTAAGGCTACTCTGAATAGGGCTACTCTGAATCGGGCTACTCTGAATCGGGCTACTCTGAATAAGGCTGCTCTGAATAAGGCTGCTCTGAATAAGGCTGCTCTGAATAAGGCTACTCTGAATACGGCTGCTCTGAATAAGGCTGCTCTGAATAAGGCTGCTCTGAGTAAGGCTACTCTGAATAGAGCTACTCTGAATAATGCTGCTCTGAATAAGGCTGCTCTGAATAAGGCTGCTCTGAATAAGGCTACTCTGAATAATGCTGCTCTGAATAAGGCTACTCTGAATAATGCTGCTCTGAACAAGGCTGCTCTGAATAATGCGGCTCTGAATAATGCTCCTCTGAATAAGGCTACTCTGAATAAGGCTGCTCTGAATAATGCTGCTCTGAATAATGCTGCTCTGAATAAGGCTGATCTGAATAAGGCTGCTCTGAATAAGGCTACTCTGAATAATGCTGCTCTGAATAAGGCTACTCTGAATAATGCTGCTCTGAATAAGGCTGCTCTGAATAATGCTGCTCTGAATAAGGCTACTCTGAATAAGGCTACTCTGAATAAGGCTGCTCTGAATAAGGCTGCTCTGAACAAGTCTACTCTGAATAAGGCTTCTCTGAATAATGCTGCTCTGAATAATGCTGCTCTGAATAAGGCTACTCTGAATAAGGCTGCTCTGAATAAGGCTGCTCTGAATAAGGCTGCTCTGAATAAGGCTACTCTGAATAAGGCAACTCTGAATAAGGCTGCTCCAAATAATGCTGCTCTGAATAAGGCTGCTCCAAATAATGCTGCTCTGAATAAGGCTACTCTGAATAAGGATACTCTGACTAAGGCTACTCTGAATAAGGCTACTCTGAATAAGGCTACTCTGAATAAGGCTGCTCTGAATAAAGCTGCTCTGAATAATGCTGCTCTGAATAAGGCTGCTCTGAATAAGGCTGCTCTGAATAAGGCTACTCTGAATAAGGCTGCTCTGAATAAGGCTACTCTGAATAAGGCTACTCTGAACAAGGCTGCTCTGAATAAGGCTACTCTGAATAAGGCTACCCTGAATAAGGCTGCTCTGAATAAGGCTACTCTGAATAAGGCTGCTCTGAATAAGGCTACTCTGAACAAGGCTGCTCTGAATAAGGCTGCTCTGAATAAGGCTACTCTGAACAAGGCTGCTCTGAATAAGGCTGCTGCTCTGAATAAGGCTACTCTGAATCAGGCTGCTCTGAATCAGGCTGCTCTGAATAAGGCTACTCTGAATAATGCTGCTCTGAATAAGGCTGCTCTGAATAAGGCAACTCTGAATAAGGATGCTCTGAATAAGGCTGCTCTGAATACGGCTGCTCTGAATAAGGCTACTCTGAATAATGCTGCTCTGAATAATGCTGCTCTGAATAAGGCTGCTCTGAATAAGGCTGCTGCTCTGAATAAGGCTGCTCTGAATCAGGCTGCTCTGAATAAGGCTGCTGCTCGGAATAAGGCTGCTCTGAATCAGGCTGCTCTGAATAAGGCTGCTCTGAATCAGGCTGCTCTGAATCAGGCTGCTCTGAATCAGGCTACTCTGAATAATGCTGCTCTGAATAATGCTGCTCTGAATAAGGCTACTCTGAATAATCCTGCTCTGAATAAGGCTACTCTGAATAAGGCTACTCTGAATAAGGCTGCTCTGAATAAGGCTACTCTGAATAAGGCTGCTCTGAATAATGCTGCTCTGAATAAGGCTACTCTGAATAAGGCAGCTCTGAATGAGGCTACTCTGAATAAGGCTACTCTGAATAAGGCTACTCTGAATAATGCTGCTCTGAATAAGGCTACTCTGAATAATCCTGCTCTGAATAAGGCTACTCTGAATAAGGCTACTCTGAATAAGGCTGCTCTGAATAAGGCTACTCTGAATAAGGCTGCTCTGAATAATGCTGCTCTGAATAAGGCTACTCTGAATAAGGCAGCTCTGAATGAGGCTACTCTGAATAAGGCTACTCTGAATAAGGCTACTCTGAATAAGGCAGCTCTGAATAAGGCTGCTCTGAATAAGGCTACTCTGAATAAGGCAGCTCTGAATCAGGCTGCTCTGAATCAGGCTGCTCTGAATAAGGCTGCTGCTCTGAATAAGGCTGCTCTGAATAAGGCTGCTCTGAAAAAGGCTGCTCTGAATCAGGCTGCTCAGAATAAGGCTACTCTGAATAATGCTGCTCTGAATAATGCTGCTCTGAATAAGGCTGCTCTGAATAAGGCTACTCTGAATAATGCTGCTCTGAATAAGGCTGCTCTGAATAAGGCTGCTCTGAATAATGCTGCTCTGAATAAGGCTACTCTGAATAATGCTGCTCTGAATAAGGCTACTCTGAATAATGCTGCTCTGAATAAGGCTGCTCTGAATAATGCTGCTCTGAATAAGGCTGCTCTGAATAAGGCTACTCTGAATAAGGCCGCTCTGAATAAGGCTGCTCTGAATAAGGCTGCTCTGAATGAGGCTACTCTGAATAAGGCTACTCTGAATAATGCTGCTCTGAATAAGGCTACTCTGAATAATGCTGCTCTGAATAATGCTGCTCTGAATAAGGCTACTCTGAATAATGCTGCTCTGAATGAGGCTGCTCTGAATGAGGCTACTCTGAATAAGGCTACTCTGAATAAGGCTACTCTGAATAATGCTGCTCTGAATAATGCTGGTCTGAATAAGGCTGCTCTGAATGAGGCTGCTCTGAATGAGGCTACTCTGAATGAGGCTACTCTGAATAAGGCTACTCTGAATAATGCTGCTCTGAATAAGGCTGCTCTGAATAAGGCTACTCTGAATAAGGCTGCTCTGAATAATGCTGCTCTGAATAAGGCTACTCTGAATAATGCTGCTCTGAATAAGGCTGCTCTGAATAAGGCTGCTCTGAATAAGGCTACTCTGAATAATGCTGCTCTGAATAATGTTGCTCTGAATAAGGCTACTCTGAATAATGCTGCACTGAATAAGGCTGCTCTGAATGAGGCTACTCTGAATAAGGCTACTCTGAATAATGCTGCTCTGAATAATGCTGGTCTGAATAAGGCTACTCTGAATAGAGCTACTCTAAATAGAGCTACTCTGTATAAGGCTACTCTGAATAGAGCTACTCTGAATAATGCTGCTCTGAATAAGGCTGCTCTGAATAAGGCTGATCTGAATAATGCTGCTCTGAATACTGCTACTCTGAATACTGCTACTCTGAATAGAGCTACTCTGAATAAGGCTGCTCTGAATAAGGCTACTCTGAATACTGCTACTCTGAATACTGCTACTCTGAAGAGGGCTACTCTGAAGAGGGCTACTCTGAATAGGGCTACTCTGAATAGGGCTACTCTGAATAAGGCTACTCTGAATAAGGCTACTCTGAATAAGGCTACTCTGAATAAGGCTGCTCTGAATAAGGCTGCTCTGAATAAGGTTACTCTGAATAAGTCTACTCTGAATAAGGCTGCTCTGAATAAGGCTACTCTGAATAAGGCTGCTCTGAATAAGGCTACTCTGAATAAGGCTACTCTGAATAATGCTGCTCTGTATAATGCTGCTCTGAATAATGCTACTCTGAATAATGCTGCTCTGACTAAGGCTACTCTGAATAAGGCTGCTCTGAATAATGCTGCTCTGAATAATGCTCCTCTGAATAAGGCTCCTCTGAATAAGGCTACTCTGAATAAGGCTACTCTGAATAAGGCTACTCTGAATAAGGCTGCTCTGAATAATGCTGCTCTGAATAAGGCTACTCTGAATGAGGCTGCTCTGAATAAGACTGCTCTGAATAAGGCTACTCTGAATACGGCTGCTCTGAATAAGGCTACTCTGAATAAGGATACTCTGAATAAGGCTGCTCTGAATAAGGCTGCTCTGAATAAGGCTGCTCTGAATAAGGCTACTCTCAATACGGCTCCTCTGAATAAGGCTACTCTGAATAAGGCTACTCTGAATAAGGCTTCTCTGAATAAGGCTACTCTGAATAAGGATACTCTGACTAAGGCTACTCTGAATAAGTCTACTCTGAATAAGGCTACTCTGAATAAGGCTACTCTGAATAAGGCTTCTCTGAATAAGGCTACTCTGAATAAGGATACTCTGACTAAGGCTACTCTGAATAAGTCTACTCTGAATAAGTCTACTCTGAATACGGCTGCTCTGAATGAGGCTGCTCTGAATAAGGCTGCTCTGAATAAGGCTGCTCTGAATAAGGCTGCTCTGAATAAGGCTACTCTGAATCAGGCTACTCTGAATAATGCTGCTCTGAATAAGGCTGCTTTGCATAGGGTTAATCTGAATAAGGCTGCTCTGAATAAGGCTGCTCTGAATGAGGCTACTCTGAATGAGGCTACTCTGAATAAGGCTACTCTGAATAATGCTGCTCTGAATAAGGCTGCTCTGAATAAGGCTGCTCTGAATAAGGCTACTCTGAATAAGGCTACTCTGAATAAGGCTGCTCTGAATAAGGCTGCTCTGAATAAGGCTGCTCTGAATAAGGCTGCTCTGAATAAGGCTACTCTGAATAATGCTGCTCTGAATACGGCTGCTCTGAATAAGGCTGCTCTGAATAAGGCAACTCTGAATAAGGCTGCTCTGAATAAGGCTGCTCTGAATAAGGCTGCTCTGAATAAGGCTACTCTGAATAAGGCTACTCTGAATAATGCTGCTCTGAATAAGGCTGCTCTGAATAAGGCTGCTCTGAATAAGGCTGCTCTGAATAAGGCTAATCTGAATAATGCTACTCTGAATAATGCTGCTCTGAATAATGCTGCTCTGAATAATGCTGCTCTGAATACGGCAGCTCTGAATAAGGCTGCTCTGAATAAGGCTGATCTGAATAAGGCTGCTCTGAATAATGCTGCTCTGAATAATGCTGCTCTGAATAATGCTGCTCTGAATAATGCTGCTCTGAATAATGCTGCTCTGAATAATGCTGCTCTGAATAATGCTGCTCTGAATAATGCTGCTCTGAATAATGCTGCTCTGAATAATGCTACTCTGAATAATGCTGCTCTGAATAATGCTGCTCTGAATAATGCTGCTCTGAATAATGCTGCTCTGAATAATGCTGCTCTGAATAATGCTGCTCTAAATAATGCTGCTCTGAATAATGCTGCTCTGAATACGGCAGCTCTGAATAAGGCTGCTCTGAACAAGGCTGCTCTGAACAAGGCTGCTCTGAATAAGGCTGCTCTGAATAATGCTGCTCTGAATAATGCTGCTCTGAACAAGGCTACTCTGAATAAGGCTACTCTGAATAAAGCTACTCTGAATAATGTTGCTCTGAATCATGCTGCTCTGAATAAGGCTGCTCTGAATGAGGCTGCTCTGAATAAGGCTGCTCTGAATAATGCTGCTCTGAATAAGGCTGCTCTGAATAAGGCTACTCTGAATAAGGCTACTCTGAATAATGTTGCTCTGAATAATGCTGCTCTGAATGAGGCTGCTCTGAATAAGGCTGCTCTGAATAATGCTGCTCTGAATAATGCTGCTCTGAATAAGGCTGCTCTGAATGAGGCTGCTCTGAATAAGGCTGCTCTGAATAAGGCTGCTCTGAATAAGGCTACTCTGAATAAGGCTACTCTGAATAAGGCTGCTCTGAATAATGCTGCTCTGAATAAGGCTGCTCTGAATAAGGCTACTCTGAATAAGGCTACTCTGAATAATGCTGCTCTGAATAAGGCTACTCTGAATAAGGCTGCTCTGAATAAGGCTGCTCTGAATAATGTTGCTCTGAATAATGCTGCTCTGAACAAGGCTGCTCTGAATAAGGCTGCTCCGAATAATGCTGCTCTGAATAATGCTCCTCTGAATAATGCTCCTCTGAATACGGCTGCTCTGAATAATGTTCCTCTGAATAAGGCTACTCTGAATACGGCTGCTCTGAATACGGCTACTCTGAATAAGGCTACTCTGAATAATGCTGCTCTGAATAAGGCTGCTCTGAATAAGGCTGCTCTGAATAAGGCTGCTCTGAATAATACTGCTCTGAATAATGCTGCTCTGAATAAGGCTACTCTGAATAATGCTGCTCTGAATAAGGCTACTCTGAATACGGCTGCTCTGAATAATGCTGCTCTGAATAAGGCTGCTCTGAATAAGGCTGCTCTGAATAAGGCTACTCTGAATAATGCTGCTCTGAATAAGGCAACTCTGAATAAGGCTACTCTGAATAAGGCTACTCTGAATAAGGCTACTCTGAATAAGGCTACTCTGAATAAGGCTACTCTGAATAAGGCTACTCTGAATAAGGCTACTCTGAATAAGGCTACTCTGAATAAGGATACTCTGACTAAGGCTACTCTGAATAAGGCTACTCTGAATAAGGCTACTCTGAATAAGTCTACTCTGAATAAGGCTACTCTGAATAAGGCTGCTCTGAATAATGCTGCTCTGAATAAGGCTGCTCTGAATAAAGCTGCTCTGAATAAGGCTGCTTTGCATAGGGTTAATCTGAATAAGGCTGCTCTGAATAAGGCTGCTCTGAATAAGGCTGCTCTGAATAAGGCTACTCTGAATCAGGCTGCTCTGAATACGGCTACTCTGAATCAGGCTGCTCTGAATCAGGCTACTCTGAATAAGGCTACTCTGAATACTGCTACTCTGAATAAGGCTGCTCTGAATAAGGCTGCTCTGAATAAGGCTACTCTGAATCAGGCTGCTCTGAATCAGGCTACTCTGAATAAGGCTACTCTGAATAAGGCTATTCTGAATAAGGCTACTCTGAATAAGGCTGCTCTGAATAAGGCAATCTCAATACGGCTGCTCTGAACAAGGCTACTCTGAATAAGGCTGCTCTGAATAAGGCAATCTCAATACGGCTGCTCTGAACAAGGCTACTCTGAATAAGGCTACTCTGAATAAGGCTACTCTGAATACGGCTGCTCTGAATAAGGCTGCTCTGAATACGGCTACTCTGAATAAGGCTACTCTGAATAAGGCTACTCTGAATAAGGCTACTCTGAATACGGCTGCTCTGAATAATGCTGCTCTGAATAAGGCTGCTCTGAATAAGGCTGCTCTGAATAAGGCTGCTCTGAATAAGGCTGCTCTGAATAAGGCTTTTCTGAATAAGGCTGCTCTGAATAAGGCTGCTCTGAATAAGGCTACTCTGAATAAGGCTACTCTGAATAAGGCTGCTCTGAATACGGCTGCTCTGAATAAGGCTGCTCTGAATACGGCTACTCTGAATAAGGCTACTCTGAATAAGGCTACTCTGAATAAGGCTGCTCTGAATAAGGCTGCTCTGAATAAGGCTGCTCTGAATAAGGCTGCTCTGAATAAGGCTATTCTGAATAAGGCTGCTCTGAATAAGGCTGCTCTGAATAAGGCTACTCTGAATAAGGCTACTCTGAATAAGGCTACTCTGAATACGGCTGCTCTGAATAAGGCTGCTCTGAATACGGCTACTCTGAATAAGGCTACTCTGAATAAGGCTACTCTGAATAAGGCTACTCTGAATACGGCTGCTCTGAATAATGCTGCTCTGAATAAGGCTGCTCTGAATAAGGCTGCTCTGAATAAGGCTGCTCTGAATACGGCTGCTCTGAATAATGCTGCTCTGAATAAGGCTGCTCTGAATAAGGCTGCTCTGAATAAGGCTACTCTGAATAAGGCTACTCTGAATACGGCTGCTCTGAATAATGCTGCTCTGAATAAGGCTGCTCTGAATAAGGCTGCTCTGAATAATGCTGCTCTGAATAAGGCTACTCTGAATAATGCTGCTCTGAATAAGGCAACTCTGAATAAGGCTACTCTGAATAAGGCTACTCTGAATAAGGCTACTCTGAATAAGGCTACTCTGAATAAGGCTACTCTGAATAAGGATACTCTGAATAAGGATACTCTGAATAAGGATACTCTGACTAAGGCTACTCTGAATAATGCTGCTCTGAATAAGGCAACTCTGAATAAGGCTACTCTGAATAAGGCTACTCTGAATAAGGCTACTCTGAATAAGGATACACTGAATAAGGATACTCTGACTAAGGCTACTCTGAATAAGGCTACTCTGAATAAGGCTACTCTGAATAAGTCTACTCTGAATAAGGCTACTCTGAATAAGGCTGCTCTGAATAATGCTGCTCTGAATAAGGCTGCTCTGAATAAAGCTGCTCTGAATAAGGCTGCTTTGCATAGGGTTAATCTGAATAAGGCTGCTCTGAATAAGGCTGCTCTGAATAAGGCTACTCTGAATCAGGCTGCTCTGAATAAGGCTACTCTGAATCAGGCTGCTCTGAATCAGGCTACTCTGAATAAGGCTACTCTGAATAAGGCTACTCTGAATAAGGCAACTCTGAATAAGGCTACTCTGAATACGGCTGCTCTGAATAAGGCTGCTCTGAATAAGGCTACTCTGAATACGGCTGCTCTGAATAAGGCTGCTCTGAATAAGGCTGCTCTGTATAATGCTGCTCTGAATAAGGCTACTCTGAATAAGGCTACTCTGAATAAGGCTACTCTGAATCAGGCTACTCTGAATAAGGCTACTCTGAATAAGGCTGCTCTGAATAATGCTGCTCTGAACAAGGCTACTCTGAATAAGGCTACTCTGAATAATGCTGCTCTGAATAAGGCTGCTCTGAATAAGGCTGCTCTGAATAATACTGCTCTGAATAATGCTGCTCTGAATAAGGCTGCTCTGAATAATGCTGCTCTGAATAAGGCAGCTCTGAATAAGGCAGCTCTGAATAAGGCTGCTCTGAATAAGGCTGCTCTGAATAATGCTGCTCTGAATAAGGCTGCTCTGAATAATGCTGCTCTGAATAAGGCAGCTCTGAATAAGGCAGCTCTGAATAAGGCTGCTCTGAATAAGGCTACTCTGAACAAGGCTGCTCTGAATAATGCTCCTCTGAATAAGGCTACTCTGAATAAGGCTACTCTGAATAATGCTGCTCTGAATAAGGCTACTCTGAATAAGGCTACTCTGAATAAGGCTACTCTGAATAATGCTGCTCTGAATAAGGCTACTCTGAATAATGCTGCTCTGAATAAGGCTACTCTGAATAAGGCTACTCTGAATAAGGCTGCTCTGAATAAGGCTACACTGAATAATGCTGCTCTGAATAAGGCTGCTCTGAATAATGCTGCTCTGAATAAGGCTACTCTGAATAATGCTACTCTGAATAATGCTGCTCTGAATAATGCTGCTCTGAATAAGGCTGCTCTGAATAAGGCTGCTCTGAATAAGGCTACTCTGAATAATGCTGCTCTGAATAAGGCTACTCTGAATAAGGCTACTCTGAATAATGCTGCTCTGAATAAGGCTACTCTGAATAAGGCTACTCTGAATAAGGCTACTCTGAATAATGCTGCTCTGAATAAGGCTACTCTGAATAATGCTGCTCTGAATAAGGCTACTCTGAATAAGGCTACTCTGAATAAGGCTGCTCTGAATAAGGCTACACTGAATAATGCTGCTCTGAATAAGGCTGCTCTGAATAATGCTGCTCTGAATAATGCTGCTCTGAATAAGGCTGCTCTGAATAATGCTACTCTGAATAATGCTACTCTGAATAATGCTGCTCTGAATCATGCTGCTCTGAATAAGGCTGCTCTGAATAATGCTGCTCTGAATAATGCTGCTCTGAATAATGCTGCTCTGAATAATGCTACTCTGAATAATGCTACTCTGAATAATGCTACTCTGAATAATGCTGCTCTGAATAATGCTGCTCTGAATAAGGCTGCTCTGAATAATGCTGCTCTGAATAATGCTGCTCTGAATAAGGCTACTCTGAATAATGCTGCTCTGAATAATGCTGCTCTGAATAAGGCTACTCTGAATAAAGCTGCTCTGAATAATGCTGCTCTGAATAAGGCTACTCTGAATAATGCTGCTCTGAATAATGCTGCTCTGAATAAGGCTGCTCTGAATAATGCTGCTCTGAATAAGGCTACACTGAATAAGGCTGCTCTGAATAAGGCTGCTCTGAATAATGCTGCTCTGAATAAGGCTACTCTGAATAAAGCTGCTCTGAATAATGCTGCTCTGAATAATGCTGCTCTGAATAAGGCTGCTCTGAATAATGCTGCTCTGAATAAGGCTACTCTGAATAAGGCTGCTCTGAATAATCCTGCTCTGAATAAGGCTGCTCTGAATAATGCTGCTCTGAATAAGGCTGCTCTGAATAAGGCTGCTCTGAATAATGCTGCTCTGAATAAGGCTACTCTGAATAAGGCTGCTCTGAATAATCCTGCTCTGAATAAGGCTACTCTGAATAATCCTGCTCTGAATAAGGCTACTCTGAATAAAGCTGCTCTGAATAATGCTGCTCTGAATAAGGCTACTCTGAATAATGCTGCTCTGAATCAGGCTACTCTGAATAAGGCTACTCTGAATAATGCTGCTCTGAATAATGCTGCTTTGAATAATGCTGCTCTGAATAAGGCTGCTCTGAATAAGGCTGCTCTGAATAATGCTGCTCTGAATAATGCTGCTCTGAATAAGGCTGCTCTGAATAATGCTGCTCTGAATAATGCTACTCTGAATAATGCTATTCTGAATAATGCTGCTCTGAATAATGCTGCTCTGAATAAGGCTGCTCTGAATAATGCTGCTCTGAATAAGGCTACTCTGAATAATGCTGCTCTGAATAATGCTGCTCTGAATAAGGCTACTCTGAATAAAGCTGCTCTGAATAATGCTGCTCTGAATAAGGCTACTCTGAATAATGCTGCTCTGAATAATGCTGCTCTGAATAAGGCTGCTCTGAATAATGCTGCTCTGAATAAGGCTACTCTGAATAAGGCTGCTCTGAATAAGGCTGCTCTGAATAATGCTGCTCTGAATAAGGCTACTCTGAATAAAGCTGCTCTGAATAATGCTGCTCTGAATAATGCTGCTCTGAATAAGGCTGCTCTGAATAATGCTGCTCTGAATAAGGCTACTCTGAATAAGGCTGCTCTGAATAATGCTGCTCTGAATAATGCTGCTCTGAATAATGCTGCTCTTGCACATTCAACTGCTGTGTGCAGTTCTTTTTCAGAAAGCAACTTATATTTATGCAAGTGCTTTAATATAATTAAACAAGCCAAAGTCTTTCATGGGAGCATTAAAAAAACAAAGTATGACACTGAGTCACACAAGGACATAACAGGGAAGCTGAAGCTTGAACAAAGCGGTAGGTTTTAAGCAGCTTAAGAGGAAAGTGAGGTAAAGATTTGCGGGGAGGGTATTCAAGAGTATAAGGGCGTGGGACAGCTGTTGTGATTAAAAATGAGGATGAACAGGAGGAGGCCAGAATTAAGCAGTGCAGACGTCTCGAAGGGATGTTGATTACAGGGGTGAGGTCACGGTGGGATTTGGGAACAAGGATGAACATTTTACAATGAATATGCTGCTTGATCAAGAGCACACAAGTGATAGGGAAATGGAACTTGCTGCAAGTTCTTCAGCACTGGCAGCAGAGTTTTGGATGACCTCAGGTTTACAGAAGGCCGAAAGTGGTAAATGGGCCAGGAACACATAGATGGTGAAAAAGGCATGAATGATGGCTTTACCAGTGGTTGAGCTGAGTGAGGCAGGAGTGAAGTCGGACGATGTTACAGAGGGGGAATGGGCACTATTAAGTGAAGGAACGAATATCTGAAAACTCGCCTCAGTGTTAAATATGACACCAAGGTTCAAAACTGATTGGTTTGGTTTAGTCTCAGAGGCTGGAATCTTCTGTTCTGAAGTTTAAGTTCAGTGATGTGATGGGAGTCAAAGTAAAGGTGATTTCCGCTGTGGGGTGGGACGGTTGCCCACTTGCGATTTTGCACTGTTCAGCCTATTACAAAGGCATCTGTGAGGAGCTTTCCAATTCCCGCAGTGGACTGGGCAGGAAACCACTCTCCCCACCGTTACTCCATGGGGTCAAAGGTCTGGCGTCATATTTAAAAGGTACCATCTTTTCATCTTTGCCGGCCACTACTCCACCTTGCCCTGCTAAATTCCTCGGTCATGCACCATGCAACTTGTACTGCCACCACCCGGTCTCAAGCATAGCCGTGTTCACAGAGGATGGAGTCTCATGCATAATGAATCTGATTTATTGTCACGCGTACCGAGGTACAGTGAAAAGTAGTGTTCTGCATAGTCCAGACAGATCATTCCAGACTTGAAAGAAAACATAGGACATGCATAAATACACAATGTAAATGCATAGGCACAGGGTGAGCATATGGAGTGCAGTACTACTCAGTAGAGAAGATGTGTGAAGGGATCAGTTCAGTTCATAAGAGGGTAACATAAAAGGGAAAGGTTAGAGATAGTGTTAGCGGTGGAATTAAAATTTTTAAAGGTTAGTGCAGTTATAAGAGATGTAGGAAGAGGATCTGTGTGAGAGAGTTCGCAGAGAGTCTGAGAGAATGGGATTGGAGAGAAACTAAAGAAAGATGTGAGGTTTGGTGCAAGGGCTGGCGGGAACTTCAGAGGAAGTTTTGGCCCAATGGGCTCGTGGAAGGGAGGGATCCGGCAGTAGCTAATCAGAAGTTCTCGATCTTAGTGACAAAGAATTACATGAGCTTCTTGCAATTGTTGGAGCTGAAGGTGGAGGAGAAGGGAAAGAGGGATTTAAGAAGATGGTTTGTATTATAAAGAAGCCAGGATTTGCCTTTGCATACCAGAATGACCCTGGAATAGTGTGTAGTTTTAGCAGTTGAAAATAGGGCCTAATAGTGATCCAGCTTGATCGGGTCTGGATGACAAACTCAGGGAACATTGATAAAGGCTCTACCAGGGGGAATGGCCATGGTAAGCAACATTAATTGTTTTACTGAGGACCTGGGCGTCCAAGAGGGGAGTGGTTGAGCAACGGACTGCAGAAAGGCCAGAGGCGAGGCAGTTGGGATTTTGAAAGCAAATTGGAAGCATAGTTTTTCCAGGGGCAGTTACAGACGAGGTAGGGCAGGGGTATGGAAGGAGTCTGTGAGTGGAGTATTACAATGAAGTGATCAGAGATGGTATGATCTGATGGCATGATGGGACTAGCAAGGTCACCTGGGATACCATGGTCCAAAATATAGAACTGCTACCGACGTATGTGTACAATTCAGTCCAGTATGAAGAAAATATTTAAACTGATGCTGTGGCAGAATATTTTCAGATTAAAAAGTTAACAGGATTCCTTCTTGATTGATATCCTAGCTAATTTTGGGCATTCCCTTTTCTCATTTAGCTCATTTGGCAGGTTTGTGATGCAATGTGATGCCAACAGCGCAGGATTAATTCCCGTACCGGCTGAGGTTGTTCATGAAGACCTCCCCCCCCACCCCGCTCCTGAGGTGTGGTGACCCTCACATTAAATCACCACCAGCCAACTCTCAAAGGGAGAGCAGCCTATGGTCCTCTGGGACTGTGGCGACATTTCAATTTTAAGGTACAACCCTTGCTGATGTACCAGCTCATGTGTTCTCCGGTAGCTTAGAAACCATTCATCGGAGCATATATAGTGATAGCAGGGCATTCAACCATGGAAGGCGATATAGATGATCTGATCCTGTTCTAGCCCAATCCATTTTCTGGCTGGATTTTACAGGAGAGCACTTGGGGAATGGGAATTTCTGGCTGATGTCTCCCCTCCTGATCCCAGGAATTCCAATGCCAGTCACAGCGTCAAACCACATTCTCAACGGCAGTCATCCAACTTAACACAGAGTAACGACAAAATGAGGGCGATCGACACTGGTTGGGGATATTGCTAACTAGAACATTGAGAGAACGGTCTTTACCCATTCCTTTCAGAATAACACTCTGACCGGGTTTAAATTTACAAGTCAATCGCTCGCTTTAAGGGAAGGCCCAAAAGAACAGAATAATCTGTTTATGCTTTAATTTCTACGCAATGAATCCACAAATGCAAAATTATTTGCTTTTATTTGGGTAACGCTGCACGACATTCTAATCCATCCCATGGCACTAAATGCAGAACAACACTGGTAGAGGTTTCAGTAAGGGTTGTTCTCTGTACCAAGAGGAGAAAGAAGGGAAACAAAACAGCGAGGCAATGCAAAAATAAAGCATCACTTACAATTATTTTTTTTTACAGCAATTATGAAGTGTCTGAGAGTAAAACTGCTGCCATTAGTGGTTAGCACAGTTACTTCACAGCTCCAGGGTCCCAGGTTCGATTCCCGGCTTGGGTCACTGTCTGTGCGGAGTCTGCATGTTCTCCCCGTGTCTGCGTGAGTTTCCTCCGGGTCCTCCGGTTTCCTCCCACAAGTCCAAAGATGTGCAGGTTAGGTGGATTGGCCGTGATAAATTGCCCTTAGTCCCCAAAAAGGTTAAGTGGGGTTACTGGGTTACGGGGATAGGGTGGAGGCGTGGGCTTAAGTAGGGTGCTCTTTCCAAGGGCCGGTGCAGACACGATGGGCCGAGTGGTCTCCTTCTGCACTTCAAATTCTATGATTCTAGTCGATCGACTGAGGGGGGAGGAATTTTCCAGATTCCCCCCCCCCCTTTTGGCCCTGGGATTTTCTGGTCTCCCAGATGAGATCAGCTAACTGGGGAAGGTCGGCCTTGGGAGGTGAGTAGAGTTGGGCTACGCTCCAAGCACCATTCGTGTGGGGCAGGTTTGACGGCTCAGCTGGACTTCTCCTCAACGTAAGGCTTTTCGGTCGGTTAGCTGATTAGATACGCGACTCCTCCACTGGCTCAGATCATAACTGAGCCCCAGTGAACAAGGAGAGTCTCCGGTCTGATGTTCAGTCACCTCAGCCTGAGTAATGCTGCAACTGTGTTGAACTGGGCAGAGGAGAGAGAATGACTGTCAGCCTGGATTTGAATGATCCGCTAATTAAACAACGGTCTGCAGTCTGCCGTTTAATAAGAGAAATGGGATTTTGAAATTCAGACGTCTCTAAACTTTGCTTTACCCCCCCCGCCACACCATCCCCCAACCACCCCCACTGCCACCTTCTGTTAAGTGTTTTCTTATTCTCTGCATTTGCTGAAAAGTCATCTAAACCACACACGGTAGGGTCAAGAGAAATCTTCAGTTGCATCAAAAGACCAGTTCTCCTGATGCCGGGCTGGCGATCCCGACATTGATGCAGCATATCACAAGTTACCATCCAGAAACACACCAGCGGATCATCCTGACATTTCCTGTTTATCCGCCGTTGCCTTGACGACAGCAAATTTCACGAGCAGGAGCTGCCAATCGACGTAGAGTTCCAGTGTGTAACTTTCCATCACACGGGTCAGAGACAGACGTGGTTACCATGGTGAGAGTAAAAGAGGGGCAGACAATGAGTCCATCAAAATCTGATTAAACCAGGATGACAAATTGGGCACTGCCGCCTCAGAAACCCTGCTCTTTGGTGATTGTTCTCCCTTTGGCACTGATTTAAACTGCTGCTTCGATATTATTTCTTGCTTGTTAAGGGTGATATTGTTAATGTTATTCTCCCAGCGAGCAGCATCGCTCGGTGGGAGTACACAATGTAAATTACCTGTAATACACATGCAATTTGACTTCTATTGTTTTATCATGTCAGTTCAGAGATTGCGTCTCCCGATTTTCCAGGCCCCTCGGTGGTGACATAATGACAATCCCGCCACAGAAGGTCGGGAACCTTGGGCATCATTCTCCGACCCCCGCCGGGTTGGAGAATCGCCGGGGGCTGCCGTGAATCCCGCCCCCGCCGGTTGCCGAAGTCTCCGGCACCGGAGATTGGGCGGAGGCGGGAATCGGGCCACGCCGGTTGGCGGGCCCCCTCCGCTCGATTCTCCGGCCCGGATGGGCCGAAGTCCCGCCGATAAATTGCCTGTCCCGCCGGCGTGGATGAAACCACCTTTTGAACGGCGGGACAAGGCAGCGCGGGCAGGCTCCGGAGTCCTGGGGGGGCGCGGGGCGATCTGGCCCCGGGGGGTGCCCCCACGGTGGCCTGGCCCACGATCGGGGCCCACCGATCCGTGGGCGGGCCTGTGCCGTGGGGGCACTCTTTCCCTTCCGCCTCCGCCACGGTCTCCACCATGGCGGAGGCGGAAGAGACTCCCTCCACTGCGCATGCGTGGGGAACTGTCAGCGGCCGCTGACGCTCCCGCGCATGCACTACCCAGGGATGTCATTTCTGCGCCAGCTGGCGGGGCAACAAAGGCCGTTTCCGCCAGCTGGCGGGGCGGAAATTCCTCCGGCGTCGGCCTAGCCCCTCAATGTTGGGGCTCGGCCCCCAAAGATGCAGAGCATTCCGCACCTTTGGGACGGCGTGATGCCCGTCTGATTGGCGCCGTTTTGGGCGCCAGTCGGCGGACATCGCGCCGTTTCGGGAGAATTTCGCCCCTTATTTAAGTACATCAACATGTCATGAGCGAGACCCCTTGCCGGGAGTACCCCACCCAATGAATATTCGTCGGGAGTCGATGTGACGATTTACAACAGCTGAGAAACGGTGACCTCAACTTCGAAGGAGATATCAGAGGTGAGCGCTCAGGTCACCATCACCCTCCAGGGTGCCAATTGCAGAGGGGGCGTCAGGGACGACACAGGGGACCCAGCTATGTCCAATTCAGACCCTGGGGGGAGGGGGGGGGGGATTCAGTCTTAGCATCTCGGGAGCTGGGGCCATTCGCAGGCTTGAGCCTCTGGTTTAAAGGGGTCTGGTGATTGGTTTGCAGGCAGCACTTCCAATGGCTGCCTTAATGGGCATGTGGCGATCTCACCACGGAGGGATTGTCCTTCCAGAGTGGCAGCTGGAAAGTGGGTGGGGGCAGGTGAATCCACAGGGCCAGCACTGGACTGTGAGTTCCCTGGGTGGGGGTCCTATGAGGTGCCAGGTTGCGTGGGTAAAGTGGGGGACTCTTGACACAGGGTAATGCCCAGCCTCCTGAGGGCTGAAGACCCTCACACGGGAGATAAGACTGGTGCAGTCAGAATGAACCCTGACACTCCGGCTGCATTTAGAAGCCGGAGTTGTCTGGACATTCAAGGCCACTGGTTATAGAGGCCACACTGTCAGGGATTAGTGTCGGGGTGGTGGGTTGCTCAAGTTGGGAGGTTTGGTTAATCTGCAGCCCATGTGAGCTGGGGTAATGAGGGTCACCCAAATTGTTGGCAACTTGCAGTCTTCACATGTATCAATGTGCCTTGCTTGCCACAAGGGGAAGCCATTTGCCGAATCAGGGGCGAAATTCTCCCAGAACGGCGCAAATCAGACGGGCATCGTGCCGCCCCAAAGGTGCGGAATGCTCCGCATCGTTGGGGACGAGCCCCAACATTGAGGGGCTAGGCCCGCACCGGAGGAATTTCCGCCCTGCCAGCTGGCAGAAAAGGCCTTTGGTGCCCCGCCAGCTGGCGCGGAACTGACATCTCCGGGCGGCGCATGCGCGGGAGCGTCAGCGGCCGCTGACAGTTTCCCACGCATGCGCAGTGGAGGGAGTCTCTTCCGCCTCCGCCATGGTGGAGACCGTGGCGGAGGCGGAAGGGAAAGAGTGCCCCCACGGCACAGGCCCGCCCGCGGATCGGTGGGCCCCGATCGCGGGCCAGGCTACCGTGGGGGCAACCCCCCAGGACCCCGGAGCCCGCCCGCGCCGCCTTGTCCCGCCGGTAATGTAGGTGGTTCAATTTACGCCGGCGGGACAGGCATTTTAGCGGCGGGACTTCGGCCCATCCGGGCCAGAGAATCGAGTGGGGGGGGGCCCGCCAACCGGCGCGGCGCGATTCCCGCCCCCGCCGAATCTCCGGTGCCGGAGACTTCGGCAACCGGCGGGGGCGGGATTCACGCCAGCCTCCGGCGATTCTCCTACCCGGCAGGGGGTCGGAGAATTTCGCCCCAGGATTCTGACCCTTCGATGACAAGTCAATTGTACCAATTTAGTCTGCATGACAACGCATGAGTGTGTCACTGATTGGCATCCAATTGTTAACCCTTTGTGTTGTTAAGGTTAACGGGTCTCTGACGGCGCCTCTTCGCGTGCCAGGCTGTGTACTCTGCGACATCCTCTGCCAAGATCAATTGGGTCAAGTATTCTGGACTTCTGGTCGGTCTGTGGCAGATGGACCCCCTCCCGGAGGAGCTCATGCCTTTCACCTGAAGCAGGTCCAGCACCCTTTACTTGGGAGGCCATCTTTGCGCTGAGGAATCCTGGACAGCGAATTGACAGGAGCTGGAGACCAAGGTCACCGCTCACTTGAGACTGGACAGCTCCAATTGCTGTCTTACAGGGGTCACGTTCTGGTCATAAACCAGCTGATTGCCTCCATGTTGTGGTACCGGCTGGTCACTTTGACTCCTCCCCCTAATTTTGTCACAAACATCCAGAGAATGCTGATACAGGTCTTCTGGAAAGAATATTACACTGGTTCGCTGTTGAGGCTCGGAATCTCCTACTAAGGAGGGTGTTCAGGCGCTGATGTGCCTACACACCCAGGTAGCGACTTCCGCCTTCCGACCCTGCAGCGATACCTCGACATCGAGCCCCCTCGCAGATGGTGGGCCCTGGCGACATATTTTTCCGCCAGATGCACGGCCTTAATGTGCAGCTCCTGATGTGCAGCTCCTGTTTATAGACCCGAGAGGTCTTCATAACTCCTTGCAGGCATTGCCCGTCTTTTGCCAGGTCCTGTTCAAAGTCTGGAACATGGCTGCCTCATGCTGCAGCTCTCCCGTCTGGAGAATAACTGTTGTCAGGGAGCTGCTGCTCAGGAATTCGCACCTCCATCAATACGACGTCTGGTGGCTGGTGGAGGAACGGCCTGAGGCTGCCATGGTGACCAGGATCAGGGGTGTACTGGGTGGCGAAGAAGTGGGCTGCTTAACACCCCACAAGTTGGCGCAACGAGCGACAGTGTGTCCAGCTCGTGACCAGTGCCATCCATGACCTCACAATTGTCGTGCTCAGACCCGCTAGCACTCGTGGTCTCGAGGAGGCGCAGGTGGACGGTGTACTCCTGCCTGAGCGTACCCCTGCTCGGACAGAATTTCACATTAGCCCCAAGCCCTGAACTCCCCCCCCCCCCCTCGGGAGCTGGAGCCTCACTGCCTGATCCGCCTCACAGAAATACCCTCCGTGTCCTTTCGCACTCTGCGGAGGGGTTTCCTGTTTGGGCTGCTGCTGTACACCCTTCATTTCCTTGCCCTCGCCCGGACACCGCTTGGCGTGTCTTGTTGCCCTCCGGTGGCGGAGATCTCCAGTGGAGGTCCCTCTACAGAGGAGTCCTCGCCTTTAACGTCGGGGACCTGGGGTTGAGGGTTACATGCAGCAGTCCCATACAACTGTCGGATGCATCGGTTCACAGACTTGCAAGAGGCCTGCCCTTTTTACAGCATTATGGAGACTGCGGACCAAGCTTAGATAGGTTGTTTTAGACTGTATCCCCTTTTCAGTCATTTAAAAAAGCGTTTATTGCAGTTTTGTCGGTGCTTGAGCCCCACGCTCCTGATATACAGACACCCGGTGTGGAGAATGGTGGGGAAGGAGGAGGACATACTGGTAAACCTGCTCCTGGGCCTGGCCAAACTTGCCATCAACGGGTCTAGTTGGTTGCTTGACCTGACTGCCTTCCCCTCCTCCCGCGGCTTCACTCGCAGCCCAGTGTCGACTTGATGAAATCCAGATTCCCATTTGTGTCCTCTTATTGATTCACAGGGAATAATATTTCACATTGCCACTTGGCATCAAGCTTGAGCATACCAAGGCGAGATAGGACAGCAATGAAGTTCTTTACGGCTTTGATTGAACTGCCTCACAAAAAGAATCTCAAGTAGATTCCACCAAATGCCATCTCGATTTTTCATCAATGAGCATGCAAAATGGTACCCCTACCAAATTCTGGCCTCCAAATTCAATTGTGCTGAGCTAGGTTTGCAGGCTTGTGGTTCGCTCTCCTTCCGTGCCAAATGCGTGCCACCCATCGCGCAAATCATCGTGAATGACTATGATTTAGTGGCCATTACTGAAACATGGTTCAAGGATGGTTACGACTGGGAGTTAAATATCCGAGGGTATCAAACTTTTCGGAAGGACAGAGTGGATGGTAAGGGAGATGGTGTAGCTCTGTTATTTAAGGATGACATCCGGGCAACAGTAAGGGATGACATTGGTGCTATGGAGGATAAGGTTGAATCCATTTGGGTGGAAATCAGGAATAGTAAGGCGAAAAAGTCACTGATAGGAGTAATCTATAGGCCACCAAATAGTAACATTATGGTGGGGCAGGCAATAAACAAAGAAATAACAGATGCATGTAGAAATGGTACAGCAGTTATCATGGGGGATTTTAACCTACATGTTGATTGGTTTAACCAGGTCGGTCAAGGCAGCCTTGAGGAGGAGTTTATAGAATGTATCCGCGATAGTTTCCTAGAACAGTATGTAATGGAACCTACGAGGGAACAAGCGGTTCTAGATCTGGTCCTGTGCAATGAGACAGGATTGATTCAGGATCTCATAGTTAGGGATCCTCTCGGAAGGAGCGATCACAATATGGTGGAATTTAAAATACAGATGGATGGAGGGTGAGAAGGTAAAATCAAGCACTAGTGTTTTGTGCTTAAACAAAGGAGATTACAATGGGATGAGAGAAGAACTAGCTAAGGTAGACTGGAAGCAAAGACTTTATAGTGAAACAGTTGAGGAACAGTGGAGAACCTTCCAAGTGATTTTTCACAGTGCTCAGCAAAGGTTTATACCAACAAAAAGGAAGGACGGTAAAAAGAGGGAAAATCGACCGTGGATATCTAAGGAAATAAGGGAGAGTATCAAATTGAAGGAAAAAACATACAAAGTAGCAAAGATCAGTGGGAGACTAGAGGACTGGGAAATCTTTAAGGGGCAACAGAAAGCTACTAAAAAAGCTATAAAGAAGAGTAAGATAGATTATGAGAGTAAACTTGCTCAGAATATAAAACCAGATAGTAAAAGTTTCTACAAATACATAAAACAAAAAAGAGTGGCTACGGTAAATATTGGTCCTTTAGAGGATGAGAAGGGAGATTTAATAATGGGAGATGAGGAAATGGCTGAGGAACTGAACAGGTTTTTTGGGTTGGTCTTCACAGTGGAAGACACAAATAACATGCCAGTGACTGATGGAAATGAGGCTATGACAGGTGAGGACCTTGAGAGGATTGTTATCACCAAGGAGGTAGTGATGGGCAAGCTAATGGGGCTAAAGGTAGACAAGTCTCCTGGCCCTGATGGAATGCATCCCAGAGTGCTAAAAGAGATGGCTAGGGAAATTGCAAATGCACTAGTGATAATTTACCAAAATTCATTAGACTCTGGGGTGGTCCCGGCGGATTGGAAATTAGCAAACGTGACACCACTGTTTAAAAAAGGAGGTAGGCAGAAAGCGGGTAATTATAGGCCAGTGAGCTTAACTTCGGTAGTAGGGAAGATGCTGGAATCTATCATCAAGGAAGAAATAGCGAGGCATCTGGATGGAAATTGTCCCATTGGGCAGACGCAGCATGGGTTCATAAAGGGCAGGTCATGCCTAACTAATTTAGTGGAATCTTTTGAGGACATTAACAGTGCGGTAGATAACGGGGAGCCAATGGATGTGGTATATCTGGATTTCCAGAAAGCCTTTGACAAGGTGCCACACAAAAGGTTGTTGCATAAGATAAAGATGCATGGCATTAAGGGGAAAGTAGTAGCATGGATAGAGGATTGGTTAATTAATAGAAAGCAAAGAGTGGGGATTAATGGGTGTTTCTCTGGTTGGCAATCAGTAGCTAGTGGTGTCCCTCAGGGATCAGTGTTGGGCCCACAACTGTTCACAATTTACATAGATGATTTGGAGTTGGGGACCAAGGGCAATGTGTCCAAGTTTGCAGACGACACTAAGATAAGTGTTAAAGCAAAAAGTGCAGAGGATACTGGAAATCTGCATAGGGGTTTGGATAGGCTAAGTGAATGGGCTAGGGTCTGGCAGATGGAATACAATGTTGACAAATGTGAGGTTATCCATTTTGGTAGGAATAACAGCAAAAGGGATTATTATTTAAATGATAAAATATTAAAACATGCTGCTGTGCAGAGAGACCTGGGTGTGCTAGTGCATGAGTCACAGAAAGTTGGTTTTCTGGTGCAACAGGTGATTAAGAAGGCAAATGGAATTTTGTCCTTCATTGCTAGAGGGATGGAGTTTAAGACTAGGGAGGTTCTGCTGCAATTGTATATGGTGTTAGCGAGGCCACACCTGGAGTATTGTGTTCAGTTTTGGTCTCCTTACTTGAGAAAGGACATACTGGCACTGGAGGGTGTGCAGAGGAGATTCACTAGGTTAATCCCAGAGCTGAAGGGGTTGGATCACGAGGAGCGGTTGAGTAGACTGGGACTGTACTCGTTGGAATTTAGAAGGATGACGGGGGATCTTATAGAAACATATAAGATTATGAAGGGAATAGATAGGATAGATGCGGGCAGGTTGTTTCCACTGGCGGGTGAAAGCAGAACTAGGGGGCATAGCCTCAAAATAAGGGGAAGTAGATTTAGGACTGAGTTTAGGAGGAACTTCTTCACCCAAAGGGTTGTGAATCTATGGAATTCCTTGCCCAGTGAAGCAGTAGAGGCTCCTTCATTAAATGTTTTTAAGATAAAGATAGATAGTTTTTTGAAGAATAAAGGGATTAAGGGTTATGGTGTTTGGGCCGGAAAGTGGAGCTGAGTCCACAAAAGATCAGCCATGATCTCATTGAATGGTTGAGCAGGCTCGAGGGGCCAGATGGCCTACTCCTGCTCCTAGTTCTTATGTTCACCTGCCAAATTGGTTATACTTCCTCGCTGCAGGTACCCAGGCAGCACACCTGAAACAGATGGGAGGCTGGGTCTCGTCTGGCACCCAGCAGTCAAAACCGAGGCCTTTATAGGCAGCAGGAAAGGCTGCAACTCCAAGTGCACAATTTGTTTGTTAAAACTTACCCCCATTTGGCGGCCAGATTGCTCCTCCTGGCTCCATATTAAAATAATGGGGCTCTATCCGCCAGCCACCACCCTCCCACCCACTGCTTTCCCCAGATCCTAGACTCTCCTGCGGACCTCCGTCAGTGTCTGAGTTTGCAGCCCCTTCACAGTTGGCATGTTGTCTCTGGAGGCACGGATGACGTCCGCAGCTGACTGGAATCGTCCTAACCATAGAATTTACAGTGCAGAAGGAGGCTATTCAGCCCATCGAGTCAGCACCGGCCCTTGGAAAGAGCACCCCACCCAAGCCCACACGTCCACTCTATCTCCGTATCCTAGTAACCCCACCTAAACTTTTTTGGACACTAAGGGCAATTTAGCATGGTCAACCCACCTAACCTGCACATCTTTGGACTGTGGGAGGAAACCGGAGCACCCGGAGGAAACCCACGCAGACACAGGGAGAACGTGCAGACTCCGCACGGTGACCCAAGCCAGGAATCGAACCTGGGACCCTGGGGCTGTGAAGCAACAGTGCTAACCACTAATGATGCCAACGGAACAATTGCCTGTGCTCGTGCTGCCAGTCTCATTAAGCGTGCGCAGAATTCATTGCACCCCCATCATCTCCCTATTCGACATCTAGACCTCTTTCCTCCTGCTTGCCATCTTCCAGTTCATTATTTATTTCCGGAAACTCTGATTTACTATCCCGGTCTTTTACTTCCCTGCAACTCCCGACTTTATCGGAAGCTCACCTCCCTGCACACAAAATGAACTGAGCAAAGATACAGGGATGGTCTGCATTGAAACATCCCACAGATCTCACTCAGACAGATGCGTTAACATCACTAACGTATTCGACCAGTCATTGCATGTCTACACAAATCAAGTTATGCAAACAGCACATCACTCTAAACGAAAAGAAAACATTGTAACATTTCAGAAACAAAGGAATATTCGCGTCATATGAATAAAACAAGGACAGTAATAACCTAGGGAAGACAAGCTGCATGTGACGTGACTTACTCAAGCTTGGGTTGCATGTGTGTTCCGCAGAACTAAGTTCCCAGAAATTTTCACTTTCCATAGTTATTTCGCTCCAACGACTTGTGTTCGGCAACATAAGATCACAGTAATTCTTCACATAAAAGTCTTGTCAGATATACTTACCTGAATTTCAACACAGTGCTGCCTGCTTCAAGAGGTGGTGTGACAGCTTGTCAAAAATTACAGTCAAGGATCTTACTCTGTCTCTGTCCATTTTAGTCAGCAGTTAGAGGAGCAAGGAATCATTTAAATCTGTTCTTTACATCATATCATTTGTACAAATATAGGATTGTCATTGGGAGACAAATTGTTTCAAAAACGTAAGTCGCACTTCACAGGAAATCCAATGTTCCCAACCCAAAAGGACCCATTTGTTTATTAGAACATAGAACATAGAACGATACAGCGCAGTACAGGCCCTTCGGCCCACGATGTTGCACCGAAACAAAAGCCATCTAACCTACACTATACCATTATCATCCATATGTTTATCCAATAAACTTTTAAATGCCCTCAATGTTGGCGAGTTCACTACTGTAGCAGGTAGGGCATTCCACGGCCTCACTACTCTTTGCGTAAAGAACCTACCTCTGACCTCTGTCCTATATCTATTACCCCTCAGTTTAAAGTTATGTCCCCTCGTGCCAGCCATATCCATCCGCGGGAGAAGGCTCTCACTGTCCACCCTATCCAAGCCCCTGATCATTTTGTATGCCTCTATTAAGTCTCCTCTTAACCTTCTTCTCTCCAACGAAAACAACCTCAAGTCCATCAGCCTTTCCTCATAAGATTTTCCCTCCATACCAGGCAACATCCTGGTAAATCTCCTCTGCACCCGCTCCAAAGCCTCCACGTCCTTCCTATAATGCGGTGACCAGAACTGTACGCAATACTCCAAATGCGGCCGTACCAGAGTTCTGTACAGCTGCAACATGACCTCCTGACTCCGGAACTCAATCCCTCTACCAATAAAGGCCAACACTCCATAGGCCTTCTTCACCACCCTATCAACCTGGGTGGCAACTTTCAGGGATCTATGTACATGGACACCTAGATCCCTCTGCTCATCCACACTTTCAAGTACTTTGCCATTAGCCAAATATTCCACATTCCTGTTATTCCTTCCAAAGTGAATCACCTCACACTTCTCTACATTAAACTCCATTTGCCACCTCTCAGCCCAGCTCTGCAGCTTATCTATATCCCTCTGTAACCTGCTACATCCTTCCACACTATCGACAACACCACCGACTTTAGTATCGTCTGCAAATTTACTCACCCACCCTTCTGCGCCTTCCTCTAGGTCATTGATAAAAATGACAAACAGCAACGGCCCCAGAACAGATCCTTGTGGTACTCCACTTGTGACTGAACTCCATTCTGAACATTTCCCATCAACCATCACCCTCTGTCTTCTTTCAGCTAGCCAATTTCTGATCCACATCTCTAAATCACCCTCAATCCCCAGCCTCCGTATTTTCTGCAATAGCCTACCGTGGGGAACCTTATCAAACGCTTTGCTGAAATCCATATACACCACATCAACTGCTCTACCCTCGTCTACCTGTTCAGTCACCTTCTCAAAGAACTCAATAAGGTTTGTGAGACATGACCTACCCTTCACAAAGCCATGCTGACTATCCCTGATCATATTATTCCTATCTAGATGATTATAAATCTTGTCTCTTATAATCCCCTCCAAGACTTTACCCACTACAGACGTGAGGCTCACCGGTCTATAGTTGCCGGGGTTGTCTCTGCTCCCCTTTTTGAACAAAGGGACCACATTTGCTCTCCTCCAGTCCTCTGGCACTATTCCTGTAGCCAATGATGACATAAAAATCAAAGCCAATGGTCCAGCAATCTCTTCCCTGGCCTCCCAGAGAATCCTAGGATAAATCCCATCAGGTCCCGGGGACTTATCTATTTTCAGCCTGTCCAGAATTGCCAACACCTCTTCCCTACGTACCTCAATGCCATCTAATCTATTTACCTGGAGCTCAGCATTCTCCTCCACAACATTGTCTTTTTCCTGAGTGAATACTGACGAAAAATATTCATTTAGTATCTCGCCTATCTCTTCAGACTCTACACACAACTTCCCATCCCTGTCCTTGACTGGTCCTACTCTTTCCCTAGTCATTCGCTTATTCCTGACATACCTATAGAAAGCTTTTGGGTTTTCCTTGATCCTTCCTGCCAAATACTTCACATGTCCCCTCCTTGCTAGTCTTAGCTCTCTCTTTAGATCCTTCCTCGCTACCTTGTAACTATCCATCGCCCCAACTGAAACTTCACACCTCATCTTCACATAGGCCTCCTTCTTCCTCTTAACAAGAGATTCCACTTCCTTGGTAAACCACGGTTCCCTCGCTCGGCACCTTCCTCCCTGCCTGACCGGTACATACTTATCAAGAACACGCAGTAGCTGATCCTTGAACAAGCTCCACTTATCCAGTGTGTCCAACACTTGCAGCCTACTTCTCCACCTTATCCCCCCCAAGTCACGTCTAATGGCATCATAATTTCCCTTCCCCCAGCTATAACTCTTGCCCTGCGGTGTATACTTATCCCTTTCCATCCTTAACGTAAACGTCACCGAATTGTGGTCACTGTCCCCAAAGTGCTCACCTACCTCCAAATCCAACACCTGGCCTGGTTCATTACCCAAAACCAAATCCAATGTGGCCTCGCCTCTTGTTGGCCTGTCAACAAACTGTGTCAGGAAACCCTCCTGCACACACTGTACAAAAAACGACCCATCTATTGTACTCGAACTATATCTTTTCCAGTCAATATTTGGAAAGTTAAAGTCTCCCATAATAACTACCCTGTTACTTTCGCTCTTATCCAGGATCATCCTCGCCATCCTTTCCTCTACATCCCGAGAACTATTTGGAGGCCTATAGAAGACTCCCAACAGTGTGACCTCTCCTTTCATGTTTCTAACCTCAGCCCATACTACCTCGGAAGATGAGTCCCCATCTAGCATGCTCTCCGCCACCGTAATACTGCTCTTGACTAGCAGCGCCACACCTCCCCCTCTTTTGCCTCCTTCTCTGAGCTTACTAAAACACCTAAACCCCGGAACCTGCAACATCCATTCCTGTCCCTGCTCTATCCATGTCTCCGAAATGGCCACAACATCGAAGTCCCAGGTACCAACCCATGCTGCCAGTTCCCCTACCTTATTTTGTATACTCCTGGCATTGAAGTAGACACACTTCAAACCACCTACCTGAACACTGGCCCCCTCCTGCGACGTCAAATCTGTGCTCCTGACCTCTATACTCTCATTCTCCCTTACCCTAAAACTACAATCCAGGTTCCCATGCCCCTGCTGCATTAGTTTAAACCCCCCCAAAGAGCACTAACAAATCTCCCCCCCAGGATATTTGTGCCCCTCAGGTTCAGATGTAGACCATCCTGTCTGTAGAGGTCCCACCTTCCCCAGAAAGAGCCCCAGTTATCCAGAAATCTGAATCCCTCCCGCCTGCACCATCCCTGTAGCCACGTGTTTAATTGCTCTCTCTCCCTATTCCTCATCTCACTATCACGTGGCACGGGCAACAACCCAGAGATAACAACTCTGTTTGTTCTAGTTCTGAGCTTCCATCCTAGCTCCCTGAAAGCCTGCCTGACATCCTTATCCACTTTCCTACCTATGTCGTTAGTGCCAATGTGGACCACGACTTGGGGCTGCTCCCCCTCCCCCTTAAGGACCCGGAAAACACGATCCGAGACATCACGCACCCTTGCACCTGGGAGGCAACATACCAAACGTGAGTTGCAACACCATCTTCCCCCCCACACCTCACCCCCAAATCCCAAAATCAACTAAACCCAGGGTCAAAAACAGAAACAGATTGCCTGTACCTATACACTGACCCAACACTTCTTGGCTCCCCAGCGTCGCGATTATGGGGTACACTAATGATGACTGTCTGTGTGGAGTTTGCGCTTTCTCCCCGTGTCTACGTGGGTTTCCTCCGGTTTCCTCCCACAGTCGAATGGTCTCCTTCTGCACTGTAAATTCTATGATTCTATGCACTGGGGAATCTTATCTTGGAAGTTCCTAGGTCAGGATTTACCTGGCAAATTGCCCTGAAGAGCTAACTTCCTCTGCACAATTGCTCTGGGCTAGGAACCATCTGACAAAGCGATTTTAAATCGCCAACTCAGGTGGTTCTGCCAGTTTTACCCTGATAGTTACTCTGAAAGAGTGAGAAGGATAAAAAACACTTGAGAGGAACAATTTAAACATCCAGACCCTGCCCTGCACAGGGGGGGCAGTCTCCACACCCAGGACACCCCTAGGGGACCCACTGCACCTCCCCCCACCCCGGCCCGACTCGGTCCGACCCAATATAATCATTCTGGAAATACTGTGTGAAGAACACATATGAAGGTATTATTTCAAACACAAGTCCCTTAAAATTCAATTGAAACAAAAAGCAATGTACGTGGAGAAGCAAAACAATATTTTGGTAATACGGAAAAGAAAACAGGTGTAAAAAAAAATTTGCCGGTTCTGGGTCTCACATTAGTTGAGGCACAGAATTCTTCACCCCCCCTCGTTCAATTTAACACACAATATTCCAGCATTTCGGACCCCACACATATGTTCCCTTCACAATTAAGGAAACCTCTGGGGTAAAGGGTTTCCTTATGGTCCGCTGTTGCTTTGATGAAAACTCCAGAGATTTAACATAAACAGCAGGAATTCCACCAATCGTTCGTCCAGGTTAGAACTTTGATTTTGCAAGATTCCCACAGAATTATCGGCCTCTCTCTCCAACACACTTTTGAAGCGGTTTATGCATGGTTGCCAGAAACAGTATGGAAGGTCAGTTTTAAATCATTGCAATTTATCCTTTGCTTTTATTCTTACAGAAAGCCCTTAGATGTTGAATTAAATCTAAAAGTTTGGTCATTCAGTTCAGTTACAGCTGTATAGCGAGGATAACAGGAGTGGCCTTACAGGGGCACAGTAGCACAGTGGTTAGCACCGTTGCTTCACAGCTCCAGGGTCCCGGGTTCAATTCCCAGCTTGGGCCACTGTCTTTTAGGAGTCTGCCTGTTCTCCCAGTGTCTGTGTGGGTTTCCTCCAGGTGCTCTGGTTTCCTCTCACAAGTTCCGAAAGACGTGCTGTTAGGTGAATTGGACATTCTGAATTCTCCATCCATGTGCCCGAACAGTCGCCGGAATGTGGCAACTCGGGGATTTTCACAGTAACTTCATTGCAGTGTTAATGTAAGCCTACTAAATAATAATAATCGCTTATTGTCAGAGATAAGCTTCAATGAAGTTACTGTGAAAAGCCCCTAGTTGCCACATTCCGACACCTGTTCGGGGAGGCCGGGAATTGAACCCGTGCTGCTGGCATTGTTCTGCATTACAAGCTAGCTGTTTAGCCCATTGAGCTAAACTGTGACACTTATAAAGATTATCAATATTTATCATGATAAGCCAGGTACAATTTAGGTTAAAAGGAAGTCAGACCTCTGCTACATCTTCATGCCCCCCCACCGACACATTTATGTAAGGAAATTAAACAGAAGCTAAAAATACATTACCCTACAAAGAGTGGCAAGCAGACAAAATGGTAGAGATACTGCCTCCCCTCAGAGAGGACATATCCCCTCAAAAATACATCTTGAGTAGACAAGCCTATATTTCCTCAAATTTAGAAGATTGAGAGGGGTTCTCATGCAATATATAAAATTATTAAGGGACTTGACAGGGTAGATACTAGGGGGGATGTTTCCCTTGAGGGGGGGAATCAAGAACTAGGGATTATGGTCTAGAGCAGGGTTTTTCAAAGTGCAGGTCGCGATCTTTGGGTGGGTCGCGGGCGGGTGTCAGAAGGGTTGTGGAGCGGAGGATCACGGTGGTGTTCCCGAAAGATCCCGGCGATGTTGCTGAAAATGAAAGCTCTACCATTAGCAGCACTGCCAGCTGAGCTGTTCTAAAACAGCTACTGTTCAGCTGTTATCTACCCAGAACTGTGAACAGCGATGTCCACATACCAGAGAGAAAGTGAGCCCTTTTTGCCGAGAGGGGTGAGCGAGTTGTGGAGCATTGTACAAAGATCTGTGATTCAGGTTCTGTTTCCACTCACATCGCTCTTTGGTTTCAGAAGCGTAGGATCAAGATTATTTTCTCGATACAGATGTATGACTGGGCGCTTGGAGGCAATGGGTTCATTTTCCTTTTACTGCACTGAAGGGAACTTCTGGTGCCACAGGACAAAAAAAGGCCTAATTTTAAATCCGCAGCTTTACCATAAATAAACTATTGTGAATCTGTCCATTCCACGTCCGGAGAAGCACTCTGAACATCAGAAGGTGAGAGGTAGAGTGACAGAGAGTTAAAATGGGGCAGGCTGATTTTGAAGCACTCCATGGTTGAGTTTTTAACTATATTATCAAAACGGAACAGCCGAACCTCCATCTCACTATGTCTATGTCACTACTTCTCAATATCTCTACCAATCTTCCTAAATACCTTTGTAATTCAAGTTCTACTTTGATGTACGAGACCGCTGAAGTAATTGAAACAGAAATGATGCTGGGGGAAGAAACCCAAAATTGGTGGATAGAGATACGCAGATAAAATTGAAAGAGTAGTTTGGGAACAGGGAAAAAAGAGGGAGGCAAACAAGGAGTGGGGAGCGACTGAGCCAGATAGGAACAGAGAGAGAAACAAGGAAACAAATAAATTCCTGAAGGGAAAAATGGGAAAAAGAGTCATACATCAGGAGAAACACAGGAGAAAATAATATTATAATAATCTTTATTGTCACAAGTAGGCTTACATTAACACTGCAACGAGGTGACTGTGAAAATCCCCCAGTCGCCACATTCCGGCGCCTGTTCGGGTACACGGAGGGAGAATTCAGAATATCCAAATTACCTAACAGTACGTCTTTCAGAACTTGTGGGAGGGAACCGCTGCGCCTGGAGGAAACCACCGCAGACAAGGGGAGAATGTTCAGACTCCACAAAGACAGTGTCCCAATCTGGGGAAATTAACCTGGGATCCTGGCTCTGTGAAGCAACAGTGCTAATCACTTATGGGCAGCACGGAGCACAATGAGCAGTACGGTAGCACAGTTGCTTCACAGCTCCAGGGTCCCAGGTTCGATTCCCTGCTGGGTCACTGTCTGTGCAGAGTCTGCACGTTCTTCACGTGTCTGCATGGGTTTCCTCCGGGTGCTCCGGTTTCCTCCCACAGTCCAAAGATGTGCAGGTTAGGTGGATTGGGCATGCTAAATTGCCCCTTAGTGTCCAAACAAAAAAGGTTGGGTGGGGTTATTGGGTTCCAGGGATAGGGTGGAGGTGTGAGCTTGGGTAGGGTGCTCTTTTCAAGGGCCGGTGCAGACTCGATGGGCCGAATGGCCTCCTTCTGCACTGTAAATTCCATGATTCTATGACTATAAAGAGACTTGCAATGCATAAGGGAGACATCGAAATGGGAACTAATGGCACAGACATGGGGATGAAGTCAATCAGACATGGTGGGAGATGCAGAGTGACTTGAAGGGAGATGAACATTGATAGGGAGAGAGTGAGACTGGGAGAGGGAGTGAGACTGGGAGAGGGAGTGAGGAGTTGGGGGGGCAGTAGAGAGAGAGATGGGCATATCTTGTGTGTGCTCCAGTTACTCTGCACTGGTGCAGCAGAGGGTGAGCTTCCTTCCTCCTGTTTCAGCCTGTCTGAGGGAGGATGCAAAGCCCATGGAGTGAAATCATGAGAAACAAGCAGGCTCACCTCTCACATTAACAGTAAGCAAACATGGCATGGGTCCAAATGGTCAGCCAGTGTGGGCACGAAGGTCGTCCAGTTGGCAAAAGTGAGTCCTGGGAAAAAATGTTTGAAAAACACTGGTCTAGAAAATTAGGAGCAGGAGAAGGCCATTCGTCCCCTCTGGCCTGTTACCATTTGATAAGATCATGGTTAATCTAAGTGTTGCCTCAACTTCACTTTCCTGTCCATCCCCGATCTGTCAAAAACATATACAATCTAGTATTCAATGACCCAGCCCGCAAGCCCCCCCCCCCCTCCCCACCCCCGCTCTCAAGGTAAGAGAATTCCACACACTACCACGCTGAGAGAAAATAAATTCTCCTTATCTCAAGTCTTTAATGGGAGACTCCTAATTTTTTTAACTGTGTCCCCTAGTTACAGAGAGCCCCACAAAGGGAAACGTCCTCCCAGTATTTCCTCTGTCAAGTCCCCTGAGGGTCTTGTATGTTTCAATAAAACCACCTCTTACTCTTCTAAACTCCAATGGGTATGGGCCCACCTGCTCATACTTTCTTCATAAGCTATCCCCTTTAGCCCAGGAATCAGTCAAGTGAACCTTCTCGGAAATTGTTTCTAGTGCAACCATATCAATTTCTTAAGTAAGGACACAAAACTGTACACAGTACTCCACATGTGGTCTAACTAAGGCCCTGTGCAATGCAGCAACACTTCTCTGCTGTTATACTTCATCCCCCCATGTAACAAAGAGACAACATTCCCATTCCATTTGCCTGCATGCCAAACTTTTGTGATTAATTCCAGGACACCCAGATCCCTCGGTGCCGTTAAGTTCTGTAGTGTCTCTATACAACAGATACACTTCTTTTCTATTCTTCTTGTCAAAGTGGACAAGTTCACATTTTCGTTCATTATACTCCATGTGACAATGTTTTTGCCCACTCACTTAACCCATCTGAATCCCTTTGCAGTCTCTTTGGCCGGAATGTTTGCATTTTATAAAAAATGGCATTCGAAGGTTGGAATGCAGAAGTCCCTCCCCTGAATCCCTCCCCCCCCCCCCCCCCCCCCCCGGCCATTTTTGCAGTTGTGAGGTGGTGGTGCAGTAATGAGGAAATGGGGATGGCTTGCACTTTGCCCATCCATGGTTCACAGGGGCAGCTGCACAAGTTAAAGTGCAGCTTCCCTCAGTCAAGCACAATTTATACTTGTGGGATGTGCACTTTAGACTTATCAGGAAAGCATCTAAGGTTAGTGGAGTTCTTCGGAGAGGTACAGTAGCATTTTGAGTGCATCTGGGGACACCTTTGGATGATGTAAAGTACAAGAGTTAAGTGGCCTTTGTTAGAGGTCAAGTGTCCTTTGGGATTGTTTAAAGTAAACATGAATGTGCTTAAGAAGTGTATAAATTCACTGGAATGGTCAAGGGGTCAAAGGAACTATCAATGGAAGCTGTCAAAGGAGATGTTAAGCTGTCAAGGGATTTAAATCTCTTGACCCTTCCATTAAAAAGGTCTGCAGGTGAAAAAAATCAGTGCTTGCTATTTCACTCTTTGTTGATATAAGCCTGAGGATTATCATTATGCGACCTGTGCTGCCTGACTGATTGCACAACCTATCATTATCACAGTAGGTTGCTTGTTGGTTCAGTTTGATTGACAGCTGTAAATGCTTATAAAGTCTTTGATGTGGAGCTGTGCATCTAAATGCTTATTGTTATAAGGAACTTAAATGCAGTGAATGGATTTTCATCAGTGAGAATGTTTGTAAATATCGTGAATTCAGCAAAAGACACGTAGAACTTTGTTTAGTTCCTCTCATCACGAGTCCTGAGTTTTGTCCATGTTAGATACTGGCCAAGTTGACAAGAAGGGTGTAAGAGCAAAAGATGATAGGTGGGGGAAAAAGCAAATTACTGCAGATGCTGGAATCTGAAACCAAAAGAGAAAATGCTGGAAAACCTCAGCATGTCTGGCAGCATCTGTAGGAGGAGAAAAGAGCTAACGTTTCGAGTCCAGATGACCCTTTGTCAAAGCTGCTTTGATGATAGGTGGGGACCCTGGGTTGGCATAGGTACGATAAAGGTCATGGAGGTGTGAGTGGGGAGCATAGGGATTAGATAGGCCCATGGGGCAGGGTGGAGAGGGATAGGTGGGTATTGGGGAGGCACCATGGTGGTGGTTTGGGGCAATGAGATCACATGGGTTGGTATGTATGGGGAGTGTGTGGGGGTGAGGGGGGTGTTACAGGGCCGGGGGTGTCGGGGGCAAGGCCAGAGAGCTGTTCTTTCACAGCTGGGCCAAAGTGCAAGATCACTAATGCCAGCCTTTCACCCAGCCCACCTCTGCACCCAGCAGCCAGTGCTACCTCACAACCATTTCTGAGGTTAGTCGACCCAACTTCCATTGCACCTCACTCCCACCCCTCTCCCCCACTTCACCCCCCCCCCCAACCTCACGTCCCCAGGGATGAAATTTGGAAATTCCGGGGCGGTGTTTCAGGAGCTGGGCTTGTGGAGCCAGGGATACTTCCGACTCTGCATTCCCAACTGGGAGTAAACATTTTGGCCTTGACAGTAAGTATCTTTGTGCTATTAGAAATTTAAGTACCACACATTTGGCTCCTTCATCCAAGTCATTGATACAGATTGTAAACAGACTAACTGGCCTGTAATTTCCTGCTTTCTGTCTCTCTCATTTCTTGAATACGGGCGTTACTTAATTAATTTTTCAATCCATTGGGACCTTTCCAGAATCCAGGGAACTTTAGGAAAATCACAACCAAATGAATGAAATGAATGAAAATGAAAATCGCATATTGTCACAAGTAGGCTTCAAATGAAGTTACTGTGAAAAGCCCCTAGTCGCCACATTCCAGCGCCTGTTCGGGGAGACTGGTACGGGAATTGAACCATGCTGCTGGCCTGCCTTGGTCTGCTTTAAAAGCCAGCTATTTAGCCCAGTGCTAAACTAGCAATTAATCCACTATCGCTGCAGCCACTTATTTATAGGCTCCAGCATGAAAGCAATCAGGTCCAGGGGATTGGACAACCTTTAATTTACTTTTCCCAGTGCCTTTTCCCTAGTGATTAAGTTTTTAAACACACAGGGTTTGCTTGATACCCTCCCTGTATGGTGGTGCCCTGTCTGCCACTGGGTTGTCACCAGCGATAGCAGGGTGGGGGTATTCATTGGCAGCAGGGTGGGATGACCATCCAGGGGCCTTCCTGTCCTGGACTTAATAAGGGTGGAGACAGGAAGGTGGTGGGGTCCCCACACACCATTCTCCGGCCCAATTAAGTGCCCCCACCACCAAACTTGCCACCCAGAGTGTGCATTTATATAATAATGACCCAAACTTATCTAACAATCAATGGAGTATTTTCAGCGGACAGTAACTGCTGTAGAAATGTGTCTGTCAACTTACACCCCACTCGGGCCCACAAACAGCAATGTGATAGTGACCAGATAATCTGTTGTTCTTTAGCGGTGTTGGTACTGGTCAAATATTGGGCAGGGACGAGCTTTCTTGCTCCGCATGTAACCTTTTCCAAACATGTGAAGGAGCAGATGGGGGTCTCGATTTAACATCACATTCCAACATTGGCAGAGTAACATTTGCAACAGGCAAAGCACAGGACAGGGTGCAGAAAGTAATGGGGGAGGTGCAAAGGCACATATTTTGCATTCAGTGAGGTGTATTGATGACATCTTACAATTGCTCTTTTTATGAGAAAGGGAATCATAGGCAAAAGACATTCAACCAGATTTCAATTTGTTTTAGAGATAAAAGTGCACACATGCATTTTTAAAAATTCATTTACAGGGTGTGGATGTCACTGACAAAGCCAACCCATCCCTAATTGCCCAGGGGCTGACTGATTGGCTTGTCGGCACCTTTGGAGGGCAGTTAAGAGTCAATGTGGGTCTGGAGTTACAAATAGGCCAGTCAGGGTATATATAGTGAACAATTTTAGTGAATCAGAAATTTTCACAATAAACCATTACTAGTTTTTAATTGCTGATTTTGCTTAATTGAACTGAAGTTTCCCAGATGATGCTGTGGGGTTTAAACCCACATCTCCCAATCATCAGTCTGAGCCTCTGGATTACCTGTCCAGTAGCGTAACCACTGTGTGACTGCACCCCTGCACTGAAAAGATCTATGGATGGAAGCTGCTGCAATTCTGTCCTCTAGTGGATGTAGACACTTAAATTTGCAAAAACAAAACATCAATGTTTTGAAGTGGTTACTCAAGAAACTGGAGGCATTTCTGCAACATATTCACAGTGTCAAAACCTCTTGATGTTTTTTGCATGGTTGAGTGACATGCAAGTTCATTTTTGTTGCTGCAATTTTGGGACATTATTGAACGAGGGACATTATCTAGCAATTAGTGAACGAGGCTCACCCAGTCACTTTCTCGAACCATTGAAAATAGATTCACTGAATGAGAAAACCCATTCGGCACAGGGCAGTTAACATTTCTGTAAACGATTCACAGCATATAGTCAGATGGTTTACACAGAAAAACATGTCTGAAAGTTATTGATGCATTTGCATATCTTCCAATGACTTGTTCCTCTGTGCAAACTCGCAAAGTCAGCTGGTCTTTCTCAATTGTCTTGTTTCTGTGTTTGAGCCGACATTTGTAGCATTTTTACTTCTGTCTCAAATGAATATAAAGTAACTGGCATTCTACGGGCGGGGTGGCTTGCAGGCAATGTTGGCGAACATAGATGTGGAAGGACAATCTCTGGCAATTCCTTGCAGCCTCAAAAAGGAAGATGGCCAGCCTAGAACAGAATGTACGGTTGCCAGCATGAGACGGCGCTGCGGTTAAACTCTCAGCTGTGGGCATTACAGATGAGCAAGGAAAAACCATATCCAACAAAAAGGTGCCATGAATATAAAAAGTTTGTTTCTAAAATGTTGCCTCCAGATAATACGCAGTACTTTTTCAAACAATGACAGAAGCAGTTGAAAGAGCTCAGCCAGTTGCTTCATTCAGCGAGCAGTATTCAGGGAGTAAACGGAAACTTGAATAAGACTTCACCCTTTATTCTGTCGGCTCCGATTCTCCAGCACGCACTTGTGATCAATCGGTTTCTTTTCTAGATGTTAACTAGACTGTTTGATGCAGAGCGATGCCAGCAGCGCGGGTTCAATTCCTGTACCGGCTGAGGTGAACCATGAAGCCTTCTCAACCTTGCCCCTCGGCCTGAGGTGTGGTGACCGTCAAGTTAAATCACAAACACTCAGTTCTCTCTCAAAAGGGGACCTATGGTCCTCTGGCAGCTTTCATTTAATTCAAACAATTCCCATGAATGTACCAGGAAAGGAAGTGTTTGGTTATATTGACATTGTGTAATTGTGATACTGGTGAGATACCAACTCACCCGCAATTTGAAAATGACCCCTGGTACTCTGCTGCCCAGCTGGGCACAGACCACTCTCCAGGCTCAGCGACTGATAAAATGCAATAGGACATTGGGTGCTCAATACACATGCATTCCTGGTATGGGGGGGGGGGTTTGGTTATATTTCCATAACTGAGTTACAGGACCTGTTAGCAGGAGAAAAAGCCATTAACCCATACAAAAAAATGTGGCAGGTTAAGATCTCGCAGTTACAGTGCAGCACGTGGTGTAGTGGTTAGCACAGCTGCCTCAAAGCGCAGAGGTCCCAGGTTCGATCCCGGTTCTGGATCACTGTCCGTGTGGAATTTGCACATTCTCCCCGTGTTTGCGTGGGTTTCACCCCCACAACCCAAAGATGTGCAGTTTAGGTGGATTGGCCACGCTAAACTGCCCCTTAAATCGGAAAAAAATGAATTGGGTACTCTATCTCCCAGTTGCACTTAGTGATGTTGAATTTGTTACTTGTGCTTTTGTATATATTCTTTCAAGGGATGTGGAAATCACAGCTCGTCCCGCATTTATTGCGAACACCTAATTGCCCTTGAGAAGGTGGTGGTGAACTGTTAAAGTCCATGTGGCATACCCACGGTGCTTTAGGGAGGGAATTCCAGGATTTTGACCCAGTGACGGTGAAGGAACACTGATATGGTTCCAAGTCGGGATGGCTTGGAGTGGAACCCGGAGGTGGTGGTGTTCCCATTCGTCTGCTGCTCTGGTCTTTCTGGATGGTGGAGGCCGTGGGTTTAGAAGATGCTGCAGGAGGATCCTTGGTGAATTTCTGCAGTGCATCTTGTCGAGCTTCTTGAGTGTTGTTGGAGCTGCACTCATCCAGGCATGTGGAGAGTACTCCATCCCACTCCTGACTGGTGCCTTGTAGATGGTGCAGAGGTCTGAGGAGTCAGGAGGGGAGTTACTCACTCCAGAATTCCCAGTCTCTGACCTGCTCTTGTGGCCACAGTATTAATGTGGCTAGTCCAGTTCAGTTTCTTGTCAATGGTAACACCCAGGATGTTGATAGTGGGGGATTCAGCGATGGTAATGCCATTGAATGTCATTGGTAGGTGATTGGATTCTCCCTTGTTGAAGATGGTAATTTTTCCAGCTTTTTAATTGAGAGGGGGAAAAGCAAAGTAGCTCCACCCCTCTCCCAGTGCGGCAAGTTTACATAGACAGTTTCCATTACAAGTGTGGACAGAGGACATTATAATTGGAAAAGACAATGCTTGCAAGTTCATTCTGGCACAAGAAGTTTAATTTTGTACAGAACATACAAACATACAAAATAGCAGCAGACTGAGGCCACTCGGCACCTCGAGCCTGCTGCGTCATTCAAAAAGATCATGGCTGATCTGTATGTGTTTCGACTTACATATTCCCATTTCCCACCCCCTCCTCCCCGAATAACGTTTGATTCCCTCACTTAACAAGAATCCATCCACCTCTGCCTTAAAAATATTCAGTGACTTCCTGAGCCAGCGAGTTCCATAGTCACAGAACCCTCAGAGAATTTGTTTTTCCCATCTCTGTCCTAAAAGGACGACTCTTAATTTTGAACCACTGCCCCCAAATTCTGGACTGACCCACAAGAGGAAACATCCTTTCCACATCCACCTTCTCAACACCATTCAGGATCTTGGCTACTTCAATCAAGTCAGCCCTTGATCTGCTAAACTCCAGTGGAATCAAACCCAATCTGTCCAACCTTTCATCGTAAGACAACTTGCTCATTGCCAGGTATCAATCCAGAAAACCTCCTCCGAACTGTCTCCAACAATGTATTCTATTTGTTGCAAACTGCACACAGACAACATCTGTGAGCTCTCAGTATCATTTATTTTGCTGCTGATTAGAAAACGGAGATTGTTTTGAGGATGGAAGCCAGAAATTCCCAGGGATGTTCGACAAGTGGATCTGGGACATGGCGCTGCTCGTTGATATACCTAATTCCAGGGTCCCAGGAGTTTGGGGATGTAACAGTGGTCAAACCGATGGAGCCATTTTCGGTGCCTGGTGAGAAGAGTGGGGAGTTTATGGTGCCTCTCGTCGTTTGAACTTCCCGGTTTCCCAAAGAAGACTGATGGCTTCAGCCCCACGAAGACCACTTTTCCCAAATGTCACTGCACCCCTCAATCAGGTCTTGCTTCAGGGAAAGGTACACAGTTTAGTGGACAGGAGGGGTGGAGTTGTTCCCGTCAGGCATAAGAAAGAACAAACAAACAAAGAACAAAGAAAAGTACAGCACAGGAACAGGCCCTTCGGCCCTCCAAGCCCATGCCGACCATGCTGCCCGACTAAACTACAATCTTCTACACTTCCTGGGTCCGTATCCCTCTATTCCCATCCTCTTCATGTATTTGTCAAGATGCCCCTTAAATGTCACTATCGACCCTGCTTCCACCACCTCCTCCAGTAGCAAGTTCCAGGCACCCACTACCCTCTGTGTAAAAAGCTTGCCTCGTACATTTACTCTAAACCTTGCCCCTCTCACCTTAAACCTATGCCCCCTAGGAATTGACTCCTCTACCCTGGGGAAAAGCCTCTGACTATCCACTCTGTCTATGCCCCTCATACTTTTGTAGACCTCGATCAGGTCGCCCCTCAACCTCCGTCGTTCCAGTGAGAACAAACCGAGTTTATTCAACCGCTCCTCCTAGCTAATGTCCTCCATATCAGGCAACATTCTGGTAAATCTCTTCTGCACCCTCTCTAAAGCCTCCACATCCTTCTGGTAGTGTGGCGACCAGAATTAAACACTACACTCCAAGTGTGGCCTAACTAAGGTTCTATACAGCTGCAACATGACTTGCCAATTCTTATACTCAATGCCCCGGCCAATGAAGGCAAGCATGTCGTATGCCTTCTTGACTACTTTCTCCACCTGTGTTGCCCCTTTCAGTGACCTGTGGACCTGTACTCCTAGATCTCTCTGACTTTCAATACTCTTGAGGGTTCTACCATTCACTGTGTATTCCCTACCTGCATTAGACCTTCCAAAATGCATTACCTCACATTTGTCCGGATTAAACTCCATCTGCCATCTCTCTGCCCAAGTCTCCAAACAATCTAAATCCTGCTGTATCCTCTGACAGTCCTCATCGCTATCCGCAATTCCACCAACCTTTGTGTAGTCTGCAAACTTACTAATCAGACCAGTTACATTTTCCTCCAAATCATTTATATATACTACAAACAGCAAAGGTCCCAGCACTGATCCCTGTGGAATACCACTGGTCACAGCCTTCCAATTAGAAAAGCATCCTTCCATTGCTACTCTCTGCCTTCTATGACCTAGCCAGTTCTGTATCCACCTTGCCAGCTCACCCCTGATCCCGTGTGACTTCACCTTTTGTACTAGTCTACCATGAGGGACCTTGTCAAAGGCCTGACTGAAGTCCATATAGACAACATCCACTGCCCTACCTGCATCAATCATCTTTGTGACCTCCTCGAAAAACTCTATCAAGTTAGTGAGACACGACGTCCCCTTCACAAAACCATGCTGCATCTCACGAATACGTCCATTTGCTTCCAAATGGGAGTAGATCCTGTCTTGAAGAATCCTCTCCAGTAATTTCCCTACCACTGAAGTAAGGCTCACCGGCCTGTAGTTCCCTGGATTATCCTTGCTACCCTTCTTAAACAGAGGAACAACATTGGCTATTCTCCAGTCCTCCGGGACATCACCAAAAGACAGTGAGGATCCAAAGATTTCTGTCAAGGCCTCAGCAATTTCCTCTCCATCCTCCTTCAGTATTCTGGGGTAGATCCCATCAGGCCCTGGGGACTTACCTACCGTAATATTTTTTAAGCCGCCCAACACCTCGTCTTTTTGGATCTCAATGTGACCCAGGCTATCTACATACCCTTCTCCAGACTCAACATCTACCAATTCCTTCTCTTTGGTGCATACTGATGCAAAGTATTCATTTAGTACCTCGCCCATTTCCTCTGGCTCCACACATAGATTCCCTTGCCTATCCTTCAGTGGGCCAACCCTTTCCCTGGCTACCCTCTTGCTTTTTATGTACTTGTAAAAAGCCTTGGGATTTTCCTTAACCCTATTTGTCAATGACTTTTCGTGACCCCTTCTAGCCCTCCTGACTCCTTGCTTAAGTTCCTTCCTACTTTCCTGATATTCCACACAGGCTTCGTCTGTTGCCAGCCTTTTAGCCCTGACAAATGCCTCCCTTTTTCTTCTTGACGAGGCCAACAGTATCTCTCGTTATCCAAGGTTCCCGAAAATTGCCGTATTTATCCTTCTTCCTCACAGGAACATGCCGGTCCTGAATTCCTTTCAACTGACACTTGAAAGCCTCCCACATGTCAGATGTTGACTTGCCCTCAAACATCCGCCCCCAATCTAGGTTCTTCAGTTCCCGCCTAATATTGTTATAATTAGCCTTCCCCCAATTTAGCACATTCACCCTAAGACCACTCTTATCCTTGTCCACCAGCACTTTAAAACTTACTGAATTGTGGTCACTGTTCCCAAAATGCTCCCCTACTGAAACCTGTACCACCTGGCCGGGCTCATTCCCCAATACCAGGTCCAGTACCGCCCCTTCCCTAGTTGGACTGTCTACAAATTGTTTTAAGAAGCCCTCCTGGATGCTCCTTACAAACTCTGCCCCGTCTAAGCCCCTGGCACTAAGTGAGTCCCAGTCAATATTGGGGAAGTTAAAGTCTCCCATCACCACAACCCTGTTGTTTTTACTCTTTTCCAAAATCTGTCTACCTATCTGCTCCTCTATCTCCCGCTGGCTGTTGGGAGGCCTGTAGTAAACCCCCAACATTGTGACTGCACCCTTCTTATTCCTGATCTCTACCCATATAGCCTCACTGCCCTCTGAGGTGTCCTCCTGTAGTACAGCTGTGATATTCTCCCTAACCAATAGCGCAACTCCGCCATCCCTTTTACATCCCCCTCTATCCCGCCTGAAACATCTAAATCCTGGAACGTTTAGCTGCCAATCCTGCCCTTCCCTCAGCCAGGTCTCTGTAACGGCAACAACATCATAGTTCCAAGTACTAATCCAAGCTCTAAGTTCATCTGCCTTACCCGTAATACTTCTTGCATTAAAACATATGCACTTCAAGCCACCAGACCCGCTGTGTTCAGCAACTTCTCCCTGTCTGCTCTGCCTCAGAGCCACACTGTCCCTATTCCCTAGTTCTCCCTCAATGCACCCACCTTCTGACCTAGTGCTCCCGTGCCCACCCCCCTGCCATACTAGTTTAAACCCTCCCGTGTGACACTAGCAAATCTCGCGGCCAGGATATTTATGCCTCTCCAGTTTAGATGCAACCCATCCTTCTTATATAGGTCACACCTGCCGCGGAAGAGCTCCCAGTGGCCCAGATAACGGAAACCCTCCCTCCTACACCAGCTGTTTAGCCACGTGTTTAGCTGCTCTATCTTCCTATTTCTAGCCTCACTGGCAGGTGGCACAGGGAGTAATCCCGAGATTACAACCCTAGAGGTCCTGTCTTTTAACTTTCTGCCTAGCTCCCTGAACTCCTGCTGCAGGACCTCATGCCCCTTCCTGCCTATGCCTATAACTTTCAGAAATCAGAACTCCTCAGGACCAAATCCCACTTGTTCAGTGTTGTCCTGTCAGAAAGGAATGGATTGGGCAGGATAATTACCTGACTCAGACGGTGCAATTTCAACACACCGGGGGGGAAAAAGGCAAAAAAACAGCATTGCAAAATCCAATCCCAGATTCTGCCGCTACCATCCCAGGTAATGCCATGTGCACACGCCAGGACCACAGAATTCCAGCACATTTTGCCAATTATTCCTCTGGAAAAATCAACTTTAAAAAACATCCAAACCATTTTTGAAGTTTCAGAATTTTTCATACAAAAACTCTTGGGGGGCAATGAATGTTTTGGTATTTGAGATCATTTGTTTATGGAATTTTATGCCGATTATTGACTGCATATGGCACAGTGGTTAGCACTGAGACTATGGCGCTGAGGACCCGGGTTCGAATCCCGGCCCTGGGTCACTGTCCGTGTGGAGTTTGCACATTCTCCCTGTGTCTGCGTGGGTTTCACCCCCACAGCCCAAAGATGTGCAGGCTAGGTGGATTGGCCATGTGATGTTGTACGAATTAAGTAATGATGGGGAAACTGATCAACTATCCGGTACAATATAAGAAAAGCTGATCTAGCCACTTCAATGTACCAGAGCCCTTTGTAAGGAATGCTAATCTAGCTATTCGAAAATGCCTGACCTCTGGAATTTCTGATAGGGCTAACTCGTCATAACCCAGGGCGGTATGAATAAGACAAGATAAGGAATGGATGAGTCTTCTCCAACCTTTTAATGTTCTATCAAAGGACAAGATAATTGTATGAGGGATGAGACAAAGAGTCCGAGAAGATCAACAGGTCAGCAGGTTTATGACATTGCTTCCTTTTCTACTTCCGATCGAATTCCTGACTAAGCTGTAGTCACGCAATCCTGATAATGATAATGTATAAATACTGAGCTGATTTTCTGTGAAAGCGCAGACTTCGGAAGGAATGAGCAGTGGTACTAACTGCTCTCTGATCTCAACTTTCAGCCATTACTGCATGCAGTCTTTTCGTAAATAAAGCCTTGTTATTTTGCCTTAACGAGCGTTGTTGAATCTTTCTACTGCAGTCCAGAAGCAGGAAATTATTGACTTCAACAGCCACGCTAAATTTCCCCCTTAATTGGAAAAAAAATAATTGGATACTCTGAATTTATATTAAAAAGTACAGTAAGGAGCCGGTTCATTTTGTTGAATGGAAAAACATAGGTGTACAGCTTCCTGAGCTCATAGGGTGAGCCACCAGCACAGAAGCAGATATTGTTTTCCAGCACAAACATTTAAGATAAGAATCACTGATGGTATCGCAAACACAAAAGGGGTTGTGGAGGAGATTGGTCAATGGTAACATCGTAAGATGGTAATATCCAATAATCTGAAAAAAGGCCAAAGGCAGTTTTTGAATTAAACTCTCCCACCCTAAGGCCAGTTAGGTTCTGATTACACTGTCCTCACTGGACTACCAAACTCTGTTTTGCCTCTCTCTAGCTCTCAACCCCCCCACCCCCCTCCCCCCTCCCCAAGAGGACTGCAAGATCTCAAACTTACCCTCCGCACTTCCAAATTCCAAGGTGGTTCCACCTTCTCCAATTTCATATTCTCAGTGCACCGATTCCAGGATCATCAGAATGTTCCCACGCTCACAGGCCGCACTCACTAATTCTCCCTAATACCAGCTCTCAAGTCCATCTCCCTGTGCTTTCAGTCTCCCTTCAACGTATTACTGACCTCAGTACTGCCAACCTGCTCTGTTCCCAGCTCCCAAGACTTCTCCAGTGCCGAATGCCCCGGCTACACTGCGTGACAAAAGCACTCTTATTCATACAAACTTCCAATTCACCTGCACCCGGGCCATGTACAGAAATAGTAATGAAATCCTCAATGCCGACACTGACACTCTTACATACATACTCTTCCAAGAGCAATCTACAGTTCACTAAAACTGATGTTCAACTATAAAATATTGAACATTATCGAAAGGGAGGCTTCAGATCAATTGTTTGTGCAACATTAACTTTGCAAATCTGCTTTAGGATTAACATTCAATCACTATTTCAAGACAGCATCCTCCATCTGTAACTATTCAATATCAGAAGTTCTGACAATAGAAACTCTCAGAGGTTTACCTAATCTCTTTGCAAGTGGCAGTGGGAAGCCTATAAGTAGATTATGGACCACATGTCAGCATGCTTGCTGGAACAGGGATTAGCAGCAACCACAGAGACTCTGGTATTCAGGCAGGATAAAATACTCTGATTAACTCAGTGATTAGTTTATACTATGGGCTATGGGTTGGACTTTACAGGGCGCCATGGTCCTGCAGCCACCCCCACCCCCCTCCCTCCCCCATGACTCATTCCCAGCTAAACAGTTGGGGAAAGCCCACCCACAAGGCCAATTGTTACTCTGCAACAACTTAAGATGAGAACAGTCCTGGTTGCATTAAGGCGAGCTTTCTGCCCCTATCTTGGGAGGAAGTCTAGTCTTACAGGGCTGCTGGTTAATCAGGTGGCCAGAAGCTCTGTAGTCCCAACAGTGCCACTTGGAGCAGTTAGCCAGTACTATAGAACATAGAACATTACAGCGCAGTACAGGCCCTTTGGCCCTCGATGTTGCGCCGACCTGTGAAACCACTCTAAAGCCCATCTACACTATTCCCTTATCGTCCATATGTCTATCCAATGACCATTTGAATGCCCTTAGTGTTGGCGTGTCCACTACTGTTGCAGGCAGGGCATTCCACGCCCTTACTACTCTCTGAGTAAAGAACCTACCTCTGACATCTGTCCTTTATCTATCTCCCCTCAATTTAAAGCTATGTCCCCTCGTGCTAGACATCACCATCCGAGGAAAAAGGCTCTCACTGTCCACTCTATCCAATCCTCTGATCATCTTGTATGCCTCAATTAAGTCACCTCTTAACCTTCTTCTCTCTAGCGAAAACAGCCTCAAGTCCCTCAGCCTTTCCTCATAAGATCTTCCCTCCGTACCAGGCAACATTCTGGTAAATCTCCTCTGCACCCTTTCCAATGCTTCCACATCCTTCCTATAATGCGGCAGCTAGAATTGCACGCAATACTCCAAATGCGGCCGCACCAGAGTTTTGTACAGCTGCAACATGACCTCATGGCTCCGAAACTCAATCCCTCTACCAATAAAAGCTAACACACCATACGCCTTCTTAACAACCCTCTCAACCTGGGTGGCAACTTTCAGTGATCTATGTACATGGACACCGAGATCTCTCTGCTCATCCACACTACCAAGAATCTTACCATTAGCCCAGTACTCTGTCTTCCTGTTATTCCTTCCAAAATGAATCACCTCACACTTTTCTGCATTAAACTCCATTTGCCACCTCTCAGCCCAGCGCTGCAGCTTATCTATGTCCCTCTGTAACTTGTAACATCCTTCCGCACTGTCCACAACTCCACCGACTTTAGTATCATCTGCAAATTTACTCACCCGTCCTTCTGCGCCCTCCTCCAGGTCATTTATAAAAATGACAAATAGCAGTGGCCCCAAAACAGATCCTTGTGGTACACCACTAGTAACTGGACTCCAGTCTGAACATTTCCCATCAACCACCACCCTTTGTCTTCTTCCAGCTAGCCAATTTGATCCAAACTGCTAAATCGCCCTGAATCCCAGTAGTACTGGCACTACACCATGCCAAGGAGCCCAAGTAAGTCCGAGGTGAGGATCTCAGCAAGGTGGGTGAGATGCGGGAGGGGGGGAGGCACATGTTCAATAGGATGGGTGAAGATTAAAAGGGGGATAACCTTCAGGGGAGGAGTTTCTCGAATGGGTCCAGGGGACTCAGAAAGGAGGAAAACCGTTGCCTGCCGCAGCCTGCCTGCGCAGTTAGTTGCCAGCTATTCCAATTGCCATGGTAAAATAACTTGGCCAGGAAGCAGTGGGTGCGCAGGTTGAGGGTCATGAGCTAGCTGGTTTTGGAGGCCACGTCATTCCACAGCCCCAGGTTGATGGGATTGGGCTCAGACAGGCCACAGCTCAGCAAGGGATAAGCAACGCTGCCAGGCTCATGGTCAGTGCCGGGCTTTGAGACCCAATGAAGTGGCCACCAGCGGGAACCCATGGCCCAGAGAGAGAAAGACTGAGCGACGAGCATGTCAAAGGCAGGACTGGGCACTGCTTGGGCTTCAGTGGCGGTGCATGGTGCAGTTTCAGAGGAGGGAGAGGTCGCCACTCTATTCGCTTTTTCTGCGACCCTAATTGAGGATGCAACCAACGTTTGGGGACCACTAGATCATCGGTCTCTTCTTCCTCTTCCATCTCTTGCTCCTCCAGCACTGCCTGGTCAGGTTGCAGTTTTTGGCTGTTTGAAAGGCTGGTGGGAGGGGAAAGCAAGAGATGCACCCTTAGACCACCTGCACGATGTAAATCAGAAGAGAATATGGGATGAGGGTGAAGTGGGATGGGAGAAGAGGATTAAGGATGACGATACTGTCATCTCCGATGACCATGCCCTCAGTTACAGCCGCTGCCAAGATGCACTAGGGCAGCGTGGTGGCGTAGTGGTTAGCACTGCTGCCTTACACGACGAGGTCCCAGGTTTGTTCCCGGCCCCGGGTCACTGTCCACGTGGAGTTTACATATTCTCCCCGTGTTTGCGTGGGTTTCGCCACCACAGCGCAAAGATGAGCAGGATAGGTGGATTGGCCACGCTAAATTGCCCCTTAATTGGAAAAAATTAATTGGGTACTCTAAATTTATTTTAAAAAGATGGTGGGCACTGTCTCCTCTATTGGGATGAGGACATGCAGCTGTGCCATCTCCCAAAGGGCAAGTGCTGCCACCTGCAGTTGTGGATCACCTTTCCCAACAAGAGAGAAGGACATGTGTGAGTGATTGTGGGGCAATGTGTTTGGGTGATGTCATGGCTGAATAGCCAATGAAAGTTGGAAGGTGTGGCTGAGTTTTGCAGACTTGTGAATTCTCTGAGTGTGAGGTGGAGCTCTGACTGTGATGGAACCGTCATGATTGGTAGGTAAGTGACGGAGAGATGGGGAACTGAGTAGTGCACAAGGCTAGCGGCTCCGCTGTTAGGATATGGCAGTTAAAGATGTGTTCCCTAACCATGACCACTTGTGTGAAGTCATGGAACTTCTTACGGCACTAAATCCAGGTCCCTGGGGCTATATTGCCAGCATTGATCACAACAGCTGTTTGCTCCCACTGCTTTACTAGTGGGTGTCTGAATGATGACCTGATTCCCTGTGGATACAGCCCCTCTCTCCTGCACATCTCCAGCACCAAGGACTCCAGTGCTGAGCTGCAGAATGTTGCAGCATGCTCTCTGCCATGTTGAGCTGTTTTTGTGCCTTCCCCAGTCAAACTCACTTTTCAGATGCCTCCCAGCATCTGTTCCGGTCAAAATGCAGCCTGGCCTTCTGACGGTGCAGGCTGGTTAGCCCCTCACGGTGAAGCGGCTGCTGTGCTTAGCATTAACTGTAGGCTGCCATTTTATATATGCAAAGGTAGTATTATGTTTGTGTGCTGCCCATATCGAAACAAGCTGGGGCCCATTAATCGCACATCATAATCCTCAGGCCTTCTTTCAGGGGCCATCAGTGCGACTGTGAGCCTGAGAATCTTTCAGTGAGACGGTAACACAATGCAGAGAGCCAGGTGTTCTCCTCTGTTCCGCGGTTCCACACAGGCAAACGCCTCAAGGTTTAATTGCAAACTCTTAGCACAATGAGCTGCCTAAAAGTGCTGTTCATCAGCATAACCTCCCCATCACACTTATTATTAGTGAAGAATTCTTCTCCCACACCCAGAAAGAAAATAAACAAAGTTTGAGGAACGTAGCAGTTTCTGAATGAAGCTGAAGCAGAAGATGGCTATTAGATCAGGGAAGATAGCGAGTGGCGACGTCTAGAGCTCAGGTTCAGAGGCACCCAGATTGGCACAACCCTTGCACCTGCTCTCTTTGTAACATGAAATTCCCTAACACCCAAGGAACAGGGAGTAATCACAGAACCATAGAATTGCTATGGTGCAGAAGGAGACCAATTGGCCCATTGCGTCTACACTGGCTCTCCAAACGAGCGTCATGACTTAGCTCCATTTCCCTGCCTTTACCCCGTACCCCCGCACATTTTATATCTAATGTCCCTGCATTAGCACAGCTTGACACTTGAACTTCACCATTTCATTTCCACCAGGTGAGAAGTTATGTCCTCAATTTGATCCTGGCTAATTCAGCATGAACTTCTGAGGAAACTGTTTGATATAAAGAAGACCTTTTCCAAAAGACAGTCCAAACATTGAAAGATCTAATCAGCTCATGCTGCCATTCAGCGGTTTCCTTATTTTAGCTATGTTAAGGTTTGCAATGCTGGTGACATTGAAACCCAACTGCAATTTCCGAGCTTTACCTCGGAATAGAACAGTCAACTACAAAGATACCGAAGATATCCACATTACTCCTCAAATGTTTATCGCTCACCAGCTTCTCACGCAGGAAGTTGCACATCCACCTGCAGGACCATTGCATACAATCGAATACGAAACAAGAAATGTTGCTGAAGATAAAGAGGTGTCTGGGATATTTTGCTGGATGTTCCTGCCCCTCCTTGGTTGAGAGCTGCTCCCTTGCCTATTCTGGAGATTTCGGTACTGCTCCACTCTTACCAGATCCTCAGCCATCGCACTCCCCCCCCACCTCCACACCTCACTTACTAATTCAGTCTCCAACTCTTGTGTGCAACACCAACAGTTACCGCATTAATTTTCCTGCTCTCTGAAGAGCCCAGGCACCTGATGGACACAGTTGCATGCGGTTCATAGATTTATTTCCATGTGTCATGCTGAAAGGTTAGGGCTAACCTTATCTTGTGAGGTGCTTCTCAAGTGTATTTTAAGGCAGAGGTTTTTGTGGGTGGGGTTTTGCCAAAGTGTAAACATGGGCAGGAAAAGTGGGGGGTGTAGCCCGCTGCCTGCCCTGTTGGCTTTTCCACCATATTTTCAAACGCTTTGCCGTTAGAACATCCAGGAGGCGGGTCCCACGATGTTACACTGGCGGGCTCATTCAGAGCCCACCCCTTCAACAACAGCAGTTCTCAAGAGTGCCCCAATCAAAATACATGAAATTTGGCAGGAACTCTGTACCCCCATGTCAATGGGCTCATCTGCACCCTCTCCACAAATCTCGCAGGGTTCTTGATGCTTACAATGGTGTATATTATTATGGAATTAAAGTTATCTTGAATAATTCTGATCCTGTTTCACTCAAACAAGTAGTCCCCCTGATGTTCTGAATTTATCTGGGCTGCTACACTTCACAAAATTAAAAAGGAAACAAGAAATGCATTTATGGCCGAGCACTTTGGCGAGATGTTTCGCTGAGGAGATTCGCAAGTCAGCACCCAAGATTGTCTGAGCACAGCGAACATCAGACAGAAAAAGACAACCGGGCAGTGGGAGTGCATGTGCATCTGTAAAGGAGGCCACCCAATTTCCCTTTCCATGCACAAACTCCAAGACCACTTGTGTAAATCCACACAAATCACAATTGGATCTTTCGGAGAACGTTTCTCCTAACCTGGGAGCAGTGCAAAACCAGATTTGCTCAGGGATTGGCTCTGCTCGTAAAGATAATTGGCTACTGGTTCAAATCCTCTCAGAAGTTGTCAAGTTTAGAAGATAAGTTTGCACTTTGGTGATTTGCTTCAAGTACTTGGTCACCTGATTTGTCCAATGTGCTTTTAAAAAAATACATTACAACAGCGTTTGATTTGCTTAAAACATGGAGGAACAGAAAGGCTAGTTACATATAACCCCGTCAATGTCTCAGGTTACATAACAAGGCACAAGAGGAAAACCCAAGTAATTCAGTGACTGCTGTCAAAGAATACACTCAAGCCTGTTAATATACTTCTCCGGCATCATTCAAAAAGGAGCACAAAAAAGAGAGATGAACATTTTCTAACAAGCTTACGAACAAGTGGCCATGGTGGGGCATGATGGGGCATGACAGGAGGTCCAGTTTAAAAGACAAAATTGGACTAGGTGCAGATTAATTTTGTAGGTAATTTGCATGGATTTCTCACAGCCCACAATGGCCAAGATTAGTATGCGTCACATAGTGCTGCTTGTGTGGTATGTTAGAAGGGGATCTGGAGGAAAGGCCTATGCAATGTTCTGTGCCTGGACTAAGAAATCACTGAAAAAGAAATGTGCACTGCAACAAATTCAATTTATTGTTGGGATCACTGACCTGTGCCCAGTTGGCCCCGAGAATGTGGTTTCCAAGTTGAGGGACTTGTGAGGCCTCTTTAGGAGGCAGTTATGAATCAGGTGAGCCAGACTGACAACTGGTATGGCAGGTCTGACATATCAGAGGAGATCGAGTCAGTTAGGATTATATTCACTGGAGTTTGGGCAGCACGGTGGCACAGTGGGTTAGCCCTGTTGCCTCACAGCGCCAAGGTCCCAGGTTCGATCCCGGCTTTGGGTCACTGTACATGTGGAGTTTGCACATTCTACCCGTGATTGCGTGGGTTTCGCCCCCACAACTCAAAGATGTGCAGGCTCGGTGGATTGGCCACGCTAAATTGTCCCTTAATCGGAAAAAATGAATTGGGTACTCTAAATTTTTTTTTTTTTAAATATTCACTGGAGTTTAGAAGAATGAGGGGGCGGGGGGGGATCTCATAGAAATGTTAAAAATTCTAACAGGACTACACAGGGTAGATGCAGAAAGGATATTACCAATGATTGGGGGAGTCCAGAACCAGGAGGCACAGTCTGAGGGTAGACCACTGAGGTGAGAAGAAATTTCTTCACCCAGAGAGTGGTGAGCCTGTGGAATTCTTTACCACCAAAAGCAGTTGAGGCCAAAATATTGTATGTTTTCAAGGAGTTAGATATAGTTCTTGGGGCTAAAGAGATCAACGGATATGGGGGGAAAGCAGGAACAGGTTACTGAGTTGCATGATCAGCCATGATCATAATGAATAGCGGAGCAGGCTCGAAGGGCCGAATGGCCTGCTCCTGCTCCTATTTTTTATGTTCCTGGATGGGACTGGAGATATAGGTCAGACCATACAAGGACAGCAGGTTGCCATCCATTCATAAGCCAGCTGGGATCTTACGATAAACCGACAGCTTCGCAATCACTTTTATTAATAAAACGATTTTAAAAGAACTGATTTCAATTTCTCAGACTGCCACGGTGGGTTTTGAACTGTGTTCCCTTGATTATTAGTCCAGTTATTTCTGATCAGTTTAACCTGCCTAAAACTCTCTCTATGAAACATTTCAATTAGGTAAAGGGCTACCAATGGGTAAAATCAGCTTTTGGAACAAACATGACAATTCAATGATATCTGGTCACATGTTTAAGAATTGTTGCCGTTCACAGACAACAGGGTAATTTTGCAATTGGCCGTCAAGACCGAACGGTGCTGTTGTGAATCAGCCATTGTTATCAAAGCTGCACGATTTTTAATTCCATTGATTTCAAATTTCTCTCATTGGGACCGATGTATGATGGCAGGTTTACCCCATTCTACCTGCTTCGCTGAAGTTGTTAAAAGCCTCCAGCGACTAAACCATAAAAAATAATCTTGATCTGCAGTGGTCAATAATGATAAGGCAGTTTACCATATACTTTACAGCTTCTTGCTATATTTTGAACATATGCCATGGATAGCATGCATGATTTAGATGAAGGGACCGAATATGTGGGGCGGGATTCTCCGCTGGCGTGATTCTCCGTTATGCCGGCGCCCGGGGTTTCCGGACGGGGTGGGGCTGCCCCACAATGGGAAACCACATTGACCGGCTGGTGTAACGGAGAATCCCGCCGGCCGGTCGGGGCAGAATGGTGGCGCAGCGGGGCGGAGAATCCCGCCCAAGGAATCCAATTTTGCTGTTGATTCAAAGCTAGGTGGGAACGTGAGCTGTGAGAAGGACACAAAGTGTCTGCAGATGGGCAGCACACTGGTTAGCACTGCTGCCTCACAGAGATAGGGTGGGGTAGTGGGCCAAGGTAGGGTAGTCTTTCAAAGGGTCGGTCCAAACTCGATGGGCTGAATGGCCTCCTTCTGCACTGTTGTGATTCTATTCTATGAGCTCCAAGGAAATCAATAAAATAAAGGCTCTTTTCCCATACTCCCATTATGATGTGTAGTCATCATTACAAAAATGTAATCAGAATCTACCATATCAGCAGTGCACAGTTATACTTCATTGTTATGCTGGCTGTGATTCCGCATATGTTAAGGTGGTTAGTTTTGTTGTTCTGTCTTTACTGCTATTATCAGTGGCAGTGCAGTCACTGAAAACAAGACATTTATAATTACGCAATTCTTCCTAGTGTGTGGATTGAAGACAAATGGCCCGTTTCAATTTTATGAGCTGTCTTGTTCTTTTATGCCTACATGACGAACAAAACCAATTCCAGAAAGATCCTTCATGAGGGACATTATCTCACGAGGTGTACAGTGCAGCTCCTGCTAAGAATAGGAGGGACAAAGGTTATATTTGTTGTCAACGCTCAGAAATAATAAATCATGGAAAGTTGCAACTTACAATGGGTAAAGAGGCATTATATCTGTTCAGTGCGCATGAAATCCATTTCACTCAGTGTATAAAGAAAGCACCGTGTCTCCTGGTTCCAAGGTAAATGTTCACTACCAGGATAACTGCATGGTGAGGTCCTAATCTCAGCCTGCCCATCGGGCGACCACAGCACGGGGGCTTAGCTATATGCACCTCCTCAAAGCGCTGAGATAATATTAAGTGGTAGACATTTCTTATACACCTGCAGGGTGGCATTGGCAAAGTTATGGCAAGAGGTTGCACATGTCCCATCGCTAATCTATAATGACATCTACTGCAATAGGGAAGTGAAAGGAGCATTGATGTTGCCCAAAAGTGGAAAGGGACAAGAAGGTATCATTAAAATGACGACTGCTGTATGATTGACCAGCTCCTGCTTCATTAAAGTCAACAAGTAAATTGTGACCAGACTTAAACAAGTGGACAGAAAACCCGTAAGTACAGACACGCTGTAAAATATTCTGAAAACTTTGCAAGAGAAACAGATACACACCATTGTCTGTGCTCAGCTCTTCACTGAAGGTCCACTTTTAACAATTCCTCCTAACGTTTTGAGAAATAAATGCAATCACAATATTCTTGAACTCACCACTTACTTTGTTTAGGTTCAAAAAAACAAAGAAAATCTTACATTGCTGCTGTTCATTCCAATTTATTCCACATACATTCAGGTTAAGAACAAAAACAAAAAATAAATGGAGGCAGTATGGGGGTTTTGAATAATTATTTACCCAGGTACGGGGAATTTGTGGCTATGGTTTCAGTCTTTCGTTATGGAATCACGGGGCTGGATTTTATGCAGCATATGGCAGCCAGGAGCATTTAATTACAGGCAAGGTCCCTCGTCTGTCTCCCTGCGGCAGGAGGGTCTTCCCCCAATTAAAGTCGGAGGGAGGAAGGTGCTGATCCGAGATTGTTGGCCTCTCGCAGCGGGTTGTCACTTAGGTTTATTAATGAGCCAATTGACAGGCTTATTCCTTAGGCCACTCCAATTTAGTGGTAGCTCAGGGGTTTAAAAGCAGCCACATGGCTTTCCAGCACGCTTGGAAGACGGCCCAGTAAACATTGGGAGGGGAGGGATCAGGCACTCTATGCCTGGTTGAGGAACCTGGCATTATTAGGACGGGGAGGGGGCACTGAAAGCCATGTCCCACTCCTTGCCTCCGATACCCCTTCCACAACCCCCACCCTTAGTTTGGGGTGCCACAAACGTCTGGCGATTCTGTTGGGTGCAATGTCACCAGCAGCCACCATTCCCACTGGTGCTAGTGGCAACGGGTAGCTGCCAGCCTCTGATTGGTTACTGCCAGCTACCGGCATGCGAGGTTTCCACCAACGGGGATCGCAATTGCAGGGAAGGCCAGACACTGATCACTTGCCTGAACGGCAATTCATTCTGGCAGGGCCCACTGTCAAACTGACAGGGGTTCACCACCGGTTCCCCAGCCTGTCGGCCCCACGCGCTCCAAACCGTACAGTCATCGCAGCAAAGAAGGCCATTCAGCCCACTGAGCCTATGCCAGCCTTCAGTCAACCAATTAGTTGTATTCCCCCATTCTGTAACCATAGGCCTGCACGTTTATTTCCCTTAAGTGCCTATCTAATTTCCATTTGAAATCATTGATCACCACCAGTCTCAAAAGCAGCGCGTTCCAGACCATTAGCCCTCACTCGCCGCATTAAACAAAGGTTCATTTTCACATCCGCCTTGTATTTCTTGCTTAAAACCTTAAATCTGTGGCACCTTGTATTTCTACCATCAGAGGGAGGAAGGGCAGGAAGGGAAGGGAAGAGAAGGAGGATTGAAGGATTTGACATTTTTTAAAATTAAATGATTCACAACTTGAAGAAATTAGACTTTCATTTGTTCTCTTTCTGGGCAAAATAAGTTGTTTGGTCAGTAATTTCCAATGATTATGGGTGGGATTTACAAAGAACAAAACAGCACAGGAACAGGCCCTTCGGCCTACAAGCCTGTACCGGTCATGATGCCAACCTTGGCCAAAACCATCAACACTTCCTTGTGCCGTATCCCTCTATACCCACCCTATCCATGTGTTTGTCAAGATGCCTTTTGAACGTCGTTAATGTATCTGCTTCCACAACCTCCCCTGGCAACGCATTCCAGGACCTTGAACCTATACCCCCTGGTGACTGACCCCTTCACCCTGTGAAAGAGTGCCTGCCCATCCACTCTATCCATGCCCCTCACAATCTTGTAGACCTCTATCAGGTCGCCCCTCAACCTCCGTCTTTTGAATGAAAACAGTCCCAATCTATTCAGCCTCTCCACATAGCTAACACCTGCCAGACCAGGCAACATCCTGGTAACCCTCCTCTGCACCCTCTCCAAAGCCTCCATATCCTTCTGGTAGTGTGGTGACCAGAATTGTGCGCAACATTCCAAGTGCGGCCTTACCAAGGTTCTATAGACCTGTAGCATGCCTTGCCAGTTTTTATACTCGATGCCCCATCCAATGAAGGCAAACATCCCATATGCTTTCTTGACTACCTTGTCCACTGGTGTTGCCACTTTCAAAGATCTGTGGACCTGCATGCCCAAATGTTCACCCTGACGGGAAATTCCAGTCCCACGCCCGCGCATGGGTTTCCCGGCAACAAGGGATGCTGTCACCGGGCAATCCCATTGACAACGGCGGGGTCAGTAGATCCCGTTGGCGGGCTGCCTTCGCCACCGTAAAACACACCGGAAAATCCCACCCCCATATTTTTAAAAGCGTACTTATTCCATTAGTTAACTTTCTGCAGTAAGTATAATGGGAAATTAAGGTGTAAATGCAGCAACTTCATTAAAATTATGGAGAGGTTAATGTCACAATGGTGTTTTCACAAAGTGGCAAAAACTGTCCAGAAAATTAGGGCAATTCTTAAGTCCTGGGGCATCTGTTCCTCTCCACAGGTTCCTGACTGATATGCACTTTCTTTATAGCACCCAGCATTCATATTCCCTTATTTCTATCAGTAAATTCTGGACCAGTATTTCACTGATATATCGGGGGGGGGGGGGAATTCCCCGGCCTCCCAGCTGCGTGTTTCTCGGCGGTGGGGAGGCAGCGTGCCATTCACTGCCGGTGGGATTCTCCGCTCCCGCCGCTGTCAATGGGAATCCCCACACCACTGGGAAACCCCGGAAGGGGGGGCGCTGCCGGCAAGACCATTCCGGCCCAGGACATCCCACAAAACGCTGGGCCTTTTAAGAGTATATCTGTTGAATGTAGTAGTTCAGCGATTGAGGTTGTTGTAATCATCTTGGAACAGAATTCATCATTCTCGTGCTTGCATTTCCAATGTGAAATAGTAATGCCGCTAAATGCAGTAAATTACCTGCAACTTGTATTTCTCCCGCAGTTTTTGATTTCGTGTAATTTAGGCCTATATCAAATGGATCTATCCTGTAATTTTTTTTTACATTCAATCATGGGATGTTGGCATCACTGGCGAGGCCAGCCGTTGCTTCCCATTCTTAATTGCCCATGAGAAGGTGGTGATGAACGGCCTTCTTGAACCGTTGCAATGCCTGAAGTGTAGGTACACCCACTGTGCTGTTAGGGAGGAAGTTCGAGGATTTTGACCCAGTGACAGTGAAGGAACAGGGATACATTTCCAAATCAGGGTGGTGCGTGACTTGGATGGGAACCTCCAGATGGCGGTGTTCCCACTTATCTGCCGTCCTTCCATTTCGAGAAGGTAGCAGTCGTGGGTTTAGAAGGTGCTGCCTAAGAAGCCTTGGTTAGTTCCTCTAGTGCATCTTGCAGATGGTACACATTGTTGCTACTGTGCGTCGCTGGTGGAGGGAGTGAATGTTTGTGGATGGGGTGCCAATCAAGTGGGCAGCTTTTGGGGGACATGATGCGGCCGCGGAATAGCGGTTTTTCTGCGGGCTCTGGCGCCATTCTTTTTGTAATCCTGCTTTCATCCTGTTTACGTGGCACACGCTTGCCAAATCCAGCACATAATACTCCGTAGAATGTCCCTGGAAGATTTATATGAGTGTTGGAAGAAAAATGCCGAGGAATTTGAAGAAATCTGGCGATAAAAGGGAGCAGTCGGATTTGACATGGGTGGATCCTCGAGTGGGCTTTTGACCTGCCGCTTGCTAAGGCGCTGCAAATGATGACTGCGAACATTATCACTAATATTAGAGTACTTGATGACAAACTCAGCTTGTTGACACAGAATCTTAGTGCTCCTGAGGCCAAGCTGCAGAATACTAATAAAAGGCTTGATGAAACAGGGGAAAGAATCCTGAACTTCAAAAATATTGCTTCTTCAGCTGAAGCTCACATGTGCAGAATGTTGGAAGATTTAGAGAAACGAGGCCGGAGGAAGAATGTCTCAAAAAGACATTTGGAAGCCAGACAGCAGTCCAGACAGGGCAGTGCTCACGCATGATTATAGGCCTGAGAATTTTGGTCTTCAGAGAGGGACAAGCCAGGGCAGCATCTTCATTGCCACCTCACAGCTCCAGGGACACGGGTTCAATTCTGGCCTCGGGTGACTGTCTGGAGTTTTCACTTTTGTGTCTGCGTGGGTCTCCTCCGGGTGCTCACCGCGGTGCCCTCCCACTGTCCAAAGAGGTTAGATGGGGTTACTGGGTTACAGAAATAGGGTGGAGGCATGGGCTTAAGTAGGGTGCTCATTCCAAGGCTGGTGAGAACTCGATGGGCCGAATGGCCTCCTTCTGCACTGTAGGGATTCGATGATTCCAAGATCCCTTGATATCTGGGCTGTGCTGTGGGGTAAGCAGTATAAGATCACGCTTTATGCTGACGATGTGCTGGTGTTTGTGTCGAAGTCGGATGTTTCAGTTCCCACTAGCATTGATGTGGGCAGACAGATTTAGCACCTTCTCCGGCTATAAGATTTCACAAACTCGGAAGCTATGCCAGTGGGAGAGTTCAGGGGTCAGCCACTCCCCCACCCTTGCTAATTTCCCTTTCAGGTGGTCCCTGTTGGGGTTTACTTATCTGGTGTTGCAATTACCCCCATTTTCAAACAACTATATGGGGCCAATTTTCCTCACTTCTATTAGATGGGACTTGACTTGTTGGTCTTCCCTGCCGGTATCATGCTGGGCAGGATTGCTTTGATTAAGATGAATGGGGTGTCTAGATTACCATATCCTTTGCAGATGTGGCCAATTGTGTTACTGTTTTTTTATTACTTCATCAGTCACAAAGCCAGAGTTCAGAGTGTGGACAGGGGCAAATCCCGAATCCAGCTCCTTGCCTGCTCCAAAAAACAATTCAAATTGAATCCAATTCATGGTCTCCACAAGAGAGACATATCAGATCCAGGCATTACACCTGACCTCACGCTCATCCTAGCCAATGGCCAATTTTGTTGTCTACTAGAGTCTTAAATGTGATTAATGGAATGATTAGTTCATTATTTGGAATAAAAAGAAGCCTCATCTAAAGGTGACCAACGGTGTGGTCTTGTGGTACCGAATATTAGACTATACCAGTCAGCCTCTAATCTTAGATTTATGAGGGACTGGGTTAAAAAGGACCCCCATCTCCATTTGGCTCAAAATTGAAGCAGAGAAGTCAGCTTTCCCTATGCAGGTCTTGCTATTTTCTGGAACCTTTAGGTTGGGTTCTGCTAGGTGCGAAAACCCTTTATTAATAATCTTTAGTGTGGGGGATAGTCCGTGGACTGGAAGAGAGATCTAAAAGAACTTCAGCTCTCTCTCCCATCCAGGGCAGCCTGGCCTCCCCACCAGGTATTATGGACTATGGATTTGATACTTGGAGGGATAGAGGCATTTGAAGGCTGGGAGATAAGTTCAGTGGTGCTCCCTTGTCATCCTTTGAGCAGCTATGCCAAAAATTTGACATTGCGAGACACTCCTTTTTAAAGTGTCTGCAACTTAAGAGACTTTATCCTCAACAAGACAACCTTGCAATTTGACTCCTATTTCCCTGGTGGAAGAGAGGCCGGCCCACCAATCGGTGGGCCCCGATCGCAGGCCAGACCCATTCTCCGGCCCGGCACGGGGCTGGTTGAATCGCGCCCCCCGTGTTTTAGATCCTGTAGCTTCCAGTCTCAAGAAAGAGACTTGGTAACTAATATTGATGAGGAGACATGGGCCAGAATATGGGATTATGCCAATAAAATATCAATATGCAATAGAATGAAGGGGACTCAGTTAAAATTCTGCACCACTTGCATATCATTCAGAGTCATAGAAATATAGAAAGTAGAAGCAGGAGGAGGCCATTCGGCCCTTCAAGCCGGCTCCGCCATTCATTATGATCATGGCTAATCCTCTAGTTCAATACTCTGACCCACCTTCCCTCCCCTATCCCTTGATCCCTTTAGCCCCAAGAGCTATATTTAATTCCTTCTTGAAATTACATAACATTTTAGCCTCAACTACTTTCTGTGGTAGTGAATTCCACAGATCTTATTCCACAGAATCTGAGACACAGGTTCAATCCTGCTATATCACTGATGTGCATAAAGTGCGAGGGTATATACATTGTGTATGGACCTGTGTCAAGATTCAATCCTATTCGTCTGATGTAGTTAAGGAGCTTTGGAGGATATTTGACAGCGCCTTAAGAATTTGATTCTTTGTTCCTAATTTTGGGTCCTCCAGAGAGGAGAATTATTGATGTTAAATGAAAAAATGGCTGTATAACATCCTAAGTTTTGCAGCTCAGAAAAACATCCCCTACTCCTGTGTCAGTGACAAGTATCCTTCAATTCAAAACTGGCATAAAATTGTCATGGAATGTATCCCTATGGAATTTCTGACGTCAGTGATCCGTTCTAAGTCGGATACATTCCTGTCTTTCTCTGTTCTTACTTTTGCAGAAATATTTGTTCTGTAATGTACCAGTTGTGTTTTGAAAATGTGTTACCTGTAAAAAATTATAAATCTCTTATAAAAATATATATTTTTAAAAGCAGGCTGCTTTGTCCTGGATGGTGTCAAGCTTCTTGAGTGTTTTTTAGAGCTGCACTCATCCAGGCAAGTGGGGAGGCTTTGGGGTGTCAGGAGGTGAGCTGCTCACTGCAGGGTTGCTAGCTGGCGGTGGAGATCAGTTTTCGGGCACTGCCACCGGCAGAAGGGACGCTTTGCCCGAGGACGACAGTGACAGCCACCCACCATGCCGCCATTGGGGTCTTGTGAAGGTCAGGGCTGCCAGGCGCAGCGCAGGGCACACCTCCCATGATAGCAGCCGAGGTCGCCCCAGACAAGGGCTATGCACGTGGACACTCAGGAGGGCGATGACAATGGCGGTTTGATGCAGTTACACAGTGTTCCAACTCCAAAGGTCACCCCAATCCGTTACTCTGCAGGTTAATGGACACCCTCCACCAATGGAGATAGACACAGGAGCTGCCGTCTCTATTGTAGACCTCCCCACATTTTGGTGGCTACGTACGAGAATTGTGCCTGTATTTGGAATCAGGCAATCTGTATGATGTGTTGAATAAGTATCCAGAGATTTTCCAGGAAGGTCTGGGCAGGATTAAGGGTGCCAGAGCCCACATCTATGTTGATCCTACTGCTCAGCCCCGGAACTTCCGGGCAAGGCCAGTTCCGTGTGCGTTACTCCCCAAGGTGGACACAGAACTGCAACGTTTACAAGATCTGGGGGTCATCCAACCTGTATCGTTTGAGGAATGGGCTGCGCCTGTGGTACCAGTGATCAAACCTGATAAAACATTCCGGCTGTGTGGGGACTTCAAACTGACTGTAAACAGGGCTTCGTGTTTAGAACGCTACACGATATCCCGGGTCGAGGATCTACATGCTCAGTTGGCCAGTGGCTGTTAGTTTACAAAATTAGACATGAGCCACGCAAACCTACAGGTGGAGCTTGACTCGGAGTCGAGGATGTTTGCCACAATAAATATACATAGAGGACTGTTTGAATATACCTGCCTTCCATTTGGAGTTTCATCGACCCCTGAGATATTTCAGAGACTGATGGAATACATTTTACAGGGCTTGCCATAAGTGGTTGTTTACCTAGGTGACCTTATCACCAGTTCCACGGAGCAAAAGCACATGAAAAATCTCCAGGAGGTGTTCCGCCGTTTTGCCCATATGGGCACCCGTCTGAAATAAAGCAAATGTGTTTTCTATGCCAAGGCAGTAACCTACCTCGAATACTCCGTGGATAGTGATGGGCTGCACCCAGTCAAGGATAACGTCTGAGCCATAAAGGGAGCCCCCAACCCGCGGAACGACACTGAACTCTGATCCTTTCTGGGCTTCGTTAATTATTATGGCAGGTTTATCACAAAACCTGGCCTCCCTATTGACCTTGGTGTATGGGTTGTGCGGAAGGCCAGGAATGATGCTGAGGTGTATCTCAGGACGAGACATTCGCAACCGTGAAGAAGTGCCGGTCTTTGAGACAACCCCTGACACACAACGACCCAACAAGGCCCCCAATTTTGACTTCTGATGCTTCCCTGTATGGCATCGGGGAGGTGCTGGCACATGGATGGGATGATGGCACAGAATACTTCATCGCATTTGCCAGGCGGGCGCTCCAGTACGCACAAATTGAAAAAGGAGGTCTGGCTGTCATCTTTGGAATAAAAATGTTCCACCAATATGTGTATGGGCAACATTTAACTAGCAGAGTGGATCACAAGCCTTACTTGGCCTAGTCTGGGAAGTGAAGAATATCCTGCCTACTGTGTCGGCAAGGGTTCAGCGGTGCGCACTCCTGCTTGCCGCTTAAAAGTACACTTTTGCGTTTCCGGGTGCGGTGATGACCAGCTAAGCCGCACGTTTCGGCAGCTCCCGTTGGAACGGACTTTTGGGCTCTTGATAACAGCCCCAACGGCAATTTTAAATGGCCAAAATCACTGTGCGGTGAAATAGAAGGGAATCCCCCCGGACGTTGATGGACAAAGGAGAGGATAGCGGCAGGATTGCAGTGGATCCTTCGGAGCAGCGGCAAGGAAGGGAAGCTCGAAGCAAGATGGCGTCGGAAGGTGGCAGTTCGATACGGGGCCCGGAGCAACAAGAGTTCCTGCGCCGCTGTGTGGAAGAGCTGAAGAAGGAGGTGTTGGCCCCGATGCTACAGGCGATTGAAGGGCTAAAGGAGGCGCAGAGGACCCAGGAGCTGGAGCTTCGGGTCGTGAAGGCAAAGGCTGCTGAAAATGAAGATGAAATACAGGGCCTGGTGGTGAAGACATAGACGCACGAGGCGCAGCACAAGAGGTGTGTGGAGAGGTTGGAAGCCCTGGAGAATAATTCGAGGAGGAAGAATCTAAGAGTCTTAGGTCTTCCCGAGGGCGCAGAGGGGGCGGAAGTCGGGGCATATGTGAGCACGATGCTTCACTCGCTAATGGGATCGGAGGCCCCGACGGGCCCTTTGGAGGTGGAGGGAGCCTATCGAGTTATGGCACGAAGACCAAGGGCAGGAGAAATACCTTGAGCCATAGTGGTAAGGTTTCACCGCTATAATGACAGAGAGATGGTCCTAAGATGGGCGAAGAAAACTCGGAGCTGCAGGTGGGAGACCGCGGTGATCCGCATATACCAGGATTGGAGTGCGGAGGTGGCGAGAAGGAGGGCAAGTTTCAATCGGGCTAAGGCGGTGCTTCACAAAAAGGTGAAATTTGGAATGCTGCAACCGGCGAGACTGTGGGTCACATACCAAGGGAAGCACCACTACTTTGAGACGGCAGAAGAGGCGTGGACATTCATAGTGGACGAGAAGCTGGAATAGTCTGGCGAGAGAAAGAGCTTCTGGGGCAAAGTGGTGGGGTGATTATGTGGGACGAGGAAGGGGGGCGGGGATGATTTCTCAATTGTGAACTCTTTAATTCTGTAAATTTTCTCTCTTCCCCTCGTTTGGGGGGGGGGGGGGGGGGGGGGGGAGTATGAGGAACTGTGGGCGCCGGTGGGTAGGAAAGCGGGGCTGAGTGGGAAACGCGGGCCTCGTTCCCGCGCTATGGTAATTAAGGCGGGAACAGGGACGTAGGAAGGTGGGGGCCTCGCACAGTGAGAGGCCGAGGGCAAACGGGGAAGCCGAGGTCAGCCAGAGTTCGCTGACTTCTGGGAGCAACATGGGGGGTGTAATTACGCTCGAGGGGGATCTAGCGGAGGGGGGGGGGGAGCTAACTGGGTTGCTGCTGCTAAGGGGAAGGGGGAGCTGTTATGGGGTGGGGTGGTCGAGGCGGGAGGGCACCGTCGGTGGGATATACGGGTACGTGGGAACCGGGTGAGGAGCTGCAGTAAAAAAGGGGATGGCTAGTCGACAAGGGTGGGGGGGTAAAGAGCCCCCCAACCCGGATGATCACGTGGAACGTGAGAGGGCTGAATGGGCCGATTAAAAGGGCGCGGGTACTCGCACACCTAAAGAAATTAAAGGCAGATGTGGTTATGTTGCAGGAGACGCACCTGAAATTGACAGATCAGGTCAGACTACGTAAAGGATGGGTGGGACAGGTGTTTCATTCGGGTTTGGATGCAAAGAATAGGGGGGTGGCTATCTTAGTGGGGAAACGGGTACTGTTTGAGGCAAAGACCATAGCGGCGGACAGTGGGGGTAGATATGTGATGGTGAGTGGCAGACTGCAAGGGGAGGCGGTGGTCCTGGTGAACGTATACGCCCCGAACTGGGATGATGCAAACTTCATGAGGTGTATGTTGGGGCGTATCCCGGACCTGGAGGCGGGAAAGTTGGTAATGGGGGGAGATTTCAATACAGTGGTTGATCCAGGGCTGGACAGGTCGAGGTCCAGGACCGGGAGGAGGCCAGCAGTGGCAAGGGTGCTCAAGGACTTCATGGAGCAGATGGGAGGAGTAGACCCCTGGAGATTTATCAGACCGAGGAGTAAGGAGTTCTCATTCTTCTCCCATGTTCACAAGGTATATTCACGGATAGACTTTTTTGTCCTGGGAAGGGCACTGATTCCGAAGGTGACAGGAACGGAGTACACGGCCATAGCCATCTCGGACCACGCTCCACATTGGGTAGATCTGGAGGTAGGAGAGGAAAAGGAACAGCACCCACTCTGGAGAATGGATATGGGCCTGTTGGCGGATGAGGGGATATGTCTAAGGGTGAGGGGGTGTATCGAAAGGTACTTGGAGCTTAATGACAATGGAGAGGTTCAGGTGGGAGTGGTCTGGGAGGCGTTGAAGGCGGTGGTCAGAGGGGAATTGATATCCATAAGGGCACATAAAGGGAAGCAAGAGAGTAAAGAAAGGGAGCGATTGCTGATAGAAACTTCGGAGGGTGGACAGGCAATATGCAGAGGCACCGGAGGAGGGACTGTACAGGGAAAGACAAAGGTTACATGTGGAATTTGACCTGCTGACCACGGGTAAGGCAGAGGCACAGTGGAGGAGGGCACAGGGAGTGCAGTATGAGTATGGAGAGAAGGCGAGTCGGTTACTGGCCCAACAATTGAGGAAGAGGGGAGCGGCGAGGGAGATAGGTGGGGTGAGGGATGAGGAGGGAGAGATGGAACGGGGAGCGGAGAGAGTGAATGGGGTGTTTAAGACATTCTATGAGAGGTTGTATAAGGCTCAGCCCCCGGAAGGGAAGGAGGGAATGATGCATTTCCTGGATCAGCTGGAATTCCCGAAGGTGGAGGAACAGGAGAGGGCGGGACTGGGAGCACAGATGGATGTGGAGGAGGTGGTAAAGGGGATTGGGAGCATGCAGGCGGGGAAGGCCCCGGGACCGGATGGGTTCCCGGTGGAATTTTATAGGAAATATATAGACCTACTGGCCCCGCTCTTGACGAGAACCTTTAATGAGGCCAGCGAAAGGGGGAAGTTGCCCCCGACTATGTCGGAGGCGACAATATCGTGAGATAATGCAGACGCTCGGGGAGTTTGGGGAATTCTCGGGGTACAAATTGAACATGGGGAAGAGTGAGTTGTTTGTGGTACATCCGGGGGAGCAGAGTAGGGGAATAGAGGATTTACCGCTGAGGAGGGTAACAAGGGATTTCCGGTACTTGGGGATCCAGATAGCCAGGAGTTGGGGAACCTTACATAGGCTTAATTTAACACGATTGGTGGAACAGATGGAGGAGGATTTTAAGAGATGGGACATGGTGCCCCTGTCACTGGTGGGGAGGGTGCAGGCGGTCAAAATGGTAGTCCTCCCGAGATTCCTTTTTGTGTTTCAGTGCCTCCCGGTGATGGTCACGAAGGCTTTTTTCAAGATCGAGAAAAGCGTCATGAGTTTTGTGTGGGCTGGGAAGACCCCGAGAGTGAGGAGGGGGTTCTTGCAGCGTAGCAGGGAGAGGGGGGGACTGGCACTACCGAGCTTATGTGAGTACTATTTGGCCGCCAATATTTCAATGGTGTGTAAGTGGATGGGAGAAGGGGAGGGAGCGGCGTGGAAGAGATTGGAGATGGCGTCCTGCAAAGGAATCAGCCTACAAGCACTGGTGACGGCGCCGCTGCCGTTCTCCCCGAAGAAATACACCACAAGTCCAGTGGTGGTGGCAACACTGAAAATTTGGGGGCAGTGGAGACGGCATAGGGGAATGACGGGAGCCTCGGTGCGGTCCCCGATAAGAAATAATCATAGGTTTGTCCCGGGGAGAATAGATGGGGGATTTGGTGCATGGCAGAGAGCTGGGATTGTGCAACTGAGGGATCTGTTCCTGGACGGGACGTTTGCGAGTCTGGGAGCACTGACGGAAAAATATGGGTTGCCCCAAGGGAATGAATTTCGATACATGCAACTGAGGGCTTTTGCGAGGCAACAGGTGAGGGAATTCCCGCAGCTCCCGACGCAGGGGATTCAGGACAGAGTGATCTCAGGAACATGGGTGGGGGATGGTAGGGTGTCAGATATATACAAGGAAATGAGGGACGAGGGGGAGAACATGGTGGATGAGCTGAAGGGAAAATGGCAGGAAGAGCTGGGGGAAGAGATTGAAGAGGGGCTGTGGGCAGATGCCCTACGTAGGGTAAACTCTTCGTCCTCGTGCGCCAGGTTTAGCCTGATACAATTTAAGGTTTTGCACAGGGCACATATGACCGGAGCAAGGCTCAGTAAATTTTTCGGAGTAGAGGATAGGTGTGGGAGATGCTCGAGAAGCCCAGCAAACCACACCCTCATGTTTTGGTCATGCCCGGCACTGCAGGGGTTCTGGGTGGGGGTGGCGAAGGTGCTTTCAAAGGTGGTGGGGGTCCGGGTCGAGCCAGGCTGTGGGCTGGCTATATTCAGGGTTGCAGAAGAGCCGGGAGTGCAGGAGGCGAGAGAGGCTGATGTTTTGGCCTTTGCATCCCTAGTAGCCCGGCGAAGGATACTGCTCATGTGGAAGGAAGCCAAGCCTCCGGGCGTGGAGACCTGGATAAACGACATGGCAGGGTTTATAAAACTGGAACGGTTAAAGTTTGCACTAAGGGGTTCGGCTCAGGGGTTCACCAGGCGGTGGCGACCGTTCATTAACTACCTCGCAGAACGATAAAGGAAATGGGAAGGTAACAGCAGCAACCCAGGGGGGAGGGGGGGGGGGGGCGGGGGAGGGCCCAGGTGGGTCCTCAGGGGTGTTTTTGTAAAGATATTGGTACTTGGTTATGTATATTGAATTGCTGATTTTATTATTTGGGAGAGCTATTATTTTTGTTATGGCAGTTGCCATTTAGTTCATATATTATTTATTTATTTGTTAAAATACGGTCACGGTTATTTATATTGTTTTGCTGTTGTAAAAAGGGAAAAACCTTTGTACTGTTTTCTTTGGCCGAAAAAGTTGAATAAAATATATTATTTTAAAAAAAGTACACTTTCCACATCGGGTACCGAGATTGCCAAGCAGACGGCCTCAGTCATTTGCCGTTGCCAGTGAACACCCCATACCAGCCTGTGGCGGATGAGCTAATCGCGGCACTGAATCTCACGGACACCTCGCTGTTGACGACAGCACAATTGCGCCCTTGGATAAAGAGGGACCTGATGCTCGCGAAGCTTCACCTTCTGCTATTGAACAGCGGTAAGAAGGAAGCCCTTTTCTGTGTCCCTGCGATCCTTCGCTCAAAAGTTCTCCGAACTGGGTTTACAGGGTGGAGTGATTTTGTGGGGTGCTCGGGTCATTATTCCCACTCCAGGACAGGGAGCCCTGTTACAGGGCGTGCATGATGGCCATCTGGGGGCTTCAATGGCACGGAGCTACGTCTGGTGGCTCGGTACCAATGGAGATATCAAGTGCATTGTAAAGAACTCCCAGCACGCGGAGAGTTTCTGTCATCGGCGGCTGTTTTTACCCCATGAGAGAACAATAATCGATTGCCTAATGGAGCTCATTGAATAGCAGCTCCCCAGGTAGGGGGTGGAGACCCACCACCTGGGGCTCGTTAAGGCATAGGATAAAAGCAGACCCAAGTCAGGGCCTGGTGAGACCTATCCTCTCAGTAGGGTCTGCACAGGGAGTGAGATGCTTTGTAAAGTGTGACTTGTATATATGTAAATAAATTCACCTACGTTTATGACTGTTTCCTTATGCGTTATTATACTTTGCTGAGTAAATGCCGCTTCATAGTGCTGTTGCTGACCCCTTCCATCATTTTACTGAATATCGCACTGAGACGATAATTGGCTGAATTGGATTGGTCTTGTTTCTTGCGTACAAGGTATACCTGGGCAATTTTCCACATTGCCAGGTAGATGCCAGTGTTATAGCTGTACTGGAACAGCTTGCTTAGAGTTGTGGCAAGTTCTGCACCACAAATCTTCAGTAATATTGCCGGAATATTGCCCATAGCCTTTGCATTCTCCAGTGCTATTTTTTGGTATCACAGGAGTGAATCGAATTGGCTGAAGACTGGTATCCGTGATTCTGGGGACCTCCAAAGAAGGCCAAGATCGACCATGAACTTGGCACCTCTGGTTGAAGATTGTTGTGAATGCTTCAGTCTTAAATTTTGCATTGATGTGCTGGGCTGCTCCATCATGGAGGATGGGAATATTTGTGGAGCCTCCTCCCCCAGTAAGTTGTTTGATTGTCCACTGACATTCACAATTGAATGTGGCAGGACTGCAAAGCTTATAATCCGTTGGTTGTGGAATTGATTAACTCTGTTCATTCATTGCTGCTTCCGCTGTTTGGCGTGCACGTAGTCCTGTATTTTAGCTTCACTCGGTTGACACTTAATTTTTCGGTATGTCTGGTGCTGCTCCTGGCATGCTCTCCTGCACTCTTCATTGAACCGGGGTTGATCCCCTGGATTGGTGATAATGGTCGAGTGAGAGACAGGTCAGGCCATGAGGTCTTGTGGTTGAGTACAATTCTACTGCGTCTCATGGATACCCAGCCTTGAGTTTCTAGATCTGTTCAAAGTCGATCGGATTTAGCATGGTGGTGGTGCCATATAACACGATGGAGGGTAGCTTTAATGTGAAGATGGGACTTTGTCTCCACAAGGATTGTGTGGTGGTCACCCCAACCGATACAGTCATGGACAGATAGATCTGTGGCAGGCTAGTCCAGCAACAATACTACTACACCATCACCTCCCCATGTGGACATCACTGGCAGCATTTGTCATCCTTAATGGTCCTGGAGAAGGTGGTGGTGAACTGCCTTATTGAACCGCTGCAGTCCATGTTGCAGGCATATCTGCAGTGCTCTTAGGGAGGGTTCCAGGATTGTGACCCAGCGACAGTGAAGGAACAGTGATATAATTCCAAGTCAGGGTGGTGAGTGGCTTGGAGGGTAGCTTCCAAGTGGTGATGTTCCCATTGTTATGGGCGAGGCCTTTTCAGAACCCCTAAAATGTATCATGGAATACAACCAACCTCTCTCTCCCTTTAATGGATTTGTTGCTTTTCCTAGCACACGGCTTTTTCCCTCGGTGTGGAATTAAAATTATGGACACGTGGGTTTTGAAACACAAAACACTGTTTATTCCATGAACTCAACTTAACATCTTAAATAAACATTGGATCTCTTAACACCCCTTACTTCAAAGATAACTCAGAAAATATTGCAACAGTAAATAATTCCTTAAAATGTTCCTTCAAGCTTCCAAGAGACTTAACACCTTTAAACAAAATCACATCAGGTTAAAGGCTTCACTATTATAAGTTTAAATCACCCAAATGATCCAGAGATAGTCTTTCATGGCAGAGATCCAGCTCACTGCAAAACACAGACACACACCCAGCTCTTTTCAAAACTGAAACTAAAAACCTGCAAAACTAAACTGCAAAATGGCTGACCTGACCTCAGCCCCACCCACTCTCTGACATCACTGTTTTCTTAAAGGTACATTGCTTAAACATCCATGTCTTAAAAGTACTCTCACATGACACCATGCTTCAGCTGGCCTTGTCCTTCTAGGTGGTAGAAGTCATAGGTTTGGAACGTGCTGTTGAAGGAGCCTTGATAAGTTTCGACAGTGTGTCTTGTAAATGTGCTGCATCTGTGCGTCGGTGGTGGAGGGAGTGAATGCTTAAGCTGGTGGGGGAGGTGCCAATCAGTGGGATGCTTTGTCCAGGATGGTGTCGGGCTTCTTGGAGCTGCACTCATCCAAGCAAGTGAAAATTATTCCTTCACACTCCTATAATAATCATCTTTATTGTCACAAGTAGGCTTACATTAGCACTCCAATGAAGTTACTGTGAAGAGCCTCTTGTCACCATATTCCAGTACCTGTTTGGCTACACAGAGGGAGAATTCAGAATGTCCAAATTACCTAACAGCACGCCTTTCGGGACTTATGGGAGGAAACCGAAGCACCCGGAGGAAACCCACGCAGACACGGGGGGAACGTGTAGACTCCACACAGACAGTGACCCAAGCCGGGAATCGAACCTGGGACCCTGGAGCTGTGAAACAACAGTGCTACCCACGGTGCTACCGTGCTGCCCTCCTGACTTCTGCTTTGTAAATGGTGGACAGGTTATGGTGAGGGACTAAGTGAGTTACTCTCTGCAGAATTTCCAACTTCTGACCTACTCTTGTAGCCATAGTATTTTTTGACTGGCCCAGTTTAGTTTCAAGTCAATAGTAACCTCCACAATGTACATAGTGGGGGATTCAGCAATGATAATGCCATTGAGTGTCATGGGGAGATGGTTAGATTTCTATTTTGAAGATGGTCGTTGCTTGGCACTTGTTTAACGAATTATATTCTCCCTTGTCGGCGCAAGCCTTGACGTTGTATTTTCTATGTTCTATGTTGTGCAGGTCTGGTTGCATATTGAGACAGACTGCTGAGGAGTTGCGAATTGTATTGAATTTATCCTTGTAAGAGTGCAATTAAAAGCAATTCTAACAACGATAAATGTCTGAGGTATCGACTGAAGTGGGTAGGTTGGAAAGAGATTGTTGAGGTGCCTATTGCGTATGTACTCGTGTGTCATGGAAAGTCAGCACTTTCCCCATGGTCAAACCACAATTTTCGCAAGTACATGTTTTTAAGGATTCATACAATGCCAAGACAAAGTTGCGTACCTCTTGTCCACTCTGCTATAGACAGGATGGTCCCCAAAATATTTGGGATATAAAAAAGGTACAAAAGACAGAGGACAACTAAGGAGTTAGATCTTGTTGCCGCTCTCTACTGTAAATTTTAAAACCGTTTCATGATTAAATTAACTTTAAATGCTTTAAAATGGTTAGAATGTAAAACTACAGGGAGTGGTGTAGCATTGATGCATTGAAGGAGAAACTAGGGTCGGAATTCTTCAGTAATGGGGCTATGTCCCCACACTCACAGAAAAACGCGCGCGTATCACTCTGGACTTACCTGGAGTAAGTCCAGGGTGATTCTGCGATTTCCAGGGGGCTAGCAGGACCCTGGAGTGCTCGTCGCAGCTCCAGCTGTCGATGCTGAGCCCTGCACTTCCGGCCGGGGGTCTGCGCATGCGCACGGGGGCAGCATCAGTCGGCCGCCCCACGCGACATGGCCGACCCACACCGCGGACCGGCACCGTCAACATAGCCCGTTCTCCCCCCAGGTCGTGCGCGCCCGCTGATCGGTGGCCCCCGATCGGAACCTGGCCATCCTGGAGGCCCCCCGGTGAAGGATCCCCCGCCCCCCCCACCAGGGCGCCGCAGACTCTCTACGCAGCTGCCACGCCAAGAGAAGCCCTAAGTAAATTTCTAAAGTGGTAATGTTCATAATGTTGAATAAAAGTGTAAGGTTTTCTTTGCAATATCAGTGGGAACCAGCTGCACAAATGCTTCTGCCAAGCGAGCATTGCACTCCAGAGACACCGGACCAAGACAGATAGCTGCTGTATAACGAGAGGCTTGGCAGCCAGGTGTGTGAGGATCAGAGGATGAAAAACTGGAGATAGCTTATACAGATTGTAGAATAATTCATACTCTGTTCACAAAAAAAAAAACTGGCTGTGTCCACTTCGTTCACATGAAATGTGGAAGGGAAATTAATGAGTTGCCAACTTAGAAGCATGCTGGGAAATGCTAGACTATAGTTCAACTCTGCTTTTGAACTAAAATAAGTAGATCAGGTACATAAACGAAATACTGCTTAATTCTGGTCTCGGCCGTATTATGATAACACATTGTCCTCCGAAAGATAACAAAATGTGTACTCGAGTTGTTTTTAGCCAAGGGCAAGAACATACGTCCTACGTATTTCAGCTTACGTACTTTCCAAGCTCTATTTAATATAAACATGGCTGTTTACTTCAAGTTGTTATTTCAGACTATAAAAATATGCGTCCTTCAATCGAATCTCAGAGCGCAGTGCACTGGCTTTGCAGCTGGATCACACTCTCTCCGCAAATATATTTGTGTAAATAAATTTCCTTAAATCGAACCTCGATGAATTTGTCTTTATTATAATTTCCACAACGTGAAACATTTTCAAATTTCACGAAAGTAATCATAAAATAAGATGTATGATATCCAATTAATTTGGTGTAACACCGGTGAGCTGTGGTTGAAAAGTAAGAAAAGATCAATTTTATTCCTTCTGGTAAAACAGGCCATCTTCTATTTTCAAAGCAGGTGATACGATTTTCAAAGAAGGTATTTCAATTCATTAAAAAATTCCACCATTTTGTACAAAGGACATCAGGATGACATTGAACTCCTGGCAATCTGCGTGTGTGTGAAATCCAATAACTTGGTTGTAACCCCAGACACCGGATCTCTAGGTCAAACTCTGTCAATCTCTTTCACAACCTATCAATTTCTTCTTCCTTGAACTGATTGTACAACTTCTTAAATTCATCAAAAGTTGATCATTCTTCATAGACTTCCTCTTTCTTGTAAATCTTATACATAAATTGTAATAGAAGAGTTCATCCTTCATCAGTCTCCAAGTCACCCAATCCACTCTGAAAACACTTTGCTTCTAATCTCACTTTTTCCTGACATGGCAAATCCACAGCCGTACCTTGCTTCCTCTGGGTTAACGAGGCAATCCATGTTCACAATTCCACCTAATTTTTCCATTGCTCTGTGGTTCAGATGCGGTAAAAACCAGTGGAGAATGCAGCCTGAGAACCTGCATCCGGCCTCATCCATTTTTGGAGCAGAGATTGCCAGTGTCATGTCAGAGTACCTTTAAAAAATGGGTGCTTAAGAAATGTACCTTTAAGAAATGGGTGTTTATCAGTGATGTCAGAGAGTGGGTGGAGCTGGGCTGTCTGTCAGCTTTTTACTTTCATTTTGAGCAGGCTGCAGGGTGAGTTTTCATTTTGTTTTCAGTTTTGGAGCTGGGAGTCAGACCAAGCTGGTGTGCTGCTGGTCTCTCTGCCATCAAGGGACTGTCTCTTGATCATTTGGTGCATTCATAGAATCATAGAAGTTTACAGCATGGAAACAGGCCCTTCGGCCCAACCAGTCCATGCCGCCCAGTTTTTACCATTAAGCTAGTCCCAGTTGCCCGCACTTGGCCCATAACCCTCTATACCCATCTTACTCATGTAACCATCTAAATGCTTTTTAAAAGACACAATTGTACCCGCCTCTACTACTACCTCTGGCAGCACATTCCAGACACTCACTACCCTCTGAGTGAAGAAATTGCCCCTCTGGGCCCTTCTGAATCTCTCCCCTCTCACCTTAAACCTATGCCCTCTAGTTTTAGACTCCCCCTACCTTTGGGAAAAGATGTTGACTATCTACCTTATCTATGCCCCTCATTATTTTATAGACCTCTATAAGGTCACCCCTAAGCCTCCTACGCTCCAGGGAAAAAAGTCCCAGTCTATCCAGCCTCTCCTTAGAACTCAAACTATCAAGTCCCGGCAACATCCTAGTAAATCTTTTCTGCACTCTTTCTAGTTTAATAATATCCTTTCTATAATAGGGTGACCAGAACTGCACACAGTATTCTAAGTGTGGCCTTACCAATGTCTTGTACAACTTCAACAAGACGTCCCAACTCCTGTATTCAATGTTCTGACCAATGAAACCAAGCATGCCGAATGCCTTCTTCACCATCCTGTCCACCTGCGACTCCACCTTCAAGGAGCTATGAACCTGTACTCCTAGATCTCTTTGTTCTATAACTCTCCCGAACGCCATACCATTAACTGAGTAGGTCCTGGCCTGATTCGATCTGCCAAAATGCATCACCTCACATTTATCTAAATTAAACTCCATCTGCCATTCGTCGGCCAACTGGCCTAATTGATCAAGATCCCTTTGCAATCCTAGATAACCTTCTTCACTATCCACTGTGCCACCAATCTTGGTGTCATCTGCAAACTTACTAACCATGCCTCCTAAATTCTCATCCAAATCATTAATATAAATCACAAATAACAGTGGACCCAGCACCGATCCCTGAGGCACACCACTGGTCACAGGCCTCCAGTTTGAAAAACAACCCTCTACAACCACCCTCTGTCTTCTGTCGTCCAGCCAATTTTGAATCCAATTGGCAACCTCACCCTGGATCCCGTGAGCTTTAACCTTCTGCAACAACCAACCATGCGGTACCTTGTCAAAGGCTTTGCTAAAGTCCATGTAGACAACGTCTACTGCACTGCCCTCATCTACCTTCTTGGTCACCCCCTCAAAAAACTCAATCAAATTTGTGAGACATGATTTTCCACGCACAAAGCCATGCTGACTGCCCCGAATCAGTCCTTGCCTCTCTAAATGCTTGTAGATCCTGTCTCTCAGAATACCTTCTAGCAACTTACCTACTACAGACGTTAGGCTCACTGGTCTGTAGTTCCCAGGCTTTTCCCTGCTGCCCTTCTTAAACAAGGGCACAACATTCGCCACTCTCCAATCTTCAGGCACCTCACCTGTGGCTGCCGATGATTCAAATATCTCTGTTAGGGGACCCGCAATTTTCTCCCTAGCCTCCCACAACATCCTGGGATACATTTCATCAGGTCCCGGGGATTTATCTACCTTGATGCGCTTTAAGACTTCTAGCACCTCCTCCTCTGTAATATGCACACTTCTCAAGACATCACTATTTATTTCCCTTAGTTTCCTAACATCCATGCCTTTCTCCACCGTGAATACTGATGAGAAATATTCATTCAGGATCTCACCCAACTCTTGTGGCTCTGCACATAGATGTCCTTGTTGATCCTTAAGAGGCCCTACTCTGTCCCTAATTACTCTTTTCCCCTTTATGTATCTGTAGAATCTCTTTGGATTCTCCTTTGCATTATTTGCCAAAGCAATTTCATGTCCCCTTTTTTCCCTCCTGATTTCCCTCTTAACTCTATTTCGACAATCTCTATACTCTTCAAGGGATCCACTTGATCCCAGTTGTTTATGTACGTCATATGCCTCCTTCTTCTTTTTGACCTGAGTCTCAATATCTCGAGTCATCCAGGGTTCCCTACTTCTACCAGCCTTGCCCTTCACTCTAAAGGGAATGTGCTTACCCTGCACCCTGGTTAACACATTTTTAAAAGCCTCCCATTTACCAGCCGTCCCTTTGCCTGCCAACAGTCTCCCCCAATCTACCACTGAAAGTTCCTGTCTGATACCATCAAAATTTGCCTTGCCCCAATTAAGAATTTTAACTCTTGGGCCAGACCTATCATTCTCCATAGCTATCTTAAAACTAATGGAGTTATGGTCACTTGTCCCAAAGTGATCCCTCACTAACACTTCTGTCACTTGCCCTTCCTTATTTCCCAAGACGAGGTCAAGTTTTGCCCCCTCTCTAGTCGGTCCATCCACATACTGAATGAGAAATTCCTCCTAAATACACTCAACAAATTTCCCTCCATCCAAGCCCCTAATGCTATGGCTGTCCCAGTCAATGTTGGGAAAGTTAAAGTCCCCTACTATTACCACCCTATTTTTCTTGCAGCTATCTGTAATCTCCTTACATATTTGCTCCTCAATTTCCCGCTGACTATTTGGGGGCCTGTAGTACAGTCCTATCAAGGTGATCTCTCCCTTCTTATTTTTCAGTTCCACCCATATAGACTCAGTGGGCGAACCCTCGGATATATCCCCTCTAAGTACTGCCGTGATGTTCTCCCTAATCAAAAACGCCACTCCCCCTCCTCCCTTATCTCCTGTTCTATCCTTTCTATAGCATCTGTACCCCGGAACATTGAGCTGCCAGTCCTGCCCCTCCCTTAGCCATGTTTCAGTCATAGCTATAATATCCCAGTCCCATGTGCCCATCCATGCCCTGAGTTCATCCGCTTTGCCCGTCAGGCCCCTTGCATTGAAATAAATGCAGTTTAATGTAGACTTTCCTTGCTCTCTGCCCTGCTTTATCTGGTCTTCAGAATGATAAATGTTCTCAGCAGTGAATGTAAACCTAATGTGCTTCTGTTAAAAGGTGTTTCTTTTGTCTTCTGGATGTTGTTTGGGAATTTATAAAGGATTACTTAGTGTTGTATTCTTTGGGGGTTGTATTTGAATTAATGGTTGCTAAGATGGTCACTGTATGTTTTAAAAAGGTTAACTTGAGTTCATAGAATAAACATTGTTTTGCTTTTAAAAATATTTTTCCATTTCTGCTGTACCACACCTGTAGAGTGGGCCGTGTGCTCCCCATCCACAATCTAGTAAAAGTTGTGGGTCAGGGGAACTCCATGATACACTTTGGGGTTCTCTAAACCCTGGCCCATAACACCAGGAATAGTACATTTCTTATTTTTTTCCCCCCAGAAGAAAAGAGACAAAAAATTCCTTATTCAAATTCCAGTCACCTGCATTCAAAGTTCACTCTGTATTAAAGTCACTGTTCACATTTTGTGTAAAGGATGAATCTGAAACCAGTCTTTTCCTTCGGCCACAGTCCTCCCCTTTCACTCCTCTTACACCAATGTCAGCCAGTTCTTATATACTTAAGAATACTTCCCTAATGTTTCCCAATTCCCAACAGTTACAAACTAAAGCATACACTTCAAAGGTTTCCAACATTAACAAAGAGAAGTTATGAAAAGAGACTGACAGCTCGTATACAAGGGAATCCTAAAGCCTTCTATAGATGGTTGAATAGTAAAACGGTGGTAAAAGACGGAGTGGAGCTAATTAGAGACCAAAATGGGGATTTTTGCATGGAAGCAGAGGGCATAGTTGAGATATTTGATGAATATGTTGCATCGGTCTTTACCAAGGACGAAGATGCCATCCAGGCCATGATGAAAAATTAGGTTGTTCAGACAGTGGAAAGGCTTGTAACTGACAAGGAGGAAGTATTGGATAGGCTGTTGATAAGGCACCAGGGCCGGATGGGATACATACAAGAATAGTGAGGGAAGTGAGAGTGAAAACTTCAGATGGAGTGGCCATAGTTTTCCTGTCTTCTCTAGACTCGGGGGTGGTGCCAGAGGACTGGAGAATTTCACCTCCTGAGAGGGTGGTGGAGGCAGCTTCAACTGAAGCGTTCAAAAAGGACTTGGATTATCAGAAAAGGAAGAATGTGCAGGGCTACAGGGAGAAGGCGAGGGAACGTTTCTCGGTACAGTGTTCCTTCACACGGCTGGTAAATATGTGGAAAAATGAATGGTCACCTGTGCTGTAACAATTGTTATGGGCCAGGGTTTAGAGAACCCCAAAGTGTATCATGGAGTTCACCTGACCAACAACTTTTAATAGATTGTGGTATGGGGAGCACATGGCTCACTCTACAGCTGTGGTACAGCAGAAATGGAAAAGTATTTTTTAAAGCAAAACAATGTTTATTCTATGAACTCAAGTTAACCTTTTTAAAACATACAGTGAACATCTTAGCAACCATTATTTCAAATACAACCCCCAAAGACTACAACACTAAGTAATCTTTTAAGCTTTCCTTTTTAACATCATACGACTTAAAAACAAAACTTTTATCAGAATCACATCAGGTTAAAGTCACTACTGAGAACATTTATAATTCTGAATTCACCAAATGATCGAGAGATAGTCTTTTCATGGCAGAGAGATCAACAGTACAGCTGCTCTATCTGGCTTCAGCTCCCACACTCAAAACAAAACTAAAACACACCCTGCAGCAAACAGCCTAAAACAAAAGTAAAACGCTGACAGACAGCCCAGCTCCACCCACTCTCTGACATCACTGCAGTCGTAAACACCCATTTCTTAAAGGCACTCTCACATGACACAATTCTGTGATTTTGTGTTCATTCTTGTCAAGAAAGATCATGCTGGAAGGTATGTGCTAGTAATATCTGCGACTGACCAGCTCATTCCTTTATGATAGAAATATCCACATTCTGGTCATGATTTGTTTCTACTTTGGATGTGTAGCTGGTGTAGATTTGCAAACTGAGGGTGGGATTAATGGCCCTTCCCACTGCGAGATCTTCTGGTCCCACCGAAGGTGACCCCCTCCTCGTGGCGGGTTCCCGGGTGATGGGGCGGGCGAGTCACGCAGAACGCCAAAGACATCAGTGGGACTGGAAAATCCCACACCGAGTCATCAAAAGAGGCATGTGGGTTATTAGAGCTAGGCGGTCTCGTGGCGTCGTGATTAGCCACCCTCCCTCTGGGCTTGAAGCTCTAGTTCCAAGTCCCACTTCAGGACCTGATGGCTATGGAAGGTGTGTTCATCCCGTGGCCAAACAGGTTGATTATCAGTCTGTACATCCTTCCAGAAGAGTGCAGGAGATTCTTGGAAAGCCATATTAGCAATGGCAAACCACTGCAGTACTTTGCCAAGCATAATCATGGACCAATCCAATGGAATTCCATTGACACCAAATGCCCTCTTAGGGCTTGTAACCTGAAGGAGGAGGCTTGGAATTAAATCCATTTTAATTATTGGAAAAGCTGCATGTATTTCTTGCACATGCTTTTGTTTAACATACTTCCCTGATTCTTATCCAAGTCTAGTTGAACAATTAAACTGGCTGGGCACAAAGTTGTGGTGGCTTAGAACTGAGTGCTATAATGAAACATCCCAAGATCCAGGACATTTTACGGAAGAATAAAACATTTAAATAATTGAAGATGAAGAAATGTGTGTCGGAATCTTCAACTTTGGGTGACCCTAGGAATATAAAGTTGATTTTATTTAGTGATGCCTCTCATGCAAGCCTTTGTGATGGGTTTTAAGTGCAGCAGGTTTTATAATATTTATACTGGGGGAAATGGGAAGCATTGCCCCTTGGCTTAGGAAGTCAAGAAAATAAGGTGAAAACTGAAAAAGTACCCTGGCTGCTGAGACTCGAGCACTTGTCGTATTCTTTCTTTCAAAGATATTCGGGTAAATTAGGGAGATGCTGCGTTTTGTATAGACGATTATTCCCTTTGAGATAACACATACTCCGCAAAGTGTATAAATGAAAGAAGATTAAGAATAATGGTGGGCACTGCTGGCTCACAGTTCCAGGGACCCGGGGTCAATTCTGGCCTCGGGTGACTGTGTGGAGTTTGCAATTTCTCTCTGTGCCTACGTGGCCTTCCTCCGGGTGCTCCGGTTTCCTCCCAAACTCCAAAGATGTGCAGGTTAGGTGGACTGGCCATGCTAAATTGCCCCTTAGTGTCCAGGGGTGTGTAGATTAGGTTAAGGGGCTATTGGGATAGGGCGAGGGAGTGGGCCTGGGTGGATTGCTCTATCAGAGGGCCGGTGCAGACTCGATGGGCCTTCTGCACTGTAGGGATTCTATGATTCAAATCTTAAACAAATAGTTGAGAAAAAGTCAATCTCCAAGCTCAAATGGGTAGATACAAGCCATCAGTTGTCAGATTGTTTGATCAAAGGGAATGCTTCAAGTGAGAAATGATTGGGAGTATTAGAAGTAAAACGCCTCATGATGTGAGTCTCCCTGATTTCGCTTTCATCAGTTTTTTTGACTGAAAATAAAAATACACCTTTTATTCTTTAAAGGGAATCTGTTAATGATGGAATCGTTTTACCCTATTTTGAGGAACATAAAATAAATGAAATAAACTGAGGAAACAAATTAAAGAGGCAGTCCCCTCAAGTGGTACTGCCTGCGTGGTACGGTGGCTCAGTGGTTAGCTCTGCTGCCTCACAGCACCAGGGACCTGTGTTCGAATCCAGCATTGGTTGTCTGTGTGGATTTTGCACATTCTCCCCTTGTATGCGTGAGCTTCCTCCAGGTGCTGCGGTTTCTTCCCACAGTTCAAAGCTGTGCATAAGGTGGATTGGCTATGATCAATATGCAGAGCTACAGGGGCAGGGCGGGGGAGTGGGTCTAACTTGAGTGCTCCTTCGGAGGTTAAATGACCTCCATCTCGACTGTAGGGATTCTATGGAAACAAAAAGCAAATCACGAATAAAACTTAAAACATCCCCGATAAAAGAGTCAATTGAGCGGCTGGAGCTTAGATTGGACGCCCAAGATCGGGCGATCCAGAAGGTAGAGAAGGCGCTGGCTGAGCAGGAGGAACATCAAACTGCGGTGGAGTTGGAGGTGGGGATGCTGAGAGACCAGCAGAAGAAATTCCTGGAGAAGGTGGAGGACCTAGAGAATAGGGCCCGCCGGCAGGACTTGAGAATCGTTGGGCTCCCGGAGGGGTCTGAAGGAGCGGACGCTGGGGCATACATCGCAGACATGTTTGAGAAGCTGCTGGGGGATGGGGCATTCTCCCGGCCCTTGGAGGTGGACAGGGCTCACAGAGCACTCGCAAGGAAGCCACGAATGGGAGACCGCCCCGAGGGCAATGGTGGTGAGATTCCATAAGTACTTGGATAAGGAGCGCATTCTACAGTGGGCCAAGCAGACACGGAGCTGTAAGTGGGACAATAGTATCTTGCGGGTTTACCAAGACCTGAGTGTGGAGGTGGCCAGGAGAAGAGCAGGCTTCAACCAGATTAGGTCAATCCTTTTTAAGAAAAAGGAGACATTCGGACTGTTGTATCCGGCCCGTCTCTGGGTCACGCACGAGGACCAGCACTTTATTAGAGTCGCCCGAGGGGGCGTTGGACTTCGCGAAAAGGAAAGGACTGGCGGTGGACTGAGAACTTTTGAACTTTGCGGCAACGTTATTGTTTTGTTTTTTTTGTTTTTCTGTTGTTTTTTTTAAAGTTTCTCGTTTTTCGTTAGTGGAAGCTGTTTGTAATGCCTTTTGCATTGATTTGGGACCAGCGGTAGAGATGAGTGAGTTAAGGTTTTAATTTGCAATGTTGGGGGATGGAGGGGTGTAGATCTTGGGTGTTTTTCTGTCGGGCAATTGTGTGGGGATTGTTTGATGTTGGACTATGTTTGTGTGAGTGGGTGCGGAGGGTGGGGAGGGTGGGGAGGGAACAATAGGTGGGAGACTATCCGGCACCAGGGATGGGGGCCACCAAGTTAGCTGGGCGGGCTAGCTCACGGAAGCGCAGTGGGGGGTGTGCATATGTTTGGTTTATTAAAGGGGTTGGGTTAGAGTGTTGTTACTGGGGGAAGGGGTAGAGTGGGTAAATGTTCTGCTGATGAGGGAGGGACTTGGGCTAAGGGACAGAGAGGAGGTTGGGGCGGAGGCTGCCTGGGGGCGGACCGGTGGAGGCCCGGAGCATGGGCTGGAGGCGAGCCCAAAAAAGGGATGGCTGATCGGCGAAGGGGGGGGGGGGGGAAATGAGCCCCCCAACTAGGCTGATCACCTGGAATGTTCGAGGATTAAATGGGCTGGTCAAGAGGGCACGTGTGTTCGCGCATCTTAGGGGACTGAAAAATGATGTGGTAATGTTGCAGGAGACGCAACTTTGAGTAACTGACCAGATTAGATTGAGGAAAGGCTGGGTCAGTCAGGTCTTTCACTCGGGACTAGACTGAAAGACTAGAGGGGTCGCGATCCTGATCAATAAGCGGGTGGTGTTTGAGGTGGGTAGAATAGTCTCAGATGTGGGAGGTCGGTACATTATGGTCAGTGGGAAACTGGAGGGGGTGCAGGTGGTATTAGTAAATGTGTGTGCACCAAATTGGGATGGTGTGGAGTTTATAAAGAGGATGCTGGGGAAGATACCGGACCTGGACTCACACAGGTTGATCATGGAGAGGGACTTCAACACAGTTATTGACCCTGGCCTGGACCGGTCAAGCTCGAAAACGGGTCGGGTGCCAGCAATGGCAAAGAAACTAAAAGGGTTCTTGAGCAGATTGGGGGGGGGGGTCCATGGAGATTTGGGCAGCCGAGGGTAATGGAGTTCTCCTTACACGTGCATAAAGTGTTCTCTCAGATCGATTTCTTTACTTTGTGCAGGGCCTTGCTGGCTGGGGTGGTGGGCACGGGGTACTCGGCGATCACAATCTCAGACCATGCTCCGCACTGGGTTGACCTGCAGATTAGTAAAGACAGTAACCAGCGCCCGCACTGGAGGTTAGATGTGGGATTTTTGGCTGATGAAGGGGTGTGCGAGCGGCTGAGGAAATGTATTCAGAACTACATGCAGGTCAACAACATGGGGGAAATTTCAGCAGCGGCGGTCTGGGGAAGCACTGAAGGCGGTGGTCAGAGGGGAGCTGATCTCGATACGGGCCCACAGGGAGAAGGGAGACAGGGCAGAGACGGACCGACTGGTAAAGGAGATACTACAGATCGATCGGAGGTATGCGGAGACCCCAGAGGCAGGGTTTTTAATGGAACGGCGGAGACTACAGGCGAGTTCGACTTGTTAACCACAGGGAGAAGCAGCTGAGAAAGGCGAGGGGGGCGATCTTTGAGCATGGAGAGAAGGCCAGCAGAATGCTTGCACAGCAGCTTAGAAATAGGGAGGCAGCCAGGGAGATAGGGAAAGTAAATGACGGAGATGGGAACCTGGTTGGGGATTCAGCAGGGGTGAATAAGGCGTTTAGGGATTTCTACAGTAGGCTGTACAGGTCGGAACCCCGTACGGACCGGAGGGGATGAGGTACATCTTGGGGGGGCTGAATTTCCCAAAGGTGGACGGGGAGCTGGTAGAAGGGCTGGGGGCCCCGATCAGGTTTGAAGAGATAGTGGAGGGTCTGAAGGCCATGCAGTCGGGTAAAGCCTCGGGGCCGGACAGGTACCCAGTGGAGTTTTATAAAATGTTCTCTGGGATATTGGGGCCAGTGTTGATGAGGATGTTCAATGAGGCAAGGGAAAGAGGGGTGCTGACGATGTCACAGGCCATGACTTAGCTGATTCTGAAGCGGGACAAGAACCCGGAGATGTGCGGGTCCTGCAGGCCGTTATCCCTGTTGAATGTGAATGCTAAATTGCTGGCCAAAATTTTGTCCTCCAGGATTGAGGATTGTGTTCCAGACGTTATTGTGGGGGACCAGACGGGGGTTGTTAAGGGTAGGCAGTTTGTGGTTGTTATGGGCGAGGTGTTTTCCGAACCCCAAAATGTACCATGGAGTTCAACCAACCTCTCCCTTTAATGGATTTGTTGCTTTTCCTAGCACACGGCTTTTTCCCTCGGTGTGGAATTACAATTATGGACATGTGGGTTTTTAAACACAAAACACTGTTTATTCCATGAACTCAACTTAACATCCTAAATAAACATTGGATCTCTTAACATCCCTTACTTCAAAGATAACTCAGAAAATATTGCAACAGTAAATAACTCCTTAAAATGTTCCTTCAAACTTCCAAGAGTCTTAACACCTTTAAACAGTATCACATCAGGTTAAAGGATATATATATTTTCAGTAGAATGGCAGAGATATATTAGCTTGGGTGACTTCAGCTCCAGCACCTTGCTTTTTTCATGCAGCTCTCTGGAAACACACAGACACACCCAAGCTGCTTTCTCAAACCTGGCTTTCACCCTTCAAGCAGATCACAGAAAACCAGAACTTCTCAAGCTGCTGTCTCAAACTGGCTTTCTACTTTTAAACTGCTCTCAGCAAAACCAGTCAGACACTTTTCAAACTGCAAAACCAAACTGCAAAAATGGCTGACCTGACCTCAGCCCCACCCACTCTCTGACATCACTGTTTTCTTAAAGGTACATTGCTTAAACATCCATGTCTTAAAGGTACCCTCACATGACAGTGGTCAATGTAAGAAGGTTGTTAAACGTGATCATGATGCCCTCGGAAGATAGGGAGGTGGAGGTAGTGATCGCAATGGATGCAGAAAAGGCTTTTCATCGGGTAGAATGGGATTATCTGTGGGAGGTACTGGGATGGTTTGGATTTGGGCGGGGCTTTATGGACTGGGTCAGGTTGCTGTATCAGGCTCCTGTGGCAAGCGTACGGACGAATAGGGCAACATGGGACTATTTTAGACAGCACCGGGGGACAACACAGGGATGCCCCCTCTCCCCACTGTTGTTGACGCTGGCTATAGAGCCATTGGCAATTGCTCTGAGAGCCTCAAGGGGCTGGTCCGGGGGGGAGGGGGGGGGGGCCTTCTGTATGTATCGGACCCATAGAGGGGATGGAAGAAATCATGAGGATTCTCGGGGAATTTAGCCAGTTTTCGGGGTATAAGCTAAATATGGGGAAAAGCGAGATGTTTGCGGACAAGCGAGGGGACAGAAGAGGCGATTGTGGGAGCAGCCGTTTAGATTAGTAAGGGGAAAGCAGGGATTGAGAAGGTGGAGGATTTGTTTATAGAGGGGAGCTTTCCGGGTTGGAGTTGGAGAGGGGAAACGGATTCAGCTATCTGCAGGTGCGGGACTTCCTACGTAAACTGGTGTCATCCTTCCCGCTCCTATCGCTAAGAGGGATTCAGGACAGGGTAGTTTCCAGAGGGTGGGTAGGAGAAGGGAGCGTCTCGGACATTTACAAGGAACTTATGGGGTCAGAGGAGACGCAGACCGAGGAGCTGAAGCGCAAGTGGGAGGAGGAGCTTGGAGGAGAGATAGAGGATGGTCTATGGGCGGACACGTTGAGTAGAGCCAACGCGTCCGCAACATGTGCCAGGTTCAGCCTGATACAATTCAAGGTCATTTATCAGGCTCACATGACAAGTGGCCCGGATGAGCAGATTCTTTTGGGTGGAAGACAAAATGTGCAGGAGGACCGGCGAACCACGTCCACATGTTCTGGACATGTCCGAAGCTTGGGGGATTTTGTCAGGGGTTTGCAGATGTCATGTCCACGGTGTTAAAAACAAGTGTGGCGCTGAGTCCAGAGGTGGCGATTTTCAGGGTGTTAGAAGTCCCGGGAATCCAGGAGGAGAAAGAGGCAGACGTTCTAGCCTTTGCTTCCCTGGTAGCCCGGAGATGGATATTATTAGCTTGGAGGGACTCAAAGCCCCCGAAGTCAGAGACCCGTCTATCGGACATGGCGAGTTTTCTCTGTTTGGAGAAAATCAAGTTCGCCTTGAGAGGGTCACTGTTAGGGTCCGCCTCCGGAGGTGGCGACTGCTTGTCAACTTCTTTGCGGAAAATTAATCGGCAGCAGACTTAGCTTAGAGAAGGGGGTTAATAAAGGTGGGACCTGTAAGGAAGTGAGACGGCTTTTGCACTATGTTTATAATTTCATGTACATTGTTTATTGTGTTGTTGTTACAATACCAAAAATACCTCAATAAAATGTTTATTAAAAAAAATTTAAAACATCAAATCAAAATGTGATTAAGGGGGTCAGTAAGGCACACCTGTCCCTGGGACACCCTCCAAGCTCAGGAAGCTTTGACGGTGCTGGTGGACTCCGCATGCTCCCTCTCTGGGGTCACCTGACTACAAATGCAGCAGCGGTAGAGGGGAAGACAGTCCGGTCGGGCGACCCACTCGGTCGTCCACTGCCTGGACCTGTTGATTGAAAGTGGAATCCTGTTACAATGAAGGGCACATTTTAGGTTGTAAGTGAGAGCAGCTGTTACTAATTGGGGAAAGAAGGGGGAATTATTCTCGAGTATATAAGATCTGGTTTACACAATTGTGAGGGGAGGAAAAGTCTGTGACTACGCGCGGTGGTTTTGTGAATAAACTGGTGTTGAGGAAAAGACTGGCTCCAGATTTGTCCTTTACTCCAAGTATGAATGGTGACTTTAACACGTTTTGCCCCTCTTATTTGCTTTTTCACTCCCCCTCTGAAACTCCTATAGTCAGCCTAGTTCTCGGTTGCACTACCGCCTGAAACCCGTCGATGAAGCCTTTTTCTACTTCATTTTAAATCTCTATCTCTTCTAACCATGTTAAAAGGTGCTGAAAATTGGCAGACAGCTTTTCCCTCAAAATAAACTCAGTTGCAAATGCTCCTTTGGAGTTGAACAATGATACTCTCCCTTCTCTTCCGCAACAAACGAGCACCATGCCATTTTCCAAATTGCCAGACACAATTTTCATTTGCATGGGCCTTTCAACAGCATTGTGGTGCCACACTTGCAGGGAATGAAAATGAAAATGAAAATCGCTTATTGTCGCAAGTAGGCTTCAAATGAAGTTACTGAGAAAAGCCCCTAGTCGCCACATTTCCGGCGCCTGTTCGGGGAGGCTGGGACGGGAATCGAACCGTGCTGCTGGCCTGCCTTGGTCTGCTTTCAAAGCCAGCAATTTAGCCCTGTGCTAAACAGCCCCTACAATGGCTTGTAGTTTTCCTCATGGCATTGCAAGCTCAGGTAAAAGCTGGAGACTTTGCAATTTTCAATGAAGAAACAAAAATACAACTAACCTAATGCGTGCAAGAAGCTGGAGCTTGATGTGAGCCTCATTGGCTAGGCCACCATTATTCATCCTAATTTACATTGAGAAGGTGGTGGTGAGCTGCCTTCTTGAACTGCTGCAGCCTGTTTTTGCAGATAAACTCACAGTGCAGTAAGGAAGGGAGTTCCAGGATTTTGACCCAGTGACAATGAAGGAACAACAATAAATGACTAAGTCAGGAGGGTGAGTGGCTTCCAGGTGGTGGTGTTCCCATGTGTCTGCTGCCCTTGTCCTTCTAGACGGAAGTGGTCATGAGTTTGGAAGGTGCTGTTGAAGGAGCCTCGGTGAGTCTTTACAATATGTAACATTACACACACGAGCTGTTTAACATAACATATACACAACCATTAACTGGGTATTAAATGTAACAGCGAACACAAACACACACACTAACTGGATTTCTAGCTGCGGTGCAGTTGATGCCCTCCTGAGTCAAAGGGGCCAGGATTGAAAACCCACCCAGGATTTCAGCATAAACATCAAAACATAAAGATCATACAAACCCGCCTCCCATCCATTGACTCCATCTACACCTCCCGCTGCCTTGGGAAAGCGGGCAGCATAATCAAAGATCCCTCACACTTACTCACTCTTCCAACTTCTTCCATCGGGCAGGAGATCCAAAAGTCTGAGAACACGCACGAACAGATTCAAAAACAGCTTCTTCCCCACTGTCACCAGACTCCTAAACAACCCTCTTATGGACTGACGTAATTAATACTACACTCCTGTATGCTTCACCCGATTCCGTATACATCAATATGTATTTATATTGTGTACCTAGTGTTGCCCTATTATGTATTTTCTTTTCATGTACTATATGATCTGTTTGAGCTGCTTTCGGAAAAATACTTTTCACTGTACCTCGGTACACACGACAAGAAGCAAATCCAATCTAATCCAAAGCGGGCACCCACAAGCAGGACTGAAGGAGGGCCACACAGTTAAAGTGTCATCTTCCAGATCAGATTTTAAATTGAGCCCCACCTGCCTCCTCGGGTGGATCAAAGAGATCCCATTCCAAGGGAAGGTAGGAGAGCTGGAAAGCAACCCCTGGTGTCCTCGCCAATGCACAGCCCTGTCATCAACGTCACAAAATTGGATCATCTGCTCAATTTGCCATTGCTGTTTGAGAGAGTTTGGGGTGGGCCAACTATCGCTGGCCCTCTATCCAGCTCCCCCACTCCACCCCCCCCCCCCCACCCCCCCGCTACAGTATAAATCTGACCCTATTCCTATTTCCAGTTCTCTCTAGCTTTGACAGAGAGTCATCCAGACTGAAAACGTTAGCTCCCTTTCCTCTCCACAGTTGCTCCTCAGACCTGCTGAGATTGTCCAGTATTTTCGGTTTGCTACCAGCATCCGCAGTAATGTGCTTTTATAATCCTAACTGACATGGTCTCTCCTCATATGACAGTCCCGCATCCCAGGAATCAGCTTGGTAAATCTTTGCTGCATTCCCTCCACAGCAAGAACATCCTTCCTCAGATACGGACACCAAAACTGCACACAATACTCCAGGTGTGGCCTCACCAATGTCCAATACAATTGCAGTAAACTATCCCTTTTCCTATACGTAAATCCTCGTTAATGAAGGCCAACATACCATCTGCCTTCTTTACTGCCTGATGTACCTGCGTGCCTACTTTCAGCGACTGATGCACTGGGGCTCCAAGGTCTTGCTGAGAATCCACCACTCGTAATTTACACTCATTCAAATAATAATCTGCCTTCCTATTTTTGCTACCGAAGCAGATAACCTTGCATTTATCCACATTATACTGCATAAAATCAGCCATGCATGTCCCCACTCACTCGACCGGTCCAAACCCCGCTGAAGCATCTCTGCATCCTCCTCACAGCTCACCCAACTTTGTATCATCTGAAAATTTGGAGATAACACAGTTCCCTCGTCCAAATGATTAATATATAATGTGGACAGTTGGGGTCCTACAACAGATCCCTCTGGTACCCCACTAAGCACTGCCTGCCAATTGGAAAAAGACCCATTTATTTCAAAGTTTTGCTTCTGGTCTGCTAACCAGCTTTCAATCCATCTCAAGATACTACCCCCAATCCCATACGCTCTAAGTTTACATAGTAATCTGCTATGTGAGACCTTATCGAAAGCCTTCTGAAAGTCTATATAGATCATATCCAATGGTTTCCCCTGGTCAACTACTAGTTACATCTTCAAAGAATTCCAGTAGTTGTGTCAGCTAGATTTCCCTTTCGTAAATACATGCTGGATTTGGCTGATTATATCAATGCTTTTCAAATATAGATACACGGACTGGGTGTTTAATGTAACTGCACAGACACACTGACTGGGTGTTTAATGTAACTGTGTACCCACACGCTGACTGGGTGTTTAATGTAACTGTGTACAGACATACTGACTGGGTGTTTAATGTAACTGTGTACAGACACACTGACTGGGTGTTTAATGTAACTGTGTACAGACACACTGAATGGCTGTTCAATGTTACTGTGTACAGACACATGGACTGGCTGTTTAATGTAACTGTGTACAGACACACTGACTGGGTGTTTAATGTAACTGTGTACAGACACACTGACTGGGTGTTTAATGTAACTGTGTACAGACACACTGAATGGCTGTTCAATGTTACTGTGTACAGACACACTGAATGGCTGTTCAATGTTACTGTGTACAGACACACTGACTGGGTGTTTAATGTAACTGTGTACAGACACACTGACTGGGTGTTTAATGTAACTGTGTACAGACACACTGAATGGCTGTTCAATGTTACTGTGTACAGACACACGGACTGGCTGTTTAATGTAACTGTGTACAGACACACTGACTGGGTGTTTAATGTAACTGTGTACAGACACACTGAATGGCTGTTCAATGTTACTGTGTACAGACACACTGACTGGGTGTTTAATGTAACTGTGTACAGACACACTGACTGGGTGTTTAATGTAACTGTGTACAGACACACTGAATGGCTGTTCAATGTTACTGTGTACAGACACACGGACTGGCTGTTTAATGTAACTGTGTACAGACACACTGACTGGCTGTTTAATGTAACTGTGTACAGACACACTGACTGGGTGTTTAATGTAACTGCACAGACACACTGAGTGGGTGTTTAATGTAACTGTGTACAGACACACTGACTGGGTGTTTAATGTAACTGTGTACAGACACACTGACTGGGTGTTTAATGTAACTGTGTACAGACACACTGAATGGCTGTTCAATGTTACTGTGTACAGACACACGGACTGGCTGTTTAATGTAACTGTGTACAGACACACTGACTGGCTGTTTAATGTAACTGTGTACCCACACACTGAGCGGGTATTTAATGTAACTGTGTACAGACACACTGACTGGGTGTTTAATGTAACTGTGTACAGACACACTGACTGGGTGTTTAATGTAACTGTGTAAAGACACACTGACTGGGTGTTTAATGTAACTGTGTACAGACACACTGACTGGCTGTTTAATGTAACTGTGTACAGACACACTGACTGGCGATTTAATGTAACTGTGTACAGACACGCTGACTGGGTGTTTAATGTAACTGTGTACAGACACACTGACTGGGTGTTTGATGTAACTGCACAGACACACTGATTGGCTGTTTAATGTAACTGTGTACAGACACACTGACTGGCTGTTTAATGTAACTGTGTACCCACACACTGACTGGGTGTTTAATGTAACTGTGTACAGATACACAGACTGGGTGTTTAATGTAACTGTGTACAGACACACTGACTGGCTGTTTAATGTAACTGTGTACAGATACACAGACTGGGTGTTTAATGTAACTGTGTACAGACACACTGACTGGGTGTTTAATGTAACTGTGTACAGACACACTGACTGGCTGTTTAATGTAACTGTGTACAGATACACTGACTGGGTGTTTAATGTAACTGTGTACAGACACACTGACTGGCTGTTCAATGTTACTGTGTACAGACACACTGACTGGCTGTTTAATGTAACTGTGTACAGACACACTGACTGGCTGTTTAATGTAACTGTACAGACACACTGACTGGCTGTTTAATGTAACTGTACAGACACACTGACTGGGTGTTTAATGTTACTGTGTACAGACACACTGACTGGGTGTTTAATGTAACTGTGTACAGACACACTGACTGGCTGTTTAATGTAATTGTACAGACACACTGACTGGGTGTTTACTGTAACTCTGTACAGACACACTGACTGGGTGTTCAATGTTACTGTGTACAGACACACTGACTGGCTGTTTAATGTAACGGTGTACAGACACACTGACTGGCTGTTTAATGTAACTGTACAGACACACTGACTGGATGTTTAATGTAACTGTGTACAGACACACTGACTGGCTGTTTAATGTAACTGTGTACAGACACACTGACTGGGTGTTCAATGTTACTGTGTACCCACACGATGACTGGGTGTTTAATGTAACTGTGTACAGACACACTGACTGGGTGTTTAATGTAACTGTGTACAGACACACTGACTGGGTGTTCAATGTTACTGTGTACCCACACGCTGACTGGGTGTTTAATGTAACTGTGTACAGACACACTGACTGGGTGTTTAATGTAACTGTGTACAGACACACTGACTGGGTGTTTAATGTAACTGTGTACAGACACACTGACTGGCTGTTTAATGTAACTGTGTACAGATACACTGACTGGGTGTTTAATGTAACTGTGTACAGACACACTGACTGGGTGTTTAATGTAACTGCACAGACACACTGACTGGCTGTTCAATGTTACTGTGTACAGACACACTGACTGGCTGTTTAATGTAACTGTGTACAGACACACTGACTGGCTGTTTAATGTAACTGTACAGACACACTGACTGGCTGTTTAATGTAACTGTACAGACACACTGACTGGGTGTTTAATGTTACTGTGTACAGACACACTGACTGGGTGTTTAATGTAACTGTGTACAGACACACTGACTGGCTGTTTAATGTAATTGTACAGACACACTGACTGGGTGTTTACTGTAACTCTGTACAGACACACTGACTGGGTGTTCAATGTTACTGTGTACAGACACACTGACTGGCTGTTTAATGTAACGGTGTACAGACACACTGACTGGCTGTTTAATGTAACTGTGTACAGACACACTGACTGGCTGTTTAATGTAACTGTGTACAGACACACTGACTGGCTGTTTAATGTAACGGTGTACAGACACACTGACTGGCTGTTTAATGTAACTGTACAGACACACTGACTGGATGTTTAATGTAACTGTGTACAGACACACTGACTGGCTGTTTAATGTAACTGTGTACAGACACACTGACTGGGTGTTCAATGTTACTGTGTACCCACACGCTGACTGGGTGTTTAATGTAACTGTACAGACACACTGACTGGGTGTTTAATGTAACTGTGTACAGACACACTGACTGGGTGTTTAATGTAACTGTGTACACACACACTGAGTGGGTATTTAATGTAACTGTGCTGACTTGCTGGTGCTCTATAAACTGTGTTCTGAATGAAAAATGAATTTTAATTTCTGTGATCAAAGCCTCACGAGTGGTTTCAAATCCGCTTGCCAGCAATCACATTGCAACACTGTGATTGTCCAATTTACACAGAATTCCTTCAGGGTGGGTTATACACCCTGATTTTCTTTGTTCTAATTAAGGGCAGAAACTAAATATTACAGATCAGGTTTTGAAAAGTTGCAAGTTAATTAACTTTTTGGGGCGTAGAACAGAAGTTTGGAATATACCTTCACAAACAAGGAGACCTCGTGCTCTGCCTCTTCCACAGTGTTGGGGTAAGTGTTGAGCCGCCCGCTGCTGCTGTCCTGTTCTCCCTCCGGCAGGCAGTCCTGGCTCGCATCCGTCTGCTGGGCATTCCCGCGGTCTCTCCCTCCCGGGTATTTGGGGCTGAACCCCGGCTCTGCAGTCTCCTCTCTGCCTGGTTTCCTCCCACCGTCTGCCAGCTGGCCCGCCATCAGAGTGCAGGAGGAGAGAGCTGAACCAGTGGCCGGGAGCTGACTCCAAATTGCGGCCACCTCTCTCTCCTCAGCATGGATTAGCAGTTCAGCCAATACACTGCGCATGTTTCTTCCAAATCCCTGACAAAGGAGGATTAGAACATGGAGCAAGAGAGAGAAGCTCTGGCAAAATGGGAATGCAAGAGGAGCTTCATTTGGATTTTACAGAGTAGTGAAGATTATTGGAAACAGAAGGGTTTTATAAATTGACTCTTGCTGGTCCGAATTTGTCTTGTATACCTTAAAATGGAACTCCAGTTCGGACCAGTATCAGTAATAGACCCATTGAAAAGTTACAGCACAGGAGGCTGTTCGCCCCATCTTGTCCATCCAAGCCTGAGGACACCCGGATGCCCTTTCTAATCCCACCTTCCTGCACCCGGTCCATAGTTTACAGCACTTTTGCTGCAAATCCAGTGCTTCTCCCGGACTTCCAAGTCTATCGCTACATCTTCTACATCATGAGCTAATGCTCTACTTCCATTTTCCTGATCTGAATTTGACCTGTCTGATCCTACTCCTGGGATGCAATCCCCCTGCCGCACTAGTTTAAAAACTCCCCAACAGAACGAGCGAAAGCCCCCGCAAGGGCATTGGTCCCAGCTCTGCCTGGGTGCAACCCGTCCGGTTTGTACAGGTCCCGCCTTCGCACAGGTCCCACCTTCGCCAGTACCGGTCCCAGTGCCTCAAGAATCTGAATCCCTCCCGGATACATCATCTCTCCAGCCACGCATTCATCCAATCTATTCTCTTATTCCTGCTCTCTCAAGCGTGTGGAACTGGGAGTAATCCTGAGATTACTACATTTTAGTTTATCTCCTGACTTCCTGTACTCAGCATGCAGGTCCTCATTCCTTAGTTTAATATGTCGCTGGTACTGATGAGTACCACACCACTGGCTGTTCACCTTCCCTCACCAGAATTCCCTGCAGCCGCTCTGTGACATCCTGGACCCTGTCACCAGGGAGGCAATATATCCTTGATTCACATTTGCAGCCACAGAAGCTTCTGTCTGTGTCCCTAACTATTGAATCCCCTATCATTATAGCCCTGACACTCGTTTTTCTTCCGCCTATTTGAGCAGCAGAGCCTCCCATGGTGCTGTGAACTTGGCTTTCCCCTGAGAGCTCACCTGATGAAGGAGCTGCGCTCCAAAAGCTAGTGAGTCCAAACAAACTTGTTGGACTTTAACCTGGTGTTATAAGACTTCTTATTGTGCCCACCCCAGTCCAACGCCGGCATCTCCACATCATGGTGGAAAGTGTGAAAATAGATAAGTCTCCTGGGCCGGATGGGATTTATCCTAGGATTCCCTGGGAAGCTAGGGAGGAGATTGCTTGGCCTTTGGCTTTGATCTTTAAGTCATCTTTGTCGACAGGAATAGTGCCAGAAGATTGGAGGATAGCAAATGTTGTCCCCTTGTTCAAGAAGGGTAGTAGAGACAACCCCGGTAACTAAAGACCAGTGAGCCTTACTTTTGTTGTGGGCAAAATCATGAAAGGTTTATAAGAGATTGGGTGTATAATCATCTGGAAAGGAATAATTTGATTAGAGATAGTCAACACGGTTTTGTGAAGGGTAGGTCGTGCCTCACAAACCTTATTGAGTTCTTTGAGAAGGTGACCAAACAGGTGGATGAGGGCAAAGCAGTTGATGCGGTGCATATGGATTTCAGTAAAGCGTTTGATAAGGTTCCCCACGGAAGGCTACTGCAGAAAATACGGAAGCATGGGATTCAGGGCGATTTAGCAGTTTGGATCAGAAATTGGCTAGCTGGAAGAAGACAAAGGGTGGTGGTTGATGGAAAGTGTTCAGACTGGAGTCCAGTTACTCGTGGTGTGCCACAAGGATCTGTTTTGGGGCCACTGCTGTTTGTCATTTTTATAAATGACCTGGAGGAGGGCGTAGAAGGATGGGTGAGTAAATTTGCAGATGACACGAAAGTCGGTGGAGTTGTGGACAGTGCGGAAGGATGTTACAAGTTACAGAGGGACATAGATAAGCTGCAGCGCTGGGCTAGGAGGTGGCAAATGGAGTTTAATGCAGAAAAGTGTGAGGTGATTCATTTTGGAAGGAATAACAGGAAGACAGAGTACTGGGCTAATGGTAAGATTCTTGGCAGTGTGGATGGGCAGAGAGATCTCTGTGCCAAGTACATAGATCCCTGAAAGTTGCCACTCACATTGAGAGGGTTGTTAAGAAGGCGTACGGTGTGTTAGCTTTTATTGGTAAAGGGATTGAGTTTCGGAGTCATGAGGTCATGTTGCAACTGTACAAAACTCTGGTGCGGCCGCATTTGGAGTATTGTGTGCAATTCTGGCCGCCGCATTATAGGAAGGCTGTGGAAGCATTGGAAAGGGAGATTTACCAGAATGTTGCCTGGTATGGAGGGAAGACCTTATGAGGAAAGACTGAGGAACCTGAGGCTGTTTTCATTAGAGAGAAGAAGGTTAAGAGGTGACTTAATTGAGGCATACAAGATGATCAGAGGATTGGATCGGGTGGACAGTGAGAGCCTTTTTCCTCGGATGGTGATGTCTAGCACGAGGTAACATAGCTTTAAATTGAGGGGAGATAGATATAAGACAGATGTCAGAGGTAGGTTCTTTACTCAGAGAGTAGTAAGGGCGTGGAATGCCGTGCCTGCAACAGTAGTGGACTCGCCAACGCTAAGGGCATTCAAATGGTCATTGGATAGACATATGGACGATAAGGGAATAGGGTAGATGGACTTTAGAGTGGTTTCACAGGTCGGCGCAACATCGAGGGCCAAAGGGCCAGTACTGCGCTGTAATGTTCTATGGTTCCCTGAGAGGTCATCTGAGATTTACTGGAGTTTCCTTCAATTCTGTGTTAAATATTGTAAGAAGTCTTACAACACCAAGTTAAAGTCCAACAGGTTTGTTTCAAATCACTCCTTTCGGAGCACTGCTCCTTCCTCAGGTGAATGAAGAGGTTGGTTTCACCCCAACTCTCACTGCTTTACCCCAACTCTCACTGCTTACCCCAACTCTCACTGCCTTGCCCCCAACTCTCACTGCCTTGCCCCCAACTCTCACTGCCTTACCCCCAACTCTCACTGCCTTGCCCCCAACTCTCACTGCCTTACCCCAACTCTCACTGCCTAACCCCCAACTCTCACTGCTTTACCCCAACTCTCACTGCCTTACCCCAACTCTCACTGTCTTACCCCCAACTCTCACTGTCTTACCCCCAACTCTCACTGCCTTGCCCCCAACTCTCACTGCCTTGCCCCCAACTCTCACTGCCTTACCCCCAACTCTCACTGCTTTACCCCAACTCTCACTGCTTTACCCCAACCCTCACTGCCTTACCCTCAACTCTCACTGCCTTACCCCAACTCTCACTGCCTTACCACAACTCTCACTGCCTTACCCCAACTCTCACTGCCTTACCCCAACTCTCACTGCCTTACCCCAACTCTCACTGCATTACCCCCAACTCTCACTGCTTTACCCCCAACTCTCACTGCCTTACCCCAACTCTCACTGCCTTACCCTCAACTCTCACTGCCTTACCCCCACCTCTCACTGCCTTACCCCCAACTCTCACTGCCTTGCCCCCAACTCTCACTGCCCTACCCCAACTCTCACTGCTTTATCCCAACTCTCACTGCCTTACCCCCAACTCTCACTGCCTTACCCCAACTCTCACTGCCTTACCCTCAACTCTCACTGCTTTACCCCCAACTCTCACTGCTTTACCCCAACTCTCACTGCATTACCCCCAACTCTCACTGCTTTACCCCCAACTCTCACAGCTTTACCCCCAACTCTCACTGCCTTACCCCCAACTCTCACTGCCTTACCCCCAACTCTCACTGCCTGACCCCCAACTCTCACTGCTTTACCCCCAACTCTCACTGCTTTACCCCCAACTCTCACTGCTTTACCCCCAACTCTCACTGCCTTGCCCCCAACTCCCACTGCCCTACCCAAACTCTCACTGCCTTGCCCCCAACTCTCACTGCCTTACTCCCAACTTTCACTGCCTTACCCCCAACTCTCACTGCTTTACCCCCAACTCTCACTGCTTTACCCCCAACTCTCACTGCTTTACCGCCAACTCTCACTGCCTTGCCCCCAACTCTCACTGCCTTACCCCCAACTCTCACTGCCTTACCCCCAACTCTCACTGCCTTACCCCCAACTCTCACTGCCTTATCCCCAACTCTCACTGCTTTACCCCCAACTCTCACTGCTTTACCCCCAACTCTCACTGCCTTGCCCCCAACTCTCACTGCCTTACCCCTAACTCTCACTGCCTTACCCCCAACTCTCACTGCTTTACCCCCAACTCTCACTGCCTTACCCCAACTCTCACTGCCTTACCCCAACTCTCACTGCCTTACCCCAACTCTCACTGCTTTAGCCCCAACTCTCACTGCTTTACCCCCAACTCTCACTGCCTTGCCCCCAACTCTCACTGCCTTACCCCCAACTCTCTCTGCTTTACCCCCAACTCTCACTGCCTTACCCCAACTCTCACTGCCTTACCCCAACTCTCACTGCCTTACCCCAACTCTCACTGCTTTACCCCCAACTCTCACTGCTTTACCCCAACTCTCACTGCCTTACCCCCAACTCTCACTGCCTTGCCCCAACTCTCACTGCTATACCCCAACTCTCACTGCCTTACCCCCAACTCTCACTGCCTTACCCCAACTCTCACTGCCTTACCCCCAACTCTCACTGCTTTACCCCAACTCTCACTGCTTTACCCCAATTCTCACTGCCTTACCCCCAACTCTCACTGCTTTACACCAACTCTCACTGCCTTACCCCCAACTCTCACTGCCTTGCCCCAACTCTCACTGCTATACCCCAACTCTCACTGCCTTACCCCCAACTCTCACTGCCTTACCCCAACTCTCACTGCCTTACCCCCAACTCTCACTGCTTTACCCCAACTCTCACTGCTTTACCCCAACTCTCACTGCTTTCCCCCAACTCTCACTGCTTTACCCCAACTCTCACTGCTTTATCCCCAACTCTCACTGCTTTATCCCCAACTCTCACTGCTTTATCCCCAACTCTCACTGCTGTATCCCCAACTCTCACTGCTTTATCCCCAACTCTCACTGCCTTACCCCAACTCTCACTGCCTTACCCCCAACTCTCACTGCCTTACCCCAACTCTCACTGCCTTACCCCAACTCTCACTGCTTTATCCCCAACTCTCACTGCCTTACCCCAACTCTCACTGCCTTACCCCCAACTCTCACTGCTTTACCCCCAACTCTCACTGCTTTACCCCCAACTCTCACTGCTTTACCCCCAACTCTCACTGCCTTACCCCAACTCTCACTGCCTTACCCCAACTCTCACTGCCTTACCCGCAACTCTCACTGCCTTGCCCCCAACTCTCACTGCTTTACCCCCAACTCTCACTGCTTTACCCCCAACTCTCACTGCCTTACCCCCAACTCTCACTGCCTTACCCCAACTCTCACTGCCTTACCCCCAACTCTCACTGCTTTACCCCAACTCTCACTGCTTTACCCCAACTCTCACTGCTTTACCCCAACTCTCACTGCTTTATCCCCAACTCTCACTGCTGTATCCCCAACTCTCACTGCTTTACCCCCAACTCTCACTGCCTTACCCCCAACTCTCACTGCCTTACCCCAACTCTCACTGCCTTACCCCAACTCTCACTGCCTTACCCCCAACTCTCACTGCCTTACCCCAACTCTCACTGCCTTACCCCAACTCTCACTGCTTTATCCCCAACTCTCACTGCCTTACCCCAACTCTCACTGCCTTACCCCCAACTCTCACTGCTTTACCCCCAACTCTCACTGCTTTACCCCCAACTATCACTGCTTTACCGCCAACTCTCACTGCCTTACCCAACTCTCACTGCCTTACCCCAACTCTCACTGCCTTACCCGCAACTCTCACTGCCTTGCCCCCAACTCTCACTGCCTTGCCCCCAACTCTCACTGCTTTACCCCCAACTCTCACTGCTTTACCCCCAACTCTCACTGCCTTACCCCCAACTCTCACTGCCTTACCCCAACTCTCACTGCCTTACCCCCAACTCTCACTGCCTTACCCCAACTCTCACTGCTTTACCCCCAACTCTCACTGCCTTACCCCAACTCTGACTGCCTGACCCCCAACTCTCACTGCCTTACCCCCAACTCTCACTGCCTTACCCCCAACTCTCACTGCCTTACCCCAACTCTCACTGCCTTACCCCCAACTCTCACTGCTTTACCCCAACTCTCACTGCTTTAACCCCAACTCTCACTGCTTTACCCCCAACTCTCGCTGCTTTATCCCAACTCTCACTGACTTACCCCAACTCTCACTGCCTTACCCCCAACTCTCACTGCTTTACCCCAACTCTCACTGCCTTACCCCCAAATCTCACTGCTTTACCCCCAACTCTCACTGCCTTGCCCCCAACTCTCACTGCCTTGCCCCCAACTCTCACTGCCTTACCCCCAACTCTCACTGCCTTGCCCCCAACTCTCACTGCCTTACCCCCAACTCTCACTGCCTTTCCCCCAAATCTCACTGCTTTACCCCAAACTCTCACTGCCTTGCCCCCAACTCTCACTGCCTTGCCCCCAACGCTCACTGCCTTACCCCCAACTCTCACTGCTTTACCCCCAACTCTCACTGCCTTGCCCCCAACTCTCACTGCTTTACCCCCAACTCTCACTGCTTTACCCCCAACTCTCACTGCCCTACCCCCAACTCTCACTGCCTTACCCCCAAATCTCACTGCTTTACCCCCAACTCACTGCTTTACCCCAACTCTCACTGCTTTGCCCCCAACTCTCACTGCCTTACCCCCAACTCTCACTGCCTTGCCCCAACTCTCACTGCTTTACCCCAACTCTCACTGCTTTACCCCCAACTATCACTGCTTTGCCCCCAACTCTCACTGCCTTACCCCCAACTCTCACTGCTTTATCCCAACTCTCACTGCCTTACCTCCAACTCTCACTGCTTTACCCCCAACTCTCACTGCTTTACCCGAACTCTCACTGCTTTGCCCCAACTCTCACTGTCCTGCCCCCAAATCTCACTGCCTTACCCCCAACTCTCACTGCTTTACCCCCAACTCTCACTGCTTTACCCCCAACACTCACTGCTTTACCCCAACTCTCACTGCCTTACCCCCAACTCTCACTGCCTTGCCCCCAACTCTCACTGCCTTGCCCCCATCTCTCACTGCCTTACCCCAACTCTCACTGCTTTACCCCCAACTCTCACTGCTTTACCCCCAACTCTCACTGCTTTACCCCCAACTCTCACTGCTTTACCCCCAACTCTCACTGCTTTACCCCCAACTCTCACTGCTTTACCCCCAACTCTCACTTCTTTAACCCCAACTCTCACTGCTTTACCCCCAACTCCCACTGCCTTACCCCAAACTCTCACTGCTTTACCCCCAACACTCACTGCTTTACCCCAACTCTCACTGCCTTACCCCCAACTCTCACTGCCTTGCCCCCAACTCTCACTGCCTTGCCCCCAACTCTCATTGCCTTGCCCCCAACTCTCACTGCCCTACCCCAACTCTCACTGCTTTACCCCCAACTCTCACTGCCTTACCCCCAACTCTCACTGCCTTACCCCAACTCTCACTGCCTTACCCTCAACTCTCACTGCTTTACCCCCAACTCTCACTGCTTTACCCCAACTCTCACTGCATTACCCCCAACTCTCACTGCTTTACCCCCAACTCTCACTGCTTTACCCCCAACTCTCACTGCCTTACCCCCAACTCTCACTGCCTTACCCCCAACTCTCACTGCCTGACCCCCAACTCTCACTGCTTTACCCCCAACTCTCACTGCTTTACCCCCAACTCTCACTGCTTTACCCCATACTCTCACTGCCTTGCCCCCAACTCCCACTGCCCTACCCAAACTCTCACTGCCTTACCCCCAACTCTCACTGCCTTACTCCCAACTTTCACTGCCTTACCCCCAACTCTCACTGCTTTACCCCCAACTCTCACTGCTTTACCCCCAACTCTCACTGCTTTACCCCCAACTCTCACTGCCTTGCCCCCAACTCTCACTGCCTTACCCCCACCTCTCACTGCCTTACCCCCAACTCTCACTGCCTTGCCCCCAACTCTCACTGCCCTACCCCAACTCTCACTGCTTTACCCCCAACTCTCACTGCCTTACCCCCAACTCTCACTGCCTTACCCCAACTCTCACTGCCTTACCCTCAACTCTCACTGCTTTACCCCCAACTCTCACTGCTTTACCCCAACTCTCACTGCATTACCCCCAACTCTCACTGCTTTACCCCCAACTCTCACTGCTTTACCCCCAACTCTCACTGCCTTACCCCCAACTCTCACTGCCTTACCCCCAACTCTCACTGCCTGACCCCCAACTCTCACTGCTTTACCCCCAACTCTCACTGCTTTACCCCCAACTCTCACTGCTTTACCCCATACTCTCACTGCCTTGCCCCCAACTCCCACTGCCCTACCCAAACTCTCACTGCCTTACCCCCAACTCTCACTGCCTTACTCCCAACTTTCACTGCCTTACCCCCAACTCTCACTGCTTTACCCCCAACTCTCACTGCTTTACCCCCAACTCTCACTGCTTTACCCCCAACTCTCACTGCCTTGCCCCCAACTCTCACTGCCTTACCCCCAACTCTCACTGCCTTACCCCCAACTCTCACTGCCTTACCCCCAACTCTCACTGCCTTACCCCCAACTCTCACTGCCTTATCCCCAACTCTCACTGCTTTACCCCCAACTCTCACTGCTTTACCCCCAACTCTCACTGCCTTGCCCCCAACTCTCACTGCCTTACCCCTAACTCTCACTGCCTTACCCCCAACTCTCACTGCTTTACCCCCAACTCTCACTGCTTTACCCCCAACTCTCACTGCCTTACCCCAACTCTCACTGCCTTACCCCAACTCTCACTGCTTTAGCCCCAACTCTCACTGCTTTACCCCCAACTCTCACTGCCTTGCCCCCAACTCTCACTGCCTTACCCCCAACTCTCACTGCCTTACCCCCAACTCTCACTGCTTTACCCCCAACTCTCACTGCCTTACCCCAACTCTCACTGCCTTACCCCAACTCTCACTGATTTAGCCCCAACTCTCACTGCTTTACCCCAACTCTCACTGCCTTACCCCCAACTCTCACTGCCTTGCCCCAACTCTCACTGCTATACCCCAACTCTCACTGCCTTACCCCCAACTCTCACTGCCTTACCCCAACTCTCACTGCCTTACCCCCAACTCTCACTGCTTTACCCCAACTCTCACTGCTTTACCCCAATTCTCACTGCCTTACCCCCAACTCTCACTGCTTTACCCCAACTCTCACTGCCTTACCCCCAACTCTCACTGCCTTGCCCCAACTCTCACTGCTATACCCCAACTCTCACTGCCTTACCCCCAACTCTCACTGCCTTACCCCAACTCTCACTGCCTTACCCCAACTCTCACTGCTTTACCCCAACTCTCACTGCTTTACCCCAATTCTCACTGCTTTACCCCAACTCTCACTGCTTTACCCCAACTCTCACTGCTTTATCCCCAACTCTCACTGCTGTATCCCCAACTCTCACTGCTTTATCCCCAACTCTCACTGCCTTACCCCAACTCTCACTGCCTTACCCCCAACTCTCACTGCCTTACCCCAACTCTCACTGCCTTACCCCAACTCTCACTGCCTTACCCCAACTCTCACTGCCTTACCCCAACTCTCACTGCTTTCTCCCCAACTCTCACTGCCTTACCCCAACTCTCACTGCCTTACCCCCAACTCTCACTGCTTTACCCCCAACTCTCACTGCTTTACCCCCAACTCTCACTGCTTTACCCCCAACTCTCACTGCTTTACCCCCAACTCTCACTGCCTTACCCCAACTCTCACTGCCTTACCCCAACTCTCACTGCCTTACCCGCAACTCTCACTGCCTTGCCCCCAACTCTCACTGCTTTACCCCCAACTCTCACTGCTTTACCCCCAACTCTCACTGCCTTACCCCCAACTCTCACTGCCTTACCCCAACTCTCACTGCCTTACCCCCAACTCTCACTGCTTTACCCCAACTCTCACTGCTTTACCCCAACTCTCACTGCTTTACCCCCAACTCCCACTGCCTCACCCCCAACTCTCACTGCCTTACCCCAACTCTCACTGCTTTACACCCCAACTCTCACTGCTTTACCCCAACTCTCACTGCCTTACCCCAACTCTCACTGCCTTGCCCCCAACTCTCACTGCCTTACCCCAACTCTCACTGCTTTACCCCCAACTCTCACTGCCTAACCCCCAACTCTCACTGCCTTACCCCAACTCTCACTGCTTTACCCCAACTCTCACTGCCTTACCCCCAACTCTCACTGCTTTACCCCAACTCTCACTGCTTTACCCCCAACTCTCACTGCCTTACCCCCAACTCTCACTGCCTTACCCCCAACTCTCACTGCTTTACCCCAACTCTCACTGCTTTACCCCAACTCTCACTGCCTTACCCCAACTCTCACTGCCTTACCCCCAACTCTCACTGCCTTACCCCACCTCTCACTGCCTTACCCCCACCTCTCACTGCCTTACCCCCAACTCTCACTGCCGTACCCCCAACTCTCACTGCCTTACCCCGAACTCTCACTGCCTTGCCCCCAACCCTCACTGCCTTACCCCCTACTCTCACTGCTTTACCCCAACTCTCACTGCCTTACCCCAACTCTCACTGCTTTACGCCGAACTCTCACTGCCTCACCCCAACTCTCACTGCCTTACCCCCAACTCTCACTGCCTTACCCCCAACTCTCACTACTTTACCCCCAACTCTCACTGCTTTACCCCAACTCTCACTGCCTTACCCCAACTCTCACTGCCTTACCCCAACTCTCACTGCTTTACCCCAACTCTCACTGCCTTACCCCCAACTCTCACTGCCCTACCCCCAACTCTGACTGCCTAACCCCCAACTCTCACTGCCTTACCCCCAACTCTCACTGCTTTACCCCAACTCTCACTGCCTTACCCCAACTCTCACTGCCTCACCCCCAACTCTCACTGCCCTACCCCCAACTCTCACTGTCTTACCCCCAACTCTCACTGTCTTACCCCCAACTCTCACTGCCTTGCCCCCAACTCTCACTGCCTTGCCCCCAACTCTCACTGCCTTACCCCCAACTCTCACTGCCTTACCCCCAACTCTCACTGCTTTACCCCAACTCTCACTGCTTTACCCCAAACCTCACTGCCTTACCCTCAACTCTCACTGCCTTACCCCAACTCTCACTGCCTTACCACAACTCTCACTGCCTTACCCCAACTCTCACTGCCTTACCCCAACTCTCACTGCATTACCCCCAACTCTCACTGCTTTACCCCCAACTCTCACTGCCTTACCCCAACTCTCACTGCCTTACCCTCAACTCTCACTGCCTTACCCCCACCTCTCACTGCCTTACCCCCAACTCTCACTGCCTTGCCCCCAACTCTCACTGCCCTACCCCAACTCTCACTGCTTTACCCCCAACTCTCACTGCCTTACCCCCAACTCTCACTGCCTTACCCCAACTCTCACTGCCTTACCCTCAACTCTCACTGCTTTACCCCCAACTCTCACTGCTTTACCCCAACTCTCACTGCATTACCCCCAACTCTCACTGCTTTACCCCCAACTCTCACTGCTTTACCCCCAACTCTCACTGCCTTACCCCCAACTCTCACTGCCTTACCCCCAACTCTCACTGCCTGACCCCCAACTCTCACTGCTTTACCCCCAACTCTCACTGCTTTACCCCCAACTCTCACTGCTTTACCCCATACTCTCACTGCCTTGCCCCCAACTCCCACTGCCCTACCCAAACTCTCACTGCCTTACCCCCAACTCTCACTGCCTTACTCCCAACTTTCACTGCCTTACCCCCAACTCTCACTGCTTTACCCCCAACTCTCACTGCTTTACCCCCAACTCTCACTGCTTTACCCCCAACTCTCACTGCTTTACCCCCAACTCTCACTGCCTTGCCCCCAACTCTCACTGCCTTACCCCCAACTCTCACTGCCTTACCCCCAACTCTCACTGCCTTACCCCCAACTCTCACTGCCTTATCCCCAACTCTCACTGCTTTACCCCCAACTCTCACTGCTTTACCCCCAACTCTCACTGCCTTGCCCCCAACTCTCACTGCCTTGCCCCCAACTCTCACTGCCTTACCCCTAACTCTCACTGCCTTACCCCCAACTCTCACTGCTTTACCCCCAACTCTCACTGCTTTACCCCCAACTCTCACTGCCTTACCCCAACTCTCACTGCCTTACCCCAACTCTCACTGCTTTAGCCCCAACTCTCACTGCTTTACCCCCAACTCTCACTGCCTTGCCCCCAACTCTCACTGCCTTACCCCCAACTCTCACTGCCTTACCCCCAACTCTCACTGCTTTACCCCCAACTCTCACTGCCTTACCCCAACTCTCACTGCCTTACCCCAACTCTCACTGATTTAGCCCCAACTCTCACTGCTTTACCCCAACTCTCACTGCCTTACCCCCAACTCTCACTGCCTTGCCCCAACTCTCACTGCTATACCCCAACTCTCACTGCCTTACCCCCAACTCTCACTGCCTTACCCCAACTCTCACTGCCTTACCCCCAACTCTCACTGCTTTACCCCAACTCTCACTGCCTTACCCCCAACTCTCACTGCCTTACCCCAACTCTCACTGCCTTACCCCCAACTCTCACTGCTTTACCCCAACTCTCACTGCTTTACCCCAACTCTCACTGCTTTACCCCCAACTCCCACTGCCTCACCCCCAACTCTCACTGCCTTACCCCAACTCTCACTGCTTTACACCCCAACTCTCACTGCTTTACCCCAACTCTCACTGCCTTACCCCAACTCTCACTGCCTTGCCCCCAACTCTCACTGCCTTACCCCAACTCTCACTCCTTTACCCCCAACTCTCACTGCCTAACCCCCAACTCTCACTGCCTTGCCCCAACTCTCACTGCTTTACCCCAACTCTCACTGCCTTACCCCCAACTCTCACTGCTTTACCCCAACTCTCACTGCTTTACCCCCAACTCTCACTGCCTTACCCCCAACTCTGACTGCCTTACCCCCAACTCTCACTGCTTTACCCCAACTCTCACTGCTTTACCCCAACTCTCACTGCCTTACCCCAACTCTCACTGCCTTACCCCCAACTCTCACTGCCTTACCCCACCTCTCACTGCCTTACCCCCACCTCTCACTGCCTTACCCCCAACTCTCACTGCCGTACCCCCAACTCTCACTGCCTTACCCCGAACTCTCACTGCCTTGCCCCCAACCCTCACTGCCTTACCCCCTACTCTCACTGCTTTACCCCAACTCTCACTGCCTTACCCCAACTCTCACTGCTTTACGCCCAACTCTCACTGCCTCACCCCAACTCTCACTGCCTTACCCCCAACTCTCACTGCCTTACCCCCAACTCTCACTGCTTTACCCCCAACTCTCACTGCTTTACCCCAACTCTCACTGCCTTACCCCAACTCTCACTGCCTTACCCCAACTCTCACTGCTTTACCCCAACTCTCACTGCCTTACCCCAACTCTCACTGCTTTACACCCAACTCTCACTGCCTTACCCCAACTCTCACTGCTTTGCCCCAACTCTCACTGCCTTACCCCCAACTCTCACTGCCCTACCCCCAACTCTCACTGCCTAACCCCCAACTCTCACTGCCTTACCCCCAACTCTCACTGCTTTACCCCAACTCTCACTGCCTTACCCCAACTCTCACTGCCTTACCCCCAACTCTCACTGCCCTACCCCCAACTCTCACTGTCTTACCCCCAACTCTCACTGTCTTACCCCCAACTCTCACTGCCTTGCCCCCAACTCTCACTGCCTTGCCCCCAACTCTCACTGCCTTACCCCCAACTCTCACTGCCTTACCCCCAACTCTCACTGCTTTACCCCAACTCTCACTGCTTTACCCCAAACCTCACTGCCTTACCCTCAACTCTCACTGCCTTACCCCAACTCTCACTGCCTTACCACAACTCTCACTGCCTTACCCCAACTCTCACTGCCTTACCCCAACTCTCACTGCATTACCCCCAACTCTCACTGCTTTACCCCCAACTCTCACTGCCTTACCCCAACTCTCACTGCCTTACCCTCAACTCTCACTGCCTTACCCCCACCTCTCACTGCCTTACCCCCAACTCTCACTGCCTTGCCCCCAACTCTCACTGCCCTACCCCAACTCTCACTGCTTTACCCCCAACTCTCACTGCCTTACCCCCAACTCTCACTGCCTTACCCCAACTCTCACTGCTTTACACCCAACTCTCACTGCCTTACCCCAACTCTCACTGCTTTGCCCCAACTCTCACTGCCTTACCCCCAACTCTCACTGCCCTACCCCCAACTCTCACTGCCTAACCCCCAACTCTCACTGCCTTACCCCCAACTCTCACTGCTTTACCCCAACTCTCACTGCCTTGCCCCCAACTCTCACTGCCTTACCCCCAACTCTCACTGCCTTACCCCCAACTCTCACTGCCTTACCCCCAACTCTCACTGCTTTACCCCAACTCTCACTGCTTTACCCCAAACCTCACTGCCTTACCCTCAACTCTCACTGCCTTACCCCAACTCTCACTGCCTTACCACAACTCTCACTGCCTTACCCCAACTCTCACTGCCTTACCCCAACTCTCACTGCATTACCCCCAACTCTCACTGCTTTACCCCCAACTCTCACTGCCTTACCCCAACTCTCACTGCCTTACCCTCAACTCTCACTGCCTTACCCCCACCTCTCACTGCCTTACCCCCAACTCTCACTGCCTTGCCCCCAACTCTCACTGCCCTACCCCAACTCTCACTGCTTTACCCCCAACTCTCACTGCCTTACCCCCAACTCTCACTGCCTTACCCCAACTCTCACTGCCTTACCCTCAACTCTCACTGCTTTACCCCCAACTCTCACTGCTTTACCCCAACTCTCACTGCATTACCCCCAACTCTCACTGCTTTACCCCCAACTCTCACTGCTTTACCCCCAACTCTCACTGCCTTACCCCCAACTCTCACTGCCTTACCCCCAACTCTCACTGCCTGACCCCCAACTCTCACTGCTTTACCCCCAACTCTCACTGCTTTACCCCCAACTCTCACTGCTTTACCCCATACTCTCACTGCCTTGCCCCCAACTCCCACTGCCCTACCCAAACTCTCACTGCCTTACCCCCAACTCTCACTGCCTTACCCCAACTCTCACTGCCTTACCCTCAACTCTCACTGCTTTACCCCCAACTCTCACTGCTTTACCCCAACTCTCACTGCATTACCCCCAACTCTCACTGCTTTACCCCCAACTCTCACTGCTTTACCCCCAACTCTCACTGCCTTACCCCCAACTCTCACTGCCTTACCCCCAACTCTCACTGCCTGACCCCCAACTCTCACTGCTTTACCCCCAACTCTCACTGCTTTACCCCCAACTCTCACTGCTTTACCCCATACTCTCACTGCCTTGCCCCCAACTCCCACTGCCCTACCCAAACTCTCACTGCCTTACCCCCAACTCTCACTGCCTTACTCCCAACTTTCACTGCCTTACCCCCAACTCTCACTGCTTTACCCCCAACTCTCACTGCTTTACCCCCAACTCTCACTGCTTTACCCCCAACTCTCACTGCCTTGCCCCCAACTCTCACTGCCTTACCCCCAACTCTCACTGCCTTACCCCCAACTCTCACTGCCTTACCCCCAACTCTCACTGCCTTATCCCCAACTCTCACTGCTTTACCCCCAACTCTCACTGCTTTACCCCCAACTCTCACTGCCTTGCCCCCAACTCTCACTGCCTTGCCCCCAACTCTCACTGCCTTACCCCCAACTCTCACTGCCTTACCCCCAACTCTCACTGCTTTACCCCAACTCTCACTGCTTTACCCCAAACCTCACTGCCTTACCCTCAACTCTCACTGCCTTACCCCAACTCTCACTGCCTTACCACAACTCTCACTGCCTTACCCCAACTCTCACTGCCTTACCCCAACTCTCACTGCATTACCCCCAACTCTCACTGCTTTACCCCCAACTCTCACTGCCTTACCCCAACTCTCACTGCCTTACCCTCAACTCTCACTGCCTTACCCCCACCTCTCACTGCCTTACCCCCAACTCTCACTGCCTTGCCCCCAACTCTCACTGCCCTACCCCAACTCTCACTGCTTTACCCCCAACTCTCACTGCCTTACCCCCAACTCTCACTGCCTTACCCCAACTCTCACTGCTTTACACCCAACTCTCACTGCCTTACCCCAACTCTCACTGCTTTGCCCCAACTCTCACTGCCTTACCCCCAACTCTCACTGCCCTACCCCCAACTCTCACTGCCTAACCCCCAACTCTCACTGCCTTACCCCCAACTCTCACTGCTTTACCCCAACTCTCACTGCCTTGCCCCCAACTCTCACTGCCTTACCCCCAACTCTCACTGCCTTACCCCCAACTCTCACTGCCTTACCCCCAACTCTCACTGCTTTACCCCAACTCTCACTGCTTTACCCCAAACCTCACTGCCTTACCCTCAACTCTCACTGCCTTACCCCAACTCTCACTGCCTTACCACAACTCTCACTGCCTTACCCCAACTCTCACTGCCTTACCCCAACTCTCACTGCATTACCCCCAACTCTCACTGCTTTACCCCCAACTCTCACTGCCTTACCCCAACTCTCACTGCCTTACCCTCAACTCTCACTGCCTTACCCCCACCTCTCACTGCCTTACCCCCAACTCTCACTGCCTTGCCCCCAACTCTCACTGCCCTACCCCAACTCTCACTGCTTTACCCCCAACTCTCACTGCCTTACCCCCAACTCTCACTGCCTTACCCCAACTCTCACTGCCTTACCCTCAACTCTCACTGCTTTACCCCCAACTCTCACTGCTTTACCCCAACTCTCACTGCATTACCCCCAACTCTCACTGCTTTACCCCCAACTCTCACTGCTTTACCCCCAACTCTCACTGCCTTACCCCCAACTCTCACTGCCTTACCCCCAACTCTCACTGCCTGACCCCCAACTCTCACTGCTTTACCCCCAACTCTCACTGCTTTACCCCCAACTCTCACTGCTTTACCCCATACTCTCACTGCCTTGCCCCCAACTCCCACTGCCCTACCCAAACTCTCACTGCCTTACCCCCAACTCTCACTGCCTTACCCCAACTCTCACTGCCTTACCCTCAACTCTCACTGCTTTACCCCCAACTCTCACTGCTTTACCCCAACTCTCACTGCATTACCCCCAACTCTCACTGCTTTACCCCCAACTCTCACTGCTTTACCCCCAACTCTCACTGCCTTACCCCCAACTCTCACTGCCTTACCCCCAACTCTCACTGCCTGACCCCCAACTCTCACTGCTTTACCCCCAACTCTCACTGCTTTACCCCCAACTCTCACTGCTTTACCCCATACTCTCACTGCCTTGCCCCCAACTCCCACTGCCCTACCCAAACTCTCACTGCCTTACCCCCAACTCTCACTGCCTTACTCCCAACTTTCACTGCCTTACCCCCAACTCTCACTGCTTTACCCCCAACTCTCACTGCTTTACCCCCAACTCTCACTGCTTTACCCCCAACTCTCACTGCCTTGCCCCCAACTCTCACTGCCTTACCCCCAACTCTCACTGCCTTACCCCCAACTCTCACTGCCTTACCCCCAACTCTCACTGCCTTATCCCCAACTCTCACTGCTTTACCCCCAACTCTCACTGCTTTACCCCCAACTCTCACTGCCTTGCCCCCAACTCTCACTGCCTTACCCCTAACTCTCACTGCCTTACCCCCAACTCTCACTGCTTTACCCCCAACTCTCACTGCTTTACCCCCAACTCTCACTGCCTTACCCCAACTCTCACTGCCTTACCCCAACTCTCACTGCTTTAGCCCCAACTCTCACTGCTTTACCCCCAACTCTCACTGCCTTGCCCCCAACTCTCACTGCCTTACCCCCAACTCTCACTGCCTTACCCCCAACTCTCACTGCTTTACCCCCAACTCTCACTGCCTTACCCCAACTCTCACTGCCTTACCCCAACTCTCACTGATTTAGCCCCAACTCTCACTGCTTTACCCCAACTCTCACTGCCTTACCCCCAACTCTCACTGCCTTGCCCCAACTCTCACTGCTATACCCCAACTCTCACTGCCTTACCCCCAACTCTCACTGCCTTACCCCAACTCTCACTGCCTTACCCCCAACTCTCACTGCTTTACCCCAACTCTCACTGCTTTACCCCAATTCTCACTGCCTTACCCCCAACTCTCACTGCTTTACCCCAACTCTCACTGCCTTACCCCCAACTCTCACTGCCTTGCCCCAACTCTCACTGCTATACCCCAACTCTCACTGCCTTACCCCCAACTCTCACTGCCTTACCCCAACTCTCACTGCCTTACCCCAACTCTCACTGCTTTACCCCAACTCTCACTGCTTTACCCCAACTCTCACTGCTTTACCCCAACTCTCACTGCTTTACCCCAACTCTCACTGCTTTATCCCCAACTCTCACTGCTGTATCCCCAACTCTCACTGCTTTATCCCCAACTCTCACTGCCTTACCCCAACTCTCACTGCCTTACCCCCAACTCTCACTGCCTTACCCCAACTCTCACTGCCTTACCCCAACTCTCACTGCTTTATCCCCAACTCTCACTGCCTTACCCCAACTCTCACTGCCTTACCCCCAACTCTCACTGCTTTACCCCCAACTCTCACTGCTTTACCCCCAACTCTCACTGCTTTACCCCCAACTCTCACTGCCTTACCCCAACTCTCACTGCCTTACCCCAACTCTCACTGCCTTACCCGCAACTCTCACTGCCTTGCCCCCAACTCTCACTGCTTTACCCCCAACTCTCACTGCTTTACCCCCAACTCTCACTGCCTTACCCCCAACTCTCACTGCCTTACCCCAACTCTCACTGCCTTACCCCCAACTCTCACTGCTTTACCCCAACTCTCACTGCTTTACCCCAACTCTCACTGCTTTATCCCCAACTCTCACTGCTTTATCCCCAACTCTCACTGCTGTATCCCCAACTCTCACTGCTGTATCCCCAACTCTCACTGCTTTATCCCAACTCTCACTGCCTTACCCCAACTCTCACTGCCTTACCCCCAACTCTCACTGCCTTACCCCAACTCTCACTGCCTTACCCCAACTCTCACTGCTTTATCCCCAACTCTCACTGCCTTACCCCAACTCTCACTGCCTTACCCCCAACTCTCACTGCTTTACCCCCAACTCTCACTGCTTTACCCCCAACTCTCACTGCATTACCCCCAACTCTCACTGCCTTACCCCAACTCTCACTGCCTTACCCCAACTCTCACTGCCTTACCCGCAACTCTCACTGCCTTGCCCCCAACTCTCACTGCTTTACCCCCAACTCTCACTGCTTTACCCCCAACTCTCACTGCCTTACCCCCAACTCTCACTGCCTTACCCCAACTCTCACTGCCTTACCCCCAACTCTCACTGCCTTACCCCAACTCTCACTGCTTTACCCCCAACTCTCACTGCCTTACCCCAACTCTGACTGCCTGACCCCCAACTCTCACTGCCTTACCCCCAACTCTCACTGCCTTACCCCCAACTCTCACTGCCTTACCCCAACTCTCACTGCCTTACCCCCAACTCTCACTGCTTTACCCCAACTCTCACTGCTTTAACCCCAACTCTCACTGCCTTACCCCCAACTCTCACTGCCTTACCCCCAACTCTCACTGCCTTACCCCCAAATCTCACTGCTTTACCCCCAACTCTCACTGCCTTGCCCCCAACTCTCACTGCCTTGCCCCCAACTCTCACTGCCTTACCCCCAACTCTCACTGCCTTGCCCCCAACTCTCACTGCCTTACCCCCAACTCTCACTGCCTTAGCCCCAAATCTCACGGCTTTACCCCCAACTCTCACTGCCTTGCCCCCAACTCTCACTGCCTTGCCCCCAACGCTCACTGCCTTACCCCCAACTCTCACTGCTTTACCCCCAACTCTCACTGCATTGCCCCCAACTCTCACTGCTTTACCCCCAACTCTCACTGCTTTACCCCCAACTCTCACTGCCCTACCCCCAACTCTCACTGCCTTACCCCCAAATCTCACTGCTTTACCCCCAACTCACTGCTTTACCCCAACTCTCACTGCTTTGCTCCCAACTCTCACTGCCTTACCCCCAACTCTCACTGCCTTGCCCCAACTCTCACTGCTTTACCCCAACTCTCACTGCTTTACCCCCAACTCTCACTGCTTTGCCCCCAACTCTCACTGCCTTACCCCCAACTCTCACTGCTTTATCCCAACTCTCACTGCCTTACCTCCAACTCTCACTGCTTTACCCCCAACTCTCACTGCTTTACCCTAACTCTCACTGCTTTACCCCAACTCTCACTGCCTTACCCCCAACTCTCACTGCCTTGCCCCCAACTCTCACTGCCTTGCCCCCAACTCTCACTGCCTTACCCCAACTCTCACTGCTTTACCCACAACTCTCACTGCTTTACCCCCAACTCTCACTGCTTTACCCCCAACTCTCACTGCTTTACCCCCAACTCTCACTGCTTTACCCCAACTCTCACTGCCTTACCCCCAACTCTCACTGCCTTACCCCAACTCTCACTGCCTTACCCCAACTCTCACTGCCTTACCCCCAACTCTCACTGCCTTACCCCAACTCTCACTGCCTTACCCCAACTCTCACTGCTTTATCCCCAACTCTCACTGCCTTACCCCAACTCTCACTGCCTTACCCCCAACTCTCACTGCTTTACCCCCAACTCTCACTGCTTTACCCCCAACTCTCACTGCTTTACCCCCAACTCTCACTGCCTTACCCCAACTCTCACTGCCTTACCCCAACTCTCACTGCCTTACCCGCAACTGTCACTGCCTTGCCCCCAACTCTCACTGCTTTACCCCCAACTCTCACAGCTTTAGCCCCAACTCTCACTGCCTTACCCCCAACTCTCACTGCCTTACCCCAACTCTCACTGCCTTACCCCAACTCTCACTGCCTTACCCCCAACTCTCACTGCTTTATCCCCAACTCTCACTGCTGTATCCCCAACTCTCACTGCTTTATCCCCAACTCTCACTGCCTTACCCCAACTCTCACTGCCTTACCACCAACTCTCACTGCCTTACCCCAACTCTCACTGCCTTACCCCAACTCTCACTGCTTTATCCCCAACTCTCACTGCCTTACCCCAACTCTCACTGCCTTACCCCCAACTCTCACTGCTTTACCCCCAACTCTCACTGCTTTACCCCCAACTCTCACTGCCTTACCCCAACTCTCACTGCCTTACCCCAACTCTCACTGCTTTATCCCCAACTCTCACTGCCTTACCCCAACTCTCACTGCCTTACCCCCAACTCTCACTGCTTTACCCCCAACTCTCACTGCTTTACCCCCAACTCTCACTGCTTTACCCCCAACTCTCACTGCCTTACCACAACTCTCACTGCCTTACCCGCAACTCTCACTGCCTTGCCCCCAACTCTCACTGCTTTACCCCCAACTCTCACTGCTTTACCCCCAACTCTCACTGCCTTACCCCAACTCTCACTGCCTTACCCCCAACTCTCACTGCCTTACCCCAACTCTCACTGCTTTACCCCCAACTCTCACTGCCTTACCCCAACTCTGACTGCCTGACCCCCAACTCTCACTGCCTTACCCCCAACTCTCACTGCCTTACCCCCAACTCTCACTGCCTTACCCCAACTCTCACTGCCTTACCCCCAACTCTCACTGCTTTACCCCAACTCTCACTGCTTTAACCCCAACTCTCACTGCTTTACCCCCAACTCTCGCTGCTTTATCCCAACTCTCACTGACTTACCCCAACTCTCACTGCCTTACCCCCAACTCTCACTGCTTTACCCCAACTCTCACTGCCTTACCCCCAAATCTCACTGCTTTAGCCCCAACTCTCACTGCCTTGCCCCCAACTCTCACTGCCTTGCCCCCAACTCTCACTGCCTTACCCCCAACTCTCACTGCCTTGCCCCCAACTCTCACTGCCTTACCCCCAACTCTCACTGCCTTAGCCCCAAATCTCACTGCTTTACCCCCAACTCTCACTGCCTTGCCCCCAACTCTCACTGCCTTGCCCCCAACGCTCACTGCCTTACCCCCAACTCTCACTGCTTTACCCCCAACTCTCACTGCCTTGCCCCCAACTCTCACTGCTTTACCCCCAACTCTCACTGCTTTACCCCCAACTCTCACTGCCCTACCCCCAACTCTCACTGCCTTACCCCCAAATCTCACTGCTTTACCCCCAACTCACTGCTTTACCCCAACTCTCACTGCTTTGCCCCCAACTCTCACTGCCTTACCCCCAACTCTCACTGCCTTGCCCCAACTCTCACTGCTTTACCCCAACTCTCACTGCTTTACCCCCAACTCTCACTGCTTTGCCCCCAACTCTCACTGCCTTACCCCCAACTCTCACTGCTTTATCCCAACTCTCACTGCCTTACCTCCAACTCTCACTGCTTTACCCCCAACTCTCACTGCTTTACCCTAACTCTCACTGCTTTGCCCCAACTCTCACTGTCCTGCCCCCAAATTTCACTGCCTTACCCCCAACTCTCACTGCTTTACCCCCAACTCTCACTGCTTTACCCCCAACTCTCTCTGCTTTACCCCCAACACTCACTGCTTTACCCCATCTCTCACTGCCTTACCCCCAACTCTCACTGCCTTGCCCCCAACTCTCACTGCCTTGCCCCCAACTCTCACTGCCTTACCCCAACTCTCACTGCTTTACCCCCAACTCTCACTGCTTTACCCCCAACTCTCACTGCTTTACCCCCAACTCTCACTGCTTTACCCCCAACTCTCACTGCTTTACCCCCAACTCTCACTTCTTTAACCCCAACTCTCACTGCCTTACCCCCAACTCCCACTGCCTTACCCCCAACTCTCACTGCTTTACCCCCAACTCTCACTGCTTTACCCCAACTCTCACTGCCTTACCCCCAACTCTCACTGCCTTACCCCAACTCTCACTGCCTTACCCCAACTCTCACTGCCTTACCCCCAACTCTCACTGCCTTACCCCAACTCTCACTGCCTTACCCCAACTCTCACTGCTTTATCCCCAACTCTCACTGCCTTACCCCAACTCTCACTGCCTTACCCCCAACTCTCACTGCTTTACCCCCAACTCTCACTGCTTTACCCCCAACTCTCACTGCTTTACCCCCAACTCTCACTGCTTTACCCCCAACTCTCACTGCCTTACCCCAACTCTCACTGCCTTACCCCAACTCTCACTGCCTTACCCGCAACTCTCACTGCCTTGCCCCCAACTCTCACTGCTTTACCCCCAACTCTCACTGCTTTACCCCCAACTCTCACTGCCTTACCCCCAACTCTCACTGCCTTACCCCAACTCTCACTGCCTTACCCCCAACTCTCACTGCTTTACCCCAACTCTCACTGCTTTACCCCAACTCTCACTGCTTTACCCCAACTCTCACTGCTTTATCCCCAACTCTCACTACTGTATCCCCAACTCTCACTGCTTTATCCCCAACTCTCACTGCCTTACCCCAACTCTTACTGCCTTACCCCCAACTCTCACTGCCTTACCCCAACTCTCACTGCCTTACCCCAACTCTCACTGCTTTATCCCCAACTCTCACTGCCTTACCCCAACTCTCACTGCCTTACCCCCAACTCTCACTGCTTTACCCCCAACTCTCACTGCTTTACCCCCAACTCTCACTGCTTTACCCCCAACTCTCACTGCCTTACCCCAACTCTCACTGCCTTACCCCAACTCTCACTGCCTTACCCGCAACTCTCACTGCCTTGCCCCCAACTCTCACTGCTTTACCCCCAACTCTCACTGCTTTACCCCCAACTCTCACTGCCTTACCCCCAACTCTCACTGCCTTACCCCAACTCTCACTGCCTTACCCCCAACTCTCACTGCCTTACCCCAACTCTCACTGCTTTACCCCCAACTCTCACTGCCTTACCCCAACTCTGACTGCCTGACCCCCAACTCTCACTGCCTTACCCCCAACTCTCACTGCCTTACCCCCAACTCTCACTGCCTTACCCCAACTCTCACTGCCTTACCCCCAACTCTCACTGCTTTACCCCAACTCTCACTGCTTTAACCCCAACTCTCACTGCTTTACCCCCAACTCTCGCTGCTTTATCCCAACTCTCACTGACTTCCCCCAACTCTCACTGCCTTACCCCCAACTCTCACTGCTTTACCCCAACTCTCACTGCCTTACCCCCAAATCTCACTGCTTTACCCCCAACTCTCACTGCCTTGCCCCCAACTCTCACTGCCTTGCCCCCAACTCTCACTGCCTTACCCCCAACTCTCACTGCCTTGCCCCCAACTCTCACTGCCTTACCCCCAACTCTCACTGCCTTAGCCCCAAATCTCACTGCTTTACCCCCAACTCTCACTGCCTTGCCCCCAACTCTCACTGCCTTGCCCCCAACGCTCACTGCCTTACCCCCAACTCTCACTGCTTTACCCCCAACTCTCACTGCCTTGCCCCCAACTCTCACTGCTTTACCCCCAACTCTCACTGCTTTACCCCCAACTCTCACTGCCCTACCCCCAACTCTCACTGCCTTACCCCCAAATCTCACTGCTTTACCCCCAACTCACTGCTTTACCCCAACTCTCACTGCTTTGCCCCCAACTCTCACTGCCTTACCCCCAACTCTCACTGCCTTGCCCCAACTCTCACTGCTTTACCCCAACTCTCACTGCTTTACCCCCAACTCTCACTGCTTTGCACCCAACTCTCACTGCCTTACCCCCAACTCTCACTGCTTTATCCCAACTCTCACTGCCTTACCTCCAACTCTCACTGCTTTACCCCCAACTCTCACTGCTTTACCCTAACTCTCACTGCTTTGCCCCAACTCTCACTGTCCTGCCCCCAAATCTCACTGCCTTACCCCCAACTCTCACTGCTTTACCCCCAACTCTCACTGCTTTACCCCCAACTCTCACTGCTTTACCCCCAACACTCACTGCTTTACCCCAACTCTCACTGCCTTACCCCCAACTCTCACTGCCTTGCCCCCAACTCTCACTGCCTTGCCCCCAACTCTCACTGCCTTACCCCAACTCTCACTGCTTTACCCCCAACTCTCACTACTTTACCCCCAACTCTCACTGCTTTACCCCCAACTCTCACTGCTTTACCCCAACTCTCACTGCTTTACCCCCAACTCTCACTGCTTTACCCCCAACTCTCACTTCTTTAACCCCAACTCTCACTGCCTTACCCCCAACTCCCACTGCCTTACCCCCAACTCTCACTGCTTTACCCCCAACTCTCACTGCTTTACCCCCAACACTCACTGCTTTACCCCAACTCTCACTGCCTTACCCCCAACTCTCACTGCCTTGCCCCCAACTCTCACTGCCTTGCCCCCAACTCTCACTGCCTTACCCCCAACTCTCACTGCCTTGCCCCCAACTCTCTCTCACTGCCTTACCCCCAACTCTCACTGCCTTACCCCCAACTCTCACTGCCTTACCCCCAACTCTCACTCACTGCCTTACCCCAACTCTCACTGCCTTACCCCCAACTCTCACTGCTTTACACCCAACTCTCACTGCTTTACCCCCAACTCTCACTGCCTTCCCCCAAACTCTCACTGCCTTACCCCCAACTCTCACTGCCTTACCCCCAACTCTCACTGCCTTACCCCCAACTCTCACTGCCTTACCCCCAACTCTCACTGCTTTACCCCAACTCTCACTGCCTTATCCCCAACTCTCACTGCCTTACCCCAACTCTCACTGCCCTACCCCAACTCTCACTGCTTTACCCGCAACTCTCACTCACTGCCTTACCCCAACTCTCACTGCCCTACCCCCAACTCTCACTGCTTTACCCCCAACTCTCTCTCACTGCCTTACCCCCAACTCTCACTGCTTTACCCCCAACTCTCACTGCTTTACCCCCAACTCTCACTGCTTTACCCCCAACTCTCACTGCCTTCCCCCCAACTCTCACTGCCTTACCCCCAACTCTCACTGCTTTACCCCAACTCTCACTGCCTTATCCCCAACTCTCACTGCCTTAACCCCAACTCTCACTGCCCTACCCCCAACTCTCACTGCCCTACCCCCAACTCTCACTGCCTTACCCCCAACTCTCACTGCCTTACCCCCAACTCTCACTGCCTTACCCCAACTCTCACTGCCTTACCCCCAACTCTCACTGCCTTACCCCCAACTCTCACTGCCTTACCCCCAACTCACACTGCCTTACCCCCAACTCTCACTGCCTTACCCCAACTCTCACTGCCTTACCCCAACTCTCACTGCTTTACCCCCAACTCTCACTGCCTTGCCCCCAACTCTCACTGCTTTACCCCAACTCTCATTGCCTTACCCCAACTCTCACTGCTTTACCCCCAACTCTCACTGCCTTACCCCAACTCTCACTGCCTTACCCCCAACTCTCACTGCCTTGCCCCAACTCTCACTGCCTTGCCCCCAACTCTCACTGCCTTACCCCCAACTCTCACTGCCTTACCCCCAACTCTCACTGCCTTACCCCCAACTCTCACTGCCTTACCCCCAACTCTCACTGTCTTACCCCCAACTCTCACTGCCTTCGCCCAACTCTCACTGCCTTACCCCCAACTCTCACTGCCTTGCCCCCAACTCTCACTGCCTTACCCCCAACTCTCACTGCTTTACCCCAACTCTCACTGCTTTACCCCAACTCTCACTGCTTTACCCCAACTCTCACTGCCTTACCCCAATTCTCACTGCCTTACCCCCAACTCTCACTGCCTTACCCCCAACTCTCACTGCCTTACCCCCAACTCTCACTGCCTTACCCCAACTCTCACAACCTTACCCCCAACTCTCACTGCCTTACCCCAACTCTCACTGCCTTACCCCAACTCTCACTGCCTTACCCCAACTCTCACTGCTTTACACCCAACTCTCACTGCCTTACCCCAACTCTCACTGCTTTGCCCCAACTCTCTCTGCCTTACCCCAACTCTCACTGCCCTACCACCAACTCTCACTGCCTAACCCCCAACTCTCACTGCCTTACCCCCAACTCTCACTGCCTTACCCCCAACTCTCACTGCTTTACCCCAACTCTCACTGCTTTACCCCAACTCTCACTGCCTTACCCCCAACTCTCACTGCCTTACCCCCAACTCTCACTGCCCTACCCCCAACTCTCACTGCCTAACCCCCAACTCTCACTGCCTTACCCCCAACTCTAACTGCTTTACCCCAACTCTCACTGCTTTACCCCAACTCTCACTGCCCTACCCCCAACTCTCACTGCCTTACCCCCAACTTTCACTGCTTTACCCCAACTCTCACTGCCTTACCCCCAACTCTCACTGCCTTACCCCAACTCTCACTGCCTTACCCCCAACTCTCACTGCCTAACCCCCAACTCTCACTGCCTTACCCCCAACTCTCACTGCCTTACCCCCAACTCTCACTGCCTTACCCCCAACTCTCACTGCCTTCCCCCAACTCTCACTGCTTTACACCCAACTCTCACTGCTTTACCCCCAACTCTCACTGGTTTACCCCCAACTCTCACTGCTTTACCCCAACTCTCACTGCCTTACCCCAACTCTCACTGCCTAACCCCCAACTCTCACTGCCGTACCCCAACTCTCACTGCTTTACACCCCAACTCTCACTGCCTTGCCCCCAACTCTCACTGCTTTACCCCCAACTCTCACTGCCTTACCCCCAACTCTCACTGCTTTACCCCCAACTCTCACTGCCTCACCCCCAACTCTCACTGCCTTACCCCAACTCTCACTGCTTTACACCCCAACTCTCACTGCTTTACCCCAACTCTCACTGCCTTACCCCCAACTCTCACTGCCTTACCCCCAACTCTCACTGCCTTACCCCCAACTCTCACTGCCTTACCCCAACGCTCACTGCCTTACCCCAACTCTCACTGCTTTACCCCCAACTCTCACTGCCTTGCCCCCAACTCTCACTGCTTTACCCCAACTCTCATTGCCTTACCCCAACTCTCACTGCTTTACCCCCAACTCTCACTGCCTTACCCCAACTCTCACTGCCTTACCCCCAACTCTCACTGCCTTGCCCCAACTCTCACTGCCTTGCCCCCAACTCTCACTGCCTTACCCCCAACTCTCACTGCCTTACCCCCAACTCTCACTGCCTTACCCCCAACTCTCACTGCCTTACCCCCAACTCTCACTGTCTTACCCCCAACTCTCACTGCCTTCGCCCAACTCTCACTGCCTTACCCCCAACTCTCACTGCCTTGCCCCCAACTCTCACTGCCTTACCCCCAACTCTCACTGCTTTACCCCAACTCTCACTGCTTTACCCCAACTCTCACTGCTTTACCCCAACTCTCACTGCCTTACCCCAATTCTCACTGCCTTACCCCCAACTCTCACTGCCTTACCCCCAACTCTCACTGCCTTACCCCCAACTCTCACTGCCTTACCCCAACTCTCACAACCTTACCCCCAACTCTCACTGCCTTACCCCAACTCTCACTGCCTTACCCCAACTCTCACTGCCTTACCCCAACTCTCACTGCTTTACACCCAACTCTCACTGCCTTACCCCAACTCTCACTGCTTTGCCCCAACTCTCTCTGCCTTACCCCAACTCTCACTGCCCTACCACCAACTCTCACTGCCTAACCCCCAACTCTCACTGCCTTACCCCCAACTCTCACTGCTTTACCCCAACTCTCACTGCTTTACCCCAACTCTCACTGCCTTACCCCCAACTCTCACTGCCTTACCCCCAACTCTCACTGCCCTACCCCCAACTCTCACTGCCTAACCCCCAACTCTCACTGCCTTACCCCCAACTCTAACTGCTTTACCCCAACTCTCACTGCTTTACCCCAACTCTCACTGCCCTACCCCCAACTCTCACTGCCTAACCCCCAACTCTCACTGCCTTACCCCCAACTTTCACTGCTTTACCCCAACTCTCACTGCCTTACCCCCAACTCTCACTGCCTTACCCCAACTCTCACTGCCTTACCCCCAACTCTCACTGCCTAACCCCCAACTCTCACTGCCTTACCCCCAACTCTCACTGCCTTACCCCCAACTCTCACTGCCTTACCCCCAACTCTCACTGCCTTCCCCCAACTCTCACTGCTTTACACCCAACTCTCACTGCTTTACCCCCAACTCTCACTGGTTTACCCCCAACTCTCACTGCTTTACCCCAACTCTCACTGCCTTACCCCAACTCTCACTGCCTAACCCCCAACTCTCACTGCCGTACCCCAACTCTCACTGCTTTACACCCCAACTCTCACTGCCTTGCCCCCAACTCTCACTGCTTTACCCCCAACTCTCACTGCCTTACCCCCAACTCTCACTGCTTTACCCCCAACTCTCACTGCCTCACCCCCAACTCTCACTTCCTTACCCCAACTCTCACTGCTTTACACCCCAACTCTCACTGCTTTACCCCAACTCTCACTGCCTTACCCCAACTCTCACTGCCTTGCCCCCAACTCTCACTGCCTTACCCCAACTCTCACTGCTTTACCCCCAACTCTCACTGCCTAACCCCCAACTCTCACTGCCTTACCCCAACTCTCACTGCTTTACCCCAACTCTCACTGCCTTACCCCCAACTCTCACTGCTTTACCCCAACTCTCACTGCTTTACCCCCAACTCTCACTGCCTTACCCCCAACTCTCACTGCCTTACCCCCAACTCTCACTGCTTTACCCCAACTCTCACTGCTTTACCCCAACTCTCACTGCCTTACCCCAACTCTCACTGCCTTACCCCCATCTCTCACTGCCTTACCCCACCTCTCACTGCCTTACCCCCACCTCTCACTGCCTTACCCCCAACTCTCACTGCCGTACCCCCAACTATCACTGCCTTACCCCGAACTCTCACTGCCTTGCCCCCAACCCTCACTGCCTTACCCCCTACTCTCACTGCTTTACCCCAACTCTCACTGCCTTACCCCAACTCTCACTGCTTTACCCCCAACTCTCACTGCCTTACCCCCAACTCTCACTGCCTTACCCCCAACTCTCACTGCTTTACCCCCAACTCTCACTGCCTCACCCCCAACTCTCACTGCCTTACCCCAACTCTCACTGCTTTACACCCCAACTCTCACTGCTTTACCCCAACTCTCACTGCCTTACCCCAACTCTCACTGCCTTGCCCCCAACTCTCACTGCCTTACCCCAACTCTCACTGCTTTACCCCCAACTCTCACTGCCTAACCCCCAACTCTCACTGCCTTACCCCAACTCTCACTGCTTTACCCCAACTCTCACTGCCTTACCCCAATTCTCACTGCCTTACCCCCAACTCTCACTGCCTTACCCCCAACTCTCACTGCCTTACCCCCAACTCTCACTGCCTTACCCCAACTCTCACTGCCTTACCCCCAACTCTCACTGCTTTACCCCAACTCTCACTGCTTTAACCCCAACTCTCACTGCTTTACCCCCAACTCTCGCTGCTTTATCCCAACTCTCACTGACTTACCCCAACTCTCACTGCCTTACCCCCAACTCTCACTGCTTTACCCCAACTCTCACTGCCTTACCCCCAAATCTCACTGCTTTACCCCCAACTCTCACTGCCTTGCCCCCAACTCTCACTGCCTTGCCCCCAACTCTCACTGCCTTACCCCCAACTCTCACTGCCTTGCCCCCAACTCTCACTGCCTTACCCCCAACTCTCACTGCCTTAGCCCCAAATCTCACTGCTTTACCCCCAACTCTCACTGCCTTGCCCCCAACTCTCACTGCCTTGCCCCCAACGCTCACTGCCTTACCCCCAACTCTCACTGCTTTACCCCCAACTCTCACTGCCTTGCCCCCAACTCTCACTGCTTTACCCCCAACTCTCACTGCTTTACCCCCAACTCTCACTGCCCTACCCCCAACTCTCACTGCCTTACCCCCAAATCTCACTGCTTTACCCCCAACTCACTGCTTTACCCCAACTCTCACTGCTTTGCCCCCAACTCTCACTGCCTTACCCCCAACTCTCACTGCCTTGCCCCAACTCTCACTGCTTTACCCCCAACTCTCACTGCTTTACCCCCAACACTCACTGCTTTACCCCAACTCTCACTGCCTTACCCCCAACTCTCACTGCCTTGCCCCCAACTCTCACTGCCTTGCCCCCAACTCTCACTGCCTTACCCCCAACTCTCACTGCCTTGCCCCCAACTCTCTCTCACTGCCTTACCCCCAACTCTCACTGCCTTACCCCCAACTCTCACTGCCTTACCCCCAACTCTCACTCACTGCCTTACCCCAACTCTCACTGCCTTACCCCCAACTCTCACTGCTTTACACCCAACTCTCACTGCTTTACCCCCAACTCTCACTGCCTTCCCCCCAACTCTCACTGCCTTACCCCCAACTCTCACTGCCTTACCCCCAACTCTCACTGCCTTACCCCCAACTCTCACTGCCTTACCCCCAACTCTCACTGCTTTACCCCAACTCTCACTGCCTTATCCCCAACTCTCACTGCCTTACCCCAACTCTCACTGCCCTACCCCAACTCTCACTGCTTTACCCGCAACTCTCACTCACTGCCTTACCCCAACTCTCACTGCCCTACCCCCAACTCTCACTGCTTTACCCCCAACTCTCTCTCACTGCCTTACCCCCAACTCTCACTGCTTTACCCCCAACTCTCACTGCTTTACCCCCAACTCTCACTGCTTTACCCCCAACTCTCACTGCCTTCCCCCCAACTCTCACTGCCTTACCCCCAACTCTCACTGCTTTACCCCAACTCTCACTGCCTTATCCCCAACTCTCACTGCCTTAACCCCAACTCTCACTGCCCTACCCCCAACTCTCACTGCCCTACCCCCAACTCTCACTGCCTTACCCCCAACTCTCACTGCCTTACCCCCAACTCTCACTGCCTTACCCCAACTCTCACTGCCTTACCCCCAACTCTCACTGCCTTACCCCCAACTCTCACTGCCTTACCCCCAACTCTCACTGCCTTCCCCCAACTCTCACTGCTTTACAACCAACTCTCACTGCTTTACCCCCAACTCTCACTGGTTTACCCCCAACTCTCACTGCTTTACCCCAACTCTCACTGCCTTACCCCAACTCTCACTGCCTAACCCCCAACTCTCACTGCCGTACCCCAACTCTCACTGCTTTACACCCCAACTCTCACTGCCTTGCCCCCAACTCTCACTGCTTTACCCCCAACTCTCACTGCCTTACCCCCAACTCTCACTGCTTTACCCCCAACTCTCACTGCCTCACCCCCAACTCTCACTGCCTTACCCCAACTCTCACTGCTTTACACCCCAACTCTCACTGCTTTACCCCAACTCTCACTGCCTTACCCCAACTCTCACTGCCTTGCCCCCAACTCTCACTGCCTTACCCCAACTCTCACTGCTTTACCCCCAACTCTCACTGCCTAACCCCCAACTCTCACTGCCTTACCCCAACTCTCACTGCTTTACCCCAACTCTCACTGCCTTACCCCCAACTCTCACTGCTTTACCCCAACTCTCACTGCTTTACCCCCAACTCTCACTGCCTTACCCCCAACTCTCACTGCCTTACCCCCAACTCTCACTGCTTTACCCCAACTCTCACTGCTTTACCCCAACTCTCACTGCCTTACCCCAACTCTCACTGCCTTACCCCCATCTCTCACTGCCTTACCCCACCTCTCACTGCCTTACCCCCACCTCTCACTGCCTTACCCCCAACTCTCACTGCCGTACCCCCAACTATCACTGCCTTACCCCGAACTCTCACTGCCTTGCCCCCAACCCTCACTGCCTTACCCCCTACTCTCACTGCTTTACCCCAACTCTCACTGCCTTACCCCAACTCTCACTGCTTTACCCCCAACTCTCACTGCCTTACCCCCAACTCTCACTGCCTTACCCCCAACTCTCACTGCTTTACCCCCAACTCTCACTGCCTCACCCCCAACTCTCACTGCCTTACCCCAACTCTCACTGCTTTACACCCCAACTCTCACTGCTTTACCCCAACTCTCACTGCCTTACCCCAACTCTCACTGCCTTGCCCCCAACTCTCACTGCCTTACCCCAACTCTCACTGCTTTACCCCCAACTCTCACTGCCTAACCCCCAACTCTCACTGCCTTACCCCAACTCTCACTGCTTTACCCCAACTCTCACTGCCTTACCCCAATTCTCACTGCCTTACCCCCAACTCTCACTGCCTTACCCCCAACTCTCACTGCCTTACCCCCAACTCTCACTGCCTTACCCCAACTCTCACTGCCTTACCCCCAACTCTCACTGCTTTACCCCAACTCTCACTGCTTTAACCCCAACTCTCACTGCTTTACCCCCAACTCTCGCTGCTTTATCCCAACTCTCACTGACTTACCCCAACTCTCACTGCCTTACCCCCAACTCTCACTGCTTTACCCCAACTCTCACTGCCTTACCCCCAAATCTCACTGCTTTACCCCCAACTCTCACTGCCTTGCCCCCAACTCTCACTGCCTTGCCCCCAACTCTCACTGCCTTACCCCCAACTCTCACTGCCTTGCCCCCAACTCTCACTGCCTTACCCCCAACTCTCACTGCCTTAGCCCCAAATCTCACTGCTTTACCCCCAACTCTCACTGCCTTGCCCCCAACTCTCACTGCCTTGCCCCCAACGCTCACTGCCTTACCCCCAACTCTCACTGCTTTACCCCCAACTCTCACTGCCTTGCCCCCAACTCTCACTGCTTTACCCCCAACTCTCACTGCTTTACCCCCAACTCTCACTGCCCTACCCCCAACTCTCACTGCCTTACCCCCAAATCTCACTGCTTTACCCCCAACTCACTGCTTTACCCCAACTCTCACTGCTTTGCCCCCAACTCTCACTGCCTTACCCCCAACTCTCACTGCCTTGCCCCAACTCTCACTGCTTTACCCCAACTCTCACTGCTTTACCCCGAACTCTCACTGCTTTGCACCCAACTCTCACTGCCTTACCCCCAACTCTCACTGCTTTATCCCAACTCTCACTGCCTTACCTCCAACTCTCACTGCTTTACCCCCAACTCTCACTGCTTTACCCTAACTCTCACTGCTTTGCCCCAACTCTCACTGTCCTGCCCCCAAATCTCACTGCCTTACCCCCAACTCTCACTGCTTTACCCCCAACTCTCACTGCTTTACCCCCAACTCTCACTGCTTTACCCCCAACACTCACTGCTTTACCCCAACTCTCACTGCCTTACCCCCAACTCTCACTGCCTTGCCCCCAACTCTCACTGCCTTGCCCCCAACTCTCACTGCCTTACCCCAACTCTCACTGCTTTACCCCCAACTCTCACTGCTTTACCCCCAACTCTCACTGCTTTACCCCCAACTCTCACTGCTTTACCCCAACTCTCACTGCTTTACCCCCAACTCTCACTGCTTTACCCCCAACTCTCACTTCTTTAACCCCAACTCTCACTGCCTTACCCCCAACTCCCACTGCCTTACCCCCAACTCTCACTGCTTTACCCCCAACTCTCACTGCTTTACCCCCAACACTCACTGCTTTACCCCAACTCTCACTGCCTTACCCCCAACTCTCACTGCCTTGCCCCCAACTCTCACTGCCTTGCCCCCAACTCTCACTGCCTTGCCCCCAACTCTCACTGCCTTACCCCCAACTCTCACTGCCTTGCCCCCAACTCTCTCTCACTGCCTTACCCCCAACTCTCACTGCCTTACCCCCAACTCTCACTGCCTTACCCCCAACTCTCACTGCCTTACCCCCAACTCTCACTGCCTTACCCCCAACTCTCACTGCCTTACCCCAACTCTCACTGCCTTACCCCAACTCTCACTGCTTTACCCCCAACTCTCACTGCCTTGCCCCCAACTCTCACTGCTTTACACCCAACTCTCACTGCTTTACCCCCAACTCTCACTGCCTTCCCCCCAACTCTCACTGCCTTACCCCCAACTCTCACTGCCTTACCCCCAACTCTCACTGCCTTACCCCCAACTCTCACTGCCTTACCCCCAACTCTCACTGCTTTACCCCAACTCTCACTGCCTTATCCCCAACTCTCACTGCCTTACCCCAACTCTCACTGCCCTACCCCAACTCTCACTGCTTTACCCGCAACTCTCACTCACTGCCTTACCCCAACTCTCACTGCCCTACCCCCAACTCTCACTGCTTTACCCCCAACTCTCTCTCACTGCCTTACCCCCAACTCTCACTGCTTTACCCCCAACTCTCACTGCTTTACCCCCAACTCTCACTGCTTTACCCCCAACTCTCACTGCCTTCCCCCCAACTCTCACTGCCTTACCCCCAACTCTCACTGCTTTACCCCAACTCTCACTGCCTTATCCCCAACTCTCACTGCCTTAACCCCAACTCTCACTGCCCTACCCCCAACTCTCACTGCCCTACCCCCAACTCTCACTGCCTTACCCCCAACTCTCACTGCCTTACCCCCAACTCTCACTGCCTTACCCCAACTCTCACTGCCTTACCCCCAACTCTCACTGCCTTACCCCCAACTCTCACTGCCTTACCCCCAACTCTCACTGCCTTACCCCCAACTCTCACTGCCTTACCCCCAACTCTCACTGCCTTACCCCAACTCTCACTGCCTTACCCCAACTCTCACTGCTTTACCCCCAACTCTCACTGCCTTGCCCCCAACTCTCACTGCTTTACCCCAACTCTCATTGCCTTACCCCAACTCTCACTGCTTTACCCCCAACTCTCACTGCCTTACCCCAACTCTCACTGCCTTACCCCCAACTCTCACTGCCTTGCCCCAACTCTCACTGCCTTGCCCCCAACTCTCACTGCCTTACCCCCAACTCTCACTGCCTTACCCCCAACTCTCACTGCCTTACCCCCAACTCTCACTGCCTTACCCCCAACTCTCACTGTCTTACCCCCAACTCTCACTGCCTTCGCCCAACTCTCACTGCCTTACCCCCAACTCTCACTGCCTTGCCCCCAACTCTCACTGCCTTACCCCCAACTCTCACTGCTTTACCCCAACTCTCACTGCTTTACCCCAACTCTCACTGCTTTACCCCAACTCTCACTGCCTTACCCCAATTCTCACTGCCTTACCCCCAACTCTCACTGCCTTACCCCCAACTCTCACTGCCTTACCCCAACTCTCACTGCCTTACCCCAACTCTCACAACCTTACCCCCAACTCTCACTGCCTTACCCCAACTCTCACTGCCTTACCCCAACTCTCACTGCCTTACCCCAACTCTCACTGCTTTACACCCAACTCTCACTGCCTTACCCCAACTCTCACTGCTTTGCCCCAACTCTCTCTGCCTTACCCCAACTCTCACTGCCCTACCACCAACTCTCACTGCCTAACCCCCAACTCTCACTGCCTTACCCCCAACTCTCACTGCTTTACCCCAACTCTCACTGCTTTACCCCAACTCTCACTGCCTTACCCCCAACTCTCACTGCCTTACCCCCAACTCTCACTGCCCTACCCCCAACTCTCACTGCCCTACCCCCAACTCTCACTGCCTAACCCCCAACTCTCACTGCCTTACCCCCAACTCTAACTGCTTTACCCCAACTCTAACTGCTTTACCCCAACTCTCACTGCTTTACCCCAACTCTCACTGCTTTACCCCAACTCTCACTGCCCTACCCCCAACTCTCACTGCCTAACCCCCAACTCTCACTGCCTTACCCCCAACTTTCACTGCTTTACCCCAACTCTCACTGCCTTACCCCCAACTCTCACTGCCTTACCCCAACTCTCACTGCCTTACCCCCAACTCTCACTGCCTAACCCCCAACTCTCACTGCCTTACCCCCAACTCTCACTGCCTTACCCCCAACTCTCACAGCCTTACCCCCAACTCTCACTGCCTTCCCCCAACTCTCACTGCTTTACACCCAACTCTCACTGCTTTACCCCCAACTCTCACTGGTTTACCCCCAACTCTCACTGCTTTACCCCAACTCTCACTGCCTTACCCCAACTCTCACTGCCTAACCCCCAACTCTCACTGCCGTACCCCAACTCTCACTGCTTTACACCCCAACTCTCACTGCCTTGCCCCCAACTCTCACTGCTTTACCCCCAACTCTCACTGCCTTACCCCCAACTCTCACTGCTTTACCCCCAACTCTCACTGCCTCACCCCCAACTCTCACTGCCTTACCCCAACTCTCACTGCTTTACACCCCAACTCTCACTGCTTTACCCCAACTCTCACTGCCTTACCCCAACTCTCACTGCCTTGCCCCCAACTCTCACTGCCTTACCCCAACTCTCACTGCTTTACCCCGAACTCTCACTGCCTAACCCCCAACTCTCACTGCCTTACCCCAACTCTCACTGCTTTACCCCAACTCTCACTGCCTTACCCCCAACTCTCACTGCTTTACCCCAACTCTCACTGCTTTACCCCCAACTCTCACTGCCTTACCCCCAACTCTCACTGCCTTACCCCCAACTCTCACTGCTTTACCCCAACTCTCACTGCTTTACCCCAACTCTCACTGCCTTACCCCAACTCTCACTGCCTTACCCCCATCTCTCACTGCCTTACCCCACCTCTCACTGCCTTACCCCCACCTCTCACTGCCTTACCCCCAACTCTCACTGCCGTACCCCCAACTCTCACTGCCTTACCCCGAACTCTCACTGCCTTGCCCCCAACCCTCACTGCCTTACCCCCTACTCTCACTGCTTTACCCCAACTCTCACTGCCTTACCCCAACTCTCACTGCTTTACCCCCAACTCTCACTGCCTTACCCCCAACTCTCACTGCCTTACCCCCAACTCTCACTGCTTTACCCCCAACTCTCACTGCCTCACCCCCAACTCTCACTGCCTTACCCCAACTCTCACTGCTTTACACCCCAACTCTCACTGCTTTACCCCAACTCTCACTGCCTTACCCCAACTCTCACTGCCTTGCCCCCAACTCTCACTGCCTTACCCCAACTCTCACTGCTTTACCCCCAACTCTCACTGCCTAACCCCCAACTCTCACTGCCTTACCCCAACTCTCACTGCTTTACCCCAACTCTCACTGCCTTACCCCCAACTCTCACTGCTTTACCCCAACTCTCACTGCTTTACCCCCAACTCTCACTGCCTTACCCCCAACTCTCACTGCCTTACCCCCAACTCTCACTGCTTTACCCCAACTCTCACTGCTTTACCCCAACACTCACTGCCTTACCCCAACTCTCACTGCCTTACCCCCAACTCTCACTGCCTTACCCCACCTCTCACTGCCTTACCCCCACCTCTCACTGCCTTACCCCCAACTCTCACTGCCGTACCCCCAACTCTCACTGCCTTACCCCGAACTCTCACTGCCTTGCCCCCAACCCTCACTGCCTTACCCCCTACTCTCACTGCTTTACCCCAACTCTCACTGCCTTACCCCAACTCTCACTGCTTTACCCCCAACTCTCACTGCCTTACCCCAACTCTCACTGCCTTACCCCCAACTCTCACTGCCTTATCCCCAACTCTCACTGCTTTACCCCCAACTCTCACTGCTTTACCCCAACTCTCACTGCCTTACCCCAACTCTCACTGCTTTACCCCCCAACTCTCACTGCCTTACCCCCAACTCTCTCTCACTGCTTTACCCCCAACTCTCACTGCCTTACCCCAACTCTCACTGCCTTACCCCAACTCTCTCTGCTTTACCCCAACTCTCACTGCCTTACCCCAACTCTCACTGCTTTACACCCAACTCTCACTGCCTTACCCCAACTCTCACTGCTTTGCCCCAACTCTCACTGCCTTACCCCCAACTCTCACTGCCCTACCCCCAACTCTCACTGCCTAACCCCCAACTCTCACTGCCTTACCCCCAACTCTCACTGCTTTACCCCAACTCTCACTGCCTTACCCCAACTCTCACTGCCTTACCCCCAACTCTCACTGCCCTACCCCCAACTCTCACTGCCTAACCCCAACTCTCACTGCCTTACCCCCAACTCTAACTGCTTTACCCCAACTCTCACTGCTTTACCCCAACTCTCACTGCCCTACCCCCAACTCTCACTGCCTAACCCCCAACTCTCACTGCCTAACCCCCAACTCTCACTGCCTTACCCCCAACTCTCACTGCCTTACCCCCAACTCTCACTGCTTTACCCCCAACTCTCACTGCTTTACCCCCAACTCTCACTGCTTTACCCCCAACTCTCACTGCTTTACCCCCAACTCTCACTGCCTTACCCCAACTCTCACTGCTTTACCCCCAACTCTCACTGCTTTACCCCCAACTCTCACTGCTTTACCCCCAACTCTCACTGCTTTACCCCCAACTCTCACTGCCTTACCCCCAACTCTCACTGCTTTACCCCCAACTCTCACTGCCTTTTTATTGGATATATTATGCAATTATCATGGAGTGATTATGGTGAATCCATGCTCGCTCTCTGCAGAGCAATTCATTTAGTCACATGTCCCCACTCTATTCCTGGAACCCTGAATGTGTATTTCTCTCAAATGTCCATGCAATTTCCCTTTGTCTCGGTTTCCACCGCCCTCGCTGGCAGAGTTCCAGGTCAGTACCACTCATTGGCTAACAAGGGTCTAAATCACATTCTCCCTGCATCTCTTCCCAAGACCTTAAACCTGGGTCCCCTCGTCCTTTTCCCATCGCTAATAAGAACAGCTTTTCTTTGGGCGTGATCTAATTGAAAAATTGCCTCATGTCATTTGTGGCGGGTTCTACCGGAAGTTTCCCGTCAGCTCTGTCGCCGAGTTCCCCCGTGCTATCTAACCATTCTTAGTCATTTTTTGGGGCCTCTGGGGAGTTTCTCCCTGGTCAAGCCTACACTTAGAATTAATTTCATCAGAGGGGATAACTGGGCATAATTGTTTCTTTCGTCAATGCTGGGCTGTGCTAATAGGCACCCTGGACCCTAGTAAGTCAAGCGGTAGCCATCAGGAGCCCATTGCTGTAGTTTGTCTCTAATAAAAATCACAGGATAGTAAATCCTCAGCTGCAACCAGCACTCCTCCACCCCACCCCACCCCCACCCCGTGACATAAGGAAGGGGCTCCAACAAGCATTGGCATGTGGGCACCCACCCAGCCAGTCAGGCTGGCCAGGCTGCATGGCACAGAACAAGATCCCCACCCCAACATCGTGAACAGGCTTACAGACCCCCCTCGAGATCAATCACAGACCCCAACAGCTACCCTCTTCTTAATTTACGCCCCCCCCCCCCCCAGAGCTGACCTGTGCCCTCTCTCTCCTTGGACTCCCTGGAGGATAGTGGTGATGGGCACACTAATATCCAACCACCCCCTCAGAGGCCATGGAGTCAAATTTCCGTTTTTCAAGAGCAGTAGTGATTCCTGCCGGCTTGGTGGGAAGATACAAGGGCGGACGATGCGTCCTGATGCTCACAATGAGATGGCAATGCATGCAAATCAGGCTGGTGCCCTTCCTGGGTATGAACCTGATCGCGTCATCGTCAGATAATGGCAAACTGAAATCCCGTCACCAAAAATTAAGGTTTTGTAATCTCACGAGATTTAGCGACCATGATGGGATTTGCACCTGTGGCTGAAGAGGCCGTTCCACCATGACCATTATGTCCTACACATTCTGTGATTGGGAAGCTCTTGGTGAATAACCCCGAGTGTGATAAGAGTTACACTAACAACCAATTTAAGATTATTAGTGAGGCTCACAAGCTCACTTACGCTTGTTAGAAAACCACAAATAGGGTGTGATTGAATGACCGAATTGTGCTTAAGCAAGATCGCGACGAGGTCATTAAATCGCGGGACGGGCCAAAATTGATTACTGTGCCAGGCGCTGATCTGTTTGCGATCTAACCTTCCTACTCCCATTAGCAAAATCAGGATCCGCCGTAGCACAGCGAGAAACCAATAATCACCACTTAAGCCCAACCTCCATACAATTAACAGGAGTGACACTCTATCTAACAGTGCCCTATGATCTAATGGCCTCCCCAGCAAGTGGTCACGTGTGTGCCGATTAGCGCTCATTTTTACAAACATGAAGCTAGTGGAGGGGCTGTTGCGGGGACACGAGGAGGTGAGTAGCCAACTTCACTCCCAGGCAATGAGCCCGGGGGACTGGAGTTGCTGCCCCGGTGCTCGGAGAGGGGTGGGGAGCCCACGAGAGGGGAAGGGGGAAGGGGGCAGCCGTCGGTGGGGGCAGAGACCGTCGAGCAGGCGGGGTGACCACCCATGACCAGGACTGGGCTGGGCTGGGAGGGGGAGATGGGTGTCTCAGTGACCGTGGGTCGACCTTGCCACCCTCTGGATTGTCTGGTCCTGTTCCAGGGGCAGCCCCAGCCCCTGCCAGCCTGCCCACCGACCACCCATAACTCGCACTGACTATGGAGGCCTCTGACCGCATGGCTGAAGGCTATTGCTAATTGGGAATTGTCAATTGTAGCTAAGTGAGCACTTCAAACCTCCCAAGTGGATCCCCGTGGGTAAGCGTGCCACGATGCATGTGGGAGTTATTGCCTAGCATCCCAATCAAACTGTGATTACCTGGACATTGTGCCTGAACACTGCAGGAGGCAACAGCACGGACACAGCACATGATATCTGGGCCCCAGCACCGGGGACCTCTCCACGTCCAGAGGGTGGGCATGTGCGCCGGGAAGGGGACCAACGCCCAGTCCAGGTAATGTTATGCGCAGGCATCTGGGGTACAGGGTCTGGGGTCTGTTGAGGAGACGCCCTTCTGCGTCCGGGGCTGCATGGGCAGGGCATGCCGGGGGGGGGGGGAGGGGGGTGTGTGGAAGGCCCCGCTGGTTGTCAAACTCATACCCTCTCCAATTCCTTACAGATATTACATGGTATGGACGATATCTTGGACCCTGCGGAAGCTGCCCTAGTGTTGCTGCTGGCAGGTCAGTCAGCCAGATTACGGAGGAGGCAGTGGCAATAACGTGAACAGTGACTCGAAGCATGTCGCCCTGCACACACTGGGTCACCTGGGGGTGCCCTACATCAAAAGGAAGGGTTTCCACTCCCTGAACATCCAGCTCATGTGCAACCACCACATGAAAATCATGCATGGGTGTGCACGCTTCCCAGGCACGACAGCTACATCCTGGGGCAGTTGGAGATCCCCGGTATCTTCGAGGACTACCCCAGGATGGCCAGTTGTGTCTTGGGGGATAAGGGTACCCGTTGAGGACCTGGCTAATGACGCCAGTACGGAGGCTGGAGACCATTGCGGAGGCCCAATACAACGAGGCCCATGCTGCCCCCAGACTGTCATTGAGCGGTGCATCGGACTCCTCAAGATGTTGTTCCAATTCCTCGATCACTCTGGTGGTGCACTGCAGTACACCCCCCCCCCCCAGATGGTGGCCCACTTTGTGGTGGTCTGCTGTGTCCTCCTCCACCTGGCACAACAGCAGTGTGATGTGTTGGAGATGGACGGGGATGAATATGTGGCCACCTCCGAGGAGGAGGACGAAGACGAGGAGGCACCGAACCCAGATGAGCTGGAGGACGACTGCAGGACCAGCCAGAGGATGGAGGGTAAGCAGTAGTGGCGAAGGTCTGGCAAAGCCAGAGTGCCACGGATGCCCCCAAACTCACCTGCTTCACAAAGGACGTGGCCTCATCCATCATTCCCCCCTCCCCAAATCCCCGTTCCCACTCCTCCCCATCTGTCAGCCTTACCCCTCACCATCCCATTCCGCACCCCCTCTTTCCCCTCCCGTTCCGGGACCACCCCGGGTGGACCGGAGCTGTCCTCCTGCGGGAGGATGGATATGTGTTCAATTGGAAGGATGGGTCAGTCTGCATGGCATCAACAACTCACGTGTGGCTGGTCATTGGGGTGGGAGCAGGTCTTGTACAGAGTGAGGACTCTGATGTCCGGCAGCCCACCACCCGTCTGGGCCCTCTCCCATCTGTTGTGAGGCAACTTCTCCGGCGGGCCACAGAGGGGGCATTGTTAACCACATGCGTCATTCATCACAGGTGCGGGGGACGTGGTTTGAGTGGGGGATCTGGTCGGCAGGAGGTGGGGGGGTGCTGAGTTGGGGAGGTGTCATGTATGGAGGGAGGGAATGCTGGTTATGGCTAGGCCGGGCCGGTGCCAGCCGCATATCCGTGAGGGGTGGGGGGCGAGGGTCCGATGCCAACTCACCCATGCAACCCGGTGGAGGTCGTTGATCTTCTCACAGCACTGGGTACCGGTCCTCCTGCTCATACTCCCCGAGCTGACAGCCACTGCCACTTTCTCCCAGGCACCACTGACTGCCCTGCGGCTGACCCTCTGGGCCCCCGGGGGAACAGGGCATCCCACCTGGCCTTCACGGCATCCAGTAATCTGCCCAGGTCCGCATCCGCGAATGGTGGGGCAGGTCTTCTTGGCAGCATGGCCGCGAGCTGAGTGGGGTTTGCCCTGCAGGATTGAATTAAGTGCTGCCGTCCCTTGTTAGTGGGGGGCCTGCAAGTGCAGTCCTGGCAAATCAGCTGGCGGGACCATCGTTGGCGCCTGAATCCCGTGGGCCTCGTTAAGTGGACCAATTAGCATATTCTAGTGGTGACAGCCTCGCTGGGCCAAGCGTCAGGACGCTTGCGGCAGTTCCCGCTCACTACGACACTTGGAAACTTTTCCGCTAAATCATGCCCGATTCATATTTGGGGCCTGTCCTCCGCAGGAAAAAAGAATATGTCCAGATATTGCACCTGCATTCAATAAACAATAATAATAATCTTTATTGTCACAAGTAGGCTTACATTAACACTGCAATGAAGTTACTGTGAAAAGCCCCTCGTCGCCACATTCCCACGCCTGTTCGGGAACACAGAGGGAAAATTCAGAATGTCCAATTTACCTAACAGCACTTCTTTGGGACTTGTGGGAGGAAACCGGAGCACCCGGAGGAAACCCACGCAGACACGGGGAGAACGTGCAGACTTCATACAGACCGTGACCCAAGCTGGGAATCAAACCCAGGTCCCTGGCGCTGTGAAGCAACAGTGCTAACCACTGTTGCCCAACTGTGCTACCGTGCCACCCAAATTGGAATGTAAATGCTGCTACAGAATTTGTCATTGATCCGTCACCAAGGCACTCTTTTCTGTAAACCAGTTTTGCTATTAACCTTGTTCAGTAAAGGCAACGGAGTCAGTCAAGTAAAAATAAAGTACTGGCTTATTCACAATATACACACACCAGTCAGGCTTCTTTGGGCCTTTCTCTCTGTGGAGGCCTGTGCTAGTCAGGGCTAACTTATACACAACAGTCCCCGCTCCTAGTTAACGAGGTAGTGCACACTCCTCGAGCCACACAGGGACAGTCATCAACCCAGTCCCATGTGGCCTGTGCGGGACACTGAACCCTGCATTTCAGATTCATTAGATTAATGTTCCCTCACCACCACAAGGTCAGGAATTCCTGCCCATTCTGTGCAGTTGAGACCGAATTGCACACAAATCAACAGGCTGGAAATGAGACCGAGGATGAGTGGGGAATCAGGGAGGAGAGTGGGTCCTTATTGGGCCATATTCTGGTCATTCTGTAACTTGGTAACAACTGGGTGCTGCATTTGAAATGTTGGCTGTGACATCAAGTACAGATGGTTGGCGTGTATGAAAATGGAGGCAGTGGAAAATTCAAATCCCTTCAAGCTCTCTGCCAATAAATTAGATTCACACCTGGCCCTCAGGCCTGTCAGGCATCACTTCTGTTGTCTTAAAATATCCTACATTGATCGACATCCTTTTAAAAATAAAAGCGGCCCATTTTTGTTTACGGTGTGTAAACTCCTATGAACTTTTTGCGATCAGGAGTCACGTATAACGCGGCTCCATGTATCAAACGTTAATCATTGTCCCTTGTCAGACTGTCCCTTTTAAAGCAGCTGTTTCCTGACTCACTTGTGTCCAAATACCATCCCAATTTAGGAATACTACTCCCGACAAAGTGTTAAACAGTTCTCGAGATTGGATGACGCCCTCTGCTGTTCCCAGCCTATTTCCTATTAAACGCCGTTCCTCTCTGTCTCTGCACAGTCCCTTTGTCTCCACCCGATGGGCAAACGGAGTATTTCCCCCCCACACTGATAGAAGCTGCACTTGGCTTCCTATTTTGAGTTCTATGATGGTGAAGTCTGATGCTTTCAATGCCACGAATATATTGGCTGCAAGTACTGCGCATTGGTCATCCACGTTCCTCAAGAGGTGAATTACGCAAGCTACGAAGCCAAACTGCAGACTACTGTCACAGAGCGACTGACAACCCATTGTTGCCGCTTAGTTTTGCTTTTCCGCTATTTTAACTTATTTATTTTAAGCACAAGTTACTCCTGGAGTGAAAATTTCAACAGATTTATAATCAATTAATTTGAAGCATTATTTTTCATTGAAATTTCCAATTCCTCCTCACCGCGCTGAGGTCCCTGGTTCGATCCCGGCTCTGGGTCACTGTCCGTGTGGAGTTTGCACATTCTCCCCGTGTCTGCGTGGGTTTCGCCCCCACAACCCAAAGATGGGCAGGCTCAGTGGATTGGCCGCGCTAAATTGCCCCTTAATTGAAAAAGATGAATTGGGTACTCTAAATTGTTTTTTTTAATTTCCAATTCCTTCTCGGAATAACGCGCACAGTTAACTTTCTTTGCGTTAACACCCCGGCTCAATGTGCTTGAAGGGTCTCTCTGAAATGTACCTCTGCTGATGAGGAAGGCAGAGAAACTATTCCAATGTCTTTATCAAAGACATGGTATCTCCATTAACGGATTTGAAGGGAAGGAACGATTTCTCACCCTCCTCACTTTTAGAGTTATTGATCCATCTATTATTTCTCCTCCACTGAGTCTTTAAATATTTTTAAGGGAGGGGTAGATAGGCACTTGATCAACAAGAGGGTTAGCGGGTTATTATCAGATCAACCATTATCTTATTGAATAGCAGGAGCAAGCCCGAGGAGCCCAGTGGACTGTTCCTGCTCCTGCTTTGTATGTTTTACCATTTGTCACAGTCCAGAAATGTGCAGGTTAGGTGGATTTGCCATGCTAAATTGTGTCCAATGGTTAGGTGGGGTTACAGGGATAGGGCAGGGGCATGGGCCTAATGTGGGGTGCTCTTTTGGAGTGTTGATGCAGACCCGATGGGCTGAATGGCCTCCTTCTGCACTGTCAGGATTCTCGAGCGCAACGTGGCAAGAGAAATGCGCCCTGAAACTCCTCCCGAGTGAATGGGGTCCCATTGTCTGTGATCAGAAACTTTGGTATCCTGTGGGTGCTAAATGACCAGTGTAACTTTTCCACGGTAGTTCTCAAGGTGGTAGTGGGCATCCGGTGCTTGTCTAGCCACTTGGAGTAGGCGTCTAGGAGGAGCAGAAACATGGACCCCATGAACGGCCCTGTGAAGTCGGCGTGCAGATGCACCCAGGGGCATTCTGGCCGTTCCCGGGTATGGAGCGAGGCAGACGGAGGGAGCTTCTGGTGTTCCTGGCATGTCGGGCACCGTTGTACAATGCTCTCAATGTTACCGTCAATTCCAAGCCACCACACATAGCTTTTCACTGGCACTTTTATTTCCGAGGTCCGAGGTTGTCTGCTATGCAGATCCTGTAGGAACTTCTCTTGGTCCGGCTGCAGGAGGATTATCTAAGCTCCCTTTAGGAGGATACCCCTCTTCCTCCATAGTGAACTCCTGTTTCTTCGTGATGTAGGGCTATAGCGCTGCCAGGGGAGGCTTCCCTGTAACCCGCCATGCAGGACAATGTGGTATAATTTGGCCAAGTGGAATCTTTCTGCATCCATGTACAGATCTGCGCGGCCGTCACAGGCAGAGCGTGCTTGAGGTTGAGCATTGCCACAAACTCATCCGTTATTGGTGGAGAGAGAGACTCACAGGTAGCAGGAGTTGACTGAAGGCATCAGCGTTTGCTATTTGTACACCCAGGAGATGCTCAATTGTGGACTCGGAATCCGCTAACAACAGTGCCCAGCACTGAATTGGGCTTAGGCTATGGAAGGAATCCCCTTGTCCTCCTTGAAGAGGCCCAGCAGGGACTTATGGTCAGTGATGATAAAGAAGTGGTGCCTGTAGGCATCCTGATGGAAATTCTTCATCACATATATCACAGCCAACCCTTCTTTCTCTGGTCATGGCAGCATTCCGCATCGACCAGAATCTTAGATGCATATGCTATTGGGCATTCCGTGCCGTCACCCCACCAATGGGACAACACTGCTACAATGCTTAGGGTATCCCCGTGGGCCAGGTGAGAGTTATTACGTAAACCAAGAAGCGAATGTTTTCTTTTTAAACTCCGTTATTTTAGTGCTTTATAATGCCAACACATTCATTAATAAATTAATCCACATCAATTCAAACATCAGAGCCAATAATCAAGTGTCACCCTCCCTCTTTTGAGCCCTTATCTGGTTTTGGACTTGTTAAAAAATGATTGTCTGCTCAAGGGCAAAATTAAGTTGCAATATGCGCACAAAGTCAGGATGCAGCACTTACCCCACTGCAATTGTTCGCCTTTCACATTGTCTCTGAAGTCCATGCACCTCGGTCTGCTTAGATGCCTTTAGACCCAACTCCTTTTAAACTTAAGCTGTTGATTGGGTTGGCAGAACATCAATCAAAATGGTTTAGTATCACGTCTTCCAACACACAGTCATTTAGGTCACAGTGCAGCATTGCTCAGAAAGTTTTTTCTAAATATGACATCGTCAGCTTGATATTAAACCAAGCGTGTGGCCTGCTGAACCTTAGAAACATTGACCTGAAAAAGCTGAATTATAAACCTAGTTTAATGTTATTCACTTATACAGGGTGAAATATAATTGCAAAATAAAATGGAGATTTACTACCCAGTAAAAGAAAGCTCAGGCACTGGCCAGGATTTTACCAGTTCTCTGGAGACAGGCAGGTAGATGGAGGCTGATTAAATAGTGGCACAAGGCTTCAGGTGGGAAGCTCATCTTTCAGTCGCCATGGAATATTCCAAAACTGGGAACCTTTTCAGTCACCTGCTCATGGGAGCCGGCATTTTACTGGTCTTGGAATGGCCCCCTGATTCGTGGGGAGACTGCCAGATACATTGAAGCAGACTGCCAGTAGCTTCTCTGATGAGGAAGGACGGAGAGATGGCCTTCCTTCTCCCCCAGAGGCTCCATGGCCCATAGAGGATTTCCCTTCAACCATGGCCCCATCACTGGAGGGTCCAGCCCTCCAATCACAGGGGCCTACATTCCCTGTCCCAACAGATTAAAAAATGGTCTTTTCTACCCATTGATTGGACCAACAGCTCTAAGAGGCAAACAGCCATCTTTAATTGAATCGGGGTCCCAGTAGCAGCCTCTGAAATGACCACTGCCAATAAAACCCCTCCACGCTCCCACAGTTCACCTACACAGGCTCAGGTGATCCTGGTGGAGGGGCACTCTGATAGTGACAGTAAAACATACGAATTAGGAACAGGAGTAGACCACTCGAGCCTGCTCTGCTGTTCAATAGGATCATGGCATTTACCTGCCTCCCCCCGATAACCTTTCACCCCATCGTTAATCAAGAACCTATCTCGCTCAGCCTTACAAATTTTCAAAGATACCGCTTCCACTGCCTTTTGAGGAAGAGAGTTCAGAGAATCACAGCCTTCTGAGAGAAAACATTTCCCCTCCTCTCCGTCTTAAATGAGTGACCCCTTATTTTTAAACAGTGACCCCCTAGTCCTAAATTCTCTAATATCCAACCTCTGGATAGAAAGGTCACCAAATAGTGAGAAGGAGAGAAAGTAGAAAGTTTTCAGGCTAATGTTTGAAAGATTCAAGCATTTTAGCGAATGATAATGCCGGATATCAGTTCTCTTAGTGTAAACTGGAAAAATTGCAAGGTTGAGACCAAAGAGGGGAGAAGGAATTCCTGAAACATGTACAAGAGAACTTTGTTGATCAGTTGGTTTCTAGCCCAATGGATCCCAGAATTGTTATGGCACAGAGGAGGCCATTCGGCCCATCGTGTCTGCACCGGCACTCTAACCGAGCATATGACTTGGTGCCATTCCCCAGTACCCCTGCACATTGTTTCAACTCAAATAATCATCCAATGTCCCCTTGAACACCTCCATTGAATCTGCCTCCACTACACTTCCAGGAAGTGCATTCCAGACCCGAACCACTCGCTGTGTGAAAAAGTTTATTCTCACACCACATTTGCTTCTTTTGCAAATCACTTTAACTCTGTGCCCTCTCGTTCTTGATCCTTTTACGAGTGGGAACAGTTTCTCCCCATCTGCTCTGTCCGCCTCCCTCATGATTTTGACCATCTCTATCAAATCTCCTCTTCGCCGTCTTCATTCCAAGAACAGTCCCAACCCCACCAATCTATCCTCGTAACTGACATTTCTCAACCCTGGAACCATTCTTGAGGAAGGAAGCATTGCTGTATCTGGATCTGGGGAATGAAACAGGGCAAGTAGGGAAAGGTTCAACCGGAGAACATCGGAAAATAGTGATCACAATGTCATTAGGCTTAGTGTCATTATGGAAAAAGACATGGGATTATCACACATGGAAATTCTCAACTACAGGTTAGCTGATTTCAATGAATTGAAAAGGGATCTGGCCAAGGTGGATTACAACCAAAGATTGGCAGGTGAAAGAGTAAATGAGTAATGGACACCGTCAAAGAGAAGGTGAATCAGATACAGACTTAGACACATTCCTTTGAGTGGTGAAGAAAAGGCATCCTTAACTTGAGCTCCCTCAACGACTGAAGAACTGGACAACACAACTCAATTAATCAGCAAAATGAGTCTTATGATAAATATTCGGCTCATAATTAGGTAGAGAATCAAGCTGAATGCAAGCAGAACTAAAAAAGGAAATTACAGGGGCAAGGAGGGTGTATGAGAATCTAATAATGGCTAACATAAGAGGGAACCGAGAAATATTGTATTAGCAAATCTATTGTACAAGGGTAGTTAAAGAGTGAGTGGGGCCAATTAGGGACCAGAAACGGGCTACCCTTGTGGAAGTAGTGGGACATTTTGAGGTACTAAACAAATATACTGCAGCTGTCTTCACTAATGTAAATGAAGCTACCAATGTCACAATAAAGAAAAGGTTGGTAGAATAACTGGATAGAATAAAATTGGTTTAAAAGAGGAGGTACTTAAGAGATAGGCAACACTCAATGTAGAAAAGTCACCAGGTCAGGTGGATTGCATCCTCGGTTGCTGAGGGACGTTAGGATGGGATCTGGCCATATCCTCCTGAGATAGACTGGCATGGTATCACAATGGGTAGCACTGCTGCTTCATAGCGCCAGCTTAACAGGTTCAATCCCAGGCATGGGTAAGGTGCTCTTTCAGAGGGTGCAGACCCGATAGACGGAATAGCCTCTTTCTGCACTGTAAGGATTCTATGATACGAGAGTCGAGAACTGAAGTATGAAAAATGTTACACCCAAATTCCAGGTAAAGTAATTTCTTGCAAAGTGTCTGGAAGCATACGGGAATGAATGATTTTGGAAGAGTTTGGGCACGTTCCTGGATTTGCTAGAGTGTGTGCCACATCTTCATGGGGGAACCAGAGGAATAACTGACCTGCCCACACACTGACTACGTTCCATGCCAAATGCCAATCTTCCAAGTTAGAGCATGCTCCTGGCCTCCCATCTTCCACCAGTCATAAATTTAAGAATTAAAATCCTCACACCCATATCCTAATTTGTACCAAGTCTCATTTATTCAACACCCCTGTACTCACTGATCTCAATATCCTCATCCTTGTCTTCAAATCCCTCCATGGCCTCACCCCACCCATTTTGTATAATTTCCTCCAACTCTAAAACCCTCCAAGATATCTGCTCTCCTCCAACTTTGGAAGCGTGATTTTATTCACATCACGATTCGTTTCCTGCCTTCAGTTGTCAAGGATCTAAGCTCTATGCGTTGGTAGGTAGAAGTGGGTGCGGGGGGTGGGAGTGGGGGGAGGGGGGTGGGGGGGTCTTTTGTTATTCTTTTCATTGGGGGTTGTTTTGTTGAAATGTTAAAAACTGAATTCAAAATTTTTTTATTTTAAAAAGAAGTAACAGTGCATCTAGGCTGGGGTTTTTGGGTGTCTCACGGAGCAAAAGCAGCTGAAGAAAACATCTAGCGAATGTTCAGAAGTCCACCAGAAGAAAACTGTTTGAAACTGAGCCAACCCAAGCAAGAAACCTTGGTGTTGAGACAGTGGTAAATCTTCACTGGGATTTTATGTCTGTAAGGATTGCTGGGATAAAAGTAATAGTGTGAGTCTGAATCGCTTTTTCTTATCTGTAGTGAAATCTTTTCAATCTTTTTGTCTAGTGTAATAAAGTTCATTTTTATTGTTTAATAAACATTTTATTCTTTGAGATAACAAAAAAGAATCTAAGCTCTAGAATTCCCTCCCTAAATCTCTCCACCTCATTATCTTCATTTGAGGCACTCCTTAAATCCACCGTCTTTGGCCAAATGTTTGGTCATCTGGTATAATATCTCCTCATGTGGCTCAATGTCAAATGTTCTTTGATAATGCTTCTGAGAAGTACTTTGGGACATTCTATACAAATGCAAGTTGTTGCTGTGTTACATAACGCCACAGTTTCTTGTGACCCGCCTGCCTCCATAATCCCTTGTACCACCACCAACCTTCACCTCCCCCTACCCCACCTACACAACCTCCATCCCTATCTACAACCTCCACCGTGGGTTCAGACTGGACTGGCATTGTTGCACTGACTTCATTCGATATTCATTGAATTGTTATTGTTCCTTGATGCTCAGCATCGGGCAGCAACCACATCGGCTGGGCAATTTTCTTTTCAAAAGTATCGTTTGATCATTCCTACAAAATACAGAAATATTTCCCTTCTTGTTTTCTTGAGCAGTAACTCATTTCAGTTTATCAATTTCAACTTCACAAATAAATTATGTTCAAACAAATTGTGTTCAGGCTTTGTGGTTTTACAGAGAAGACATAAATGCTTGCCTCTGTACATTGTGAATATAAGATAATCTTGTTTTGTCAACCCCAAAAGTCATGTTTGTGCATATCTCAGCATACAAGGTGACCTACTCCCACCCCTTTCTCAGCCACTCGGTGCTATACTTGCATTAGTAGTCAGCCTCAATTTTCCACCTCATAAATGGATATTTTATTTTCAGTACCTAATATCTGGGCGCAAGGGATCAAGCAGGCAATACAGGCCCTGTTGAAAAGATGCGCACCCATACACAGCAGAGGACACATGGAAAATGACAAAGATGGTGCTCACCCACACCTACGTCAGAAGTTCACTTTTAGGCTTGATGTATAAGTCAACCACCATTTGGAGGAATTTTTCGAGGCTTCGATGGTAGATTTATATGCCGACATCTATGGTACATTTGAATCTACCTTCCCACATCACAGAAATCTGAAATGGAAGATAGCAAATGACACCAAATAGGTCAAAGGAGAGCCTTTGGGAGAGAAAGACTTAGTGAAACTTGTCACCACACTGACATTTGAGATTCGTCAATGCCTGGACATCAGGCCTTAAATTCTAAACATGACTGGAGCTCCTACTGCATCAAAAACTTTTCAGCAAAGGTTACTCCGTAACTCTGCGAAGACATCCATCCCAAAGAACTATTCTCATTAATCCTGCACGATTAACACTCACGCTGTCCTGAAAACCACAATCACCTGTTTAAAAGAAGGAAACAAATAGCAAATCTGTTCTGGCTCTTCTTGGGAGTGCAAGGGGTTAATTGAATGACGTGCACTTCTCAATTCCCAATGCCCTTCTATCAATGGAGCAAACTATACACTCAAATTAAGGGTTGGCGTTGTGTATCTCGACTTCGAAAAGACATTTGATAAATTATCACACAATAACAAACGGTTCGCAAAATTGAAGCCAATGGGATTAAAGGGACAGTAGCTGTGTGAATAGAAAATGAGTATGGAAAACAAAGTGTAACGGTTTGTCTTTGTTTTGCCGACTAGAGAAAGGTATGCAGAGGAGTCTCCCACGGGTTGGGTGTTGGAACCAATTTGTTTTTGATATATATCACTGACTTGGGTAAACAGGGCATAATTTCAAAATTTGCAGATGACACAAAACTCAGATATATGGTAAATCGTGAGTAGGATTCTGGGCACCGCATTTTCAGAAGGGGTGTCGAGACCTTAGAAGAGAACGGCAGTGGTTGGCCCAGCTCGAAGTTTAGTTTCCTGCCCAGGCATACAGGGCACCCATGACTTCACAGACGCACTTGTGAGCTGTCGGAAGTGAAATGCCGCACAAGTCCCCACTCGAGCCCTGGAATTAACCCTAAGCACAGAAAGTCAGGGCTGCAGTGAAGTTGACAGCCACCTGAAGTGGGTATCCTGCTCCTTCAAGTGGTATCAAGTCCTTAAGGACATGGCACAGGTGTCGCACCGTCCCCCTGTTGAGGCGGAGCCTCCTGTGGCACATGCTGTCCGGCATTGTCTCAAACTACCAACGACGCCAATACACCATGGGCCATCGCTGGCCTCTGCCTTTGACTCCCCCCCCCCCCCCCCCCCAACCTGATGGGCGGCCGGGTCCTCAGGGTGTGCAGCTGAGGACTGCATCGATGCTGCTACCACCGCATTCTTTGGTGTCTGGCCGCCTGGACTTCCAAACAGCATCGTGAGGACAGCTGCTGTCGAGTCCACAGTACAATCCATAATGTGATATCTGTGAGGAATTGGAGAAAGAAAAAGACCTACAATAAGATGTGGTTTCCATCCCAGGACCCACAAGTCACCCAAACTTGCTCCACCCTTACGTTTCCCACCTTCCTTCAGGGTGCCAAGGGTCCCCGCCCTGCAAACACATCCCTGGGTACAGCAGGGGCTTGATACCGGACCCCAGACCCTGTTGGGAACATTACTTGGACCTGGCTCAGGTTCCCTCCCCGACGCACACACACACTCACCCTCTGGCCACGGGGACATCTCCAGTGTTGCAGCCCAGCTCCAGGGTGTTTGATGGTTGGCTGCTGACTCTCTGGTGTTGATGCCCCCAGGATCCAGGCAAAGTGTCCAGACCTCCAGTTTGATTGGGACGCTAGGCAATAACACTCACCTGTGACATGGCACGTGTACCCACGAGATTCCACTCTGGGGCTGTGAAGTGCTCATATAACTAACAAAGCCAATTCCCTATTAGCAATAGCTTCAGCTGTGCAACCAGAGGCTGCTCGTGGCCAACGGGAGTTAAAGTGACCTGCACCATATTACTACGGATAGGGCTCTGTCCCGGGAGTATTCGATGGGACAGACAGGCAGCAGCTGGAGTTGCCCCTGTTACGGGTATACACAATTCGGGGGGGTGGCCTTTAGGACTGCCAGTGCCGAACCCTTCCTCCCCACCCCTAGCTCGGGAGCGACCTCCACCAATGACGACCAACACCCCCCCCCCCCCCCCCCCCCCCCGCAACAAGGCCCTTCCCCCCCCCCCTTTCCGAGAACTGAGGGAACAGCTCCAGTGCCCCCTGGTTGATTGCCTGATTTTGAAGATGGCTACTCACCTCCGCCAATCCCCTCAGCTGCCATTGCACTCGCTTCCCATTTTTGAATAGGTGTGCAAAGGCCGCCCATGTAACCTCCCATTGGTGAGCCGGTTAGATCTCGGGAGGCCGTTATATAGGGCGACCGTCCTGTTAATGATATGGAGATTGCCCTCAATTGGCGTTAATTGGGATCTCGCCATGTCCGGTCGAGATCCGGAACCTCCCAACGGGAGTGGACTGGTTAGATCGGAAACCAATCAGTGCCCAGCGCGGATCCTGACTTCAACCTCTACCGCAACCTAACTGCCTCGCACCGATCCATGCCGAGTGCAACGTGGCCATTCGATGGCTGATGCAGACACGATGTCTGCAAAGGAAGTTCAGCCGGAATCGCTTCCTGCTCTTCAAGTTTGCCTTGTTCTGCTCTTGGCTGAGGGTAAGTGTCCTATGTGAACACCTGATATACCTGTGCAAGTTGTAGATGATGCACCAAATTATAATTGTGTCAGTCATCCATTGTAACATGGCTTCTGACTTGTTCAAGGTCTAAAGAGGTGGTTAATAATGATCCGAGTGGTTGCATGGGCCTTGTTGTATCTGCACTCCGTTGCTGTTCACAGTTGCCTTGCAAAGACTGCACTTGAGAGCAGCCTAGAACTCCGAGGAGCCACGTTTGCAGTTTTCTTTCTACATCAAATAATCAATAATGGATTGAGTTAAAACAAATCACCAGTCAAAAGTTTTGTTTGAAATGTAGGCATTCATTTCCAATATTCTGTTTAGATAGTTACAAAGAACCTACAAGTTGATTGAGCGGAAGGCTCAAGAGTCATAGAGTCATAGCATTTTTCAGCACAGAAAGAGGCCCTTCGGCCCATCATGTCTGCATCAGCCATCGAGCACCTATCTATTCTAATCCCATTTCCCAGTACTTTGTCTGTAGCTTAGTATGAAGGCTGTGAGATTATATGCAGGACCCATAGCCCCACATGTTGTTAAGTAATGGGTCAAGAGGCAGACCCGGCGGAGGGGATGCCAGAAATAATGCGGATACTTGGGGAGTTTGGGGATTTTTCAGGGTATAAATTGAACATGGGGAAAAGTGAGTTATTTGTGGTGCATCCAGGGGAGCAGAGTAGAGAAATAGAGGACCTACCGTTGAGGAAGGTAACAAGGGACTTTCGTTACCTGGGGATCCAGATAGCCAAGAATTGGGGCACATTGCATAGGTTAAATTTAACGCGGTTGGTGGAACAAATGGAGGAGGATTTCAAGAGATGGGATATGGTATCCCTGTCACTGGCAGGGAGGGTGCAGGCGGTTAAGATGGTGGTCCTACCGAGATTCCTCTTTGTGTTTCAGTGCCTCCCGGTGGTGATCACGAAGGCTTTTTTTAAAAGGATCGAAAAGAGCATCATGGGTTTTGTGTGGGCCGGGAAGACCCCGAGAGTGAGGAAGGGATTCTTACAGCGTAGCAGGGATAGGGGGGGGCTGGCACTACCGAGCCTAAGTGAGTATTACTGGGCCGCTAATATTTCAATGGTGAGTAAGTGGATGGGAGAGGAGGAGGGAGCGGCGTGGAAGAGATTAGAGAGGGCGTCCTGTAGGGGGACTAGCCTACAGGCTATGGTGACAGCCCCATTGCCGTTCTCACCGAGGAACTACACCACAAGTCCGGTGGTGGTGGCTACACTGAAGATTTGGGGACAGTGGAGACGGCATAGGGGAAAGACTGGAGCCTTGGGGGGGTCCCCGATAAGAAACAACCATAGGTTTGCCCCGGGGGGAATGGATGGGGGATATGGAATGTGGCAAAGAGCAGGAATAACGCAACTGAAAGATCTGTTTGTGGATGGGAAGTTCGCGAGTCTAGGAGCGCTGACCGAGAAATATGGGTTGCCCCAAGGGAATGCATTCAGGTATATGCAACTGAGGGCTTTTGCGAGGCAACAGGTGAGGGAATTCCCGCAGCTCCCGACACAAGAGGTGCAGGACAGAGTGATCTCAAAGACATGGGTGGGGGATGGTAAGGTGTCAGATATATATAGGGAAATGAGGGACGAAGGGGAGACTATGGTAGATGAACTAAAAGGGAAATGGGAAGAAGAGCTGGGGGTGGAGATCGAGGAGGGAATGTGGGCAGATGCCCTAAGCAGGGTAAACTCGTCGTCCTCGTGTGCCAGGCTAAGCCTGATTCAGTTTAAGGTATTACACAGGGCGCATATGACTGGAGCACGGCTCAGTAAATTTTTTGGGGTGGAGGATAGGTGTGCGAGGTGCTCGAGAAGCCCAGCGAATCATACCCATATGTTTTGGTCATGCCCGGCACTACAGGGGTTTTGGATGGGGGTGACAAAGGTGCTTTCAAAAGTAGTAGGGGTCCGGGTCGAACCAAGCTGGGGGTTGGCTATATTTGGGGTTGCACAAGAGCCGGGAGTGCAGGAGGCGAGAGAGGCCGATGTTTTGGCCTTTGCGTCCCTAGTAGCCCGGCGTAGGATATTGCTAATGTGGAAAGAAGCCAAGCCCCCGGGGGTGGAGACCTGGATAAATGACATGGCAGGGTTTATAAAGCTAGAGCGGATTAAGTTCGTCCTAAGGGGGTCGGCTCAAGGGTTCACCAGGCGGTGGCAACCGTTCGTCGAATACCTCGCAGAAAGATAGATGGAATGGAAAAAAGAAGGCAGCAGCAGCAGCCCAGGATCGGGGGGGGGGGGAGGAGGAACCAGAAGGACTCTCAGGGTTGTTAATATATACTGTATAATATGTATAGGTCGTTGCTACAGATAATTATATATTGGACTGTTAAATTATATTTTTGGAGAGTGTTACTTGTGATAAGGCAGTTGCCAATTAGGGTTAGTTTTCATTTTTGTTATTTATTATTTATTCATTTTCTGTTTATAAAATAGGTCATTGTTATTTGTGTTGTTAGAATATTGTGTAAAGGATGCACAATGTACTGTGTTGGTTGACCAAAAATGTTCAATAAAATATTTTTTAAAAAAGTAATGGGTCAAGAGACATTCCAATTAGTTGTCTCATTTATGTTAATCATCCAATAACTAACACTGATATGTAAAGAGGCTTCAGGTGGCCCTTGTGTCAGGTGATGTGATGTTAGAAGGAAATTAAAGGTGTTTTGTGGAAAAGCAGCAGAACCTTTGACTCTTTATGCTACAGCAGCTAAATGTCTAACAAATGGTAGCAGAGAACGGTTGCTGTGCAAGTGTAAAGGGTTGAAAGATACAACTTTTACAGACCAAACCATGGAGTGAGTGAGAAAACAAAACAAAACAATATGGCTGAACCGAGGATAAAGATGGCTGGAGATGACTACCCCCCCCCCCCCCCTTATTTTCTGAAAGGGAATTGTACGATCAATGGAGAAGTGCAGTAGTTATGTGGACTAAGGTCTAAGTCTTGGGAAAGAGAAAACAAGGTATGGCATTGGCTCTTTCTCTGCCTTATGACAGTAAAATCCAAAGCAAAGTGTTTTCTGAGCTGGAATTGGAAGAGTTAGACTCAGAAGAAGTTCTGGAGACTATTACGTTACATGGATAAGATTTATAAAAAGGATGACTTGTTAAGTGCGTGTGAAGCATGGTCGGATTTTGATAAGTTCCGGAAAATAGAGGAATTCTCCATGGAAGACTATATAATGGAATTTGGCAGACTATATAAAAGGCTGCAGAAACACAACCTGGAATTTCCACAGTCTGTGTTGGCCTTTAAATTATTTGACTGTGCTAGAGTGAGCAACATGGATAGGCTCCTGGTTTTGACAGGAGTTCAGTTTGCGGATAAGGATACCTTATTCGATCAGATGACAGAAGCTTTAAAGACGTTTCTGGGGAAACATTCGATTCCAATGGCTCTGATGACCCAAATAGGTCAGCCTGCAATAAAGCAGAATATAGAAGACGCACAATTAACAGGATGGCGAAATCGCACGGCTATGAAAAAGTTCCAAGGCTATAGAGGGAGATTGGGACATGGAAAGTATGAAGACAGAAACACAGTTAGAACCTACAATAGGAAGATGAACCCCAGAAATGCCCGGGATATGATAAATCGATGTTTTCGATGTGACTCTCAATACCATTATGCTTTCAACTGCCCAACACGTTATAATAGAGTGTTTGAAGCGACACATGTCACGGAAGAGTCAGAAGAGGAAAAAGATAGTGACCAGAAAGAAGGCATTGTCCTATTAACAAGCAGTTTTACACCGGTAATGAGGGTGTTGGTTGCAGAATCATTCAATTGTGCTGTATTGGACAGTGGCTGCACATCTACTGTGTGTGGAATTGACTGGTTAAAATGTTACCTGGACTCCTTGAATACTGAAAATCGTAACCATAAGACCATAAGACATAGGAGCGGAAGTAAGGCCATTCGGCCCATCGAGTCCACTCCACCATTCAATCATGGCTGATTTCAACTCCATTTACCCTCTCTCTCTCCATAGCCCTTAATTCCTCGAGAAAGCAAGAATTTATCAACTTCTGTCTTAAAGACACTCAACGTCCCGGCCCCCACCACCCTCTGTGGCAATGAATTCCACAGACCCACCACTCTCTGGCTGAAGAAATTTCTCCTCATCCCTGTTCTAAAGTGACTCCCTTTTATTCTAAGTCTGTGCCCCCGGGTCCTAGTCTCCCCTGCTAATGGAAACAACTTCCCTACATCCACCCTATCTAAGCCATTCATTATCTTGTAAGTTTCTATTAGATCTCCCCTCAACCTCCTAAACTCCAATGAATATAATCCCAGGATCCTCAGACGTTCATCGTATGTTAGGCCTACCATTCCTGGGATCATCCGTGTGAATCTCCGCTGGACCCGCTCCAGCGCCAGTATGTCCTTCCTGAGGTGTGGGGCCCAAAATTGCTCACAGTATTCTAAATGGGGCCTAACTAATGCTTTATAAAGCTTCAGAAGTACATCCCTGCTTTTATATTCCAAGCCTCTTGAGATGAATGACAACATTGCATTTGCTTTCTTAATTACCGACTCAACCTACAAGTTTACCTTTAGAGAATCCTGGACTAGGACTCCCAAGTCCCTTTGCACTTCAGCATTATGAATTTTGTCACCGTTTAGAAAATAGTCCATGCCTCTATTCTTTTTTCCAAAGTGCAAGACCTCGCACTTGCCCACGTTGAATTTCATCAGCCATTTCTTGGACCACTCTCCTAAACTGTCTAAATCTTTCTGCAGCCTCCCCACCTCCTCCATACTACCTGCCCCTCCACCTATCTTTGTATCATTGGCAAACTTAGCCAGAATACCCCCAGTCCCGTCATCTAGATCGTTAATATATAAAGAGAACAGCTGTGGCCCCAACACTGAACCCTGCGGGACACCACTCGTCACCGGTTCCCATTCCGAAAAAGAACCTTTTATCCCAACTCTCTGCCTTCTGCCTGACAGCCAATCGTCAATCCATGTTAGTACCTTGCCTCGAATACCATGGGCCCTTATTTTACTCAGCAGTCTCCCGTGAGGCACCTTATCAAAGGCCTTTTGGAAGTCAAGATAGATAACATCCATTGGCTCTCCTTGGTCTAACCTATTTGTTATCTCTTCAAAGAACTCTAACAGGTTTGTCAGGCACGACCTCCCCTGACTAAATCCATGCTGACTTGTCCTAATCTGACCCTGCACTTCCAAGAATTTAGAAATCTCATCCTTAACAATGGATTCTAGAATCTTGCCAACAACCGAGGTTAGGCTAATTGGCCTATAATTTTCCATCTTTTTCCTTGTTCCCTTCTTGAACAGGGGGGTTACAACAGCGATTTTCCAATCCTCTGGGACTTTCCCTGACTCCAGTGACTTTTGAAAGATCATAACTAACGCCTCCACTATTTCTTCAGCTATCTCCTTTAGAACTCTAGGATGTAGCCCATCTGGGCCCGGAGATTTATCAATTTTTAGACCTCTTAGTTTCTCTAGCACTTTCTCCTTTGTGATGGCTACCATATTCAACTCTGCCCCCTGACTCTCCGGAATTGTTGGGATATTACTCATGTCTTCTACTGTGAAGACTGACGCAAAGTACTTATTTAGTTCCTCAGCTATTTCCTTGTCTCCCATCACAAAATTACCAGCGTCATTTTGGAGCGGCCCAATGTCAACTTTTGCCTCCCGTTTGTTTTTAATGTATTTAAAGAAACTTTTACTATCATTCCTAATGTTACTGGCTAGCCTACCTTCATATTTGATCCTCTCTTTCCTTATTTCTCTCTTTGTTATCCTCTGTTTGTTTTTGTAGCCTTCCCAATCTTCTGACTTCCCACTACTCTTTGCCACATTATAGGCTTTCTCTTTTGCTTTGATGCATTCCCTAACTTCCTTTGTTAGCCATGGCTGCCTCATCCCCCCTCTGATAACCTTTCTTTTCTTTGGGATGAACCTCTGTACTGTGTCCTCAATTACTCCCAGAAACTCCTGCCATTGCTGTTCTACTGTCTTTCCCACTAGGGTCTGCTCCCAGTCGATTTTCGTCAGTTCCTCCCTCATGCCCCTGTAGTTACCTTTATTTAACTGTAACACCTTTACATCTGATTCTACCTTCTTTCTTTCAAATTGGAGATTGAATTCTACCATATTATGATCACTGCCTCCTAAGTGCTCCCTTACTTTAAGATCTTTAATCAAGTCTGGCTCATTACATAACACTAAGTCCAGAATGGCCTGTTCCCTCGTGGGCTCCATCACAAGCTGTTCCAAAAAGCCCTCCTGTAAACATTCAATGAATTCCATTTCCTTGGGTCCACTGGCAGCATTATTTACCCAGTCCACCTGCATATTGAAGTCCCCCATGATCACTGTGACCTTGCCTTTCTGACATGCACTTTCTATTTCATGGTGCATTTTGTGCCCCCGGTCCTGACCACTGTTAGGAGGCCTGTACATAACTCCCATTGTGGTTTTTTTGCCTTTGTGGTTCCTCAACTCTACCCACACAGACTCCACATCATCTGTCCCTATGTCATTTAGTGCTATTGATTTAATTTCATTCCTAATTAACAAGGCAACCCCGCCCCCTCTGCCCACCTCCCTGTCTTTTCGATAGGTTGTGAATCCCTGGATGTTTAAATGCCAGTCCTGAACCCCCTGCAACCATGTCTCTGTGATGCCTACCACATCATACCTGCCAGTCACAATCTGGGCCACAAGCTCATCTACCTTGTTCCGTACACTGTGCGCATTTAAATATAGCACCTTTAATTCTCTATTGACCGTCCCTTTTTGTTTTCTTAGTATGGTGGACCTTGGTTTACTGAGCCTTTCCATACACTGTGTCATATTTTGTGGGATGGGGACTATCGTAACCTCTCCTGAGTTTTGTCTTTTCGTGCTTTTTTGTATTCCTAAGCAGCTACGCTTCCCACTGATTACTTCACCTCTTGGTTCCCTGACTTTCCCTTCCCCCCCAATCTTTAGTTTAAAGTCCTATTGACCACCCTATTTATTCTTTTCGCCAGAACGCTGGTCCCAGCTCGGTTCAGGTGGAGACCATCCCAACGGTATAGGTCCCCCCTGTCCCAAAACTGATGCCATTGTCCCATGAAAAGGAACACCTCTTTCCCACACCACTCTTTCAGCCACGTGTTAACTTCCCTTATTCTTGCCTCCCTATGCCAATTTGCACATGGCTCGGGCAGTAATCCGGAGATTATGACCCTTGAGGACCTGTTTTTTAATTTGAATCCTAGCTCTTTATAATCTCTAAACAGGTCCTCTTTCCTAGACTTGCCTATGTTGTTGGTACCGACATGGACCACAACAACTGGATCCTCCCCCTCCCTCTCCAGTATCCTTTCAAGCCGGTCAGAGATGTCCCGCACCCTGGCACCGGGCAGGCAACATACCATGCGGGACTCTTTATCCTGCTCACAAAGGATACTATCTATCCCCCTGATAATAGAATCCCCTACAACTACAATTTGCCTATTTACTCCCTCCCCTTGAATGGCCTGCTGAACCATGGTGCCTTGGTCAGCTGACTCATCCTTCCTGCAGCCCTGTTCGCCATCTACACAGGGAGCAAGTGCCTCATACCGGTTGGACAGAGTCAAGGGCTGAGGCTCCTGAGTTCCTGACTGCTGGTTCCCTTTACCTGCCTGACTTGCAGTCACACCCTGCTGTCCCTGGCCACTAGCAGGATTTAAACTACTTACTCTGACAGGTGTGACTGCCTCCTGAAACACAGTGTCCAGGTAAGTCTCCCCCTCCCGGATGTGCCTCAGTGTTTGAAGCTCAGACTCCAGCTCAACAAGGTTAAGGAATTTGAAAGTTCCACAAAGTTTCAGGTTTGGGGATGATAATACTCTGAAGTCGCTGAAAAGAGTGGTGGTCCCTTGCAATATTGCCAGAGTGAATCATTTCATTAGCATGGATGTTGTATCAAGTGAGATACCTTTGCTTCTGAGCAGACCATCGATGAAGAAAGCACACATGAAACTGGATTTGGAACAGGTTGAGGCAACAGTTTTTGGAAAGACGGTGGACTTACAATTTACACAGTCAGGACACTATTGTATTCCATTACTGACAAATAATATTTCAAGTACAGTTGTTAAGGATGTGTTAATGGCAGTTGAAAATGGGACTTTAGCTGATAAAAAGCTTGTTGTATTAAAACTGCATAGGCAATTTGCGCATCCATCTCCTCAGAAGCTGAAAAATGTATTAAAGGATGCAGGGGTAAGGGATGAAGACTATACTAAACTGATAGAACAGGTTAGTGATCGCTGTGAAGTTTGTAGGAAGTACAGAAGGACATCAGCACGACCGATAGTAACCCTACCTTTGGACAGGGATTTTAACGACATTGTGGCCATGGACCTTAAAATCTGGGATAAAGCGAGTAGAGGATACCGAGTATTCGGCAATAGCCATTTCGGACCACGCCCCGCATTGGGTGGACTTGGAGATGGGGGAGGAGAGGGACCAGCGCCCGCTGTGGCGCTTGGAGGTGGGGCTGTTGGCGGACGAGGAGGTGAGCGAGCGTGTCCGAGGAAGTATAGAGAGGTACTTGGAGACCAACGACAACGGGGAGGTCCGAGTGGGGATGGTATGGGAGGCACTGAAGGCGGTGGTGAGGGGAGAGCTGACCTCCATCAGGGCCCACAAGGAGCGGAGGGAGCGGGGGGGAGAAGGAGAGGCTGGTGGGGGAGATGGTGAGGGTAGACAGGAGGTATGCGGAAGAACCTGAGGAAGGATTGTTGAGGAAGAGGCGCAGCCTCCAGGCCGAATTCGACCTGGTAACCACCAGGAAGGCGGAGGTGCAGTGGAGGAAGGCCCAGGGCGCGGTCTACGAGTATGGGGAAAAGGCAAGCCGGATGCTGGCGCATAAGCTTCGGAAGCGGGATGCAGCTAGGGAGATCGGGGGAGTTAAGGACAGGGGAGGGAGCGTGGTGCGGAGTGGGGTTGGCATCAATGGGGTCTTCAGGGACTTCTACGAGGAATTGTACCGTTTCGAGCCCCCACGGGAGGAGGGAGGGATGGGCCGTTTCCTGGACCAATTGAGGTTTCCAAAGGTGAAAGAGGGACTGGTGGCGGGACTGGGGGACCCGATTGGGCTGGAGGAGCTGATCAAAGGGATAGGAAGCATGCAGACGGGGAAGGCACCGGGGCCGGACGGTTTCCCGGTCGAGTTCTATAAAAAATATATGGACCTGTTGGGCCGCTGTTAGTTAGGACCTTTAATGAGGCAAGGGAGGGGGGGGCTTTACCCCCAACGATGTCCCGGGCACTGATCTCCTTGATCCTGAAGCGGGACAAGGATCCCCTGCAATGTGGGTCTTACAGACCGATTTCCTTGCTAAATGTAGATGCCAAGGTGCTGGCGAAGGTCTTAGCCACGAGGATTGAGGATTGTGTGCCGCAGATCATTCATGAAGACCAGACGGGGTTTGTGAAGGGGAGACAGTTGAACGCGAATGTGCGGAGGCTTTTGAACGTTATCATGATGCCGGCGAGGGAGGGGGAGGCGGAGATAGTGGTGGCGATGGACGCTGAGAAAGCCTTCGATAGGGTAGAGTGGGGGTACCTGTGGGAGGTGCTGAAGAGGTTCGGGTTTGGGGAGGGGTTTGTCAGGTGGGTTAGACTGTTGTACGAGGTCCCGATGGCGAGTGTGGCCACAAATAGGAGGAGGTCCGAGTACTTTTGGTTGCACCGAGGGACGAGACAGGGGTGTCCCCTGTCCCCCCTGCTCTTCACACTGGCGATTGAACCCCTGGCTATGGCACTTAGAGAGTCGAGGAACTGGAGGGGGTTGGTGCGGGGTGGGGAGGAGCATAGGGTGTCACTTTATGCGGACAACCTGCTGCTGTATGTGGCGGACCCAGTGGGAGGAATGCCAGAGGTAATGAGGATGCTTAGGGAATTCGGGGACTTTTTGGGGTACAAGCTCAATATGGGGAAGAGCGAGCTGTTCGTAGTTCAGCTAGGGGACCAGGAGAGGGGGATTGGTGAGCTCCCACTAAAAAGGGCGGAGAGGAGTTTCAGATATTTGGGGCTCCAGGTGGCCAGGAGCTGGGGGGCCCTGCATAGGCTTAACTTTACAAGGCTGGTGGAGCAAATGGAGGAGGAGTTCAAGAGGTGGGACGCGTTGCCGCTGTCCCTGGCGGGTAGGGCGCAGTCAATCAAAATGACGGTGCTCCCAAGGTTTTTGTTCCTGCTCCAGTGCCTCCCCGTGTTTATCCCGAAGGCTTTTTTCAAGCGGGTTAACAGGAGTATAATGGGGTTTGTGTGGGCGCGAGGGACTCCGAGGGTGAGAAGGGTGTTCCTGGAGCGGAGTAGAGATAGGAGGGCTGGCGCTGCCCAACCTCTGTGGGTACTACTGGGCCGCCAGTGCGACAATGGTGCGCAAGTGGGTGATGGAGGGGGAGGGGGCTGCATGGAAGAGGCTGGAGACGGCATCCTGTGTGGGTACGAGTCTGGGGGCGCTGGCAACGGCACCGCTGCCGCTCCCTCCAAGGAGGTATACCACGAGCCCGGTGGTGGTCGCGGCCCTCAAAATTTGGGGGCAGTGGAGGCGGCATTGGGGGGGAAGTTAGGGCCTCGGCGTGGACCCCATTACGGGGGAACCACCGGTTCGCCCCAGGAAGATCAGGTGGAGGGTTTTCGGGGTGGCACAGGGCAGGCATACGAAAGTTGGGGGACCTGTTTGTGGACGGGAAGTTCGCGAGCTTGGGTGAGTTGGAGGAGAAGTACGGGCTCCCCCCGGGGAACACCTTCAGGTACTTACAGGTAAGGGCGTTTGCCAGACGGCAGGTGGTGGAATTCCCACGGCTACTGCCACACACAGTACAGGACAGGGTGCTCTCGGGGGGGGGGGTGGGTGGGAGTGGGGAAGATCTCGGAAACTTACCAGGTGATGCAGGAGGAGGAGGAGGCCTCGGTGGTGGAGTTGAAAGGTAAGTGGGAGGAGGAGTTGGGAGAGGAGATCGAAGAGGGGACGTGGGCAGATGCCCTAGGGAGGGTGAACTCTTCCTCTTCATGCGCGAGGCTCAGCCTCGTACAGTTTAAGGTGCTGCACAGGGCACACATGACCGGGACAAGGATGAGCAGGTTCTTTGGGGGTGAGGACAGGTGTGTTAGGTGCTCAGGGAGCCCAGCAAATCACACCCATATGTTCTGGGCATGCCCAGCGCTGGAGGAATTTTGGAAGGGCGTAGCGAGGACGGTGTCGAGGGTGGTAGGATCCAGTGTCAAACCGGGCTGGGGGCTCGCAATATTTGGGGTGGCAGAGGAGCCGGGAGTGCAGGAGGCGAAAGAGGCCGGAATTCTGGCCTTTGCGTCCCTGGTAGCCCGGCGAAAGATTCTCCTTCAGTGGAAAGATACAAGGCCGCCAAGCGTGGAATCCTGGATTAGCGATATGGCAGGGTTCATTAAATTGGAGAGGGTGATATTCGCCTTGAGAGGGTCGGTACAAGGGTTCTTTAGGCGGTGGCAACCGTTCTTAGACTTTCTGGCAGAACGCTAGACCTTGGTCAATGGCAGCAGCAACTCGGGGGGTGGGGGGGGTTTACTTTATTTTTGTTTATGTTATTTACACTGGAAGGGTCTGAGGGGGTGTATACACCTGTTGTCTTAAGTCGGGGTGTTAATGTTAATTTATTATTTAGGTACGGGGGGGGGAGGGGTTTGGGGGGTTGCTTTTTTAGATTGTGTTTTGTACTTAACCCTGTTGGGTTCTTTTTCTTTCTCATTTTGTTATTGATATTTTATGAAAACCTTTAATAATAAAAATTATTTTAAAAAAAAGATCTGGGATAAAGCTAACAATATATTTATTTTGCATTTTGTAGAATTAGCAACCAGATTTAGTCAATCAACGATTGTACGAAGTAAATAAAAGAGCGTAATTCTGGATCAAATCGTGGAAAAATGGATAGGGACAGGAATGGGCCCACTGGCAAAATTTCCTACAGACAATGGGAGAGAATTTGCGAATGATGAGTTTAGGGATATGTGTGAAAATGTGAATATCACAGTTATGAATACGCCTGCGGAAAGCCCATTTAGTAATGGTGTGTGTGAAAGAAACCACGTAGTAATAGGTGACATGCTCCGGAAAATTTTGGCGGATAGACCAAACTGCAAGTTAAATTCAGCTTTAGCATGGGCAGTACATGCAAAGAATTCATTGCAGATGGATGGGGGCTATAGTCCCTATCAATTATTGTTTGGTGAAACCCTAAAATTCCGTCCATCTTAGATGACCAGCCTCCAGCTTGGAAAGGGACTACAATTAGCTCTGCTTTTGCTGAGGATTTAAAGGCATTACATAGCAGTAGAAAAGCCTTTCTGGAAGCAAAAGTCTCTGAAAGAATTCACAGAGCTTTAAGACATAATGTACAGCCATCAGATGCCGTTTTTCAGCAAGGAGACATGGTATACTGTAAGAGACAATTCTAATGAATGGAAAGGCCCAGGGAAGATCATAGGCATAGATGGCAAAACAATTATTTTGCAACATGGTAATCAAACTGTTAGGGTACGTTCATCAAGGATAATGAGTACAGATTACAAATTTTCAAATTTAGACAGAGCAGACAGACATGACGAGGAACCAGAGTCATCTGGTACGCACGTGTTGCAGAACTATGAGGACCAGTTAACTGATATAGACAGGGTTTCTGTAGAGGAACACAACACTTCTGATGAATTAGAACAGGCCATTTTTCCCCTAAAGGGTGAATGCGAAAAGTTGGTACAAAAGTGATATACTTGCCTGAAGGGTCTAGTCAATGGAAGGATGCAACTGTTATTAGTAGAGCAGGGAAGGCCACTGGAAAGTATAAACATTGGTTGAATGTACAGCATTCAGGGGAGGGAGTCAAGACAATGGATTGGGAAAATGAAGTTCAAAAATGGAGGGCACAGAAACGCAGTGCCAGTTCTGATAGTACATCGGATAGTGAACAGGTCCGCAGGAAAAGGTCGAGAACTATTGAAAGGACATCCCGCAGCAGAAGGGAAAGATCAAGCAGTAGCAGTACAGAACGAGATACCAGGCGGGAGAGGGGACGTAGTTTATCAAGACCTCGGAATATGAGTAAGACTACGAATACTAATAGGAGTAGAAGCCCACATGCACGTGAGATTTTGGTGGCTTCCAATAAATTAGATGAAAAAGTTATCAAAGATGCCAAACAGCAAGAACTGCATAGTTGGAGTGAATTTGGGGTATGCACGGAAGTACCGGATAGAGGACAAAGAGCTCCATCCCACAGATGGATTTGTACGGAAAAGGTTCTTCCAGATGGAACTTATAAGGCAAAGGCCAGGCTTGTGGCAAGGGGATTTGAAGAAAACTTAGAAGATCAGGATTTAAGGGTAGATTCACCTACAGCAGGAAAGGTTAATTTAAAGATCTTCTTGGCTCTATTAGCCACAAAGGCATGGGAATGCAAATCTATAGATATTAAAGCTGCCTTTTTGCAGGGGCATCAGCTCCAAAGAGACATTTTTCTCCGTCCTCCAAAAGAGGCAGCTAACACAGAAGGGGTACTCTGGAGGTTGAACAAATGTGTATATGGATTGAGTGATGCGTCTAGAGTCTGGTACTTTTCGGTAAGGTCAGTTTTGTTAAAGTTAGGCTGTTGCCAGTTGAAAGCAGATCCGCCAATGTTTTACTGGCACTATAAAGGAAATCTTTCTGGCATCTTTATGATGCATGTCGATGATTTTTTTGTGGGGTGGGACTAGTGATTTTGAAGCTATTGTAATCTCTGGTTTGAGGAAAGAATTCAGGATTGGAAGTCAGGCTTCCGGTGCATTTAAATATATTGGACTAGAAATCGGACAGACTAAGTTAGGGGCAACTTTATGTCAGCAATCTTATTTGGAAAGCATCAGCCCAATAGCAATTAGTCGTGGCCGGGTTTCACAAAAAGACGCAATGGTTTCAAATATAGGAAAAGAGCACCTGCGAAGTTTAATTGGGCAACTGAATTGGTTAGGTAGACAGACTAGGATGGACATGAGTTTTGATGTCTTAGAGTTGAGTACAAAAATGAATGATCCCAAAGTGGAAGACATAATAAGAGCAAATAAAGCGTTGGTCAAACTAAAAATGCAGGAGTGTGTTTTGAGGTTCCCGGTTTTAGGTGACCGTAGGCACTTGAAACTCATAGTTTATAGTGATGCGTCCTATGCAAATTTATGTGATGGGGTTTCAAGTGCAGCAGGTTTTATAATTTTCCTTTTGGGGAACAATGGTAAATGTTGTCCTCTTGTGTGGAAAACAAAGAAAATAAGGAGAGTGATCAAAAGCACTTTGGCTGCTGAGACATTAAGCCTTGTAGAGGCGGTGGATATGGCCTTTTATATATCTCAGATATTGACAGAAATTTTGGGATTAGGGGATTTGGGAAATATACCTATTGAATGTCACATTGACAATAAATCCCTATGGGAAAATGTACACTCTACAAAAAGTGTCAATGAAAAAAGGTTAAGGATAAACGTCGCACATTTGAAGCAGATGTTGCCAGTTGAAAGCAGATCCGGCAATGTTTTACTGGCACTATAAAGGAAATCTTTCTGGCATCGTGGGCCGAAGGGCCTCTTCTGTGCTGTATTTTCTATGTTCTATGTTCTATGTTGGACAGAGGGGAGATAGCAAAAATTAACTGGGTTGACAGTAGCTATCAATTGTCAGACTGTTTTACAAAAAGAGGGGCTAGTTCACAGAAACTTTTGGATATTGTTAAAGAAGGGCGCCTGTTTCTGTGACTGCTTTTTCTTCTTCTTCCAAAACTGAAAAGAAAAAGAAAGGGGAAAATTGCGTGTGTGTTTTTGAGTTTCTTGTAACTTTATTTCACCTAATTATTTGTTAAGTAATGGGTTAAGAGACATTCCAATTAGTTGTCTCATTTATGTTAAGCATCCAATTATTGACACTGATATGTAAAGGGGCTTCAGGTGGCCCTTGTGACTGGTGATTTGATGTTAGAGTTTGGGGCAAAGTCTGTTAAGGAAATTAAAGGTGTTTTGTGGAAAAGCAGCAGAACCTTTGACTCTTTATACTACAGCAGCTAAACGTCGAATACATGTATGCCATTAATAATAGCTTGGATTTAAGCAATCCTGTCACATGGAAAAACTTGTGGCAGCCCTTTAATTCTATTGTTGGATGTCCATGGAATGCCTCACAAAATATGCTTGCTCTTGTTTATCTGTAAGCTGCAAATTGGCCGGTTCCAAGTGGCTGTTAAGCTGAGGAATATAATAACTGTGGCTGCCATTGGCAGTGCTGTCCCGATGCTGGGGTTTGATTCCAGTCAGATTCGAGGGCTTGTCACAACTTTGTTACTGTTGCTCTGGTGAAGCACAGCCTGCAAAGGCAGTTTTTCTTTTCTGACATTTTAAGCGCTCACCGAGAACAGGAAACGGCAAGTCTGCCTCCTTTGCGATTTAAATTGTTCAGCAAGAATGGGGTCACAAAGTTGAAAAAGGTAATTTTAGAAATTACTTTAGGAAACTATTTTTCATGCAGAGTGATCAGCACCACACAAACTTCCCCGAAGAAGAGTGGAAATGACAACCCTGAATGAATTTAAGGAACAATTGGATGTTGGAAAAAAGGAGCACAGTAAGAAGTTTTACAACACCAGGTTAAAGTCCAACAGGTTTGTTTCGAATCACTAGCTTTCGGAGCACTGCTCCTTCCTCAGGTGAATGAAGAGGTGGGTTCCAGACACATATATATAGACAAAGACTTCTCCAGCTTCCACCCTAAACACATTAAAGAAGCCATCCCCTATGGACAAGCCCTCCCTATACACACATCTGCTCAGACGAGGAGGAGCGTAACAGACATCTACAGATGTTGAAAGATGCCCTCATACGAACGGGATATGGCGCTCAACTCATCAATCAACAGTTCCAACGCACCACAGCAAAAAACCTCACCGACCTCCTCAGAAGACAAACATGGGACACAACCAACAGAGTACCCTTCATCATCCAGTACTTCCCCGGAGCGGAGAAACTACAACATCTTCTTCGCAGCCTTCAACACGTCATCGATGAAGACAAACATCTTGCCAAGGTCATCCCCATACCACCACTACTTGCCTTCAAACAACCGCGCAACCTGAAACAGATCATTGTTTGCAGCAAACTACCCAGCCTTCAGAACAGCAACCACAACACCACACACCATTGCCATGGAAATCTGTGCAAGGCGTGCCAGATCATCGACATGGGTACCATTATTACACTTGAGAACATCACCCACCAGGTACGTGGTACATACCCGAGCAACTCGGCCAACATTGTCTACCTCATACGCTGCAGGAAAGGATGTCCCGAAGCGTGGTACATTGGCGAGACCATGCAGACGCTTCGACAATGGATGAACGGACATCGCGCGACAATCGCCAGGCAGGAATGTTCCCTTCCAGTCGGGGAACGCTTCAGTAGTCAAGGGAATTCAGCCTCTGATCTTTAGGTAAGCGTTCTCCAAGGCGACCTTCAGGACGCGCGACAACACAGAATCGCCGAGCAGAAACTTATAGCCAAGTTCCGCACACATGTGTACAGCCTCAACTGGGACCTTGGATTCATGTCGCATTACATTTATCCCCCACCATCTGACCTGGGCTTGCAAAATCCTATCAATTGTCCTGGCTTGAGACAATTCACACTCTTTAACCTGTGATTACCCCTCTCTCTGGATCTGTGAAGACTTAATTACCTGCAAAGACTCGCATTCATAGTATTGTAATACATCTTTGACTTTGTCTAAATATATGTTTCTGAAACCCATCTCTTCATTCACCAGAGGAAGGAGCAGTGCTCCGAAAGCTAGTGATTCAAAACAAATGTGGATAGCACAAATGCTTCACAGCTCCAGGGTCCCAGGTTCGATTCCGGCTTGGGTCACTGTCTGTGCGGAGTCTGCACATCCTCCCCGTGTGTGCGTGGGTTTCCTCCGGGTGCTCCGGTTTCCTCCCACAGTCCAAAGATGTGCGGGTTAGGTGGATTGGCCATGCTAAATTGCCCATAGTGTCCAAAATTGCCCTTAGTGTAAGGTGGGGTTACTGGGTTATGGGGATAGGGTGGAGGTGTGGACCTTGGGTAGGGTGCTCTTTCCAAGAGCCGGTGCAGACTCGATGGGCCGAATGGCCTCCTTCTGCACTGTAAATTCTATCTATGAAACCTGTTGGGCCTTAACCTGGTGTTGTAAGACTTCTTACTGTGCCCACCCCAGTCCAATGCCGGCATCATCACATCACGGTAAAAAGGAGGCCAGAACAGAATTCTGGATGAATGAATTTGAGCTGAGTGGTCTTCCTCGTTCTTAATTACTTTGTGACCGTACAAAATCACTCTTGCTTGGAATGAGAATGTAAAGTCTTCTGATTTATAATTTTAAAAAAATCTTGACACCACTATGCCAACTGTTAGAAACTTGCAATAGATCAAGTGGAGGTGGGAGGAGGAGTTGGGGATGAAGCTGGGGTGGGGAATTTGGAGTGAAATAATGCAGCGAATCAACTCAACCTCCTCCTATGCGAGGATGAGCCTCATACAATTTAAGGTGGCGCATCAGGATCATATGACTCGGACCTGGATGAGTGGGTTCTTCCTGGGAATTAAGGATAAGTGTGAGAGATGTGAGAGGAGGGAGCCAGCGAATCATGTCCTTCTGTTTTGGGGATGCACAAAGCCGGCGAGGCTTTGGAAAATGATGTTTGAGAGTTTGTCGGGGATTGTGAGGGAGGTCAAGATCATGTTGGACCCTATGGTGCTGATTTTTGGGGTGATGGAGGCACTTGTGGGAGAAAAGGGCAGATGATTACGATAGTAGGTATAGGTAAGGGAAGATGGACGGAGACTTGACTCGAGCATGGTTGGGTATGGGCTGGTTGGTAGAATGACCTAATTCTGTGTTGTATATCCTATTTAATCCTATGTAAAATGTTGTTAAGTCTACATATGACAGCCAGATCAATGCGAATACCACATGCAAACTCTCACAAATATAATATATTGTGACACTAATAAAGATCATTATTACAAACAATTATTAAAAAATACTATGTAATATTTTCATTGAACAATTTTTCATGAACACAGAACAATAATATAAAACACAATATCAAACAAAACCACAACCTCCCACAATCCCTAACAGCGGAGGGTAACTATTTCTTTATAAAACAGAATGAAATGATGCCATATTTTACAAAACCCCTCAATTGCTCCCCTTAACGTATACTTATTTTTCTCAAGAAGCAAAAACTCCATAAGATCCCCCAGCCACACGGAGGCATTGGGTGGAGAAGCTGACCTCCACTTCAACAGCACCCGCCTGTGAGGTGAAGGCTAAGACACCTGCCCCCGCAGCAGTCTGCAGCTCCGGCAGGTCTGACACCCCAAATATGGCCAACAGGGGACTGTGCTCCAATTCCATCTGTAGAATCGCTGACGTGGTGCAGAAGAAGGAAACCCAAAATCTCACCAGCTCAGGACATGCCCAGAACATTTGCACATGATTTTCCAGGCCCCTCCCACAGCATTCACACTTAACTTCCACCTCCTCAAACAACTGGCTCATCCTAGCCCTAGTTAAGTGCACCCGGTGCACCACCTTCAACTGTAGTAGCCCCAGTCTCACGCATGATGAAGAAGCGTTCACGCTACACAAGGCCTCACACCAGACCCCCTCATCTAATTCCAGTCCGAGCTCCTCCTCCCACATAGCCCACAACCAGGGACGCCATTATCCGCCTGCAAATTCCCGAGGTGCTCCCCTCCTCCATCTCCTCTCCAACAAGGCCGATAGATGCTGGGTGGCCATTCCATCCAGCGTCAGCACGGCTAAGTGGGTTTCCAAACTCACTTCACCATACAAGACTGGGTCACACCCATTGTGATGTAACAGATGTCATGAATCCTGGGGAGGCCTCTCATGGGATCTGTTGTGTTGGGCTTTCAATGTCTTGCAAAGGAATCTACCAAACACCTTGAGTTGTCCAAACCAGGGTCTTTATTGAATCACACGTGGTAAGATAGGGATCTGTTAGAGCAAGTTATCATGGAATTTCTTTGTACACCTCTGGAACTACACCTACCACGACTGTTCACCTGTATGTCTTACAACCGTCTCCTACAACCCTCTGATGATGTCTGGATGTGCCCCCACTTATATTGGAGTCTCTTGCCACAAGACTGCCGTCTTGAGACTGAGTGGTGTCTCTGAACCACCACCTACTGGTTGGAGGCTGCACACCATCCATCTATGACATTGCTTACAGGCATATCGCCACAGGATCTATCGGCCGCCGTCCCGCTCAGATTCTGGCAGGGCGCTGCCGGTAAATCACACCATATGTATCTCAATAAGGTCACCTCTCATCCTTCTAAACTTCAAACAGCACCAGCCCAACCTACTTAACCTCGCCTCTAAGAAAATCCCTCCATCCCCAGGATCAACTGAGTGAACCTTCTCTGGACTGAAAGAGAAAATGCTGGAAAATCTCAGCAAGTCTGGCAGCATCTGTAGGGAGAGAAAAGAGCTAACGTTTCAAGTCCGATGACTCTTGTCAAAGCTAACAGGCAGAGAAAGTTGGAAATATTTATACTGTGGAGTGAGAATGAAAGATGAGTCATAGCCACAGAAACCCAGGGAAACCGGGTGCTAATGGCCACAGAAACCGCGGGGAAAGAGTGCTAATGGCAGTCCCCAGAGAGAACAAAAGATGTGAAAGGCCAAACAGCAGGGAAATTAATATCAGAGGATGAACTGGAGGTGTGGGGGAAGGGGAAGCAAAGAGGAAAAAGGTGCAGGAAAGGTGGATAAGATTGGGTGGGGGGGATTCAATGTATATTAAGAAAGAAATGGTAAAAGACAGTTAAAATGAAATGAAAACAAATGGGTCGAGGTGGGGCTGATCATCTCTGGACTGCCTCTAATGCCAGTCAGTGTATCTATGGTAAGGGGACCAAAATGGGCCACAGTATCCCAGGGGACACTAAGCTGTGAGAGTCGGTTTCTTGAACAGAAAATAAGAATTCCTCGGGGGAGTAGGAGTGAATGCTTGAGATGTTGTTGATTTGCCGCGGTTGAGCGGAGTGACGGATTAACATTGCTACCAGGTTAAAAATGGCAACAGATTTGGATCGTATTGCCAGTGCTGACGTTCAGGGCCGTGTTAACTTGTTGCGTCGTGTCCTGGTAACAAAGTATCGGCGCCGGGCAGAGGAGCTGGTGTCAGGAGGTGGCACTGAGTGACTGGATGCTGCTTGGACCCAAAGAGCATTCAACCTCCCGCAAGAGGGGTGGAGGTGGCGGCTTGCTGAGGGAGGGAGGCGCTCCATCATCCCCCACCCCCTCCAATTGAAAATATTAGTTTCACATCCTCCTCTTTCCCCCCCCCCCAAAAAAAACTGCTTTGAAATCAAAAGCCCCGGGGCTAGGTGGAAATAATGACGGTAGCGAATAGCGGTGATAGTGAGAAGAGAAGCTTGGCCGATGCCGACATGGAGAGCGATCAGGAGATGTTTCCGGACGCTGCAGACGGCCACTGTTCCGCCTCTAACGGGGAGGTGCAGCCGGAGACTCGGATGGAGGCCGAGCCGGCGGCCGGGGAGCCGGGCAGCTCCGGGCAACCGCAGCAAATGCACCTGCGCTCGCAGCTGGACGATCTGCCCACCTCCACCATCGCCTGCAACGTGGACGAGCGGGTGTACGTGGACGCCTTGTACCGAGTAAGCGCCTCTTTTTATTTTCCCTCATGGAAACACTAGGCCTGTGTGTGTGTGTGTGTGTGTGTGTGGAGGGCAGCACCATCCAGGCCGGCAGGAAGGAGCCCAGGCTCTGCTTCACTCACACCGGCTGTTAACCGGGCCTAAAGTAAAATAAACCTTCACCCCGCCACCCCCCTTTTTAAACTCTCACACTTGGTTACAACAACGTCATTGTGTAATCGTGCAGCAGAAATAAAAAGCCCCACTTTGGTGACTTGATACATAAAAATGTAAGGCAGTTCTGTCTTTGAACAATGATGTTTTGATTATTTCCCCCTCAATCCTTTTTTTTTAACACAGAAAAGATGGCACATTCCCAGTGCCTGTCTTGAATAATGCTGCAAATCCTCTGACAGTTTTAAAATTGTGAATGTGGAAGTTTTTGGTACTACTGAAGAAATGGTGTGGGAGAAAGTTAACTTGATGCAGTCCATCAAGAGGGTGAATGAGAGGCCTTTCCTCTCTCTTCCCCCCCCCCCCCCCCAATCCTATATTCTAGGTGCTAGTTACAGTTTAATATAACGTTGTTTTCTTTATGTTTCTATACTGTACTGGCCCTGAAAAGTGAAAGTATGTTTCTGTTTTGTGTGATTCGTCCACACATCGATTATCAACTGGGTGAGCTGAAAAGGTTCATGTCTGTTTAACCGATGTTGGTCAGTGACTTGAGGATGCATTAGATTGTGTTTGCCCGAAGGTCATCTTGTGCTTTTTTTCTGTGCAATGCAAACATAAAGTGGATTATTAATTTCTGATGTTGTCACATCTACGATGTTCTTAGCTTTTTGCTATCTTTGACCACTGTTTCCTAAGCCACGGACTAGCTCTTTATCTGTGCTGAGGGTACAGCTTGATTTTTTTTCTAGAATGAACTTTCTCTGAATAATTGTGGGAAAATTGTACTTAAGCCAATACATATTATTACTACTATTCCAATTAATTGAGTGCTATTATAGCACGAGTACCAGTTTCAGACTTGTTACTGCTTTGAATGATTGAATTGGCAGACGTGTATTGTATTATTCATTTCACTTTACTCCCTGTCAAGCGGAATAAAACTGTGCAAAAGTACAAGCAGATATCGCGAAGTCCAGTGCATCAACTTTTAATTGCCAGTTAAATTTTAATGATGGTGAAAAGATGATGGGACATTGGGCTCTCCGCCATCATCTTAAAAAGGATTATCGATTCATTTGAAGTTTGCTTCGTACTGATTGTGATTCTTGTGCAAACCAATACAAGGCAAGTGTTTCTGTCCAGACTCCACTTATGGAAGTGCAAAATGCCTGTCAGTTCAGCTGCTGCACTCCTGCCTGGCTCGCATTTTTTATCCATGTGCAACTGCTCCAAGTTTTGCATTGCTGCAAACTTGTAGACTTCAATGGATTTAAAACACAGCCAACACAGAACCAAAGGGGAAGATTTGGTCCAATTAAATCTCCTTGACATTTTCTTCGAATTGAACTGTGGAAAGGTCTATGACTTTGTGTACCTCAATTTAGGGGCGGCACGGTAGCACAGTGGCTAGCGCTGTTGCTTCAAAGTGCCAGAGTCCCAGGTTCAATTCCCAGCTTGAGTCACTGTCTGTGCAGAGTCTGCATGTTCTCCCCGTGTCCCTGTGGGTTTCCTCCGGGTGCTCTGGTTTCCTCCCAAAAGGCATGCTGTTAGGTTATTTGGACATTCTCTCTCCATGTACCTGAACAGGCGCCAGAGTATGGCGACTAGGGGATTTTCACAAGTAACTTCATTGCAGTGTTAATGCAAGCCTACTTGTGACAATAATAAAGATTATTATTATTATTATTATTTCCAAAAATAAAGAATGGGGAGTTGACAATTCAGAGTATAAAAAAAGGGAATAGGCAAGGCATTCGTAGATTAGGAAGTAGCAGGCTACATGTTTAAATGTCTCAAGGAGCAGTAACATGGATTTGGAAACTGAATTTACAGATTATATCAAAGGGAGCAGTTGGATCCAAGAAAAGAGAGCTTGGAAATTGCTAAATGAGTTGGAGGGAAACTTGACACAAAAATGTGACATACTACACATAAAGCAAATATAAGAACATTAAACCAATCAGCCCATGACTATACCACAATTAAATTAGATCATATCTGATCTTAAGCTCAACTTTTGTTCCTATGTCCCGTGATGCCCTTGCATTGAAAAAAATCTTAGGATCTCAAAATTGATCATTTTAGTTGTGAGCCTCAATAGCCATTTGGTGAAAAGTGTTCCAGATTTTCACTATCCTTTGTAAGATAAAGTGCTTCCTGAGTTCACTCTGAAACGACTGAGCTCTAATTTTAAATTGTGTCTTTTTCTTCAGGGTTGACTCACCAGAGGAAGTCTACCTCTGTATCTACTCAATCAAATCAATTATTTCAAACACTTCAATTGGATCATCCTTCAACCCATAAACTCCAGGGAATAATGCACAACAGCATTGTTTAAACTGTCCTCTTAACTTAGCCATTTAAACTACGATATTGTCTTAGCAAAGCTGTGCTATATTTCCTCCAATCCTCAGAGAATTGCAGTACTCCAACTGAAGCATCGCTTCTACACTTTTATACTCGAACCCCTTTGAGAGAGAGAGACCAAAATTCCATTTGTCGTTTTTTGATTACTTTTTTGATAACAGAATGACTTCAGGAGTGATGTTGAAGTAGCTTAGAATTAAGTTGAAAGAGATCTAAGGGGGTTTCATTGGATCCAATGCTCAACGGGCTCAATCATTATGAAGCAACAATCAACATAACATGTACAACAACGAAAGTTCTCGCGTAAACCACATAAAAAGATCCACAATACCGATTCCCAAAGTCTAAGGTATGAGCAAAGACTGGAAATGTTTGGCCTTCATTGCTTGAAAGGAAAACGGGGAGGTAATCTTGTTTGTAACATAGAAAACTTATGGCACAGAAAGTGACCATTCAGTTTATTGCAACATGACCTAATTCTACTTTCTGGTTTTTATTCCGTAGTCCTAGCTATAATAATAGCTTAAAGGCTTCAGTGAAGCTACTGTGAAAAGCCCCTATTCGCCACATTCCGGCCCCTGTTCGGGGAGGCCGGTACAGGAATTGAACCCTTGCTGCTGCCTTGTTCTGCATTACAAGCCAGCTGTTTAGCCCACAGTGCTAAACCAGCCTCATTAGAGCATTTTAAGTGCATATACAAGTATTCTTATAATATGATGAGGATTTCAGGTCGTGAGATCCAGGCCCTCACTATCCTCCGTGTGAAAAGATTCCTCACCTCCCCTCTGATCCTGTCAATTACTTGTAGCTGAACTAGTGTTTTTCAATACAGTTCCAGTGTAATACCCCCTGCTCTTATATTCTGGGCCTCAGCACAAAAATCCCATATGCTTTCTTAACCAACTTATCTGTCTGTTCTGCTACACCTTTCAGTAATCTGCCATTTATTGTGTACTCCCGTGCCTTTTTTGCTGTCCCTAAATGCAGTACCTCCCATTTCTTCCGATTTAATTCTATTTTCCACTTTTCTGTCCATCTGACTCGTCCACTGATACCTTTCTTCTTCATTCATAGTCCCTTGACCAATGTTTGTATCATCTGTAAACTTCGAAATCAGCCCCCCCCCCCCCCGCTACGTTTAAGTCGAAACCATTGATCTAAATCATCACACTGCAAAGAACCTGCACCAAGTCCTGCAGGGCCCAGTTGAAGCAGCCCTGCAGTCACAAAGGCATCCATTGACCATTATCCTTGCCTCTGCCACTGAGTCAATTTTGAATCCAAGTTCCTAATTGCCCTTGGATACCACAGGCTTTTATTTTTCTCACCAGTCTACCTTGGGGTACCTTGACAAAAGCCTTGCTAAAATCCATGCAAGTTGACATGATATTCCCTTAACAAATCCAGACTGACTGTCCTTGATTAATCCGCGGCTTTCTAAAGGATGATTTGCACCGTCCCTCAGCATGATTTACCCACCCAGGAAGCTGTGTCTGTGCGGGTTGCCTCCGGGTGCTCCGGTTTCCTCCCACAAGTCCCGAAAGATGTGTATTCGGTTAGGTAATTTGGACATTCTGAATTCTCCCTCTGTGCTCCCGAAGAGGCGCCGGAATGTGGCGACTGGGGGCTTTTCACAGTAACTTCATTGCAGTGTTAATGTAAGCCTACTTGTGACAATAAAGATTATTATTATTATACTTGACATACCTGTAATTTTACTCTGCATCTAATGTTCCTGCCTTTTTAAACTTGACATACCTGTAATTTAACTCTGCATCTAATGTTCCTGCCTTTTTAAACAATGGACAATGCTAGCAGTCCTCCAGCACTACACCGGTAGCGAGAGAGGATTGGAAAATGATGGCCAAACAAATGCTGTGGTTATTCTTCCTTTGATTCTTCTAACAGAATGTGATACACCTCCTCTAGGCCTGGTAATGTATCCACTTGCAAAGTTGCTAAATCCCTTGGTGTTTCCTCTCTTACTGTGTATATACCATCCAGTATTTCACACTACAGCTGGTTTAGCACACTGGGCTAAATAGCTGGCTTTTAAAGCAGACCAAGGCAGGCCAGCAGCACGGTTCAATTCCCGTACCAACCTCCCCGAACAGGTGCCGGAATGTGGCGACGAGGGGCTTTTCACAGTAACTTCATTGAAGCCTACTTGTGATAAGCCATTTTCATTTCATTTTCCATTTCCTTAACTACAGTGTCTGCATTGTCTTCCCTGTTTTCTGAAAACTAATGGAATTAGAATTAAGAAACATTCATTCCCACATTCCTTGTCTTTACACACAAATTACTATTTTGATCTCTAATTGGTCCTATCCTTGCTTGGTTAGCATCTTACTGTTTATGTACTTTTAAAACATCTTTGGGATTTCCTTGATTCTACTTGCCAACATTTTGTTATGCCCTCTCAACTTATTTTTAATGTCACCTGTCCTCTGCACTTCCTGTACTTTCTAGGCTTTCTGCATATTGAGCTCAAGTTACCTGATTTAAGCTTTTCTTGTTTGCCTTTCCTACTCTCTGTGGCATCCAGTTACGTCTAGATTATCATAGAATTTACAGTGCAGAAGGAGACCATTCGGCCCATCGAGTCTGCATCGGCGCTTGGAAAGAGCACCCTACCCAAGGTCAACACCTCCACCCTATCCCCATAACCCAGTAACCCCACCCAACACTAAGGGCAATTTTGGACACTAAGGGCAATTTAGCATGGCCAATCCACCTAACCTGCACATCTTTGGACTGTGGGAGGAAACCGGAGCACCCGGAGGAAACCCACGCACACACGGGGAGGATGTGCAGACTCTGCACAGACAGTGACCCAAGCCGGAATCGAACCTGGGACCCTGGAGCTGTGAAGCAATTGTGCTATCCACAATGCTACCGTGCTGCCCTTACCCTTTTTTCTTCCTTAAATCACACTCTCATCGCAAACTTACCTTCAAGTAAGTGTTTTGTAAATTCAAACATTAAAGGACACAGGAACAAGCCCTTCTGCCCTCCAGACCTGCACCGATCATGATGCCTGTCGAAACTAAAACCTTCTGCACTTCCTGGGTCCGTATCCCTCTATTCCCATCCTATTCATGGATTTGTCAAGATGCCTCTTAAATGCCGGTATCGTATCTACTTCCACCACCTCCCCAGGCAGCGCGTTCCAGGCACTCACTACCCTCTGTGTATAAAAAAAAAACTTCCTTGCACCTTAAACCTACGTCCCCTAGTAATTGACATTGCCACCCTGAAAAAAGATCTGACTATCCACTCTGTCCATGCCACTCATAATTTTGTAAACCTCTTATCAGGTCACCCCTCAACCTTCATCGTTCTAATGAAAACAATCTGAGTTTATCCAGCCTCTCCTGATAGCTAATACCTTCCAGACCAGACAACATCCTGATAAACCTCTTCTGTACCCTCTCCAAAGCATTCACATCCTTCTGGTAGCGTGGCGGCCAGAATTGTACGCAATATTCCAAATATGGCCTATTCAAGGTTCTGTACAGCTGCATCATGACGTGCCCATTTTTATACTCAAATGCCCTGTGCCTTCTTGACTACCTTATCTACCTGCATTGCCATTTGCAGTGATCTGTGGACTGTAAGCCCAGATCTCTCTGCCATTTACTTTGTAATTCCCATCTGTATTAGACCTTCCAAAATGCATTACCTCACATTTGTCTGAAATAAACTCCCTCTGCCATTTCTCCACCCAAGTCTCCAACCAACATATATCCTGCTGTATCCTCTGACTATCCGCAACTCCACCAACCCTTATGTCACCTGCAAACATCCTAATCAGACCAGCTACATTTTCCTCCAGATCATGTGTGTATATATATATATATATATATATATATATATACACACAAGGTATATATATATACGCACAGATCCCTGAGGAACACCACTAGTCATAGAATTTACAGTGCAGAAGGAGGCCATTTGGCCCATCGAGTCTGCACCAGCTCTTGGCTTATTAAAGGGCACCATACTTAAATCCACGCCTCCACCCTATCCCCTTAACCCAGTAACCCGACCTAACCTTTTGGACACTAAGGAGCAATTTAACATGGCCAACTCACCTAATCTGCACATCTTTGAACTGTGGGTGGAAACCGGAGCACCCGGAGGAAACCCACACAGACACGGGGACACCGCCTTCCACTCAGAAAAGCACCCTTCCACTACTACCCTCTCTCTTCTGTGAGACATTTTCCCAATTTAAAACTTTTACTCTTGGTCTTTGTCCTTTTCCAGAACTATATTAAATCTAACTGAATTATCATCACTATGGTCTCACTATTAGCCCTGCCCAGCTTCATTCCCAAAAACTAAATGTCCCATTTGTGAGTTTGCTACATGCTGGCATAAAAATGCATTTTAAGAATTCTGTGCCTTCTATAACTTTAACATTAATATTAACTGGGATAAAATCAAAGTACAATCCAGTACTATTGCTCCCCTTTTATTTTCCTCACTCAGTAATTTGTCTACGTATTTACTCAAAGCAATATGACCTTTTCTTGATCCTCAGCAACCCATATGCTAGAAAGATGATCAAATAAGGTGTTTCAGCCTTCCTCATAGTTGTAAATGTTTCTTTTACCAGTATTGTGACCAAACCCGCCCACCTCCTTTTCTATCCAGTCTCAAAACTCGTAACCCTGAATATTGAGTTGCAATAGATATGTTATCATGCTTCCAAGTGTCTGTCTGTGCTGTCAGCGCATCGGTCTTATTTATTAGACCCTTGTATTGAAGTATGTACCACAATTCAACAACCAATGGTATGTTGTCTATTTTGTAGCCTTTACTTTCTGTCTTCCATACTCGCTTATAATTTTCTACCTTCTGTATCCAGCTTTGCTTTTTACCATCTGGGCCTCTATTCAGGTCCCATCCTCCTGCCAAGCTAGTCTTAACCCTAAACTCTCCCCAACAGCAACAGCAAACCACCCTCCAATGGCTCTATTGAAGTGTAACCTGTCCATCTTAGACATTTCGTATCAACCCCAGAATTACTTCCAGTGTCCCAGGAACCTAAAGCCCTCCTTCCTGCACCATCTCTCCAGCCACACATTCATCTGCTCTAGCCTCCTATTGGAGTGAGGCACTGGAAGTAATCCAGAGATTGCTACCTTGGATGACCTGCTTATTTTTCCCTAATTTCCAGAAAATCACCAGCAGGACCTCATCCCTCTTTCAATTGGAGTCACTGGTATTGACCTGGACCACAGCCTCTGGGTGTTCACCTTCTCCCCCCCCCCCCCCCCCCCCATACCCCTCTTAAATGCTGTGTAGGAACTAAGTTGCCCTGGCACCACGGAGGAACATTCTATTGTGAATATATGTCCGTGGCCAGAGAAACGCCTGTCTGTTTCCGTAATTATTGATACCCCCATCTGTTACTTTTCTGACTTACTGCTTTCTCTTGATTCCAATCACCTGATCACTCAATTTTTTTTAGCTACAAGTTTTCCCCATTATTATTTATGCTTGATTGTAATTACCGGGTGTCTGATATGACTCTCGGGCAAATTAGGTACTGCCCTCATCCCATGAAAGAATTTTTAAAAATGAAGTGAAAAAAAGAACCCTTTGAATTGGCAGGGGCTGGTTTAGCTCAGTGGGCTAAACAGCTGACTTGTAATGCGGAACAAGGCCAACAGCGCGAGTTCAATTCCCGTACCAGTCTCCCCGAACAGGCGCCGGAATGTGGCGATTCGGGGCTTTTCAGAGTAACTTCATTGAAGCCTACTTGTGACGATAAGCGATTATTATTATTATAAAGCAGTGAGTGGGCAAACTACAGCCCCGCGGGAGCTTCTGATCCAGTCAAAGTTGTTCAGGCCAGAGGTGGGCGTTTGCCAAGGAATGTGGCTGCGATGTTAGGTCAGTGCATGTGGAGGAGCATGGAGAGCAGCACCAGGTAAGTGTGCACGCAAGATTACTTACGAGATAACTGGTTTCCATTTCCATTTTAGTTTTCCAAATATGCGCACTGGAATTTTGACTTATTTTAATGCGAGTTTTACAACTTCTTAAAAATTTAACTTAACTCTTATCTTTTGTTTCCCCATTTTTCTCATTTCCCCTCTGCCCTGCTGCCCATCTGTTCTGCCCGTGGTACCATCGGCTGGTGCTGCCCATGCCAGTAATATGCTTTGTGCCCCCCTGTAGGGGCTACTGTGAGCGCTGCCCTTGGGTGGGTTGTGGATGCCCCGTCGGCGAGTGGTGGCTGTTTAGGGGCGTATGGCGAAGGGTGGGGGTAGTGGGGGCTAGGATACAGGGGTTGGGGACTGGGGTGCGGGGTGTGGTGTGGTGGGAGAGTGGGGGGCCAAGGTGCGGGGGTGGGTGCACCCATATGGCTGGTGACACTATGCAGCACCAGGGACCAAGGTGTGTGGTCAGTGGAGTGCGCTGTTAGATGGCTGTCTTGCAGGCGACGGCAATGATGGTACGTTACTGGACACTGCCCCAGTCATGTGAACCAAATGCAACTCAAAAAAGCTTGGGGTTCATTACACTTAAAAGGATGGGCTGTGTTAATTTAAGAATTTAGCATTCAGCCTGAGTTTGAGAAAAATGGGACTGAAATATCAGTGTTAAACTTAAAGAAGGGCAATTACGAAGGTATGAGGATGGAATTGGCCAAAGGGGATGACATATGGGTCAGCAGGTAAGACAATAGATGAGCAATGGCAGACATTTCAAGAGATAATTCATGATTCCCAGCCCCAGAGGGGCTGTTTAGCACAGGGCTAAATCGCTGGCTTTGAAAGCAGACCAAGGCAGGCCAGCAGCACGGTTCAATTCCTGTACCAGCCTCCCCGAACAGGCGCCAGAATACGGCAACTAGGGGCTTTTCACAGTAACTTCATTTGAAGTCTACTTGTGACAATAAGCGATTTTCATTTCATTTCAAAAATACATCCCAATGAGGAGGAAAGACTTTCGGGTGAGGAAGAACCTACCATGGATAACTAAGGAAGTTGAGGAGGGTATTAAGTTGAAAGTGGAAACATATAAGATGCCAACGGTTAGTCGTAGACCAGAAAAGTGGGATAGATTCAGAATGTAGCAAAGATAGACTATTAAAAAATCAGGAAGGAGAAAATAAATGAGGACAAGTTGGTGAGAAATATAAAAACAGCTAAGAGCCTTTTTTAAGTACCTTAAAAGGAAGAGAGAAGTTAAAGAAATCATTGGCCCCTTAGAGCAGTGGTTCCCAGCCTTTTCAGCAAGTGGGTGTTTGTAGTTCAATGTATTTCGAACTTGAGCCAGGTTACTATACCTCCCTGGCACCCTCCCCTAACAGTAGCACAGGTGGTTAGCACTGTGGCTTCACAGCACCAGGATCCCAGGTTCGATTCCCCACTGGGTCACTGTCTGTGCGGAGCCTGCACGTTCTCCCCGGTCTGCGTGGGTTGCCTCCGGGTGCTCCGGTTTCCTCCCACAGTCCAAAGACGTGCAGGTTAGGTGGATTGGCCATGATAAATTGCCCGTGGGCAATCACCCGGATAGGGTGGACGTGAGGGCTTAAGTGGGTCGGTGCAGACTCGATGAGCCGCATGGCCTCCTGCACTGTATGTTCTATGTCTAACTCAGTGCAATTTCCTGCCCACTCACATAAATCAGCTGGAAAATCATAGAATGTTCTTCATATTCTGACATGCAGTAATGGGGTCAGAGTCCTCTCCCTCACGGAACACAAGCACCAAAATGCAGTCCACACATTACAGGAGCTTAGATTTTCTGGGACTTTGTGAACATATTTGGCATCTAACCGTTTAGTGCATTAATCAGGATCAGTAAACAGGAAAAAATGTTCGACATGTATTGCAGTGCTTAACATGAAGGTGGAATTGTGAAACAATTTCTCTCAAGGGCTTCTTGCCATACAGCTTATTAAAAAGCATATCTTCTTGTTGACTCATTGCAAATATAATTTACATTTGTGTGGCAATTGATCAACAGGAATGTGTTGAAATGCCTCACAGGATGAATTTCTTTTGAAGTACAATGACTTGTGGTTTCCGCAGTTACCCGGCCTCCCCAGGCAAGCTCTGGACAACAGCGTTATAATAATCTTTATTAGTGTCACAAGTACATTAACACTGTAATGAAGTTACTGTGACAATCCCCTTGTCGCCACATTCCGGCGCCTGTTCGAGTACACAGAGGGAGAATTCAGAATGTCCAATTCATCTATCAGCACATCTTTCGGGACTTGTGAGAGGAAACCCATGCAGACACAGGGAGAACGTGCAGACTCCGCACAGACAGTGACCCAAGCTGGGAATCAAACCTGGGACTCTGGCGCTGTGAAGCAACTGTGCTAACCACTGCTACCGTGCTGCACTAAACAGTGTTTGGAAGCTGAGCTCCCGGTCAGAGCCTCTGAACCGCGAGTCAATGAAAACTCTGCTCCTGCTGAAGATGGTGGAGCCGTTGTGCTAGAAAGACAGCTAGAAGCTCGAGTAAGGGTGAATATCACACTCTCGGGGAAGAAGAGGAGAAGTTACAGGTACAGATTCAGCACAGTGAGAGGAAGCAATCCATCATGGATGTTGAATCTGCCCCACCCAAAGACGAGGCCAACGGACAGCATGGGGGTGGAAAGAGGCGGTTGGCAAGACAGCCATAGGAGGGAAGGTGGTGAATGTGGGAATGAAAGACGAAGAAATACCACAGCAGTCTGGATGGGAAGAAAGAGGATGCTTTAAGGCAGTTACCTGGGGATGGGCTTCAGGGTCTGCGATCATGAAGCGACTGCTGCCACTGTACGTAGCCTGGCTCCACAAGAGATTCCCTTGACACGTTCGAACACATTAGAACAGCTGTGATAAAAGGTCCACACCGAAAACATTGATTCATCCGCCACCTCCATGAATATAGCGATCTGTTCATGGTTTCGAGCACTTTATGAAATTTGTTTCAGCATGTACAGTTGTTTTGATTCCGTTTACACCTTTTCACACTGTGGGTTGGGAGTTGTTACTTGTGTCAATTGGTTGATACCGTTAGCTGCAGCCGCTATTGGAGCTGGAGCCGAGCCTTTGGAAATGGAGAGAGAGAGAGCGAACCGGCTGAATGGTTTCGGATATCTGCTCGAAGGCTCTTCCCGAGGCAGGAAGGCGAAGAGACCGCTGCTTTTCTCCCACTCGAAAGCAATGTCAGGACTTGGAGTCTGCCCCATGGCCACGGCACACTTGCACGCCTCTTGTGACAAACCAGTTGGAAACCACTGCCTTAGAGAATGAAACTGGGGAAGAAAGAAACAGCAGAGGAGTTTAAAACAATATTTTGCAACGTTCTTTATTGTAGAGATACTACGGGCATCCCAGAAATGGTAAAAAAAAGATATGGGGGAGGAAATAAATAGAGTCACCATCACCAGTCAAACTAATGGGGTTAAAGGATACCAAGTCCCCTGAACATCAGGATCTTGAAGGAGGTAACTACAGAGGTCATGGATGCATTGGTAGTTTTTCCCCCCCAGAATCTTTCAATTTTGGAACCGTGCTAAAGGATTGGAAAACTGCCAATGTGGTATCATTGTTCAAAAAGGGGAGGAGGCAAAATGTAGGAAACTACAGGCCAGTTAGTCCAACCAGTTATTGGAATGATATTAGAATTGATTATTAAGGAGAGAAGAGCAATGCATTTGGAAAGTGGTAATCAGATCAGGCAGAGTCAGCATGGTTTCATGAGGGAAAATCATGGCCGGAATTCTCCGGCCGTTTGCTGGCAGCGGGTTGCTCTGGTCCCTCCGGGAACACTCTTTCCCCCCCCCCCCCCCCCCCCCACAATCCCTGCGTTCCCTGGCAGCATGGGGTGGCTTCATTTTGGAATTCCCTTTGGCAGCTGTGGGAGCAGAGAAACCCGCCACCAGTGAACAGCGTGCCGCTGCCAAGAAACACGGGGCTGGGGAACTGGAAAACCCAGGTTTACGCAGCTGGAAAACTGGGAAGTCCAGGTCCATGCTTGACATATTTATTAGTCATGATGTGGAGATGCCGGCGTTGGGCTGGGGTATAAGTCTTACAACACCAGGTTAAAGTTCAACAGGTTTGTTTGGAATTACTAGCTTTTGGAGCGCAGCTCCCTCATCAGGTGGGCTGCCTTCCCCGCCAGAAAACACACGGCGGGGTGGTCGGTAAATCCTGCCCAACGTCTCCAGACAGTCATAAGTGAACTGGCGAACAGTCCCAACGTTGTAGCCCATAACCACAGATCTTGCTTTTGCCAACCTCTGCCCAGCTCTGGAGTAGAATCTCGCGTGACTACAATCTACATTTGTGAAAACTGTGATTTTCAAGTTAAAATAGACATTTTGTTTGTTAACTCTTTCAATTAAGTTTCAAAGAACAAAGAAATGTACAGCACAGGAACAGGCCCTTCGGCCCTCCAAGCCCGTGCCGACCATGCTGCCCGACTAAACTACAATCTTCTACACTTCCTGGGTCCGTATCCCTCTATTCCCATCCTATTCATGTATTTGTCAAGATGCCCCTTAAATGTCACTATCGTCCCTGCTTCCACCACCTCCTCCGGTAGCGAGTTCCAGGCACCCACTACCCTCTGCGTAAAAAACTTGCCTCGTACATCTACTCTAAACCTTGCCCCTCTCACCTTAAACCTATGCCCCCTTGTAATTGACCCCTCTACCCCGTGGAAAAGCCTCTGAATATCCACTCTGTCTATGCCCCTCATCATTTTGTAGACCTCTTATCAGGTCGCCCCTCAACCTCCTTCGTTCCAGTGAGAACAAACCGAGTTTATTCAACTGCTCCTCATAGCTAATGCCCTCCATACCAGGCAACATCCTGGTAAATCTCTTCAGCACCCTCTCTAAAGCCTCCACATCCTTCTGGTAGTGTGGCGACCAGAATTGAACACTATACTCCAAGTGTGGCGTAACTAAGGTTCATGGACCCAAGTTCAAGTTGAGGCAAACGGGTTTCAGGGTAAAATCGTGTTTTATGTTACTTTACACCAGAACATTTTACAGACTCTCCTCTGCAATATTTTTATAGGATGACCTAGTAATATACCATTATGCATGACTTCTTCATTAAAACTGCATGATGCCACTGTTTGAAAGTTCTCAAGGTAGTTGTGCTTTAAGGAAGGAAGTGACTAGTGGATAATTTTTTTGCCAGTAACATATTATTGCACTGTATGTGGTATGGCAAACTAAAGCAGGGCCCGGTAGAGTTTTATACAGCCCTGCCAGCAGGATAATAAACCATGGTTCCTGTTTAAGAAAAATAAAAAGTACAGTAAACTCCATTTTATGCACCAACCAGAATTCTGCAAAAAGCAATTATGACGTGATCGGGTGATCGGGACGCCCCCCCCCCCCCCAAACCTGAACGCAGTATGGGAGGGTCCCCACCCCCAAGCCAGGCAACTGGAGCCCGATTTGGGCATGTGCACAAAATGCCACCTTGACAGTCCAACCTGGCACCATGCTAACCTGGGCACCATGGCAGTGCCAAGCTGGCACCTAGGTGGCACTGCCAGAGTGCTAAACTGGCAGTGCCAAGGCACCAACCGTATAGCTTGTAAAGATTAATGCTGTAAACGGCCACTCTTCTCCCCCCACTCCCCGCCCACTCGCTGTAAACGGCCACACTCTTTTCCTGACACCAACTCAAAAGGTATATCATCGCTCTCCAGAATTGGCTCTGATTTCTCTTCAGTATTCCAGCTATTCACCAAGGTACAAGATTTCAAGGGGGTCTCTCCATTAGGTCACGACTCTGGATTCCATGGTTCAAACATTGGCCTCCCTGCAGCTCCTGTGCAGTGGCTTCAACTATCAGAAAACACCCTTGGTTTCCAATAGCCCACTGCTATGGCTTTCAACCGCAACAAGCTTATTACTTCCAGAGCTCCAGCTGCACCAAGGTTAACTGCCTTTCCCTAAGGATTTACTGCGGATTTCTTCATTTAGCTTCGAGCTAATTAAACCTTCCAGTCATTTTTCTCCTTAGCAGCTTTGTCTTGTGCTCGATACCAGTTACCACTCACAAGCTCCATCATAGACAACAGATCCAGCATTTACTTTTCTTCAGGTGTCGGTCTGACCTTCTCAGTTTACAAGGAGCTATAAACTGCCTCCTGAGGCAGACTCTTGGTTGCTTCCTGTTGGCTACACACTAGCTGAATTCACAGAATTCAACTTGAAACAAAGAATCTATCTGAGTTCCACGCATCTCCCTGGCTATGTGACACAGATAACCTGTTCTGAGATAGAAATGCAAATGAACTGCGTTTTAATTTCAAAGTCTTCCGTAATTCTTGGAAACCGCACGAATAACTTGTATATTTTACTGGATTAGCTCCAGACATCATGTCTCCTGTCCTTTCGGTAAGTAAACCCACCGGCTGTTTTATAATCTTGCCTTTCTTTTTTTTATTCGTTCGTAGGGCATGACCTACGCTGGCTTAACCAATATTTATTGTCCATCCCTAATTGCTCTTGAGGGGGCAGTTAAGCGTTAATCACATTAATGTGGGTCTGGAGTCACATGTAGACCAGACCAGGTAAGGATGACAGATTTCCTTCCCTGAAGGATATTAGTGAACCAGGTGGGATTTTACGACCATCTATCTTTACCCCCCCCCCCCCCCCCCTTAAGTTCAAACCTATCGTTAGGTTAGAATTGTAACTGAAAGAAATTTCCAAATATTTAAGGAACATGGGGCTGGATTCTCCGATCACCGACACTGAAATCGTGTTCGGCAATTAGCCGGAGAATCCATTTTTACGCTGGAATCGGGGGCGGCGCTGTTTTCCGATGCTCTGCCCCCTCACAAACGGCGTACATCTCGAGGAGTACGCCACACACCGTCGGGACAGGCCCTCCCCTGATGCTTCACCCCCGATGGGCAGAGTCCCCGATGGTGGACTCGGCCCAGTGTCCTCACAACTTTCAGGTACCTCGTGTGGCAGATGCGGACTGTGTCCAGCGCCGCCACAGTCGGGGGAGGGGGGGGGAGTTGTTCCATTGGCCAGGGAGACTGTTGAGGGGTGGCAAAGGGGGTTACAGGGGGGCCGCCGCCGTACGCATGCGGACCCAGCCATTCTGCGACCACATCCGTGGCTGCTAGCCACCCCACCGAGCAGAGGAGCGGCGTGGGGGCGGCACCGACTTTTTGGTCGTAAGACCAGACGGACCCTGCGGACATAGCCGCAAAATCGGAGAATCCAGCACGTAGTGTCGCGAATGATTTTAGTCTGGGTCCTCAAATAAAATAAAACTCAGCGAAGTACATACATATGGTTTAGCTGGTTTAGCTCAGTGGGCTAGACAGCTGATTTGTGATGCAGAACAAGGCCAGCAGTGCGGGTTCAATTCCCATACCAGCTTACCTGAACAGGCCGCGGAATGTGGTGACTAGGGGCTTTTCACAGTAACTTCATACTTGTGACAATAAAAGGTTATTATTATTACATATACGTTTCACAGGGGCGGCATGGTGGCATAGTGGTTAGCACTGCTGCCTCATGGCACTGGGGACTCTGGTTCGATCCCGGCCCCGCGGAGGTCACTGTTCGTGTGGTGTTTACACATTATCCCCGTGTCTGCGTGCGTCTCAGCCCCACAACCCAAAGATGTGCAGGTTAGGTGGATTGGCCACGCTAAATTGCCCCTTAATTGGAAAAAAAAATAATTGGGCGTTCAAATTTATATTAAAAAAAAATACACATATGTTTCATCACAGCTGCAAAATTTGAATTTTTTTCCCCACAAATGGATAGACTTTCTTTAAGTCTAGCTGTTAACCTTTTAAATTAATATAGCCCCACCCTTTTAAATGTAATTGAGCCCCAAGGTATTTTGAGTTGCATTTGGTTCAAGGTTGCCCATCAGTTTCTCAAGCAAATGCTCCCATTTTCTACAGTTTAATGCCTTAATGTCTAGGGCTCCAAGTTATATTCAATAACATAAGAATTATGAATCAGACATTCACAACGCCAGAAAAAAAGTCCCAGCCTGTTCAGCTTTCCCCGATAAGGATCATGCCAGAACTGAGACGATATACTTGTGAATCTTTTTTGCTCTCCCCGGTTGACGATTCAAGATCTGACTCGCTCTCCTCCAGGCAATAAATAGGTTGTTGTGCTTTTTTTTTTGTTCATGAGGCTTTGATATTGAGCTGTGTGCTTACGTAATGCCTTCTTCAATGCCAGGAGCATCCAGAATAAGGTGGGTGAACTTGTGGCATGGGTTGGTACCTGGGACTTCGATGTTGTGGCCATTTCGGAGACATGGATAGAGCAGGGACAGGAATGGTTGTTGCAGGTGTCGGGGTTTAGATATTTCAGTCAGCTCAGGGAAGGTGGTAAAGGAGGGGGAGGGGTGGCATTGTTAGTCAAGGACAGTATTACGATGGCAGAAAGGACGTTTGATGAGGACTCGTCTACTGAGGTAGTATGGGCTGAGGTTAGAAACAGGAAAGGAGAGGTCACCCTGTTAGGGGTTTTCTATAGGCCTCCGAAAAGTTCCAGAGATGTAGAGGAAAGGATTGCAAAGATGATTCTGGATAGGAGCAAAAGCAACAGGGTAGTTGTTATGGGGGACTTTAACTTTCCAAATATTGACTGGAAACGCTATAGTTCGAGTACTTTAGATGGGTCCGTTTTTGTCCAATGTGTGCAGGAGGGTTTCCTGACACAGTATGTAGATAGGCCAACGAGAGGCGAGGCCGTATTGGATTTGCACTGCAGCCTACGGCGCTGAGGACCCGGGTTCAAATCCCGGCCCTGGGTCACTGTCCTTGTGGATTTGCACATTCTACCATTGTCTGTGTGGGTTTCACTCCCACAACCCAAAGATGTGCAGGTTGGGTGGATTGACCACGCTAAATTGCCCCTTAATTGGAAAAAAATAATTGGGTAGTCTAAATTTTTTTTAAAAGGCGCGCGTAATAAGTGCTTGGCTTAAGGTATCACAAAGTCATCGCCAATGGCATGCGCTTTAACAAACGCTGGTATAATCAATCCAGCTTTGGGAATAAGGTTAAAATTGACACACACCCTCAGCACTGACTAACTACTTCAGGTCAGTTTATGAACAGTTGATTGTACACATTCCCTGACCTTCAAGGGAAAGACAACTGAAGCTGCACACATTCTAAAATGGTGCTGTCACTAGGTTTATTTAGTGTAATGGCTTAGAAAAAAGCTTAAAGCCAAGAGGCTTTGATATTGAGCTGTGTGCTTCTTACGTAATACTCTTAATTCATCATTTCATATTGCTCTACTGCCAGCAACAAATCTGTAACCAAGCATTCAACCCCCTTGGCCAAAGCAGGACTTCAGCCCATTGTTGGGATTCTTCCTTACAAAGATTTTTCCTGATCACCTGCTCTCCCAAAGTGAAAGGAAGGCTAAATGCTATTGGACTATATTCAATTGAATCCGATGCAGCCGTTGGACTTCGTTAAACTCAATAGGCTCGCCTGTGAAGACCGCTTTTCAGTTTTGTGAACGATCTTCAACATTGATCTCTCTGACCCAGATCGGATTCCTGCTCGTGTGTTATTTCAAAGTCGAATGATTTACAGGAATCACGAGTGTCCTCTGTACTCGACTGCATCTGTACCCTAAATTGTGCCATAGGCAGTGCAACCCCAGTTCTATCCCTGTCTTTTACAAGGTTCCCTACTCTTGGAGCATCTACTTCATTGAGCAGGAACTCAACCCTGCAATGAGCATCGCAAACAATCCACAAAACCAAATAGGCGAAATACTGTTCCAATGAAGAGTCTTTATCGGACTTGAAGCATTAACTCCTGTATTTCTTTCCACAGATGCTGCCAAACCTTCTGGGTTTTTTCCAGCATTTTCTGTTTTTATAACACTTCTATTTTCTGTTTTCTTCTATTCTATTTCCTCCTCAACTGTTTTGGAGAACACTGGGCACATTTCATCCATAAAGAAAACATGGCATTTTAAAAGCTGAGTTAGCACCTTGTCCTAAATAAATCTATGTACCCTTCCACCTGGAGCATCCCATTGATGAAGATCAAGCTAACAAAATGACCCAAGTATCCGTTTCCTCTTCATGATAAGCCGGTAGTTCTTAGGCCACAGATTGACCACTCCTCCTGTCCATCTTTCAGGTAATATTTATGTAAACCTGTACCCTATTCACTTTGTAGATCGACATATACAAATTACACAGCCAAGCCAACACGGATAAGTATTTTAAGCAGTTCCGCAATTTTATTTTGTTAATTCTCATCCTTGTTTTCAAATCCTTCCATGTCCTGGCTCCTCGCTATCTCGTGAATCTCCTCCAGCCTCTCAATCCTCTTGCACTCTGTCCATTCTGACCACTTCCACCTCTTTAATTTTAATTGCCCTACTCTTGATGGAGATGCTTTCAGTTGCTTAAGGCCTAAGCTCTGGAAAATAAACTTTTCTTCCTCATTAAAGACACTCCTTTTAAGACCTGCTGTCATCTAACATAATAATAATAATCACTTATTGTCACAAGTAGGCTTCAATGAACTTACTGTGAAAAGCCCCTAGTCGCCACATTCTGGCGCCTGTTCGGGGGGAGGCTGGTACGGGAATTGAAGCGTGCTGCTGGCCTGCCTTGGTCTGCTTTTTAAAAGCCAGCTATTTAGCCCAGTGTGCTAAACCAGCCCCTTAAAATGAAAATCGCTTATTGTCACAAGTAGGCTTCAAATGAAGTTACTGTGAAAAGCCCCTAGTCGCCTCATTCCGGTGCCTGTTCGGGGAGACTGGTACGGGAATTGAACCGTGCTGCTGGCCTGCCTTGTTCTGCATCACAAGCCAGCTATTTAGCCCACTGTGCTAAACATCTCCTTGTGTGGGTGGATCAGTGTCATATTTTGTTTGATAACACTCCTTGGAATGTGCCACTATATAAATTCAAGTAGCTGTTGCTACACAGCCCACTGGTATTGATTCTTCGACTATCCAAAGGCTGTAAGGATATGCAAGGATTAATTAAGTTTCTTGTAGCAGGTACGTTGGCCCAGTGGCTATGGTTACTGGACTAGCAACCCAAACAAGCCCATGATTTCAATAAACCTGGTAAATCATGGGCTGGCACCAGAAAATTTACCATAAAAGCTGCCCGATCGCCAGGCTCACTCATGAATTTTAGAACGTGCCTGGTCACATCTGATCCACATTCCCACATTACATGGTTGACGTTTTTCCAAGGCAACTAGGATGGACAATAAATATTACATATATGTCATCTATATCCCAAGAACAATTTAAAAAAAAAAAACAAAGCCCGGCAATGATTTGATGACCAATTTCTGGTGCATCAGTTGCTTACAGGGATGTCCTTTGACATTGCCCCTGCGAGAGCTGTTGGTGAAACTTGGGTAAGAAGGTTCACTCGACTGATTTCTGCGATGAGGGGATTGCCTTATGAGGAAAGGTTGGACAGGTAGCTGTCGGAGTTTAGAGGAATGAGAGGTGATCTCATTGAAACATATATACAAGATCCTGAGGAGAATTGACAGGGTGGATCCTTCAAGGATATTTTCCCTTGTGGGAGCAACCATAACTCGGGGTCACAGTTTGAGAAGAAGGGGAGTCTCTCATTTTAAGGCCGAGGTGGGAATTTATTTTTATGTCAAGAGGGTCATTTTCTGTGGAATTCCCTTCCTCAGGGCAGTGGTGGCCATGTCATTTTTAAGGATGATTTAGATACATTCTTGATTGACAAGGAGGTCAAAGGGCAGATAGGAAAGTAGAGTCGAAAGCCAGAATTATTTCAGCCATGTTTTTTTCAAATGGTGGAGCAGGCTCAAGGAACCTAATGGCCGCCCCCTGCTCCTAACTCGTATGGTCATTTGTAACTTGTTTAGGTGTATGTACTGAATTTCACCCCTGCAACTAATGAGGATTCTATACGAGTAAAGTCCTGAGCAACTACTTGGATATCTTTTTGCTTTTATAAGTGAACCAATCGAGAAGACTTCCGGTTGCGGCCATGCGGAGCTAAGCCGCACATTCGGCGGCTCCCGCTAAAACGGACTTTTGGGCTCTCCAGAGGAGCCCCAACAGCAATTTTTTCGACGACTTCCAGTGTGGGAAGGTGAGCAAGGTCCCCCCCTCCATAGTATATGGATTGGACCAGGAGTGGAGCGGTCAAAAAAGCGTTTTTGGAGCAGCGAAAAGTGCGAGGGAGAAAAAACAAGATGGCGGCGGGCGGAGATCGAGCGGCATGGGTGCAGGAGCAGCAGGAGTTTCTCAGGCGCTGCTTTGAGGAGCTGAAGAAAGAGGTGCTGGCGCCAATGCTGACGGCGATCGAGGGGTTAATGGAGACCCAGAAGGCCCAAGGGGCGGCGATCCAGGAGGTGCGGGAAAAAGCCTCGGAGAACGAGGATGAGATATTGGGCCTGGCGGTGAAGATGGAGGCACACGAGGCGCTGCACAAGAGGTGGGCGGAAAGATTCGAGGACCTGGAGAACGGGTCGAGGAGGAAGAATTTTCGGATTCTGGGTCTCTCTGTGAAGGAGTGGAGGGTGCCGATGCCGGGGCATATGTGGCACGATGCGCAACTCGCTGATGGGTGCGGGGGCCTCTCCGAGTCCCCTGGAGCTAGATGGGGCTCATCAGGTCCTGGCGAGGAGACCCAAGGCCAACGAGCCGCCAAGGGCGGTAGTGGTGAGGTTTCATCGTTTCGTGGATAGAGAGTGCGTCTTGAGATGGTCCAAGAAAGAGTGGAGCAGCAGGTGGGAGAATACGGAGATCCGAATCTATCAGGACTGGAGTGCGGAGGTGGCAAAGAAGAGAGCTGGTTTTAATCGGGCCAAGGCGGTGCTCCATCGGAAGGGGATGAGGTTCGGAATGCTGCAGCCAGAGCGATTGTGGGTCACATTTAAGGATCGATACCACTACTTCGAAACGCCTGAGGAGGCTTGGACCTTTATACAAACTGACAGGTTGGACTCAAACTGAGCGATTGTGGTTGTGGGGGATGTCGGTTTTATACAGGGTTTTAACTATGCGTAGGGAATGTTCCACGGGTTGGGTGATGGATGGGGATGGGGGAAGAGATCTGATGGGGAGACTGTGAGAGAGTGTGGGCACCGGTGCTGGAGGGACGGGAGGCCCGGGGATGGGGGAATTGGGATAAGACCGCAACAGGAGCGGCGCCAGAGGGGGCAGGGCCGGCTCAGGAAAGCGCGGGCTTTTTCCCGCGCTAGAGAAGGACGGAGGGGTGGGGGGTGGAGGAGCGTACATTGATTGCTGGGAGGAGTGGGAGAGGGGATTCCCACACGGGGGGGGGGTGGGGGGGGGTCAATGGGACGGCAGGGGAGGCCGAGGTCAGCAGGAGTCAGCTGACTTACGGGAGTGTTATGGTGGGAGCAAAAGAGCTAGATACGGATCTAGCGGGGGGAGGGGGGGGGCAATAGGGTTGCTGCTGCATTGGCCGATGGGGAACTGGAAACAGAAGAGGTGGTCGGGGCGGGGTCCCCCGTCTGGGGGACTGGAGAGTGCGGGAGGCGCGGGCACGGGACTGGCCTAGAAAAGGAGATGGCTAGTCGGCAGGGGGAAGCCCCCCAACCCGGCAGATAACTTGGAATGTGAGGGGCCTGAATGGGCCGGTTAAGAGGGCCTGAGTGTTCGCGCACTTAAAGGGACTGAAGGCAGACGTGGTCATGCTTCAGGAGACACATTTGAAGGTGGCAGACCAGGTCAGGTTAAGAAAGGGATGGGTAGGATAGGTATTCCATTCGGGGCTGGATGCAAAGAACAGAGGGGTGGCAATACTGGTGGGGAAGCGGGTGCTGTTTGAGGCCAAGAATATTGTAGCGGACAATAGAGGTCGATACGTGATGGTGAGCGGTAGGTTGCAGGGGGCGTGGGTGGTATTGGTAAACTTTTACGCCCCGAACTGGGATGATGCTGGATTTATGAAGCGCATGTTGGGGCGGATTCCAGATCTGGAGGCAGGAAGCTTGATAATGGGGGGGGATTTCAACACGGTGTTGGACCCAGCATTAGATCTCTCCAGATCCAAGACTGGGAAGAGGCCGGCTGCGGCCAAGGTGCTTAGGGGGTTTATGGACCAGATGGGGGGAGTAGATCCGTGGAGATTTGCTAGGCCCTTGGCCAGGGAATTTTCTTTTTGTTCTCACGTACACAGAGCCTACTCCCGGATAGATTTTTTTGGTTTGAGTAGGGCGCTGATCCCGAAAGTGGAGGGAACGGAGTACTCGGCCATAGCCATCTCAGACCACGCCCCGCACTGGGTGGAGCTAGAGTTAGGAGAGGAGAGCGACCAACGCCCGCTGTGGTGTCTGAATGTGGGATTACTGACTGATGAGGAGGGGTGCGGGGATGCATTGAAAGGTATTTGGAGGCCAACGACAATGGGGAGGTGCAGGTGGGGGTAGTATGGAAGGTGCTGAAGGCGGTGGTCAGGGGAGAGTTAATCTCCATCAGGGCTCACAGGAAGAAGAGTGAAGGCAGGGAAAGGGCGAGGTTAGTGGGGGAGATCCTAAGGGTGGACAGGAGATATGCAGAGGCCCCCGAGGAGGGACTAGTTAGGGAGCGGCAAAGTCTCCAGACGGAATTCGACCTGTTGACCACAGGGAAGGCAGAGGCACAGTGGAGGAAAGCACAGGGGGCAACGTACGAGTATGGGGAGAAGGCGAGCCAGATGCTGGCACATCAGCTCCGTAAGAGGATGGCAGAGAGGGAGATAGGTGGAGTCAAGGATAGCTGGGGAACTACAGTGCAGAGTGGGGTGAAATAAATGAGGCATTTAAGGACTTTTATGAGGAGCTGTACAGATCTCAGCCCCCAGCGGGGGAAGAGGGAATGCGACGATTTCTAGATCAACTGAGGTTCCCGAGGGTGGAGGAGCAGGAGGTGGCTGGTTTCGGGGCGCCAATTGGGTTGGAGGAGCTGGTTAAAGGACTGGGGAGCATGCAGGCGGGGAAGGCCCCGGGGCCAGATGGGTTCCCGGTTGAGTTTTACAGGAAGTATGTGGACCTGTTAGCCCCGTTGCTAGTGAGGACTTTCAATGAGGCAAGGGAGGGGGGGACCCTGCCCCCGACAATGTCCGGGGCGCTGATCTCTCTGATCCTGAAGCGGGACAAGGACCCACTGCAATGTGGGTCGTATAGGCCGATTTCGCTCCTCAATGTGGATGGCAAAAGTGCTGGCTACGAGAATTGAGGACTGTGTCCTGGGGGGTGATTCATGAGGACCAGATGGGATTTGTAAGGGGCAGGCAGCTAAACACCAATGTGGGGAGGCACCTAAACGTGATTATGATGCCATCGGTGGAGGGAGAGGCGGAGATAGTGGCAGCTATGGACGCGGAGAAGGCCTTTGACCGGGTGGAGTGGGAGTATCTCTGGGAAGTGTTGCGGAGGTTTGGGTTTGGGGAGGGGTTTATCAGTTGGGTTAAGCTCCTTTATAGAGCCCCGGTGGCGAGTGTGGCTACGAATCGGTGGAGGTCGGAGTATTTTCGGCTGTATTGAGGGACGAGGCAGGGGTGCCCCCTGTCCCCCCTGTTGTTTGCATTAGCAATTGAGCCTTTGGCCATGGCATTAAGGGAGTCCAGGAAATGGAGGGGGGTGGTCCGAGGGGGAGAGGAGCATCGGGTGTCGCTGTATGCGGATGACCTGTTGCTGTATGTGGCAGATCCAGTGGAGGGGATGGTGGAGGCCATGCGGATCCTAAGGGAGTTTGGGGACTTCTCTGGCTATAAGATCAATGTAGGGAAAAGTGAGCTCTTTGTGGTGCATCCAGGGGACCAGGGAAGAGGAATAGATGACCTACCATTGAGGAGGGCAGAAAGGAGCTTTCGGTACTTGGGGATCCAGGTAGCTAGGAGCTGGGGGGCCCTGCACAAACTTAATTTGATGCGGCTGGTGGAGCAGACGGAGAAGGACCTCAAAAGATGGGATGTGTGCGACTCTCGCTAACGGGCAGGGTACAGTCGATTAAAATGATGGTCCTCCCGAGGTTTCTTTTTGTGTTCCAGTGCCTTCCTATTATGATTACCAAGGCCTTTTTTAAGCGGGTAGGTAAGAGCATCATGGGTTTTGTGTGGGCAAACAAGACCCCGAGGGTAAGGAGGGGGTTTCTGGAGCGTAGTAGGGACTGAGGAGGGCTGGTGTTGCCGAATCTGAGTGGCTATTGTTGGGCAGCCAACGTGGCGATGATCCGTAAGTGGGTAATAGAGGGAGAGGGGGCGGCATGGAAGAGGTTGGAGATGGCGTCCTGCAAAGGAACGAGCCTGAGGGCGCTGGTGACGGCACCGCTGCCGCTCTCGCCGACAAGGTACACCACGACTCCAGTGGTAGCGGCAACGCTAAAGATCTGGGGGCAGTGGAGACGACATAGGGGTGAGACGGGACGTTTGCGAGCCTAGGGGCGCTGGAGGAGAAGTTTGGGTTACCACGGGAAATGCATTCGGGTATATGCAAGTAAGGGCGTTTGTGAGGCAGCAGGTGAGGGAATTCCCGCTGCTCCCGGCACAGGAGATACAGGACAGGGTGATTTCGGGTGTATGGGTCGGAGAAGGCAAGGTTTCGGCGATATATCAGGAGATGAAAGAAGAGGAGGAGGCTTCGGTAGAGGAGCTGAAGGGCAAGTGGGAGGAGGAGTTGGGGGAGGAGATTGAAGAGGGTCTGTGGGCTGATGCCCTGAGTAGGGTTAATCCCTCTTCCTCATGTGCTAGGCTCAGCCTGATACAGTTTAAGGTTATTCACAGAGCGCATGTGACAGTGGCGAGGCTGAGTAGGTTCTTTGGGATGGAGGACAGATGCGGGAGATGCTCGGGAAGCCCGGCGAATCACGCCCACATGTTCTGGTCGTGCCCGGCACTGGATTGGTTCTGGAGGGGTTTCGCAAAGACTATGACCAAGGTGGTGAAAGTCCAGGTCAAGCCAAGTTGGGGGCTGGCATTATTTGGGGTGGCGGACGAGCCGGGAGTGCAGGAGGCGAAAGAGGCCGGTATTCTGGCCTTTGCGTCCCTGGTAGCCCGGTGGAAGATCTTGCTCATGTGGAAGGACGTGAAGCCCCAATAAGCTCAACACATCATTAAATACATGAAACGAAAAGAAAATACATAATAGGGCAACACAAGGTACACAATATAAATACATAGACACCGGTATCGGGTGAAGCATATAGGGCTGTAGTGTTAATCAGGCCAGTCCATTAGAGGGTCGTTTAGGAACAGCGGGGAAGAAGCTGTTTTTGAGTCTGTTCGTGCCTGTTCTCAGACTTTTGTATCTCCTGCCTGATGGAAGAAGGGCACAGCCAGGGTGCCAGGTTGGCACTGCCAAGGTGCCAAGCTGTCATTTTGTGTGGTGATCGGGCCGAGGTGCCCTCCCACAGTGCGTTGGGGGGTGGGTCGGGGGCCTTGGAGATCGCCAATCTTTTGCTATACTGAGGAGTTCTTTGATGTAGAAAATGGGAATCTGTACAGCCTAGGCCGCGAGTTCCCTGCTGGGGGCCCCTTATTTAACGCAGGTGACATTGTATAGCCATGTGTTTCACACGCTCGCTATGGGTCTCTGTTCCCAGTTAGTTGAATCGCGCCTAACGTTTCAGGCAGATGACCATTCATTGAAGTTATAGGTGCATGGCATCATTTGGGGGAATTTTAAGAAACCCATCAAAAAATGATGAGTTATCCTTCAAATCGTTAAGGAGCTGAAATTGGGCTGGGGGGGGAGGGGGGGGGGGGGTTGGGTGGTGAAGGAGGGGATGGAAGAGGAATGCTAGAAAAGATTAAAGGGCCATGCCTTGGAGAGACTTCAATACAGGAATGTGTATTTTAAGTGTAAGATAGTGGGGCAACTGGTGGCCTGTGTAGATCAACAAGGACAGAGGTCCTGAACAATCAGTTAATCATTGAAAGATGATTGTATTCCCGTCTAGATCATTTGGTTGTTGTTGTTGTTAGGAAAAGTGTTTAAGCAATATTTAAAAACTAAAAACTAAACTTCGAAGATGGCTGAATTAAGGAAGTTTTGAAGATTGGTTCACTTTCTGGAGGGGCCACCTTCACATGCAGTTTGTTCCAAAGCTCTTAACTCTTAAAACTTTAAAACGTCAAAAGTCTGAATCGAAATGCTGGAAGTACATGACCGACCAGTCAGCATTGCTACGAAGCAAATACACCTTTAACAGTTTGGATATTATCCGCCCTCAAAATCCTTCAACCTTGAGGGCAGAGGGAAACAACCGATACTTGAACCAGAGATTAATTTTTGCAATCCACCAAAGTGTTGCAAAAAGCAATGGTCTTTTCAACCTACTTCTAAGTTTGACTGCACAATTTACAGCTATTTCCAGAGGGCTTGTTTTGGTCATATCTTTGACACCGTGGCTGAGCATTTCAAGATATAAACACTTTTCTCCTCTTGGTTTCCCTTTTGGAACCCACAGCTATACAAGAACCATCTAGGTCAGACGTGCCAGCAAAGTCAGCATTTATCGGTTTTCTGCTGCACAATTTTCGATGCAACCATGCCTTCATACCGATGGCAACGGTCAAATTAGTGATATTCAGGTCAACTTCACAGCAGCAGAAACTGGACTGAAACTTGATTTTCAAGTATTTTTAAAAATTAAAAAAAATCAGTCCAATGAGTTCCAGTGACATATGGGGCTCACCAACCTACCTTGTTTGACCATGGTCGTGTTTGTGTTGGTTTAGTGGAGGGGTGGGAAGAGATAGGAACATTTTTGTTCAGTTTTCCTATTAGAATAAAGCTACTGGAACCTTGCTTGGCCTTGAGAGCTGTAGCATTGTCTCAGTAGGATTATTCACGTTTACCAGGATGTGTGTTGTCTGATCTGGAGGGTATTGGCTATGAGGAGGTTGGATAAACTCAATTGATTTAAGACGGAGGTTGAGGGGCAACCCGATAGAGGTTTACAAAATTATGAGGGGCATGGACAGAGTGGATAGTCAGAGTGGATTTGCCAGGGTGGCAAAGTCAATTAACAGGGGGGCATAGGTTTAAGGTCCATGGGACAAAGTTTAGAGGAGATGCACGAGGCAAGTTTTTTTAAGAGTGGTGAGTGCCTGGAATGTGCTGCCGAGTAGGTGGTGGAAGCAGATAAGGTGGCGAAAATTAAGAGGCATCTTGACAAATACATGAATAGGATGGGAATAGAGGGACATGGACCCCGGAAGTGCAGAAGGTTTTAGTTTAGACAGGCATCATGATTAGTGCAGGCTTGGAAGGCCGAAGGGCCTGTTCCAATGCTGTACTGTTCTTTGTACCTTTGCAAGAATACCTAAACAAGTATGATGTTATCTATGACTATGGCAACTTTAACGGGCGGCATGGTAGCACAGTGGGAAGCAATGCTCCTTCACAGCGCCAGGGACCCGGGTTTAATTTCTGGCTTGGGTAGCTGCCTGTGTGGAGTCTGCATGTTCTCCCCATGTCTGCGTGTGTTTCCACCGGGTGCTCCGGTTTCCTCCCACAGTCCAAACATGTGCGCGTTAGGTGGATTGGTCACCCTAAATTGCCACGTAGTGTCCAAACGTTAGGTGGGGTTTCTGGGTTACAGGGATAGGGTGGAGGTGTGGGCTTAGGTAGTGTGCTCTTTCAGGGGCGAGTGTAGACTCGATGGGCTGAATGGCCTCCTGCTACACTGTAAATTCTATGATTCCATGAGATGTGTTATTGTAAGCCTATAGTTATGACCCCCCCACTAGAGACCAATAGGCTGAAGAGAAAGGAATCCACAGTCAACCCCAATGAAATAAATCGATGGATATATTTCACTTTTTAAAACTTTGACTAGTCAAATCCAAACTCTACATAAAATTAAGCATGCATTGACAGATATTTCACTGGCAGCAATGAATCTCACTTTAAATAGTAAATGCAACAAAGGTATGTCTCAGGTATATGAGCATTCCCTTTCAGCTTGTAAGTCATTGTGTAGCTGCAAAGTTCCACCATATGCTGTTCTTTTCTTGCACAAGGTATGTCAGGAGCCCTATCCAACAATAGCTTTCACCCCGCGTACGATAATCAAAGGCAAGGCACAATTGTATAAACCTTCTCTCTTTCAGGTTGTGATGGTCCTTGTGGCGTAGCTTCCTCAAGTTCCTTTTCAACCGACCAGCCAATCACTCCCTGGTTCACAGCCTAGTTACTTCTCATAAAACACCCAGGGCTGTTCATACAGCTTTCCAGTTTTTAGACCTTTTTATCCAGCTCTCACTTTTGAAGAGTTCCTGTCTTCTTTTCTGCCAAACTGAAAAACTAACTTCTTCCTAGGAGAGATTTGCTGCTGACCACAATCTGTAACCCAAACTATCTGGCGAGAAAAGCTGTGTGAAACTTGCCGGCTTCACAAATTCCCTTTCTCGCCTGATTTAACAGCACTCTGTAATTTCGAACTGCTGGTGAGGATCACAAAGCCAGCTGGAGGGGAGGGACCAGCAAAGCCGGAATTCTGTCAAGGGCACCCTGATCTTAAGGTTTAATTAAAGCCCTCCCCCCAAAGGATAGCTTTGTTCCCCATGGCAACCTTAGCCAGAGCCCCAACTTCTCAGAAACAAGGTCATAGCCAGGAAATCTAATTATCCTTGCCCAGTATTCCTTTTGGTTTAAAGGAATAGCTCTCAAATACAAGCTTTTGTACAGAGTTTATTATGCTCTCCTTCCTTAAAGTGCCGAAAAAGGGCAATTGATCTTTTAAATCTCTTAAAAATTGGCCTTCTTGACATTTTTGAGCACAGGGCTAAATCGCTGGCTTTGAAAGCAGACCAAGGCAGGCCAGCAGCACGGTTCAATTCCCGTACCAGCCTCCTGACCAGGCACCGGAATGTGGTGACCAGGGGCTTTTCACAATAACTTCATTTGAAGCCTATTTGTGACAATAAGCGATTTTCATTTCATTTCGTTTTACTTCATAATAATAATATTATAATAATGATATAATAATCGCTTATTGTCACAAGTAGGCTTACATTAAGACTGCAATGAAGTTACTGTGAAAAGCCCCCAGTCGTTACATTCCGCCGCCTGTTCGGGGAGGCCGGTACGGGAATATGTGTGTCTGAGGTATAATAGAAACACACTGCAGGGAGTCCAGATAATGTTGCCCATTGTCTGGTCATCAATATATTGTTTGTGGGAATGCAAATTGACTGCCATGACACAATAGGAAGTGCACTTCAATATGGGATTGACGCCCCCCCCCCCCCCCCCCCCCCCCCCGGGGAGGGAACATCCGATGGTTGTGCAAAGCACTATATAAATGTAAGTCTTTCTGTGTTACCCCAGATTTATCTTTGTTGACTTTCTATTCTTAAGGGCTTAATCAAAACATGTTTTGCTCCCCATCCGTCCACCCATAGAAATAAATGAGTTTCTGGAGGCAATGATTTTTTTTCTTTTCCAACACATTGCTTGATCCTTATTCCTTTCTCTAGTTAACATTAATGTTCCATTGGTTTGAACAACAAAATGTTGTTCTTGGAAAAACCACAGTACACTTGCAGTATAAGAGGAGTTTTTGTGTGGAGGTGGTGTAATGGAGCAGTGGAGTGGTAAATTTTTCCTTAAAGTAAGTTATAGATTCTCGTAGCTTAAACTTCAGACTAATTGGAGGCATCCAGTGGATCAAGAGGCTTTGGGTTGGGATTTTCCCTTTCTGAAACTAAGTGTTGATGCCAACGCAGAATTTGTGGACTTTTATAACAACAAAAGTGGTGGCGTACCTGGATCGATTCGGCAACTATGTAGGGGCTAGCACCGGCACCACGTGGAACACCCAATCGAATCCAGTGAAAAACGGTCCGCAATTGACACTCGGGAGGCTGACAAGCTGCAGCCGCACATACACATTACACTCCCCACACACTCATCCCAGCCAACAAGATGGCACTGGTTGTGCTGGAGCGCACCCTTACAGCTAATGGGTCAGCTGGGACCAGAAGGCATCTAGGTGGTGGCCTGGCGAGGGGGACCTATACGACCAGTGTTCACAGTGGGCTGTTAGCGGCGTGCGCAGCTGCATGGCTGCCTTGCCAGTTGCAGCAATGGTGTTCCATCCCCGTCCACAGCGACCCCACAGCCCATCTCCTGGCCACCACCCGCTACTCGATCTGAAAGAAGCCCCCCCCCCCAGCCAGCGGCACAACTGTCAGCAAACTATGGTGATATTGGACACTTCCCCAACCCCTTCTCTCTCTCTCTCTCTCTGCAGCAATGACGCTGGTTTCACGATTTTTAAAAGCACAAGTGAACCGCTCTGTCGGAAATTCGGCCCATCGGAGGGGGATCATCGTGGAGGCCCCGGAAAATACCAGGTCGGGCCCGCTAATGGCATGCAAACGGTGTTTACCATGCGTGTTTTCCGGACTACATTGACACCGCTGTCGAGGTGACAGAGAATAGCATCGGAACCTATTCTCCACCCATCGGGAGCGGGATTCTCTCAGCCTGGGGCCGGGCCGGAGAATCCCCGCGACCAGCACGAATCGCGGCACGCGATTCACCGCAGAGCGAGAATTGGCGCTGGCGTGGTTGGCACAGCGCCGGTCGGGGGCTGCTCTACGCGATCGGCCCGCCGATTCTTTGCCCGGGATGAGCCGAGCGGCCGTCGTAAAAAGCCGACTCCCACCGGCGCCGTCCACACCTGCTCTCAGCCGGCAGGAACTCGGCGTTGAAGGGTCGGGCGGGGGGGGGGGGGGGGGTCCGACCCCGGGGGGTGCCTCCGATGCGGCCTGGCCCGCGATCGGGGCCCACCAATCGGCGGGCTGGCCTCTCTGGCTGGGGGCCTCCTTTCTTGTGCACCGGCCCCTGTAGCCCTGCGCCATGTTGCGTTGGGGCCGGTGCATTGACGCCGGCGCCACTGCGCATGCGCAGTTCCCGCGGCGCCCAATTTGCGCCGGGGTCGGCAGTTGGAGCGGCGTGAACCGCTCCAGTGCCGTGCTGGCCCCCTGTTGGGGCCAGAATTAGTCCTCGGCTCGGCCCATGTTAGAGAAACATAGAACATAGAACGATACTGCGCAGTACAGGCCCTTCAGCCCACGATGTTGCACCGAAACAAAAGCCATCTAACCTACACTATGCCATTATCATCCATATGTTTATCCAATAAACTTTTAAATGCCCTCAATGTTGGCGAGTTCACTACTGTAGCAGGTGGGGCATTCCACGGCCTCACTACTCTTTGCGTAAAGAACCTACCTCTGACCTCTGTCCTATATCTATTACCCCTCAGTTTAAAGCTATGTCCCCTCGTGCCAGCCATTTCCATCCGCGGGAGAAGGCTCTCACTGTCCACCCTATCCAACCCCCTGATCATTTTGTATGCCTCTATTAAGTCTCCTCTTAACCTTTCTTCTCTCCAACGAAAACAACCTCAAGTCCTTTCCTCATAAGATTTTCCCTCCATACCAGGCAACATCCTGGTAAATCTCCTCTGCACCCACTCCAAAGCCTCCACGTCCTTCCTATAATGCGGTGACCAGAACTGTACGCAATACTCCAAATGCGGCCGTACCAGAGTTCTGTACAGCTGCAACATGACCTCTTGACTCCGGAACTCAATCCCTCTACCAATAAAGGCCAACACGCCATAGGCCTTCTTCACAACCCTATCAACCTGGGTGGCAACTTTCAAGGATCTATGTACATGGACACCTAGATCCCTCTGCTCATCCACACTTTCAAGAACTTTACCATTAGCCAAATATTCCGCATTCCTGTTATTCCTTCCAAAGTGAATCACCTCACACTTCTCTACATTAAACTCCATTTGCCACCTCTCAGCCCAGCTCTGCAGCTTATCTATATCCCTCTGTAACCTGCTACATCCTTCCACACTATCGACAACACCACCGACTTTAGTATCGTCTGCAAATTTACTCACCCACCCTTCTGCGCCTTCCTCTAGGTCATTGATAAAAATGACAAACAGCAACGGCCCCAGAACAGATCCTTGTGGCACTCCACTTGTAACTGAACTCCATTCTGAACATTTCCCATCAACCACCACCCTCTGTCTTCTTTCAGCTAGCCAATTTCTGATCCACATCTCTAAATCACCCTCAATCCCCAGCCTCCGTATTTTCTGCAATAGCCTACCGTGGGGAACCTTATCAAACGCTTTGCTGAAATCCATATACACCACATCAACTGCTCTACCCTCGTCTACCTGTTCAGTCACCCCACCCCATGTTTCGCAATTTCAGCGTCAGCCAATGGAGAATCAAGCCCAATGTGTATTTTTGGGTCCGCTTAAGCACATTTAACAGGCATTACAAACCGAAAATATCTCCCCGTTTTTCAGTCTTTGAGAATTTGCTTTTCTACTATTCTGGGGGTAAAGCCTTGCCTTTTTCTCTAAAGCAATGTGTTTCCAGCAGTGGTGTTTTAAGACCTTAAGAGTGAAGAGATGAATCAAATCCTGCTGCAATTGACATTAATTCAAGACCCAGGACTACGTGGCTTGGATAAGGAAAGTGAGTAACTTGCTCAGAGGTGGAAATCATGGGGATAGACCACCCAGGGTGGCTGTGGAAGTCGAGAATGGTGTAAATTTTCAAGACTGTAATGGATACCCTAATAACTAGCACAGGACGTAAGGCGTGAGAATGCTTGTTTCCCGATACTCAAGCTCCCCTGCTAAGCATGGGGAAGAATATCCGTACCTGTATAGAAGGTCTGCCAATGTGGAACCGACTGTGGAGAGAGAGAGAGAGAGAGAGAGAGTACCCAGTGACGTTGAACTGGGCCTCATGCATACACTGTCCTAATACATGGCTTCACTTAAACTAGCTGTGGACCTTCCACACCTTACTAAACATACACCAGTCAGGACGACTAAAGTCAGGACGAGCTCAAATGGGGGATGAAATTTGTTATAGTTTGTGAGGGTATAGCCCACAGGGTAGAAATGGTGATTTCAGATCTGTACAATTCAATATTTCAAAGAAAATTGAAACATAAAGATGGTTGGGGTTATTTGGGTTCAGGTATGTCTAATGGATAAGTGGATATACTTGTTTCCTGCTGTTTGCTTGACAACTTTGGAAGTCAGAGAGCACGTTTACTAAAACTTAGCCAAAAGTTCTCTGGATTCCGTCCCGAGGAGTAGCAACTTTGGAGTGGATTCTGCTTAGGATCTTAATGGGTAAAATGAATATGGATGAAGTTGATGGTATTTTCTGAATATGCTTTTGTGTAAAATGATTCCTTTTAAGTCACCGTCACATCTTAAAAACTCACTCGGTTGAAGTTTATGGGCCTCCCGTGGTGGAACAATTGATGGGTAGACCCATAAATTAGGGTGCCATGCCACACCCGCCTGTGCCAAGATTTTACAAGCAACGCCTGGTGGGCTGCCCACCCCAGCTCAACTAAGAACCTTAAGTGGGCAATTAATGCCCAATAAAGGGGCTCATCCCACAGCTGCTCTGCTTGTAGCAAGCAGCAGGAGTGTCCTGTGCCCAACATGTAGCCTGTTGTCTTAACGGTGTGGGCTACTGGGAGGGTGGTGGAGGAGAAGGATGTGTGATGGTGCTTCCTTCCTGGGCCAATCAGAACTTCCCCAATCCTGCCCCAGTGAGATCCCAGACTTGCCTGGGTTCGGGATCATCCGTGGTTCCTCTCCTTGGGTCTCTTGCAATATCGGCAATGGCCGCTGATCCTGGTGTGACATAGAGCAATCGATGGGACAGGATCTCCTCCTGGAGATGGACGGAGGTCTCGCCCCTAAATAAAGGGCCATCTTCTGAAAAATTAAAATGAGCCAGCGAGCTGAGCAGAGGTGGGCTGGTCCCCAAAATATATGCTGGGGGTGTGGGGAGTCCATTTAATCCAGCCATTGAAATAAATCTCAAACTCTTCTTGTATTTCTGTGTAGTTTCACAATCCCAGCAGTGATGCAGAACAATATTGCTGCATGGCTCCATTCTATATTTCAGAATCTCTCAAACGTAAGTGTGTTCAAGTGAAACATCTTTTTAAACTTCTGTGGTGCATGGGTGGGAATGATTAATATTACAAGTTCCTGCAGGTAGCGATACAAGTTATGTATATGACCTGCAGTAGCGATTTATTTAGATTGAGTAAGTAATGAATCAAACCTATAATTCAGTTTTCCATCCCAACGGGATGTAAAAGGGGTGGAGGAGTTGCGCTACTGGTGAGGGAGAATATCACCGCTGTACTACGGGAGGACACCTCAGAGGGCAGCGAGGCAATATGGCTAGAGATCAGGAATAAGAAGGGTGCAGTCACAATGTTGGGGGTTTACTACAGGCCTCCCAATAGCCAGCGGGAGATAGAGGAGCAGATAGGTAGACAGATTTTGGAAATGAGTGAAAACAACAGGGTTGTTGTGATGGGAGACTTCAACTTCCCCAATATTGACTGGGACTCACTTAGTGCTAGGGGCTTGTTGACAGGGCAGAGTTTGTAAGGAGCGTCCAAGAGGGCTTCTTAAAACAATATGTAGATAGTCCAACTAGGGAAGGGGCTGTACTGGACCTGGTATTGGGGAATGAGCCCGGCCAGGTGGTAGATGTTTCAGTAGGGGAGCATTTCGGGAACAGTGACAATAATTCAGTAAGTTTTAAAGTGCTGCTGGACAAGGATAAGAGTGGTCCTAGGGTGAATATGCTAAATTGGGGGAAGGCTAATTATAACAATATTAGGCGGGAACTGAAGAATCTAGATTGGGGGTGGATGTTTGAGGGTAAATCAACATCTGACACATGGGAGGCTTTCAAATGTCAGTTGAAAGGAATTCGGGACCGGCATGTTCCTGTGCAGGAGAAGGATAAATACGGCAAATTTCGGGAACCTTGGATAACGAGAGATGTTGTCGGCCTCGTCAAAAAGAAAAAGGAGGCATTTGTCAGGGCTAGAAGGCTGGGGACAGACGAAGCCTGTGTGGAATATAAGGAAAGTAGGAAGGAACTTAAGCAAGGAGTCAGGAGGGCTAGAAGGGGTCACAAAAAGTCATTGGCAAATAGGGTTAAGGAAAATCCCAAGGCTTTTTACACACACATAAAAAGCAAGAGGGTAGCCAAGGAAAGGGTTGGCCCACTGAAGGAAAGGCAAGGGAATCTATGGGGGGGCCAGAGGAAATGGGCAAGGTACTAAATGAATACTTTGCATCAGTATTCACCAAAGAGAAGGAATTGGTGGATGTTGAGTCTGGAGAAGGGTGTGTAGATAGCCTGTGTCACATTGAGATCCAAAAAGACAAGGGGCGAGATTCTCCACTCCCGCGCCGGTTGGGAGAATCGCCTGGGCCGCCAAAATTTCCCGGGATGCCGGCCCGACGCCCTCCCACGATTCTCCCAAGTGGCGGGAATGGCCCCGTCGTGTTCCGCGGGCTGGAGAATCGCCGGAGACACCCAAAATGGCGATTCTCTGGCACCCCCGCTATTCTCAGGCCCGGATGGGCCGAGCGGCCAGGCCAAAACGGCGGGTTCCCCTCGGCGGCGTCCACACCTGGTCGCTGCCGTCGGGAACAGCGCGGGAACGCTGGGGGGGGGGGGGGGACGACCTGCCGGGGGGGGGGGGGGAGGGGAGGGGGTTCCTGTACCGGGGGTACCTCAAATGTGGCATGGCCCGCGATCGGTGCCCACCGATTGTCCGGCCGTCCTCTCTGAAGGAGGACCTCCTCCCTTCCGCGGCCCAGCAAGATCTGTCCGCCATCTTCTTGCGGGGTGGACTCAGAGAGGATGGCAACCACGCATGCACGGTTGACGCCAGTAATGCGGCACTGGCCACGTCATCTATGCGGCGCCGCCTTTACGCGGCGACAAGGCCTGGCGCGTGTAGATGACGCGGCCTCGATCCTAGCCCATTGTCGGGGCCTGAATCGTTCGGAATCAGGGCCATTTTGCGCTGTCGTGAACCTCGACGGCGTGGGCATTTCGGCGCGGGAGTGGAGAATCCCGCCCAAGGTGTTGGGCGTCTTGAAAAATATTACGGTAGACAAGTCCCCAGGGCCTGATGGGATCTACCCCAGAATACTGAAGGAGGCTCGAGAGGAAATTGCTAAGGCCGTGACAGAAATCTTTGGATCCTCACTGTCTTCAGGTGATGTCCCGGAGGACTGGAGAATAGCCAATGTTGTTCCTTTGTTTAAGAAGGGTAGCAAGGATAATCCAGGGAACTACAGGCCAGTGAGCCTTACATCAGTGGTAGGGAAATTACTGGAGAGAATTCTTCGAGACAGGATCTACTCCCATTTGGAAGCAAATGGACGTATTAATGAGAGGCAGCATGGTTTTGTAAAGGGGAGGTCGTGTCTCACTAACTTGATAGAGTTTTACGAAGAGGTCACAAAGATGATTGATGCAGGTAGGGCAGTGGATGTTGTCTATATGGACTTCAGTAAGGCCTTTGACAATGTCCCTTATGGTAGACTGGTACAAAAGGTGAAGTCACACGGGATCAGGGGTGAGCTGGCAAGGTGGATATAGAACTGGCTAGGTCATAGAAGGCAGAAAGTAGCAATGGAAGGGTGCTTTTCTAATTGGAGGGCTGTGACTAGTGGTGTTCCGCAGGGATCAGTGCTGGGACCTTTGTTGTTCGTAGTTTATATAAATGATTTGGAGGAAAATGTAACTGGTCTGATTAGTAAGTTTGCAGACGACACAAAGGTTGGTAAAATTGCGGATAACTATGAGGACTGTCAGAGGATACAGCAGGATTTAGATCGTTTGGAGACTCGGGCGGAGAGATGGCAGATGGAGTTTAATCCGGACAAATGTGAGGTAATGCATTTTGGAAGGTCTAATGCAGGTAGGGAATATACAGTGAATGGTAGAACCCTCAAGAGTAGTGAAAGTCAGCGAGATCTAGGTGTACAGGTCCACAGGTCACTGAAAGGGGCAACACAGGTGGAGAAGGTAGTCAAGAAGGCATACGGCATACTTGCCTTCATTGGCCGGGGCATTGAGTATACGAATTGGCAAGTCATGTTGCAGCTGTGTAGAACCTTAGTTAGGCCACACTTGGAGTATAGTGTTCAATTCTGATCACCACACTACCAGAAGGATGTGGAGGCTTTACATAGGGTGCAGAAGAGATTTACCAGGATGTTGCCTGGTATGGAGGGTATTAGCTATGAGGAGCGGTTGAATAAACTCGGTTTGTTCTCACTGGAACGACGGAGGTTGAGGGGCGACCTGATAGAGGTCTACAAAATTATGAGGGGCATAGACAGAGTGCTTACTCAGAGGCTTTTCCCCAGGGTAGAGGGGTCAATTACGAGGGGGCATAGGTTTAAGGTGCGAGGGGCAAGGTTTAGAGGAGATGTACGAGGCAAGTGTTTTTACACAGAGGGTAGTGGGTGCCTGGAACGCGCTGCCGGAGGAGGTGGTGGAAGCAGGGACGATAGTGACATTTAAGGGGCATCTGGACATGTACATGAATAGGATGGGAATAGAGGGATACGGACTCAGAAAGTGTAGAGTATTTTAGTTTAGATGGGCAGCATGGTCGGCGCGGGCTTGGAGGGCCGAAGGGCCTGTTCCTGTGCTGTACTTTTCTTTGTTGTTCTTTGTTAAGTCAATACTCTTATCTCAGTTAATTACCATTTTGCTCATCTATCCTTGTGCTTATTTGGCCACTAGATGTCCTCCCCCCATTCAGGAGGATTAGGCAGTGTTTTTGTGGCAAGGTGTCCCACCCAACATGGAGCCAACTCCTCCACAAGAATGGAAAGAAAAATTTGAAATCAAAAACAGGCAAAAAAAAACTCCCCGTGTCTGTGTGAGTCTGACCCCCCACAACCCAAAGATGTGCAGAGTAGATGAATTGGCCACGCTAAATTGTCCCTTAATTGGGAAAAAAAGAATTGGGCACTCTAAATTTAAAAACATTATTTTAAAAGCAGGCAAAAAAATCTGTTGCACGTTTTAATATTCCAGGGATTGAGTTGTAATTGCACCTGGTTGTAGAGATTTGGTAGGCAGTGAGCGAGCTCTGTACAGTTCATACAATCATTTAAAATAAACTTTTTACGTAGAAGTTCACAGCCTTGCATTGTGTTTAAATGCCGCTAAATGAGAATGCCCCCACTAGTGTTCTATTTTTAATGAAAAATTCATCTGAATTTCCAATAACAACATTGGTATCTGATCAATCAACGTTTGTGGCAGTGAGTTTGAGGGGGGCAGCTTCCTTTTGTATGGTTCATGTTCAAAACCATCTCTTTCTCTCCACCTCTGAATTACCTTAAATCAGTGTTAGCAGTGTTTGCGAACATTTAATTACTTTAAAAATAAATTGGCACACTTTATTTTATTGGTGCGCATGCTTATCTTAATAACTGCACCATAAAGGAGACCGATGTGGCAAAATAACCTGTCTACAATATGGTTGTGTTATTGCTCCAATGACGTAATGGAAAACTGGGATGGAAATGACCTGATGCACGAGGGAAATAGTCATTATACAAGCTGTTAGAAAGCTGCTGCATACAATGGATGCTACTGGTCAGAATTTCCATTTCTCCAATCTCCTTTCTTGCATTTGCCTAAAACAACTGTGGTACCTGAGGCATTGAAAGTGTTAAGGGTGTTTTTTTTTTCCATTGGAGACATATAATTTGTGGAATGAATGGTTTATAATGGAATTAAATTATGACTTATTTTCAGCTTTTATTGTGATGCGGTTCAAGTTTATTCTGCCTTTTTTTCCATTTGGAAGCGTTTTGAGAAATAATCAGTGAAATTTCTGTTTCACCCATTCAGTGAAGCATCCAAATAGTATTTTGGAGAAGTTTGTAGAATGTTAAATGCTGCTGTCACTTTTAGTCCCATTTAATTACGGGGATTCAGCTGAGCGTTTTTTTAAAAATAGTCCTCAACAACTATCCTAAATTGACAGATTAGGATTTGTTGGCACATTTGCAAATCTATTCATAGTTTTTAGATCAACTTTGTTGTTTGGTTTATTCATTCTGTGTTATGAGGCTTTGGTTTGGCTATTGGGAATATTGTGCAGTTCTGGTCATTGAATCATAAATTGGGGTATATGGAGAAGCAACTAAGATAATTGAGAATATTGACAATTTAAGGTTGTGAAACATAATTAAATAATTTGGGCTTGTCTTCTTTCAGTTTTTCAGAGGATTATATAGGAAAAATGGCACAAAAATAGGCCTTTCGGCCCAAGCAGTCCATGTTGGGGTTTATACTCCACTGGAACTCGTCTTTCACCATCTAAATCTATCAGCATCAGGTTCTTTTCCCTTTCCCTTCATTTGAAAATCACTTATTGTCACAAGTAGGCTTCAAATGAAGTTACTGTGAAAAGCCCCTAGTCACCACGCTCCGGTGCCTGTTTGGAGAGGCTGGTTCGGGAATTGAACCGTGCTGCTGGCCTGCCTTAGTCTGCTTTAAAAGCCAGCTATTTAGCCCTATGCTAAACCAGCCCCTTGCTTGTTTAGCTTCCCCTTAAATGCATCGGTACTATTCCCTCTGGTAGTGAGTTCCACATTCTCGCCATTCTTTGCAGAAAGAGGTTTCTTCTCAGTTGCCTGTTGGATATCTTGCTGACTGTCTGACATTGATGGCCTCTAGTTGTGGCTCTCCTCTTTGGGCACGATCCAACAGCCACGCTGCGCCGGAAAAGCAGTTCACTGCGATGAAAGCCGGGAAACCACAATGGGCAGGACGACTTTGCGGCAAATCTACATATGAGAGTGTGGCAGTTAACCTCGCTCTAATGTGCAGATTCCCGAGGTACGTGAGGCTTTGGGATTCAACCCCTTCGCCTCAGAGACCTCGGGCAAGTGCCGTTCATCACTGGTCCCCACAAACAGGGACCAGATGGAATGGCACTTGTGGGGATATCCCAGGAGATCGGAGGCCCCCAGCTGCATGTACTTTGGGCAGGGTGGTGCCTTGGTACTGCTGGTGCACTTGGGCATCCTGGCAGTGCCACCTGGATGCCAACCTGACGCTGCCAAGGTGCCCAGGTGGCACTGTCAACTGGCATGGGCACTGCCAGGTTGGCACTGCCAAGCTGGCATTTTCTGTGCATGATTGTGCCAGGGTGCCCAGCATGGGTGTTGGTGGGGTTTGGGCATGGGGGCCAGTGACCCTCCCATAGGGGGGAGGTCGGGGATCATCTTGGGGGCCAATTTAAAAATGGTATCCCAATGTCTCGCTACACTGGGGAGTTCTGGCGAGTGGAGCTTCCCGCTATACAAAGCGAAGCCTCGGCTGCGTGTTACCCGTTCAGGCCCCTTATTGAATGCCGCTAAATGTGCTCGCTGGGGGACTTTGTTCCCTTTTGGGAGAATTGCGCCCTCTGTATCCACTTTGTCAAAACCTTTCATAATTTTAAATACCTCCTTTTGGCCACTCATTCATTGGAACCCAGTTCTGAAGACAGGTCATTGGCCTGAAATGCCGACTCTGTTTCTCTCCATAGATGCTGCCTGATTTTCCAGCACCTTTTTTTGATTTTAATTCTGGTCCAACCAAGGTTTGTTTAGCATACCGTTCCAACATTTCAATTCTAAACTCTAGGAATAAACCCTGATGTTTGGTTTGTTTTTATACTGGCCTTACTAACCTGTGACAAAACTTTGTAGTGATGGATGCGTCTGTAGCGATGGAGCATTTGTATCCTGAGATCCCTTTGTTCATCTAAACCACTTAGACCTGGGCCTTCCAAGTAATAAGTGGCCTCCATTTGATGGCAGAATTCTACAAACGGTTCAATCGTATTCACAACCGGAAAGTCCTCCTGCCTTTCTCCCCAAATGTCATGCGGCGCGATTCCCCGGCCTACCCGCAACGTCTCTCTCAGCAGCAGGACGCAGCCCACTGGCGGCAGGATCTTCTTGTCCCGTCCTACCACTGTCAATGGGATTTCCTATTGAATTCCCCCCACACCCATCCCACCCCACGGGTTTTATGAAACAGGACCCAATTATCCTGAGCTCTTTTATTTGAAAAATTCTGATGCATTCTACTTATTTAGGTAAAGGATGTCAACAAGGATTTTGGAATAAAGCATAGTTGAAAGCTCACATTTTTTTCTAATACAGACAAATAGCTCATTCGTGTTATGCCTCCAACTCAAATTCTGAGGGGTGCCCACAATGTAGCACTGAGGGACTACTGCACAGCTGGCAATGCCACCTTTCAGATAAAGTAGGAAATTGCGGATTCCCCCTGTCACCCTTGCAGAATGAAGCTGGACTTGCATTTAAAAAGTGCCTCAGAATGTCTCAAAACAGGTTATAGCCAGCACTTTTGAAGCGTTGGCCACTTTTGTAACATCAGCATTGGATGTAAACCACGCTTGAAGAAGGGCAGGAGAGTTCTTGAATCCTGGCCAATAGTTATTCCATACTCAACATTTTAAAAATAGGAATACATTATCTTGCCATTTTATCGCATTGCTGTTTGTGGAATATTGCTGTGGGCAAATTCACTCCTCTTTTTTTTCCCCATTACACAGTAATCGCAGTATAAAGCTCTAAATTGGCTATAAAACTATTTGCGACCCCCCAAGGTCATTAAAGGTGTTCTATGAAAGCAGGTTTATGGAGGAAACTTAGGAAATACGAGCAGGAGTAGCCCATTGGAGCCCTCTTTATACAATGGAACCATTACAGAAAATGAATTTGATTGTCCCTTGGACCTACTTATACAGCTACTTCAATCACCTTGCCTGTCAATGCATTCTGTAACTTGTGTTAGAACAAAGGAACCTAAATTTTCATGGCAACTCAATACTCTCCACAACCAATGAGGTAGATCTGAATTATAGGGCGGGACATTCCCAAATAAGAACAAAGTCCCCAAGTGAGTGTGTTTAGACATATGGGGTGGGATCCTCTTAGCCCGGGGCCGGGCCGGAGAATCCCCGCGACCGGCACAATTCGTGCCACGCCGCACCGACGCCGGCACGCGATACTCCACAGAGCGGAGAATTGGCGCCGGCGTGGTTGGCGCCGCGCTGGTTGGGGGCCGCTCTATGTGGCCGGCCCGCTGATTCTCGGCCCGGGATGGGCCGAGCAGCCGTCGTAAAAACGGCGAGTCCCGCCAGTGCCGTCCACACCTGCTCTCAGCCGGCGGGAACTCGGCGTGGAAGGGTTGGGGGGGGGCGGCCTGTGGGGGGGGGGAGGGGGATCCGACCCCGGGAAGGTTCTCCGATGTGACCTGGCCCGCGATCGGGACCCACCGATCAGCGGGCCGTCCTCTCTGGCTGGCGGCCTCCTTGCCTCCACGCCAGCCTCTGTAGTCCTGCGCCATGTTGCGTCGGGGCCGGCGTGATGAAGGGAGCCACTGCGCATGCGCGCGTTGGTGCCGGTGCCACGGCGCATGCGCGGATCCCAGTTCACGCCGTGATCAGCAGCTGGAGCGGTGTGAACCGCTCCAGTGTCGTGCTGGCCCCCTGTAGGGGCCAGAATTGCTAATCCTGAGGCCATGTTGACGCCGTCGAGAAGCGCGACGGCGTTTCCGACGGCATCAACACGTAGCCTCAGGACCACAGAATCCCGCCCATGTTTCCTGGTGCTCGCAGTGCCAAGAAACACATGGCTATTCAATGCGACTCACTTTGAATAAGAGGCCTGAACAGGGAACGCGTGTCCGAGGCCCCACAGCCCCGTTTTCTTACAATGGGGAACTCTGCTTGCTGGAACTCGCCGTTGTAGCGAGAGTTTGGGACGCCATTTTTAAATGGTATTCCAATCTCCGAGGTCCCGAAAAGAATTCCTGCCCTCCCCCCTGCAATACCCACACGAGGCAACCCCAGCCCAATCACGTGCGCACGCAAAATATTCCAGCTTGCCACCTCGACAGTGCCCCTGCCAGTTAGAAGTGCCATCTGGGCACCTTGTCAGTGCTATTCTGGCACCCAGGTGACACTGCCAGCCTGGCACTGCCAGGGTACCCAGTTGGCACCAGCAGTGCCAGGGCACCACCCTGCCCAAAGGGCATGCAGCTAGGGGCCTCTGATCCCCTGGGAGACCCCTATGAGTGCCGTTCCACCTGGTCTTCGTTTGTGGGAACCAGTTCCAAACAGCGCTCACCGAGGTCCCTGAGGCGAAGGGATTCAATCCAAAAGTACCTCGGGAATCTGCACATTAATCCACACATAATGAAATTATTGTTAGCGTACGGTGTACATTTATAGTGCCACAAATTATTATTTGATTGGTTTGAGTATCAATGGGATAGATAATAAGTATTACTTCTTACCAATAATCTGATTCCTTTTTTTGTTTCTGTTTTGCAGTTACCATTGAAATTTGTACTTACTTTTTATAATTCTAACTTGCTACATAGCTGGAGATTTGGTTTGGCTCCATGATGTACGATTGAAATATTTAAAAGCCTTTGATATTCTAGACTTCTGATTTTTCTTTGTTTGTTTTTTAAAGTTGGAGGTCAGACATCCTTGTACAGAAGTGAAAGCTGCACACTTCTGCAATCAACATTTTACTGTATCATGTACAATCTGTTTATGACCACCTGGTATAGTGGGTAACGTGTTATTAGCATGGATAAAGGATTGCTGAGCTAACGGGAAGAAGAAAGTAGCAATAAATGCATCTTTATCAGGTTGACGAGCAGTAACTCATGAAGTGCTACAAGAACCAGCGTTCAGGCCTCACACTCTACATCTGTGACTTGGATGAAGGGACCAAATGTATGGCAGCTAAATTTGCCAACGCCACCACGATCGGTAGGAAAGTAAAAGTAAGTAGTCAAGAGGAGGTAGAGAGTCTGCAAAGTGATGTCGGTCGGTTAAGTGAGTGGGCAGAAATTTGGCAGATGGAGTCTAATGTGGGAAAATGTGATCTTGTCCTCTTTGGCCAGGAAGATTGAAGGAACAGATACTACGATCCCAGACCTGACCCCAACAGTGGCTAGGATACTGGACCAAAACCTGGATATTTTAGTTTATTTGTAAGACTGTGCGGAAAGCATGATTTGCTCCAGGAGTGATTGCATGAAGAAATAGAGGTTGGTTATTTTCAAAACCAGACTTTATTATAACTACAATATTATTTTTTTTAGCTTCACATCCAAAAAGAGCAGTTTACAATTTACCCTTAAACACGACAACACAATTTCCCATTAAACAACAAGAAGAAACATACAGATCTCAATCTATTGTGGCCTCGGCATCAGGCAGATCAGAAGGCAACTCCTCACTCCAAAGTTTCTCCACCAACTGCCTCGCTTATGCTTTCAAAATCTCTCTGCTTTCCTTGGCTACACCCAGCAATGGCCTCATCTCCCCAAGCTGAAAATCAACTTGGCATGATGCCGCGTTGCACTCGAGCGAGAACACAACGCAGCTGGAGAATCTCAGGTGAGCCCTCCTGCCTGCCTCCCGACTGCCTCTGCGCCTCGCAGGATTCACCCAAGATGTCAGAGTCGGAACTCTGCCCCAAATGAGCGTGACCAAACGCCACTCCCGGAAGTAGTTCGTAAACCTACTATGACCTACCTGCCCAGTTGCACTGGCCTCCCTCGATTGTCCGGCCTCCCCAGGGAGGCTGCAGCTGGGCACCAATCAGTGCTGGTCCACAGAAACGTGGACCAGGTGGAACGGCACCCGGGGGGGGCGGGGGGTTCTCCTGGGCCATCGGAGACCCCTGGGTGGTGAGGGTAAGTGCAGGGTGGCCCCTGGAACGTGGGGACCTTGCTGGCTGGAGCACTGCCTGGGTGGCAGTGCAAGGGTGTCCAAGTACCTGGGTGGCACTTCCAAGCGCCGGGGTGAGGGGGGCCATTTTAAAACAGTCTCATTCTAACCCCAGGTTTTTAACCCTTGAATTACCCACTACATTTATAATACAATTTTCTGAACTTCTTTCAATCGTCACACAGTTAAATGAAGAGAGATTGCAGAACCCGATGGTACAGAGGGATCCGAGTGTCCTGGTAGATGAATCACAAAAGGTTAGTCTGCAGGTCCAGCAAGTGATTAGGAAAGCAAATCAAATGTTGGCATTTATTGTAAGGGGAATGGACTATAACATTAGGGAAGCTTTACCACAACAGTACAGGGCTATGGTCAGAGCACATCTGGAGTACTGAATACAGTTTTGGTCTCCTTACTTGGAAAAAAATGCATATAAGCAGTACAGACATCGTTCACTTGACCTATTCCTGAGATTAAGTGCTTTTTCTATACAAAAAGGTTGAACAGGTTGGACTTGTACCTATTGGAGCTTAGAAGAATGAGAAGTGATCATACTGAAACTTACAAGATCCTGAGGGGACTTGACAGGGTGGATTCTGGAGGGATGTTTCCACTTATGGTGGAGACTAGAACTGAGGTATACAGTTTAAAATGATGGGTCTATCACTACTGTGATTCAAGAAGATGGTTCAGCAACATTCTTCAAGGCAATAAATGCTGTCCTTGCCAGTGAAATTGACATTTGACAGTAAAACGTGGAGTGCCATACTGTGCTGATATGATGTCCTTCAGGTGGGATGACAAACCACAGACTCTCACCTGTCTTTCTCAGGCCTCATTAAAGAAAGCTCTCCCCAGTGTCCTGACCAATATTTATCCTCGAGCAGCATCACCAAAACAGATTGTCTGGTCATTACCACACTGCTGTTTGTGGGACTTTGCTCTGCACAATTCAGTTGCCTCATTTCCTGCATTGCAACAGGGAGTACACCTCGCAAGTATTAATTTGGCGATAAACACAGTGGGATGCCTGATGTAGTGAAAGCTTTAAGTTGTTCCTTCCTTTTTGCTCGCCTGCATGCTAGGTTGGAAGCATTGCTGAAGGCTTGATCCATTTCCTCAATTTGTTGAATCTTTGGCATAACTAGAAAAGGGGGAAAGATAGTTCACGAATTGTGGCCTAGTTCACCAATCACTATCCAATATTCAGCCCAGACATTGAGGTTCCGTGTATGCAGGCAGGAGGGAGGAAGTGTGAAATGTTGAGTTTAAATTTGAGTTTGTTGTTGAAACGTATTACAGATGAAACCTCGGTGTTCACAGTCGTCACTTGGTGCTGGAGAACATTCACTCCAGTACAACATCACTCATGCCCCTTGGGATGGGAACTACTGCATGTTTAAGGCGACTGGAAGCTCCGATTCTGAGTCAGTGCTTTGAGTGATTTGTTCTATGCCATCAGCCCTATCTCGGCAGGGAGGTAGGATTTGGTGGTCGAGTAGAAACTGTTGAAAGTTTCCACTGCATGCTGAACAGATGTTTGAAGCTGTCATTCACGTAGCCTCCAGTGAAGTAGATAATGGTCTTTCCATTGACTGTTTCCAGAGGTTACTCAGTGACATGGCCTAAGCATTAATGGGTTCCTGCCACAGAATTGCACCATTTATGTTTTCCCATCAGTCGGAAGGGTTGGGTTTCTCGGCTGTGCTTAAACATATCCTGATTTAGAATTCCTGAATGACTGAAGGCCCATTGTTATTTCCGACCTCCTGGTTCCAGTTTCCCCCATTATAATCCGAGACCATTGCAAAAGGTGGCTGTTTAGCTAATATATATGCTGTTTGAATGTCAAGATATACAGTTCCGTGTGCTACTGATGATAGCACAGTCTCTACTGCAGGCATGCTATGTCCAAAACATTCCCCCCCCACTTTTGTTCTTGAACAGAGAGATTTTGGGGTCCACGTACATGGATCCCTCAAAGTTGCCACCCAGATTGGCAGGGTTGTTAAGAAGGCATATGGTGAGTTGGCTTTCATTAACAGGGGGATCAAGTTTAAGAGCTACGAGGTTTTGCTGCAGCTTTATAAAACCCTGGTGAGACCACACTTGGAATATTGGGCGCGATTCTCCGAGCCCCGGGCCGGAGAATTGCCGCAACCACGACCCGACGCCGGCGTGCGATTCTCCGAGGTGCGGAGAATTGCCACCGTTTGCGCGGGCGTCTTTGACGCTGCGCTGGCCGCTGGAATCGGCGGGACCACTGGTTCTCCGGCCCGGGTGGGCCAATTGGCCACGCGGAAACGGCAGAGGCCCGCCGGCGCCATTCACCCCTGGTCGCTGCCGGCGGGAGCTCTGCGTGAAGGGTCGGGGGGGTGGCCTGTGGGGTGGGGGAAAGCGCTCCTTCACCGGGGGGGGGCCTCCGATGGGGCCTGGCCCGCGATCGGCATGCCGGCCTCTCTCTCTCTTCCCCCCCCCCCCCCCCCCGGCCTACTTTGTTGCGCGGTCGGCCCCTGAACCCCCATGCCCATTTGGCGCTGGAAAGGGAGGCTGGAGTGGCGTGAACCGCTCAAGCGCCGTGCTGGCCCCCTGTGGGGGCCAAAATCGGTCGTCCACGCACCAGTTTCGCGCCGTCGTGAAATGTGACGGTGTTCACGACGGCGCGAACACTTAGTCTCCATTTCGGAGAATCGCGCCCATTGTGTCCAGGAAGGATGTGGATGCTTTGGAGAGGGTGTAGAGGATATTTACCAGGATGCTGCCTGGACTGGAGGGCATGTCTTATGAAGAAAGGTTGAGGGAGCTAGGGCTTTTCTCACTGGAGCGAAGAAGGAAGAGAGGTGACTTGATAGAGCTGTACAAGGTGATGAGAGGCATGGATAGAGTGGCCAGTTCCCCAGGGCGGAAATGGCTGTCACGAGGGACATAATTTTAAAGTGATTGGAGGAAGGTATAGGGGAGATGTCAGAGGTAGGTTCTTTACACAGAGAGTGGTGGGTGTGTGGAATGCACGGCCAGCAGAGGTGGTGGAGTCAGAGTAATTACGGACATTTGAGCGACTCTTGGACAGGCACATGGACAGCAGTAAATTGAAGGGGTGTAGGTTAGGTTGATCTTAGATTAGGATAAATGGTCGGCATAGCATTGTGGGCCGAAGGGCCTGTACTGTGCTGCACTGTTCTATGTTCCTGGCCCTATACAGCTGCTGTGCAAATCAAGGATACCAGGAGTCCTCTATCACTTTGCCCAAGGAATTATTCTTCCATGCCTGAGTATAGTTGGGGAGCATCTGAAGATTATTCAGTTTTAATGAACAGCTCACACTCTTTCATCCAGGTTCATTACTGACTTACAGTTTCAATAAGTAGATATTATGAATGAAAACTTGCATCTTTGTTCTCTGCCATATACAGTTTTTAATATATTATTTCATAGGATGTGAGCCTCACTGGCAAGGCCTAAACCCTTATTTCCCCGGAGAAGGTTGAATACAACCCAGGTCAAACAATTAACCACACATCATAGCGACCTGCTCCCTGAAAAAACTGCAAGATGCCCACCACATTCTCCTGTTACTCCAGAAGTCACAACAGGCGCAATCTACTGTCCACGTTGTGCCCGAAAGGCAGCACTGCCACGAGATCCCTCTTCTGGGATCTACCCGGCTCACCTCGCGAGAGCTAACACAATCTCACGAGACGTCGCTGTCTGAATCCTGCCCATTTTGGGACAGCTAGCCTCACTCTAATATGCACTTAGCGGATCTACCGAGGTCCTGGGGTCCAACCCACTTGTCTCAGCAACCTCGGGCGAGTGCTGGTCCCCATAAACAGGGACCAGGCGGAACGGCACTTTGGGGGGGGGGGGGGGGGGGCTTGCCCTCAGGGTGGCACCCTGGCACTGCTAGTGCTGCCTGGGCACACTGGCACAGCCAGCTTGGCACCCTGGCAGTGCCACAGGAGAGGCAGCCTAGCACTGCCAAGGTGCCCAGCTGGCCAGGGCACCAGGGTGGCAGTGCCACTGGGGTGGCAGACTCGCATTCTCCCTGCGCTACAGATGGCGACCGGGGGATGCCTGTGCGGATTCAGGGAGGCTGCGGGGGGGGGGGGGGGGGGAGTTTACGAGTCTCACTGGGGGTTCGAGAGATCAGGGCACCATTTAAAATGGCGTCCCAAGGGCAGCACAGTGGTTAGCACTGCAGTCTCACGGCACCGAGATCCCAGGTTCGATCCCGGCTCTGGGTCACTGTCCGTGTGGAATTTGCACATTCTCCCCACGTTTGCGTGGGTTTCGCCCCCACAACCCAAAAAGATGTGCAGGGTAGGTGGATTGGCCACGCTAAATTGCCCCTTAATTGGAAAAAATGAATTGCGCACTCTAAATAAATTAAATAAATAAATACATAAAATGGCGTCCCAATCTTAGCTGGAACTCCTCAGTCCAGGAAACGGGACTACGCTGAGGCCCCCAATCTACCCGAATGGCCATTCGATAGCGTGGTGCTTCTCGGTTTCCTGAGTGCTGGGTAACACCTGGCTAATCACACGTACTATGGGACTCTGTTCCTATTCGGGTAGGATAGGGAGCAGCTGTTCCCCTTCGTTGAAGGGTCAGTTACGAGAGGGCACAAGTAATAAATAAATAAATAATCTTTATTGTCACGAGTAGGCTCACATTAACACTGCAGTGAAGTTACTGTGAAAAGTCCCGAGTCGCCACGTTCCGACGCCTGTTCGGGTACACAGAGGGAGAATTCAGAATGTCCAAATTACTTAACAGCACGTGTTTCGGGAACCGGAGCACCCGGAGGAAACTCACGCAGACACAGGGAGAACGTGCAGACTCTGCATAGACAGTGACCCAAGCCGGGAATCGAACTTGGGACCCTGATGCTGTGAAGCAACCGTTCTAACCACTGTGCTACCGTTCAAAGTGAGGAGCAGGAGGTTTAGGGGGGGATGTGAGGAAACCCTTTTTACCCAGAGGGTGGTGACAGTCTGGAATGCACTGTCTGGGAGGGTGGTCGAGGCGGATTGCCTCACATCTGTTCAAAAGTTCCTGGATGAGCATGTGGCACGCTATACCGTTCAAGGCTATGGGCCAAGTGCTGGTAAATGGGATTAGGTAGATGGGTCAGGGCGGTGGGTCGCGATGGTGGCCCAGCGCGCGTCACGGAGGTTGGCCAGTTTGGGTCCCGAAGGATATCCAGTTGTTAAAAATGGGTCCCGGGTAAAAGAAGTTTGAAAAACACTCCCTTGCAGGCTGTGTACAGGTAAAGCAATTTTAGAGGAGAAAATTGATGTATTTTTAAAAAAATGTTGATTTGTTTCTCCCTAAGGAGGAAAATCTTGATGCGTAAAGAGTTACGTGTTCATTAAGTTAGGAAAATAGAGCGAATAAACTTTTGGGATGAGACTGGAGGGAAAGAAAATCTCAAGAACACAAATGTGCAGATTGGCCTGGAATTTCCTGTGACCCCGCAAGCTGGAATTTACATCCATTACCGCACCCTGCACTGTCTGGCAGGAGATCTGATCAGCATTTGACTAACCTCTTATGCCCAAACACAAAACTGGGTCGAAATTCAGAGCAAACAATTGACACCATAGGTTACGACTGTGACTTATTTAACCATCGTTCATGCACTTTAGACATGTTCAAGAATCCACAATTGAAAGAACGTTCCAGTTTTTAATGTGGCTTATACTGATGTCATAAAGATGCATTCAGCAGACCAGGAGGCACATTGCAGGTCTCTTGATAATTTTGCAAAAGCTCAAAGCATTGCAATAAAACAGCAGAAAAATTACACCTGTTTAGTGCTACACCCGAAAATTGAAACAAGCACAATTATAATGTTTATGTCTCTAACCTGGGGGTGAGGCTATTAATGTAGGCTCAGATGTTTTTAAGTGGAGGGATCGATAGACAATCCTAAGAGAGTGGGCAGCACGGTGGCACAGTGATTAGCACTGCTGCCTCACAGCTCCAGGGTCCCGGGGTTGAATTCCAGCCTTGGGTGACTGTCTGTGTGGAGTCTGCACATTCTCCCCGGGTCTGCGTGGGTTTCCTCCAGGTGTTCTGGTTTCATCCCACAGCCCAAAGATGTGCAGGTGAGGTGGATTGGCCATGCCATGCTAAATTGCCCCTTAGTGCCGAAAAGGTTAGGTGCGGTTTCTGGGTTACAGCGATAGGGTGGAGGCATGGGCTTAAGTCAGGTGCTCTTTCCAAGGGCCGGTGCAGACTCGATGGGCCGAATGGCCTCGTTCTATACTGTAAATTCTATCAATCTATGAGATCAAGGGAAATGGGATGCATTGTATCCATGCCCACAAACCTGCTTCTTTGTGAATTTCTGTGGTCTTTTGGGCCACCTGGTTTGCTTTGAGCCCCAATTGTAAGTGTATCTAAGCACAAATAAGGAGGAAATTCCCAGCAATTAAGATTAACAGGGTAGAAACTTGTCTCAGACACAAAACAGTTTGCGTGTTGTATAAGGCAACTGAAGATATGTAGAATCCCAAGCTTTCCCTCTTGCGTAGGTTTTTTAAATGACTTTTGAGGCCTTGTGGCATGATTGGAGCCTGATTTAATGTACATCACCTTTGATTAGACAGCTTGACTGTCTGAACAGAAGCAGCAGAAATCTGGGTGTCTTTCTGGCTGGTAAGTAACCTGGATAGTTTTGACTGCCCACCTACCTGTTTTTTGCTAAGTGGTTGGGTTAAATATTTCTGTTCATGGGGGGGAATGAAGGCATGCCTACTGAAGTGAACTTTTGCATTGAGCATAATACATTTGTAGAGTACCCCAAAAAAGTTCCAGTCAGATTTGTTCTTTGTGTCGTCAAAGCAAGAGTCTCCTTTCCATCATCAAACCCCTTTTAAAACCAATAGGTGTGATTTTCCAGTCGCATTGCGCCCTGCGCCAATCCTGCTACTCCAGGTGAATAGTAGGAGAGCCCCTAAATGGGGTTTGCACCAGGAGCCGAACTAATTGCGATGCTCCTGACCTGCTGTGCCCGACGCATTCTGGATCGCACCCTCACTGGCCGTGATCCAGATCAGCATATTTAAATGAGTCTTAAAACTCATTTAAATTTGCGCAGCCCATTCGAGGCAGGAGTCACCGAGATCCTGGGATTCACCGACCCCATCGGCGCAGCCTGAGGCCGGCGCCAATCAGTACTGGTTTCCAAAAATGGTAACCAGATGTGGTGGCCTCGCCAGGGGGCTCGGAGGCCATTGGGGCTCCCACCTGGGCAGTGCCAATGTGGCACCTTGGCAGTGTTGCCAGATTGGCACTGCACGGGTGCCAGGTTGGCATGACCAAGATGCCAGGGGAAGTGTCAAGGGGTGAGTTCTGAGCGGAGCCATGGCCATGAAAGTGGGGTGAAGAGGGCGCATAAAGGTGGGGGGGGCGTGATGTGGTGTATGATGGGCGAGGACATGGTGGGTGTATGAAGGGAGGGGCTGAAAAGAGGGGGCAGCTGAAAGAGGGGATGACCTTAAAGGTGGGGAGGCCCATAGTGGGGTATGTGCACTTGGAGTGGGGGTCGGGTGATGCCCCAATGCTGACCAGGATGGCTGCCGCATTGTTGGTGGGTTGACATGGACATTTAGTGATGGGGAGGAGGCTGCCCCTCGGGGGTTGAGGGTGTTGCCTATGTTTGAGGGAGGTCACAATGTCTGTGGATGTGGGGTGTGGGGGACCTTCAAGTTTAACTTTGAGATTTTGGCACCCTTTAAAAAGGGCGCACTGATCTCTGCCGGCGTCTTTAGTTCCCCACCCCTGAAAATATTCTACGGGCGCTATCCACCGGCCGCTATGCGCATGAAAGGTGGCGCGGCAGTAGATGCCGGGAGATACCTCGTAGGTTTAATGCGATCTCGCGAGACTTCGCAATCTGAATCCAGACCATTGTGGGCGAGATTACTAATTTGCAAGGGATTGGGAGCCCCAAGGTGCTTTCCCCCTGGTACTGCTGGTGCCACCTGGGCACCTATGCAGTACCAGCCTGGCACCCTGGCATTGTCAGCATGGCACCATGGCAGCACCGCCTGGCACTGCCAAGGTGTCAAGCTGGCATTTTTCCCATGACGGGTATCGGGCTCGGGAATGCCCTGTGCATGTGAGGTGTGGTGCAAGGGCCCCAGGGACCCCCTTAGAGATTAGTTGGGGCTTTGGGGGACTCAAAAGGTCACGTTGGGCGGTCGAGAGATCGGGACGCCATCTCTTCTTGCGATCGGACCTCCTCCGTGCCCGAAATGGGACTAACTGCGGCCTTGTCCGGGAGTTCCCCGCTAAGGCACTGAATTGAAACAGAGTCCCGATAGATAGTGTGGTGTCCCAATTAAAAAACATACATAGAAAGTAGACGCAGGAGGAGGCCATTTGGCCCTTTGAGCCTGAATCGGGTTCGATCGTGCCCTAAGTATGTGAGAATTTCCCCAAGCTCCAAAAAAATGACTCCAGTCTGGGTGAATTGCGATCTGGATCACACCCATACATCCGGCGGAATCACTCCACGACTCCTGCCCAAAGTGATGCTCAGGCATTTTTGGGGAGAATTTTGCCCAACATTTAACATTCATATATGTAAAATAAAATTATTAAAATGGGACAACATAATGTTTAAACTGATGCGAAGTGATATACAGTGCCTGTACATTCATGGAATGTTTTTCCATAATTCATTTACAACGATGATGGCTCATCACATCAAGTTGAGCTTTTTTTAAAGAAGATTTTATCCTGCCTGAAATAGCCGGCAGCAGCAGTAAAGATTTGAAGGATCATTAACCAGTGGAAAAAGTTTTGCTTCGACTGTGTTCTGAAAATGACCTATTCTGAAGAAACAACGCATAACTTAGTCTGCAAGCAAAGGTCATTTATTATACGCCAACTGCTCATCCCTTTGGATCCCAACATTTTTTATTTACATCGAATGTTTGCAAACCTGTCACTTTCCAGTGTCCTTTTTTGGTTGAATCCAGTTGTAGGCGTTTATCCTGTGATTTATCATGGTGGTGAGGAATGTCTAAATTGGGAAATAGAAATACAAAAATCAGCAGGCAGGTAAAGACCACCTACATCTGTCATGGTCATGATCCTTTCCTGAAGCAGGAATGTCTTAATTATCATTAGTCAAGTTTAATGCAGCTGGAAGTTTTCGCTCATTCCCAGCAATGTAACAGTTGTAACTAAAAGACCGCTCCCCTTCAGTGCTCCCCTTCCCAACTGTTCCCCTTCTCCCCCATTTCTTCTTCCCCATTTCCCCTTCTCCCCCATTTTTCCCCCCTTCACTCCGCCTTCTCTCACCCTTCTGTCCTCCTTCTCCTCCCTACTCCCTTTCTCTCCACCACTCCTCCCCTTCTCTCCTCCGCTCCCCTTGCCCCCCGTACCTCTCTAGTCTTCTTCTCCCCACTCCCCTCCCTTCAGAAGTGCCTTGGCTGGTGAGAGTAGAAATCTAGATTATAAATGTATTAAAACGTTAGTGTAGTGTTTGCAACATAAATGTTCCTGATCACTATACTAAAAAGAAATCTGTCAATGCCCATTATGTGTGGAAAAAGTGAACCTATTTAAATAAATCGGATGGGTTGCCTTTGAAGATGTCTATGATTTTATGATTTTCTGCCATTAGGATTGGCATCAAAGGGATTCTGTTGTTTGTTTAATCATTTATTTTTCCAATAACTTTAATAGCAATTACATCGGCAGATTCATCCAGTTCCTTCTACCGTGCAGTTAAAGGTGCTATTCTACAATCTGTGCACCTATTGGAGGGGCAAGGGAAAGGAGGAGAATTTCCTGTCCCTCACCTGAGACCTAGCAGGTTTTGTGTATTTGCCCTCCAGCATTTTGATACAAGTCCAATATGAACCTGGTGAGTGTGTAATCCATACCTTGCAGATGTCCCTTTTTCTCAGAAGCCCCGCCATAGTACCAATGTATTTAATGTGGGATGCCCAGGATTACACATGCTATTCCAAATATAACCTCCCAAATGAGTTATTTTAAACCTTATGTAAACTGTGTTGACTTGCTGTCAGATGCCCTTGAGAGGCATCCAAGGATTTGAGGAGGCTTGTTGATTGGATTCTTACTTAGCTGCAAGACAGCGATTTCTGTTCTTGTGTTTGCTGTTAGGCAACATTTTTTATTACCATACAAATTCCCACTGGGGCAATTTTTAAAATAAGACCTTATTGGTGAAGGAGGCAGATACTTCTTGTACTTTCATTGTGTGTAGGTGTAGGCTCGGGTTAGCGTTTCAAGTCCAGTGTGATTCTGCTGAAGAACTCTGATTTTCTTTTCACAGGTTCTGGCAGACCTGCTGAGTTCTCCCAGTACTTTTCGGGGGTGATTCTCCCCAGCGCTGCCCCCCAGCGCACCTCCTGCTATTCCAGGAGAATAGCAGGAGAGCCCCTAAACAAGCTTCGAACCGGGCGCCAAATGGATCGCGATGCTCGAGACGCACAGCGCCCGACATGGTTTTGCACGGTTCAGGGGCTGGTTTAGCACAGCGGGCTAAATAGCTGGCTTGCAATGCAGAACAATGCCAGCAGCGCGGGTTCAATTCCAGTACCGGCCTCCCCGAACAGGTGCTGGAATGTGGCGACTAGGGGCTTTTCACAGTAACTTCATTGAAGCCTACTTGTGACAATAAGCAATTATTATTATAATATTATTATTATGATCTGGATCACACCCTTGCTGGACGTGAAACAGATGCACCTTTTAGATGAATCTTTAAACTCTTTGTGCTCAGCCCTTTTCAGGCCGGAATCCCTGGCTTGCAGGATTCACCGGGCCCACCGGTGCAGTGTGAGGCCAGTGCGAATCAGCGTGATGACTACATCAGGGGGCACGGAGACCATTTGAGCCTCTGGGTGGTCGGGGGCAGGGCAGTTCCCTGGCAGTGCCAACCTGGCGCCTAGGCAGTTCCAACCTGGCACTGACTGGGTGCCAAGGGCCACTGCCAAGAGGAAGGGCCTGAGGGGGCCATGGCCATGAAGGGGCAAGTCCTGAAGGGGAATATAAAGGGGGGGCTGATGGGGAGGTATGAAGCAGGCACATGGGGGGGGGGTGGGGGGGGGGCACCGCCATAGTTTGGTATGCTCACTTTGGAAGTGTGTCTCATTTAGTGATGGGGGAGGTTGGCCCTCCAGCATCGAGGGTTGGGGCTGTTGCCCATGTCTACAGAGCATAGCGATGTCCATGGGTTGGGGCTGTGAGGGGCCTTCAACTTAGCTTTAAGATCTGGGCACCCTTTAAACAGGGCGCCCCGATCTCTGAGGAGCTGGTCTTGCTGGCATCTTTAGTTTCCCAGTCCAGAAAAAATTCCGAGTGAAAAATTTTTCAATGAGAAATCCCTAAGCTCCAAAAAATTGACTAGAAGTATGGGCAAATTGCGATTCGGATCGTGCCCAAACACCCGGCAGGAAGCACGCTGTGATTCCTGCTGAAATGACACTTTTTTTGGAAGAATTTTGCCATAGGTTTTTACTTCAGATTTCCAGTATCCACAATATTTTTGTTTTATGTAACAGTCTAGATTAGATTCACCTAGCTTACTTATTTTACGACATGCTACAGAATGCTGAATAAAATGTTAGTAAGCTTACAGTAAGCATCAAAAGATTGTCTGTTATACCTTTGATAGGTTTGCTGAGATGTCTTTTATTCATCCTTGATTTTGTTTGATACGGGAACTGGAAACCATACCAGCATATATTCAGCTACCCATAAAAAGGTAAGACATGACCTCCGTGAAATAGACTTCATTGGTTAAAAAATGGGCTCTGAAATTCCTTCTCCTCAATAGTCACTAGATTCAAGCCTGGTACAAATTTTCCATTTTTTCAATTGTGCATGACTATCAAGGAGCACCATCATAATACCCAAGACACATTTCCAATCTTTCCTTCAATCACCCAGATCTCCTTTGTGTGAAATATTAATTATTGTAAGAACATGCAAAATACTTCATGTAGTTTAGGTTTAAATACATTTATGGCAATGGGGGATCTTTCTTTTAAAGGAATTATTCTAATCAATGAAATGTCTTCCTTTTATGTAATTCTTTTTGCTACCGTTACGTTTTGTGTGCGTGAGGTTTTTTTGAGCTTCCTCAGTGTGTATGCTTGGTGTCTGTGGTTTTGGTGGCTAATAGTGGGTTAATATAAACTCTTCCATAGATGCAACTGAGGGCAAGGAGGGGAAAATGGGATATTGTGCTAAATTGGCTGAAAGTCAAATATTAATAGGCTGGCCTTTGTACAATCTGTATCAGACTATCTGCATTCACAGAACTAAAGTTCACCAACGGATTTGTCCTTTAGTACTTGCGGATATGCCTAGTTATGCAAAGCTGCATGAGACCTCTTCCCTCCCTGTCTCCCACCCTCCAGCAACATAACCTCCTAAAATGCAGTCAGTCCCCAGTCTCTTTTTACTGTGGTTTTGACAACTGACCACTTGTGGAAAATGTTTACTTCTAAAAGATAGCGGCAAGGATTTTGAATGAAAATGGTGCACAGATTAGATTTATCAATGGCAGTTATTCATGCAAAAAAATTCCTACATTATGCTGTATGCATAAAGAAGGGAAATGGAACTAGAAGAACCATCAATTTTTTTATAACTGTTCTTACCAAGTATTCGCATTTAGAGCTGTAAAGTGTTGTTAATCCCAATCTTAGTTTCCAGTTGCTAATACTACAATGACATGCTCATTGCAGTTTAACCTATTTGATCAATGGAGATTGCGGCATGTTAAAATTTTAATAAATTGTGAGCCTCATTTTGTTTTGTTTTTGTAAAGTGACAACTCTGAATTACCCACCAAATTCACAGAATTGTTACAACAGAGAAGGAGGTGCTTCAGCACATCATGTCTGCACCAGCTCTCCGCTCCCTGTAACCCCTGCACGTTCTTCCTTTTCAAAGAACAGTCCAATTCCCTTTTGAGTGCTTCGATCGAACCAACCCTCCACCACCACACTCGCAGGCAGTGCCATCTAAACCCGAACTACTCGCGGAGAAACATTTTTCTCATAGCGTTTTTGCTTCTCTTAGCAATGGCTTTCATATCTGTGCACACTCATTCTTGATCTTTTCATGAGTGGGGATAATTCCCCCTTGTCTCCTCTGTCCAGATCCCACATGATTTCGAATACCTCTACCAAATCCATTTCGGAGAATCGCGCCCATTGTGTCCAGTTCTGGTCGCCTCAGTATAGGAAGGATGTGGATGCTTTGGAGAGGGTGCAGAGGATATTTGCCAGGATGCTGCCTGGACTGGAGGGCATGTCTTATGAAGAAAGGTTGAGGGAGCTAGGGCTTTTCTCACTGGAGCGAAGAAGGAAGAGAGGTGACTTGATAGAGGTGTACAAGGTGATGAGAGGCATGGATAGAGTGGATAGCCAGAGACTTTTCCCCAGGGCGGAAATGGCTGTCACGAGGGGACATGATTTTAAGGTGATTGGAGGAAGGTATAGGGAAGATGTCAGAGGTAGGTTCTTTACACAGAGAGTGGTGGGTGCGTGGAATGCACTGCCAGCAGAGGTGGGGAATCAGAGTAATTACGGACATTTGAGCGACTCTTGGACAGGCACATGGACAGCAGTAAATTGAAGGGGTGTAGGTTAGGTTGATCTTAGATTAGAATAAATTGTCGGCGCAGCATTGTGGGCTGAAGGGCCTGTACTGTGCTGTTCTATATCACTTCTCGGCCTTCTTTTTTCCCAAGAATTTAGCTCATGAACGTTACCAAGAAAAAGCTGTATGGAAATACAAAATTTCACAGCACCGAAACAGGCCACACAATCCAACTGATCAAGGCCACTCCACACACACACACATTTCTTTCCATCCTACTTCATCTTTCCTGTGTTCATCGCTGCAGACTTGACCTTTACACAGTATGAGCCATCTTAAATAAGTAAATAGGATAATTTACTGTCTTATTACATAAATTTATCAACTTCTGGTACCCCATATGGAAGCATTTGGTCCTTTCTTGGCATAACCCTAGGAACAGGATGAGGACATTCAGCCTCTCAAACCTGCCCCAATGGATTGGATTGGATTGGATTTGTTTATGAAATTAAATGAAAATCGCTTATTGTCACGTATACCAAGGTACAGTGAAAAGTATTTTTCTGCGAGCAGCTCAACAGATCATTAAGTACATGAAAAGAAAAGGAAATAAAGGAAAAGACAAAGGGCAACACAAGGTACACAATGTAACTAGATAACACCGGCATCGGGTGAAGCATACAGGGTGTAGTGTTAATGAGGTCAGTCCATAAGAGGGTCGTTTAGGAGTCTGGTAACAGTGGGGAAGAAGCTGTTTTTGAGTCTGTTTGTGCGTGTTCTCAGACTTTTGTATTCCCTGCCCGATGGAAGAAGTTGGAAGAGTGAGTAAGCCAAGTGGGAGGGGCCTTTGATTATGCTGCCCGCTTTCCCCAGGCAGCGGGAGGTGTAGATGGAGTCAATGGATGGGAGGCAGGTTCGTGTGATGGACTGGGCGGTGTTCACGACTCTCTGAAGTTTCTTGTTGAATTGTTTCAATGTTGAATAAGGTTAAGACTGGTTTGCACCTTGACTCCATTAAGCCACCTTTGAAACAAATCTTTTGATATACTTCCCCCAAAAATATCCGGTGATCTGTGTCCCAAATTTTAATTGACCCAACATGCACAGTCTTTTTGCAGAGAGGTGGAGAGAAAGTTCTGGGTTACCCTTTGCGTGAAAACTGATTCCCGATTTCACTCGTAAATGGAGTTTCCACCATCTGCCAGAAGAAATTATTTTTCTTTATCTACCCGATAGAACCCCCTTCAGCATTATAAGCACCTAATCTTCTGTTTTATAATTTATGCCTAAAAGTTGACCATTAATGTCTTTATATCATCAATTCGTTATCAGAACATAAAAACATAGGGGGCGGGATTCTCCACTCCCACGCCGAAGTGGCCGCGCCGTCGTGAACGCCGTCGAGGTTCACGACGGCGCGGAACTGCCCCGGTCGCGACCGATTCAGGCCCTGACAATGGGCCAGTATCGGGGCCACGTCATCCTCCTGCGCGAGGCCTTGTCGCCCGCGTAAAAGCGGCGCCGATTAGATGACGCGGCCGGCGCCGCATAACGGACGTCATCCGCGCATGCGTGGTTGCCGTCCTGTCCAAATCCGCCCCGCAAGAAGATGGGGGACGGATCTTGCGGGGCGGCGGAAGGAAGGAGGTCCTCCTTCAGAGAGGACGGCCCGACGATCGGTGGGCACCGATCGCAGGCCACCCCACATTTAAGGTACAGGATCTCCCCGGTGCAGGATCCCCCCTCGCCCCCCCACAGGCCGCCCCCCCCCCCCCAGCGTTCACGCGCCGCCCACGACTGGAGCGACCAGGTGTGGACGGCGCCGGGGGGAACCCGCCGTTTTGGCCTGGCCGCTCGGCCCATCCGGGCCTCCGAATCGTCCGAATCGGAGGAGAATCGCCATTTTCGGTGTCTCCGGCGATTCTCCGGCCTGCGGCCCGCGAAACTCGACCGGCCCGTTCCCACCGCTTGAGAGAATCGCGGGAGGGCGTCGGACCGGCGTCCCCGGAAATTTCGGCGCCCCAGGCGATTCTCCCAACTGGCGTGGGAGTGGAGAATCGCGCCCAGGAAGTATGAACAGGAGTAGATTACATGGCCTATTGAGACTGCTCCGCCATTCAGTGCGGTCATTGCTGATCTCTTGGGCTTCAACTTCACTTCTCTGCCTACTCCCTGTATCCCTCGATTCCCTGGGAGACCAAAAACCTATCTTCCCAGTCCTAAATATATTCAATGGTGGAGCATGCATAACCCTCTGGGATAGAAAATTCCAAAGATTCACAACCCTTTGAACAAAGAACAAAGAAAAGTACAGCACAGGAACAGGCCCTTCGGCCCTCCAAGCCTGTGCCGACCATGCTGCCTGTCTAAACTAAAATCTTCTACACTTCCTGGGTCCGTATCCCTCTATTCCCATCCGATTCATGTATTTGTCAAGATGCCCCTTAAATGTCACTATCGTCCCTGCTTCCACCACCTCCTCCGGCAGCGGGTTCTAGGCACCCATTACCCTCTGTGTATCATAATATACACCAGTATATCATGGTGCAGACACACACTGATGGGCCCACAGTGGGACCAATCAACACACACAACACAGCAGCCAATCACCAGTGAGAGCACACACACTATAAAGACAGGGGGCATCGGAGTTCCCGCTCATTCGAGTTGCAGCTAGCTAGGAGGACAGAGCTCACAGCCTGCAACACAGACATTCACCATGTGCTGAGTGCATCGACTGGTTAGGACAAGGCGAAGTTCTTTAGTTAAAGCTAGTATTGTATTAACCCACAGTCTGAGTATGTTTAAACAGTTAATGATTCAATAAAATAGTGTTGCACTATTTCAAGTGTTGGTGACCTGTACGTGATCCAGAACACCCAACACATCATGATACCAGGAGTGGTGGGATATTAGCACTTCTTAGACCTACCTGCAAGTGATCTGCCTTCCGCCAGCATTCCGTCATCCTGCAACATGGACAATATCAGCCCGCCGCCGCCGCTCCGCATCGCTGGCAACCTCGGGGCCAACTGGAAGATTTTCAAACAGCGCTCCCAGCTCTTCCTCGAAGCCACGGACAGGGAGGGCGCCTTGGACACCAGAAAGATTGCTCTTCTCCTCTCCACGGCCGGGGACCATGCCATCCACATTTTCAACTCTCTCACCTTTACAGATGACGAAGATAAGACGAAGTTCAAGACGGTCCTCCTCAGGTTTGACACTCACTGCAGCGTAGAGGTGAATGTAAGTTTCGAACGCTCTGTGTTCCAACAGCGTTTGCAGGGTAAGGGTGAACCTTTCCAATCCTTTCTCACGCACCTCCGCATCCTTGCGCAATCTTGCAGCTACGGGCCCACCTCCAACTCCATGATACGCGACCAGATCGTTTTCGGTGTTCAGTCGGACCCCCTACGTCAGCAGCTCCTCAAAGTAAAGCAACTCACCCTAGCGACCGCCATCGAGACCTGTGTCCTACATGAAAACACCACGAGTCGGTATTCCCATATACAAGCGGCTGAAACGGCGCGGCAAGGTCCCCACGAGGCAGAACGGGTCCAAGTGATTGAGCACCTCCAGGGCCTCAGCCTGGATGAGGGTGGCCAGTTTGCGCGCTTTTCGCGGACTCCCGCGATTGTACGCACCAAACGAGGGGACGGCGACGCTGAGGAACGTAATGCGCAGGCGCACACCATGCACGACCGCACCGCGCATGCACGGTGGCGCAACGAACGTGCTGACATCACGATGTGCAGCAACTGTGGCACCGCCCACTTAAAGCGGCAATGCCCCACAAAATCCCGACTGCCTACGATGTGGAAGACTTGACAACTGTGCTGCCTTCTGTCGAGCAACTCAGCCTGTCAATTGTCAATTCATCTCGCTTCGCCAGCCTCGCAGGAATGTTCGGGCAATTCAACCCACGGTCACCGAGTCCGATGCGGACCTCCCACACAGCAGTGACACCGAGGACCCGAAGGCGCCTTTTCGAGTCGGTGTCGTAATGAAAAACAGGCTGTCCCCGAAGCAAAGACACCAGCCGCTGTCGGTATACAGCATCGATCCAGACGATGAGTAGTGTGCCACCCTGACGGTCAACCGGTCCCAAATACGATTCCGCCTGGACACTGGTGCCGCCGCCAATCTCATGGCGTGGTCTGCTTTCCAAAGCCTTCGTGTCAAACCAGCCATCCTTCCATCAGCCTGCCAGCTATTGGACTACAATGGCAACATCATTCCTGCTATCGGCTCGTGCCAACTTGAAGTGATGCACAAGTCACGGAAAGCCATCCTTCCCTTCGAGATTGTGGGCTCCTTGAAGTACTGCCTGCTTGGCGCACAGGTGTGCAAGCTGTTCAACCTCGTTCAAAGAGTTCACTCTCTCTTTCCTGATGACACATCTGTCTTCCAGGACGCTGACTTCAGGGCGCAACTCGACGCCATCATCAACCAGCACCGCAATGCCTTCGAAGGCATGGGCACGCTCCCATATACTTACACGATCCTACTCAAACAGAACGCCACGCCTGTGGTGCATGCACTTTGCAGAGTCCCAGCACCCCTCAAGGACTGCCTCAAGCAGCAGCTGCAGGAACTCCAAGACCAAGGAGTGATCTCCAGAGTTACGGAACCAACCGACTGGGTCAGTTCCATGGTATATAAAAAAGCCTTGCAGCGAGCTGAGAATTTGCATTGATCCCAAGGACCTGAATCGCAATATCATGAGGGAGCATTATCCGATTCCCAAACGCGAAGAGATCACATGCGAGATGGCTCGCGCCAAGCTCTTCACCAAACTTGACCCCTCACAAGGTTTCTGGCAAATCCAGCTCGACAAGCCCAGCAGGAAACTGTGTACCTTTAACACCCCCTTTGGCAGATATTGTTACAACAGGATGCCGTTTGGGATCATATCGGCTTCAGAACTGTTCCACAGGATCATGGAACAAATGATGGAAGGCATTGAAGGTGTTTGCGTCTATGTCGATGACATAATCATTTGGCCCACCACCCCGCAAGAGCATGTCAGTCGCCTCCAGCGCGTGTTCAAACGCATATGGGAGCATGGCCTACGCCTCAATAGAGCCAAATGCTCCTTTGGTCAGACGGAACTCAAGTTCCTCGGGGACCACATCTCCCAGTTGGGTGTGTGGCTGGATGCGGACAAGGTGGCTGCTATCACAGCCATGAAAACGCCAGAGGACAAGAAGGCGGTCCTCTGATTTCTGGGCATGGTCCCTAACCTCGCCTCTCATACCACAGCTCTCAGGACTCTGGTCAGGAAGATGACAGATTTCCAATGGCTTCCTGCCCAAGAGCGCGAATGGAGAGAACTCAAAACCAAACTCACCACAGCCCGTCTTAGCTTTTTTTGATCCAGCGAAAGAGACAAAAATTTTGACCGATGCCAGTCTGGCATTGGGGCAGTGCTCCTGCAATGCGATGAGGCCTCATCATGGGCCCCCGTTGCATATGCGTCACGTGCCATGACCCCCACGGAACAGCGCTACGCACAGATAGAAAAGCAGTGCCTGGGCCGTTTGACCGGTATCGTCAAGTTTCATAATTGTGTACGGCCTTCCCCAATTCACCGTCGACACCGACCATCGCCCGCTGGTCAATATAATACAGAAAGACATGACGCCTCGCATCCAGTGTATTCTGCTCCAGCTCCGGCGATACGACTTCCAGCTGGTATACACCCCAGGCAAAGACCTAATCATTGCCGACGCTCTCTCCAGGGCAGTCAACACTCCATGTGACCCAGCGGGATTCGTCTGTCAGGTTGACGCCTATGTGGCCTTCGTGGCCTCCAATCTACCTGCCACGGATGAACGCCTCATCCAAATTCACCGCGAGACAGCGGCTGACCCTTTGCTACAGCGTGTCATGCGCCACCTAACAGACGGGTGGCTCCAGGGCCAATGACCACAGTTCTACAACATCAGAGATGATCTGGCGGTAGTCGATGGTGTCCTCCTGAAACTGGACCGCATTATCATCCCGCACAGCATGCGCCACCTCATCTTGGAACAGCTACACGAGGGCCATCTTGGCGTGGAAAATTGCCGCTGACGGGCCCGAGTGGCTGTGTACTGGCCCGGCATCAATGACTACATCGCCAACGCAGTGCTCAACTGCCCCACTTATCAGCGCTTCCAGCTGGCCCAACCACGTGAGACCCTACAGCCCCATGAGATGGTCACGTCCCCTTGGTCCAAGGTCAGCATCGACCTGTTCCACGCGCTGGGCAGGGACTATGTTCTGATTGTAGACTATTTTTCAAACTACCCAGAGGTGGTACGTTTACACGACATCACATCGTCTGCAGTAATCCGTGCCTGCAAGGACACCTTTGCTCGACACGGCATCCCACTCACAGTGATGTCGGACAATGGCCCCTGCTTCGGAAGCCAGGAATGGTCCAACTTTGCCAGGAGGTACAACTTTGTGCATGTGACCCCCAATCCAACGACAAAGCGGAGAAGGGCGTCCACGTAGTCAAACAGCTCCTCTGCAAAGCTGCCGATGCTGGGTCTAATTTCTACCTCGCCCTGCTGGCCTATCGCTTGGCCCCACTGTCCACTGGCCTGTCACCAGCCCAGCTGCTCATGGGTCGCACCCTGAGGACGACGGTGCCGTCCATTCATGTCCCAGACCTCGACCACGTTCCCGTCCTTTGCCGGATGCAGCTGTCTCATGCACAGCACAAGGCAGCTCTTGACTCCTGTGCAGCTGATCTCCCTGCTCTGGCTCCAGATGACAACGTCCGTATACATCTTCCGGATGGTGGCTGGTCTGCAACCGCTGTGGTTCTTAGGCAGGTGGCTCCCCGCTCGTTCTGGTTCGTCTACCGGATGACTCCATTCTGCGCCGCAATCGACGTGCCCTTCATCTCGTTCCGTGCTCACTACATGATCCTCCACCATTGCCACGCCCTCCTGTTGATCCTGACCTGGGCTATGAAGAGATTCCGGTCACTCTGCACCCTCCTCACTCTGACGCAGTCCAGCCAGCTCCTCAGCTGGTGGCTCCTGACCCACCCTTGAGGCAGTCAACCAGAATTCGTCGCCCACCTCAGAGATTTACTTTGTGGACTTATGGACTTTCTGATTTGTTCTGTTCTTCCGTTTAATCGTTCAAGTGGTTTGTATATAGTGTTCATCTCGTTATTCTTGTGACACACTGTTTTTCTGCACCAGGCACCTTCCCATGTAAATAGCTTAGTTTTTATGTACTTGGTCCTGTAAATATTTCGCGCACACATAGTCAGGAACATTCACCATACACTATTTATTGCCACGCAGGTACATTTTTTATAACAGGGGGGATGTCATAATATACACCAGTATATCATGGTGCAGACACATACTGATGGACACACAGTGGGACCAATCAACATACACAACACCACAGCCAATCACCAGTGAGAGCACACGCACTATAAAGACAGGGGGCATCAGAGTTCCCGCTCATTCGAGTTACAGCTAGGAGGACAGAGCTCACAGCCTGCAACACAGACATTCACCATGTGCTGAGTGCATCGACTGGCTAGGCCAAGGCGAAGTTCTTTAGTTAAAGCTAGTATCGTATTAACCCACAGTCTGAGTATGTTTAAACAGTTAATGATTCAATAAAATAGTGTTGCACTATTTCAAGTGTTGGTGACCTGTATGTGATCCAGAACACCCAACACATCCCTGTGTAAAAAACTTGCCTCGTACATCTCCTCTAAACCTTGCCCCTCGCACCTTAAACCTATGCCCCCTAGTAATTGACCTTTCTACCCTGGGAAAAGAGCCACTGACTATCCACTCTGTCTATGCCCCTCATAATTTTGCAGACCTCTATCAGGTCACCCCTCAACCTCTGTCGTTCCAGTGAGAACAAACCGAGTTTATTCAACCGCTCCTCATAGCACATGGCCTCCATACTAGGCAACATCCTGGTAAATCTCTTCTGCACCCTCTTCTGCCTCCACATCCTTCTGGTAGTGTGGCGACACTGAGATGAGTGAAGCAATTTCACTTATCCCTGTCCTTAATGGTCAGCCTCCTATCCTGAGTCTGTGCACCCTGTGTTTTAGATTCCCTGATCATCGGGAACAATCTCTCGGCGTCCAACCCTATCAAGCCCGTTCAGTATTTTGTAGATTTCCATGAGGTCGTCTCTCATTCTTCTTAAACTCCAAGTACAGAGTAGATAATTCAGCAGGATGGGGTTGCAGGGGATAGGGCGGGTAAGTAGGCCTGGATGGGGTACTCTTTCAGCGGGTCGGTGCAGAGTCAATGGGCCGAGTGGCCCCCTTCTGCACTGTAGGGATTCTTTGATTCAATGATATGGGAATAAAGTAAATAGTCGTGATGTGGGCTAAATTATCTTCTCTGTACTAATTTGTTTGAGCATCTTTGTCATTGTGTTTTCCTGTTCACTATATTGAGTGTAACGTTACCTTGCCTAGCAATGGCAATACCTTGAAATTGTAGTTTTTAAATACAATGGGGGTTTCTCTCTAATTCTGTCCTTCTATCACAAGTGCCAATTTAACATCTATACTGTTGGCTCTGTGTGTTCCCGTATTCAGATAAAACAGAATGTGTAGTGTGCACGCTTCAGTGACTTTAAAATTTATTCTTGGGCTGTGGGCGAATCCAGCAAGGCCCACATTTATTATCCATTCCTAATTGCTCTTGCGATTGGTTTTCACAATGTTTTGTTAACTTCTGTGTAAAACGATGGTGAAAATGTTGTTACGTTCCCCTGTTACTAAAAGCTTGAATTACTGCAATTCTGATTTGGAACTGAGCGGTGTGAGAGTACGACCTGGAGGTGACCTCGATCATATACTCCGGCCTCTGTTGCGCTTGCTGTAATGTCAAATGTGTCCTATGGGAATGAAGGTTACACAACTTTTTTGATGAATGACTCATGATTCCTGATGACTTTAACTTGGTGCCATGATAGTTATCGCAATGTTCTGAAATGTAAGAAAGTCCAGATGTGACTCAGTCTCTTTTTTTTTATTGCTCAGCATATGATGAATTATTTGAGTACAACTTACAGTGATCCAAATTCGTCATTATGTTAACAATGTTATGAAATATACTTTCTATTCTTTGTCTTCCTGCGGCAGTGCAGTTTAGATGCTGAGTCATAACGAATTGTATTACGCAGAGGCTGACGTGGAGGTGTGTTGTGGAAACTTGCTTAGCCCCATTTAGTACGAGGCAAAATGTATGGAACTTTTCCCCTTCTTAAAAAACAAAATCCATAATTTTTGCACATGCATCAGTGAAAGACAGAATAAGACCACTGGCCTGTCAAGGTTGTCCCACACATTGTGCAACGGAATATGTACATGCTCACCCCACCTGAGAGATGCATCCTGGGAGAAGCAAACAAAAGGTTCATTTTTTATAAAAATTCAATCATGTGATGTGGGTGTCACTGCCTGGACCAGCATTTCTGCCCATTCCTTATTGCCCTTGAGCTCATTGGCTTCCTAGGTTATTTTTGAGGGCATTTAAGAGTCAACCACATTGCTGTCATATGTAGGCCAGGCGAGGTAAGGGTGGCAGATTTCTATCGCCAGAGGATATTAGTGAACCAGATGGGATTTTGCAACAACTGGCCCTAGTTTCATGGTCACCATTAGACTTTTTGGACAAAATTCTCCCAAATAATTAGTGTCATTTTTGGTGGGTTTAGCAGAGTGATTCCTGCCAGGTGTTTGGGCGCGATCCAGATCTGTATTCATCCACAATTAGTCACTTTTTTTTGAAGCTTGGGGAGTTTCTCACTAAAACAAATCCCACACTGGGCACTAAAGACGCCGTCAAGACCTGGCCCTCTGAGATCGGGGCGCCATTTTGCCCAGATCTCAAAGTTAGCTTGAGGGCTTCCCACACACCCCCACCCACAGATATCACGACCCCCCCAGACATGGTCAACACCCCAACCCTCATCCCAGAGGAGCAACCTCTTTTCCCCCCCCCCCCCCATCACTAAATGTCCCTGCGTGCTTCCCCACGACCACCCAAGCATGGAGGTGACTCAGCCCCAGCCCATCCATCATCCTCGTAGACATCGGGACATCCCAACCCCCCAAGTGAGCTATCCTGCTATGCGGTCGCTGAGGGCCTCCTTTCAGTCCCCCCTCTTTCAGGACCCTCTCTCACCTAGCCCCTAGCCACTCTTCATGACCCCTCTTCATAGACCCCCATCACCCCCCTTTCATGGGCAGTGCCCCTTTGAACACTGGCAGTGCCAGGCATTACCAGATGCCAGGTTGGCACTGTCCAGGTGCCATGCAGGGCACTGCTCTGACCTTTCTCCGACCGCACGGGGACTCCATGGCCTCCGAGATCCTCCCCCGCATGGCCATCATGTCTGGTTTCCGCTTCTGGAGACCAGTACTAATTTGCACTAGTGTGAGGCAATGCCGAAGGGGCCAGTGAATATTGGCATCCAGGAGACTGCGGCCTCGAACTGCTGGGTGCCAGGTTGATAAAGATAAACTATTTGCACTGTTTGGAGATCCTAAAACTAGGGTCATAGTCTAAACTTAGGCTAGACCATTCGGGAGAGATGTTAGGAAGCACTTCTTCACTCAAAGGGTGCTAGAGTTGAAGCTGGAACAGTTGTTAAATTTAAATCCGAGATAGTTCAAGTTTTGTTAAACAAAGATATTAAGGGATATGGGCCAAAGGCAGGTACATGGAGTTAGACCACAGAACTGCCATGATCACATTCAATGGCGGGAAAGGCTTGAGGGGCTGAATGGCCTACTCCTGTTCCTGTGTTTCCTATGAGAAGCCATTATGCCAGCACATCCCCTAGAATTCAGGACAACTAGTGAAAAACAATATATAAATTTCCTCTCTGACCACTTCCCCAAGACGATAGTCCAGGATACCAATCCAGTCATGATTAATGTTTCCCAGGAACTATATTTCCACAAATGATCTCTGTCCTAACACGAAACGGGTCCGCCTCTCGCTCAAAGCAGTCCACCAAATTGGCGCCATCACAAGAGACAGGAAGCTGTTCCTCAGGTCTGCTATTCTGTGGAAAAGAACTACCTCCTAATATCTAACCGAGAGTTGACCTTGGATTACTTGAGATTGTGACCGCCGGTCCTCTCCTATATTTGGTTGAAACAAGCTGCCTATACAACACCATTTTTTCATTTCATCACCTTGATCAAATTTGAATTTTCTTAATCTGCGTATAAAAGCTGTAAATCGCATTTGGGCAAATCTGGTAAAACTAATTTTCCACAGTGGGACTCTATGCAGTAACGAGAAATTTAGACATTCCACTTATTAAACCGTTGTCCATGCAGTACACCAGTTCAGATCCTAAATCAAAGCAACCAAAAATGGAATGAGACTAATTCTGCTGATTCTTTGTCATTTTTTCTACCTGTTGTTTTCTTAAACCCCATGCCCAAAGTCTGTAGTTGCAGCAAGTTTGTCAGTGGTCTCTGTAATGTTTCACATGGATTTGGTGTAAAGCAAACACTTTCTTTTTATCCTTGTTTTCAAATCCCTCCATGGCCTCAATCCTCCCTGCACGTGTAACCCAGCACGGCAATTCTGTGATCTATTTGCACTCGTAATCCTGGGCTCTTGTGCATCCTTGATTTTAATTAAGCCACAATTGGTGGCCATATCTTCAGTTGCCTAGGCCCCAGGCTCTTGCATTCCTCCCTGCGCCTACAACTTTCTGCCACTCCACCTCGCTTTTTGTCCTTTTGATTGTTGTTCTAGTAGTAGATCAACAGAGCGGGAAGGGGGCCAGTTAAGCTCAGTTGGCTGGACAGCTGGTTCGCGATACAGAGCAAGACCAAGAGCGCGGGTTCAATTCCCATGCCAACTGAGATTATTTATGGAAGGCCCCGCCTTCTCAACCTTGACCCTCGCCTGAAGCATGGTGACCCCTCCGGTTAAATCACCACCAGTCAGCTCTTCCCCCTCAAAGAGGAAAGCCACCTACGGTCAACTGGGACTATGTCGACTTTACATTTCTGAGTAATAGTAATCAGGTTCAATTAATGCAGTGGATCATTATGAATGCCAATGTCCGAATTTCAGAAAGTTGCAGTTCAAGTTTGAGGGGACCGAAACTGTACACTGAGAAAACATCTAAACATCAACTGTATTTTAGTCAACAAAGAAAGTAGCAGTAAATGCTTCATATCAATATTGTCCCTGTGCTGTAAATGGCTGCTAAAGGTTAGCTGTGTGACAAAGAGTGTTATATTGAAGTAACTGAAATTTAACATTTATTGCTACTTGTATATTGCATTCTGTATTGGAGTGCAATTTTCCAAAAGTTTCACAAATTACAAATTATTGTGCTTTGCTCAATGGATCAAGTTCTATTTTGTACAGTACGTAATGCACAAAAAGGAGGTGTTGGTGGAGAAACATTATTGAACACTTGGCTACAATAGTTTCAGAACTGAGATAGAAACAGAAAATGCTGGCAAATCTCATGCTCCACATCTGAAGTACTATGTACAGCACTGGTCTCCCTGTTTGAGGAAATATGTATTAGAAGCAGTTCAGAGAAGGTTGGATTGGATTGGATTGGATTTGTTTATTGTCACGTGTACCGAGGTACAGTGAAAAGTATTTTTCTGCGAGCAGCTCAACAGATCATTAAGTACATGAGAAGAAAAGGGAATAAAAGAAAATACATAATAGGGCAACACAACATGTACAACGTAACTACAAAGGCACTGGCATCGGATGAAGCATACAGGGTGTAGTGTTAATGAAATCAGTCCATAAGAGGGTCATTTAGGAGTCTGGTGACAGTAGGGAAGAAGCTGTTTTTGAGTCTGTTCGTGCGTGTTCTCAGACTTCTGTATCTCCTGCCCGATGGAAGAAGTTGGAAGAGTGAGTGAGCCGGGTGGGAGGGATCTTTGATTATGCTGCCCGCTTTCCCCAGGCAGCGGGAGGTGTAGATGGAGTCAATGGATGGGAGGCAGGTTCGTGTGATGGACTGGGCTGTGTTCACGACTCTCTGAAGTTTCTTGCGGTCCTGGGCCGAGCAGTTGCCATACCAAGCTGTGATGCAGCCTGATGGGATGCTTTCTATGGTGCATCTGTAAAAGTTGGTAAGAGTCAATGTGGACATGCCGAATTTCCTTCGTTTCCTGAGGAAGTATAGACGCTGTTGTGCTTTCTTGGTGGTAGCGTCGACGTGGGTGGACCAGGACAGATTTTTGGAGATGTGCACCCCTAGGAATTTGAAACTGCTAACCATCTGCAACTCGGCCCCGTTGATGCTGACAGGGGTGTGTACAGTACTTTGCTTCCTGAAGTCAATTACCAGCTCTTTAGTTTTGCTGGCATTGAGGGAGAGATTGTTGTCGCTACACCACTCCACTAGGTTCTCTATCTCCCTCCTGTATTCGGACTCATCGTTATTCGAGATCCGGCCCACTATGGTCGTATCGTCAGCAAACTTGTAGATGGAGTTGGAACCAAGTTTTGCCACGCAGTCGTGTGTGTACAGGGAGTAGAGTAGGGGGCTAAGTACGCAGCCTTGCAGGGTGCCGGTGTTGAGGACTATTGTGGAGGAGGTGTTGTTGTTCATTCTTACTGATTGTGGTCTGTTGGTCAGAAAATCGAGGATCCAGTTGCAGAGTGGGGAGCCAAGTCCTAGGTTTTGGAGCTTTGATATGAGCTTGGCTGGGATTATGGTGTTGAAGGCGGAGCTGTAGTCAATAAATAGGAGTCTAATGTAGGAGTCCTTGTTTTTGAGATGATCTAGGGATGAGTGTAGGGCCAGGGAAATGGTGTCTGATGTGGACCGGTTGCAGCGGTATGCGAATTGCAGTGGATCAATGTGTTCTGGGAGTATGGAGGTGATGCGCTTCATGATCAACCTCTCGAAGCACTTCATTACGACTGAAGTCAGGGCCACTGGTCGGTAGTCATTGAGGCACGTTGCCTGGTTCTTCTTTGGTACCGGTATGATGATGGTCTTCTTGAAGCAGGTGGGGACCTCGGAGTGGAGTAGGGACAGGTTAAAGATGTCCGTGAATACCTCTGCCAGCTGGTCTGCGCAGGCTCTGAGTGCACGACCAGGGATCCCGTCTGGGCCCGTTGCCTTCCGAGGATTCACTTTCAGGAAGGCCAATCTGACTTCGGAAGCTGTGATGGTGGGTATGGGTGAATTATGGGTTTGCTAGACTAATGCCCAGGAATAGGCAGGTTGTCTTATGAGGAGAGGTTGGCCAGGCTAGGCTTGTATCCACTGGAGTTTAGAAGAGTAAGAGGTGACTTGAGTGAAACCTTTAAGGTCCTGAGGTGATTTGGCAGGGTGAATATGGAGAGGATATTTCCTCTTGTCAGAGAAGCTAGAACGAGGGGGTCACTGCAAAAATAAAGAGTCGCTTATTTAAGAGATGGGGAGAATTCTTTCCTCTGTGGGTTGTGAGCCTCTGGAACTCTCTTCCTCAAAAGGCAGTGGAAGCAGAGTCTTTGCATATTTTCAAGACAGAGCTGGATAGATTCTTGGTTAATGCAGGGGCGAAAGGATTAACCAGGGGGCGAAAGGTTATCAGGGATAGGCCATGATCTTATTGAATAGCAGAGCAAGCTTGAGGGGCCGAGTGGCCTTCTCCCCCTGATAGGTGTGTTGGTTTGTATGTAGCAGCTCAGGCAGCATCCGTGGGGAGAGATGTAGGAAGTTAACGTTTCCAGTCAATGACCTTTCACCTGAGCGGGTTTATCTCGCACTTTTTGGTTTTATTTCAGATTTTCCGCATCCACAATATTTTGCTTTTGGAGTAATTACCAGAACCGGTTCCTGCACTATTTGCTGAAATGGGTGGAACAGCCGTGATGTTGCTTGAGGAATGCTCCATACTGTCGTAAATGACTTTTCATTTCAGCTTCCTGCTGTGGTGTTATTGTCCTAAGAGGACATTGTGAGCTGTTTTGAAATAGATTGGTTTTAAAAATCAAACCTGCTGAATGTGCAAGGTCCGGCTTACTTTATTAGGCTGCAGTTGAAATTCCTCCCTCATTTTCATTCAGCATGATCTCTTTCCCTGTTTTCACAATGCGGCAAAGATTTTCCGATTGTCTCGGTTTTCCACAGAAGAATGTGCATATTTAAGTTTTGCATACTTCACTAATTTGCCACATTTAGATCTCTAACATTTTTCCAGTCATGTTTTGTTGATGATTTCCCAATTAGTCACCACTCTTCTTATTATTCCACCTTGGTTGCGACCTTTTGAGTCTTGTCTGTTTTCCTGTCTTGTTTTCATAGAATTTACAGTGCAAAAGGAGGCCATTCGGCCCATCGAGTCGGCACCGGCCCTTGGAAAGGGCATCCCACTTAAGCCCATGCCTCCATCCTATCCCTGTAACCCAGTAACTGGACCTAACCTTTTGGACACTAAGGGGCAATTTAGCACGGCCAATACACCTAACCTGCACATCTTTGGACTGTGGGAGGAAACCGGAGCACCCGGAGGAATCCCAGGCAGTCACGGGGAGAACGTACAAACTCCACACAGTCACCCGAGGACGGAATTGAACCCGGGACCCTGTAGCTGTGAGGCAGCAGTGCTAACCACTGTGCCGCCATGTCGCTGTTTTCTATTAAATGCATCCAGTGTGTTCAAGCTACAATGTGCAGGTGTAACCACTGGCTTCCTCTAACACAGAAACTGATTTCTGCCCCCCCCCCCCCCCCCCCCCCCAAGCCCCCTCCTTCCAAGAGTTTAGTTTCCCTTCACCAGTTTATGATATGAAGCTGAAAGTGCAAGTGTGTGTTTTTGCTGCCACCCACTCCGTGCCTTCACAGGTAACAATTCTCTAACCATGAAGTGTAACGCAGTAGTACCTTTGAAAGTTTTTCACTTTCAGTCTCTTGGGCATTTCCTAAATAATTGTATGGAAATGTGCGAGGATGCTGGCATTTTTTTTGGTTTAGCCAAGTTAAATCTGTGAGGTGCCTGACTCTAGTGGAAGGGGAAAGAGGGTTGTGGAGATTCGCGGGTGACTGGATAATTTTCCTACCGTTCTCTTTAATATCTTCAGTTTAATGATTTATTCCTGTTACTATTTAACAGTTGTTTTAACAGTGTAATATTTTCCATCTCAGGCAAGTCATTCAAATTAAGTGCATATTGTGGGTGTTGAATGGAATTACTGCTGATGGAAACTATGTGCAGAATCAATGATAACACAGCTGCCAGGCAACATCAGCTGTTTTTTCCATCTTCCAGTGCAAAGCCAAGCTGATTAGCATAGATATCTTGACTAAGTGCTGATGTCACTACTTTCCATTCGAAGTTCATTTTGTCCTAGTTGGAACGTGCAGGTTTTATTTAAGAATTTGCTGCCTCATACCGTAAAGCTCCTGAGGGCGAGCACTCGATTCTGTATAAATTAGAGTAGAGCACAATTGCTTGTAACTCATAAAAGTGTCAGCAGCAGCTCAAGACTGCTTTGCTGGTCAATCAGACCTGGGAGTCTTTTTCCTGAATCTAGCATGCATTTCCAAAGCCTTAACTGCAACATTATTCTGATTGCCTGCTTGGCCGACACTGAAGTCTTTACTGATATTGACGTTCGGGTAAGGAGTTGGGTTATTTGAGTATTTTTTTTTTAACAACAACTTGTTTTAATTTATTGTCCATTTTCAGGCCGTTCATGATGCTTGTTATTGTCACCATTTAGAACGTATTTAACTGGTTTGGTAGATTTGACTGCTGTTAACAATGTTTGGCATTTTGAATTGGGAAGCACGTGGTGATTTAGTTGGTGCTTGCGTGTGTGAAATTGGTATTTCGGGATATCTGATATTGGTCTCTTAATAGCTGATGTGCAATGGAGGTATAACTACCTTTTCTGATCCTCCATTTGCAAAATCGTTCCTTTGTTCCTGCTTATTAAGTGTACAACATATTTTGGGGTTAGGAAGATGTAACTGTGTACAGATGTGGTGTGTTTTATCACTTTGTGGAAAATTGGGAACATCTACTGTTTCTAAAAGAAAAAGGGGAAGAGTTTCACGAGGTAATACAGTAGCTGGTGAATGCACTGTCCCAGCTTAATACTTCAGTACCAATATTTATGTTATAATCCGGGAAGGAAGTCTATGCTATAAACTTTGTACAGAGAACAGAATGAGGACATTTGTACAGGGGAAGGAGAAAAAAAACCTGAATTGTGAATAGCTGCACGTTCTCGTCCTGAAGGCTAATTCTACTTGTTGTGCAAGTTGTAAATGACAGGCCGCCTTTATTACATGCCGCAACGTAAACTAAAAACTTACTTGAGTTAATGGGTAGATAATCTGGAGCGCGGTTAGTAGAAATTTATGAATGGAGTCCCTAACTTTTTCTAACATCTAAATATAACTTATGTGAGGGTTATAACTGTTCAGTGGCATAAACCTAATTTAAGATTTAAAGTGAACCTCTGTTGACTTGTTTGTGCCCAGTGAATAACGTTTCATACACGGCAGCGTTCTGTGAATAATATGTGCACCGGGCATTATATGAAGTTGTTATTCATAACTGGAAAAGTCATTAATGTGGTCCCTTTTGTTTTAATTTGGGTGTTTGCGAAAGAAGCATTTTACATTTGTAAATAACACAAAAGGTTCCATGACTAAAATATGAAGCAAAACTGAGGACGATACAGATAAAATGCATCACTACCAATAGCCTAGATAAAGCCCTTTCTCATGTTATGTATACCACTTAACAAGTGGCTGCTCCTCTCCCCTGAACAGTGGCTCCCCACAACAATGGCTGCTGATCTCCCATGAAATTTTTGTTGCACAGTGAAGTTCCATTGTACATTCCAGTAGTAAAAGGAAAGACTTGCATTTATATGGTGCCTTTCACAACAACGTGCAGTTGTAGGAGCAAAGTAACAGAATGCCCCAAAGTGCTTTATAGTCAATGAAGTATCTTTTGAAGTGTCATCACTGCTGTATTGTAGGAAAGAAAGCAATTTGTTTACAAGAAAGATCCACAATAGCATTGTGATAATGTGTGATGATCTGTATTTAGGTCTTGATTGAGCGATAAACATTGGCCAAGGCACCAGGGAGAATGTCTCACCCAAACAATGGTACCTCTGACAGTGTAACTCCCCTGAATGTCAGATTCAAATTACAAACAGCACTTGTAGCTTTGCCCCTCTGCTAAGCACAAAGTCTGTCTACAACTGAAGGCTGAAAGTACATTGCTTGTGTGAAAAGAACCTGACCACTTCATTCAGGCAACTAGCAATGTGGGGATAAACAATTCAGGATATACTGCTGACGTCGCACACTGGGTTTCAGGATGGCATTGAGGCCTATGCCTGTCACTGAATTCAAACCTAGGAAGAATTAAACATCTCATCAATATTACAGCTCGTGGAGCCTTTTGATGTGAAGCAGCACATCTAGCAATGACCGATATTGTTCGCCATTATTTGACCTTTGTATAATGTTGTCTGATCCTAGGCCTAAAACAGTAAATAATAATAATAATTGCTTATTGCCACAAGTAGGCTTCAATTAAGTTACTGTGAAAAGCCTCTAGTCGCCACATTCCGGCGCCTATTCGGGGAGGCCGGTATGGGAATTGAACCCGCGCTGCTGGCCTTGTTCTGCATTACAAGCTAGCTCTTTAGCCCACTGTGCTTAAGTCAGCAACTACATAACAGATGTTCAGGCCAGAACGGTACTCATTAAACAATATAGTCACTCAAAACTATGTTACAATTCCAGTTTGCTTCTATCCATTTGTTTTTAAATATAAAAGTTATCTGAAACCTTCTGAGTGATGACTCCCCAAACACACTTCTCAAACTCTATCAGCGTGGTTTACCTGAAATTTTCAAGCAGGCAGCTTTGAGAAGTGACTGTAGGTGGAACAAAATGAATGTGAGAGTGACTGGAGTACTGAGCGAATGGGAGTGGCTAGGTGTTCGAGAAAGTGGTGAAGCAGCCTTAATTATGTGCTCCTTATACTTTTTTAAATCTCCTGACTGTCTATGTAAAAAGCCAATTGTTGTATTCTGCATTCCTACCTTTGGTGTCTTTTTCCATTTGGAGAGAAAACAAGTAACTTTAATGGGCCTCTTTGATAATGACAAGTGCACTGTCCAAACTGAGAATGAGCAAAGTAGTCCTGAGGCATTTGAAATGTGTTAGCAATCAAATTCTGGCACCAAACCACAGAAGGAGATATTGGGACATATGACCAAAACCTCTGTTTGAATTCTTTGTTGAGGTGTCAGCATCACTGGCAAGGCCAGCATTTGTGCTGATTCATTCTGAGCAGTTAAGAGTCAACATATTGCTTGGTCAAAGAGGCAGGTTTTAAACTACAGAAATGGGGCTCACATAATTTGAACGTTTCTTATTATCACGATTTAAGAGAAAAACTAGAGTCCTGTTTTGGGCGCAAATTAGTGAGATGTTTCTCAGTGCCTGCAGCACTGAGAACGACCCTGCTATCAAACAGGACTTGGTTTGTCTTTTTGGCCCCGGTCATGAATGCCCAACTGAGGCCGCACTTACCTCACTTCCTGTACTGATGATTGGGGCGCCATTTTAAAATGCCATCCAGATCTCTTGTCCCCTTCAGACACCTGCAGCAGCCTCGGGGGTGGGGGGGGGGGGGTGGTATGGGGCCCTCTCCAACTTGCCTCCTTAGGTGGTGCTCTAGCCCCCCTCTCCCCACCTCTTAAGGGCAGGGCATGGGCAACCTGCCACCCAGGCACCTTTGCACTGCCAGCCTTGGTGCCCAGATGGAAGTGCCAAGTGCCACCCTGCCCAGAGCCTGACCACCCCGGGGCCTCTGGTATTGGGGAATGAGCCCGGCCAGGTGGTAGAAGTTTCAGTAGGGGAGCATTTCGGGAACAGTGACCACAATTCAGTTAGTGCTGGTGGACAAGGATAAATGTGGCCTTGGATGAATGTGCTAAATTGCGGGAAGGCTAATTATAACAATATTAGGCAGGAACTGAAGAACCTAGATTGGGGGCGGATGTTTGAGGGTAAATCAACATCTGACATGTGGGAGGCTTTCAAATGTCAGTTGAAAGGAATCCAGGACCGGCATGTTCCTGTAAGGAAGAAGGATAAATATGGCAAATTTCGGGAACCTTGGATAACGAGAGATATTGTAGGCCTCGTCAAAAAGAAAAAGGAGGCATTTGTCAGGGCTAGAAGACTGGGAACAGACGAAGCCTGTGTGGAATATAAGGAAAGTAGGAAGGAACTTAATCAAGGAGTCAGGAGGGCTAAAAGGGGTCACAAAAAGTCATTGGCAAATAGGGTTAAGGAAAAGCCGAAGGCTTTTTACACGTGTATATAAAAAGCAAGAGGGCAGCCAGGGATAGGTTTGGCCCACTGAAGGACAGGGGAGGGAATCTATGTGTGGAGCCAGAGGAAATGGGTGAGGTACTAAATTAATACTTTGCATCAGTATTCACCAAAGAGAAGGAATTGGTGGATGTTGAGTCTGGAGAAGGGTGTGTAGATAGCCTGGGTCATGTTGAGATGCAAAAAGACGAGGTGTTGGGCGTCTTGAAAAATATTACGGTGGATAAGTCCCCAGGGCCTGATGGGATCTACCCCAGAATACTGAAGGAGAGAAGAGAGGAAATTACTGAGGCCTTGACAGAAATCTTTGGATCCTCACTATCTTCAGGTGATGTCCCGGAGGACTGGAGAATAGCCAATGTTGTTCCTTTGTTTAAGAAGGGTAGCAAGGATAATCCAGGGAACTACAGGCCGGTGAGCCTTACGTCAGTGGTAGGGAAATTACTGGAGAGAATTCTTCGAGACAGGATCTACTCCCATTTGGAAGCAAATGGATGTATAAGCGAGAGGCAGCACGGTTTTGTGAAGGGGTGGTCGTGTCTCACTAACTTGATAGAGTTTTTCGAGGAGGTCACAAAGGTGATTGATGCAAGTAGCGCAGTGGTTGTTGTCTATATGGACTTCAGTACGGCCTTTGACAAGGACCCTCATGGCAGACTGGTACACAAGGTGAAAGTCACACGGGATCAGAGGTGAGCTGGCAAGATGGATACAGAACTGGCTAGGTCATAGAAGCAGAGGGTAGCAATGGAAGGGATTTTTTCAGATTAGAGGGCTGTGACTAGTGGTGTTCCGCAGGGATCAGTGCTGGGATCTTTGCTGTTTGTAGTATATATAAATGATTTGGAGGAAAATGTAACTGGTCCACAGGTCACTGAAAGTGGCAACACAGGTGGAGATGACAGTCAAGAAGGCATACGGCATGCTTGCCTTCATTGGCCGGGGCATTGAGTATAAAAATGGCAAGTCATGTTGCAGCTGTTTAGAACCTTAGTTAGGCCAGACTTGGAGTATAGTGTTCAATTCTGGTCGCCACACTACCAGAAGGATGTGGAGGCTTTGGAGAGGGTGCAGAAGAGATTTACCAGGATGTTGCATGGTATGGAGGGCATTAGCTATGAGGAGAGGTTGAGTAAACTCGGTGTGTTCTCACTAGAATGACGGAGGTTGAGGGGCGACCTGATTTAGGTCTACAAAACTATGAGGGGCATAGACAGAGTGGATAGTCAGAGACTTTTTCCCCGGGTACAGGGGTCAATTACTAGGGGGCATAGGTTTAAGGTACGAGGGGCAAGGTTTAGAGGAGATGTACGAGGCAAGTTTTTTACACAGCGGGTAGTTGGTGCCTGGAACTCGCTGCCGGAGGAGGTGGTAGAAGCTGGGACGATAGTGACGTTTAAAGGGCGTCTTGACAAATACATGAATAGGATGGGAATAGAGGGATATGGACCCCGGAAGTGTAGAGGATTTTAGTTTAGGCGGGCAGCATGGTCGGCACAGGCTTGGAGGGCCGAAGGACCTGCTCCTGTGCTGTACTTTTCTTTGTTCTTTATTCTTTGTTCTCTGGTGACCTGGGAGACCCCCCTCCCCCCGATCCCGTTACGCCTGGTCCACATTTGTGCTATATGGTGCCATGGCGAGGCCATTAATTCCCAGGCCTCGGGATAAGAGTGGGTAAATGGAGTTGAAATCAGCCATGATTGAATGGCGGAGTGGACTCGATGGGCCGAATGGCCTTACTTCCAACCCTATGTCTTATGGTCTTATGGTCTTATAATCGGCCGCAGGCATATTTAAATGAACTTAAAGGCTCATTTAAATACGTTAATCTGGATCTCGCCTACCGAGTCAGGCATGACGAGGCTGTTCGCGTGCCCCTTGTTTCTTGTTGAGGGGGTGAGGGTTTGAAATACACCAAACACACTCTGACAAAATTCCTTGGGGATTGGGTGCTAGAGTCTGTGATGTCTAACACACCAGTAACGTTCTGCTTCATACAGAACTTGCACTCACTTAACATGAGGCATCACGTGTTCCTCCAAAGATCAGAGATTTCACCTGAATCTGCAAACCAATGCTAGACAGAACTTGTTCATGTCAGTGCCATTTCTATCCTACCTTCAGGTATGGTGAGATAGGTAAAGTCTTCAGTGTGACTTCACAGAAGCTGTGCATGCACCATACCTGCACATGTGGAGATGCTGTGCTGACCTCTGAATCTACTATGCATTATAAATGGGACAAATTGGGAACGAGGGCAATTGTATGATATTATGGAAGTACTTCCATTGGAACCTATTGTGTTATATAAATGAATTATAAAGCACTTGTGTAGAATATTAACAGTGTAACCTAAATGATTCAGGAAATGGAGGGTTTAATTTCACTAGTCTGATGTCAGTTCCTTTCATCCAACCTTTTAATTAGCTACTGACTTGGACAAAGCATTTAAGGAAGTGTCTAAACTTAATTCTGTGAGTCAGGCTGGAAAATTCCATTGCTAATTAGTCCGCAAATGGATTTCTGGCTTAATCATATTGACGGTTGTACATCTTTCTCTCCTCGCCCCATCTTAACACAATAAGAAGACTCCCATTTTGAGAGCTTGCATCAGACTTCGCCATAAATCACTGCTGCTGATTTGACTCAGCAGTCAAAAACAATTACAGAAATTGTATGGACTGAGAATTGACTACAGAGGGGTACATGGTCTTGTGGCTCGTGAGCTTTACCCGTACCAAATACCATACACTCTTACTGAGGAAGGCAACTGTTCAAACGTGTATGTGCAAAGTGCATAATTTAGGATGAAGGTTGTGGACTGGATCCTCTAGCTGTTCACGCAGGTCTCCCCCGACGGCACAACCTGCCACGGGTTTCCTGTCAGCGTGGAGTGGATTCAACGGGAAATCCCTTACAGCAGTGGGACCAGAAGATCCCGCTACCGGCCAGTGGTGCCCCCCCCCCCCCCCCCCCCCCACGCTGCTGAGGGAAAACACGCCGTGTGGGGCGGGGGGCAGTGATTCCGCCCCAGATGTTGGAGAATTCACTTGACTATCAGGGATAGGAAAGAGGTTCACTGCATACCTGTTACATGTTCCATTGTGATGGAGTAGGTTAGCCATTATGTGAAATGAATGAGCGCAGTAAGTTGAATTATCTTTTCGCGTCCTGACGTTTTGTTTCTTCGCATTTCTGTAGTTTTTCACGAAAATATATTTACTTTTAAATGGAGAAACTCAAGTTGTGATTCATAATCGCTTAAGGAGGAAGCTTCAGCTTGTATGAAGGCCACTCCAATTACAGGAGGGTATTAAAAGAATTAAATTTGACTTGGCCGCATGGCAAAGTCGTTTTAAATCTCAATGTTTTACTGCTCTACACAAATACAATAGGCCCCATGCAGGAAATTGATTTGAAGTTGGAGGTAAGAAGGTGCAGTAAGAAACTAATGCCTTGAAATCTGACGATCGTCTAGTAGTGTTTATTATTGAGGAATGAGTTTTGGGCATAAACTAGGTTTTAGTTCTGAGGTACATGAAAATGAAGTCTGGCATCGTTTTGTATGCATTTGTTTTTAAATGTAGCGTACCCAATTCGTTATTTTCCAATTAAAGGGAATCCACCTACCTGGCACATCTTTGCGTTGTGGGGGCGAAACCCACGCAAACACGGGGAAAATATGCAAACTCCACACGGACAGTGGCCCAGAGCCAGGATGGAACCTGGGACCTCGGCGCCGTGAGGCAGCAGGGCTAACCCACTGCGCCACCGTGCTGCCCTATTGTTTTGTATGAATGATGTGATCAGGAGCAGGACCAAAACTCTGGCACAGTGGTTAGCACTGCCGCCTCACGGCTCCAGGGTCCTGGGTTCAATTCCAGCCTCGGGTGACTGCCTGTGGAGTTTGCACTTTCTCCCCGTGTCTGCGTGGGTTTCCTCCGGGTGCTCCGGTTTCCTCCCGCAGTCTAAAGATGTGCAGGTGAGGTGGATTGGTCATGATAAATTGCCCCTTAGTGTCAAAAAGGTTAGGTGGGGGTTACTGGGATAGGGTGGAGATGTGGGCTTAAATGGGGTGCTCTTTCCAAGGGCCGGTGCAGACTCGATGGGCCGAATAGCCTCCTGCACTGTAGGGATTCTGTGAAACCACCGATTCCATTCCAGTCCCTGGCCACCTCTGAAGACTGAAAGTGGAATGTTCACAATCTCTGTTCAGCTCAGTTTATGGCCCGGTATCTCCAATACAAAGACTACCTGCTTCCACCTCATCTCTGGCTCCACCCATCTGCGACATGATGACCATCTGACCTCGACTACCACACTCCATTAACTTGAACTCCTCCAAAACTCTTTCTACATCTTAACTTGCGCCAGGTTCTGTTCGCTCATCACCCTCGTGTTCACTGATCTGCATTTCTTCTTGGTCGTAGAACACTTGTTGATTTTAAAAGTTTCATCCTAGTGTTTAAATTCTTCCCTATCTCTGTAACCGCCTTCAACTATCCAAGAATTCTTTATTTCTCCAAATCTAACCCCATGTGCATCAGTGACAGTCCTCAAATTTCTAGGCTCCAAGCTCAGTGATTGCCGCCTGAAATCTTTGTGCATCTCCTTTTTACGATGCTCCATGAAATCCCCCTCTGTGATTAAGCTCTTAATGACATCTGTGTGTGTGATGATGGGCAGTCCTCAGCTGCGGTACTAGTAGAGAAGTAATTCTATTCCGACAGTTAGAGACAACCTTTTACCATCCGCTAACCTGGTAAGACCAAGTTAACCCCAGATGGTTGCTATGCTTGACTTGCCATGTCTTTGGGTCTACATAGTAATGGAGCAACTATAAGTATATTTATAGCTCCTTGTTCTAGCGTACCGGTATATAAATAACCATTGCTCCTGCCTTTAACTGAGAAGTGCTTGAAGGAAATGCAGAAAAGTAGACATGACTGAAGTGAGCTCGGACAAAACAGCATTGGAAAATAGTAGCAAATCGTCAAAAGCAGAGCTGACACTCATCGTCTTGTATTACACTGATGCCACTGGGCTCACCAATTGCTGGTCCCACACAGCTTTCTGCAGGCCAGATGTAAACCTTGCAGTAACTGACAGAGAAGTGCCGTCCAGAAGGCCGGCCTCAGAGATTTACATTTTGTTTTAGAGGCAGGCGTGCAAGATTTGGGCAGCATGGTAGCACAAGTGGTTAGCACTGTGGCTTCACAGCGCCAGGGTCCCAGGTTCGATTCCCCGCTGGGTCACTGTCTGTGCGGAGTCTGCACGTTCTCCCCGTGTCTGCATGGGTTTCCTCCGGGTCCTCTGGTTTCCTCCCACAGTCCAAAGACGTGCAGGTTAGGTGGATTGGCCATGATAAATTGCCCTCAGTGACTAAAAAGGTTAGGAGGGGTTATAGAACATAGAACATAGAACATTACAGCGCAGTACAGGCCCTTCAGCCCTCGATGTTGCGCCGACCTGTGAAACCACTCTAAAGCCCATCTACACTATTCCCTTATCGTCCATATGTCTATCCAATGACCATTTGAATGCCCTTCGTGTTGGCGAGTCCACTACTGTTGCAGGCAGGGCATTCCACGCCCTTACTACTCTCTGAGTAAAGAACCGACCTCTGACATCTGTCTTATATCTGTCTCCAGGTTGTTGAGTTATAGGGTGGAAGTGAGGGCTTAAGTGGGTCGGTGCAGACTCGCTGGGCCGAATGGCCTCCTTCTGTACTGTATGTTCTATGTTCTATCGGTTCTCGAGTGAATTTGGCAGCACGATCATGACCGTTGTGCTTGCCATTAATGAGGTGTTATATACTTTGTGTGAACTTAATGCATCTAAACATTGTATGGTTCTCTATTTCAAGGCAGAGAGATAGATTCCATTTTTGGAATAATTGAAAAGTTGGAGTGCTCGTGTATCTTGTGCAAAATGTTAAATGTGTCAAAGTTGCTTTGGGCCATTTTGCACCATTTGAAGAAAGTTTTAAATAAATATGATTGCTAGGATGTCTTTATGGGAAAGATAAACTGTTTGAAAAATAGAGGTGATGTCTTCATGTGTTCACAAGTAATAATAAATACTTACTGTGTGGGTTGTGGAGCTCCAATTCAAAGAGGCTGCACTTAATTATTTTCAAAGTTGTGATCTTTATGTCAGTTATTCCATTGTGCATGTTTTGAATTTTTATTCAATTTTTGAGACATCAGGTTGACTGTGGCACAATACAGTCAAAATATCATTGTCTTGTAACTCCTTAGTAAAGTGTCATCACCGGAGTGTGCCAGCAGCTCCAAGCGCACTTGACCATGTCAATTATTGACTGTTCAGTTGAAAGTTCAGACATTAAGGATCAATCTGGCCAGCTCTTTGGCTTGCGGGGGGAAGAAAGGCCTGGAAGACGTCATATTGGGGTGCACAGCAGAGCACACTCCAGGAAGCCAAAATACACTGAACAATATTTCCACAAGGGAACTCTCATTTCCCAATCAATTAGCTTTGTAGCCCCTGTCCTCCTGCATTATGGCTAGTGGCAATCCAAAGGCATGTTTATTTCCAATGGAGAACTATTTAGGGTACTAATTTATGGAGAACTATTTAGGATACTAGGGGCAGCATGGTAGCATTGTGGATAGCACAATTGCTTCACAGCTCCAGGGTCCCAGGTTCGATTCCGGCTTGGGTCACTGTCTGTGCGGAGTCTGCACATTCTCCCCGTGTGTGCGTGGGTTTCCTTCGGGTGCTCCGGTTTCCTCCCACAGCCCAAAGATGTGCAGGTTAGGTGGATTGGCCATTATAAATTGCCCTTAGTGTCCAAAATTGTCCTTGGTGTTGGGTGGGGTTACTGGGTTATGGGGATAAGGTGGCGGTGTTGACCTTGGGTAGGGTGCTCTTTTCAAGAACCGGTGCAGACTCGATGGGCCGAATGGCCTCCTTCTGCACTCTAAATTCTATGATAATGCCTGTTTTGACATTATTGAATAATCTCAAGAGTGAGAGAGACCCCGATGTTGTTCCCCCTTAGAATCTTCGATGTACACATTTTGTGGTGGTAAAGTGACAAACAGCATTGATTCAGGCCTGTTGAAAAGCTATTAAACCTATGCTGTTGAAATGTAATCATTGATTAAATCTCTCTACAGGATGACTTTGAGACACTATTCAGGGCCTATGACAGGAATGTGACCTTTCAGTTTTTTAAGAGCTTCAGACGTGTGCGGATCAACTTCAGCAACCCCATTGCAGCAACTGAAGCCAGAATTCAACTTCATGAAACGGAGTTTAATGGGAAGAAAATGAAACTATACTTCGCACAGGTATTCATTTTTACTATCGTGAATTTAAAGCAAGTTCCTCTTTTGTAAATATGTTTGCTTAAAATAAATTGAAGTGCCCCCAGACTGTTTCTGTATTTTCATGAGGCCATGTCCTAAATGAAGGGCGTGATTTAATGGAAAAGAAACGGAGTACCGTTTTGGGCGGGTTTAAATAGGAATATAGGTATTAGGAGCAGAAGTCGGCAATTCAGCCCCTCAAGCCTGCTCCCCATTCAATCAGATCATGGCTGACCTCTTCCTGGTCTCAAATCCTCCCCACCTGTTGCCCATAACCCGTTTTGTTTTATCAGAAATATGTCTATCTCCTTCTTGAAACCATTGAATGACTCCGATTCCATGGGGCAGCGAGTTCCACAAATTCACCACCCTCTGCGAGCAGTAGTTCCTCCTCATCTCAGTTCTAAATCTACCACCTTTCAACCTATATCGGTGACCTCTCGTTCTAGATTGCCCCACAAGGAGGAACGTTTGGTCTGTGTTTACTTTATCCATCCCTTTTAGTATTTTATTCCGATTTGATTCCCTCATCCTTCTAAATTCCAGCAAGTATCAGCCCAAACTGTTTAATCTCTCCTCGTACCCTTTCATCCCCAGAATCAATCTGGTGAACCTCCTCCAATGCCACCACATCCATCCTCAAATCTGGAGACCAAAATTGGACACAATACTCCAGATGTGGTCTCACCAACAACCAATGCAATTGCAACAACACTTCTCTACTTTTATAGTCCAGTCCTTTTGCAATAAACACTAACATTCCATTTACCTTTTTAATTGCATGCATACCAACTTTCTGTGATTTATGAACAAAGCCGCCCGGATCACTCTGCCCAGGAGCATCTTGAATCTGCTTTCCATAGGTAACCTCCCTTTCTATTTTTTCGGCCGAAATGGATAACCTCACACTTATCCACATTAACACCATCTGGCAAAGGTTGGCCTAATCTCCTAGCCTATTTAGATCCGTCTGTAAAATCTGTATCTCCTCTTCACTGCCTGCTTTCCCATCTATTTTAGTGTCATCTGTAAATTTTGCTGTGTTACACTCTGTCACTGCTTGCAGATCATTTATATAAATTGTAAACAGCTGATGTCCGAGGACTGACCGCTGTGGCACCCCGCTAGTTCCAGTTCACCAGCCAGAGAAGGATGCATTTATCACAACCCTCTGCTTTCTGTCAGTCAGCCAATCCTCTATCCAATCTAGTACTTGAAGCACCGAGAACGACCCTGCCATTAATCGGGTCTCTGCTGCATCTTTGAGCCTGGGAAAACCACTGAGGCTCATTTCCTGCATTGCCAGGGTGGAACCCAGGTTGCAGTGCCAGGGTGCCAAGATGGCAGTGCCAGGGTGTGAGGGTGGCAGTGCCAAAGTGCCATCAGGAGTACAGGGTACCACCCTGCCCAGAGCCCAACCAGCCCGGCCCCCCCCCCCCCCCCCCCCGATCACCTGGGAGACCCTCCATGGACTGGTACGCCTGCTCCATGTTTGTGGAAACCAGTGCTAAACAGCACCCGCTCGGGGTCTCTGCGCAAGGCCGTTAGGTCCCACGCCTTGGGTAATTCCGGGGGAGACATATTCAAGTGAGACTAACTGCTCACTTGAGTATGAAAATCTGGATCACGCCCATTGAGAACTAGATCCAGACTCGCAATATCTTGTTCCATCTCACGAGGTGTAACGGGCGTCGTACATCCCGCGTCGCGGGTGGCCTCTCACGAGATGTAACGGCCTTGTCGCGTCCAAGTAGGTGAATTGTGCCGTAAGTAATACTGAAAAAAGTACTTCAGCACTAAATTTTCAGTTTTATTGCACAGGATGACTGATATGTGACAGTAGGGCTCTGTTGTCATATACGGTGGTACTCTGAGGTTGGATATATTTGGACTCAGAATAGAGGGAGTCCGGGGAGTATAGGATATGAGAATTTGGTGTTTCCAATCCCAAGCAAGTTCAGTCAAGATTGGCTAAAAATACATTTCATGACAGGAAGTCTGTTATCGTATAAAGTTTTCTGTGGTCAGCTTGTTAGTGCCATTGGGGTCAGCTTATTTTAGCCATTGTTTATGGCCCATGGCAGCATGGGTATCTATGCCCTTTTGAAGACCAATCAGTCTATTGCAATTGGGCTGAATAGAAAACAGTAAATTAAGGTGAAATTTAAAGGGATGAAAATGCTTCAATGGAAGAGGCAGCAGAAATAGGCAAGAATCATAGAATCTCAACAGTGCAGAAGGAGGCCATTCGGCCCATCGAGTCTGCACCGACCCTCAGAAAGAGCACCCTACCCATAGCCCCACCATATCCCTGTAAACCAATAACCCCACCTAATCTTTTGGACACCAAAGGGCAATTTAGCATCGCCAATCCACTTATCCTGCACATCTTTGGACTGTGGGAGGAAACTGAAGCGCCCGGAGGAAATCCATGCAGACACGGGGAGAATGCGCAAACCCCACACACACATTGACCCAAGACGGGAATTGTACCTGGGTCCCTGGCTCTGTGAGGCTGCCATGCTAACCACTGTGCCACCCATTTTTTCTAAGGCACCTCAAGAAAAGGTGAAGTGAAAGGGAGAAAGATTGGGCAGACAGAAGTGAAGGGAAAGGAAAACAAACGTTAAGGCATGGCATGGAGTCTGCCGGGAGTAACTCGATGCCAGGATAATTGTGCTGTACGAGGTGGCTGTGTATAGGTGGTAGCAGATTAAAGGCTGCAACTGGTCGCTTCACACTGTTCCACGTGTTGTTCCAAGCGATGGTATGGTAGCTGCATAAGTTATGGTAGCTGCATGTATTGTGGCAACAAATGGCACAGATCTCCATGAGCCATGTGGCCTACTAGTGCTCCTATTTCACCTTGAAACCTGTAAAATGAATTTTTCACAGCTGCCATGTAGTTCTGTGCCAGCGTTGTCGGATATCGTTGCCAACATAATGGAAAATACACAGATAATCGAAGCAATGGAGACCATTCAGCCCTTCGAGCCTGCTCCGTCATTTATTATGATCATGGTTGATCATCAAATTCAATACTCTGATCCAGCCTTCCCCCATAGCACTTGATTCCTTTAGCCCCAAAGCTATATCTAATTCCTTCTTAAATTACACAATGTTTTGGCCTCAATTTCTGTGGTAGTGAATTCCACAGATTCACCGCTCTCTGGGTGAAGACATTTTTCCTCACCTCAGTTCTAAAGGGTTTACCCCTTATCCTCAAACAATGACTCCTAGTTCTGGACTCCGTCATCATCGGGAACATTCTTTCTGAATCTACCCTGTCTAATCCTGTTAGAATTTTATACGTTTCTATGAGATCCCCTCTCACTCTTCTAAAGTCCAATTAATATGTTCCCAACCGACTTAGTCTGTCCTCCTATGACCAGGAATCAGTCTGGTAAACCTTTGCTGCACTCCCTCCACAGCAAGAACATCCTTCCTCAGATAAGAACACCAAAACTGCACATACTACTGCTCACCGATGACCTATACAGTTACAGTAAAACATCCTTATTCTTATACTCAAACCTTCTCGCTATGAAGGCCAACATACCATTTGCCTTCTTTATTGCCTGCTGTACCTGCGTGTTTATGTTCAGCGACTGATGCACGAGGATACCAAGGTCTCGCTGAGTATCCACCTCTCTCAATGATACCCATCTACCTTCCTATTTTTGCTATCAAAGTGGATAACCTCACATTTATCCACATTATACTGCATCTGCCATGCTTATACCCACTCACTCAGCCTGTCCAAATCCCACTGAAGCATCTCTGCATCCTCCTCACAGCTCACCCTCCCACCCAACTTTGCATTATCTGCAACTTTGGAGATAGAATCACTACAGTGCAGAAGGAGGCCATTCAGCCCATTGAGTCTGCATCGACCTCTGAAAAGATACCCGACCTAGGGTCAGGCCCCCACCCTATCACCTTGACCTAGTAGCCCCACCTAACCTAACCTTTTGGACACTAAGGGGCAATTGATAATGGCCAATTCACCTAACCTGCAATTCTTTGGACTGTGGGAGGAAACCGGAGCACCGGAGGAAACCCATGCAGACACAGGGAGAAAGTGCAAACTCCACACAGACAGGCACCCGTGGCCGGAATTGAACCCAGGCCCCTGGAGCTGTGAGGCAGCAGTGCAAACCACTCTGCCACCGGGAAATAACACCAGAGATAATACATTTAGTTCCCTCATCCAAATCATTAATATATAATGTGAATATATTAGTTGGGGTTTTAGCACAGATCCCTGCGGTATCCCACTAGTCACTGCCTGCCAAATGGAAAAAGACCCACTTATTCTAACTTTTTGCTTCCTGTCTGCTAATCAGCTTTCTATCCATCTCAAGACACTACCCGCAATTCCATGCGCTTTAATTTTACATATTAATCTTCTATGTGAGACCTTGTCCTCTGAAATTCTAAATAAACCACATCCACCGGTTCTCCCTGGTCAACATCATCAAAGACTTCTAGTAGATTTGTCAGATTTCTTGTATATAACATTCATGTCATGAAGTCTGCATCACTGCCGCTTACAACCGTCTTCTTGTTGGTAATTGCAGTGATTTGACAGCACCTTCTAAACCCGTGCTCTACCCCCTAGAAGGACAAAGGCAGCAGATGCACGGGGACACCACCACTTGGAAGATGCCCTCAAGCCACATACAATCCTGACTTGGAATTATATTGCCATTTCTGGGTCAAAATGCTGGGACTCCCTCCCTAACAGCACTGTGGGTATACCCACAACACAAGGACTGCAGCAGTTCAAGTGGTTCACCACCACTTTCACGAGGGAATTTATGGATGTGCTATGAATGTTGGCCTAGCCAGCAACGCCCACATCCCACAAAATAATTCTTTTAAAAATACAGGCCTTGAAAATGGGTTGGGGACATTTGGGGGTCACAACATGACCCATCTCAGACTCTATCCCCAATTCATAGCACCCTCTTTGTGAAAATTAGATATTTCTGCTCGAAAAATATACTGTTGGCTGTTTGGAAAAGAAAACTGTCCTATTCTTAAGTGCTGTTTAACTTTGTGCACAAAATTAACACAACAATTTTCAATCAAAGTATAACTTTTTAACTAAAACTTGCAGCATTTTTTAAAAAAATTAATATTTTCTTTCTAGATCCAGAACAAATCTTCCTCTAAAGGTAGCCCACACCTGGCTCCACCACATCCAGAAAAGCAGTTCCTCATTTCTCCGCCAGCATCTCCTCCTGTTGGCTGGAAGCAAGCAGAAGATGCCACTCCGGTTATAAACTATGACCTGCTATATGCGATATCTAAGCTGGGCCCAGGTAATCACAATACGTGTTTGCTCGTAGTTCAATAGAACTTGGGAATCTTTTTTCTTGTTTATCCCCGATTCCCCCTTGCAATTTTCTCAGGATTTAAACATAGAGAAATGTCAGGATTTTCTGCCAGTACAACAATGAGCTCTAAATAGTGATAATTTAGTAAGAACTGAAGACACTGTTGCTAAGTTTGCAGATGATATAAAGATCTACAGAGGGACAGGTAGTATTGAGGAAGCAAGGGGGCTGCAGAAGGACTTGGACAGGCTAGGAGAGTGGGCAGTGAAGTGGCAGATGAAATACAATGTGGAAAAGTGTGAGGTTATGCACTTTGGAAGGTGGAATTTAGGCATAGACAATTTTCTAAATGGGGAAATGCTAAGGAAACCAGAAGCACAAAGGGACTTGGGAGTCCTTGTTCACGATTCTCTTAAGGTTAACGTGCAGGTTCAGTCGGCAGTTAAGAAGGCAAATGCAGGCGACATGTGGCACAGTGATTATAATAATAATAATCGCTTATTGTCACGAGTAGGCTTCAATGAGGTTACCGTGAAAAGCCACTAGTCGCCACATTCCGGCACCTGTTCGGGGAGGCCGGTACGGGAAACACTGGTTAGCACTGGGACTACGGCGCTGAGGCCCCGGGTTCGAATCCCGGCCCTGGGTCACTGTCCTTGTGGAGTTTGCACATTCTCCCCGTGTCTGCGTGGGTTTCACCCCCACAACCCAAAGATGTGCAGGTTAGGTGGATTGGCCATGCTAGATTGCCCCTTAATTGGAAAAAAATAATAATTGGGTACTCTAAATTTATTTTAAAAAGGAAGGCAAATGCAATGTTAGCATTCATGTAAAAAGGGCTAGAATACAAGACCAGGGATGTAATTCAGAGACTATATGAGACTCTGGTCAGACCCGATTTTGGATTACTGTGAGCAGTTTTGGGCCCCGTATCTAAGGAAGGATGTGCTAGCCTTGGGAAGGGTCCAGAGGAGGTTCACAAGAATAAACCCTGGAATGAACAGCTTGTCGTATGAGGAACGGTTGAGAACTTTGCGCCTGTACTCGTTGGAGTTTAGAAGGATGAGGGGGATCGTATTGAAACTTATAGGATACTGCAAGGCCTGAATAGAGTGGACGTGAAGAGGATGTTTCCACTTGTAGGAAAAACTAGAAGCAGAGGATGCCATCTCAGACTAAAGGGGCGATCATTTAAAACCGAGACGAGGAGGAATTCCTTCAGCCAGAGGGTGGTGAATCTGTGGAACTCTTTGTCCCTGAAGGCTGTGGAGGCCAAATCACTGAGTGCCTTTAAGACCGAGATAGGTAGGCTCTTGATTAATAAGGGGATCAGGAGTTATGGGGAGAAGGCAGGAGAATGGAGGATGAGAAAAATATCCGCCATGATTGAATGGTGGAGCAGACGCGATGGGCCAAGAGGCCTAATTCAGCTTCTGTATCTTATGATCTTATAGTCTAATTAGTCTACTGTCCCAATGGGACATTTCCTACAAATGGAATTGGCTGAGGTGCCTTGAAATACGATTGCGGTGATGGGGATGTTTAAAGGACAGATCACCACAAGTTACTGTTGTCTGACGTCCAGAGGCTGGATTCAGAATGATGCTGGAATGCATTATTAGGAAGAGGGGGCTGATTTTAAGAAAATAAGGACTGTAAGGGAGGGGGGGGGGAAATTAAAAAAAAAAAAAATAATAATATTCGTTCATGTGATGTAGGTGTCACTGGCTAAGCCAGCATTTATTGCGCATCCTTAATTGCTCCTTAACTGAATGGCTTGCTAGGCTATTTCAGAGGTAATTTAAGAGTCAACTACATTGCCATGGATCTGGTGTCACATGAGCTGCCAGACCAGGGATGGCAGATTGTGAACCAGATGGGTTTCTACGACAGTCGACAATGGTTTCATGGTCATCATTTAGGTTTCTAATTCCTGATTTTTATTGAATTCAAATTTCACCATCTGCCATGGTGGGATTTGAACCCTTGTCCGCAGAGCATTACCTCTGCACTCTGGATGATAATCTTTGATTGTCACAAGTATGAAGTTACTGTGAAAAGCCCCTAGTCGCCACATCCCGGTGCCTGTTCGGGTAAGCCGGTACGGGAATTAAACCCTTGCTGCTGGCCTTGTTCTGCATTACAAACCAGCTGTCTAACCCACTGAGCTAGACTAGCCCTATTAAACCAGCCCTATGGATTACTAGTCCAGTGACAATACGGCTACACCACTGGTTCCCCCCAGCACGGAGGGGGTGGGGGGGGGGGGTTAAACCACGAGGAATATTTGCCAGAGTTCTCCACCCGTAGTCTGGCTCTTTGGTTTCTTTGGTTCTGCTGGCAGCGCACCCCCACCCGTGGGTTTCCCGGCAGCGTGGGGTGGCTTCAATGGGAATCCCCATTGACAACTGCGGTGGGTGCAGAGAATCCTGCCACCAATGAACAGTGCACTGCCACCTGCTGCTTAGAAACACGTGGCTGGGAGGCCAGGGAATACCACCCATTATTTTTAAACTGCCAAGCTAAATTGAAGAGAATAAGTACGGTAGCTTAGGACAAGATTGAAAGAAATGGGAGGAAAGACCAGTTAAATCAAGAACCGATTATCGTGTACCACAAAACGTGGGATTTGAAAGCCTGTAGATTGTAAGAGGAAAGAAGAGCGAAGGATCATGTGTCCTCTGATCCAATGTGCACATTGAGATGTGGATGTAATAATGTGTTATTGTAGCAAATGTAAGGAGATGTTTTTTTGTTGTTGCTGAGATCCACTTTTTTTTTTTCCTATTCTGTACAGGGGAGAAATACGAATTGCATGCGGGCACTGACACCACTCCCAGCGTTGTCGTTCACGTCTGTGAAAGCGACCCAGAACTGGAGCAGGAGCAAGAGGAGGAGGAGGGGAAAAATCGTCCTAAACCAAAAATCGTTCAAACAAGACGGCCAGACTACACTGCCAGCCAGTCTAAGCAAAAGTGAACTTTACCACTTTGTTGTTTTGTTTGAATTTGGACTCCTCATGCAGAGAGCGATCACACTACTGAGTTATAATGGGGGATACTGGACAGCAGGCAGTTTTAACTAGTGCAAATGTTTGAAGTCCCAAATATATAACTGTATGTGGACTGATAGGCAGAAAGAATATGGGAAATTTGTACTGTATAAATTCTGTTGTGTTATTTCTGCTGCAAGCTTGCACATTAAATTGCAAAGATATTAATGAGGACAGCCAGTTGGAGCAGCAGTGATAATGGTCCACATGGAAATCGTGTGGCTGCGGTTGGCACTGAACATTTTTTGTTAGTTGTCTGTTCTACCATTTTGGATGTCTTTGAATGTTTGGAATGACTTGTTTCCTCACGGTTTTACTTCATTTGCATATTATTGCAAAATTGCAGTTAATCATGTGGTGTTTAGAGTGGCCTGCTACGATATTTAAGGTAGTCCTTTCCAGCAGAGCTGGCACGTATGGAATTTTGGCATTTCCAAGACTTAAAACAGGGAAGTTAACTTAATTGCAAACAGTAGCTCTTGCACGTGTCAATTCAACTACTTATCAGGATCAGTTTAAGTATCTTTTCACTTTGAAACTTTTATCAATAAAGTTACATAAAGCGTTATCTTTTATCAAAATGCATCACAAAGGGTATGTTGATGATTCGCACACTCTCTTGTGCTTTATCTTTCTGCATATCTTCTGCAACATCGCTACCTGTGCTAAAACTAACCATATATACTAAAGCACGGTTATTGTGTTGAAATCTTAAAAATTCATCAACTGCCACAAGTCATGTGAGCTGTGTTACAATGTGCTTCACGATGTATCATGCATGATCAATTCCATTTTAGCTTGTCTTTGAATGTTAAAGTTTGACGTAGACACTTAAACCCATTGCGTTTTGTTTCTTCTGACTGGTTTACTTGCACAGTGAAGGACTGCAGTGCCATCTATATCAGAATGATTAACGTTGCTGATTATTTGAATGGTTTTTGCACTTCATAATCCAGATTGATGGCCAGCTCCTGAAGACGGTTATTGTGCATAATGGAATGAAATTCAAACCCAGAAAGCTCCCCGAATGTGGTTGTCTTTTCTTCATTTGCTTCCCAAACCAATCCACGTACCAATTTTACTTCTGAACTAGACAGAAAGTTGGGAATAAAAGGGGAACTGCATTATCTGCAAGGGTAGAAAAGGAAAATTTGTTCTGCCGCATTCAGAGGTACAAGACCTGTTATTTGGGAACAAGACTTATTAACGATGAGTTATTGTAACCACAACCTTAATCCAATTCCATATGTACCACTACACTTTAATATGATATCCTCACCTGAAATTTTGGCTACTTGAACTACCCGTTTCTTATTTGTTAATGTGACTACCTTAGGTAAATGGGGAAAGTACAAAATTACTGATTTGTGATGTCTCGTCACAGTATACTCATCCTGTGTATAATGTTGGAACCTTTTAAACTGTAAGTCTAGAAGTGAACTATTAAATTATTGAATTGTGCTGTACATATTGTTCATATTTGTACAGATTGGAATAATTGGGCAAATGTGGGATGTTTACAAATAAATACATTTGCTTTAAAGACCTTGTTAGCTTTATTTGGATGCAATACTTCCCTTACAAAATGAAAACATTGAATCCGTGGCCAGTTCTTATCAGGATGGTAATTAAGAAAGTGACCTAGTTCTTTAAGCTCTAGCTGCTTGTTAATACCACCGGCAGAATCAAAGTCAGAATTAGTTTTAAAGGTAGGTATGTCTGTAAGTCTATTATCCCTGTCTGGACCAGTGACTCACATCGATTGAACTCTCTTTGTACTATATCTTCACCCAACTTTGGTACATGTCCTACTGAAAAGAAAATAAAGTTGCTTTTCACGTCCTGCTGCATTTTGATTTATTTTTAACCTTGGAAGCTTCTCGAGCTGTAGTAATGTTGAGGAAAGAAATCTTAAGATATTGTACATCATTACTGTGTGCAACACAACACACAGGCATCCTACTACCCATTGTGGTCCCCACAGAACCTGCCACTGGATAAACAATTGCCACCCTTTTCACACCATTTCCCTCCAGGATATCTATTCACTCTTAAACAAGGATCTTGTTATTCATAATCTCCTTGTGAATGACTACAAATGACAGAAAATCAATTAATGGGTAACACCTTGTTCCTTCCTGAAGCAAACTTCCTGGATAATTTTATCATCATCTGCCGTGCTGAAATCATGGGATTAGCGGGGTTGTCCTAAACATCAAACCACACCTTGGGCTTCTGTTGAGAACCTTCTGCCCTATCTGTTTTCATGCATCCCTATAACCCTAATATTTTACTACACAGCCTTTCTAATCAGCCTCTTCACAGACAGACTCCTTGTACACAGTGGGTTGAATCTCTGATCTCACCTTGTTCTGTCCTCTGATTTCGCAGTCTGCTTTTACTCTCAACACAGCTGCCAATATAAACTCTCCTGTCATATTCACAGTAATCCACTTTAACCTTGTTGTCTCACTGCTGCCATTATCTTGATCAGAGATAAAGCCAACTACAAATGCTCCTTTTGTATTCCATGCCACCCACCTCCCACTTCCTTCTGCATCTACCTGTGGAATAAATTCCCCTGTAAGTCGCCTGCAACGGAACTTGCAGATTGTAGTTCTCGCCTGTGGTTGACTCTTCTTCAGCTTCGACCCCCTTGTTCTAAGCAATGCCACTATTTCTGTCCCCTGCTATAACACCATTTTCATGTTATGAAGTACAGGAGACACAGGGTGAGTAATTTCATATCTCTTTTTTTCCCCACCCCACCCCCAAAACAGGATCTTCCAGTGCTGCCTAAGATGACCAGTGGCAAGCCATTTCCGTTGCTGGGAGTGGGGTGGAAGAAACTACTAACCACAATGAGTTAAACGTATCTAGCTCAAAACTGTTCTATTATACATAGAACATACAGTGCAGAAGGAGGCCATTCGGCCCATCGAGTCTGCACTGACCCACTTAAGCCCTCACTTCCACCCTATCCCTGTAACCCAATAACCCCTCCTAACCTTTTTGGTCACTACGGGCAATTTATCATGGCCAATCCACCTAACCTGCACGTCTTTGGACTGTGGGAGGAAACCGGAGCACCCGGAGGAAACCCACGCAGACACGGGGAGAACGTGCAGACCCGACACAGACAGTCACCCAGCGGGGAATCGAACCTGGGTGCCTGGTGCTGTGAAGCCACCGTGCTAGCCACTTGTGCTGCCCAAATCAAGCACCCTATCAGGTTAGACCACATTGACAACTATCAGGCGTTACTGCTCTCTGCCAAAACCAATCAGTCCTACAGGATCATCTGAGAAAGCAAAGATGAACTTTGACTTTCTCAATCCAATCTCATTAAAACCCCCTCCTCTGATCTCATCTTGGGCGAAGAGTGCACGCAATTTCTTGCTCAAATTGAAATCTTTTTTCAGTTTCCTTTGTCTTATTCATTAAGTCTCTCCTAAGACTTCCCCCACCCTAACCATTAACAGTCTGTTTTCTCTAGTTCCTCTCCAACCACCATTCCTGCCCTTGCTCATCTCAGAAAAACCTACCTTCTGCTCTACCAGCAAATTCCCATTAAAATCCTGACCACCAGCTTCCTTTCCTGATTCCCCCCAGATTATATAAATGAAATGAAAATTGCTTATTGTCAAATGAAGTTACTGTGAAAAGCCCCTAGTCGCCACATTCCGGAGAAGGAAGGAGTTCATGAGGAGGCAAGTGCATATTGGCCATATCCAGGATTTGCATTCATAGACCGCCTCGCGTGGCCCTGGAAATGGCGAAGGAAACCTGTTATTGTTGCTAGTAATTCCCGAGGACTGTACTGAAAATCTGTGGCAGCTTTTACACAATGACCACATGAACATAAAATCCTCCTGTAACTGGAGTGGCGGTCAGCATCGGTTGGGTGACCTGTACGACTTCCTTGCGGTTGGAGAAGATAAAGTATGAGTTCAGGGGGGTTGGAGAAAAGATGGGGGATGTTTGTGACCGTGTTTGAAGGGCTGTTCGTTGCGGGGGTGTAAAAGGGAAAAGATTTGTACAGACTGTATAGTTGATTGCTGGGAAGTGTGTTTGCTGGGGTGTTTATTTGCTGTAACCTGTTTTGATACATGTTTGTAATAAAAATACATTAAAAAATATATATAAAATCCTCCTGTTACCACTGCATCATTCCTTCAGGCTACTGGATCCTTCCAAGTCACTTCAACATGCAGTGTACAAATGAGTGTACAATATTACTTCCGGGAAATGAAAACCATCACCTGCAGAAAATGGATTCCTGTGGAACAGAAAAATGAAGACACAAACCTCATTTATATAATATGTTGATGAATGACCCACACTGCTGCATTCGCTATAATGACGAGACTGGACTGTTCTAATATGCCCAATCTGATCAACCCCAAAAGACAGGAGAGATGAGCAAAATCTAAAAAGAACGCTTTGCATTATTTATTTGTATTGCATTTTTATTTCAAAAGGGAACTGGATAAAAACTTGAAGGATAAAATAATTGCCTGTATTTGGAGAGTTCTCAGGCATTGTATATTGTGGTTCTTCATATAATGCCGACAGTCAGGAAGAAAATAAGTTTGTGCACAGATTGTTACTAACTGTTAGCATGGAAACAGCTGTGATTTCTTCATGGAGCAACATTGCACTGCATTCTTCGAAGGCCTATGGTGGGGATTTTCAGCTCTCATCAGCATCATGAGGCTTTGGCGAAGGAAGCAGAAAATATCGCGAGATGACCAAAGCCGTTTTTTACGCCATCATGAAAGTTCGTCACATTCGAGTTACCCCCGGGGAATGCCTTTAGACATATGCAGGTGAGGGCTTTTGTGAGGCGACAGGTGAGGGAATTCCCGTTGCTCCCGGCACAAGAAGTTCAAGATAGGGTGATCTCGGGTGTAGGGGTCGGGGAGGGCAAGGTGTCGGAAATGCACCAGGAGTTGAAAGAAGAGGGGGAAGCGCTGGTACGCTGGTAGAAGAGTTGAAGGGTAAATGGGAGGAGGAGCTGGGGGAGGAGATTGAGGAAGGTCTGTGGGCTGATGCCCTAGGTAGGGTTAATTCCTCCTCGTGTGCCAGGCTCAGCCTGATACAATTTAAGGTGGTCCACAGAGCGCACTTGACGGGGGCGAGGTTGAGTAGGTTCTTTGGGGTAGAGGACAGATGTGGAAGGTGCTCAGGGAGCCCGGCGAACCATGTCCATATGTTTTGGTCATGCCCGGCACTGGAGGGGTTCTGGAGAGGAGTGGCGGGAGCAATATCTCAGGTGGTGAAAGTCCGGGTCAAGCCAAGCTGGGGGCTAGCAATATTTGGAGTAGTGGACGAACCGGGAGTGCAGGAGGTGAAAGAGGCCGGCATTCTGGCCTTTGCGTCCCTAGTAGCCCGGCGAAGAATCTTGCTAATGTGGAAGGAGGCGAAGCCCCCCAGCCTGGAGGCCTGGATAAATGATACGGCTGGGTTCATAAAGTTGGAGAGGATTAAGTTCGCCTTGAGACGGTCTACGCAGGGGTTCTACAGGCGGTGGCAACCGTTCCAAGACTATCTCGCGGAGCGTGAGAGGAAGGTCGGTCAGCAGCAGCAGCAACCTTGGGGGGGGGGGGGGGGGGGGGGGGCGGGACTGCCTGGGAGGGTGGATGAGCAAGAGATAACATGAAGGGTTGGGGAAACTGGCACGTACGGGTGAGGGCCAGTGTACAAAGCTGTGTAAATATATCATTTTGCCATGTATATATCTTGCTCTGCGCGATTTCTCGGTTTTTTTTGTTACGAGTGGGGGGGGTTATTGTTTGGAAGGGAGAAAAATTGTGTTAAATAAATTTAATAAATATATATATATTTTTTAAATGAAAGTTTGTCACGGTCAGTGGCGGGTCACGTTTCATAGAACATAAAACAGTACAGCACAGCTGCCATTTAACATCGGGAATCTTATTTGAATACATTTGCAGCTCTTAAGCCCCATACCCCAAGCCATGCCCCCCTCCCCATAAAATAATCCATCTACAACAGTGTGATGTCAGAACAGCATGACCCGTGACTGAGCTCAAAACGCGTGTGCCTGGTGAGCACCCCTCCATGGGCAACTCAGAGGTGAGTGCAGTGATCACGGAGCAGTTCCATGTAGTAAGAGGGCTGACTTAGGGGGTGCTGGCTTTGACGGGGGGAGACCAGCCTTTCGCTCGGGGGTGACCAAATTTTGACTGGGCGGGGGTGGGGGGGGGGGGGAACACCAACCTTTGACTGGGGGGCATTTAGCTTTTGACTTCTGAGAGCGTACCCTTTGACTCAGGGGTGATCAGCGTAATACTGGAAGGTATTGGGGGCCTGGTAAGGGGGAGACCGGGTGGATTCCTGTTGGTACCGGACATACCGGTTTCCTCCCACAGACTAAAGGTGTGCAGGTTGGGTGGATTGGCCATGCTAAATTACCCTTATTGTCCAAAAAGGTTGGGTGCGGTCTTGCCCAACCAGCATGCGAATGAAAGAGTGGGCAACTAGACGGTTGCCAGGACACGGCCATAAAACCATGAGACATTTAAAAAAAATAATTTTAAGAGTACCCAATTATTTTTTTCCAATTAAGGGCAAATTAGCGTGCCCAATTCACCTACCCTGCACATCCTTTTGGGTTGTGGGGGTGCGACCCACGCGGACATGGGGAGAATGTGCAAACTTCACACAGTGATCGATCCCGAGTCCTCAGCGCCGTGAGGTATTAATGCTAACCACTGCGCCACCGTGCCGCCCCTTAGCACAGGGCTAAATCGCTGGCTTTGAAAGCAGATCAAGGCAGGCCAGCAGCACGGTTCAATTCCCGTAACAGCCTCCCCGAACAGGCGCCGGAATGTGGCCACTAGGGGCTTTTCACAGTAACTTCATTGAAGCCTACTTGTGACAAGCGATTTTCATTTTTCATTTCATAAGACATAGGAGCAGAATTAGGCCACTCGGCCCATCGCGTCTGCTCCGCCATTCAATCATGGCTGATATGTTTCTCATCCCCATTCTCCTGCCTTCTCCCCATAACCGCTGATCCCCTTATTAATCAAGAACCTATCTATCTCTGTCTTAAAGACACTCAGTGATTTGGCCTCCACAGCCTTCTGCGGCAATGAGTGCCACAGGTTCACCACCCTCTGGCTGAAGAAATTCCTCCTCATCTCGGTTTTACAGGATCGTCCCTTTAGTCTGAGGCTGTGCCCTCAAGTTCTCGTTTCTCCCACTAGTGGAACCATCCTCTTCATGTCCACTCTATCTGGGCCTCTCAGTATTCTGTAAGTTTCAATGAGACCCCCCCCCCCCCTCATCCTTCTAAACTCCATTGAGTGTAGATCCAGAGTCCTCAACCGCTCCTCATATGACAAGTCCTTCATTCTCGGGATCATTCTTGTGAACATCCTCTGGATCCGCTCTAAGGTCAACACATCTGTCCTTAGATACAGGGCCCAAAACTACTCACAATATTTCAAATGAAGGCTGACCAGAGCCTTATACAACCTCAACAGTACATTGCTGCTCTTGTATTTTACCCCTCTCGACATGAATGCGAACATTGCATTTGCCTTCCTAACTGCATGAGTCAGTGGCCTTTGAGAGACAACTTCAGACAATGAATTGGCAAAGAGTGGTCCTTAGGGGACAGAAGCTAACCTTAAAGTCTCTCTTTTTAATACTGCAGTGAGGAGCAAGTACAAAGCATTGGAGTCTGGTGAACTCACTGTTATTCTTGTTCAGAGGCAGGAGAGAAGATGCCTGACCTGCCAAAAGGCAAGAGCAGAACCACCATCAAGAGGAAGGGGTGGCAGGGCCTACTCCACACACACATGATGAACCACAGAGAGCCATCGCTCGTAGGCGCAGTGTTCACGGGCAGAGTCTGACATACCTGTAGTTGTCCGAGAACAAATGTTGCTGAAGTCTACGCATGTCCAGGGAACTCGTTGGTCACATCTGTCATGTTCTGTAGGTTTTGGCACCACGAGGACTTGGAGGGCATCCACTGCCCGTGTCACTGAAAGTTACCGTGATGCTCAGTTTAACATGAATGGGTCCTTCCAAGGCTCCACAGGGGACCTCTGCGGGATTTCACAAGCCTCCACACAGAGGTGCATCCAGGAGATGATGGCCGCAATCTTTATGGGGGCACTCAACTTTGTCCATTTTGACCTGGCTCAGGCAAGCCAGGATGGAAGAACGATGGGCTTTGAGCAAATCTCTGGTTTTCCACAGTTGCAGAGTGCCATCTACAGCACTCATGTGACACTCAGCTCTCCGTGGCATCAAGCTGTCAACTATGTGAACTGCGGGGACCTCCACTCACTGAATGTTCAGCTGGTCTGAAAATATTCCAGCCGTGTGCTCATTTCCCAGGGAGTGTACATGACTCCTACATTCAGAGTCACTCTCCGATCCCTATTTGACAGTCCGCAGTGGCTCCAGCATTGGCTCCAGAGGGTCAAAGGCCACCCACTGAGAACATGGCTAATGTCGCCTGGGCAGAGGCCACAGAATGCAGATGAGGCAAGATAGAGTGAGGCTCATGCTACAACTTACACTTTAATGGAGCAGACCATTGGGATGTTGAAGATGAGCATCCAATGCCTGAGTGGATCCGGTGGAACCAATGCAATACAGTCCACAGTGGGTGTCATGCATCATTGACACTTGCTGCGCCCTGCACACCCTGGCGCGGATACTAGAGGGAGGGGGCAACTGCTTGAGGAGGAGATGGAGGAGTGGCACATTTCCTCTGATGAGGAGGACATCAAAGGGATTGAGGTTGAGGAGGTCCTCGAGGGAGGGGATGCCACATGGGGCAATGGCGATGTCCAGGCGAGGGTGACGAGCTAGGGACATGTTCATTGCTGTTTTATTCATGGAACGTGATGAGGAGATCTAGTGAGAACATCCCATTATCGTCATATGGCGTCTGTGAGCTTTGCTCTCCCGTCTGACTGAATTGGCAGTATGTATAGAATTGAGTGGGGACTTCTGATCAACAGTAGTCATAATAATAATCTTTATTAGTGTCACAAGTAGGCTTACATTAATACTGCAATGAAGTTACTGTGAAAATCCCCTAGTCACCACATTCCGGCGCCTGTTCAGGTACACAGAGGGAGAATTGAGAATGTTCAATTCACCTAACAAGCACGTCTTTCGGGACTTGTGAGAGGAAACCAGAGCATCCGGAGGAAACCCACGGGAAGAACGTGCAGACTCTGCACAGAGAGTGACCCAAGCTGGGAATCGAACCTGGGTCCCTGGTACTGTGAAGCAACAATGCTAACCACTGTGCTACCGTGTTGGATCTCTGTCTCCGTCGCCCTTTCAGGCAGTGAGTTCCAAACTCCCACCACCCTCTGGGTGAAAACGCTTTTCCTCACATCCCCTCTGAACCTCCTGCCCCTTATCTTAAATCTATGTCCCTTGGTCATTGACCCCTCCACCAAGGGGAAAAGATTGTTCCTATCTACTCTATCTATCCCCATCATAATTTTATACACCTCAATCATGCCCCCCCCCTCAGTCTCCTCTGCTCCCAGGAAAACAAACCCTGCCTATCCAATCTCTCTTCACACCACACCACCAATTTACATATCATCCGTAAACTTACTGATCTACCTTCCATATCTAAATCATTTACATAAGCCATAAACAGCAAGGCCTCAACACTGATCGCCGCGTGACCCCATTGGACACAGGTTTCCAGTCAGAAAAACATCTCTCAATCGTCACCCTCTGCTTCCTGCCACTCAGCTAATTCTGGATCCAATTTGCCAAATTTCCTTGGATCTCATGGGCTCTAACCTTCACTACCAGTCTCCCATGTGGCCCAAAGGCCTTGCTGAAATCCAAGTAGACTCCGTCAAATGCATTGCCCTCATCTACACACCTCATAACCTCTTCAGAAAATTCAATCAAGTCGGTCAGACATGACGTCCCCTTAACAAAACCATGCTGACTGTTCTTGATTAACCCCTGCCTCTCCAAATGAAGATGAATTCTGTCTCTCAGAATTGCTTCCAATAGTTTCTCCAACACTGAGGTTAGACTGATGGACCTGTAGTTTCCTGGTTTATCCTTTTCTCCCTTCATGAATAATGGTACCGCATTGGCTATCCTCTAGTCCTCTGGCATCTCTCCTGTGGCCAGAGAGGAATTGAAAATTATTGCCAGCGCCCCTGCTATTTCCTCCCTTGCTTCACTCAACAGCCTGGGATACATTTCATCTGGCCCTGGAGATTTGTCTATCTTTAAACCTGCCAGACCACTCAGAACCTCCTCTCTGTCTATGTTAATCTCTTTAATTTTATCACAGTCCTTCTCCCTGATTTCTATACCCGCATTGTCCCTCTCACCAGTGAACATTTAGAACCCTTCCGATGTCCTGCTCCACAAACAAATGACCACTGTGATCCTTAATGGGCCCTACTCTTTCCCTAGTATTCTTTTCACTCTTAACGCACTTGTCAAACAACTTAGGATTTTCCTTTATTTTATCTGCCAGTATGCTTTCAGGTCCCCTTTTTGCTCTCCTGATTTATTTTTTAAGTTCCCTCTTGCACAACCCCAAATGTATCTAGGGCTTCTGCTGTTTTGCACCCTCAATGTCTGGCAAAAGCCGACATTTGTCTCCTTATCCAGTGCTGTATATACCTCGATATCCAGGGTTCACTGGATTTGTTGGTCTCACCCTTTATGTTGATTGGAATGTTGGCCATGTACTCTCCCTGTTTCCTTCTTGAGTGCACCCCACTGCTCTGTCACAGATTTACCTAAAGATGTCTACTCCCAATCCACCCTGGCCAAATCATATCTGATCTTATTAAAATCAGCATTCCCCCAGTTTAGAACTTTGATCTCAGGCCCATCCTTGACCTTTCCCACAACAATCTTGAATCTAACGGCATTATGATCGCTGTCTGCAAAATGACCCCAATGATACTTCAACCACTTGCCCGACTTTGTGACCGCCCCCCCCCCCCCCCCGACTTTGTGACCGCCTCCCCCCCCCCCCCCCTGTAGGAGCTTCTACGTACTGGCTTATAAAGTTTTTCTGGGCGCATTTTAAGAATTCCGCTCCTTCTAAACATTTCACACTATGACTACCCCAGCTAAAAGGCAACAATCAGTAAGAATAAACACCAACACCTCCTCCACGATAGTCCTCAATAACGGAGGCCCCAAAGCTGCGTACGTAGCCCCCTATTATACTCCCTATGCACACATGACTGTGTGGCAAGATTTGGCTCCAACTCCATCTACAAGTTTGCTGATGACACGACCGTAGTGGGTTAGATCTCAAAAAGCGATTAGTCGGAGTACAGGAAGGAGATAGAGAACATAGTGGTGTAACGACAACAGTCACTCCCTCAATGTCAGCAAAACTATACAGTTGGTCATTGACTTCATGAAGAAAAGTATCATACACACCCCTGTCTGCATCAATGGTGCTGAGATGATTGACAGCTTTAAATTCCTAGGTGTGCACATTACCAACTATCTGTCTTGGTCCATCCATGTCGACGCTACGACCAAGAAAGCACAACAGCACCTATAGTTTCTCAGGAAACAGGAAATTCTACATGTCCACATTGACTCTTACCAATTTCTATAGATATACCATAGAAAGCATTCTATCTAGCTGCATCACAGCCTGGTATGGCAACTGCTCGGCCCAAGACCGTAAGAAGCTGCAGAGAATCGTGAACACAGCCCAGTCCATCACACGAACCCGCCTCCCATCTATTGACTCTGTCTACGCCTCCCGCTGCCTTGGGAAAGCGGGCAGCATAATCAAAGACCCCTCCCACCCGGGTTATTCTCTCTTCCAACTTCTTCCATCGGGCGGGAGATACAAAAGTCTGAGAGCACGCACTAACAGGTTCAAAATCTGCTTCCTCTCCGCTGTTACCAGACTCTGAATCAACCCTCTTATGGACTGAACTGATATCTTCACACATCTTCTCGACTGAGTAGTACTACACTTCTGTATGCTTCACCCGATATCTGTGCCTATGTATTTACATTGTGTATTTATGAATGTCCTATGATTATTTTCATGTATGGGACAATCTGCACTGTATGCAGAACAATACTTTTCACTGTACCTCGGTACACGTGACAATAAATCAAATCTGAATCCAAATGTTGGGGAAATTGTAATCCCCCATTATCACCACCCTATTACTTTTACACTACCTACATATCTGCTCTTCTACTTCTCTCAGACTGTCAGGGGTCCGATGGAACACTCCCAGCAATGTGATTGCTCCTTTTTGTTTTTGGACTTCTACCCATAAGGCTTCATTTGAAGAGCCTTCTAAGATGTTGTCACCCCTTACTGCTGTAATTGATTCCCTGATCAAAATTGCAACAACCCCTCCTCTTGTACCTCCCCCTGTCTCACGTGAAGATCCTATACCATGGAACATTGAGCTGCCAATTCTGCCCCTGTCTCAACCATGTCTCAGTGACAGCAATGACATCATATACCTTGTTTTAATTTGTGTCCTCAACTCATCTGCCTTGTTCGTCAGACTCCTTGCATTAAAATAAATACCATCCAATCTTGCCAAGCACTTGTGTGACTTAACTGGCCTGTAACATCTATGCCTTCCTGGCTCACTTGTTGTCTCTTCTAATTTTGGCTGTGCACCTCCCTTCTCTCAGGATCCCACACCCCTGTCAGATTAGTTTAATCCCTCCCCAACAGCACTAGCAACCCCCCCTGCAAGGATGCTGGTCCCATTTCGGTTCACATTGTACAGGTCCCACCATCACCAAAAATGGTTCCAATGCCCCAGAAACCTAAAGCACCCTCCTGCACCACCTCTCCAGTCACTCATTTATCTGGATTATCCTCCTATGACTCACAGTATTGTTGTCCGATGAATGTTACAATGCTGGATTTCCACTTGGAATTCCTCACCACCAGCACAGGAGTGGCCAACATCCTCCCCAGCCAGTCTTCTTCTTCAAAGTCCATGAGGACCTTCAGCCCTGGCATCCCTCCCGCCATCTGGGATCTCTCCCTCTTGTTGTGAGCCAAAGATTCCTGCATAAAACCAGATGGAGCATAAGCAGGATGCATGCCAAGGCAAGGATAAGGATGCCTGACATGTGTGGATGATGAGTGGGACCAGGAGGTGATGAAGACATGACCCACAGGGGAGATGAAGATGTGTGTGGGGAGTTAATTGTGGTGTCTCTTGTGTCATGTGAGTGAGTGTCCCTTTAAGAAAGGTTTCACATGGCTTCAGTGATGTCATTGTGTGGGTGGAGCTGGGCTGTGGCTCTGTGAGCTGTTTTTTTTTTGTTTCGTTTTCACATTTGGCTGCTGTGGACTCAGACAGAGAACAGAAGTGAGAAGTGTTTTGGCCTGTCGTCTATTTTCATTTCAAAGAGTTGTTCCAAGAAAAAAAACATTGATTATAACTACCTGCTGTTTTGGTAACTTAAAAGATATAGTTTGCTTTCCAGAAGGGTTTACACCTGCTGATGAGATGGGGTCAGAATCTCAGGAAAAGCCAGTCTTATTTAAGTGAGAATGCAGAGTGCTGGACCATGCCCTTAAAAGGGTTTTTTTTTGTTTATGGGTTTTTGATTTTGAATTGGAACAGTTAAGGGGAAATCATTACATAGATTATGTAGCTGTGATGGGTCTTTTTGTTTGTAATTGATAAAAGTTCTTGCTGTGTGTGTTTATACAAATGTTTTTTCTGAGAAAATGTTTTATTGAGGCATTTATAGTTTTAACAATTTTAAACATCAGGTTTCAACAAGAACAAAACAATATAACCGCCCTCCCCCTCAGTAACAAACCCTAGTCAACATGACTTACAAGACAGTACCACCTTCCCCAATCCCCCCTTCCCTTGATTCTCCTGCCTTTACTCGACCACCCCCCCCATGCCTCCCTCTCCCCATTCTGCCCCATCTCCCGCCCCTGCTGACAGCCTAACCTTTCTCGACAAAGTCTATGCCACCTCCGGGCAAACCCCTGCAGCGATCCCCTCCAGGCGGATTTCATTTTCTCGAGTCTGCAAAACCCCGCCATGTCACTGACCCGTACCCCCGACTTCGGGGGTTCCGAGTCCCTCCATCCTAGTAGGATCAGTCTCCGGGCCACCAGGGAGGTAAAGGCCAGGACATCGGCCTCTCTCACCCCCATGGGCTCCCGGGTCTTCCGACACACCGAAGATCGTCACCTCTGGACTCGGCACCACCCATACCTTTAAAACCTCTGACATGACGTCAGCAGACCCCTGCCAGAAACCCTCAGCCTCGGACATGGCCAAAACATATGGACATGGTTCGCAGGACCACCCACACAGCGCCCACACCTATCCTTCACCTCCTCAAAGAACCTGCTCATCCGGGCCAACGTCATGTGTGCACTGTGGACCACGTTAAATGGTATTAGGCTGAGCCTGGCACATGATGAGGATGCATTGGCTCGTCTCTGGGCCTCCTCCCATAATCCAGCCTCCAACTTCCCACCCAGCTCTTGTTCCCACTTTCTCTTCACCTCCCCATCAGGGCTCCCTCCCACTCTATCAGTTCCTTGTAGATCTCGGAGACTCTCCCCTCTCCCACTCCTGTTCTCGACACCACCTTACCCTGTAGACCCTGATGCGGTAGGAGCACAAATATCCCTCACCTGCAGTTACTGGAACCCATTCCCACCTGGAAACTCAAACCCCTCCTTCAGCTCCTCCAGGCTCGGGAAGCCCCCACCAATAGAAAGATCTCCAAATCTCTCTACCCTCTATCTCGCTGACACCTCCGAAACCCCCAATCCAGCCCGCCCCCCGGAGCGACATATATGATTGCCACATATCGGTGCCCACACTGAAGCCACCTCCAACCCTATGTGCTGCCTCCGCTGTCCTCACACCGTCAGGGCTGCCACTACTACTGGGCTTGTGGAGTACCTTCCTGGCAGAGTGGCAGAGGTGCCCTCAAACTCGTGTCTTCACATGAGGCCGCCTCCTCCCGCTCCCAAACTGACCCCTCCCCCACTACCCACTGCCTGACCATCTCGATATTCGCCGCCCCATAATAATTTATAAAATTCGGAAGAGCCAGACAGCCCCTCACCCCCCCCCCCCCCCCCACCCCCAACCCCGCTCCAGCAGCACCTTCTTCACCTGCGGGGCTTTACCCGCCCAAACAAATCCCAAGATCACCGCATTCACCTTTTTAAAGAATGCCTCGGAAAATTGGAAGGCTCTGAAAGACAAACAAAAACCTCGGGAGGACCATCATTTTAACCGTCTGAACCCGCCCCGCCAATGACAACCAGAGCGCATCCCACCTCCGAATGTCCACCCTCATCTGCTCTACCAACCGACCCAAATTCAGCTTGTGTAGCTGCTCCCACTCCCGTGCCACCTGGATACCCAAATACCGAAAGCTCCCGCCCACCACCTTGAATGGCATCTCATCCAATCTTTTCTCCACCCCCTCGCTTTAATCGCAAAGACCTCACTCACTCTTACCCATAGTCAATTTATACGTCAGCGCCACGCGCCACCACATGCACACACTTGATATCTCTCTCCAGCACAGCTGACTCACTCTATCTCAAAGCTTTCCTTGTCCCCAGTTTCATTTTGTTATTCGTCTCATCCGACACCTGAACAAGAAACCTATTCTCTTCCTTTCAGGGGTTAAGGAATGCAAGCTCCAACATCTCATCGATACCAATGGCCATCAAGGATCTTTCACACCCTTCCCATCCTTCGGACCGCATCGTTTCCAAGCCCAGCCCTTGCCAAGTGTTCACCATACCCTCTGACCTTCCCCTCTCTGAGGCTGGACATGTTGTGTTCAGCAAAGGACTCCGCTTCCGACCTTACGCCCTCACCTCAATGAATTTCGGGCTCGACATGATGCTGAACTCTTCTTCTGCCATCTTCGTCTCCATGCTCACTTCTTCGGGCAGGAGTCCCCTCTCCTGTTCAACAAATCCTTTTCCCTGACTCTGGTATTCTTCCTCCACCTGGACCCCTCCCCCGGCCACTTATCTGCTCTTGATCCTTTCATTGAAAACTTTGGAGTGACATCGACCCGTCTCAATTTCCCTGCTCCTGTCACCCACTCGAACCTGCCTCCTTCTGAACTGGCTGCACTCGTCTCTCTCAGGTCCAACCCCCCGACAAGACTAGGCTGTTGTTGCCTGGCATACTGACCTCTATTTCACAAAGGCTGAACACCAACTCTCAGACCCCATCTCCTTCTGGACCATGACCCCACCACCGAGCATCAAGCCATTGTTTCTAGGGCTGTCACTGACCTCATCTCCTCTGGAGACCTTCTCTCCACAGCTTACAACCTTATAGTGTCCCAACCCTGGACAGACCACTTCTGACTCCTCCCCAAATCCACAAACAGTCTGTCCCGGTAGGCCCATCATGTCAGCCTGTTCCTGCCCCACTGAACTCATTTCTTCCTCTCTTGATTCCATTCTCTCTCTCCCCTTGTCCGGTCCCTTCCCACCTTTATCCACCATTCCTCTGATACCTTACATCATATCAACATCTCCCAGTGCCCCAGCCCCAACCACCTCTTCTTTACCATGGATGTCCAATCTGTCTATACTTCCATTCCTCACCAGGATGGTCTGAGGGCTCTCCGCTTCTTCCTCGAACAGAGGCCAGATCAATCCCCATCCACCACCACTCTCCTCCGTCTGCCTGAACCTGCCTGAACATTTTTTCCTTAAACGTGTCTCATTTCCTCCAAACCAAAGTTGTGGCTGTGGGTACTCACGTGGGTCTCAGTTTTGCCTGTCTCTTTATGGGGTATGTGGAACATTCCTTGTTCCAGTCCTTACTCCAGGCCCATCCACAACTCTTTATCGGTACATCAACAACTGCTTCGGGGTGGCTTCATGTTCCCGTCTGGATCTGGAAAAATGTATTAATTTTGCTTCTAATTTCCACCCCTCTATCACCTTCACATGGTCCATCTCCGACACGCCCTTCCCTTCATTGACCTTTCTATCTCAATTCCTGGGGATAGACTGTTCACTAATATCCATGACAAACCCACTGACTCCCACAGCTACCTTGACTACAGCTCTCCAGACCCCACATCCAGTAAGGACTCCATCCTATTCTCCCAGTTCCTTCACCTCCTTCGCATCTGTTCTGATGATGCTACTTTCCAAAACGGTGCTGCTGACATGTCTTCATTCTTCCTTAATCATGAATGTGGTCGACAGGGCTCACAACCGTGTTCGACCCATCTCCCTGACCTCTGCTCTCATCCTTTCCTCGCCCTCCCCGAACCAGGACAGGGACCCCCGTGTCCTGACTTTTTACCCCACTAGCCTCCATATTCAAAGAATCATCATCTGCCAGTTTCATCAACTCCAGCATGATGCCACTATCAAGCACATCTTCCCCTCACTCCCCCTGTCAGCATTTCGCAGCGACTGTTCCCTCCGGGCTACCCTGGTTCACTCCGCCATCTCCCCCTTCACACAGCACATTTGCAGAAGGTGTAACACCTGCCCCTATATCTTCTCCCTGCTCATCATCCAAGTGCCTAAACACTCTTTTTAAGTGAGGCAGCGCTCCAGTTGTATCTCCTCAATCTGGTCTATTGCATTTGCTGCTCCCAAAACGGTCTACTCTGCATTGGAGAGACTAAACGCAGACTGGGTAACCGCATTGCAGAACACTTTTGGTCTGTTCTCAAGCAGGTCCCAGACCTTCCTGTCGCTGTCATTTCAACTCACCGTCCTGCTCCCACGTCCACATGTCCGTCTTTGGCCTGCTGCAATGTTCCAGTGAAGCCCGGCGCAAGCTGGAGGAACAACACCTCATCTTCTGATTAGGCACGTTACAACCTTCGGGATTTAATATTGAGTTCAACAACTTCTGACTGTGAACTCTCTCCTCCACCTTCACCCTATTTTTTTTTCTATCAATTTATTTTTATTTCTTCCATCGATCTGTTTTTCTCTCACCATTGTCCCCCCTTCCCCACGCCCCACTTGGGCCAGCTGTTCCCTGTTCCAGGTTGTCCTTTCACACACTACTTACCTTACTTCTACCATTAACACATTCTAATCTCTTAATGTGCCACCATCTGCACCCTTCTTAGCCTTAATCACCCCCATCTACATTCCCTTGGTCTTTCTGTCCACTACATTTCTCTCAATATCCACCTAATGCTGACCCTATCCAGCCCCACTGCTCCACACCCCACACCCACAGAACAGTATAAATTTGATCCTATATCCAGTCAAATGCTGTCTCTCCACAGATGCTGTCAGACCTGCTGAGATTGTCCAGTATTTTCTGTTATGTTTTGGATTCCAGCATGCGCAGTAATTTACTTTTATCTTGTTGTCTTATTGTTCATTGTCCAACACGCCGATCATAGTGTGAAAATGCAACCCGAGGGTGAGTCTTGTGGAAACGAGAGGGCATTCTGTGAATCCATGGATCTGATCTTCCTGAGAAAGTCCTAAACAGGGGAGGGGAGCATGAAGGATCACATAACTGTGTTGTCTTCTGACCCAGGGAGCACTCTTCCATGGCCTCTACACTGACCATAACTATGCAGTAAATTTTTTTAACTAACAATTCTAAGTGGTGCTATGTCACAACAGGGACATGCATTGCAACATTAAAAAAAACGGTACCTCTAACTATCTTCCATAAATTACACTCACTTAATCATCCAATCATACTAACATCCTAACATGGTGATATCTCAACATTTAGTCGCTGTTCCTTGGCTGGCACCTTGACCTTCAAGATGAAGGTATCATGTAGCTTGGACCCAATAAAACTGTGGTACGGAGTATATGATGTGTACAATGAATTTTTCATAAGGGATGGTTGCCCAATGTGCACGAGGGGATATTTTAAACAGCTTTTCAAAGAAGCGTGGGAGAGGGTTGCCAATTCCGGTGGAACATATTTCTGGAGGTCTCGACACTGCTCTGTTCAACCAAATAGCTTTCCACCATCTCCACCCCCCCTCCCCCCAGCATGCTCCATAACTCCCTGTCCACCACCACACCACCTCCAATACTTCTATTGTTGCTAACTTTGGTTGGCTCTTAAATGTTGCTCTGTTGTGTCTTTACTTAATTTGCTCTGTTTCAATAACCTTTGCTCTGAGTCGCCAGGTATCTTTATGATACCGTCACGAGGTTCAAGTTCAAGTGCTGATCAATAACTCAATACACCAGTTAGTAAGTTTCAAATCAAAACACATTTATTATACACAGTCAATCACTACTCATGCATAAAACTCTACTTTCTAGACTATCTCTATCACTAAAAGGCCTATACTTAGCTTTGGAACTGGCCCACCAGGTATGGGGAACAAATGGCCTTTTGTTCGATTCTGAGTCTGCAGGATTTAAAGCTGGTATAGACTGGTAGCTAGGAGCGCCTATCTCGTAGCGAGCATTGACTGGAGACTTACTTGGTTGATGTAGCAACTCAGGCAGGTCACGTTCACGGGTTGATTCGAGCTGCTGAGTGACCCTGCCAAGAAGGACGATTTGAACTTGGGGACTCTACTTTATAGTCCCCAGGGGCTTTGCGCCGTTCGGGGCGGACCCCGTACCTGGTTCCAAGTGATTGGACTGCGTTCTGATCACTTGGATCGATTTCTCCAATACTGGACGGTTCCTAAATGTCCGTTGGCCTTCCTTTGTCTTGGCTCCTGCTGGCGCCGAGGAGTCTGGCTTGGCCTTATTCACATTAAATGTTTCAATTTTTCCCGGGGATCGCTCATTAATATGCAGATGGCTGTTGGTTTCAGTGCTGTCTGCAAGTTTTAATACACAGGAAACTTTGCACCTGCTTGTTTCCCCTGTGTTGGCTGAATTTCCCTGCATCCTTTGTGGATCTCCATTTTAAGTCGGGAAGTGGCCAACCCAGGTGCCTACACTATAATCAATAAACAAATGTGTTCAAAGAAAATGTGAATAACATTGCTCCCATTCTCTTGGGTTCACTAGTGGTAGTGTCCTCGCAGTCAATATTTAATTTCTGAAGAATTTTGGGCAATCCTGGAGGGTTGCCAACCACACTGTGGATGTTATTCATTTATAGAGAGTCAACATGGGGATCATATCCAGTTTCGCCGTCTTTAGGCTGTAAAAACCGTGTAAAGGTGCAGGGAAGCAAGCTGCATTTTTCCTATGTGAAATTTGATTATTGCGTCATGAAGTCGCAAGGTGACAAGGCACAGAGAGTCAATAAGGATTACCTCCAGCTAATGTTTAGCAGAAGTAATTGTGGGAAAACTTGATTGAACTTACTTCTTGTCTTTTCAGGAATGATAATATCAATAGTCCACCCATCTTGTGTGAGGTTAGAATGAGTTCAAACATATTGCAGCAAAGTGAGACCAGCAGCGTAGAATTGAAAGTCGATCCGACGGTGTTTGAGTTGCCTGCCTATTGGTTGTGGCGAACTTCTTCAAACTAACCACAGGAGACCAAGAGACGAGTTTATTTATGATCCATGCAAGGAAGGCACTACTCCAAAGAAACCTTGTAGCAGCACCTTCCTCTGATACAGTTCTCCTCTCTAACAGATCCAGTACAGCAATCACAATGAGACAATTCTTTTTTTTTAAATATTTCTTTATTCTCCTCCTTTTTCACATTTTCTCCCAAATTTACACCCACCTATTTACATAAACAACAATCAGTACCAAATATGTCAATCCCCAAATCAATAACAGCAATCCCATCCTCCCACCAAACCCCAAACATTAGCCCGCATGTTCACATAAACTAATGACAAAAAGGAATCAGGAATCACCCATAGCCACCAGTAACACACAGAGTCCCCCCCCCCCCCCCCAATTAATGTTCAATGTTATCCAGTTCTTAAAAGTGCATAATGAATAATGCCCATGAATTGTAGAACCCCTCCATCCTTCCCCTCAGTTCAAACTTAACCTTCTCAAGCGTCAGGAATTCCAACAGGTCCCCCCGCTACGCCAGGGCACTGGGTGGAGAGGCTGCTCTCCAACCCATCAGGATCCGCCTTCGGGCGATCAACAAGGCGAAGGCTATGATATCTGCCTCCGCACCCGTTTCCAACCCTGGCTGGTCCGACACCCCGAATATGGCCTCCCGGGGACCCGGGTCCGGTTTCACGTGCGCCACTTTAGAAATTACCCTAAAAACGTCCTTCCAGTAATCCTCTAGCTTTGGACAGAACCAAAACATATTGACGTGATTAGTGCCCCCCCACCCCCCCCCCCCACACCGTTCACACAGATCTTCTACTCCTTCAAAGAAGCGACTCATTCTCACCCTCGTGAGGTGCGCTCTGTATACCACCTTCAGCTGTATCAGCCCCAACCTCACGCACGAGGTGGAGGCTTTCACTCTCCGGAGCACCTCACACCAGAACCCCTCCTCCATACCCTCTCCCAACTCTTCCTCCCACTTTGCTTTGATCCCTTCCAGTGGTGCCTTCCCCTCTTCCAAAATAGCCCCGTAAACCACTGACACTACCCCCTTCTCCAGTCCCCCTGTCGTCAGCACCTCCTCCAGCAATGTGGAGGCCGGCTCCACCGGGAATCCCTGTATCTCCTTTCTGGCAAAATCTCGAACCAGCAGCTATCTCAACATTTCCCCCTGCTCCAGCCCATACTTCGCTTCCAGCTCCTTCAATCCTGCAAACCGACTCCTAATAAACAAATCTTTTAGTTCTCCTCCCATTTCCGAAAATTTCCATCCTACCTCCCTGGCTCAAATCGGTGGTTCCCCCGAATCGGCATTTCCCTTGACCCTGCCCCCAACCCGAAGTGTTGGCGAAACTGCCTCCAAATTTTCAATGAAGCTATTATTACCGGACTCCCTGAGTATTTCCCCGGGGCTATCGGGAACGGCGCTGCTGCTAGTGCTTTAACTCCCGACCCCCTGCACAAACTCTCCTCCATTCTGACCCACTGGGAATCAACCCCTCTGACCCAGCTCTGCACCTTCTCGACATTCGCCGCCCAGTAGTAATACATCAGGGGCGAGATTCTCCGACCCCCCGCGGGTCGGAGAATCGCCGGGGGCTGGCGTGAATCCCGCCCCCGCCGGTTGCCGAAGTCTCCGGCACCAGAGATTCGGCGGGGGCGGGAATCGCGCTGCGCCGGTTGGCAGGCCCCCGCTTGATTCTCCGGCCCGCGATGGGCCGAAGTCCCGCCGCTAAAATGCCTGTCCCACCGGCGTAAATTAAATCACCTACCTTACCGGCGGGACAAGGCGGCACGGGCGGGCTCCGGGGTCCTGGGGGGGGCGTGGGGCGATCTGGCCCCGGGGAGTGCCCCCACGGTGGCCTGGCCCGCGATCGGGGCCCACCGATCCGCGGGCGGGCCTGTGCCGTGGGGGCACTCATTCCCTTCCGCCTCCGCCACGGTCTCCACCATGGCGGAGGCAGAAGAGACTCCCTCCACTGCGCATGCGTGGGAAGCTGTCAGCGGCCGCTGACGCTGCCGCGCATGCGCCGCCCGGAAATGTCATTTCTGCGCCAGCTGGCGGGGCAACAAAGGCCTTTTCCGCCAGCTGGCGGGGCGGAAATTCGGCTGGCGCCAACCTAGCCCCTCAAGGTTGGGGCTCGGCCCCCAAAGATGCGGAGCATTCCGCACCTTTGGGGCGGCGCGATGCCCGTCTGATTTGCGCCGTTTTGGGCGCCAGTCGGCGGACATCGCGCCGTTTCCGGAGAATTTCGCCCCAGGTTCGGAAGACCCAAACCTCCTACCTGCCTTCCCCTCTGTAGCAGCACAATGAGAGAATTCTAATGCAGCTCTCGGCTCTAAGTCACAGATTCAGACTGCTTATTCAATTAGTCAGTACACAGAACATTGTTTTGAAATTCTGATCTTGCCTGAGCAGGTTTATTATTAAACCTTCACCCAAACACTTGTCTGCAGTCTCACAGCTAAAACACTTCTCTGTTGTTCTGCAACATAAACAACCTTGTTGTCAGGTTCTGCTGATAATAAGTTCCTTGAGGTAGAGCATTTGAATAGCATGTGATTTTACTCTCATTCAGGGGCATTGGATCTATTCCCCTTTTCCTAAATCTATTAATTCACCCTTTAGAATTTTGCAGCTCATCAAACACTCACTTGTCAGATATCACTTTATTGTTTAATAGCACTTGACAATCCAAAGGATAGGCTTTGAGCATAAAGGTGATCTCACAAGAGAGAGACAGTGTGTTGTACACTCAGAGCCAACTCAGGGATGTGGCAGAGGTGGTTTGCAAGCTCCGATGGGACTTTGCTGTATTTTTCTGCAATTACAACATGACCTTTGGAACAGTTTCAAAACCCCAACTCGTCACTGTCTAAAATGTTGAGAACAACCATGGGCTGTAGGTTCCTCCCGTCAGACTCCATAGAGTGATGCTGTTTTACTTTCATCCAATGAAACTAAAATTGGCCTTGCTCTTTGAAGACATTGAATTCAGCCAGAGTTAAGTTTTCATTTCTCAGTTCCCTGTGGAAGGTGCATTGGACGTTTTCATCCTATCCTTCTCCAGAAGGTGCCGGTTGTTGATGGGGTAGATTACCAGATCTACTGGCAAGAATCCAGCACCTCACCCAAATTGGCACCTCTTGCGTGCCAGCCGGGGCCAAGTTTGTCAGCAGGCTCGTTGAGGAGAGCTCAGCGGTTTTGCCCACTGCTCATTGCTGCCTAACCCAGTCCGGGGAGGGAATCGTGTTTTCATTTATTCAGCACACTATTCACAGGACTTCATTGTAGGGCCCTGGTGAGATTGGTTAACTCTGCACGAACTACGAATTGGATATGGGCTGGCAGCTTTGTGCCATAGCCGACAGCGTTTTTATCTGGTGTGTCATCAGGGGAGCAAAGACGGAAATGAGGAACAGCACAGAAGAGCGGGAGCTTACTAAAATCAGTCTGTGGACATGGAGAACCCTAACTGGAGGCCAATGGAGTGCATTTGCCAAATACATAGAATTTACAATAATAATCTTTATTGTCACAAGTAGGCTTACATTAACACTGCAATGAAGTTACAGTGAAAAGCCCCTAGTCGCCACATTCCGGCGCCTGTTCGGGTGCACTGAGGGAGAATTCAGAATGTCCATATTACCTAACAGCACGTCTTTCGGGACTTGTGGGAGGAAACCGGAGCACCCGGAGGAAACCCACGCAGTCACAGGGAGAACGTGCAGACTCCACACAGACAGTGACCCAAGCCGGGAATCGAACCTGGGTCCCTGGAGCTGCGAAACAACAGTGCTAGCCAATGTGCTACCATGCCGCCCATTTACTGTATAGAAACCAGCCATTCGGCCCGACTGGTCTATACTATCAGCAATGCAGCATGGGCCTCACCCCCCTATATTTATCTAACCCTTTCAGTATTCCTTTCACTCTCGTGTGCTTATCTAGATTAAATCCGTTTTGCTTCAACTGCTACTTTTAGTTATGAGTAAAGTTCCACATCTCTCTTCGGCAAATAAGCTTCTCCTGAATTCCCTATTGATTTATTTGTAATTATTTTATATTTATGGCCAGAAGTGAGTCTTGTCACTTCTCTTATGGATTGTTGGATGGAAATTGTGTCAAGTAAGAAAATACATTAATATATTTCACTCATTGTTCCATTAGGGGCTGGTTTAGCACAATGGGCTATACAGCTGGCTCGTAATGCAGAACAATTACGTGGTTGTTCTGCATTACGAGTACACTGCAACAACAACGCGGGTTCAATTCCCACACCGGCCTCCCTGAACAGATGCCGAAATGTGGCAACTTGGGGCTTTTCACAGTAACTTCATTAAAGGCTACTTGTGACAATAAGCGATTGTTGTTATTGGATGGTCCGTTGCTTTGGAGAAGTCCACTATCCAGTTATCCCAAACTCCTGGATCAAAGTGAATAGTGAATGAATTATGCGAAGGTAAAGTGTGCAGAAAACATATACTTATATTATATACAGCGATCTGCTGTATTATCACAGCTTCACCAGGGCTATATGCTACCTTCATACTACGAGATACACTGCGGCAGGAATTTTATGCCCTCTCACCCTCATAAGCAGCCTGGCAGGAGGGGTGGTAAGTAAAATTGAGTGGCATGATAGGCCGAGGGATGGGGGGGTGGGGCGGGGGGGGGGGGGGTGCCGTTTTCATCGCCTACATGTTTCTGCTGGAATTATATTAGCAATGAGATAGGTTTGTGTGGTCCATCTGCCCTTGGATCAATTGAGGCCCTTGAGTGGCCAATTATGGGCCTCCTCCTACCACCATTCTTCCCCCTCCCCGGTCAGTATGTTGCATTTAGGGGAGGTGGTGGTGTAGTGATATCATCATTGGGCTAGTCATCCAGAGACCCAGGCAATGCGCTGGGGACACTGGTTGAAACCCCACCACGGCAGGTGGTCAAATTTGAATTTAAGAAAAGTTTGGAATGAAAAGTCTAAATGATGATCATGAAACCATTGGTGATTGTCACAAAACAAAATTCATCTGGTTCACTAATGTCCATTAGGGAAGGAAATCTGTCATCCTTACCTGGTCGGGCCTACATGTGACTCCAGATACACAGCAACATGATTAACTCTTAAATGCCCTCTGAAATGGTAAGCACTCAGTTCAAAGGCAATTAGGGATGGGCATTAAAGGCTGACCCAGCCAGCAATGCTCACAGTCCCTGAACAAATCGATTACATTTTTAATAATGAAGGTGGAGCTACAGTCAGCTTTTGTCAACCATTCAGTTATAAAGTATATCTAAAGTTATTTTTACAGTAACTAATCCATCCATTCTGACATTGACTGTCTGTGGTGAATGTATTATACCAATAATCCACCATTGTATTTGTATCTGTGCTGTTGCCCTTGTATTTGTATCTGTGCTATGCTGTTGCCCTTGTGAGCTCCTCCTATGGGCCATTGTGTGGCATTATCCATAGGGGAACATGTTGGGGCATGTATGGGCTCCGCCCATGGCTCCACCCCTTGAAGGGAGTTATAAAGAGCAGTCGACCTGCAGGCCTTTCTCAGTATTGGATCAGTCGCAGGCAGGCACTGTTCTAAGTTGATTAAAGCCACGGGTTACTTCTACTCATGTCTCGAGTGAATTGATGGTCGCATCAATTTAATCAACTTAAACGCAACTATGGAATCGGCCCTCAAGCCTGACCGACTGGAAATCGATCCGCAGGCCGCGGAGGCAAAATACATTTTTTCGCACTGGCTCCGCTGCTTCAAGGCCTATCTCGCAGCCTCCTCCACGCCTTCCGTCACCGACGAACAGAAGCTGTTCTCGCAGCCTCCTCCACGCACGGGTGAGCCATCGAATCTCTGTTCAACTCGACATGGCCTCCTCCTACGCAGACGCCCTCGCGATGCTCGAACGCCTCTATGTCCTGCCCGTGAACGAGGTCTATGCGCAACGCATCCTCACCACTCGCCGCCAGCGCCCCAGAGAATCGCTAGGAGACTACCTACGCAACCTCAAAGTCCTCACACGCAGCTGCAAATACCAGGCCATTACGGCCATTCAACATATGGAACTCGCCGTCTGAGACGTCTACGTGGCGGGAGTCCGGTCCAACTACGCGAGACAGCGCCTACTCGAAAAGGGGGCCCTGGACCTGGATCAGCCGGTAAAGTTAGCCTCCTCTCTGGAAGTTGCGTTACAGAGCCTTAACGCGTTCCGGCTGACCACGCGACCCCCGACCAAAGACTACCCCAGGCCTGTGCCGCGCGGACGCCCGCCCATCATGGGGGGCTACCCTGCTATTTCTGCGGCCAGTCCCAACACCCCCGGCAACACTGCCTGGCCCGTAACGCGAACTGCAGCAGCTGCGGGAGAAAAGGACATTTTGCCAAGGTCTGCCTGGCCAGGTACAAGAACTCTAACTCACAGGCCCGATCCTCAGACTCACAGGCCCGCAGACCCCGCAATGTGGCAGCGTGTCTCCCGACTCCGCCCCCTGCAGACGCATCATCAGCCTCGTGCTACCCGTGGGGGCAGCCATCTTCCAGCCCTCACAGCATATGCGACTCATGGGCGCCGCCATCTTGTCTATCCTCCCCACGCGGCCGGCCGCGTGCGATCCATGGGGGCCGCCATCTTGGACGCCATCTTCCTCACCGCCCGCCACGCTCGACCAACGGGGGCCGCCATCTTGGCCGCCACCTGCTACGCTGCTCGACGCGTACGATCAACCAGGGCAGCCATCGCGGAGCCGCCCCAGCACCTCTGATCACGACGACTACCGGCAACTCAGCGCGGTCACCCTGGACCAGTCGCGATCCAAGCACCTCCGGAGCTCCATGATGACCGTCCGGGTAAACGGGCACGAGACGCCCTGCCTCTTCGACTCCGGGAGCACAGAGAGCTTCATTCATCCGGACATGGTAAGACGCTGCTCGCTCACAATTTTCCCGGCGCAACAAACCATCTCCCTCTCCTCTGGGTCGCACTTGGTGCAAATCCAAGTGTGCACTACTGCAACCTTAGCAATACAGGGCGCTGAGTACGCCAATTTTAAGTTATATGTGCTCCCAGACCTCTGCGCTCCTCTCCTATTGGGACTAGATTTCCAATGCAACCTCAGGAGCCTAACCCTGAAGTTCGGGGGGCCCCTACCCCCACTCACCATATGCAGCCTTGCAAACCCTAAAAGTCGACCCTCCCCCACTCTTCGCAAACCTCACCGCTGACTGCAAACCAGTCGCTACCAGAAGCAGGCGGTATAGTATACAGGATAGGACATTCATTAGGTCCGAGGTCCAGCGACTCTTGCGACAGGGAGTCATCGAGGCCAGCAATAGCCCCTGGAGAGCTCAGGTGGTGGTCGTCAAGACCGGGGAAAAGAACCGGATGGTTGTAGATTACAGCCAAACCGTAAACCGGTGCACACAACTCGATGCGTAACCCCTTCCCCGGATTGAAGACATGGTAAACTAGATCGCACACTACCGGGTGTTCTCCACGGAGGATCTGAAGTCTGCATACCACCGGCTCCCAATCTGCCCGGAGGACCACCAGTACACTGCTTTTGAGGCAGACGGCCGCCTTTCCACTTCCTCCGGGTCCCCTTTGGCGTCACGAACGGGGTTTCGGTGTTTCAAAGAACAATGGACCGAATGGTGGACCAGTACGGGCTGCCGGCCACATTTCCGTTCTTGGACAATGTCACCATCTGCGGCCATGATCAGCAGGACCACGACGCCAACCTCCACAGATTTCTCCAAACCGCCCAAAAACTCAACCTCACCTACAACAAGGAGAAATGCACTTTCCGGCTACGTCGTGGAAAACGGGGTTTTAGGACCCGACCCTGACCGTATGCGCCCCCTCCCCCACTGCCCCAAGGCCCTGAAGAGGTGCCTTGGGTTCTTTTCATATTACGCCCAGTGGGTCCCCAACTCTGCGGACAAAGCCCGCCCACTAATCAAGGCCACCATCTTCCCACATGCGGCTGAGGCCCGCCAGACCTTCAGCTGCATCAAGGTGGACATTGCCAAAGCCGCGATGCGCGCAGTGAAGGAGTCCGTCCCCTTCCAGGTGGAGAGCGACGGATCAGAGGTCGCTCTCGCCGCTACCCTCAATCAAGCAGGCAGACCGGTAGCGGTTTTTTTGCACATCCTCAACACCTCTGAAATTCGGCACGCCTCAGTCGAGAAGGAGGCACAAGCCATCGTGGAAGCCGTACGGCACTGGATGCACTACCTCGCTGGTAGGAGTTTTACCCTCGTCACCGACCAACGATCGGGAGCCTTCATTTTCGACAATACGCAGCGGGGCAAAATCAAGAACGGTAAGATCTTGAGGTGGAGGATCGAATTCTCCACTTCTAATTACGATATAGTATATCGTCCTGGGAAGCTCAATGAGCCCCCAGATGCCCTGTCCCGCAGCACATGCGCCAGCATGCAAGATGACCGACTGCGGGCTATCCACGATGACCTCTGCCACCCGGGGGTCACCCGGCTTATCCCGTAACCTGCCCTACTCCACCGAGGAGGTCAAAGCCATGACCAGGGACTGCCAGATCTGTGCGGAGTGTAAACCGCACTTCTATCGACCAGGTAAGGCCCACCTGGTAAAGGCATCCCGGCCCTTTGAGCGCCTCAGTATCGATTTCAAAGGGCCCCTCCCCTCCAATAACCGCAATCCATATTTCCTCAATATTATTGATGAGTTCTCCCGCTTACCCTTTGCAATCCCTTGCCCCGACATGACCACGTCCACCGTCATTAAAGCCCTACATAGTGTCTTCACCCTGTTTGATTTCCTCTATTATGTCCACAGTGACCGGGGATCGTCGTTCATGAGCCTACGAACTGCGTCAGTACCTGCTCAGTAAGGGCATTGCCTCGAGCAGGATTACCAGTTATAACCGCAGGGGAAACGGGAAGGTGGAGAGGGAGAACGCGACGGTCTGGAAGACCGTCCTACTGACCCTGCGGTCCAGGAATCTCCCAGTTTCTCACTGGCAGGAGGTCCTCCCCGACGCGCTCCACCCTATTAGGTCCCGACTTTGCACGACCACAAACGAGACCCCTCATGACCACCTATTTGTTTTCCCCAGGAAATCCACCTCCGGGGCCTCGCTTCCGTCCTGGCTGAAGACACCGGGGCCAGTCCTACTCAGAAATCACGTCAGGAGCCATAAGTCCGATCTTCTGGTAGAGAGGGTCCAGCTCCTACACTCCAACCCACCGGTATGCTTATATCGGACACCCCGATGGCCGACAGGATACGGTCTCCCTCCGGGACTTGGCGCCCGCCGGTTCCACCACCACCACCACCACTGCTCCTCCACCATATCCCACCCAACCCACCATGACCAGCAGCCCCTGCCCTTACATGGCTCCCGCGCTCCCTCCCACCCACCATCCCCCCTTCAGCGATCCACAGGAATGAAGCTCCAGAAGAGACGCTACCGGAGTCCACGTCTGTACCCGCACCGGCGCCCTCACTACCGATGCCAGCACGGACGAGTTCGACACCTGGGCCAGCAACAACGCCAGGGCTTCGCCGATCACAGCGCACAATCCGTGCGCCGGACCAGCTGAACTTATGGACCCGTCACCCCCGCCGGACTTCATTTTTTTAACAGGGGGTGAATGTGGTGAATGTATTGTACCAATAATCCACCATTGTATTTGTATCTGTGCTGTTGCCCTTGTATTTGTTTCTGTGCTATGCTGTTGCCCTTGTGGGCTTCTCCTATGGGCCATTGTATGGCATTATCCATCGGGGAACATGTTGGGGCATGTATGGGCTCTTCCCATGGCTCCTCCCCTTGACGGGAGCTTTAAAGAGCAGTCGACCTGTAGGCGTTTCTCAGTATTGGATCAGTCGCAGGCAGGCACTGTTCTAAGTTGATTAGAGCCACGGTTTACTTCTACTCATGTCTCGAGTGAATTGATGGTCGCATCACTGTCCTACATTGCAGCTTCTCTACATAATGACTGATGGGTGGCACGGTAGCACATTGGTTAGCACTTTTGCTTCACAGCGCCAGTGTCCCAGTTTTTATTCCTGGCTTGGATCACTGTCTGTGTGGAGTCTGCACGTTCTCCCCATGTCTATGTGGGTTTCCTCCATGTGCTCCGGTTTCCTCCCACAAGTCCCAAAAGACGTGCTTGTTAGGTGAATTGGACATTCTGAATTCTCCCTCCGTGTACCCGAACAGGCGCTGGAGTGTGACGACTAGGGGCTTTTCACAGTAACTTCATTGCAGTGTTAATGTCAGTCTACTTGTGACAATAATAAACAAAGAACAAAGAACAAAGAAAAGTACAGCACAGGAACAGGCCCTTCGGCCCTCCAAGCCTGTGCCGACCATGCTGCCCGTCTAAACTAAAATCTTCTACACTTCCTGGGTCCGTATCCCTCTATTCCCATCCTATTCATGTATTTGTCCAGATGCCCCTTAAACGTCACTATCGTCCCTGCTTCCACCACCTCCTTCGGCAGCAAGTTCCAGGCACCCACTACCCTCTGTAAAAAAAAAAAACTTGCCTCGTACATCCCCTCTAAACCTTGCTCCTCGCACCTTAAACCTATGCCCCCTAGTAATTGACCCCTCTACCCTGGGAAAAAGCCTCTGACTATCCACTCTGTCTATGCCCCTCATAATTTTGTAGACCTCTATCAGGTCGCCCCTCAACCTTCGTTCCAGTGAGAACAAACCGAGTTTATTCAACCGCTCCTCAAAGCTAATGCCCTCCGTACCAGGCAACATTCTGGTAAATCTCTTCCACACCCTTTCTGAAGCCTCCACATCCTTCTGGTAGTGTGGCGACCAGAATTGAACACTATACTCCAAGTGTGGCCTACCTAAGGTTCTATACAGCTGCAACATTATCATAGATTATCATAGAATTTACAGTGCAGAAGGAGGCCATTCGGCCCATCGAGTCTGCACTGGCTCTTGGAAAGAGCACCCTACCCAAGGTCAACACCTCCACCCTATCCCCATAACCCAGTAACCCCACCCAACACTAAGGGCAATTTTGGACACTAAGGGCAATTTATCATGGCCAATCCACCTAACCTGCACATCTTTGGACTGTGGGAGGAAACCGGAGCACCCGGAGGAAACCCACGCACACACGGGGAGGATGTGCAGACTCCGCACAGACAATGACCCTAGCCGGAATCGAACCTGGGACCCTGGAGCTGTGAAGCAATTGCACTATCCACAATGCTACCGTGCTGCCCTCATGACTTGCCAATTCATATACTCAATGCCCCGGCCAATGAAGGCAAGCATGCCATATGCCTTCTTGACTACCTTCTCCACCTGTGTTGCCCCTTTCAGTGCCCTGTGGACCTGTACACCTAGATCTCTCTGACTGTCAATACTCTTGAGGGTTCTACCATTCACTGTATATTCCCGACCTGCATAATAAAGATTATAACAATTATATTATTATTATGAGCTGAAAGGTTGAAAGTTTGTTTTTGCAATTTACCACATAAACTCAAGGGGCTTCTCCTGTCCTATACTTTGCTGTCAAATTGTAGTGTCTCTAGTGTCAATTGTAACCTATGGAAGTGCCAACTCTCTGGGCCAAAAATGCCAGTGATTGGCTTGAAGCAGTGCCTGTCCATTTCGATCAGCCTATCCGCATTGGCTGCTAAGTTTTGCTTCACTTCTCCAGAGGCTTTGGCAGGAGACAGGGACAAGCTCTCACCACACCACGGAAATTCTGTTATAAGTCAATCCATAGGGTATTAGGAGAAAATTATCTGCTTCGAGAGGTAAGAGCGTGGAACTTATTACTAGAAGCAGCAGTTGAAACAAATAGAATAGATACATTTAACGGGAAATTCTGTACCATTGTTTCAACTCGTTGCCCTTTCCAAGCTATTATTTTGATTCCATTCTGACCCCCGTCATTTCTGGTCTCTAGTTGTCTGCCTCCAAGAGTTCTCCAAATCGCTGTGTGGCTGTGACAATTTTAGGTTAAAATGTTCCCTCTGGGGGCAGCACGGTGGGGCAGTGGTTAGCACGGTTGCCTCACAGTGCCGAGGACCCGGCTTCGGTCCCGGCCCTGGGTCATTCTCCGTGTGGTGTTTGCACATTCTCCCCTTGTCTGCGTGGGTCTCACCCCACAACCCAAAAAACTGCAGGGGAGGTGGATTGGCTAGGCTAAATTGTCCCTTAATTGGAAATGAAAAAAATAATTTGGTACTCTAAATTTATATGTTTAAAAACTTTCCCTCTGAGCCTGATCGGAGGGTTTGCATCACCACTTTCTCTTTCAGTAACTGTTTAGCCTCCTGTACTTTACCAATATTTATTCCATCATTGAAACATTTACTTTGTCCCTCTTCTAATGATTATACAGCTGTGAACTGGATGCTGCTGAGAAATATAACTTTACATATGAGAGAATGATGTGTGATGATACTGCAGTCTAAGTCCCTGCACGTGAGCAGACCTAGCAAATGGGGGGAAAGTATTGCTTGGATGTACAGTCAGGAGCACAGAGAGTGAGCTGTGTCAATTGTACATCTGTGCAAATAACAAATGCAAGTAATAAAAGGTTAAATGTTAACGAAAGAGAAAATGCCGGAAAATCTCAGCAGGTCTGGCAGCATCTGTAGGGAGAGAAAAGAGCTAACGTTTTGAGTCTGATGACTCTTTGTTAAATTTTAACAAGTAGTTTGTTGTAAAATCACATATTCATTTGATTTTTCAAAGACTTTCATTTAAGGAACAGAGGGTAAAGGGGCAGCACGGTGGCGCAGTGGTTAGCATTGCTGGCTCACGGCGCCGAGGTCCCAGGTTCGATCCTGGCTCTGGGTCACTGTCCGTGTGGGGTTTGCATATTCTCCTCGTGTTTGCGTGGGTTTCAGGGTGGCATGTGGCTCAGTGGTTTGCACCGGGGCCTGCAGCGCCGAGGACCTGGGTTCGAATCCCGGCCCTGGGTCACTGCCCGTGTGGAGTTTGCCCATTCTCCCCGTGTCTGGGTGGGTTTCACCCCCACAAACCAAAGATGTGCAGATTAGGTGAATTGGCCATGCTAAGTTGGCCCTTACTTGGAAAAAAAATAATTGGGTACTTTAAAAAACATTTTTAAAAGTGTTTGCGTGGGTTTCACCCCCACAACCCATAGATATGCAGGGTAGGTGGATTGGCCATGCTAAATTGGAAAAAATGAATTGGGTACTATACATTTATTTAAAACAAGGAACAGAGGGTAACGTTCTATCACACAGTACTCAGAATATTTTTAATGGAAAAATTTGCCCTACTCCTAATCATGGATGAACGGAAATGTCACTTCCATTACAGGTGGATTGTTTTCCAAGATTTAGCAGAAAGACTTAACTGGCTATTATAACAATGGGGGGGGATTCCATTTAAAGACAGTCCTTTTTTTGAGGTCCATTATTCGCTTATTAGTACAGAAACAAAACAGATAAAGGTCAAAAATATATATACATAAAATGTTATCTTAACATATGGAACAAGTTTGTCTGAATATTTGGTAAAGATTGTATTTGAACCAGCACATGTTTCCAGTTGCTTATTTTGGTCCACATGACACACTCTCTTACCTACAATGTGGCAACCCATTGAGGTGTCACCACAAAAATACATTTATATCACAGTTCACATGGAGTTAGATAGTGACAGAAGAACCAGGAGAGTGACAAAAGATAAAATGGAAGCTGTTGAAAGCAATGCTCTGATCCATTTAGATTACTTTGATTACTAGTCATTCACTCAGAGCTGCTGAATTTTGCGATTAACTTAGTTACAATGGCAGTCATTCATAATGTCTTTTATACTCAAATCACACATGTAGAGGTTCCGAACATTTCCTTTTTGTCCCAATCGAAGAAGGGAATGATGGACACATTTCCATGGTTGGCTCCTGAACTGATTTTCTGTCAGTTCTAATGGCAAATGGCCCAACAATACAAGTCACAAGTCAATGTCTATAAAGGTCAGCTAAAGGAGCAAGAAAATGTTACTACTGTTGGTATGTTACATTATAGTGTTGGCACATTATAGTGTCCTCGGCCCAACTATTTTCTGCTGCTTCATCAATGATCACCCTGCCATCATAAGGTGGGGATGTTGCGGATGACTGCACAATGCTCAGCACCATTCGCGACTCCTCAGATAGTGAAGCAGTCCATGTCCAAATTGCAGCAAGACCTGGACATTATCCAGGCTTGGGCTGACAAGTGGCACGTTACATTCACGCCACACAAGTGCCAGGCAATGACAATCTCCTACAAGAGAGCCACTCCTTGATATTCAATGCATTACCATCGCACAATCAACGTCCTGGGGGTTTACCATGGATCAGAAACTGAACTGGACTAGCCACATTAATACTGTAGCTACCAGGGCAGGTCAAAGGCTAGGAACTCATGACCTGACTCCCCAAAGCCTGTGCACCATCTACAAGGCACAGGTTTGGAGTGTAATAGAATACTCACCACTTGCCTGGATGAAATGAAAATTGCTTATTGTCACAAGTAGGCTTCAAATGAAGTTACTGTGAAAAGCCCCTAGTCGCCACATTCCAGCATCTGTTCGGGGAGGCTGGTACGGGAATTGAACCGTGCTGCTAGCCTGCCTTGGTCTGCTTTCAAAGCCAGTGATTTAGCCCTGTGCTAAACAGCCGCACAGGATGAGTGCAGCTCCAACAACACTCAAGAGGCTCAACACCATCCAGGACAAAGCAGCCCACTTGACTGCTCCTCCTTCCACAAACATTCAAACCTTCCACCGCGGACAAACAGTGACAGCCGTGTGTACCATCTACAAGATGCACTGCAGTAACTCACCAAGGTTCCTCAGATGACACCTTCCAAACCCACGACTGTTACCATCTAGAAGGACAAGAGCAGCAAATACCTGGGAACCCCACCATCTGGAGGTTCCCCTCCAAGTCACTCACCACCCTGACTTGGAAATATATCGACGAATCTTCACTGTCGCTGGGGCAACATTCTGGAACTCCCTCCCTCACAGCGCAGTGGGTGTACCTACACCTCAAGAACTGCAGCGGTTCAAGAAGGCAACTCCCCACCACCTTCTGCAGGGCAACGAGGGATGGGCACTAAATGCTGGCCTAACCGGCGACGCACACATCCCGTAAAAGACTTTAAAAAAGGATTCACTTGAGCCCTCATACACATTGACTTGCACCGGATCCCAATTCCCCCATCATCCCCAGTTCAAAACTGTCATCCTCTTGTTTCAACCCATGCTTTGCCTTACAATCCCGAGGCCTGTAACCTTCTCCAGCATTGCAAGCATGCGCCTGATCTCTTCAATTTGTGGACTTTGGCTTCTAGATCACCTGCCTTCTTTTGCCTTATCTTTGACAGTTATACCTGTTATCATACCTGCTGCAGGTGAGACAGTACCTCATGTTTTACCCTGCTGCAGGGTTTTAAAACCTGGTCAGCTTCAGAAAGGACAGATTTTATTCTGGGACGGATATACCAAAGGCACTTTGGCAGCTCATAAAGACTGTGCTGGGATTGTTAATACAGAGAGAGGCTTTGTACATGGACGGATTCACTAGGGTACTCTCTGGGATAGACAAATCAGGAAGAGTCTGTACACAAGGATCTATTCACCGGGGGACTCTGTGTACCAGGATGTATTCACCAGGGAGAGTCTGTGTACCAGGATGTATTCACCGGGGGAGCCTGTGTACCAGGATGTATTCACCAGGGAGTCTGTGTACCAGCATGTATTACCGGGGGAGTCTGTGTACCAAGATGCATTCTCCCTTAGGGAGAGTCTGTGTACCTACTTGTATTTACCAGGGAGAGTCTGTGTACCAAGATGTATTTACCAGGAGAGCCTGTTGACTAGGTTGTATTTACCAGGGAGAGTCTGTGTACCAAGATGTATTCACTTGAGGTGTCTGTACACCAGGGTGTATTCACCAAAGAGAGTCTATTATACCAACATGTATTCACCAGTGAGAGTTTGTATACCAGAATGTATTCACCAGGGGTCTGCATACCAGGATTTTGTTTCCAGTGGGAGTCTCTGTATCAGAATCTAGTCACCAGGGGGAGTCTGTGTACCAGAATGGACACACCAGAAAAAATTTGTATGCAACAATAAATTCACCTGTGGGAGACTGTGTACCAGGTGGCACACATTTCGGGAGGTTGTACCAGAATTGATTCACAAAATCAGGGGGTCTTAGCCTTTTTCCCCTCTGAGACCCCTGTCCTGTGTTACAAAAAATTCACAAACATGTAACACAGGTATTTTTTCTGTTTTGTCAGCGACAGAATGTATGTGTATTCTTACTGCCCAAGATCAGTGGGTTTTGTACATGAAGTGTGTGTGTTCCATTACCCTCAAAGTGATTGTAATAGTAAAAGCAATTCCAGCAGCAAGCTTTTGTGAATTTTAATATAAAGGTTTTTTATTATCTCACGGGCAGCATGGTGGCGCAGTGGTTAGCATTGCTGCCTCATGGCGCCGAGGTCCCAGGTTTGATCCCAGCTCTGGATCACTGTCTGTGTGAAGTTTGCACATTCTCCCCGTGTTTCTGCATGGGTTTCGCCCCACAACCCAAAGATGTAAATAAGGACATGGAGAGTCCACACCGAGTAGAAGAAGAAACAAAGTTTATTAACAAGAACAATATAAAGAAGACCCAATAGATCCCGACCGGCTTCTCCTCTGCTCGGTGCTTCACTTCCCAAGCTTTTTACACAGTGATTAACTGGATATCTCGCTCCTAGTGGGAGAGCTCATATTCTGCTAGGAGCACCAGGAAGACAAGAATTCCCTTGCGGGATATTAGGTCCCGTGCGGGTTTTTATATTCCTCCCTCCCAAAGTCTGAAGACCCCCTCGACAAGCGATGAGGCAGAGAAAGAAGAACAGGCAGAGGCCGTTGGGGCCTTTTCTGCTCTGGTAAATCCTCAATGAGCTGATGCGCTGGTGCGGTCAGCATATACCGTGCTGGCGAACGTCACCTGCGGCAGGAACGTCATGGTCGTCGATCGTTGGGAGGTAGCTGAATTACGGAGTTGGCATCTGAAACCTCAGACGTCTGAGTCTCAATCTCGGAGTCGGAAGACACCACTTCAGGCATGTCAGCATCGAGAGAGGCGGGGGGGGGGGGCGTCACAGCAGGCTGGTTCGGCAATGGAGCTGGATGATCCAGGGCAGGTCTCTTTCGAGGCCTTTCCCGAGGGAGCAACTTCTGCAAGTGATGATGATCCAGGTGTCATCTCATTACTTGCCATCGGACCCGCACGTGGTAAGAGACTGGTCCCATTTTGACGGCGACAATCCCAGAGAGCCAGCGAGCACCATCATTGATGTTACGAACGAGCACCATGTCATCTGGTGTGAAGTGTCGTAGAGGTCAACGTCAAACTGGGCAACACCATTGCATTTCTTGGTTACGGCGTACCTGTGGCAGTCGGTATTAGAGGTATGATGGTACCCTGTAATGTTGTAAGACCATTGGTGTAGGAGGTACTGTTTACATTGGTTAAGCCTACCTGCTGGTTCCACCCAGTTAGGCGGAGTATAAGAGCCCGTGTCTCCCCAGCAGCTGCCTCCTGTACCTACGCTGCTGGAGGAAACATAGATTATCATCGAATTTACAGTGCAGAAGGAGGCCATTCGGCCCATCGAGTCCACACCGGCTCTTGGAAAGAGCACCCTACCCAAGGTCAACACCTCCACCCTATCCCCATAACCCAGCAACCCCACCCAACACTAAGGGCAATTTTGGACACGAAGGGCAATTTATCATGGCCAATCCACCTAACCTGCACATCTTTGGACTGTGGGAGGAAACCGGAGCACCCGGAGGAAACCCACGCACACACGGGGAGGATGTGCAGACTCCGCACAGACAGTGACCCAAGCCGGAATCGAACCTGGGACCCTGGAGCTGTGAAGCAATTGTGCTATCCACAATGCTACCGTGCTGCCCACTCGATTAGTGTAATAAAGTCTTCAATTGTCTCCAATCTCGCTTCTGGAGTTATTGATCGAGCATCAATTTATTACACTAGATTTTAAAGAATGGAGCTCCGAATCAAGCCGGAGTGTCTGCAACTCAGCCCCCACGCGGCAAACTCAGCGGCAATCTTCAAGCACTGGCTGGCATGTTTCAATGGATATCTCAGGACAGCCACAATTACACCCGTGGAGGACCAGAAAATGCAAGTTCTGCAATCGAGGGTGAGCCCAGAGATCTACACTCTCATTGAGGACGCGGACGATTTCAAGGCCGCAATGAATCTCCTGAAAGGACACTATATTCGCCCTGTAAACCAGGTCTACGCCCGACATCTACTAGCGACGAGGCGAAAAATCCCTGGGGAATTGCTGGAGGAGTTCTACCGTGCGCTCCTAGTATTGGGGAGGAACTGTAACTGCCCGCAAGTTTCGGCCAGCGACCACACAGAACCTTTGACCCAGGACGCATTTTTTGCAGGTATGTTGTCCTCCCAAATCCGCCAGCGATTGCTGGAGAAAGAGACATTAGGCCTCAAGGAGGCACGGGCCCTTGCTAGCTCCCTGGACTTGGCCTCCTGAAACGCCCGCGCTTATGTCCCCGACCGCGCGGCAGCCCCTTGGGCAGCGTGGAACCCCCCCGCGACCGACTCCGATGCATCCCCCATCCACCCACAAGCCTGGGCTGCGAGACTGCCAGGCAACCCCAGGGGGCCCCGCTGATATTTTGCGGGCAAGCCAAGCACCCCCGACAGCGCTGTCCGACCCGCTCATCCCTCTGCAAAAAGATGTGGCAAAAAGGGCCACTTCGTGGCGGTATGCCAGGCCCGGGCGATCGCTGTGGTCTCCGGAGGCGAATCGGGACTGCCACCACAACCCTCTCCACGGGCCACGTGCGGCCAGCGGGCGCCGCCATCTTGACTGGATTCTCAGGACCCCGTCTCGGATGACCACACACCGCCCGAGGAGAACATCCAACTTCTGCCACGACTAGCCTCGGTGACCCTGGACCAGTCTCAGCCCCGAACACCCTCGACTGCAACGACAACCGTGCTCATCAATGGGCATGAAACATCCTGTCTGATCGACTCTGGGAGCACGGAGAGCTTCATACACCCCAACATGGTAAGGCGCTGTTCTCTCCCCGTTCACCCAGTTAACCAAAAAATCTCCCTGGCCTCCGGGTCTCATTCAGTGGAGATCAAGGGGTTTTGCATAGCGAACCTCACGGTCCAGGGAAGGGAGTTTAAAAATTACCGGCTCTACGTCCATCCCCACCTCTGCGCTGCCACACTCCTGGGGTTAGATTTTCAATGCAACCACCAAAGCTTAACCTTTAAATTCGGTGGCCCTATACCCCCTCTCACTGTCTGCAGCCTCGTGACCCTCAAGGTCGATCCGCCTTCCCTGTTTGCGAACCTCACCCCGGATTGCAAACCCGTCGCCACCAGGAGCAGACGGTACAGTGCCCAGGACCGGATCTTTATTAGGTTGGAGGTCCAGCGATTACTGAGGGAAGGTGTCATTGAGGCTAGCAACAGTCCCTGGAGAGCTCAAGTAGTGGTTATAAAGACCGGGGAGAAGCATAGGATGGTCATCGATTATAGCCAGACCATCAACAGGTATACGCAGCTTGACGCGTACCCTCTGCCCCGCATATCCGATCTGGTCAACAGGATCGCACAATACAAGGTCTTTTCCACGGTGGATCTAAAGTCTGCCTACCACCAGCTCCCCATCCGCCCTAGCGACCGCAAATACACTGCTTTCGAAGCAGATGGGCGGCTTTACCACTTCCTGAGGGTTCCCTTCGGTGTCACTAATGGAGTCTCGGTCTTCCAACAAGAGATGGACCGATTGGTTGACCGGTAAGGTTTGCGGCCACGTTTCCGTACCTCGATAATGTCACCACCTGTGGCCACGACCAGCAGGACCACAACACCAACCTCCGAAAATTCCTCCATACCGCAAAAATCCTTAATGTTACATATAACAAGGATAAATGCGTGTTCAGCACTGACCGTCTAGCCATCCTCGGCTACGTAGTGTATGATGGAGTTATAGGCCCAGACCCTGAACGCATGCGCCCCCTCATGGAGTTCCTCTCCCTCACTGCTCCAAGGCCCTGAAACGTGCCTAGGATTTTTCTCTTAATATGCCCAGTGGGTCCCCAACTGTGCGCACAAGGCCCGCCCGCTAATCCAATCCACGATTTTCCCCTGTCGACAGAGGTCCGCCAGGCCTTCAGCTGCATCAAAGAGGACATCGCAAAGGCCACGATGCACGCCATCGACGAGTCCCTCCCCTTCCAAGTCGAGAGCGACGCGTCCGACGTAGCTCTGGCGGCCACCCTCAACCAAGCGGGCAGACCCGTGGCCTTCTTCTCACGCACCCTCCACGCTTCAGAAATCCACCATTCCTCAGTTGAAAAGGAGGCCCAGGCCATAGTAGAAGCTGTGCGGCATTGGAGGCATTACCTGGCAGGCAGGAGATTCACTCTCCTCACTGATCAACGGTCGGTGGCTTTCATGTTCGATAATGCACAGCGGGGCAAGATAATGAACGACAAGACCTTACGGTGGAGGATCGAACTCTCCACCTACAACTATGAGATCTTATATCGTCCCGGGAAGCTATACGAGCCTCCTGATGTCCTATCCCGCGGCACATGTGCCAACGCACAAGTGGACCGCCTCCGAGCCCTCCACGAGGACCTCTGACACCCGGGGGTCACTCGATTCTTTCATTTTATTAAAACCCGCAACCTGCCCTACTCCATCGAGGAGGTCAGGACAGCCACCAGGAACTGCCAAATCTGCACGGAGTGCAAGCCGCACTTCTACAGGCCAGAGAAAGCGCACCTGATAAAGGCTTCCCGTCCCCTTGAACGCCTCAGTATAGAATGTGATTGATGAGTACTCCCGGTTCCCATTCGCCATTCCCTGCCCCGACATGACCACAGCCACCGTCATAAAAGCCCTCCACAGTATCTTTACGCTGTTCGGTTTCCCTGCCTACATATACAGCGATAGGGGGTCCTCCTTTATGAGCGATGAACTGCGTCAATTCCTGCTCAGCAAGGGCATTGCCTCGAGCAGGTCGAGCAGTTACAACCCCTGGGGAAACGGACAGGTAGAGAGGGAGAACGGAACTGTCTGGAAGACCGTCCTACTGGCCCTACGGTCCAGGAATCTCCCAGTCTCCCGCTGGCAGGAGGTCCTCCCATATGCCCTCCACTCCATCTGCCAACCCCGACCAACCAAACACCTCACAAACGTCTCCTTGTCTTCCCGAGGAAGTCCTCCTCCGGGACCTCGCTCCCAACCTGGCTGGCAGCTCCTGGACCCACCCTGTTCCGCAAACACGTGCGGGCGCACAAGTTGGACCCATTGGTCGAGAGGGTCCATCTCCTCCACGCTAACCCTCTATACGCCGACTGCCGACAGGATACGGCCTCCCTACGGGACCTGGATCGCCACGCACACCCCCACCACCAATCCCACCCTCCCTCCCACCGGCGCACCCCACAGCCGCCACCTTCCCAGGTGGATCGGTCCTCCCACCGGTCCCGTCTAGGGGTGATGAAGCTGCCGAAGAAGCCGAATCCACGCTCCCGGAGCCACAGATACCCGAGCCGGCACCTGCATCACCACCGAAGCTACGACGATCGCAGAGGACGATCAGGGCCTCGGATCGACTAATTGCTTCATTCTGAACTGTAAATAAATGTTGTAAATAGTTGCGATGTAATGAGGCAAAACCACTGTACTGATGTATACCAGGTAACTCCATAACCTTACCATCTACCACTGTGTAATGTGAGGCCACCACCCCCGCCGAACTCTTTTTTTTAACAGGGGGTGAATGTGGTTGTCGGTATTAGAGGTATTACGGTACCCTGTAATGCTGTAAGACCATTGGTGTACGAGGTACTGTTTTCATTGGTTAAGCCTGCCTGCTGGTTCCGCCCAGTTAGGCGGCGTATAAGAGCCCGTGTCTCCCCAGCAGCTGCCTTCTGTACCTGCGCTGCTGGGGGAAACATCTAGTACAATAAAGCCTTCAATTGTCTCCAATCTCGCTTCTGGAGTTATTGATCGAGCATCAGTACCTTTGCCCCGAAGTCTGGTGTGATCAAACTCAGTCGGGTGAGAAGCCTGTAACACATTAACAACTCAACCTGTTACCTGTTAGTAACTACCCTGTTACTGCATGTGGCATGGTTCAGTACGAAAATAAAAATCTTGCTAGTCTGATGTCCATAGAGCCAAACGTCTATTTCTTGAGCTCCCGTTTAACCATTTGCAAGGCCCTCTCTGCCAGGACATTCGATGCCAGATAGTATGGCGCAGTGCGGACATGGCGAATCCCATTGCTTTTTTTACAAAAGCGACAGAATCCTCGCTCGTAAAAGAGGCACCGTTATCGAGTACCTCAGGGATTCCATTCACAGAAAATGAATTGCGCAATTTCTTAACGGTCACCTGGCCGAAAAGGAGACGATCTGGTCATTATCACATCGCTGTCTGTGGGAGCTTGCTGTGTGTAAATCGGCTGCTGCATTTCCTACATTACAACAATGACTGCACTCCATTGGCTATGAGGAGTTTTGGGACGATGTGTTGTTGTGGAAGATGCTATTAAATGCAAGTCTTTCCTTTTTAATAGTAATACTGCTTGTGTGGAAGATAAACGCCAACAGGGGCTGGCCCTTTCCTGTGCTGTAATTATTGTGTATGTGAATCAAACTGGTCTTTTTTTGTGTGGTGTAGAACATGTGAACAGGGAGTCTATCAGCAGTACTCTTCATCATTTATCTTCACCTTTTCTCCTACCTGGTCATGGGTTTGGTTCCAAGGAACCATGAGAAATTATTTATAATAAGTATCACTTCATACTAAAACTTGTTAAATTTGCTCTTTCTATGCAAAAGCGAGTCGCATGAAAATAGATGTTATTTATGAGGGAATTGGTGCAGGAATATGCAGAAAGGGTTCTAAAATCCAAATGCTTTAAAGCAATCTGATAGTAGTTACTCTTTTGTCCACTGGTAACCTTGACTTGTTCTTGCTGTGGATGAATTGCCAGAGTGTTCGACAGAGTAATAAGTAAATGTTGAAATCAATGTGCTTGATAACCATCTCATACTGGATTTGAAAAAGGCAAGGACAATGCGGTCATTATCAATCTGATGACAGGAAAATGGACATGGTCAATGCAAGTTAAGGTCCCATTGGATAAATGATTGCAGCAGGCCATCGCAACAATGAGAGGATGTGAATTGAAATGACACCTGGTTGATCTCTATATATGAGGTACGCACTGAGATAGGTGACTGCCCCATTTTGGAATTTCCACAGAAATTACTTGGGAAGTGGGGTTGAGGGAATTTTTTTTTTTTTTCGTTCATGAGACGTGGGCATCGCAGGCCCCTTGAGGGGCGTTTAAGAGTCAACCACATTGCTGCGGGTCTGGAGTCACATGTAGGCCAGACCAGGTAAGGATGGCAGATTTCCTTCCCTAAAGGATATTAGTGAACCAAATATGGGTTTTACAATAATCAACTATGGTTTCATGGTCATCATCAGATTTTTTAATCCAAGACATTTATTGAATTCAAATTTCATCATCGGTAGTGGCAGGATTTGAACCTGGCACCCCAGAGTACTCTGATTACTATTCCAGTGACAATACCATGGAAGATGAGTGATGCGCGATCAATTACACTCAAGACAAAGTGATTTCATAACTGACGCCTTTAATCAGCTAGAACCTTTTCCCCAGCAGCTTCGATACAGAAAGTGAAGGCTGCTGGAACGGCACCATCTCTTATACCCTGCCTTCAGGGTGGAGCTACGTAACAACAGCCAATAGTAGACTCCTGGGTCTAACCAATGGGCATCAGCCTCTCAGGTACCGCAATACCTGGTACTACCACATTCACCCCCTGTTAAAAAAAGAGCACGGCGGGGGTGGTGGCCAGCGTTAATAGTCGCCTTTAGCATAGTATGACCAGGTATGGAGGTACCGTGATGTCGAGGATATGTACAAAGTGTTCATAGTGCAGCAATCAGTTGATCGGGCGGCCTGGTCGTCCTTCTGGAGTGTCTGGGATTCGGCGATGATGCTTTTTAAAAATATATATTTTATTAAAGTTTTCAAACACAATTTTTCCACTTTATAAATCAACATAAGAGATAACACAATAACTAATAAGTAACATTATTTAAATAAAATTGTGAACTGGCAAAGTAACAAAAAATAGTGCTCCCCCCCCCTTTCCCTCCCTCCCCCCCCTTCCCCCCTCTGGGCTGCTGCTGCTGACGATCTATTTTCCCTTAACGTTCCGCGAGATAGTCAAGGAACGGTTGCCACCTCCTGGAGAACCCCTGAACCGATCCTCTCAACGCAAACTTCATCCGTTCCAGTTTAATGAACCCTGACATATCGTTTATCCAGGCCTCCATGCCGGGGGTTTCGCTTCCTTCCACATGAGTAAGATCCTTCGCCGGGCTACCAGGGACGCAAAGGCCAGAATATCGGCCTCTTTCACCTCCTGCACTCCCGGCTCTTCCGCTACCCCAAATATAGCTAACCCCCAGCCTGGCTTGACCCGGACCTTCACCACCTTTGAAATCATTCTTGCCACTCCCCTCCAGTACACATCCAGTGCCGGACACAACCAGAACATGTGTGTGTGGTTCGCCGGGCTTCCCAAGCACCTCCCGCACCTGTCCTCCACTCCGAAGAACCTGCTCAGCCTTACTCCCGTCATGTGTGCTCTGTGTAGAACCTTGAATTGTAACAGGCTAAGCCTGGCACACGAGGAAGAGGAATTTACCCTACTTAGGGTATCCGCCCACAGACCCTCCTCAATCTCCTCCCCCAGCTCTTCTTCCCATTTTCCCTTCAGCTCCTCTACCAGCGCCTCCCCCTTGTCTCTCATCTCCTGATATACTTCGGACACTTTGCCCTCCCCGACCCATACCCCGGAAATCACTCTATCCTGGATCCACTGTGTCGGGAGCAGCGGAAATTCCCTCACCTGTTGCCTCGTGGACGCCCTCACTTGCATGTATCTAAAGAAATTCCCCGGGGGCAACTCATACTTTTCCTCCAGCACTCCCAGGCTCGCAAACTCCCCGTCAATAAACAAGTCTCTCAATCTCCTAATTCCTGCCCGATGCCAGCTCTGGAACCCTCCGTCCATCCTTCCTGGGACAAACCTATGGTTATTCCTGATCGGGGACCACACCGAGGCACCTGTCGCCCCCCTATGTCGCCTCCATTGCCCCCAGATCCTTAAGGTTGCCACCACCACTGGGTTCGTGGTATACCTTTTCGGGGAAAGCGGTAGCGGCGCCGTCACCAGCGCCTTTAGGCTCGTTCCTTTACAGGACGCCATCTCCAGCCTCTTCCACGCCGCCCCCTCTCCCTCCCTCATCCACTTGCAAACCATTGCCACATTGGCGGCCCAGTAATAGTCGTCCAGATTCGGCAACGCCAGTCCCCCTCTGTCCCTGCTACGCTGCAGGAACCCCCTCCTTACCCCCGGGGTCTTCCCTGCCCACACAAAACTCATAACACTCCTATCTATGTTCTTAAAAAAGGCCTTAGTGATCAAAATAGGGAGACATTGAAACACAAAAAGAAACTTGGGAGGACCATCATCTTGACCGCCTGCACTCTGCCCGCCAGTGAGAGCGGCAGCATATCCCACCTCTTGAAATCCTCCTCCATCTGCTCCACCAGCCGCGTCAGATTGAGTTTGTGTAGAGTTCCCCAGCTCTTGGCTACCTGAATCCCCAAATATCGGAAGCTCTTTCCACTCTCCTTAACGGCAGGGCGTCTATCCCTGATCCCCGGGGTGTACTATGAAAAGCTCACTCTTCGCCATATTAAGCCTATATCCCGAAAAATCTCCAAACTCCGTCAATATCTGCATAACCTCTGTCATCCCCTCCACAGGATCCGCCACATACAGCAGTAGGTCATCTACGTAGAGTGACACTCGGTGTTCCTCTCCCCCTCTAACCACCCCCCTCCATTTCCTAGAGTCTCTCAACGCTCTGGCCAGTGGCTCAATTGCCAGCGCGAACAGTAATGGGGACAGGGGACACCCCCGTCTTGTTCCCCTATGTAAACGAAAATACTCCGATCTCTGCCGATTTGTGACTACACTTGCCACTGGGGCCCCATAGAGGAGTTTGACCCAACTGACAAACCCCTCCCCGAACCCAAACCCCCTCAGCACCTCCCATAAATACTCCCACTCTACCCTATCGAATGCCTTCTCTGCATCCATCGCTGCCACTATCTCTGCCCCCCCCTCCACTGGGGGCATCATTATCACCCCCAACAGCCGTCGCACGTTGACATTCAATTGTCTCCCCTTTACAAACCCTGTCTGGTCTTCATGCACCACCCCCGGGTCACAATCCTCAATCCTCGTCGCTAGCACTTTTGCCAGCAACTTGGCGTCTACATTTCGGAGCGAGATAGGCCTATATGACCCGCATTGCAGCGGATCTTTATCTCGCTTCAGGATTAATGATATCATCGCCTCCGACATTGTCGGGGGTAGTAACACTTTCCCTGGCTTCGTTAAAGGTTCTCGCCAGCAGCGGGGCCAACAAGTCCACGTACTTCCTATAAAATTCCACCAGGAACCCGTCTGGTCCCGGGGCCTTCACTGCCTGCATGTTCCCCAGCCCTTTAGTCACCTCGTCCACCTCGATTGGCGCCCCCAGACCTGCCACCTCCTGCTCCTCCACCCTCGGGAACCTTAGTTGGTCCAGAAACTGTTGCATCCCCTCTTTCCCCTCCGGGGGTTGGGACCTATATAGCCTCTCATAAAAGGTCTTAAACACCTCATTTATCTTCCCTGCTCTCAGCTCCGTAGTTCCCGTTTCATCCCTAACTCCCCCTATTTCCCTCGCCGCTGTCCTCTTACGAAGCTGGTGGGCCAGCAGCCGGCTCGCCTTTTCCCCATACTCATATCGCATCCCCTGTGCCTTTCTCCACTGTGCCTCTGCCTTCCCTGTGGTCAGCAGGTCAAACTCCGCCTGAACTCTTCGCCTCTCTCTCTATAGTCCTTCGTCCGGGGCCTCCGCATATCTTTTATCCACACTCAAAATCTCCCCCACGAATCTCTCCCTTTCTTTGCCCTCTTTTTTCTCCTTGTAAGCCCTAATGGAGATCAACTCTCCCCTAACCACCGCCTTCAGCGCTTCCCATACTACCCCCACCTGGACCTCACCATCATCATTGGCCTCCAGGTACCTCTCAATACATCCCCGCACCCTTCCACAGACCCCCTCATCCGCCAATAGTCCCACATCCAGTCACCAGAGTGGGCACTGTTCCCTCTCCTCTCCCAGTTCCAGATCCACCCAGTGCAGGGCATGGTCTGAAACGGCTATGGCCGAATACTCCGTTCCTGCCACCCTCGAAATCAGTGCCCTGCTCAAAACAAAGAAATCTATCCGGGAGTATACCTTATGGACATGGGAGAAAAAGGAGAACTCTTTGGCCAACAGCCTGGCAAATCTCCACGGGTCCACTCCCCCCATTTGCTCCATAAACCCCCTGAGCACCTTGGCCGCTGCCGGCCTTCTTCTGGTCCTGGATCTAGACCGGTCTAGCCCTGGATCCAGCACAGTAGTGAAGTCCCCCCCCCCCATTACCAGGCTTCCCACCTCCAGGTCCGGGATACGTCCCAGCATCCGCTTCATAAATCCCGCGTCATTCCAGTTCGGGGCATATACATTTACCAGCACGACCTCCATTCCCTGCAATCTACCACTCACCATCACATATCTACCACCAATGTCCACCACTATATTCCTAGCCTTGAACGACACCCGTTTCCCCACCAATATCGCCACCCCTCTATTTTTTGCGTCCAACCCTGAGTGGAACACCTGTCCCACCCATCCTTTCCTTAACCTAACCTGATCCGCCACATTCAGATGCGTCTCCTGAAGCATGACCACGTCTGCCTTCAGTCCTTTTAAGTGCGCGAACAACCGGGCCCTCTTAATCGGCCCATTTAGGCCTCTCACATTCCACGTGATCAGCCGGATTGGGGGGCCCCCCCCCCTTGCCAACTAGCCATCCCCTATTCTGGGCCAGCCCCCCGTCCGGGTCCCGCGCACCCACCCATCCCCCAGGCGGCGCCTTCCCGTCCCGGCCACCTCTTCTCTTGCCAGCTCCCCCTTGCACTCAGCTTTCCCCCCCCCCCATCCACCGACTAGCCATCCCCTATTCTAGGCCAGTCCCCCGTCCAGGTCCCGCGCACCTGCCCATCCCCCAGGCGGCGCACTCCCGTCCCAACCACCTCTTCCCTTGCCAGCTCCCTCTCGCTCCCAGCAGCAGCAACCCAGTTGAGCCCCCCCCCCCCCCCCCCCCCCGCTAGATCCCCATCTAGCATGGTTACTCCCACCATGATGCTTCCGAAAGTCAGCTGACTCCAACTGACCCCGGCTTCCCCCGCTCTCTCCTTGACCCCCCCCCCCCCCCCCCCCCGTGTGTGTGGGACTCTCATCCTCCTTGTGCCTATCTTCCCGTCATCATCTCCCTAGCACGGGAAAAAACCCGCGCTTTCCTGGATCGGCCCCGCCCCCCATGGCGCAGCTCCCCCATTCCCCATCCCCCACCTCAGTCTCTTTTTCCACCGGCGCCCACATTTCTCAGTGTCCCCCCGTCAAGAAGAGAAAAAACCTCGTCTATCGTCCCGATACGGTGAACCTCCCATTCCCCAATTTACATTTCTTTCCATCAACATTGTCGTCTCCCCCACAGCATCAGTCTCTCAGTTCTGGTCCAGTTTCTCTTCTTGGATGAAGGTCCATGCCTCTTCCGACGTTTCAAAGTAGTAATGTTTATCTTGGTGCGTGACCCACAATCGCGCCGGCTGCAGCATTCCAAACTTTATTTTCTTCTTGTGAAGCACCGCCTTGGCCCGATTAAAGCTCGCTCTCCTTCTCGCCACCTCCGCGCTCCAGTCCTGATACACTCGTATCACCGCATTCTCCCACCTGCTACTCCGTACCTTCTTGGCCCAGCTCAAAACAGCCTCTCTGTCGGTGAAGCGGTGAAATCTCACCACTATCGCCCTTGGTGGTTCCCCAGCCTTTGGTCTCCTCACAAGGACCCGGTGAGCCCTTTCCACCTCCAGGGGGCCCGAGGGGGCCTCAGCTCCCATTAGCGAATGGAGCATCGTGCTCACATAAGCCCCAACGTCAGCTCCCTCCACTCCCTCGGGGAGACCCAGAATCCGGATGTTCTTTCTCCTCGAGCTGTTATCCAGGACTTCGAGCCTTTCGATACACCTCTTGTGTAGCGCCTCGTGCGTCTCCATTTTTACCGCTAGGCCCAGAATCTCATTCTCGTTCTCAGCTGCCTTCGCCTTCAGCCCACGGAGCTCTATCGCCTGGGCCTTTTGCGTTTCTTTTAGCCCTTCGATTGCCAATAACATCGGCGCCAGCACCTCCTTCTTTAATTCCTCCACACACCGTCGGAGGAATTCCTGCTGGTCCAGGCCCCAAGTCGTCTGTGCTCCATCCGTCGCCATCTTGCTTCTTCCTTCTCTGCTCTGCCGCTGCTCCAAAGGATCCTTCGCAATCTGGCCACTACCACCGATCCTTTCCATACACACCAGGGGGGACTCCTTACTTCGTCACCCCACACTGGGATTGGTCCAAACAAAGTTCCGTTGGGGCTCCCAAAAAGAGCCCAAAATTCCGTTAGAACAGGAGCTGCCGAAACGTGCGGCTTAGCAGTGCATCGCCGCAACTGGAAGTCCTTCGGCGGTGATTCTGACGAGGGTCCCGGCGGTTGCGACTCCGGGAGCGTGGTGTTGTCCTCCCTGGCAGCTTCGTCACCCCTAGGCGGCGCTGTAGGGGCAAAAGGTTGACAGGGAGGGGGGGCGCCTGTAGGGTGCGTCGGTGGGTGGTCAGGCCTAGGCAGGAGCGGCGGGAGTACTGACCCTCCAGTGAGGTGCTGTGGGGGAGGTGGGGGTGGGGGCAATGGTTCGGGTGCGTGTGGGGTTCCGGCGGGCGCCAGGTCCCGAAGGGAGACTGTGTCTTGCCGGCCGTCAGGGAATGCCACGTAGGCGTACTGGGGGTTAGCGTGCAGCAGGTGGACCCTCTCGACCAACGGGTCCAACTTGTGCGCCCGCACGTGCTTCCGAAGCAGGATGGGTCCGGGTGTCGCTAGCCAGGTTGGGAGCGAGGTCCCGGAGGAGGACTTCCTGGGGAAAACAAGGAGACGCTCATGAGGTGTCTGTGGTTGTACAGAGCAGCGACCGGATGGCGTGGAGGGCCATCGGGAGACCTCTTGCCAGCGGGAGACCGGGAGATTCCTGGACCGTAGGGCCAGTAGAACAGTCTTCCAGACCGTTCCGATCTCCCTCTCTACCTGTCCGTTACCCCGGGGGTTGTAACTGGTCGTCCTGCTCGAGGCGATGCCCCTGCTGAGCAGGAATTGACGCAGTTCGTCGCTCATAAAGGAGGACCCCCTATCACTGTGTATGTATGCGGGGAAACCGAACAGTGTAAAGATACCCTGGAGGGCCTTGATGACGGTGGTTGTGGTCATGTCTGGGCAGGGGATGGCGAATGGGAACCGGGAGTACTCATCAGTCACGTTCAGGAAATACGTGTTGCGGTCGGTGGAGGGGAGGGGGCCTTTGAAGTCCATGCTGAGGCATTCAAAGGGACGGGAAGCCTTTATCAGGTGCCCCCTCTCTGGCCGGTAGACGTGCAGTTTGCACTCCGCGCAGATTTGGCAGTCCCTGGTGACTGTCCTGACCTCCTCGATAGAGTAGGGCAGGTTGCGGGTCTTGACGAAATGGAAAAAATGAGTGACCCCCGGGTGGCAGAGGTCCTCGTGGAGGGATCGGAGGCGGTCCACTTGTGCAGTGGCACAAGTGCCGCGGGACAGGGCATCAGGAGGCTCGTTCAGCTTCCCCGGACGGTACAAGATCTCGTAGTTGAAGGTGGAGCGTTCTATCCTCCACCGCAAGATCTTGTCATTTTAAATCTTGCCCCGCTGTGCATTATCGAACATGAAGGCAACCGACCGTTGGTCAGTGAGGAGAGTGAATCTCCTGCCGGCCAGGTAATGCCTCCAATGTCTCACAGCTTCAACTATGGCTTGTGCCTCCTTTTCGACTGAGGAATGGCGAATTTCGGAAGCATGGAGGGTACGGGAGAAGAAGGCCACGGGCCTGCCCGCTTGATTGAGGGTGGCGGCCAGAGCTACGTCGGACGCATCGCTCTCGACCTGGAAGGGGAGGGACTCATCGATGGCGCGCATCGTGACCTTTGCAATGTCTGCTTTGATTCGGCTGAAGGCCTGGCGGGCCTCCGTCGACAGGGGGAAGGTTGTGGACTGGATCAGGGGTCGGGCTTTTTCTGCGTAATTGGGGACCCACTGTGCATAATAGCTGAAGAACCCGAGGCAGCGCTTCAGGGCCTTGGGGCAGTGAGGGAGGGGGATCTCCATAAGGGGGCGCATGCGCTCAGGGTCGGGGCCTATGACTCCACTTCGTACTACGTAGCCTAGAATGGCTAGACGGTCGGTGCTAAACACGCATCTATCCTTATTGTATGTCAGATTAAGGATTTTCGCGGTCTGGAGGAATTTGCGGAGGTTGGTGTCGGGGTCCTGCTGGTCATGGCCGCAGATGGTGACGTTATCCAGATACTGGAATGTTGCGCGTAAGCCGTACCGGTCAACCATTCGGTCCATCTCTCGCTGGAAGACCGAGACCCCATTAGTGACACCAAAGGGAACTCTTAAAAATTGATAGAGCCGCTCATCTGCTTTGAAGGTAGTGTACTTGCGGTCACTAGTGCGGAGGGGTAGCTGGTGGTAGGCGGACTTGAGGTCCACCGTGGAGAAGACCTTGTATGAGGCGATCCTGTTTACCAGGTCGGCTATACGGGGCAGAGGGTACGCATCGAGCTGCGTAAACCTGTTGATGGTCTGGCTGTAGTCTATGACCATCCTATGCTTCTCCCCGGTCTTTACCACCACTACTTGAGCTCTCCAGGGACTGTTGCTCGCTTCGATGACCCCTTCCCCCAGCAGCCTTTGGACCTCTGACCTGATGAAGGTCCGGTCCTGGGCACTGTATCATCTGCTCCTGGTGGCGACAGGTTTGCAATCCGGGATGAGGTTCGCAAACAGGGAAGGCGGGTCGACTTTAAGGGTCACGCGGCCGCAGACAGTAAGGGGAGGTATAGGGCCGCCGAATTTAAAAGTCAGGCTTTGCAAATGGCACTGGAAGTCCAGCCCCAGGAGGGTGGCCGCGCAGAGGTGCGGCAGGACGTACCGGCGGAAATTGTTGAATTTCCTGCCTTGGACAATGAGGTTCGCTAGGCACGACCCCTTTATCTCCACTGAGTGTGACCCGGAAGCCAGGGAGATCCTTTGATTTACAGGGTGGGTTACAAGTGAACAGCGCCTTACCATGTCGGGGTGAACAAAGCTTTCCGTGCTCCCAGAGTCAATCAGGCACGACGTCTCGTGGCCATTGATTAGGACCGTCGTTGTGGATGTTCCAAGCGTTGGGGTCGACTTTGGTCCAGTGTCACCGAGGCCAGATGAAGCAATTGCGAGTTCTGGTCGGGCAGCGTGTAGTCTGCCGTGCTGGGGGCCTGGGGCCTCATCCAAGATGGCGTCACCCATGGGTCGCACATGGTGTTCGGGGATGAAGAAGATGGCGGCGGCGATGGACAAAATGGCGGCACCCACCCCTCCAGCGTGGAGTCTGGGGGGCAAGATGGCCGCGCCCGTGGGTCGCATGTGGCCCTGGGATAGGGGGGTGGCGGTGAGCGCTGGCTGGTCGGGGCCTGAAGGGGATTGCCGCGGCGGTCCATAGTCGCTGGAGACCGCGGCCACGGCACGGGCCTGGCAGGCCCCCACAAAGTGGCCCTTCCTGCCGCACCCTTTGCAGGCGGCGGTGCGGGCCGGGCAGCGCGGGCGGGGATGGTTCGTCTGCCCACAGAAGAAACAGCGGGGCCCGGCGGCGTTAGCGGGCCGTCTCACAGCGCAGGCTTGCGGGGTCAGGGGAAAGGTCTGAGGGGCTGCGCTACGGGGTGCCACGCAGCCCAAGGGGCTGCCACGCGATCGGGTGCAAAGGACAGCGCATTTTTGTAGGCAACGTCCATGGACCCTGCCGGGGCCCGTGCCTCTCTAAGTCCCAGAGTGTCCCTTTCTAGGAGTCTTCGGCGGATATCGGGGGAGCTCATACCTGCCACGAAAGCATCCCTGATTAAAAGTTCCGTGTGCTCGCTCCCCGAAACTTGCGGGCAGCCACAGTTTTGACCCCGCACCAGTAGCGCCTGGTAGAAATCTTCCAACGTTTCTTCGGGGCTTTGCCGCCTAGACGCAAGCAGGTGACGAGCGTAGACCTGGTTTACAGGGCGGATATAATGTCCTTCTAGCAGTTCGATAGCGGCAGCATAGTTCTCCGCCTCCTCCATAAGGGGGTAGAACCCAGGGCTGACCCGGGAGCGCAGGAGATGCATCTTCTGTCCTTCCGTGGGGGTGCCTCCGGCCGTGTCGAGGTAGCCCTTAAAGCACGCCAGCCAGTGTTTAAAAATAGCAGCAGAGTTATCCGCATGGGGGCTGAGCTTCCGGTTTGATGCGGAGATCCATCCTTCCAACTTAAGTTGTAGCAGATTAAATTGATGCGCAATCAATTACACTGAAGACGAAGTGATTTCATAACTGAAGGCTTTAATCTGCTAGAACCTTTTCCCCAGCAGCTTCGGTACAGAAAGTGAAGGCTGCTGGGATGGCACCATCTCTTATACCCTGCCTTCAGGGCGGAGCTACGTAATACAGCCAATGGTAGACTCCTGGGTCTAACCAATGGGCATCAGCCTCTCAGGTACCACAATACCTCGTACTACCACATTGAGTTACTTGTTTTTTAATAAATTTAGAGTACCCAATTATTTTTTTTCCAATTAAGGGGCAATTTAGCATGTCTCTGTTGCTCTCTTTGCTGCTGTGTCCAGAGCTGTTGGTTGCTGAATTGCCTGGATGAAGGAGAAAGGAGAGAGGGAGGATGACATTTGCTGCTGCCTGGTTTATCTGAAGCTCACCGGATGTTACAGGGAGCTGCAAGAGAGGCAAAGCAGTCTTCACAGGTGAAGGTTTGGCCTGGCATGGAGTGGATAGAATTCCAGCCTGGGACTGGATTTACACACTGCCTGCCTGCCTCCCTGCATTTCCAGAACCTGCAGCAGAAGGAGAGGAGGCGGGGCCAGGACAGTTTGCTGCCTGTTCCATCTACAGGGCCCTTGGAGCTGGGACTGTTTGTTGTTTGCTGCCTGTTTCACCTACAGAGCCCTCGGGCCTAAGGCCTCCCAGCAAACAGGAGGTTTCTGCAACACTTAGTAGGGGACGAAGAGGAGGAGAAGGTTGGTGCAACTGGACGGTATGGAGGGCCGTCCAGCTGACCCTACGGTCCAGAAACCTCCCGGCCTCCCGCTGGCAAGAGGTCCTCCCTGATGCACTACACTCCATTCGCTCGTTACTCTGCACTGCCACTAACAATACACCGCACAAACGTCTTTTTGCCTTCCCAGGAAGTCCACATCTGGGGTGTCGCTCCCGACTTGGCTCACAGCTCCGGGAACCGTGCTTCGCCGTAAACATGTGCGACTCCGCAAGGCCAACCCGTTGGTGGAGAGGGTGCACTTGCTCCACCCAAACCCCCAGTACGCCTACGTGGCGTTCCCCGACGGCCGCCAGGATACTGTCTCCCTCAGGGAACTGGCACCAGCAGGTTCCACCCCCACACCACCCCCGCCGCCCCCGGCGCCACCCTCCCCTCCCCCATCGCTCGCAACACCACCCCTACCAGGACCGTCCGTCCTCCCCCTGCCCACGCCCGATGATGAAGAGGATTTCGGCACGCTCCCGGAGTCACCTTCGACCAGGTCAGCACCAACATCGCCGTCACCACTTCGTCGCTCCCAAAGGACCATCAAGGCCCCGGACTGGCTGAACCTCTGACCGGTCCATCGGACGTCAAAGGACATTTGTTTCGCTTTGTAAATATTAAAATCATTATTGTATATAGTTATCCACCACCCCGCCGGACTCAATTTTAACAGGGGGTGAATGTGGTAAACCACTGTTCTGTTGTACTTATATTAGAGGATGTACGGTAGAACCTGCACTACAGGTTCACCTGGGCCCCTGCCTGCTGGCTCCGCCCAGGAGGTAGGGTATAAATATGCGTGTTATCCTGCTCGCAGCCATTTCGCCAGCTGCTGTGGGAGGCCACACATCTGATAGCAATAAATGTTTGGATTCAACTTTCGTCTTTAGTCAAATTGATCGTGCCTCAGGCTGAAGACTTCTTTAAACCAGCGTCACTTACCTCAGTGTGGTGACCGAGGGTGGGAGCACGGACTGTTTTTTATTTGCTGGGCCCCCTCCTGGGCTGAAGGTCCCCAATCCTCCCACCCTCCAGCTTCACCCGGAGTCTCAGGAGTCTCGCAGCTCGGGCACCATTCCATCTACGGTGCCCCACCCTCCAGTGTTGCTGACCTCCTCCAACAGTGCTCCTTCTTCTCTCTTCTCTTACCTGCTTTGCTCCCCTGTATACCTTCCAAGGGGGAGAAGACATGATTCCACCTCGCTCGTCCCCTGACAATCCCCTCTCCACTATTTATTTCGCCAATTCAATTCCAACGTGACAAAGCCCACATTGGGGTGGGCGTGGCACTTGCCCTGATGGCCTCGCCGCCTACGCCAGTGGCGGGGCCGACCAGAGCCACCTATGCGGGGGTGGTAGCCTCCTCGGCCTCCGCTGCTCCCGCAGCCCCGCCACCTTTCCGGTTGCTGACCCAAAAGCTGGGCGTAAAGTGCTACGGTCACCCCACCGTCACCATAGAGGCGTGTGCTCGCGCGATGGCGGGGGTGGGGTCTACATGAGTCACCTAACCTCACATTAGGCGGGGTGGCTATCTTGTTGGCCCCACATTTTCAGCCGGAGATCTTGGGGGTCAAGGAGCCAGTGCCAGGCCGGTTGCTGCACTTGACGGTCCGCGAGGGGGTCGGGGTAATCTGCCAGCAGCAGATGACTTTCTTCAAACAAGTGTCCACTCATCTTGGCACCATCGCCGCGGGCAAGTGCATCGTCCTGGGGAGGGGATTTTAATTGCCCCCTTGGGACAAAGGACCGCCTTGGTACCCAGTGCGGCTCTCGTGCGGTGGTGAAGTTAAGGAACCTGGTCGGGTTCTTTGACTTGGTGGACGTCTGGCGGACTCTCCATCCTGACTCCAGCGTCTTCACGTTTGTGAGGCCTGGGGTCGGAGCGTCCAGAATCGACTGCCTCTACATTTCAAGGGTGTACCTGCCCCGTATCCTGACGGCCTCTGTGCAGCAGGTGCCGTGCTCAGACCACCGTCTCGTGTGGGCGGGGCTCGCCCTGTCTCACGCTCAGTCGCGGTCCGCGTACTGGCATTTTAACAACCTGCTGCTGGAGGACGAGCGGTTCCTGGGCTTGTTTCATCACTTCTGGACAGGCTGGAGAAGGAAGCGGAGAGGCTTTCCCTTCTTGAGGCTATGGTGGGACATGGGCAAGACTCACGTGCGTACCTTCTGTCAGGAGTATGCGAGGGGGTCGACAAAGAGGCTGAAATCCAGGGTCGAGGAGTTGGAAAAGGAGGTGCTCGACCTGGAGTCAGGTCTCGGTCAGCCCGATGAAGACCCGGCCCTGCAGCTGGTGTACAGAGAGAAGAAGGGCGCGCTGCAGTACCTGCAACTGGTCGGGTCCCAGGGCGCGTATGTGAGGTCGCGGATCCAGATCCTTATGGACATGGGCCGCAGCTCCCCCTTCTTCTACTCGCTTGGAAAAAGGCGCGGGGTCCGTCAGCAGCTCCTTACGCTGCTGGCCGACGACGGGTCCCTCGTCTCGGATCCAGAGGAGGTTCGGGCCCAAATCCGAAGCTTCTACAGCGCTCTCTTCTCTCCGGATCCATCCAGCGAGGATGCTTGCAGAGTTTTGTGGGAGGACCTGCTGCAGGTCGGCCCGGAGGGTGCCGGTAGGCTTGATACCCCTATAAGCCTGGGGGAGCTGACCAGCACCTTCGACAGCCTGTCCAGGGACAAAACCCCAGGGCTGGGCGGGCTGACCGTGGAGTTCTTCAGGGCGTTTTGGGATTTCCTGGGGATCGACTATGCGGGGGTCCTGGGGGAAAGTATCGCAACCGGAGAGATGCCCCTCTCAAGGCACAGAGCCACCATTATCTTACTGCCAAAGAGGAGGGATCTCCGCCACCTTAAAAACTGGCATCCGGTCTCCATCCTCAGCACGGATTACAAGATTTTCGCTAAGACAATGAGTTTGCGCCTTGGCACCGTGCTGGACCACATGATCCATCCTGACCAGTCCTACACCGTCCCAGGCCGCACAATCCATGACAACATTCATCTGGTCCGGGACCTGGTCTATCATTCCCAGAGGGCTGGTGTGTCGAGCGCCTTCCTGTCTCTTGATCAGGAGAATGCGTTCGACAGGGTGGATCACAAATATTTATTCGGGACTCTGCAAGCATTCGGGTTTGGGACGCAATTTGTCCCCGGATCCGACTTCTGTACACTGCCGCAGAGTGTCTCGTTAAGGTTAACGGGGCTCTGACAGCGCCCCTTCGCTTTGAGAGAGGAATGCCTCAGGGCTGCCCTTTGTCTGGCCAACTTTATTCTATTTGCGTGGAGCCTTTCCTGCGCCTCCTGCGGAGGAGGCTGTCGGGACTGCTTCTGCGCGGGCCGAGCATTGGGGTGGTCCTTTCGGCTTAAGCTGATGGCGTACTCCTCATGTTCACTGATCCTGCTGACCTGCGGAGGATGCGAGAGTGCCAGGCTGTGTACTCCGACGCGTCCTCTGCCAGGATCAACTGGGCCAAATGTTCCGGACTCCTGGTCAGTCCGTGGCAGACGGACCCCTCCCAGAGGAGCTCAGGCCTTTCATCTGGAGCAGGACCAGCCTCCTCTATTTGGCAGTCCATCTTTGCGCTGAGGAATCCTGGCCGGCTAACTGGCAGGAGCTGGAGACCGCTCGCTTGAGACGCTGGACAGGACTGCTCCGAGTGCTGTCCCATCATACACCAGCTGATAGCCTCCATGTTGTGGTACCGGCTGGTCACTTTGACCCCTCCGCCTGACTTTGGCAAAAAGATCCAGAGAATGCTTGTTGCCACACTCCAGCGCCTGTTCGGGTACACTGAGGGAGAATTCAGAATGTCCAATTCACCTAACAGGCTCGACTTTCGGGACTTCTGGGAGGAAACCGGAGCACCCAAATCAAACCCATACAGACATGGGGAGAATGTGCAAACTCACAGACACAATCATAGAATTTACAATGCAGAAAGAGGTAATTCGACCCATCGAGTCTGCACTGGCCCTTGGAATGAGCACACTACTTGAGCCCATACCTCCACTGTACCCTCGGACTCCATCAGGATGGTGACCTGGGGCCGGGGTCGAACCCGGGTCCTCGGCGCCGTGAGGCACCAGTGCTAACCACAAGCCACAGTGCCGCCCCAGTTTCAGGGCGACATGGTAGCACAGTGGTTAGCACTGTTGCTTCACACCGGCAGGGTCCCAGGTTCAATTCCCGGCTTGGGTCACTGTCTGTGCAGAGTCTGCATGTTCTCCCCGTGTCTGCGTGGGTTTCCTCCGGGTGCTCCGGTTTCCTCCCCCAAGTCCCGAAAGACGTGCTTGTTAGGTGAATTGGACATTCTGAATTCTCCCTCAGTGTACCCGAACAGGCGCTGGAGTGTGGCGACTAGGGACTTTTCACAGTAACCTCATCGCAATGTTATTGTAAGCCTATTTGTGACAATAATAAACATTGTTATATTTTTGCACATGCATAGTTAAAACAGTTGAAATATTGCCCAGATAATACTCCTGCAAAGAAGAACGGAAGAATATTTAATTAAAAATATTTCATCATGTTCCAGATGCATTGCATTGTGGAGCAATACTTTCTTTTCTTTTTAAATTTAGAGTACCCAATTACTTTTTTTCCCAATTAAGGGGCAATTTAGCGTGGCCAATCCACCTAACCAGCACATCTTTGGGTCATGGGGTGAAACCCACGCAGACACGGGGAGAATGTGCAAACTCCACAAGGACAGTGACCCAGGGCCGGGATTCGAACCCGGGTCCTCAGCGCCGCTGTCCCAGTGCTGACCACTGAGCCACCGTGCTGGCCTGTGGAGCAATATTTTCTGACACAAATCATCGTGGCGGGATTTGAGGGTACAGAACTGGCCCTACAAACTTTCTAACCCAAATTCTAATGCTAATATTGCACTGCACTGAGTAGAAAAGAATGATCACAGCAAATCAAATACATGCTCTTCAGGGGAGAAGGTCTGCTGTCTTTATCCTGTCTGGCCAATTATGTGACTTCAGTGTGGTTCACCATGATCTGAAGTGGCTTAGCAAGCAACTCAGTTGTGTCAAACCTCTAAATAAAGGGACAGAAGAATAAAATGGACAGACTGCTCGACCTCGATCTATGTATTGGATTGGGACAAACAAAGGAACACACAGTTGAACTCTCTACCGAACAACACTGGAGAAATGCCTTCACCATACAACTGCAGTGGTTCAAGGAAGTGGTTCACCATCACCCTCTGAAGGGCAACCCCTTCTCGGCAATACATGTAGGTCCTTTTAACAAAGCTATAACCCAAGAATTAAAATAATTAAATCAGGTATAGACCCCCGGAGGAGGAGCTGACTGGGATGGTAGGAGGTAGACCAAGAAAATAGGACCATAAGACATAGGAGCAGAATTAGGTCACTCGGCCCATCGAGTCTGCTCCGCCACTCAATCATGGCTGATATTTTTCTCATCCTCATTCTCCTGCCTTCAGCCATCTCGGCCTCAATATTCAATAAGATCCCCCCTCATCCTTCTAAACTCCAACAAGTACAGACCAAGAGTCCTCAACCGCTCCTCATACCACAAGGTCTTCATTCCAGGGTGAGGCACGATCAATTGGACAAAGACGATAGTTGAATCCAACTGAGGCTTTATTGCTATCAGATGTGTGGCCTCCCACAGCAGCTGGCGAAATGGCTGCTAGCTGGAGGACATGCATATTTATACCCCGCCTCCTGGGCGGAGCCAGCAGGCAGGGACTACCGGCGAACCTGTAGTACAGCTCCTACCGTACAATACCTAATACAGGTGCAACAGTGGTTTACCACATTCACCCCCTGTCAAAAATTGAGTTCGGCGGGGGTGCTGGATAACTACATACAACAATGTGTTCATATTTACAAGATTTGAGCAAGCAAATGTCCTTTGATGGCCGGTGGACAGGTCAGAAGTTTAGCCGGTCCGGGGCCTTGATGTTCCTCTGGGAGTGACGCAGTGGTGTCGGCGATGTTGGTGCTGATCTGGTCGATGGTGACTCTGGGAGCGTGCCGAAATCCTCTTCTGGCGTGGGCAGAGGGAGGACGGACGGTCCTGGGGGGAGGGGGGGGGTGCTGTTGTGAGCGACGGGGGAGGGGAGAGTGGCGCCGGGGGCGAAGAGGGTGGTGTGGGGGTGGAGCCGGCTGGTGCCAGGTCCCTGAGGGAGACAGTACCTGGTGGCCGTCAGGGTACGCCACGTAGGCGTTTGGGGGTTTGCGTGGAGCAAGTGCAGCCTCTCCACCAACGGGTCTGCCTTGTGGAGCCACACATGTTTACGGAGAAGCACGGTTCCTGGAGCTGTGAGCCAAGTTGGGAGTGACGCCCCGGATGTGGACTTCCGTATCTGGGTGTATGAAGCTTTTGGTGTTCCCGGAGTCCAGCAGGCAGGAGGTTACATGTCCGTCGACTTTCACGCTGGTGGATGCGTTGGTCAGGTTATGCGGACGAGACTGGTCGATTGACATGGAGGCGAGTCTTTGTTGGTCGTCGGGTAATGGGGCGGCTGGTGAGCCCGGGTCCTGGAACGCTGGTGGTGCCCATGTGCTGAGGGGTAGACAAGATGGCGGCGCCCGAAGATCTTGAGGGTTACAAAATGGCGGCGCCCATGGAACGCACGTTGCGGGGGTGGAACAAGATGGCGGCGCCCATGAAACACACGTGTTGTGCGGAGGGGAAGATAGCGGCGCCAGCTGGCCGCACGTGGTCTGAGGGGAGGGATGGTGGCGCGCATTGTCCGTGACCACAGGGGGTGGGGGCAATAGCGGCTACTGAGTGGGCCTGGCACACCGCGGTGAATTGGCCCTTCTTCCCGCAGGCTTTACAAAGGGCAGCACGGGCCGGGCAGCGTTGGCGGGGCTGCTTCTGTTGGCTGCAAAAATAGAATCGGGACCTCCCAGGGTTCGCTGGCTGGCGTGCAGCGCAGGCGTATTGGGTGGGCAGTGCCCCCGCTGGGGCGGCTGTCTGTGGGGCCACGGAGCGTAAGAGGGGTGGGCCGCGCGGCTGGGGGCGTAGGACTGGACATTGCGCAGGGCAACCATCATGGAGAGCGCTAGCGTTTTAGTCTCTGCGAGGTCGCGCGTGGCCCCTTCTAGGAATCGCTGGCGTATGAGATCTGACCCAATTCCAGTCACAAAAGCGTCCCGCATAAGGAGGTCTGAGTGTTCCTTGGCCGTAACGGCCTGACAGTCACAGTCCCGGACTAGTGGGATTAGGGCCCGCCAGAAGTCTATGGACTCACCAGGGAGTTGAGAGCAAGTGGCAAGTGCGTGCCTGGTGAAGAGCGTGTTCGTTTTCTGTGCGTAGTTGTCCTTGAGTAGAGTCATGGCTTCGGCATAATTCGGCGCGTCCTGGATTAACGGAAAGACTTTGGAGCTCAACCTGGAATATAAAATCTGAATCTTCTGAGCCTCTGGAACAGGGGTCGCGCCGCGTTGATATACGCTTCGAAGCACGCTAGCCAGTGCTGGAAGTCCTTTCTGGCATCGCTTGAGTGAGGATCCAGCTGCAGGCGATCCGGTTTGATACGGAGGTCCATCCTTAGAAACTGATAGCAATGAATTGAGGCACGATCAATTGGACAAAGACGATAGTTGAATCCAACTGAGGCTTTATTGCTATCAGATGTGTGGCCTCCAACAGCAGCTGGCGAAATGGCTGCTAGCTGGAGAACATGCATATTTATACCCCGCCTCCTGGGCGGAGCCAGCAGGCAGGGACTACCGGCGAACCTGTAGTACAGGTCCTACCGTACATCACCTAATACAGGTTCAAAAGTGATTTACCACACAGGGTTCATTCTTGTGAACCTCCTCTGGACTCTTTCCAAGGCCAACACATCCTTCCTTAGATATGGGGCACAAAACTGCTCACAATACAAAACATTGGAATAATCAGATTTCGAGCTAACAAATGCAAGCATGCGGCTTTAAGGTACAGATAGGATGAGGTATGGCCGTAGGTGGGCAGTGTTATATTTGTGGAGATAGCTATCTGTGACGGAGTGTACATACAATTGAAAGATCATATTGAGGTTGCCAACGTATGCATTCATCACAAAAATGTTGACAGGGAACACAGGCAGTCATAAGATATTTAATGTATCAGTTGATCTCCTAGGACAAGGAAGTTAGATTTATATAGTTTTGATAATCACAATATAGTGCGACAAAAAAATGTAAAGTCAATTGGACTCAGATTTTTTAGTAGGTTATAGATGACCAATCAATGAGGAGTCAAGACCAGTTATAGTCCAAGGTTTTAACCAATAAATGGGTGGGTTTGGGTTGAATGGTGATTAATTTAAAAACATTTTTTTTTAAGAGTACCCAATTTATTTTTTTCCAATTAAGGAGCAATTTAGCATGGCCAATCCACCTAGCTTGCATATCTTTGGGTTGTTGGAGCGAAACCCATGCAAACACGGGGAGAATGTGCAAACTCCACACGGACAGTGACCCAGAGCCGTGATCAAACCTGGGATCTCGGCGCCGTAAGGCAGCAGTGCTAACCACTGCGCCACCGTGCCGCCCTCGAGTGGGGATTAATGTTTTATAATTCAGATTCTTGATCCAATCCCTTGATCCAAAGCTTTTTCCAAGAGTGGGGGTGTCAATTACAAGTGTCACGATTTCAAGGTGAGAGGGGGAACGTTTAAGGGAGATGTGCCTGGAATTTTTTACGCAGAGGGTGGTGGGTGCCTGGAACGCTTTGCCAGTGGAGGTGGTAGAGGCGGGCACAATAACATCATTTAAGATGCATCTAGACAGATATATGAACGGGCGGGGAACAGAGGGAAGGAGATCCTTGGAAAATAGAAGACAGGTTTAGATAAAGGATCTGGATCGGCGCAGGCTGGGAGGGCGAAGGGCCTGTTCCTGTGCTGTAATTTTCTTTGTTTTTGTTCTTAATCCCAACCTACCCAATTCTGATTTTAACTGAGGTCAGGATGTGGTTGAGGGGTTGAGGGTGGAGCGACAAAACCAATCCAAGGAGGTGTGTTGCTGCTTTAAATATGATAATGAGATTCTGAGCCTCATTAGAGGTTCTGGTCCTCACAGACCGCATGGTTCGGTTGGAGCAGCAGTTGGATGCACTTAGGAGCGTGCAGGTGGCGGAAAGCGTCATAGATGGTTTAGGGGCTGGTTTAGCACACTGGGCTAAATCGCTGGCTTTTAAAGCAGACCAAGGCAGGCCAGCAGCACGGTTCGATTCCCGTACCAGCCTTCCCGAACAGGCGCCGGACTGTGGCGACTAGGGGCTTTTCACAGTAACTTCATTGAAGCCTACTAGTGACAATAAGCGATTTTCATTTCATTTCATTTCATAGATAGCAGTTATATAAATGTGGTCACACCCAAGATGCAGGCAGAGAGATGGGTGACCACCAGAAAGGGCAGGCAGTCAGTGCAGGAATCCCCTGTGGTTGTCCCCCTCTCGAACAGGTATACCGCTTTGGATACTGTTGGGGGGAATAGCCTATCAGGGGAAAACAGCAGCAGCCAGAGCAGTGGCACCACGGCTGGCTCTGATGTTCAGAAGGGAGGGTCTAAGTGCAGAAGAGCGATAGTCATAGGGGACTCTATAGTCAGGGGCACAGATAGGCACTTCTGTGGACGTGAAAGAGACTCCAGGATGGTATGTTGCCTCCCTGGTGCCAGGGTCCAGAATGTCTCAGAACGGGTAGCAGGCATCCTGAATGAGGAGGGCAAACAGGCAGAGGTTGTTGTACATATTCATAGAATCTACTGTGTAGAAGGAGGCCATTCGGCCCATCGAGTCTGCACCGGCTCTTGGAAAGAGCACCCTACCCAAGGTCCACACCTCCACCCTATCCCCATAACCAAGTAACCCCACCCAACACTAAGGGCAATTTTGGACACTATGGGCAATTTAGCATGGCCAATCCACCTAACCCGCACATCTTTGGACTGTGGGAGGAAACCGGAGCACCCGGAGGAAACCCACGCACACACGGGGAGGATGTGCAGACTCCGCACAGACAGTGACCCAAGCCGGAATCGAACCTGGGACCCTGGAGCTGTTAAGCATTTGTGCTATCCACAATGCTACCGTGCTGCTATTTGCTGATACCGTGCTGATATTGGTACTAACAACATAGGCAGGAAGGGGCATGAGGTCCTGCAGCAGGAGTTCAGGGAGCTAGGCAGAAAGTTAAAAGACAGGATCTCTTGGGTTGTAATCTTGGGATTACTCCCTGTGCCACGTGCCAGTGAGGCTAGAAATAGGAAAATAGAGCAGCTAAACACGTGGCTAAACAGCTGGTGTAGGAGGGAAGATTTCCGTTATCTGGACCACTGGGAGCTCCTCCGGGGCAGGTGTGACCTGTATAAGAAGGACGGTTTGCATCTAAATTGGAGAGGCATAAATATCCTGGCCGCGAGGTTTGCTAGTGTCACACGGGAGGGTTTAAATTAGTATGGTGGGGGGTGGGCACCAGAGCAATAGGTCAAAAGGTGAAAGCATTGAGGGAGAACTAGGGAATAGGACAAGTATGGCTCTGAGGCAGAGCAGGCAGGTAGAAGTTGCTGAACACAACGGGTCTGGTGGCTTTAAGTGCATATGCTTTAATGCAAGAAGTATTACGGGTAAGGCAGATGAACTTAGAGCTTGGTTTAGTACTTGGAGCTATGATGTTGTTGTCATTACAGAGACCTAGTTGAGGGAAGGACAGGATTGACAGCTAAACATTCCAGGATTTAGATGTTTCAGGCAGGATAGAGGATGATGTAAAAGGGGTGGCAGAGTTGCGCTACTGGTTAGGGAGAATATCACAGCTGTACTGCGGGAGGACACCTCAGAGGGCAGCAAGGCTATATGGTTAGAGATCAGGAACAAGAAGGGTGCAGTCACAATGTTGGGGGTTTACTACAGGCCTCCAAACAGCCAATGGGAGATAGAGGAGCAGATAGTTAGACAGATTTTGGAAAAGAGAAAAACAACAGGGTTGTTGTGATGGGAGACTTCAACTTTCCCAATATTGAATGGGACTCACTTAGTGCCAGGGGCTTAGACAGGGCAGAGTTTGTAAGGAGCATCCAGGAGGGCTTCTTAAAACAATATGTAGACAGTCCAACTATGGAAGGGGCAGTACTGGACCTGGTATTGGGGAATGAGCCCGGCCAGGTGGTAGAAGTTTCAGTAGGGGAGCATTTCGGGAACAGTGACCACAATTGAGTAAGTTTTAAAGTGCTGGTGGACAAGGATAAGAGTGGTTGTAGGGTGAATGTGCTAAATTGGGGGAAGGCTAATTATAACAATATTAGGCGGGAACTGAAGAACCTAGATTGGGGGTGGATGTTTGAGGGTAAATCAACATCTGACATGTGGGAGGCTTTCAAGTGTCAGTTGAAAGGAATTCAGGACCGGCATATTCCTGTGAGGAAGAAGGATAAATACGACAAATTTCGGGTACCTTCAATAATGAGAGATATTGTCGGACTTGTCAAAAAGAAAAAGGAGGCATTTTTCAGGGCTAAAAGGCTGGGAACAGCCTGGGAACAGACTGGGAAGCCTGTGTGGAATATAAGGAAAGTAGGAAGGAACTTAAGCAAGGAGTCAGGAGGGCTAGAATGGGTCGCGAAAAGTCACTGGCAAATACGGTTAAGGAAAATCCCAAGGCTTTTTACACGTACATAAAAAGCAAGAGGGTAGGCATAGAAAGGGTTGGCCCACTGAAGGATAGGCAAGGGAATCTATGTGTGGAGCCAGAGGAAATGGGCGAGACATTAAATGAATGCTTTGCATCCGTATTCACCAAAGAGAAGGAATTGGTGGATGTTGAGTCTGGAGAAGGGTGTGTAGATAGCCTGGGTCACATTCAGATCCAAAAAGACAAGGTGTTGGGCGGCTTGAAAAATATTAAGGTGGATAAGTCCCCAGGGCCTGATGGGATCTACCCCAGAATACTGAAGGAGGCTGGAGAGGAAATTGCTGAGGCCTTGACAGAAATCTTTGGATCCTCACTGTCTTCAGGTGATGTCCCGGAGGACTGGAGAATAGCCAATGTTGTTCCTTTGTTTAAGAAGGGTAGCAAGGATAATCCAGGGAACTACAGGCCGGTGAGCCTTACGTCAGTGGTAAGGAAATTACTGGAGAGAATTCTTCGAGACAGGATCTACTCCCATTTGGAAGCAAATGGACGTATTAGTGAGAGGCAGCATGGTTTTGTGAAGGGGAGGTCGTGTCTTACTAACTTGATAGAGTTTTTCGAAGCGGTCACAAAGATGATTGATGCAGGTAGGGCAGTGGATGTTGTCTATATGGACTTCAGTAAGGCCTTTGACAAGGTCCCTCATGGTATACTGGTACAAAAGGTGAAGTCACACGGGATCAGGGCTGATCTGGCAAGGTGGATACAGAACTGGCTAGATCATAGAAGGCAGAGAGTAGCAATGGAAGGCTGCTTTTCTAATTGGAGGGCTGTGACTTGTGGTGTTCCACAGGGATCAGTGCTGGGACCTTTGCTGTTCGTAGTATATATAAACAATTTGGAGGAAAATGTAACTGGTCTGATTAGTACGTTTACAGACGACACAAAGGTTGGTGGAATTGCAGATAGCGATGAGGACTGTCAGAGGATACAGCAGGCTTTAGATTGTTTGGAGACTCGGGCGGAGAGATGGAGTTTAATCCGGACAAATGTGAGGTAATGCATTTTGGAAGGTCTAATGCAGGTAGGGAATATACAGTGAATGGTAGAACCCTCAAGAGTATTGGAAGTCAGAGAAATCTCGGTGTACAGGTCCACAGGTCACTGAAAGGGGCAACACAGGTGGAGAAGGTAGTCAAGAAGGCATACGGCATGCTTGCCTTCATTGGCGGGGCATTGAGTATAAGAATTGGCAAGTCATGTTGCAGCTGTATAGAACCTTAGTTAGACCACACTTGGAGTATAGTGTTCAATTCTGGTCGCCATACTACCAGAAGGATGTGGAGGCTTTAGAGAGGGTGCAGAAGAGATTTACCAGGATGTTGCCTGGTATGGAGGGCATTAGCTATGAAGATCGGTTGAATAAACTCGGTTTGTTCTCACTGGAACGACGGAGGATAAGGGGCGACCTGATAGAGGTCTACAAAATTATGAGGGGCATAGACAGAGTGGATAGTCAGAGGCTTTTCCCCAGGGTAGAGGGGTCAATTACTAGGGGGCATAGGTTTAAGGTGCGAGGGACAAGGTTTAGAGTAGATGTACGAGGCAAGTTTTTTACACAGAGGGTAGTGGGTGCCTGGAACTCGCTACCGGAGGAGGTAGTGGAAGCAGGGACGATATTGACATTTAAGGGGCATCTTGACAAATACATGAATAAGGATGGGAATAGAGGGATACGGACCCAGGAAGTGTAGAAGATTGTAGTTTAGTTGGGCAGCATGGTCGGCACAGGCTTGGAGGGCCGAAGGGCCAGTTCCTGTGCTGTACTTTTCTTTGTTCTTTGTTCTTATTACCATTTAATGTTTTGATTTTAACTGTTTACAGCCAGGATTCAGACGCAGTCGGAAAACCAGTGAATTGTGGGAAAGGTCTTGCCGTATCCAGGAGGTGAGTCATTTATACCTACCTCCGAGATTCAATATGAGGAACCCTCCCATGGGCAGGCACCCACGCTGCATTTCCCATGAGGTCTCCATTATAGCGGCCCCCTCGATAGCCTCCAAATGTCTTCCAGGCCTCGATTACTGTCAAGTCCCTCCAACCATCCCACTCCACTCGGCCTCGTACTTTCACAAGACCTCCAACCTCCCCTCTTCCTCACGAGTGCCCTCAAACCTCCCCCATATCCCCCATCTTCCCATCCCCTCGACCTCACTTTCCACAGACCCCTGAGCTTCAGCCTTGGTCTTTGATTTTTCCCATCAAACCCTGGGCTTGACAACAGCCCAGCATTGCCGCCCCTCCCTTTCCCCATTCTCACACACTAGTGGGATATGAAAAAGAGGATTAGATATGAGCACACCATCACCTTTGATCCTTTCAGCCCTGCCACCAGCCTTGGGGACAGCCTTGGCGACTTGAACAGTGGAGAGCACTGTCTCTTCCATCAGGATGAGGGCAAGCAACCGTGCCTGAACTACCACCATCCCCCTCCCGCCCGCTCACCCTCATCAGTTGACTGCTGCTACTGTTGTGCTCCACTTTTTCCTGTGAGGCACTTGCAACAGTGTATGAAGGTAAGGTGAAGCTGTGAATGCGAGGTATGAGTTGTGATTGAAGGAGATTGTTAGGAATGTTAGGTATGAACTGTGAGTGATGGCGATGGGTGGTTGATGAGTGATGAGGGTGTGGTGTCATTGAGCAATGCCTGTGGGTAGTGGTGAAGCTGGTGGGCTGTGACATTTGAAGATATGTTCTCTAACCTTGACTACCCCTGTGAGATCATTGAATTTCTTTTGGTTCTGTGCCAGACTTCAGAAGAAGCACAAGAGGATGTTTTCTGTTGCCTGATAATCTCAAACTAGTAGTCACTGTTTAAAAAAAAAAGGGTTGCTCTTTTTAAAAATAAATTTAGAGTATCCAATTATTTTATTTTCCCAATTAAGGGGCAATTTAGTGTGACCAATTCACCAAGGTAAATTTGGCTAAAAGTGAATTTGCAAAAGCTCAGGTCACATTTTTAGGCCGTACAATTGGACACGGTCTGTTGGCCCCATGGAATGCGAAAACAAAAGCAATTGGGAAGCTTTCAGTACCATCAATGAGGCGAGACGTTCTGAGATTTCTGGACATGAGTGGTTTCTTTTGGAAATACATGAGTGAAGTCAATCTTCTCTTCTGTTTTCTATCTGCTTATGAGGCGTTTTTCATGACGGAACTCCAGGAGTGCTGCTGCTATATCAGAGTTTTCACTTTCACTGCATTCTTCCAGGAACTCTGGAAGCCTCCTTTAGAAAATGAAGACTTTGGCCAAACACAGCTAAGATTGTAATTTCAGTCTTCCATCGGAACAACTTGAAGACCAGGGAAGAACTTCATGTCTAGTTCTGCGGCCATCCACTTCCCCATGATCCAATTACTAAATTCCTTGGTATCATTCTTGACCGCACATTGCCCTACTGGCAACATTTCCAGAACACCTGAGCCAAGGTCAAGATGTGAGTGAATCGAGTACGGAAATTGGGGGATACCACTTGGAGCATTAGAGCCAACACACTAAGCACTGCTTCACTTGCCCCTGATCCAGCCAACAGAGTACTGCTGCTCATCCTGGCTCAGGAGCCAGCATGTTAATGTGTTAGGTACCCGTCTCTGGGAAATCATAAGGATTATTTCTGGGACATTGAGACCAACACAGCTCGAGTGGCTCCCTGTGCCAGCTCATATTGAAGCGCTTGATGTACACAGGGAGATTTACACAGTAACTTCATTGCAGTGCTAATGTAAGCCTACTTGTGACAATAATAAAGAAAAGCACCACCAGCTAACAGCTAATACAACACTCCCATTGACACCGGCCCTCAAAATAAAAATCCACGGGCGACAGGGTGGCACAATAGATAGGCACTGCTGCCTCACAGCACCAAGAACCCGGGTGCGATCCTGGCTCCGAGTCATTGTCCGTGTGGAGTTTGCACATTCTCCCCATGTCTGCGTGGGTCTTGGCCTGCAGAAGTTGATGGCGACTTATGTTCCTCGCCTGTGCCACTGGCAGGGAACCCATAGCAAGGGTCACCATCGGCAGGACCAGAACATCCCGTTGGTGGAAAGAGCTGGAGAATTCGGCCCAACTATTGTTGTTCATGAATGTCTGTAATTTATTCATCTATTTGCCCCTGGTCTAAATTATTATTTCCTTACAAAGAAAACGTCACACAAATAATGGAAGTGTTTTTAACCATTGAAAAATTAATTGGCTGACCCAAATTTCTAATTACTTTTGGTCAGAGAATCATCGCTGAAATAAAAAAAAGAATTGAATTTCTTTCACATAAATAACGTGTAGGAACCAGGTGAGAAGAGTTAGACTGGATTTCGTCTTTTCCCAATCCCCATTTGGTTACAGCAAAGGTTTTGAATTTTAACAGGATGCTGTATTGCTAAATTAGTATGTGCCTGACCGAGTGCAGTTCGTAAGAATTAAGCCAGACAGGTATTCTTGCGTTAAATGCACAAGGAGTTAATTTTATTGTACTGACATTCACACAGGTGAAAATATTTAAAATGTTAAAAATGTATAGATACATCCTACTTCCCATTAATGCATGCAGACACACGCTCAAACCCCAAGCGCACAGGATTAAATACAACTTTATAGAGTTAAACTTGGCCAAGTTACAGTGCTGACTAAAAAATGTGAGAGTCAATAAAGAATCACTGATTGCATCCAAAGGCTGGTTCCTCACATTCGTGGCTGCTGTGAACCTTTTCTCCTGGTAACACTGCTGTAGAAAATCCAACAACTTTTCAATAGTGCATTGACTTTCCAGTGAATGGCTTCATGGTTATTCAAAGGGTGTAGATTTGAGACCCTGGGATCTGTGTCACAGATAGTGTTCCCTTTGCTGCCCCTGATCAGTACGTTTTGTTTATAGGAGCTGTCTGTGTGTTTTCTTACCTTTGGAGTGTGGGTCCCAATCAAATATCTTCAGCAAGTTTCGATAAGTTTAAAATAAAGAAGATTACCTATTCTCACACCTTTATCCCTCTCATCCACACAAAGATTAGATATGATTATCTCAGTCTCTTTAAGTTCTCACGAGGCAGGCCTGTAGGTTCTCGAATGGTTTTGATGCTTTGAAGTTGAAGCAAGGTATTGCCTGAAAGTTCATGTTATACTGGGACATGACATTTGGATTGATGAATCGTGGGACAAATGGCTTCCTTCTGTCACATATATTCTGCAATCAAAACTTAACTGAATAAAACCCCATTTGAAACAAGAATCATGAATATTGAAAGAACCTTTCATAGCCTATCAGGGGAAAACAGAAGCGGCCAGAGCAGTGACACAACGGCTGGCTCTGATGTTCAGCAGGGAGGGTCAAAGCACAGAAGAGCAATAGTCATAGGGGACTCTATAGTCAGGGGCACAGATAGGCGCTTCTGTGGATGTGAAAGAGACTCCAGGATGGTATGTTGTCTCCCTGGTGCCAGGGTCCAGGATGTCTCAGAACGGGTAGCGGGCACCCTGGAGCGGGAGGGCAAACAGGCAGAGGTCGTGGTACATATTGGTACTATCGACATAGGCAGGAAGGGGGATGAGGCCCTGCAGCAGGAGTTCAGGGAGCTAGGCAGAAAGTTAAAAGACAGGATCTCAAGGGTTGTAATCTCGGGATTACTCCCTGTGCCACGTGCCAGTGAGGCTGGAAATAGGAAGATAGAGCAGCTAAACATGTGGCTAAACGGCTGGTGTAGGAGGGAGGGTTTCAGTTAACTGGACCACTGGGAGCTCTTCCAGGGCAGGTGTGACCTGTATAAGAAGGACGGGTTGCATCTAAACTGGAGAGGCATAAATATCCTGGCCGTGAAGTTTGCAGTGTCACACGGGAGGGTTTAAACTAGTATGGCAGGGGGGTGGGTACCGGAGCAATAGGTCAGAAGGTGAAAAAATTGAGGGAGAACTAGGGAATATGGCCAGTATGGCTCTGAGAAAGAGCAGACAGGGAAATGTTGCAGAAAACAGCGGGACTGGTGGCTTGAAGTGCATATGTTTTAATGCAAGCAGATAACTTAGAGCTTGGATTAGTACTTGGAACTATGATGTTGTTGCCATTACAGAGACCTGGTTGAGGAAAGGATAGGATTGGCAGCTAAACATTCCAGGATTTAGATGTTTCAGGCGGGACAGAGGGGGATGTAAAAGGGGTGGAGGCGTTGAGCTACTGATTAGGGAGAATATCACAGCTGTTCTGCGGGAGGACACCTCAGAGGGCAGCGAGGCTATATGGTAGAGATTGTCATGATATACACCAGTATATCATGGTGCAGATACACACACACTGATGGACACACAGCAAGTCCAATCAACACACACAACACCGCAGCCAATCACCAGTTAGAGCACACTCACTATATAGACAGGGGGCATCAGAGTTCCCGCTCATTCGGGATGCAGCCTCTCAGAAGGACAGAGCTTACAGCTTACAGCATAGGTCCTCACCATGTGTTGAGTGCATTGACTGGTTAGGACAAGGCATAGGTCTTTAGTTTAATCTAACATTGTGTTAACCCACAGTGAAAGTATGTTCAACAGTTTCTAACTTAATAAAATAGTGTTGCGCTATTTTAAGTGTTGGTGGCCTGTATGTGTTCCACGGATCCAGAACACCCAACACATCATGATGCCAGGAGTTGAGGGATGTTAGAACTTCTTAGACCTACCTGCAAGTGATCTGCCTTCCACCAGCATACAGTCATCCTGCAAAATGGACAGCGTCCACCCGCCGCCGCCGCTCCGCATCACCGGTAACCTGGGGGCCAACTGGAAGATATTCAAACAACGCCTCCAGCTTTACCTGGAAGCCACAGACCGGGAAGATGCCTCGGACACCAGGAAGATCGCTCTCTTCCTATCCACGGCCGGGGAACATGCCATCCACATTTTCAATTCTCTCACCTTTGCTGATGGTGAAGATAAATCAAAATTCAAGACGGTCCTCCTCAGGTTTGACACTCACTGCAACATAGAGGTGAATGAAAGTTTTGAGCGCTATGTATTCCAAAAGTGTTTGCAGGGTAAGGATGAACCTTTCCAGTCCATTCTCACCCACCTCCGCATCCTTGCGCAGTCCTGTAATTACGGGCCCACCTCCGACTCCATGATACGCGACCAGATCATTTTCGGTGTTCAGTCGGACCCCCCACGCCAGCAGCTCCTCAAGGTAAAGCAGCTCACCCTAGCGACCGCCATCGAGACCTGCGTGCTACATGAACACGCCACTAGTCGGTATTCCCACATCCAAGTGGCTGAAATGGCGCGGCAAGGTCCCCACGAGGCAGAACGGGTCCAAGCAATCGAGCAACTCCAGGGCCTCAGCCTGGATGAGGACGGCCATTTCGCGCGCTCATCGCGGACTCCCGCGCTTGTGCGCACCGAACGAGGGGACGGCGACATGGAGGAACCACGTACGGCTGCACCGTGCATGCGCGGTGGCGCAGCAACGTACTGATGCAACTGTGGCTCCGCCCACTTAAAGGGACAATGCCCTGCCAAATCCCGACAATGCCTGAGATGTGGCAAATTTGGACACTATGCTGCTTTATGTAGATCAGCTCGGCCTGCCAATTCGTATCGCTCCGGCCAGACTCGCAGGAATGTCCGATGCGGACCGACTACCTTATATTGACACCGAGAGCCCGAAGACACCTTTTCGAATCAGTATCGTTACAAAAAACAGGGTGTCCCCGAAGCAAAGAATCCAGTCTCTATCGGTATACAGCATCAATCCAGACGATGAGTGGTGTGCCACCCTGATAGTCAACCGGTCCCAAATACGGTTCCGCCTGGACACTGGTGCCTCCGCCAATCTCATTGTCTGACCTCCAAAGTCTTTGTGTCAAACCAGCCACCCTCCCATCAGCCTGTCAGCTATTAGATTATAATGGCAATGCCATTGCTGCCAGCGGCTCGTGTCAGCTCGAAGTGACGCACAAGTCACGCAAAGCCATCCTTCCCTTTGAAATCGTGGGCTCCTCGAAAGCCTCCCTGCTTGGCGCGCAGGCATGCAAGCTGTTGAACCTAGTTCAGAGAGTTCACTCTCTCTCTCCTGCTGACGCGTCTGCCTTTCAGGACACCAACTTCAGGGTGCAGCTCGACGCCATTATCAACCAGTACCACAACGTCTTCGAGGGCATGGGCACGCTCCCGTACACCTACAAGATTTTATTAAAACCGAATGCCATGCCTATGGTGCACGCACCTCGCAGGGTCCCAGCACCCCTTAAGGACCGCCTCAAGCAGCAGCTGCAGGACCTCCAGAACCAAGGAATGATTTCCAAAGTCACGGAACCGACCGACTGGGTCAGTTCCATGGTATGTGTAAAAACAGCCTTCCGGCGAATTGAGAATTTGCATTGATCCCAAGGATCTAAATCGCAATATCACGAGGGAGCATTATCCAATTCCCAAGCGCGAAGAGCTCACATGTGAGATGGCTCGCGCCAAGCTCTTCACCAAACTCGACGCCTCAAAAGGATTCTGGCAAATCCAGCTTGATAAATCCAGCAGGAAACTTTGCATATTGAATACCCCCTTTGGCAGACATTGTTACAACAGGATGCCGTTCGGGATCATATCTGCATCAGAAGTGTTCCATAGGATTATGGAACAAATGATGGAAGGCATTGAAGGTGTTCGCGTCTATGTCGACGACATAATCATTTGGTCCACCACCCGCAGGAGCATATCAGTCGCCTCCAGTGCGTATTCAGAAGTATACATGAGCATGGCCTCCGCCTCAACAGGGCCAAATTCTCTTTTGGTCAGACGGAACTCAAGTTCCTCAGGGACCACATCTCCCAATTGGGTGTGCAGCCAGATGCGGACAAGGTAGCTGCCATCACAGCTATGAAAGTACCAGATGACAAGAAGGCGGCCCTCTGATTTCTGGGCATGGTCAATTTTTTAGGGACATTTATCCCTAACGTCGCCTCTCATACCACGGCTCTCAGGAACCTGGTCAGGAAGACGACAGACTTCCAATGGCTCCCTGCCCACGAGCGCAAATGGAGAGAACTCAAAGCAAAACTGACCACGGCCCCGGTCTTAGCTTTCTTTGATCCAGCAAAGGAGACCAAAATTTTGACCGATGCCAGTCAATCCGGCATTGGGGCAGTGCTCCTTCAACGTGATGAGGCCTCATCATGGGCCCCCGTTGCATATGCATCACGTGCAATGACCCCCACGAAGCAGCGCTACGCGCAGATAGAAAAGGAGTGCCTGGGCCTTCTGACCAGTGTGGTTAAGTTTCATGATTATGTCTACGGACTTCCTCAATTCACCGTCGAGACCGACCATTGCCCGCTGGTCAATATAATACAGAAAGACTTGAACGACATGACGCCTCGCCTCCAGCGTATTCTTCTCAAGCTCCGGCGATATGAATTCCAGCTGGTATACCCCCCAGGCAAAGACCTCATCATTGCTGACGCTCTCTCCAGGGCAGTCAACACTTCATGTGACCCAGCGGGATTTGTCTGCCAGGTTGACACCCATGTGGCATTCGCAGCCTCCAATCTACCTGCCACGGATGAACGCCTCGTCCAAATTCGCCGCGAGACGGTGGCTGACCCCTTGCTACAGCGTGTCATGCGCCACCTGACGGACGGGTGGCTCAAGGACCAATGCCCTCAATTCTATAATGTCAGAGATGATCTGGCGGTAGTAGACGGGGTTCTTCTAAAACTGGACCGCATTGTCATCCCGTATAGCATGCGCCAGCTTGTCCTGGAACAACTACACGAGGGCCACCTTGGCGTGGAAAAGTGCCGCCGACGGGCCCGAGAGGCAGTGTACTGGCCCGGCATTAATGAAGACATAGCCAACACAGTGCTCAACTGACCCACTTGTCAGCGCTTCCAGCCGGCCCAACCACGTGAGACCTTGCAGCCCCATGAGTTGGTCACGTCACCATGGACCAAGGTGGGCATCGGCCTGTTTCACGCGCTGGGTAGAGACTATGTCCTGATCGTGGACTACTTTTCGAATTACCTGAAGGTGATATGGTTGCACGATATAACCTCGTCTGCCGTCATTCGTGCATGTAAAGAAACCTTTGCTCGACATGGCATCCCGCTCACGGTTATGGCGGACAATGGCCCCTCCTTCGCCAGCCAGGAATGGTCCAACTTTGCCAGGCGGTACAATTTTGCCCATGTGACATCCAGTCCCCTGTACCCCCAATCCAACAGCAAAGCAGAGAAGGGCGTCCACATAGTCAGACGGCTCCTCTGCAAGGCTGCCGATACTGGGTCTGATTTCCACCTTGCCTTGCTGGCCTATCGCTCCGCCCCACTGTCCACTGGCCTGTCGCCAGCCCTGTTACTCATGGGTCATACCCTGAGGACGACGGTGCCGTCCATTCATGTCCCAGACCTCAACCACGTTCCGGTCCTTCGCCGGATGCAGCTGTCTCGTGCACAGCACAAGGCGGCTCATGACTCCCGTGCAGTTGATTCCCTGCTCTGGCTCCAGATGACAACGTCCGCATCAATCTTCCAGATGGGGTCTAGTCTGCGAACGCGGCTGTCCTTCGGCAGGTGGCCTCCCGCTCGTTCCTGGTTCATCTACTGGATGGCTCTATTCTGCGCCGCAATCAACGCGCCCTTCATCTCGTTCCACGCTCGCCACGTGATCCTCCAGTGTCGCCTCGCCCTCCTGCTGACCCTGCCACGGACTATGCAGAAATCCCTGTCACTCTGCATCCCCCTGACTCTGACGCAGTCCAGCCCAGCTCCTGAACCGGCGGCTCTTGACCCTCTCTTGAGGCGGTCAACCAGAATTTGTCGCCCACCTCAGAGACTTAATTTATGAACATTGCGGACTTATAGACTTTCTGAATTGTTTTGTTGCTTTGTTTGATCGTTTCCCTGGTTTGTATACTGTTGATCTCATTACTCTTGTTGCATACTGCTTCTCTGCACCAGGCACCTTCCCATGTACATAGCTTAGTTCTCAAGTACGTAGTCCTGTAAATATGTCTTCACACCCCACACGTAGTTTGGAACATTCTCACCATACATTATTTATTGCCACACACATACATTCTTTTATAAAAGGGGAGATGTCATAATATACACCAGTATATCATGGTGCAGATACACACACACTGATGGACACACAGCAAGACCAATCAACACACACAACACCACAGCCAATCACCAGTTAGAGCACACGCACTATAAAGACAAGGGGCATCAGAGTTCCCGCTCATTCGGGATGCAGCCTCCTACAAGGACAGAGCTTACAGCTTACAGCATAGGTCCTCACCATGTGCTGAGTGCAGAGACTGGTTCGGACAGGCATAGGTCTTTAGTTTAATCTAACATCGTGTTAACCCACAGTGAAAGTATGTCCAACAGTTTCTATCTTAATAAAATAGTGTTGCACTATTTTAAGTGTTGGTGGCCTGTATGTGTTCCACGGATCCAGAACACCCAACACATCAGAGATCAGGAATAAGAAGGGTGCAGTCACAGTGTTGGGGGTTTACTACAGGCCTCCCAACAGCCAGTGGGAGATAGAGGAGCAGATAGGTAGACAGATTTTGGAAAGGAGTAAAAGCAACAGGGTTGTTGTGATGGGAGACTTTAACTTCCCCAATATTGACTGGGACTCATTTAGTGCTAGGGGCTTGGACGGGGCAGAGTTTATAAGGAGCATCCAAGAGGGCTTCTTAAAACAATGTGTAGATAGTCCAACTAGAGAAGGGGCTATACTGGACCTGGTATTGGGGAATGAGCCCAGCCAGGTGGTAGAAGTTTCAGTAGGGGAGCATTTCGGGAACAGTGACCACAATTCAGTAAGTTTTAAAGTGCTAGTAGACAAGGATAAGAGTGGTCCGAGGGTGAATGTGCCAAATTGGGGGAAGGCTAATTATAACAATATTAGGCGGGAACTGAAGAACATAGATTGGGGGAGGATGTTTGAGGGTAAATCAAATCTGACATGTGGGAGGCTTTCAAATGTCAGTTGAAAGGAATTCAGGCCCGGCATGTTCCTGTGCGAAAGGATAAATACAGCAAATTTCGGGAACCTTGGATAACGAGAGATATTGTAGGCCTTGTCAAAAGGAAAAAGGAGGCATTTGTCAGGGCTAGAAGGCTGGGAACAGACAAAGCCTGTGTGGAATACAAAGAAAGTTGGAAGGAACTTAAGCAAGGAGTCAGGAGGGCTAGTAGGGGTCACGAAAAGTCATTGGCAAATAGGGTTAAGGAAAATCCCAAGGCTTTTTACACGTACATAAAAAGCAAGAGGGTAGCCAGGGAAAGGGTTGGCCCACTGAAGGATAGGCAAGGGAGTCTATGTGTGGAGCCAGAGAAAATGGGCGAGGTACTAAATGAATACTTTGCATCAGTATTCACCAAAGAGAAGGAATTGGTGGATGTTGAGTCTGGAGAAGGGTGTGCAGATAGCCTGGGTCACATTGAGATCCAAAAAGACAAGGTGTTGGGCGTCTTGAAAAATATTAAGGTGGACAAGTCCCCAGGGCCTGATGGGATCTACCCCAGAATACTGAAGGAGGGAAGAGAGGAAATTGCTGAGGCCTTGACAGAAATCTCTGGATCCTCACCGTCTTCAGGTGATGTCCTGGAGGACTGGAGAATAGCCAATGTTGTTCCTTTGTTTAAGAAGGGTAGCAAGGATAATCCAGGGAACTACAGGCCGGTGAGCCTTACGTCAGTGGTAAGGAAATTACTGGAGAGAATTCTTCGAGACAGGATCTACTCCCATTTGGAAGCAAATGGACGTATTAGTGAGAGGCAGCATGGTTTTGCGAAGGGGAGGTCGTGTCTCACTAACCTGATAGAGTTTTTCAAAGCGGTCACAAAGATGATTGATGCAGGTAGGGCAGTGGATGTTGTCTATATGGACTTCAGTAAGGCCTTTGACAAGGTCCCTCATGGTATACTGGTACAAAAGGTGAAGTCACACGGGATCAGAGGTAAGATGGATACAGAACTGGCTAGGTCATAGAAGGCAGAGGGTAGCAATGGAAGGGTGCTTTTGTGATTGGAGGGCTGTGACTAGTGATGTTCCACAGGGATCAGTGCTGGGACCTTTGCTGTTCGTAGTATATATAAATGATTTGGAGGAAAATGTAACTTGTCTGATTAGTAAGTTTGCAGACGACACAAAGGTTGGTGGAATTGCGGATAGCGATGAGGAATGTCAGAGGATACAGCAGGATTTAGATTGTTTGGAGACTTGGGTGGCGAGGTGGCAGATGGAGTTTAATCCGGACAAATGTGAGGTAATGCATTTTGGAAGGTCTAATAAAGGTAGGGATTATACAGTGAATGGTAGAACCCTCAAGAGTATTGACAGTCAGAGAGATCTTGGTGTACAGGTCCACAGGTCACTGAAAGGGCCAACACAGGTGGAGAAGGTCGTCAAGAAGGCACACGGCATGCTTACCTTCATTGGCCGGGGCATTAAGTCTAAAAATTGGCAAGACATGTTGCAGCTGTATAGAACCTTAGTTAGGCCACACTTGGAGCACAATGTTCCGTTCTGGTCGTCACACCAGCAGAAGGATGTGGAGGCTTTAGAGAGGGTGCAGAAGAGATTTACCTGGTATGGAGGGCATTATCTATGAGGGGAGGTTGAATAAACTTGGTTTGTTCTCACTGGAACGAAGGAGGTTGAGGGGCGACCTGATAGAGGTCTACAAAAGTATGAGGGGCATAGACAGAGTGGATAGTCAGAGACTTTTTCCCAGGGTAGAGGGGTCAATTACTAAGGGGCATAGGTTTAAGGTGCGAGGGGCAAGGTTTAGAGGAGATGTACGAGGTAAGTTTTTTACACAGAGGGTAGTGGGTGCCTGGAACTCGCTACCGGAGGAGGTGGTGGAAGCAGGGACGATAGTGACGTTTAAGGGGCATCTTGACAAATACATGAATAGGATGGGAACAGAGGGATATAGACCCCGGAAGTGTAGAAGATTTCAGTTTAGACGGGCAGCATGGTCGGCGCAGGCTTGGTGGGCCGAAGGGCCTGTTCCTGTGCTGTACTTTCCTTTGTTCTTTTTTCTTTATGTCTTTTTCAATAGCAAGAAAAATGACATACTAATGGAATTATTCCTGTATTCAACCTTTGTGCTTTTAAATGTGTGTTCAGAATTTAGGCAATATTTTGTTTTCTTGGGAATAGTTATGGCCAGACTTTGGATGGGCTGTGGGAAGAGTAACCACGGAGACAGCCCCCATTTCCTGTGAAAGATCCTGAGCCATTTATGAGGACCAGACCTCATCTCGGTGACCTGTGAGTATTTTTCGCTGCCAGATTTGACAAAGAGCCATCCAGACTCGAAATGTCAACACCCTTCTCTCTACGTGGATGCTGTCAGACTGCTGAGATTGTCCAATATTTTCTGTTTTTGCTTCAATGCCAGCTTGTTGGTCAAAGGAGCAGTAATTCTGGTTCCTGCTGGATCCCAAAAGCTCCCAAATTAAAGCAAGCCTTACATTTTCCCAAGCAGACTGCAACTGTCCCATTAAACACTCAGTCAAACCTCTCGGTGCTGGAATCAATGATTAGAACACGTAGAGTGTACCAACTACCAAATGGTACCTCCAGATTGAGTTGGGGTTCTTTTCTGGATGGACAAATTCAATTTGCACCTTGCAAAATGGGCCATGTGTGTGACAAGCAATAGCAATTGGTCCAGTAGAAAATGGCAGGGGCCACATCAGGAGTGAGAATAGAGTGGGAACTATATTGCCATTTTCAATCTGTTACTGCCCTGGTTTCCCGAGGGTCGGCATTAAAGTTCAACTCCAAGTAACTTATAGCAATTTACGACTAATTTGCTCCACTTAGTGTTGTGTTATGCTGCTTCGGATAACACAAGTTGCTTCCTTGTTGTAGTCTCTACGAAAGGATGCTCCAGACTATGAAATGAGTTCGACATGTTTATTGAACTATTAACACAGTTCTTAAATGAGTTTGACACTCTGCTAATCTAACTGTAGTAACTCAGTTTAACTATACCAGCTTGCTCTAAGCCACGTGCTGGGGTGTGATGCTGCTGATCAACCCTGCCTAACTCTCTAGATGTCTGCCTGTGGAAAGAGGCAGAGCCTGTGTGCCCTGTCCTTTTATATGGGTCATGTAGTGCCCCCTTGTGGTAATGCCACCTCTGGGTGTCCTGATTACCCATTGGTTGTGTCTTGTTCTAATGACCCATTGGTTGTATGTCTGCATATCATGACATCTCTGGTGTTCCCCCTAGTGGTTACTTAGTTGTAGTGTATTTACATTAACCCCTTGTGTATATACAGTGATGTATATCACTACATCCCTCTTTTTTTCGTGTTACATATTTTCTGTACTTTGTTAAAGAAAATTGTACAAAACAGGTAGATAAATGATGACATGTACAAGTTGTGATGATATTGATGATTATACAATACCAATTAACATTTATGAGTCCAAACTTTAGGAATTGGTACGGTCGAGTGGCTTGCTTGTTTTGTTGTTGAAATGGTGATGTTGGTGCTGTCATTTTCTTGTGAATGCCGTCAGTGTTCCTGTGATCATGAGGTGTTTGAATGGTCGATTCACTTTGTTGTCTGATTTGGACTCTTTTTTTTTTATGCTTGTGGTAGCGATTCTGTATGTCATCTTTCCTGAAAGCTGGTTTGCTTGTTTGTAGTGGAGCAAACGTGAATCGGTGAGATTCGGTGTCATGCCGTGGTATGTCTGCACTCTTGCCATTGTCTTCTTGTTGGTTAAATGAGCTGGGTAGACTGTCATAGTCTTCTTCTGGTGGCTCAAATAAGATGGGTAGACTTTCATAGCCTTCTTGTTGTTCACGTGAGCTTGATAGACTTGCATCGTCTGTTGCTGGTTTCTCAGATAAGGTTGATAGACCTTCATGGTCTTGTTCATGCATGGACTTCGCTATGGGGTCTTGAGTTGCTTCCATTATGGAGTCTGTCAATGAGCTCTCTGTGGAGGCTTGTATCGCTCTCTCTGTGGAGTCTATCATCACTCTCTGTGTGGAGTCGTGCAGTGGTCTCGCTGTGGAGTCTTTCATCGCTCTCTGTGTGGAGTCGGGGACTCTTTGTGGTGCATGGACCACTATCTGTGTGGAGTTGGGGACTCTTCGTGATGCATGGACCACTCTTCGTGATGCGTGGGCTACTGGTTTGGCATCAGGCTGCTCTCTGTGGGCTTCGTCTTCTTGGGTATTTGACAGGTTGCTGTCATCCAATGTATTGACAATCTGCCACGGCATCATGGTATTGGATTTGTCTACCATGAGTAGAGTCGTGTTGAGCTTTGCAACCGTGTTGCTGATGCAATGATCATCAAATCCGAAGAACTCATCCATGTTTGAGTAGTATTCTTCAATGAACAAATCATCTCTTTTTTTTTCGGATTTGTTATTGTGCTCTCTATGTCCAATGATGAAATCATCTTCTGAGTAGTACTCTTCAATGAACAAATCATCTCTTTTTGTTTCGGATTTGTTATTGTGCTCTCCTCTTTGGGTGGTGCTAACTGCTTGTTCCAGGGTGCGGCAGAGGTTGTTTTCAACTGCTGGTGGAAGTTCAGGCAGTATTCTGCCTTTCGAGGTGAAAGAATTGTGTTTTGTGGCTTTAAAAATCTTCTATTTTATTTTCGGACATTTCCCCTTTAAGTGGGCGTGATCTGGGGCCGCTGACATCATGACGCTCGTGACGTCATGCATAGGACTCCATTGTGCATGCGCATGCCGAGGTTCCTTTACTGTGCGCTCTTTTCGCAACTGCGCATGCGCGGCTTCTCGTGTATGCGCAAAACACCATTTTGCCGGTTCGCATCTTCTAGGGAAATGCACATGTGCGGACTGGTCTGGCTGGATAGGCGCAAGATGGCTGCCAATCAAAACTTCCATCTGCTTCTGTTGCAACCCTACCTCTGCCTCGTGGTGAGTATTTGCGCCAGTTTTACCAATTTCTTTTGTGTCTACCTCGCAGTGGCTGTCGAATTTGTCCAGGATGGTCTGGAATTTTGTTCTGTCCTGCCCGTCGGAGTATTTAAAGGAGTTGAAGATCTCTATTGCATGATCACCTGCAATGGTGAGTAGAAGAGCTATCTTCCGAGCATCGGTCGCGCCAACGAGGTCGGATGCTACCATGTATAGTTGAAATTTCTGCTTGAATGATCGCCAGTTGGCACTAAGATTGCCGGTGGTCCTGAACTGATGAGGAGCCTGAATCTTGTCCATTGTGCCTGTATTTAGTAGCTGGTTATCACGTAGCTGAGTTGAACTAAATAGATTGAACAGTCACTCCTGGTATCATGTTGTGTTATGCTGCTTCGGATAACATAAGCTGCTTCCTTGTTGTAGTCTCTATGAAAGGATGCTCCAGACTATGAAACGAGTTCAACGTGTTTATTGAACTATTAACACAGTTCTTAAATGAGTTTGACACTCTGCTAATCTAACTGTAGTAACTCAGTCTAACTATACCAGCTTGCTCTAAGCCACGTGCTGGGGTGTGATGCTGCTGATCAACCCTGTCTAACTCTCTAGATGTCTGTCTGTGGAAAGAGGCAGGCAGAGCCTGTGTGCCCTGTCCTTTCATATGGGTCGTGTACTGCCCCTTGTGGTAATGCCACCTCTGGGTGTCCTGATTATCCATTGGTTGTGTCCTGTTCTAATGCCCCATTGGTTGTTATGACATCTCTGGTGTTCCCTCTAGTGGTTACTTAGTTGTAGCGTATTTACATTAACCCCTTGTGTATATACAGTGATGCATATAACTACACTTAGTTTAAGGATTCATTCTCAGTGACAGATTCAGGCCAAATATTTGGGAGAATGTCTTTAGATCTCAAAACAAGCATCAACAACCTGCCAAACACTCCCAGGCAACTGGTTAATAACAGTAAGGTACACCATTCTTCCCTTGTCTGAACATAAACATGACAGTTTGTGTGCCCATTTCTGAGGGTGGAACAGAGTAGCAACAGGATTGTTTCTGTTCGATTGACACAATAGCAGATGTTTACAAAGTTTCCAATATCAGCCAAGTCCCAGTTCTTTTACCTCTTATGTTTCCACATGAAAAAGTTACTTCAGCAGTTTCAATGTCTCTTTGTTTTGCCTTTGTTAGGGGAAGGGAAGGTTGTGCCTGACTAACATGATTTAAATTTTTGAGAATGTTGAACAAGACGGGGCGATGAGGCTAGTACGTTTGATGTATTCTACATGGAGTTTATCAAGGCTTTCGGAATGACCCAATATGGCAGAGTGGTCAGGAAAATAAAAACCCATGGGATCCAAAACCCATTACATCAAAAACTGGCTCAGTGGCAGGGAGCAAAGGTTGATGGGTGTTTTGTGACTGGAATGTTGTTTCCATTGCGGCCTTGATTTTTGTGATATGTATAACAATCATTTCGAATGTGAGGTGGGGGCATGACCAATAGGTTTGCATGTGGTACAAAAGTTGGTTATCTGTGGCGAGATTCTCCCAGCCCCCCGCCGGGTCGGAGAATCGCCGGGGGCTGGCGTGAATCCTGCCCCCGCCGGTTGCCGAATTCTCCGGCACCGGAGATTCGGCAGGGGCGGGAATCGCGCCGCACCGGTTGGCAGGCACCCCCCCCCCCGCGATTCTCCAGCCCGGATGGGCCGAAGTCCCGCTGCTAGGATGCCTGTCCCGGCGGCGTGGATTAAACCACCTCTCTTACTGGCTCCGGGGTCCTGGGGGGGCCGCGGGGCGATCTGGCCCCGGGGGGTGCCCCCATGGTGGCCTGGCCCGTGATCGGGGCCCACCGATCCACAGGCGGGCCTGTGCCGTGGGGGCACTCTTTTCCTTCCGCCTTCGCCACAGTCTCCACCATGGCGGAGGTGGAAGAGACTCCCTCCACAGCGCATGCGCGGGGATGCACGCTCCTGCGCATGCGCCGCCCGACAAAGTCATTTCCGCGCCAGCTGGCGGGGCACCAAAGGCCTTTTCCGCCAGCTGGTGGGGCGGAAATCAGTCCGGCGCGGGCCTATCCCCTCAAGGTTGGGGCTCGGTCCCCCAAGATGCGGAGGATTCCGCACCTTTGGGGCGGCGCGATGCCCGACTGATTTGCGCCGGTCGGCGGACATCGCGCCGATATCGGAGAATTTCGCCCCTGTTTTTTTTATTTGTTCATGGGACGTAGGCATCGCTGGCTGTGCCAGCATTTATTGCCCATCCCTAATTGCCCTTGAGGCGGCAGTTAAGAGTCAACCACATTGCTGTGGGTCCGGAGTCACATGTAGGCCAGACCAGGTAAGGAGAGCAGATTTCCTTTCCTACAGGACATTAGTGAACCAGATGGTTTTTTTGACAATCGACAATGGTTTCATGGTCATCATTGGACTTTTAATTCCAGAGTTTTTTTTACGCGACCATTTTTTACGTCACCATCTGCAACCTCGGCGTGCGCATGCACCATCTCCACCAAAGCATTACCCTGGGTTTCTGGCTTACTAGTCCAGTGACAATCCCACTATGCCACCGCCTCCCCTCTCCATAAGTGAGGAAGCTGTAGACTACAGGAAGACATCACTGGACTGGTCAGATGGGCAAAGAAAGGGCAAATGGGATTTAACCTGCAGACATGTGGCGTCATGCATTTGGCGAAGACAGCAAATGGCAAGGGAATAGACAATCAAGGTAGGATACTGAGGAGTTTAGAGTTTGGAGTGAATGTCCATGGATCCCTGAAGGTGTCAGGACAGGTAGATAAGGTGGGAAATATGGCATACATGATTTATTGACCAAGGTGCAGAATATGAGAGCAGAGGATTTAATGTTAGAACTGGGCAGTAGGGAGCAGTGCTGGGGCCTCAACTGCAATCTATGCTCATGACTTGGATGAAGGGGCCGACTGTGTTGCAAACAAATTTGATGATAATAAAGAAATAACTAGGAAAGCAAGTTGTGAGGTTGACGCAAGAATGGAAAGAGATATGGATAGTTTAAATGAGTGGGCAAACCTTGACAGATATTTTTAATATTTTCACGGGGTATGCTCTGTCGCTCGCTAGACCAGCTTTTATTGCCCATCCCTAATTTCCCTTGAGAAGATGGTGGTGAGCCGCCTCCTGAACTATTGAAGTGCATAGCATACGTACTCCCACGGTGCTGTTACGGAGGGACTTCCAGGATTTTGACTCAGCAAAACGGAAGGAATGGCGCAATAGTTCCAAGTCAGGACGGTGAGTGGCTTGGAGGGGAATTTGCAGCAGGTGGTGTTATCATGCACCTGCTGCCATTGGCCTTCAAGATGTTAGAGGTTGCGGATTTGGAAGGTGCTTGTTGAAGGAGCATTTGTGAGTTGCAATAGTGCATCTTGTAGATGGTACACACTGCTGCCACTGCCCGTCAGTGGTGGAGGAGTGAATGTTTAAGGATCTGCTGCCAATCAAACGAGCTGCTTTTTCCTGGATGGCGTCAATCTTCTTGAGTATTGTTGGAGCTGCACTCATCTAGGCACATACAGAACATTTCAACACACCTCTGACTTGTTGCTTGTAGATGGTGAACAGACTTTGGAGAGCCAGGAGGTGAATTACTCTCCACAGAATTCTCAGACTCTGACCTTCTCTAGTCGACATTGTATATATATGGCTGGTACACATCAGTCTCCATTCAATGGTAACCCTCCTGACCCCCCAAGTTATTGTGGATAATGAGGGAAAATGTAAGGTTATTCACTTGGATAGGAAGAATATAAAAGCAGAATATTGTTTAAAATCATTGCAGAGTTAATGTAAACCTACTTGTGACAATAATAATGATTATTATTATAATAAATAATAATAATCTTTATTATTGTCACAAGTAGGTTCACATTACATGGGCAGCATGGTAGCATTGTGGATAGCACAATTGCTTCACACCTCCAGGGTCCCAGGTTCGATTCCGGATTGGGTCACTGTCTGTGCGGAGTCTGCACATCCTCCCCATGTGTGCGTGGGTTTCCTCCGGGTGCTCCGGTTTCCTCCCACAGTCCAAAGATGTGCAGGTTAGGTGGATTGGCCGTGCTAAATTGCCCTTAGTGTTGGTTGGGGTTGCTGGGTTATGGGGATAGGGTGGAGGTGTTGACCTTGGGTGGGGTGCTCTTTCCAAGAGCCGGTGCGGACTCGATGGGCCGAATGGCCTCTTTCTGCACTGTAAATTCTATGATTCTATTAACACTGCAATGAAGTTGCTGTGAAAAGCCCCTAGTCGCCACATTCCGGCGCCTGTTTGGGTACACAGAGGGAGAATTCAGAATGTTCAAATTACCTAACCACTGTGCTACCGTGCCGCCCATAAAAGGAAAGAATGGCCCTCACGGGGACCAAACCCACAACCTTGCCATTATTAGCACCACGCTCTAACCAACTAAGCTAGCCGGCCAGCTGAGAAATGGAGGAAGACCACAGAATGCTGCAGTCCAGAGGGATGTGAGTGTCCTCGTACAGAAATCACAAAGTAGGTCATTTGTAGGTACAAACAACTAGGGAAGCAAATGGGATGCTATCCTTTATTGCAAGGGAAATGGAATATAAACATCGGGATATTTTGTTACAACTGGACATTACCAAAAGTACAGTGTAGAGTTTGTCTCCATATTTAAGGAGGGATGTACCTGTAATGGAGGTATGCAATTGATGTGGTCGACATGGACTTCTGAAAGTGCCACATGTGGCTTGGCAACAAAGTTGAAACCCATGGACTAGAAGGGACAGTGGCAGCATGGATATGAAGTTGACTGAATGATAGGAAACAGGGAGCAATGATGAATGGTTGTTTTTCGGACAGCAGGGAGGGAAACAGTGAGTTCTTTAGGGGTCGGTACGAGGGCCATGGCTTTCCTTGATATATATTAGTGACTTAGACGGAGAAACTGTGAATTTTCTCTCTCCCCCACCCCCAGGGGAACAGCGGGCAGTGGACACGGTCGGTGGGCCAAAAGAGAGGGCAATCGCCGAGGCGGGGGTGTTCATCGGGCGAGGAAGTGAGATACTGCTGCACTGCGGTTCCCCATGGCACATATGTCACCCCCACACCACCACTCCCACACTCCTCCCCCACCCCCACACCTCCCCCTCCCCCACACCCCGCCCCCTCCCCACACCCCTACCCCACACCCCTCCCCCACCCCCACCCCTCCCCTCCCCCACACCCCTCCACCACCCCTACACCTCCCTCCTCCCCTCACACCCCTCCACCAACCCTACACCTCCCTCCTCCCCTCACAACCCTCCACCACCCCCACGCCTCCCCTCCCCCACACCCTTCCCCCACCCCCACACCTCCCCTCCCCCACACCCCTCCACAACCCCTACACCTCCCTCCTCCCCTCACACCCCTCCACCACCCCTACACCTCCCTCCTCCCCCACACCCCTCCACCACACCCACCCCCCTCCCCCACAGCCCTCCCCCACACACCTCCCCACACCCCTCCCCCCACACCACCCCCTCCCCCACACCCCACCACCACACCCACACCTCCCCTCCCCCACACTCACGCCTCCCCCTCCCCCACACCCTTCAGCCACCCCCACATCTCCCCACATCCCTCCCCACCCCCACACCACACCCTCCCCCACACACCCTCCACCACCCCGACACCTCCCTCCTCCCCTCACACCCCTCCACAACCCCCACACCTCCCCTCCCCCACACCCCTCCCCCACCCCCACACCATCCCCTCCCCCACACCCCTCAACCACACCCACACCTTCTCCTTCCCCACACCCCTCCACCACTCCCACACCTCCCGCCTCCCCACACCCCTCCGCCCCCCCACACCTCCCCTCCATTACACCCCTCCCCCACCCCCACACCTTCCCTCTCCCCACACCCCTCCCCGACCCCCACCCCTCCCCCTCCCCACTCCCCTCCCCCACATCCCTCCACCACCCCCACACCTCCCCCTCACACCACACCCCTCCCCGACCCCCACACCTCCCCCTCTCCCCACACCCCTCCACCACCCCCACACCCCCTCTCCCCACGCCCCTCCCCAACCCCTCCCCAACCCCTACACTGCCCCCTCCACCACACCCTCCCCCACAGCCCTCCACCAACCCCACACCTCCCCACTCCCCCCACACCCCTCCAGCACCCACACATCTCCCCCCTTCCTCACACGTCTCCACCACCCCCACACCCCTCCACCACCCCACACCTCCCCCTCTCCCCACACCCCTCCCCGACCCCCCCCCCGACCCCCACACCTCCCCCTCCACCACACCCTCCCCCACACCCCTCCACCACCCCCACACCTCCCCACTCCCCCCACACCCCTCCGGCACCCACACATCTCCCCTCCCTCACACGTCTCCACCACCCCCACACCTCCCCCTCCCCCCACACCCCTCCACCACCCCCAAACCTCCCCCCTAACCCCACACCACTCCACCACCCCCACACCTCCCCCTCCCCCCCACACTCCTCCACCAACCCCAAGCCTCCCCCTGTGGTGATGTGCATCACTGTAAATACACAAGGGGTTAATGTAGATACACTAGAACTAAATAAACACAAGAGGGAGCACCAGAGACATCATGGCACATAGACATTCAACCAATAGGTCAGTAAGATAGGACATGACCAATGGGCAGTTAAGACACACCCATAGGTGACACTACCACAAGGGGGCTACCCATATGAAAGGACAGGGCATACATGCTCTTTCTCTTTCCATAGGCGACACTCAGAGAGACAGGGGCTGATCAGGAAGCATCACACCCACCGCATGGATTAGAGCAGACTGGTTAGTTAGATTGAGTTACTATAGTAAGATCAGCAGGAGAGTCGAACTCAAGTAGGAGAACTGGTAACTGTTCAATAAATGTGTTAAACCTATCTCCAAGTCTAAACCTTCCTTTGTCAGAGTATACACCAAGGAAGCAGCTTATGCTACATGAAGATAAGGTGCCTCACGGGAGACTGCTGAGTAAAATAAGGGCCCATGGTATTCGAGGCAAGGTACTAACATGGATTGACGATTGGCTGTCAGGCAGAAGGCAGAGAGTTGGGATAAAAGGTTCTTTTTCGGAATGGGAACCGGTGACGAGTGGTGTCCCGCAGGGTTCAGTGTTGGGGCCACAGCTGTTCTCTTTATATATTAACGATCTAGATGATGGGACTGGGGGCATTCTGGCTAAGTTTGCCAATGATACAAAGATAGGTGGAGGGGCAGGTAGTATTGAGGAGGTGGGGAGGCTGCAGAAAGATTTAGACAGTTTAGGAGAGTCCAAGAAATGGCTGATGAAATTCAACGTGGGCAAGTGCGAGGTCTTGCACTTTGGAAAAAAGAATAGAGGCATGGACTATTTTCTAAACGGTGACAAAATTCATAATGCTGAAGTGCAAAGGGACTTGGGAGTCCTAGTCCAGGATTCTCTTAAGGTAAACTTGCAGGTTGAGTCGGTAATTAAGAAAGCAAATGCAATGTTTTCATTTATCTCAAGAGGCTTGGAATATAAAAGCAGGAATGTACTTCTGAAGCTTTATAAAGCATTAGTTAGGCCCCATTTAGAATACTGTGAGCAATTTTGGGCCCCACACCTCAGGAAGGACATACTGGCACTGGAGCGGGTCCAGCGGAGATTCACACGGATGATCCCAGGAATGGTAGGCCTAACATACGATGAACGTCTGAGGATCCTGGGATTATATTCATTGGAGTTTAGGAGGTTGAGGGGAGATCTAATAGAAACTTACAAGATAATGAATGGCTTAAATAGGGTGGACGTAGGGAAGTTGTTTCCATTAGCAGGGGAGACTAGGACCCGGGGGCACAGCCTTAGAATAAAAGGGAGTCACTTTAGAACAGAGATGAGGAGAAATTTCTTCAGCCAGAGAGTGGTGGGTCTGTGGAATTCATTGCCACAGAGGGCGGTGGATGCCGGGACGTTGAGTGTCTTTAAGACAGAAGTTGATAAATTCTTGATTTCGCGAGGAATTAAGGGCTTTGGAGAGAGAGCGGGTAAATGGAGTTGAAATCAGCCATGATTGAATGGTGGAGTGGACTCGATGGGCCGAATGGCCTTACTTCCGCTCCTATGTCTTATGGTCTTATGGTCTTAACACAACATGGTTCCAGGAGTGCTCTGTTGGATCTCTATAGTTCAACTCAACAAATCCGCGACTACCAGCAACAGCACCCATGCAAGATGTTCGAGAATCCGGTTCCACAGTAGCTCAGGTACCACGGCAATCTCAGTGCAAACTGGTGTGCGTTCAGGCAGAGATTCCAGATCTACTTGGTAGCGCCCGACCTAGATGACATGGCGGATGCAGAGAAAATAAAGCTGCTGCTCACTATTGCCGGTGCAAATGCAGCAGAAATCTTCAAGACTTTCAAGTACTCCAAAGGGCAAGAGAAGAGAGACTTCCAGGCAGTCCTGGACAAGTTTCAAGAATACTGCGAGGGACACAGGGAGCGAGCTACAAGCCCACAGAGAGCGGTCTGACGCCAAGAGACAGAGGATGGTCCACGCACCACAAAGAGTCCCCGACTCCGCACAGAAAGTGATGACAGACTCCACAACGAGACCACTGTAAGTCTACCACGCTCAAGTGAACAGCAAGAAGACTATGACAGACCACCCAGATTATTTGAGCCACCAGAAGAAGACTCTGACAGTCTACCCGGCTCAATTAACCGACAAGAAGACACAGAAGGTCTTCCCACTGTATGTGCGACAAGTGACAAAGGCATCGCAATTCCCATACAAGATGTGCAACATGACAGCGAGACTGACTGGTCTCCATTAGTATGTACAGAGACACTCGACAATCAAAGTGAGGCTACTGGTGACTCCAGTGACACCACGTTAATTCAAACCTCATCCACTCGAGCCTCTCCACAAGAAAATGCATTCCTGAACGTTTTGACTCTGGACGGAGAGCATCAAGACACCTCAGATGATTCAAGTGAACCTGAAATGACTCCGGACAGGGAGTGTCGACAAGCCAAAGATGATTCTAGTGAACCGGACATGACTCCAGACGGGGAGCGCCCAGGAATCAGAGACGGCACGCTCAATGAAACAGCAGATGCCACAAAGGACACTGATACAAGTAACTTTGTGAAGGACTCGAATTCTCCACTCGGTGTGGTCATTGAGCGCAACAAACACAACAGCAACAACAACAAGAAGCGTACCAAAGGCACCAACGTCAAAAACCAGCACGACAAAAACAACAACACTGGAACAACGACTGGTACGACATGGTACAACTCTGCAAATGCAGGACAACGTAACAGCACAGCTCCTAACACTGGCAAGAGTACAGCCATACCATGGCATGACAGCACATCTCACCGATCCATGTTTTCTCCACAGCAAACCAGCAAACCAGCTTTCCAGGCAGATGACATACTGCATCAATATTGCAATCACAAGGAAGAGTCCAGGTTGGACGACACAGATTACCTACTGCCTCGTTACCACAAGCATAGAAAAAAAGAGTCCAAATCAAACAACAAAGTGATTTGACCACTTCTTGGTTCCTGATGGCGTTCACAAAGCAATGACAACATCGCCATCACCGCTTCAACAACTAAACAAGAAAGCCACTCGACCATATTAATTCATAATCTTTGGACTCATACATATTATTTGTATAATCATCACTGTCATCATGATTTGTACATGTCATCACTTATCTACCTATTTTGTTCAATTTTCTTTAACAGTGTACAGAAAATATGTAACATGAAAAAAGGGGGGATGTGGAGATATGCATCACTGTAAATACACAAAGGGTTAATGTAGATACACTAGAACTAAATAAACACTAAAGGGAGCACCAGAGACATCATGACACAGACATGCAACCAATAGGTCAGTAAGATAGGACACGACCAATGGGCAGTCAAGACACACCCAGAGGTGACACTACCACAAAGGGGCTACCCATATAAAAGGTCAGGGCACACATGCTCTTTCTCTTTTCCTTAGGCAACGCTCAGAGAGACAGGGGCAGATCAGGTAGCATCACACCCACCACATGGATTAGAGCAGACTGGTTAGTTAGATTGAGTTACTATAGTAAGATCAGCAGGAGAGTCGAACTAAAGTGGGAGAATTGTTAACTGTTCAATAAATGTGTTAAACCTATCTCCAAGTCTGAACCTTCCTTTGACAGAGTATACATCAAGGAAGCTGCTTATGCTACATGAAGAAGCATAACACAACACCCCCCTCCCCCCACACCACCCCCACACCTCCCCTCCCCCACACCCTTCCACCACCCCCACACCTCCCCATCCACACCTCCCCTCCCTCCACACCCCTCCCCCACATCCCTCCACCACCCCCACACCTCCCCCTCCCCCACACTCCTCCAACACCCCCCACACCCCTGCACCGCCACCACACCTCCCCTCCCCCCACACTCCTCCAACACCCCCCACACCCCTGCACCGCCCCCACACCTCCCCTCCCCCCACACCCTTCCACCACCCCCACACCTCCCCCTCCACCACCTCCACACCTCCCCTCCCTCCACACCCCTCCCCTCCCCCACATCCCTCCACCACCCCCACACCTCCCCTCCTCCACACTCCTCCAACACCCCCCACACCCCTGCACCACCCCCACACCTCCCCTCCCCCCACACCCTTCCACCACCCCCACACCTCCCCCTTCACCACCCCCACACCTCCCCCTCCCCCCACACTCCTCCAACACCCCCACACCCCCGGCCCGCGATGCAATCACGTACCCTGTCTTGTGTCGTGGCAGGAGCTCCTGGCAATGGCGCGGGCCCTTCTGCTGTCCACCGCCACCAACCCTAACCAGAACCACAAGTAGATAGCAGCGAGGATGAGGACACAGACAGCAATGGAGCCCTCGGCCCACATCCCGTGACACCTTAGAGCTTGAGTCCGAGGAAGACACAGACTTTCCGTCACAGCTGTCTCCAACACCCACCACCATCCCAGAAACACTCACCTCAGGTGGGCACATTAGTGAAGAGGCTCCTGGGGCACTATCTGATGTGAACCACACACATGCAGCAGTACACCAGGTGGAGGTGGAAACACCCAAATGAGCGGACAGTTGGAGGGCAGGCCAATCCCAGAACTTGGCCCACTCACAGCGGGTCATGAGTGAGAGCGTCGGCTGCATTGGCCAGACGCTGGCCGACGTGGCACAGACACAGAGGGAGGTTGCCCAGTCTTATAGGGAGAGAGCGCAGTCATTGACTGATGTGGTACAGACCCACAGGCTGGTGACACAGTCACAAGGTGATGTGGTGCAATCCCAGAGGGAGGTGATCCATTCTCTGTGCTCCATGGCCGTGAGCATAGAGACACTGGTCAAGACCAGAGCGGTCCTCCAGGACTGGCAGTGGCAGGTGGCGGCGAAGCCTCAGGGGTTAGCTCGGCTCGTACTCCCGCCTCATGGATTAGCCCGGGGGCCATCGGACATCCCAAGGGAGGAGGAGGTGATGGGGCCCCTACCAGTGACTCCCGCAGGGGAGGTGCTGGAACACTGCAGCACCCCCCACCACCACCACCACCACCATCCCTGGTACATCACATGGGCAGTGGGCAGAACAGGTTGGCAGCGCAGCGCAGGAATAGCAGCCGGGCCCATCCAAGCGCGGTCGCCCAAGAAGACAACCGCCAAAGGAGACCCAGGTCACAGTGCGGGATTCGCAGCAGGCCACCTCCACTCCTGATGTACCACCTGGGCATCAACCTAGATAATGTGTTAGGGCCCGTAAGGCCGGAAAGGTAGACACCAGCTAGGTTGGCATGGGTGCAGCACATAAGATAGCGATAAGGACTAGGCCACAAACCTGTAGATACATGTTCACAATAAACAAATGTTCACTACATTACCTGCCTCAGTACTCTGTCCGAAGGGTATGAGGGATAGGCTGGGGTGGCTGCAGAGGGGGCTGTTGCTGGATGGAGGGTAAGGGGGACTTGGACCACTGATCCCAGTGCAGCCAGCGCTCACCACTCCTGTGCCCCCCCCCCCCACTCCCCCCCCCCTCCCCCCCCTCCACAAAAAAGGGATTTGGTGGGACTGTATGAAGGAATGGCCAGCTCACATGCAGGGATCATCCAGGTGGACAGTGGAAAGTGCTCCTTGGGTAGGGGTCAAACGGCATGGAGCATCAGGGATCATCACATCGATGGACCTCCTGAAATACTCTGAGGCTGGAAGATGACACTGAAGCTGGAAGATTCACCTGATAGATGCTCCCCCCACCCACTGTGGTGGTGTTCCAGGCTCCAGCAGGAAGGGACTCCATCCAAGCTCTGGATGTAACCTCAGGCCTTTTCAGGTAAGTCCTGACTTTTGCGCCACATTGGTCCAGCTACCTTATGGAGCGGTGTGTTTTTGTGCGGGCATAATGGAGAATTGGGCATTGGGGGGGAGATAATTCAAGTCAGGCCTTCATCTGCATCGCATTAATGTGATGCTAAGTGGTTCCACTCCGGCATCCAAAGGATTCCTGATCCGCCATGGTGGGCAGTATCAGAATATCCTGCTTTCATTTCACGCCAGGGTGAAACCAATCTTTAGGGCCTCCTGCCGCATTCTCTCCCCACCCCACACCCGTCATTGATCCTTTTGGCAAGGACTTGAGGGAACCCTGCCCAAAGAATTGTTTGTGCTGGAGAATCATCCTCTCCGTGAGATTTCCTCTCCAGAGTGTAGCAAGGAACTTTGTCTCCTCTTCTTGGCATACGTAAAGACCGTCCCTACAAGTTAAATATCAGGATGTGACTATTTTCAGATGGCTGCGTGGGCAGGATCTCTCCAAAGTTAACTGGGAGCAGCTACTTGTAAGAAAATCTACATCAGAGCTTTGGAGTTCATTCAAAAAGGAGATAGAGAGAGTTCAGGGCCAAAATGTTCCCATGATAGTGAAGGATGGGAACAATAAGTCCAAAGAACCCTGGATGTCGAGGGTTATCTCGAGGAGGTTGAGCAGGGTAAGAGTAGGGCCCGTTAGGGATCAATATGGCAATTTGCGTGTGGAACCGGAAGATATAGGTGATATTTTAAATGAGTATTTTGCATCTGTGTTCACTACAGGGAAGGATGATGCAGGTATAGAAATCACAACCCCATCAGGGCCGATTAGATCGGAAACCAATCGGCGCCTGGCGTGGTTCACGATTTTGGACACTTCTGTAATCTAACCGGCTCACTCGGATTCGCACCCAGCGTGACACGGCCTGTTAGATTGCGGCCAGTATTGTTCAAATTAGTCAGATATTAATCTATATATTTATTTATGTTTGGGGAGACTGCCAAGTCTTTCAATAATACTAATGTCCACTTTACAGCATTCACTGGCCGGAATTCTCCAGTTGCTGCGATTCACTTTTCTTGTTGGCAGCGCACCTCCGCCCACGGCTTTCCCGGCGGCTTGGTGTGGTTACAATGGGAAACCCCATTGACAAACAGCGGGAGGTGTTGCTCTCTTTGGTTGGCTCTTAATTTGGCTCTGTTTAATTACGTTTGCTCAAGAGTTGCCAGGTGTCTTTCGACACCGCCACAAGGTTCAGAACCGAATACTGATCACAGACTCGATACACCAGTTAGTACGTTCAAATGCAAAGCTAATTTATTTACACACGGTCAAATCTACTCACGCATAAACTCTACAAACTAAACTACCACTATTACGAAAGCCTATACTTAGCTTCGGGTGCCCACTCAGTCAGAGGAACAATGGCCGTTGCTCGGTTCTGAGGCTGCTGGGTTGAGCTGTTTACAGGGTAGCAACTAGGAGCGTCTATCTCGTAGCGTGCGTTGACTTGGGACTTACTTGGTCTGCTGCAGCTGCTAGGCAGGTCTCTCTCTTCGGTGAGAGCCAAAGCCAAAGGAGGGCGTTTCTCCCTTGGGGGATACCTTTTATACTAAAAAGGGCTTTGCGTGCTTTTGGGCGGGCCTTGAACTTGGCCTCAACTAATTGGGTCTTTCCCAATCATCTGTATCGATTTTCCTCCAATAGAGGGGTGGTTCCCTGATCGCTGGGCGTGTCCTGGTGACTGTCAATCTGCTTTGTCTTATCTTCTTCTGGCGCCAGGGAGTCTGCCTAACATTGTGTATCTAAATGTTTCCCTTTTGTCCCCGGAGATGGCTCATTAGTATGTAGATTGTTTGGTGGTTTCTGTCCTGTCTGAGAGTTTAAGGTTCTTATCAACAGGCAGACCTTGCACCTGCTTGTTTCTTAGCATTGTCCAATTTTCCCTGCATTCTTTGCAAGTGTCCATTTTGTAATCGGGACGTGGCCATCCCAGATGGCTACAGAGGATATATCCCACCACCAGAGAACGGCGCGCTGGCTGGGGGACCGGAGAATCCCGCCCACTGTTTTTTTCTGACCCATAGAAAAAGGTAAATCCAGAAAACCTGGGCGTAATTCTCATTGGCCGACACTGAAATTGGGAAAGGCGATTCGGCGGAGAATAGGTGCCGACGCCAAAATCGCGGCAGGCGCCGATTTGACGCCAAATCGCAATTCTTCAGCACCTCAAAAGCGGCGTCAATGAGGCCTGGAACATACGTACAGTGGACACCGTTTGCATACCATTAGCGGGCCTGACCCAGTATTCTCCAGGGCCTCCCCGATTCTCTCCCTCCGATGGGCTGAGTTCTCATTGGCGTGGTTCACTTGTGCTTTTAAAAAACGTGAAGCCGGCATCTTGGCTGCTGAGGGAGGGAGAGAGTGTACGGAAAGTGTCCAACGTCGCCATAGTTTGCTGACAGTTGTGCCGCTGGCAGGGGAGCTTCTGCCAGGGCCGGGGGGGTGAGGTAGCGGCAGGTGGCCAGGAGATGGGCTGTGGGGTCGGGGCGGATGGGCACAGAACACCATTTCCGCAGCTGGCAATGCAGCCACGCAGCTGCGCATACCGCTAACAGCCCACTGTGAACTTGGTGCCACGGGTCATATAGGTCACCCCCCCCCGCCCCCCCCCCTCCCCGCCCCCCCCCCCCCAGGCCACCCCCGTGGGTGCCCTCTGGCCCCAGCCAACCCATCAGCTGTATGGACGAACTTCAGCACAACCAGTGCCATCTTGTTGGCTGGGATGAGTGTGTGTGGGGAGTGTAATGTGTATGTGCGGCTGCAGCTTGTCAGCCTCCCGAATGTCAATCATGGACCCGGTGAATCCTGCACAGTTTTTCATTGGAATCGATTGCGTTCCACGCGGCACCGGTGCTAGCCCCTAAACAGTAGAGGAATCGGCCCAGGTGTGGCACCAGTTTTGCTGTCGTGAAAGTCCACAAATTCTGCGTTGGCGTCAACACTTAATCTCAGAAACGGAGAATCCCGCCCCCTATCTTTTACCTAATGCGTCCTCCATGGCAACACCTCTACCAACCAGAGTCCATTTGCCAATCAATCATGCTCTTATCGTGCAGTATAAATTGCTGTTCTCTTTGAAATTTGGTATTCTTGTGAATCTGCCCTGCTGAGTGCAAGATGAAAAGTTTTGGCAGCATGTCTCTTTTTCAGCCACACTTATGTTTCTTCATATATAAAAATGATAAAACTGATGCAGCATTCTTAATGGTATTAATTAAAGCTGTCTGTTTCTCCAGACTGGATGATCTTGGAATGTAAACTCACGTCATTCGACAAGTTTCTTCCCATTTCTGCTTTGATATCCCTCAACATTTTATTGTTTTAAAGTATTATATGTAATTCTGATCCCCTTTGTGTTAGTCTCAAGACATAAACATTGTAAAAAATAAGACATTGAACAAAATTCAAACAGAGAGATCAGTAAATCTTATTCATACTTTGTTTGGAAAGATGTGAAGAGAAAAAGCTTGGTGAAGACAAATGTAGGGCCCTTACGGACAGAAACAGGGGAATTTATAATGGGGAGCAAAGAAATGGCTGACCAACTAAATACATACTTTGGTTCTGTCTTCACAAAGGAGGGCACAGATAACGTACCAGAAATGTTGGGGAACACAATGTTTAGTAAGAGGGAGGAATTGAAGGAAATCAGTATTAGTAGGGAAATGGTGTTGGGGGAATTGATGGGATTGAAGTCTGATAAACCTCCAGGGTCTGATAATCAACATCCAAGAGTACTTGAGGAAGTGGCCCTTGAAATAGTGGATGCATTGACAGTCACCTTCCAGGATTCTATAGACTGCTATAGTTCCTGCAGATTGTTTCAAGCGAATGTAACTTCACGATTCAAAAAGGGAGGTAGAGAGAAAACAGGGAATTATAGACCAGTCAACGATAGTGGGGATTTAACAGCAGGGCAGGATCGGACAGAGCCAGCATGGATTTACAAAAGGGAAATCATGCTTGACAAATCTACTGGAATTCTTTGAGGGCGTAACTAGTAGAGTTGATGAGAGGGAGCCAGTGAATGTTGTGTATTTGAACTTTCAGAAGGCTTTTGACAAAGTCCAACATAAAGTGCATGGGATTTGGGGGCATTATATTGAGATGGATAGAAAACTGGTTGTCAGACACAAAACAAAGGGAAGGAATAAATGGGTCTTTTTCCAGATGGCAGGGCAGTGACTAGTGGGGTACCACAGGGATCAGTTCTAGGACCCCAGCTATTCACAATGTATATTAATTGTCGTGTTGGGTGTTCCGATACACAAATGAACCAACACGGTTGTAGATGGTACAACTCTGTTTTATTATTCTGTACAATAACAACTGTTACCTTCTGGCTGTGCTTCGTACTTCACCAGCTAACCTGTGGACCCAGCCCTATCACTATCTTAGTGAGGCACTCAGCACATGGTGTATGTCTGAGTGGCACGCTGTGAGCTCTGTGCTCTGAGCTATCTCCTGGTAGAATGAGCGGGAACTGTGGTGTTCCCTGTTTTATAGTGCGTGTGCTCTCACTGGTGATTGGCTGTGATGTTGTGTGTGTGTTGGTTGGTCCAACTGCCTGTCCATCAATGTGTGTGATTGCACCATGATATGTTAATGTGGATATCATGACATTAATGATTTGGATGAGAGAATTAAATGCAATAGCTCCAAATCTGCAGATGATGAGTGAGCTGTGAGGAAGTTGCAGATATGCTTCAGTGTGCTTTAGACAAGCTGAGTGAACATAGAACATTACAGCACAGTACAGGCCCTTCGGCCCTCGATGTTGCGCCGACCTGTGAAACCAATCTAAAGCCCATCTACACTATTCCCTTATCATCCATATGTTTATCCTATGTGGGATATGTGAGTGGGAAAATTCATGGCAGGTGCAATATACTGTGGATAAATGTGAGATTACCCACTTTGGTAGCAAAAACAGGAAGGCAGATTATCTGAATGGCTATAGATTGAGAGAGAGGAATGTATAATGAGACCTATGTGTCCTTGTACACAATTCGCTGAAAGTAAGCATGCAGGTGCAGCAGGCGATAAAGCAGGCAAATGGTATGGTGTCTTTCAAAGGGAGAGGAATAGAATACAGGAGCATGGACGTCTTGTAGCAATTATTCAGGGCCTTGGTGAGACCACACCTGGAATATTGTGTCAGAATATTGTGTGCAGTTTTGGTGTTCTTATCAGAGGAAGGATGCCCTTGCTCGAGAGGGAGTGCAGCGAAGGTTTACCAGACTGATTCCTGCGATGGCAGGACCGACATATGAGGAGAGATTGAGTCGGTTAGAATTATATTCGCTGGAGTTTTAAAAAATGAGGGGGAACCCAGAGAGTGGTGAGCCTGTGGAATTCGCTACCACAGAAAGCAATTGAGTCGAAAACATGGCGAAGCAGGCTCAAAGGGCCGAAGGGCCTACTCCTGCTCCTATTTTCGGGTCCTACGAAATAAAGCAGAAGATATTAAATGGATCAGTATTTTTTCTGAAGGTGCATATCGGATATCCCTGCTCCAAGCAACAGACCCTTTCCTGTTTCTAGACCTGAATAAAATGTTAGCCACTAAAGGACGTATTATTAGTGCCCCACCTTAGTTTTAATTAAATGTCTTCTACCCTTTGTATTTAATTAGCAAGTTAATTTCCAGAAGGTCGGTTTGATTTCCTCATGTCAATTTCAGGGCAGGTTTGGTTATTTGTGATGATCATGCCTTTTGCACTTGAAAACAAATTAAAATACTCTAAAAACTTGTCAATAGCATTAAAAAGTAACCCTTTCCTGCCCGGAATGTTTTCATTCTTATAGCCTAGTCACAAAATAGACTGTCGGGGCCAATATCTCAAACAGGCATTAGCTACTTTAGGTTACTGTGCTTCCAACAAATAACGGACTTGGCACCTATTTAAGGTTCTGTCTGCATTAGTGGTTTGGAAGTGAGGCAGGCGTGGTGCAAACGGCATCTGTATTCAGGAAGAGCAGGTCCAGATATGGCCTGTCAGACGGTCCTTAAGAGACCAACAAAAACAGTAAAGTTGTTAAAAAATACTTGGCTGAATGCAGAGCTGGATGGAGCAGGAACAATAACCCCCTATCCTGTCAAATGATACTCTTCACAATACTGGCCATTGTTACTCCATGCCTCTTCGTCCAGTTTCCAGGTTTCTTCAAGGATGTTTCACAGGATCACTGCCAGCGAGGTGCCAGTCTTATCTACAGGGTCACTGCCAGCGAGGTGCCAGTCTTATCTACAGGATCACTGTCAGCGAGGTGCCAGTCTTATCTACAGGGTCACTGCCAGCGAGGTGCCAGTCTTATCTACAGGGCCACTGTCAGCGAGGTGCCAGTCTTATCTACAGGGTCACTGCCAGCGAGGTGCCAGTCTTATCTACAGGGTCACTGCCAGCGAGGTGCCAGTCTTATCTACAGGGTCACTGCCAGCGAAGTGCCAGTCTTATCTACCGGGTCACTGCCAGCGAGGTGCCAGTCTTATCTACAGGGTCACTGCCAGCAAGGTGCCAGTCTTATCTACAGGGTCACTGCCAGCGAGGTGCCAGTCTTATCTACAGGGTCACTGTCAGAAAGGTGCCAGTCTTATCTACAGGGTCACTGCCAGCGAGGTGCCAGTCTTATCTACAGGGTCACTGCCAGCGAGGTGCCAGTCTTATCTACAGGGTCACTGCCAGCGAGGTGCCAGTCTCATCTACAGGGTCACTGCCAGCAAGGTGCCAGTCTTATGTACAGGGTCACTGCCAGTGAAGTGCCAGTCTTATCTACAGGGTCACTGCCAGCGAGGTGCCAGTCTTATCTACAGGGTCACTGCCAGCGAGGTGCCAGTGTTATCACAGGATCACTGCCAGCGAAGTGCCAGTGTTATCTACAGGGTCACTGCCAGTGAAGTGCCAGTCTTATCTACAGGGTCACTGCCAGCGAAGTGCCAGTCTTATCTACAGGGTCACTGCCAGCGAGGTGCCAGTCTTATCTACAGGGTCACTGCCAGCAAGGTGCCAGTCTTATCTACAGGGTCACTGCCAGCGAGGTGCCAGTCTTATCTATAGGGTCACTGCCAGCGAGGTGCCAGTCTTATCTGCAGGGTAACTGCCAGCGAGGTGCCAGTCTTATCTGCAGGGTCACTGCCAGCGAGGTGTCAGTCTTATCTACAGGATCACTGCCAGCGAGGTGCCAGGCTTATCTACAGGGTCACTGCCAGCGAGGTGCCAGTCTTATCTATAGGGTCACTGCCAGCGAGGTGCCAGTCTTATCTGCAGGGTAACTGCCAGCGAGGTGCCAGTCTTATCTGCAGGGTCACTGCCAGCGAGGTGCCAGTCTTATCTACAGGATCACTGCCAGTGAGGTGCCAGTCTTATCACAGGATCACTGCCAGTGAGGTGCCAGTCTTATCTACAGGGTCACTGCCAGTGAGCTGCCAGTCTTATCTATAGGGTCACTGCCAGTGAGCTGCCAGTGCTATCTACAGGGTCACTGCCAGTGAGCTGCCAGTGCTATCTACAGGGTCACTACCAGTGAGGTGCCAGTCTTATCACAGGGTCACTGCCAGCGAGGTGCCAGTCTTATCACAGGATCACTGCCAGTGAGGTGCCAGTCTTATCTACAGGGTCACTGCCAGTGAGGTACCAGTCTTATCTACAGGATCACTGCCAGCGAGGTGCCAGTCTTATCTACAGGGTCACTGCCAGCGAGGTGCCAGTCTTATCTGCAGGGTCACTGCCAGCGAGGTGCCAGTCTCACCTCAGGGTCACTACCGGGTTTTCTAAATTTAAACACTAATTATGTTTATTAATAACGGCAACTATAAATAAATATGCAGCAAATACAACTATAATCTAATTCCTAACCGCCCCCCTCCCCCCACACACTTAGACACACAAGACAAACAAACACAGAGGGGAGAAGAGAGGTATAAAATAATAAGTAAAGTAAAGGGTCTTTGTTTCCGATAGTTGTTTCTAGCACACCTTCCTTCAAGGCCTTTGGTTTGAGATGTTCACTGTATATCCACGCTGCTTCTGTGTACAGCTATGTAGCTTTTCTTCCTTCAGTCTAGGCTTTCCCTTCAAGGTTTTTACTGTAGATTCATTCAGGTCTCTGCAGTTTCAGAAATACGGCAGCTTTCCTGGAAAAAAAGCAAGGACAGGAGAGAGGGAAAGAGAGAGCAGGTCCTTGTCTCTCAGCATCCAAGTCACCAACTCTGCTTTCCTTAGACCTCTGGAAATCATCCCACTCGGGCAGGACTGAATTACCGCCTGTTTCCGGGCAGAATACGGCCTTTTGGCCAATTCATTGGCCACCAGCCAACCAAACGAACTGAGTCTCACTGATCTTTCGGATGGGGATAGGTCTGAGGTCTGCTGACCAAAAGCTAGCAGAGTGTTCTATGTTGTAACTTCTGAGTTCCTCACTTCCCCTATTCTACTTAAAGATACATGTCCATTAAGTATCCATGGATCAAAATGATGACAGCAAAATAAAGAAAGTGGAAATGAGAGAATCAACAGGAAGGACCCTTACACATTGAACTTGTTTGTAGACCAAGCAGCTCACACTTTCACCAAATATAGTGGGGTTAAGGCAAAATTCTATACATTCATTTCTGGGCAAGCAGTAGTACAGAACTCATTCCACATTCAGAAATAGTAAGGCCCAAGGCTCACCAGATATTGGGCTTGAAGCCTCATTATAATAAAATCAGCACAGAGCAATGGCAAGGCGCAGTGAAAATTTGTCCATTGCTGGCACAATGGCATCCCTCAGGTAAGTGGGTTCAAGATGGGGGCGTGGTGTTAGATCAGGTTGGTCATCAAGGCACAGGGGTTGGTGTCCAGAGAGTGCAATGTTTCAAAAATCGGGGATTTGAAAAGTGGGAGAAAGAAAACGCTGGATTGGGCAGGTCAAAGAATCAGGCATGGTGGTGGCTCGAGATGGGGGTGTCGAGGGTGGAACAGGGCTCAGGCATTTGAGCCACAAGTCAAGATTGAGGCCTGGATTGTAAGGTTGGTAATGGAGATTGAGGCATGGGTTGTATGTTGGGACTTGACAAGGGGTCAGGACTTGAGTCAGAGGCTGGGGTCTGTGTCAAAGATAGGGATCAATGACAGAGACCATTGGGATCAAGGAACCTGTGGGAAATGCAGGAGTCAGTTCTGGATATTGGATCGTGAGGAGAGGGGAGATGGAATCCAGTAATCTGGGCCCAGCAGTAGCAGTGGTAGAGGAGTGGCTGCAAACTGTTCCTTTAATCTTGGGTTGATATAGGCAATACCTAAGTTTGGTTTCCTTGAATTCAGCCAGCAAAGACAATGAATACAATCTTGGACAGGAGACCTCAAAGATCATTAGACCCTTTTTTTTAATATGTAAAGCTCTCAAGGCCTACTTCAGGCATGGGTAAAGGAAAGCCTCTTATTTCACCTTACCTAATATGGTGGGCCTATCAGAAATGTGCATGTGTTTCCTGCCCAACATAGCAGGACCTTAGTAGGCTAAGTGGAGCCTGAAAATTGGATGCTGTAAAGCTTAAGTGTTACTGCCACCACATCTGCTTACAGTGACACCATGGGGGGAGATGCAATGTAGTGGTAATGTCACTAGACTAATAATCCATCGGCCAGGACTAATGCCCTGTAGTCTTAGATCTCACCATGGCAGCTGGTGGAATTTAAATTCAATGAATAAATCTGGAATTGAAAGCTGGTCTCATTATTGATGACCCAGGAACTATCATTGATTGCCGTAAAAACATCTGGCTCACTAATGCCTTTAGGGAAGGAAATCCGCCATCCTTACCTGGTCTAGCCTAAATGCAATTCCAGATCCACTGTACTGTTGTTAACCTCTGAAATGGCTTGGTAAGCCACCCTGCCTGGGTTTCCTCCGGGTGCTCCGTTCCTCCCGCAGTCCAAAGGTATGCAGGTTAGGTGGAATGTCCATGCTAAAATTGTCCCTTAGTGTCCAAAAGATTAAGTGGGGTTATGGGGATAGGGGAGGGGCAGAGGCCGAGGTGAGGTGCTCTTTCGGAGGGTCGGTGCAGATTCAATAAGTTGAATGGCCTCCTTCTGCACTATAGGGATTCTATGCCAGTCTAGAGGGACCATGCTTCCATGTACTTCCCAAATGACATGGGCAACTTAAAACAACAACCGGAATGGCAAAAACTGTAACAATATTTTCAAACTTGATAGTTGGACCTGGACATACGAATATTGCAGCACAATTGATAATTTTATCATGTGGGTTTCAGATTAGAAATTCACTTCCAGCTTATGAAGCTGCTATTTGAAGAGGAATGATTGTATACTGAGCAGCCACAAAATCACTGGCGTGGAGAACAACTAATTCACAAACACGAGTGTGAAGACAAAGTAAGTGCAGGAGAAACGGCGCGCTTGGGAAGAGAACAAAACGCTTTGCAGGAAAACTATACGTGAAACATAAGAGCAAAGAATGAACAATAGCAACTTGTGTGTATGTAGTGCCTTTGGGACCTCACAAGAGGGTTATCAAACAATATTTGACACCAAGCCATGTAAAGAAGTATTGGGTCAGTTATAAGCTTGGTCATACAAGTAGGCTGGAGGAATGACTTAAAGGCAGGATGTGAGGTAAAGAGATTCACGGAGGAAATTTCAGAGATTTCTCGGCCCATCCACAGGGGAATCATCCTGGGGGGAGGGGGTGTGATGGGCAGACAATTTGACGGACCATTTAAAGGTCCATTGACCTCGGATGGGAATTTCCAGTTTTGTGGTGGGCACAATCGGAAAATCCTGCCCGAGGACTCTGAAAGCTGAAGCTGGAGCAATTCCAGTGGAGGATACTGAAGTGACCTGAATTGATCTCAGATATGATGCCAGAACCTACCTTGCATATTTTTACATAAAATGTATGGCTTCAATGTGAAATTTATCTGAATTAGGCAGTTTTCTACGCAGGAAAATGTATCTTCGTACAAAGTCACAGGGAGTAGGAATCATGCCGGACATTAATTGCCAACATTTCTGACTTTTCTTCATTCACTCAGGCACGACCAGTGAAGTAGATTGATAATGTTACCCGTAAGCTTTTATCAATGCAACATTTGGACAAATTTTAATGCTTTGCACATTTAATATCTGGTTTTATCCAATTTGTACCCCTTGCATGTTTCAGCATTTCAGACTTGTTGGACAGTATCAGTAAGTTTATAGATAATGACTTGCAATTTCTTCAAATTACTGTTGCTTAATGTGATATGATTCTTGCAGGATATACTCGTTCTTTCTACAAGAGCCAAAGGATAATGCAAAAGAAAATGTTGTCGTCGAAAGATCATTTTCTCCTTTCAGATGCAACTTGAAACCTAACCTCATCAAACTCTCAGCCTGGAGACTCCTCTGGGACTGGAGGAGTAAATGCTGGTCTTGAGGAGCAATGTGAGAGCTTATTGCTTGACACATGTCACCAGAAGGTTACGTGATCTGGCAGTGTCAGCCTGGAATAATTACGAGGCCAATCAATCGAAGCCACATGTGCTTTTGCTTGCCACTGATGGCGCCACCCGTGGATTTTACATTGATCAAAGATTGTCATGCATTCGGTGGCAAAGGTGTGAAAATGGCTCTCCATCAACTCAAAGGAGGGAAGGAAGTACCAATTGTTCTTGGCCATTCACAGATATACTCAGGGACAAAATAGCTGGTGCAGGCAGTGTGGTGCTAATACCCACTGATCTGCCTAGTCTGTGTTTCTTCATTTCATAATGCAGTCATGAATCATGGGCGAGATTCTCCGACCCCCCGCCGGGTCGGAGAATCGCCGGGGGCTGGCATGAATCCTGCCCCCGCCGGTTGCCGAATTCTCCGGCCCGGATGGGCCGAGGTCCCGCTGCTAGAATGCCTGCCCGCCGGCGTGGATTAAACCACCTCTCTTACCGGCGGGACAAGGCGGTGCGGGCGGGCTCCGGGGTCCTGGGGGGGGGGCGATCTGGCCCCGGGGGTGCCCCCACGGTGGCCTGGCCCGCGATCGGGGCCCACCGATCCGCGGGCGGGCCTGTGCCGTGGGGGCACTCTTTTCCTTCCGCCTTCGTCACGGTCTCCACCATGGCAAAGGCGGAAGAGACTCCCTCCACAGCGCATGCGCGGGGATGCCATGAGCGGCCTCTAACGCTCCCGCGCATGCGCCGCCCGGAGATGTCATTTCCGCGCCAGCTGGCGGGGCACCAAAGGCCTTTTCCGCCAGCTGGCGGGGTGGAAATCAGTCCGGCGCCGGCCTAGCCCCTCAAGGCTAGGGTTGGGCCCCCCAAGATGCGGAGGATTCCGCACCTTTGGGGCGGCGCGATGCCGGACTGATTAGCGCTGGTTTTGGCTGACTCAGAGGAAGGAAAGACCTGTTCTTCCTGTCCATTGGCAAATTGGCTGGTGCAGGCAATGTGTTGGCAGCCCAACAGGCTCTCCTTCTTCTCAAACCACTGTAATCGCGCACATTGTGTTTTAGATCCTTTAACATCAACTTCTACTGTTGTTGCAATACATTGCAATATTTTTGTGTATCTCTGTGCAGGAGTGAGTGACAAAGCAGCAGATGTAAATCCAGAATGGTACTGGCCCTGGGCCTGGGGGAGGCCTGCGGCTTCATTATGCTTTACTCTCTCCAGCCCTTGTATGCAAAGGTTTCGATAGTGACCTCCACAAAGGGAGCCAAGAGTTTGTTTCGTTCAGGTTTGATCTCTGTTAAACTATGTGCTATCTTGGTGTTCATGCAGGTTAAGATTTTAACTGGGGTTATATTCAGAGGTTTGGGTCAGGGTGTGGTCCAGTCTAACGCCCTGAAGGAAACACTGTAGGACAGTGTCTTAGCTGAAACTGAGAGTGCTATCAGGACTGGTGGATGGGAGCAAGGGTAGAATCTGGGGTTCAAGGACATCAGGAAGCCAATGAAACAGTACCCAGCATAAAGTTACCACTGACCAAGGGTTTTGGCAGCCGATGTCAGTACTAGCAGGAAGAGGATAACTGGGACTGGGGCTGGGGAGGCCCAGGGAATCGTTGTGGCAATTCCTCATCTTCATGGCCCACAAGGAGTCTACAGGAAAGTACGTTTTAAAATTTACCGTGGCTATTTCTGGAACAATGCAGTGTTTCGGCAGCAAGTGAACGCAGCTTACTTAAATTCTTCTCATGCACAGTTCCCACTGGGAGTTACAATTGACTATAATTAGTCGCAACATGTTGTAAGTTGAAGGAACGGTCAGGTACCCAGCTTACAGCCCATACTGGATGTCACCAGGTAGCATATTATCATACACATGGAACGTTCACCATTCACACACTTGGATGAACGGCAGCAACATTCATGAAGCTCAATATCATTTTATGCAGCAAGTGTTAATGCACCTGCAACTCAGTGTCTAGCATGTGCTGAGCTGTAAGAATTCATTGTTCCCAGACCAATGGTGGTAGGTGACAGGCATGTATGGAAAAGTTGATGAATTTAGAAATCACTTGCTTTTTAAAGGATAAAATCTGGATTCCCATTCTGTCACTGTGATTACACCTGAGGTGAAACTGTAGTTGGATTAGTAAGACTGACCTTCATGACAATCTGTTGATAACTGTATCTTGAGACAGTGCAAATTGTGATGACTGTCAGAATTCCAGATGTATTGGGCTGGATTCTCCGCTGGCGGGATGCTCCGTTTTGCCGGCAACCCAGGGGTTTCCCGACGGCGTGGGGCTGCCTCACAATGGGAAACCCCATTGACCAGCTAGCGAAACGGAGCATCCTGCCAGCATGCTCAACCAGAAATCTGGCGCGGCGGGAGGGAGAAACCTGCCCAATGTAGTAAATGCATTTGCTGCAGTAAGAGTTAAAATCCTGGGTTCCTGTGTGTATGACTGTTGCAGTAGTGTTTTAAAAAAAACTCTAGTTTGCAAAACAGCTAGACGTTTGGAGCCATAGGTACAATTAAAGCATCGTAAATGTTTGGGCTAATGGATATTTGTTTGTAATAAGAGGGTTCCCTGCTGAGTAGTTAATTAGAGACAATGGGTGGGATTCTCTGGTCGGCGACGCCAAAATCGCGTTCCTCCGCCCACTCCAAAGCAGCGTACTCTCCATTGCCTGAGGCCCGCCCCCTGATGCTCCTCCCTTGACCAGCCGAGTTCCTAACAGCATGGGTCTCTCATGGTCTCATCCGTCGGGAACTCGGCGTGGCGGCTGCGGACTCAGTCCAGCGCCGCCACAGTCAGGGAAGGACCGACCGATCCGCGGGTAGGGGGGACTTGGCCAGGGGTTGGGGGCACTGTGAGAGGGTGGTTCGAGGCGTGCAAGCCGGCCAAAGAGGGGGTACTATTTCGCAGGCCGGGTCTGCAACCAGCTGCCGCTATGTTGCACCGCGCTGCCGCTGCAGGCCACCGCCCTGCGCATGCGCAGCGACGGACCCAGCAATTCTCCGGGCCGTATTGCCAGTGAGAGCCGGGTGCTCTCCGCTGCCTTGAAGCTAGCCCCCAGCCAAATGGAGTATCGGTGGCCATTTTACGTCATTTTTTCTGTCGTAAAACACCACCGTTCCCACGCCGGCGTTGGGGCATAGCCTGAAAATCGGAGAATCCAGCCCCTTGTGTTCAGTTCAGTGAGATGATATAGTTAATGGGAGGAGCCAGGGGTTGAAGCAGTAGGTGTTGAAGTTCAGAGTTAGTTTGTGGCTGGAAGGCAAGTTGAGAAGGTTTTCTGAAGAAATACAGCCAAATATTCTGCTTTATTCTGGCTGGGGGTCAGGTCTCTTTGTTGAAAGCAGTCTCAAAAGATCTCTCTTTCTCAACATGGAGTATTTAAGACATCTCTGTAGAGCAAGCATTCCTGTATTTAAAAGTGACCTGAGATGGTTTTGTTGTTTAAGTGGAAGTAAAGATAGCAGTTAAGGGTTATTGTGTCACTGTATTGATTAGGATTGTCTAAGGGGGAATTGTAAGCTATTTTATTGTGTGATGTTTGTAGCCAGGTAAAATGGCTAATTCCCGATTTAAATTGGCTAACTCCCGATTTAAAATGGAGAACGGCAAAGGCTGATGGGAAAGTCAGCCAACAGGACACAAACAAGCAGCTGCAGATTGAGTGTGTATTTACCTCTGGAAAGGCCAGACAAGATCGATACCGGCAACCATCAGCACAACAAAAGACCACATTGACGGTTTCGCCAGCAAGGCAGCGCCCCTCTCAGACCTCCTAAAGAAAGGAGCCCCCTGGGAATGGCTTCCGCAGCATACGGATGCTCTGGACTCTTTAAAACAGGCACTCATAGCCGCCCCCACACTACAAGTTCCAGACCCGCTTTCCTCTTACGCCATAGAGGTAGCGACCACAGACCGCACCCTTTCAGCCGTGCTCCTCCAGGAACGGCACGACCAGTTAAGGCCCCTAGCTTACGCCTCCAGACTTTTGATGCTGTGGAGCAGGGATTTTAACCTGTGAGAGGCACCTGCTCGCAGTATTTTGGGCAGTGCAGTATTTTTCATATATTACCAGACTGAACCCCATCACAATTCTCACCGAACACACCCCCACCCAACTTTTACTGGACGGACGACTCAAGGACGGTAGTTAGTCAGATTCGAGCAGCAAGATGGACCCTTCTCTTGCAGGGACGGGACATCACTGTGAAAAGGACAAAGATGCATACCTATTTAGCCGACAACTTACAGTTCCCCGGAACACCCATGAATGCAAAATTATCTCTCCACACCACAACACAGGCCCCTTTATCGCTAAAACACCCCCCAGAAAGATAGATAGTTCAACCCAGAGCCCCCAGCACACGGACACGTGTGAGCCCATAAAGATCTATGTGGATGGATCTTCCACAGTCTTGGATGGGAAGCGCATAACATGTTGCGGGATTTATGTGGAGGACGCGTAGGGACGCTCCCTCGGGGAAATATCGTTAAAACTACCCGGACACTTAGGCACACAGGCAGCAGAGCTCGCGACCATCGCGTATATAGTTGAGCACCCAGATTCCTTCCCCAGCCCAGTAGACATATACTCGGACAGCCTCTATGTCTGCAACAGCCTCACGGAATTTCTGCCCCTGTGGAAAGGAAGAGGATTTGTTTCCGCAGACGGAAAACCCCTCCCCTCAGCCCCATTGCTCCGCCATATTTTACAGAGAGCCCAGAACAGGATTTATGAGATAATCAAAGTCCGCAGTCACCATCGTTCCTCCCCCCCTGGAAATGTGAAAGCCAACGCACTGGCTAAGGCAGGTTCCAGGCATGGATATTTTTGGACACCCCCCAAAAGCGCACCAGTGAGCGCAGTTCAGGCCTCACAGACAAAAATCGAGGATCTAGTGGAGGCCCAGAAGCAGGACAGCACTCTCAGGGAGATTGTAAAAGGAAAATATCCAGCACCCTATGAGAGATTTAGAAAAGCACTGACCATACATGACGGTGTGGTGTTAAAAGACACCCTTTATGTGGTTCCTGAACAGGACAGGAATCAATTGATTTGCTTGTTCCATGACGGTCATGGACATCATGGAATCGATCCCACTACAGCCCATCTCAAGCAGCTTTGTTGGTGGCCGAATTTAAAGGAGGATGTAAACCATTACATCGAAAATTGTCTTATCTGCGCCCAGAATAATCCGGACAGATACGCCAAGAAGGCTCAACTCAGTCACACCCGACCTGTTAATGGCCACTGGGCTAACCTCCAGATTGATTTTATAGGACCATTGCCCCCTCGCAGGAATGGCTATAAATATGTACTCGTGGTAACTGACACATTTACAAAATGGGTGGAAGCATTCCCAGCCCGTACAAACACTGCAAAAACCACAGCCAAGATTTTGACCCACCACATCTTTACAAGATGGGGACTCCCCCGCAGCATTGAATCCGACCAAGGTTCCCATTTTACGGGACATGTCATGCAGAACGTCCTCACGATATTTGGCATCACCCAAAAATTCCACATAGCATACCACCCACAGTCGAGTGGTATCGTGGAGCGCATGAATCGGACCCTAAAATCCACCCTCAGAAAAATGGTCCAGCAGAACAACACCACTTGGGACTCAGTCCTCCTTTTTGCGCTGATGTTTATACGTAACACAATTTCTACTTCCACAGGTTACACCCCACACACCCTCATGACCGGACACCCCATGAAAGGCACAGAATATTTATTAGGTTTGGACTTGACCAGCCCCGAAGTGACTCACGCACGAGAACGCAGTAGAGCAGTTAGTGGAGAATGTTAAAACGGCTCAGCTAGCAGCCGCAGTGAAATTGGGCACCAGAAAGAAACAGAGCAAGGCTTGTTTCGACAATACAGTGCATGCGACTGAGTACAGTATAGGACAGCAAGTTATGCTCTCTGTATATAACCCCAGCACATTCCTGTCACCAAAATACTCGGGTCCGTATTCCATTGCGGATAAAGTAAGCCCTTCAGTGTATAAAATAAAGTACCCCAATGGTAAGACTGCGTGATTTCATATAAACCAGCTGAAGGCATATGGAACACAGTCTAACCACGCACACCATGTCATGCTCGACGCAGCACACCACACCCCGCCCACAGCCAACGTAACGCTACTAACCCCCAGCCACGGACTCGACCTCGACTCCACCCCCGAAATATACACTCTGCCCCGAAACGCCCACAGACTGCAGCAGCAGAGACAGCGACTGTGACTCGGACGATAGCCACAGCACGCCTCCCTACTATCCCCATGCAACAGGACCCACACCCAGTGATTCCGACTACGATCCGAGTGATCCCTTCATGATCACTTTCCTGAACATACCTCACCACCGACCACCGAACCACACTGACGACCCCGATTTTGTCCCCACACAGCTAGACGAGAGCGACCCCACCTCACACCATGCAGTCCTTTCAGCCCTGATACACTCAAGAGTTTGGCACCCGGGAGAAGAGGACGACCTTGGGTCTGACTCCCAAATCGAGAACCCCTTTGCGACCCTGTTCACAACAGAGAACTGAGGTGTCCAGATGATGTTTTAAAAGGAACCGTTTGGGAGAAGTGTTGTCCTTTCTGATGGAACCTGCAGAATGTTTTATGTTGTTTGTAAGTTTGTTAAATGGTGTATGTCCGACAGGAGAATTTTATTTTCTCTCTGCCCCACGCCTATTCAGCCGAAACCTCTGAGGACTTGCCCTACGGAGACTCACTATTGCCGGACACTAGTTCAGCAGAAACCGCTGAGGACTAGTTTGTCTGCAGAGACTGGTTAAGGAACCAGACGCCCGTTCGTAACTGCCCTTCTGGTTCGAAGGAAAGAACCACTACGGCAGCCCCACCACGATGACTACATTTCTTGCCCATTCTTGTCGGTTGCTCAGGCAGTGGAGAAACGGCTTGGGACCCGCCCTGCCTGGGGACCCCCCTCTGGTCAACTACGCTCGGGTAGGAGAGATACGGCATTGGTAGACGTCTTACCCGGGGACTCCATCCAACTCTTACCCGTCGCGGCCCATACGCACCTCATTTTGGCATTTTTCGTTCAAACAGTATTGTTTTGTTTCCGGTAACCCTTAGGTTGCCGACCGTATGCTATTTACATCCTGAGACATTTGGATGGTAAATTGCACAGTCTGCGAGACGGCTCGCACTGGTTCATTATTGGGAAGTGTGTCTTGTCCTAAAATTCGATTTTTGAAAAAAATTAGGGAGTCACACACCAATTATAAAGGGAGTAATTGGCACTAAAGGACAGACAGACTAGCGTACGAGATATTAAACAAAGATAGTTACAGACACTATGCTTGTTTCCACAGAACTCCAGAAGCTCCAGGACCGGAGAAGAAAAGAAAGGAAAAGGAAAGAGAAGAGCCATGAGGACTTCCTTCACATGGATCAGCATCATCTTTATGGACATTTGGCTGTGCGTGCACACGAACCCCATGACTTCAAGCCCCCCAGCCATTAATGTTTCACTTCCCCGCAGTACCCAGAGCCCAGTCACCAGCGACACCACATCATCTTGGTGTGCCAGGTTTATAACCTGGTGCTCTCTGACCTATGTAATCGAAACATTACTGGTATTGGCGATACTCTGCTGCATAGTGCAGACTATGCGTCTACGGAAATGGAGAAGGAGAGCCTACCGCGGACGAACCCCGGTATATAGGATCAGATCCCTTATTTTCGGATACGACCAGACCCCCGACCCCCGCGATCTATAATAAAGAGCATTCACTTGCGTTTATTGTAAATAAAGAAATGTAAAGAACTGTTCATGAGACAAATTGTATGATCCTGAGCTTGACTGCCAAGCCAGGAAAGACTGTGTATGAAATGCTACGATTTTGTTGTATGATTGAGGAAGTTAGGATGATGAAATGTTTAAGTGAGTGTAGTGTATTAAGAATAGTTAGAGGTTCCCAGTTTCTTGTTTTGTAATGCATGTCCCTGTTTGACATAGCGCCCTTAGAATTGTTTGTTAAAAACGTTTTGCATAGCTATGGTCAGTGCAGAGGCCATGAAGGAAGTGTCCCCCCCAGGTCAGGGAATAGAAAGCAACATAGTTATGTGATCCTTCACGCTTCGATCACAAGGAGGGAATGTAGCCAGGTAAAATGGCTAACTCCCGATTTAAATTGGCTAACTCCCGATTTAAAATGGCGAACGGCAAAGGCTGATGGGAAAGTCAGCCAACAGTTCACAAACGAGCAGTGCAACAAGTAAGGTCAACAGTCAGCCAGGAGGTCTCTCGAACTGCGACATAGGGAAAGATGGCGGAGAGCACTGTGCCTGCTCAGTGGTCCACGGAACATTTGGTGGAGTTCCTGATGGCTATGTTTGAGTAGCAATGAAAAGAGGCCTCAGAGGACCTGGTCTGGTGGCCGGGCTGATCCGGCCAGCCATGGACAGAATGGAGCAAAGGCAGGAGGCACAGCATGTATCACTCCAGAAGGTGGAGGAGTCTGAGCCTGACCTCTAGCATTGGTTTATTGGAGGCAGAAATCTTGCTGGTGGCAAAGGGCCAGAAGAAGTTAAAAGAGAAGATGGACGACTTGGGGAATCGCTCAAGGAGGCAGAATCTTCAGATTGTGGGTCTGCCTGAGAGGATCGAGGGAACACAGGCCACACAATATGTGGTGAAGTTGTTTGAGACTTTGGTGGGGGGGTCTTTGACCAACCTCCTGAGATGGATCGAGCACACAGGTCGCAAAGGAGGAAGCAGAAAGCAGGTGAGCCGCCGAGGACAATTGAGGTGCGGTTGCCCCATTATTTAGATAAAGAAAAGATTCTGCGGTGGGCGAAGGAGACAAGAGAGTGCACTTGGGAAGACCATGCAGTGCGTATATATCAGGACTTGGGAGCGGAGTTGGCCAAGCGATGGGCTGGGTTTAATAGGATCAAAGCAGCCCTATTCAGGAAAGACGTGAAATTCGGTGTGTTGTGTCCTGCTCTGTGTTTAATTGATTATTGGTGCATGTGTTTAATTGATTATTGGTGTATGTGTTAAATTGATTATGCTGTGTCTCTGATCACCCGGCACAGTTGGGATTTGGGATTAGTGTGTCTGTGGTGGGGGAGGGGTGGTGGGTGGGATGGAGGAGCCAGGGAGGGCAGGAGGTTGGATAAGGGCCGGGGGGTTGGGGCCCGGAAGGATGTTATGGGAGGGTTATGAGCAGTTCCTTCAGGTGGGGGCCACTATCCTAGCAGGTGGGCGAGCTAACGGGAGTGAAGTGGGGGGGGGGGTAGATGTGTGGAGGGGGAGGGATGAGGGGTGGTTGGGTGGAGTGGTTTTATTTGTTAGTGGATTGGGGGAGGTTAGGGGGGGTTGCTGATGTGGGTGGAGTTGGTGCAGCGCAGTTGGTTAAGGGGGGATGGTGGCGGCCATTTTGGTCAGCTCATTTGGTGAGCGAGACGCAGGCCTGGAGGTGCCCATTAAAGGGGGGATATAGCTGATCAGGGAGTGGAGGGTGCTTGGAACTTCCCGACCCGCCTGATCTCTTGGAATATTTGGAGATTAAATGGGCCGATTAAGAGGTTGCCTCCATCACGATCGACCAGTCCCGACCGCACAACCTCGTGACCGCGTCGACGACAGTGAAGGTCGACGGGCACAAGATATTCTGCTTTCTGGACTCGGGGAGCACTGAGAGCTTCACCCACCCCGATACGGTAAGGCGCTGCTCCCTCAGGCTACACTCCATCAACCAGAGAATCTCCCTGGCCTCCGGATCCCACTCCGTGGCGATCCGGGGGTATTGCACCGGCACCCTCACCATCCAGGGCATAGAGTTCTGCGGCTTCTGGCTCTACGTCCTCCCCAACCTCTTCGCTGCCTTGCTACTCGGCCTGGACTTCCAGTGTAACCTCCAGAGCCTAACATTGAAATTTGGCGGGCCCCTACCACCCCTTACTGTCTGCGGTCTCACAACCTTAAAGGTCGACCCACCTTCCCTGTTTGCGAACCTCACCTTGGATTGCAAACCCGTTGCCACCAGGAGCGGACGGTACGGTGCCCAGGACAGGACCTTCATCAGGTCGGAGGTCCAGCGGCTGCTGCGGGAAGGCATCATTGAGGCCAGCAACAGCCCCTGGAGAGCCCAAGTGGTAGTGGTGAAAACTGGGGAGAAAAACAGGATGGTCGTTGACTAGTCAGACCATCAATCGGTACACGCAGCTCGACACGTACCCCCTCCCACGCATATCTGATATGGCCAATCAGGTTGCACAGTACCGGGTCTTCTCGACAGTGGACCTGAAATCTGCCTACCACCAGCAGATGGGATGGTGAAGGGGAATCTGGAATATTCGTCCCATCCCATCCCATCACATCCCCATTCGCATGGCGGACCACCAGTACACTGCGTTTGAAGCAGATGGTCGCCTCTACCACTTCCTTAGGGTTCCCTTCGGTGTCACTAATGGGGTCTCGGTCTTCCAACGGGAGATGGACCGAATGGCTGTCTGGTATGGACTGCGGGCCACTTTCCCGTACCTGGATAATGTCCCATCTGCGGCCACGACCAGCAGGACCACGATGCTAACCTTTCCAAATTCCTCCACAGCGCCGAACTCCTCAACCTAACTTTTGTAAGGGCCACGAAGAATCCAGCACGAGTTTTAAGGATACAAAGTAATAACATTTATTTACTATAACATATATACATAACAGTAGCAGTAACTTCCCTTGCTGCACACTCCTTCCTGCTGGTTCCTGAACTGGCCAGCTTTATTTATACTAGGAGTTTACTAGTGGTTTCTCTGCCCCCCTCATTGGGGAAGCTCATACTCCCACAGGATTGTGGGATAGTCATTAGTCCCCAGCCAATGGTAAGTAGGCAGGTTATAACATCCCTCCCCCCCAAAGTCCAAGGAATCCACCGAAAACCCTGGCGAAGGAGGGCGTCGGACTCGTTTGGCCACAGGCCGGACACCATTTGCATGCGGCGCTGGATCAGGCGGCGTGTAACGAGACAGAGACCGGCGTTTCCGTGATGAACGGCACAATGGTTGTACATCCACGGCCCGTGGACCCGAGGATTCCCCCTCTGATGCATCCTGTGTCTCCATCTCGGAGTCAGATTCTGCTGCCTCCGTCATGTCAGCGTCTATCTCCATTCGGTCCCCTCAGCGGTATTAAAGCGATAACGCTGGACTATCGTGGACGGGGTTGGGTTAAAATGTTGCCCCACTATATTCACAAGTTCATCAAACGTTTTGGTGTCCGGCGCAGCTGGGTACGTAAGGCTCCTAATCACCCCAAACGTATGCGGGCCGCAGGCGGTGAGCAATATGACCACCTGGCGCTCGTTTTCGGTGATATTGTTTGCCCGGAAATAGTAACGCATCCGTTGTGTGTACTGGTTCCAGCTTTCCAGCGCAGCATCAAAAACATCCAAACGTCCGTACAGAGGAATGGTATAATAGAAAACAACTTCCAACCTGTATCCAACAAAAATCCACCTTCGTCGCCAGTTTTGTGAGGGCCACGAAGAATCCAGCACGAGTTTTAAGGATACAAAGTAATAACATTTATTTACTATAACATATATACATAACAGTAGCAGCAACTTCCCTTGCTGCACACTCCTTCCTGCTGGTTCCTAAACTGGCCAGCTTTATTTATACTAGGAGTTTACTAGTGGTTTCTCCACCCCCCTCATTGGAGAAGCTCATACTCCCACAGGATTGTGGGATAGTCATTAGTCCCCAGCCAATGGTAAGTAGGAAGGTTATAACACTAACCTACAACAAGGAGAAGTGCGTGTTTAGCACGAACCGATTAGCCATCCTCGGCTATGTGGTTCAGAACGGAGTTCTAGGGCCCGACCCCGATCGCATGCGCTCCCACACGGAACTCCCCCTTCCCCACTGCCCCAAGGCCCTCAAACGATGCCTGGGGTTCTTCTCGTACTACGCCCAGTGGGTCCCAACTATGCGGACAAGGCCCCCCCACTCATCCACTCCACCGTTTTCCTACTGACGGCCGAGGCTCACCAGGCCTTCAACCATATCAAGGCCGACATCGCCAAGGCCGCAATGCACGCGGTCGACGAGACGCTCCCATTCCAAGTCAAGAGCGATGCATCAGATGTCGCTCTGGCCGCCACCCTCAACCAAGCAGGTAGGCCCGTGGCATTCTTTTCCCGCACCCTCCATGCCTCCGAAATTCGGCACTCCTCTGTCGAAATGGAGGCCCAAGCTGTCGTTGAAGCTGTGCAGCATTGGAGGCATTACCTGGCCGGCAGGAGATTCACTCTCCTCACTGACCAACAGTCGGTTGCCTTTATGTTTGACAACACACAGCCGGGCAAGATCAAAAATGATAAAATCTTGCGGTGGAGAATCGAGCTCTCCACCTATAATTACGAGATTAAGTATCGTCCTGGCAAACTCAACGAGCCCCCAGACGCCCTTTCCCGAGGTACATGTGCCAGCGCACAGGTAGACCGACTCCGGGCCCTGCTCGACAGCCTTTGTCACCCAGAAGTCACTCGGTTGTACCACTTCATTAAGGCACAAGATTTGCCCTACTCCGTCGAGGAAGTTAGGACAATCACCAGGGACTGTCAGATCTGTGCGGAGTGCAAGCCGCCCTTCTACCGGCCGGACCGCGCACGCATGGACTTCAAAGGCCCCCTCCCCTCCACCGATCGTCACACATATTTCCTCAGTGTGACCGACGAATACTCCGGTTCCCCTTCGCCATCCCTTGCCCCGACATGATGTCTGCCACCGTCATTAAAGCCCTCAATTCGATCTTCACTCTGTTCGGTTTCCCCGCCTACATCCACAGTGACAGGGGATCCTCATTCATGAGTGATGAGCTGCGTCAGTTGCTGCTCAGCAGAGGTATCGCCTTCAGCAGAACGACAAGCTACAACTCCCGGGGAAACGGACAGGTAGATAGGGAGAATGGGACGGTATGGAGGGCCGTCCAGCTGGCCCTATAGTCCATAAATCTCTCGGCCTCCCGCTGGCAAGAGGTCCTCCCTGATGCACTACATTCCATTCGCTCGTTACTCTGCACTGACACTAACAATACACCGCATGAACGTCTTTTTGCCTTCCCAGGAAGTCCACATCCGGGGTGTCGCTCCCGACTTGGCTCACAGCTCCGGGAACCGTGCTTCTCCGTAAACATGTGCGATTCCACAAGGCCGACCCGTTGGTAGAGAGGGTACAGTTGCTCCATGCAAACCCCCAGTACGCCTACGTGGCGTTCCCCGACAGCCGCCAGGATACTGTCTTCCTCAGGGACCTGGCACCAGCAGGTTCGACCCCCACACCACCCCCGTCACCCCTGGCGCTACCCCCCCCTCCCCCGTCGCTCACAACATCACCTCCCCCACCATCCGTCCTCCCCGTGCCCACGCCCGATGATGAAGAGGATTTTGGCACACTCCCGGAGTCACCTTCGACCAGGTCAGCACCAACATCGCCGTCACCACTTCGTCGCTCCCAAAGGACCATCAAGGCCCCGGACTGGCTGAACCTTTGACCGGTCCACCGGACGCCAAGAGACATTTATTTTGCTCTGTAAATATTAAAATCATGATTGTATATAGTTATCCACCACCCCGCCGGACTCAATTTTAACAGGGGGTGAATGTGGTAAACCACTGTTATACTTATATTAGAGGATGTACGGTAGAACCTGCACTACAGGTTCGCCTGTGGGCCCTGCCTGCTGGCTCCGCCCAGGAGGTGGGGTATAAATATGCGTGTCCTCCAGCTCGCAGCCATTTCACCAGCTGCTGTGGGAGGCCACACATCTGATACCAATAAAGCCTCAGTTTGGATTCAACTTTCGTCTTTATTCAAATTGATCGTGCCTCATACCTTGGGCCATCGCTGGCTTCCCCTTCTGGATTGTGGTAAATGGCCAACTGCCTGAATTTTAGGCCTGAAGAACAATTGAACACTTTAAATTAAAACAACAGGCAGAACCACAGAGAGGCCTGATGAGAATTCAAACAGGCAAGTTCGAATATACTGGACAGAGACAGACAGCCGGGGCATGTCTGGGCCTGTCCTGTAAACAGGAGATCGGGAGATAATCGGCCCCATTCAAATGGACTGATTGTTGTGGATTGCCCATATGGAAGCAAGACTTTCTGGCACCTAGATTACCTCATATGGGATAAGGTTACGTGCAGACACTGCACCTGTGGATGGATCTGGGGGAATTCCTGGTGTCTTGTGGAGTTGCAATTGGCAACTCCATTGGGTGTTGTGACCCCCGTCCAGTGAACTCATTGGCTGAGGGCCAGAGAAGTTCTAGAAAGGCATGAAGAGGGGGATAAGGACTGGACACCCAGAGACCCTCCCCAGCGAAGATTTGATGCTGAGGCAGTGGAGAAGACTCAATGGCAGTCCAGAGGACAGAAAGAAGCAGCGAGCGAGACCCACATTTGCAGACAAAGGCCCTGAGATGACCGAGACTCAGAGGACTAGACCCGCAGCTCAATCCCGTTCATCGGCACTGGTAGTATTAAGAATTTTAGGCTAATTATAGTTGGGATAATTTGAGGAGACAACCGTTTTATTGCGTTTGAATATAAACTTGGGTTGAATTGTAAACTTGCATCTGTCCTTTGTTCATCTCGCAAATAAGGGCAACTGGGTAAAACGTTTGACGAATAATCTAGTCTAAGTGTCTGAATTTTACAGGCAATAGTGGCGTCCTTCTGGTTAGTCTTCGATATGAAGTGACCTAATTGCTCTGAATTCGAACCCACCAACCTTGAACTCTCCAACATCCAACCTGAGCCTGAATTGAGAGGCCAGGCGCCTCACGTGATGAGCAGGATTCAAGTGGGTGGACGAAAGTACAACTATCCGACCAATAAACTGGGCCATAAACCAACATGAGGTGAACAAACTACATAGTCACAACTAGGATAGTCAGGGCATTGGGTAAACTCTGTGGGAGGGAATTTAGTGAAAGCAGACCCCTACCCCAATCGATTCCCACACACAAACTCTCGGGAGAGAGAATTACAAAGTGAAGCCGTGCCGAGGAGAAGAAACACTTAGGAGATATTTGAATAAGAACTGTCCCAAATGGGTAGAATTGGGAAACACCCTGATATCGGATATGGGATCCGAAGGAAAGATTTGTTGGTACCACGTCCATAAAGAGTTGGGCAGGCTGGCTTCCAAGTTAAGTAAAGTGATTGCGATCACGCGTTGTTTGGAGAAGCTACACGGGAGCGAGTCGGAGAGTTTAAAAATTGAACAAGAATTAGGCGACACTAGGCAGCAGGTAGAGAAACTGCAAAGCGAGTTAGAAGGACGAGAGCGGAGGAATCAAGCCAGCCTGCTCCAGATGAGCCAGTTTCAGGCTCAATGCGAGAGGGTTTACCACAAAGAGCAGCGCGCGATCCGGGATCGAGATACGACCCAAGGAGTAGAGAAACTAAAGGAGAAATGTAGCAACCTGCAGGCTGCAGTAAATGTCCTGCACCAGGCAGTGAAAGCCCGTGACACTGACCATTCAAACAGCCTGCGTGAGATCGAAAAATTAAAACACCTTCATCGAAAACACGAACCAACTGAGGATTTTACAAGGGTTAGATAATGTAGAGGAAGTAAAACTGATCTTAAGTGCTTAAGCACCCCCCCCCTCCCCCCCCCACCCCACCCCCACCCCACACCCACAGCGATACGCTCCGGACCTTGCCCAATCCCCAAAATGCAGCCAGAGAGACACTAGAGGAAATGAAGGCAGCAATTTGACTGCGTTAGGATATGATAGAGGGGACCCAGTGGACGGCCTGAATAAGTGCAGGCAAAAGAAAGGAAACACCCAACGGCATACGCCAGTTGCCTGTGGACGCAATTTATGGCCGTTTCTGGGCGGTTAGACCGAGCCCAGTTGAACGAGAACAATCGATCCACGTGGATCTGAACACTCGTCTCGCACACCACCGAAGGAAGTTGGAAGGCATGGGAGATTTTTGACCCAGTTTGTGGCACATACAAAGAGGCCGATCCGGAGGATAACTTGCGCCTCGGAAAAGGAGATACTGGAGATAGATAGGACAAACCCGTGAAAGCGGGGAAAATGAATCCCATCTGAACCCCAGCCCAGTGTGGCGGAATGAGGAGGGGAACCAGAAGAGGGGAGGTGCCTATCGAGGATACCTGTCTGCATACGCTCCTCCCAACTCTAAAAGCAGAGATCAGCCCCAAGCGGATCCCAAGTATTCACCTCCGCAGGGACGGTGTTACAATTGTGGCCAGACAGGCCGCTATGTTAGAGAGTTTTGGGGCATCCCGCCAACAGCCACTAACACATCAGCGGTTTCCAGAACAAAGATCCAGACCCAACAGGGAGTCCTCCACCAATAATTCCCCCATTTGGCCGGTAAGAAAACCAGACGGGTCATGGAGGCTGATGATCGATTACCAGGAACTGAACCAAACCACCCCGATCACAGCCCCATGGAAGCGACCAGCCCCAAAGCCATGATGAGGCAGGCCCACACAGCAAGTATTTCACGGTATTGGACTTCAGCAATGGTTTATGGTCGATTCCCCGAGACCGGCAATACCATTATAAGTTTGCCTTCACGTTTCAGGGGCAGCAATGTACTTGGACATGTCTGCCACAGGCCTTCCATAACCCACCCTCTATATTTCACCAAAGACTCACAAAGGATCTGGAAGGGTTTTCAAAACCCGAATGCTTGTTTCAGTGTGGAGACGATGTCCTCCTCCAGATGGAAACCAGGTGGGAGCATCTTAAACTGTTGAAGGAATTGCTGAACCTCCTCATGACGCACGGCCTAAAAATCACCCCCAAGACAACCCAGATTATGAGATCACAAGTCCCATACTTGGGGACAGTAGTAATCGAGGGGAAGCACGAAACAGGCGTGGATCGAACCGGTAACACGCCTTCCCCGCCCCCCCCCCCCCCCCAAAGGACATGAGCTTATTGCGCTTCTTTCTAGACTTGGTAAGGTACTATTGAAACCACATTGATGGTTTCGCCATCAAAGCCTTCCCCCTTTCAGACCTCTTTAAAATGCTCTGTGGGTGTGGAAGCACTGCACACAGGCTGTCCCAGATCTAAAACAGGCCCTAGCACAGGCCCAGCACTGCAAGTACTTGTCCCAGATTCCCCCCTTTGCACTGGAAATAGCAGCCACAGACAGCACACTTGCAGTCGTATCTCTGCAGGAGCACCACAGGAGACTCGGGCCGGTGGCCTATGACTCTCTGCTCCTAAGCCCAGTTGAATCAGGTTTCTCAGTATGCGAGAGGCACATTTTAGCATCTTTCTGGGCGCTGCAACATTTTAGCTACATCTTTGACCTAAACTTATTTTTTTTATTATTATTTTTTTTTAAATTTAGAGTACCCTATTTTTTTTCCAATTAGGGGGCAATTTAGCATGGCCAATCCACCTAACCTGAACATCTTTGGGTTGTGGGGGTGAAACCCATGCAGACACGGGGAGAATGTGCAAACACCACATAGACAGTGACCCAGGGCCGGAATTCGAACCCGGGTCTTCAGCGGCGTAGGCAGCGGTGCTAACCACTGTGCCACATGCCGCACTGGCCTAAACTTATTAACCATTCTCACTGAACACACCCCATACAGTTGGACGGCCGGATTTAAGACCGGACAGTTCGCCAAAACCATATTCCTGGACCCTCATGCTCCAGGGCCGCGACATTGCGGTAAAGTGTACCCGAGCCCCCACATTCCTAGCCAACAACTTTAGCTACCAAGGGGAACCTCATGAGTGCCAGGTCATGGCAATAAATGACCTCAGGGGGCCATTTGTTCCAAAGCAAAAGGGGGGAGGATCCAGGGAAGCAGACACACAGGCCCAGGAAATATTTGTAGACGGATCCTCTGTGGTGGAAGGCGGGAACAGAAAAACAGGGTGCGGCATCTATCTGGAAGACCAGCAAGGCAAACCCCTTAGGGAGATCCCCTTAAATCTTCCAACCCAGGTAAACACCCAGGCTGCAGAGCTAGCAACCATAGCTTATGTGGTCAGTCTCCCTGACCAGTTCCCCACACCAGCAGTCAGACACTCGGACAGCAGGTATGTCTGCAATAGCTTAACTGACTTCCTGTCACCGGGAAAAGCTACAGGATTCGTCTCGGCAGACTGAAAACCTTTACCATCTGAACCCTTGTGAAATTTAATTTTCAAACTGCCCAAAGCCGTGAGTGTGGCATCATCAGAGTTAAGGCCCACCGTAGAACTTTGCCAATTGGAAACATAAGGGCAGGTGAATTGGCGAAGCAGTGGAACCATGGCAACACCCCCTTACCAAATGAATTGATGCCATGATTGTTAGCCAGATTAAGGTCGTAGACCTTAAACAGGCTCAGAGCAGCGACCAGGACCTGAAACAGATTCAGGAAGGAGCACACCCCGCCTACTTTGAGAAGTGGCGAGATACAATTACCGCAAAGGACAGGCTAGCCCTGAAGGACAGCCGGTATGTGGTACCCATTCAGGTCCTCGACCAAATTATTTATCAAAAACACGATGTCCAGGGCCATCAAAGGGCAGAGGCCACTGGCAGAGCGACATGGTAGAACAGTGGTTAGCTTCACAGCGCCAAGGTCCCAGGTTCAACTCCCAGCTTGGGTTACTGTCTGTGCGGAGTCTGCACGTTCTCCCCGTGTCTGCGTGGGTTTCCTCCGGGTGCACCGGTTCCCTCCCACAATTCCCGAAAGACGCGCTGTTAGGTAATTTGGATATTCTGAATTCTCCCTCTGTGTACCCGATGTAGCCATCTGGGATGGCCACGCCCCGATTACAAAATGGACACTTGCAAAGAATGCAGGGAAAATTGGACAATACTGAGAAACAAGCAGGTGCAAGATCTGTTTGTTGATTTGAGCCTTAGCCCTCAGACAGGACAGAAACTGCTAAGCCATCTACATACTAATGAGCCATCCCCGGGGACAAAAAGGGAAACAGTTAGATAAACAATGTTAAGGCAGACACCCCGGCGCCAGAGGAGACTCAAACAAAGCAAACCAACGGCCACCTAGGACATGCCCAGCAATCAGAGAACCCACCCCTCTATTGGAGGAAGATCGATACGAATGATTGGGAAAGGCCCAATTAATTGAGGCCAAGTTCAAGGCCTTCCCAAAAGCGCGCGAAGCCCTTTTAGGTATAAAAGGTATTCCCCAAGGGAGAATCTTTCTTCTTTGGCCTTGGCTCTCAGCAAAGAGAGACCAGCCTAGCAGCTACACCAGACCAAGTAAGTTCCAAGTCAACCCACGCTACGAGATAGACTCTCCTAGTTGCTACTCAGTAAACAGCTCAACCCAGCAGCCTCAGAACCGAGCAACGGCCATTGTTCCTCTGACCGAATGGGCACAGAGGAAGTCGATAGGACGCTCCGTAGAGAGATAGAGGAGAGAGACAGAAGTAGTGAGGTAGACGTGAGCGAGGTAGAGAAGGAGATTCGAGATTTAAAAGAGCAGTTAGCAGCAAGGGACAGAGAGGTGGATGATGCCAAGAGGGCACATCAGTCTTGTTCGTGCATTTGAACAGTTTCCAGACGCAATATGATAAGGCCTACCAGGACACGCAACGTGCGGTCTTGGTAAGACAAGAGACAGAACAGCAAGTCGAGAAATTGCAGAAACAGTGCAATGATTTAAAAGCAGCCCTACGAGCACTCCATACGTCCACGACGGAACAAAGGCAGAGCTCTGTAGACCACGCAAAGTGCCGAAAGCAAATTGCAGAATTGCAATCTCATCTTTCCGTTCAAAGTGGGTTTCAAAGCATATTTGGACAGCAGTTAGATCAGGAAAACGGCCCCGATTGGCAGGAATTGAACGAGACTGCCCATAGATACGTACATGGGACATGTACGCAGGAAAAACCCCAGAAAAGGAAAGCGCTCCAATCCCCAACTGAACAGGCAGAACACACCCCCATGAACCCTGTAACCACACACCGCAGGGCCACAGCAGAAGGAAACGCAGATTTCCTGTATACAATCCCGTTAACCGTGACCCAATTACGGGACGCGTGTGAAAAGATTACACCGTTCCTTCCCACATCAGACCCCCACCAGTATTTCGCTAGAGTTAAACAGCAGGCTACCATGTACGGCCTGGACGAAAAGGAGCAAGTGAAGCTCACTGTTTTAAGCCTCGATCCTTCAGTCGTGGCAGCCCTTCCTGACCCACAGAATGTAGGAGGAGGCACACTCCAAGAGATGCACACAGCGATCCTAAATGCGATCGGCTATAACAGAGGAGACCCCGTAGAAGGCCGAAACAAGTGTAGGCAAAAGAAGACAGTGCACCCCACAGCGTTTGCTAGACGCTTGTGGATTCACTTCACCGCAGCTTTTGGTGAATTAGCCCGCGCCCATTTGTCCCCAGATAATATGGCCAAATGGACCCGAATTCTAGTCTCCCATGCCACAGAAGCAGGACGAAAAGCTTGTGCAAATTATGACCCCTCAGATGAGGTCCACAATGAAAAATGGGTTTTGAAGAGATTGTCTCGCGCTTGGGAGCAATCAATTGCAGGCAAAACCGCATTTATAACACCTGATGAAGAGCAGGCAGAGATGAACCCAGTTTAGGGTCACCACAACCCCGCATGGGTAAATGAGGGCAGGAACAGCCAACCCCAGCCCAAAGCTCAGGAATGTTACAATTGTGGACAGCTAGGACACTTTGCACGAGAGTGCAACGCGCCCCAGAAGCAGCAGAGAAGCCAACAGACAGGCACCCTAAACAGGAATAGGGCAAAGCCGATCCATAGAGTTAGCGCCCGTTCAGAGAATACAGACATGAACGGCACCGACTGACGGTGTTCGGGCTCCCCAACGTGGGTCTGCGACACCCTTTGGGACAAGTCCGGTAGACCGGTAGTGGCAGGCAAAGTTCGGGGACAACCCGTAGAATTTCTTTGGGACACAGGAGGGTCCCGCACCACACTCAATTCCTCCACGATGTTTCAGCGAGACACGTGGCCCACAACAGACACCATCACACTCAGCGGTTTTACAGGTCATTTGCAACAGGGACACATCACAGCCCTTGTAGCAATACAAATAGGGAACATCATAACTGAGCACCCCGTAGTTTTGGTTGATCTGCCCCAGACAGCAGAACATATCCTTCGGATCGATTTCATGAACTCCCATAACCTTTCTTTTGACCCAGTTAACAAGTGTCTATGGAAAATGGCAAAGGCAGCACGAGCCCCCTCCACGCTCACAGTAGGGGAATACGCAAACAGGATTAGCTCAGGACGAGACTTCTGGTTCGACCCTCGAACCATTAGTGCAGACAAACAAGTTAGGGCAGTCCTGCAGGAACATAAAGCAACATTTGCACAGCACAAGCACGACTGTGGCAAATAGGCTGGCTTTGTGAACAGTACAGGTCCCGACCCCAAACCCCAGAAGCAGTACGGATTTCCCCAGGAAGCAGAGGGAGAAATCTCCAAAGTAATAGAGAGTTTGTTGGCTCACGGCATACTCAGATCAGTAGGCTCCACAAACAACGCACCGATTTGGCCCGTCAGGAAACCGGATGGATCATGGCTACTGACCATTGATTACCGGGAACTGAACAAAGTAACCCCAGCAGCAGCCCCCACCGTAGCCACGAGTCCCGAGACCATGTTCAAACAGGGACATCAGTCAAATTCGTTTTCGGTTTTGGACATTAGTAACGGCTTTTGGTCCATTCCATTGGCTAAAGCGTGCGAGTACAAATTAACCTTTACATGCCAAGGGCAACAGTACACGTGGACGTGCCTTCCACAAGGCTTCCACAACTCCCCTCCATTTTCCACCGACAGCTGGCAAATGAATTAGCAAAATTTTCCCGCCCCGATTGTCTGGTCCAGAATGTTGACGACTTGTTACTACAGACAGACACAAAGAAAGAGCACATTTCGCTTCTCGCCGAACTCCTAGCACTCTTAAAAGAAATTGGTTGTAAAGTCAACCCCAAGAAGGCCCAGATTTTGAAAGAAAAAGTGATTTACTTGATCACACATGGTAAACGCGAGATCGAGCAAAAGGGAATTGACTCGATCGTCAAATTGCCCCTTCCCCACAATGTCTCAGCCCTCCGGTCATTTTTAGGACTGGTTGGCTACTGCCGAAACCATATCGATGGTTTCGCCACTAAAGCAGCACCCCTTTCCGAACTTCTCAAGAAGCAGGCACCTTGGGAATGGCTTCCACAGCGTACAGATGCCGTGGACGCTTTAAAAAGAGCACTCAGCACAGCCCTCGCACTACAGGTCCCAGATCCACATTCCCCGTACGCTATCGAGGTAGCAAGCACCGACCGAACCCTTTCGGCCGTGCTCCTCCAGGAACACCACGACCAGTTACGTCCCGTAGCATACGCCTCACGCGTGTTAGACCCCGTAGAGCAAGGATTTTCTGCCTGTGAAAGGCACCTGCTCGCAGTTTTTTGGGCAGTACAATACTTCGCCTACATTACAGGACTCAACACCATCACCATCCTCACAGAACACACCCCGACACAGCTATTGTTAGACGGCCGACTTAAAGATGGCACAGTCAGCCAAATCCGCGCAGCCCGTTGGACCCTTCTTTTACAGGGACAAACAATCAAACAAAGAACAAAGAAAAGTACAGCACAGGAACAGCCCCTTTGGCCCTCCAAGCCCGTGCTGACCATGCTGCCTGACTAAACTACAATCTTCTACACTACCTGGGGCCGTATCCTTCTATTCCCATCCTATTCATATATTTGTCAAGATGCCCCTTAAATGTCCCTGCTATCGTCCCTGCTCCCACTACCTCCTCCGGTAGCGAGTTCCAGGCACCCACTACCCTCTGCGTAAAAAACTTGCCTCGTACATTTACTCTAAACCTTGCCCCTCTCACCTTAAACCTATGCCCCCTAGTAATTGACCCCTCTACCCTGGGGAAAGGCCTCTGACTATCCACTCTGTCTATGCCCCTCATAATTTTGTATACCTCTATCAGGTCTCCCCTCAACCTCCTTCGTTCCAGTGAGAACAAACCGAGTTTATTCAACCGCTCCTCATAGCTAATGCCCTCCATACCAGGCAACATTCTGGTAAATCTCTTCTGCACCCTCTCTAAAGCCTCCACATCCTTCTGGTAGTGTGGCGACCAGAATTGAACACTATACTCCAAGTGTGGCCTAACTAAGGTTCTATACAGCTGCAACATGACTTGCCAATTCTTATACTCAATGCCCCGGCCAATGAAGGCAAGCATGCCGTATGCCTTCTTGACTACCTTCTCCACCTGTGTTGCCCCATTCAATGACCTGTGGACCTGTACTCCTAGATCTCTTTGACTTTCAATACTCTTGAGGGTTCTACCATTCACTGTATATTCCCTACCTGCATTAGACCTTCCAAAATGCATTACCTCACATTTGTCTGGATTAAACTCCATCTGCCATCTCTCCGCCCAAGTCTCCAGACAATCTAAATCCTGCTGTATCCTCAGACAGTTCTCATCGCTATCCGTAATTCCACCAACCTTTGTGTCGTCTGCAAACTTACTAATCAGACCAGTTACATTTTCCTCCAAATCATTTATATATACTACAAACAGCAAAGGTCCCAGCACTGATCCCTGTGGAACACCACTGGTCACAGCCCACCAATTAGAAAAGCATCCCTCCATTGCTACTCTCTGCCTTCTATGGCCTAGCCAGTTCTGTATCCACCTTGCCAGCTCACCCCGATCCCGTGTGACTTCACCTTTTGTACTAGTCTACCATGAGGGACCTTGTCAAAGGCCTTACTGAAGTCCATATAGACAACATCTACTGCCCTACCTGCATCAATCATCTTAGTGACCTCCTCGAAAAACTCTATCAAGTTAGTGAGACACGACCTCCCCTTCACAAAACCGTGCTGCCTCTCACTAATACGTCCATTTGCTTCCAAATGGGAGTAGATCCTGTCTCGAAGAATTCTCTCCAGTAATTTCCCTACCACTGAAGTAAGGCTCACCGGCCTGTAGTTCCCGGGATTATCCTTGCTACCCTTCTTAAACAGAGGAACAACATTGGCTATTCTCCAGTCCGCCGGGACATCTCCTGAAGACAGCGAGGATCCAAAGATTTCTGTCAATGCCTCAGCAATTTCCTCTCCAGCCTCCTTCAGTATTCTGGGGTAGATCCCATCAGGCCCTGGGGACTTATCTACCTTAATATTTTTTAAGACACCCAACACCTCGTCTTTTTGGATCACAGTGTGACCCAGGCTCTCTACACCCCCTTCTCCAGACTCAACATCTACCAATTCCTTCTCTTTGGTGAATACTGATGCAAAGTATTCATTTAGTACCTCGCCCATTTCCTCTGGCTCCACACATAGATTCCCTTGCCTATCCTTCAGTGGGCCAACCCTTTCCCTGGCGACCCTCTTGCTTTTTATGTACGTGTAAAAAGCCTTGGGATTTTCCTTAACCCTATTTGCCAATGACTTTTCGTGACCCCTTCTAGCCCTCCTGACTCCTTGCTTAAGATCCTTCCTACTTTCCTTATATTCCACACAGGCTTCGTCTGTTCCCAGCCTTTTAGCCCTGACAAATGCCTCCTTTTTCTTTTTGACGAGGCCTACAATATCACTCGTCATCCAAGGTTCCCGAAAATTGCCGTATTTATCTTTCTTCCTCACAGGAACATGCCGGTCCTGTATTCCTTTCAACTGCCACTTGAAAGCCTCCCACATGTCAGATGTTGATTTCCCCTCAAACATCCGCCCCCAATCTATGTTCTTCAGTTCCCGCCTAATATTGTTATAATTAGCCTTCCCCCAATTTAGCACATTCATCCTCGGACCACTCTTATCCTTGTCCACCAGTACTTTAAAACTTACTGAATTGTGGTCACTGTTACCGAAATGCTCCCCTATTGAAACATCTACCACCTGGCCGGGCTCATTCCCCAATAGCAGGTCCAGTACCGCCCCTTCCCTAGTTGGACTGTCTACATATTGTTTTAAGAAGCCCTCCTGGATGCTCCTTACAAACTCCGCCCCGTCTAAGCCCCTGGCACTAAGTGAGTCCCAGTCAATATTGGGGAAGTTGAAGTCTCCCATCACCACAACCCTGTTATTTTTACTCTTTTCCAAAATCTGTCTACCTATCTGCTCCTCTATCTCCCGCTGGCTGTTGGGAGGCCTGTAGTATACCCCCAACATTGTGACTGCACCCTTCTTATTCCTGATCTCTACCCATATAGCCTCACTGCCCTCTGAGGTGTCCTCTCGCAGTACAACTGTGATATTCTCCCGAACAAGTAGCGCAACTCCGCCTCCCCTTTTACATCACCCTCTATCCCGCCTGAAACAACTAAACGTTTAGCTGCCAATCCTGCCCTTCCCTCAACCAGGTCTCTGTAATGGCAACAACATCATAGTTCCAAGTACTAATCCAAGCTCTAAGTTCATCTGCCTTACCCGTAATGCTCCTTGCGTTAAAACATATGCACTTCAGGCCACCAGACCCGCTGTGTTCAGCAACTTCTCCCTGTCTGCTCTGCCTCAGAGCCACACTGTCCCTATTCCCTAGTTCTCCCTCAATGCTCTCACCTTCTGACCTATTGCTCCCGTGCCCACCCCCCTGCCATACTAGTTTAAACCCTCCCGTGTGACACTAGCAAACCTCGCGGCCAGGATATTTATGCCTCTCCGGTTTAGATGCAACCCGTCCTTCTTATACAGGTCACACCTGCCCCGGAAGAGCTCCCAGTGGTCCAGATAATGGAAACCCTCCCTCCTACACCAGCTGTTTAGCCACATGTTTAGCTGCTCTATCTTCCTATTTCTAGCCTCACTGGCACGTGGCACATGGAGTAATCCCGAGATTGCAACCCTCGAGGTCCTGTCTTTTAACTTTCTGCCTAGCTCCCTGAACTCCTGCTGCAGGACCTCATGCCCCTTCCTGCCTATGTCGTTAGTACCAATATGTACAACGACCTCTGCCTGTTTGCCCTCCCCCTTCAGGATGCCCTCTACCCGTTCGGAGACATCCTGGACCCTGGCACCAGGGAGGCAACATACCATCCTGGAGTCTCTTTCACGTCCACAGAAGCGCCTATCTGTGCCCCTGACTATAGAGTCCCCTATTACTATTACTCTTCTGCGCTTTGACCCTCCCTTCTGAACATCAGAGCCAGCCGTGGTACCACTGCTCTGGCTGCTGACCACATTTACATAACTGCGATCTATGACGCTTTCCGCCACCTGCATGCTCCTAAGTGCATCCAATTGCTGCTCCAACCGAACCATGCGGTCTGTGAGGAGCTCCAGTTGGGTGCACTTTCTGCAGATGAAGCCATCCGGGACGCTGGAAGCCTCCCGAACCTGCCACATCTCACAGTCAGAGCACAGCACCCCTCTAACTGACATTGCGTCAATTAATTAAAATTAAAATTTGTCTTTTTTTTATAATATATATTTTTTTAATTTCCAAGTTACTGTCAACTATCTGTTTCCTAGCACTAGATTTCTAATAGAAATGCGATAGCTAACTATAGTACTCTCTGATCTCTGGCTTAGATATCCCTCTAAATTATAATTAAGTTATTATGTTTAATTAGTTACCAAATACTCAAATTTTTTTTTTTTTTTAATTTAGTGTAGAATCCCAACCAGCCACTCTGGCCACAGCTTTTCTGTGATGTCACTTCAGTTTCCCCCCGACACACACAATTTGAAAAAAGGTATAAAAGTAAAAATCACTTACTTACCTTCTTACCTTCTGAGTGTCTTAGATGTTCTCAGGTTCTCTCGCTGACAGAGGCTGCTCCTCCACCTCCGAACCTTGACCTGCACAATGCTAATAATATAATAATAATATAATATGGCACTTACCTCACACCAATGGGTCTTATTATTAGGTTAGAGGAGGAGGGCAGGTGGGAGACACTACACGTGTAGTGTCTCGGGTTTCCTCTCCACCAGAATTTATTGGTTGGGGGGGGGGGGACTTCCCAGAGGTCCGCGGGTCGAACCTCCGGTTCCCGCCTTCTATAAAAACAAATAAAACAGAAAAGAAGAACAGACACGGGACCAGGGAAGGCTTTTTAAAGTAAGTACTCACCTCCCAGAAGGCCCCTGCGCACCGCTGCCGCCGAAATCCAAAGGGCTGCTCCTGTAAAGGTAAGGGTTTTTAAATTTACTACTCACCTCCCAGAAGGCCCCTGCGCACCGCTGCCGCCGAAATCCAAAGGGCTGCTCCTGTAAAGGTAAGGCTTTTTAAATTTACTACTCACCTCCCAGAAGGCCCCTGCGCACCGCTGCCGCCGAAATCCAAAGGGCTGCTCCTGTAAAGGACCCCGACCCCCGTGCAGAAATGGTTATAAGTATGTGTTGGTGGTCATAGACACCTTCACAAAATGGGTGGAAGCATTTCCATCGCGAACTAATATGGCCAAGACAATGGCTAAAATATTAACACACCACATCTTTACAAGATGGGGCCTCCCCCGCAGTACAGAGTCCGATCAAGGCTCCCATTTCACAGGACGTGTAATGAAAAACGTCCTCACGATTTTCGCCATTTGACAAAAATTTCACATTGCATACCACCCCCAGTCAAGTGGTATTGTAGAGAGGATGAATAGGACATTAAAAGCCACCCTCAGGAAGATGGTGCAGCAGAATAACAGCACCTGGGGTTCAGTTCTCCCATTTGCTTTAATGTTTTTAAGAAACACGGTATCCACGTCCACAGGATACACCCCCTACACCCTCATAACCGGACGCCCCATGAAAGGCACTGAGTATTTATTAGGACTGGATTTGGCCAGCCCCGCAGTTACAGCCCTCACGCATGAAAATGTGGTTCAACAATTGATACAGAACATAAAGGCGGCCCAACTCGCAGCAGCTGTGAGACTTGGAACCAGGAAGAAACAGAGCAAGGCTTGTTTTGACAAAACAGTACACGCCACTGAGTTTACAGTGGGGCAATAAGTTATGCTTTCTCTTTAAAACCTCAGTTCATTCCTTTTCCCAAAATTTACCGGACCGTACTCCATTTCGGACAAAGTCAGCCCCTCAGTCTACAAAATAACCTATCCCAATGGTAAGTCTGCGTGGTTTCATATAAACCAGCTCAAGGTTTACGGCTCGCAGAATAACCACACACATCACATCCTGCTCGCAGCAGCAGACGATCACTCCCCGCCCACAGATGACGTATTCCTACCCTCCCCCAACCAGTCCAGCCCGCCCTCAGACATGACTTCAACTCCGCCCCCAGAAGCACGACTCCGCCTCTCCCTTCCCTCAACCAGCAGCGACAGCGACGGTGATAGCGGTCACGATGACGATAGCCACAGCACACCACGTTACAACTATACTCCTGTACCAGGCCCCACTCCCAGCGAATCCGAGCATGATTCCACTGACCCCTTCGAGATTATGTATGTCAAAGCCCCTGACCCAGACCCACCGCCCGACGATTACGGATTGAAGCATAGTAGCTCCAACCTCGACACACGATTCTGGCACCGAGACAATTCGTCCAGGCTCATCCGGAATGATGAGATGGGCCCCAATTCGCCCCAAGCAGCTTTAGCACGGTTACTACAGTCAAGAGTTTGGCAGCCGGGACAAGATGATGACTTAGAGTCTGACTCCCACCAAACAAATCCCTTTGCGACCCTGTTCGCTATTGAGCAGTGAGGTGTCCAGATGATGGAGAAAAAAGGAACCGATGGAGAGATAAGGTGTCCTTTCTGATGGAACCTGCACCATGTTTGTTGTATGTTTGTTTGTTAGTGTTAATGTTAAGTGTTGTTCGTAAACTCGAAAGTTTTCACGGCCCCACGTCACCACTCCTTTGACGTCCAATGCCTGTTAGAGGAACAAGTTTGTCCCCAGACAATAGTTCAGAGGAACTAGTTTGTCATCAGAAACCAGTTTAAAGGTACTAGTTTGTCGCCAGACAACCATTCAGAGGAACTAGTTTGTCGACAGGCCACGACTCATAGCTACTTTCCTGATTCGAGAGGAAGCCCCCACGATGACCACATTCTTACCCGTTCTTGCCGGTTGCTCAGGCAGTGGAGAAACGGCATTGGACCCCGCCCTGCCTGAGGACCCCCCTCTGGTCAACTATGCTCGGGTAGAGCAAATACGACATTGATCACCGTCCTACCCGGGGATTCCGCCCATTTCTTACCCACCGCGGCCCATTCGCACCCTATTTTGGCTCGTTACGTTCAAAATTCTTTTTTTGGTTTTGACAACCCTTAGGTTGCTTCCGTATGTTATTTACATCCTCAAACGCTGGGATGGTATAAATCACACAGGTTGCGAGATGGCTTGCAGTATGGCAGTATTTTTCTTAGATGTCTTCTCCAAACATTCGGTTTTAAAAAAGAAAACAAATGAGGGAGTTACAATAATAAAGGGAAATTGGCAGTAAAGGACAGACAGACAGACATACGAGATCTGAAGCAAGATAATAACAGAAATTATGCTTGTGTTCACAGAACTCCGGAACCTCAGGAACCCCAGAGGAAGACAAAGACGTAGACCGACAAAGATGAAGACAGCCTTCGTGTTCACATGGATCTTGGGCAGAACGGTAGCATTGTGGATAGCACAATTGCTTCACAGCTCCAGTGTCCCAGGTTCGATTCCCAGCTTGGTTTACTGTCTGTGCGGAGTCTGCACGTTCTCCCCGTGTGTGCGTGGGTTTCCTCCGGGTGCTCCGGTTTCCTCCCACAGTCCAAAGATGTGCGGGTTAGGTGGATTGGCCATGCTAAATTGCCCATAGTGTCCAAAATTGCATTTAGTGTTGGGTGGGGTTACTGGGTTATGGGGATAGGGTGGAGGTGTGCACCTTGGGTAGGGTGCTCTTTCCAAGAGCCAGTGCAGACTCGATGGGCCGAATGGCTTCCTTCTGCACTTTAAATTCTATGATTCTATGATTAGCGGGATCCCTTCAGTTGCGCGCGGACGCTACCCCCCTGATCCCTACCACACAAGCCGTAAATGATTCCCACCCTTGCAATACGCGGAACCCTGAGATAACTAGCCCCGCGACAGCTAGCAATACCCAACCTCGTGCGATAAGTTTATCACCTGGTACTCACTCTCATATGTAGTCGAAGCACTCTTGGTGCTGGCGATACTTTGCAGTGTCGTGCAAATGTTTAGAGTTAGGAAATGGCGAAAGAGAGCATATCGCTCTCGCACCCCGGTATACAGGTTTAGGTCCCCCATTTTCGGATTTCACCAGACCCCCGAACCCATTGAGACGGATTGAAGTGCATCCATTTTTCTTTATGTACTCTGTTGAATAAAGAGATGTAAACCTCTGTGTCTGACTGCCAGGCCAGAGAAATTTGTGTGCTGCTATTTTGTACAGGTTAAGAAGTATAGATTATTTTGTATTGTTTGAATGAGGATAGTTTATTGAGAATAGTTAGAAGTTCCAGTCTTTTTATTTTTCTGTAATGCATGTATTAATGTCATAGCGCCCCGTAGAGTTTTATGATAATGAATGTATTTAAAATGGTTTAGGTATAATTGTGTTGCATAGGATAGGACAGTGTACAGCCTAAGTATGGGTGCCCCGTTTGGTCAGAGGATGAAGACGAGGCAGTATTGTAATCCTTCACGCTTTGCGTTGAGGATCACAAGGATGGAGTGTAGCCATCTGGGATGGCCACGCCCCAATTACAAAATGGACACTTGCAAAGAATGCAGGGAAAATTGGACAATTGTGAGAAACAAGCAGGTGCAAGGTCTGTCTGTTGATTAGAGCCTTAGCTCTCAGACAGGACAGAAACTGCTAAGCCATCTACATACTAATGCGCCATCTCCAGGGACAAAAAGGGAAACATTTAGATAAACAATGTTAAGGCAGACACCCTGGCGCCAGAGGAGACTCAAACAAAGCAAACCAATGGCCACCTAGGACACGCCCAGCAATCAGGGAACCCACCCCTCTATTGGAGGAAGATCGATACGAATGATTGGGAAAGGCCCAATTAATTGAGGCCAAGTTCAAGGCCCGCCCAAAAGCGCGCGAAGCCCTTTTAGGTATAAAAAGTATTCCCCAAGGGCGAATCTTTCTTCTTTGGCCTTGGCTCTCAGCAAAGAGAGACCAGCCTAGCAGCTACACTAGACCAAGTAAGTTCCAAGTCAACGTACACTACGAGATAGACGCTCCTAGTTGCTATCCTGTAAACAGCTCAACCCAGCAGCCTCAGAACCAAGCAACGGCCATTGTTCCTCTGACTGAGTGGGCACCCAAAGCTAAGTATAGGCTTTAGTAATAGTGATAGTTTAGGTTGTAGAGTTTTATGCATGAATAGATTTGACTGTGTGTAAATAAATGAGCATTGCTTTTGAACTTACTAACTGGTGTATCGAGTCTTTGATCAGTATTCGGTTCTGAACCTTGAGGTGGTGTCGCAAGATACCTGGTGACTCCAGAGCAAACGTAATTAAACAGAGCCAAATTAAGAGACAACACCAAAGAGAGCAACACCGAATAGGCGCCAGAATGTGACGACGAGGATTTTTTCACAGTAACTTCATTGCAGTGTTAATGTAAGCCTACTTGTGACAATAATAAAGATTATTATTATATTATAACTCCAGAGAATAGCAATCCAATTTACTCAGCCCCTCATCATTGGATAATCCTCACATCCCAGCATTAAATTTAGTGAGAACCTTTGCTGCACTGTCTCCAATGTAAGTATATCATTCCTTAAATATAGAGGCCAAAGCTGCATAGTACTCCAGGTGTGGTTTCACCAAAGCCATGTACAATTGTAGCAGGACTTGTTTATTCTTGCATTCCAATATCTTTGCAGTAAAGGCCAATGTGCCATTTGGCTCCCTAATTGCTAGCATAATCTGTATGCTGATTTTTGTGTTCCTGAGATAAGGAGAAAATTATTCAAAGGACTGCAAACCTTTGGAATTTTCTACCCCAGAGGGCAGTGGATGATCAATCATTCAATATTTTCAAAACAAGAGATCAATAGATTTTTGGTACTAAGGGAATGAAGGTGAATGGAGATAGTACAGAATATGGAGTTGAGGTACTTCAGCCATGATTCTGTTGAAAAGCAAAGGACGTTCAAAGGGTCTAATGGCCTATTCTTGTTCTTATTAATATTATTATTAAGCTGGTAATCTTCTTCTTGGAGCAGAGAAGATTAAGGGACGATTTTGGTAAAGGTGTTCATAATCATTAAGTGTTTTTAGTGGGTAAATAAGGAAAAATAGTTATAGAGTCATAGAGTTTTATGACACAAAAACACTTGGTCTGTCGCCCTGTATGCTATGATGCTTCAAGTGCTCATCTAAATGCTTCTTGAATGTTGTGAGGTTTACCACCGCTCCCACCCTTTCAGGCAGTGATTTCCAGATTCCCACCACCCTCTCGATGAAAATGTTTTTCCTTAAATCCCCTTAAGGGGCAATTTAGCATGGCCAATCCACCTAACCTGCGCATCTTTGGTCAGTGGGAGCACCCAGAGGAAACCCATGCAGACATGGGGAGAAAATGCAAACTCCACATAGACATTCACCCGAGGCTGAAATTGAACCTGGGACCCTCATGCTGTGAGACAGCAGTGCTAACCACTGTACCACCGTGCCGCCCCAAGGAAAATAACCCCAACCTGACAAGCCTCTCTTGATAGCTGAAACGCTCCAGCCCAGGCAACATCCTGGTGAATCTCTTCTGCACCATCTGTAGTTTCCACTGATAGCAGGGTCGGTAATCACAGATAACGGATTTAAAGTTATTGGCAAAAGATGAACCAGACAAGATGGTGATATTTATTCTTTTCTGCAGCTAGTCGTTCTGACCTGGAATGGACTGTGTGAAAGGATGGTGATGCTGATTCAATGGTAACTTGTCAAAAGGGAAGAACATTGGAAATGAGAATGGTGATTGAAAACCTCTCCCTGCCAGGACTGCAAATTTAGAAATAAATACAAAGAACATTTTAATATTATATACATATTGGCTGTAATGTCATTACATCAGTCCAATGAGGGAAGAAGCGGAGGAATGGATCTAATTGGCTGGTTCTTTCAAAGAGCTGGCACAGGAATGGCTAGCCTTCATTTATGCCCAAAGGTGTTCAGGTTAGGTGGGGTTAGGGGAGGGGGGGGGGGGGGCGGGGGAGTGGGCCTAGGTAAGGTACTCTTTCACAGGGTGATGCAGACTCAATGGACCGAATGGCCTCCTTCTGCACTGTAGGAATTCTATGGTTCTATTCTATGCTGAATCATCTATGATTCAATGATGTTACTAGCTGTCCCTGTGGCGACTGATCTCGTCACCAATCTCCCACATTGGTACTCTCTGCCAAGAAATATGTTGGCACTGCTCATTAATCTCTTCAACTCCACATTTGACTTTACCTTATTAAATCCCATAAGGCTAAAGGCGTGTCTGTTTATGAGTCAACGGCCTTCTTGAAGTAAAAGGCAAAGGCATCATCTTATGCCTTTAGTGCTCGGAGATAATCAGGTGTGCAAAGTTTAATACGGCAACTCCTAACTTTAATTTATGTTTCATTATCAAAGTTAGCAGGCAAGCAGGCCAGACTGCCATTGTATTGTAATCAGTTCAAACAACCTGTATAGAGAACAGGATCCGGAGGCATGGGTGGGTGCTTTCTCACGTTCCACCCATAATGATACTTCACTTGGGAACATATGTTGGACTTTTGCTGGAATGTGCATCTGCATCTTGCAGACTGGGAGATAATATTAGAGAAGGCACTGATAATGAGACAGAAACACGTCCCAGACACTTAATACAAATGTGGCAAAACCCTGACTGTGTGCGGAAGGCAGTGGATCGTGTGGAAGAGCACTTTATTCACAGCCGGAATACCATCGCTTCGGTCCATCGGAGCAAGGTAGAGTTGGTGTCTGGTGGCAAGCGACCAGGAGACGCCGGGGAGCTGTGCACAGGCATCCCAGCTGCAGCCTCGGATGGGGAAGGTGCCAGAGTTGACAAGCCTTTGTTTTTTTGGACTCGGAGAATCAGGAGCAACCCGTTTCTCTTGTTTGCTCTCAGATGCAAGAAAATTAACACCAGGCACACAGGTGGCTTGCATTGAATTCCACCGTCCTCAAAAGTAAGCAGAGACCCAGATGCATTCCTCTGCTTTGCTGTAAATTGGGTTATAGTTTAAAATGGAACAGCTTTGCAGACCTCCTCCGTTGCTATCATATTACAGGTAATGTCAGAGTGGCTGCAAAGGTATGGGAAAAGCTCTCGATTTCTGTGTCTTGTGTTTTTTTAAAAACAAATAAACCCCTCCCCTTTTTTGTGAGTCTCTCCACGTTTTTAAAAAAAAGCTAAATTAAAAGATTTATTACTAGCTTAACCCAGTGACTGGCGGGAGGAGTTGATCAGGCGGGAGAATCACCCTGTGGTATATCAATTCTGTTATATTAATAGTGAACTAGATCAATGTCATGGTAATAGTCACCAGCTCTATTAGCCAATAACTATAATGATGCATGTTGAGTTTATACCAATGCAATGAGAATGATCACTGCGAGTTATATTCGTTTAGAAATATAATTGCTAAATGATTCAGGAATTAAATATATATTTTTAAGTTTCAGGTAAGTGTAGTAAGAACTTTTTAACTGCTTGATCTTAACTAATTGTGTCTCTCAGGAGCGGGGGGGGGACATCTCCTCACTTTAGTCCTGGGTTGGAATCACTGGAATAATTTCCTCATCCAGTCAGATTTTAAAGCAGTTTTATTTCTTTTTTCACCCCTTCCCAGCAGCGAGTGCCATTAATCAGCTCGAGTCAATGGCAGTCAGCGAGGCCCCGTTCAGCTCGCCCACCCTCCCGGGTCTGGTCAGCGGCCAGTTGGCGGGACATCTCTCCGCCGTGGCCAACAGCACGGCGCCGCGGATGAACGAGGGCGACGCCATCTACTACATCCTGCTGGTGTTCGGCTTCGCCGGGGCGGTGGTGGTCTTCAAGATGCTGGACAACTACAGCACGCAGAAGACGGTCAACAAGCTGCCCTTCGACTTCTTCGAGCGGGAGAAGGCGAAGAAGAGGAGGTTCTTCAGCTTCGCCAAGGAGGCGCCGGGCTTGATCGTGGAGAACCGCGCCGTCACCCGCCTCGACCCGCCGCCCGGCGCAGAGAGCGCGGCCGCCGAGAGCGCCTCCTCCAAGGCGGCGGGCGACGTGTGAAGAAGGCGGGCTTGCCCTGGGCTGCCGCTGCAGCCAGCAACTCTTGCCAATCAACTCATTAGTGCTTCCAGATAGAGATTAGCGCCGCATCGACCGAAGGGACGCGCACGCACAGTCGTGGGCGGCCAGTGAGAAATAACGCTCCTTAATCGTCCCATGGGACAGTCAGACTGGCGTCTCAGAAACATCTGGTGAGCTCTCAGACTTTGAGGCAAGATCTTGCACCCCCTTTTCTCGCAACTCATGGTGGAAAAACTTGTGTTAATAACCCCCCCCCCCCCCCCCATCCCTCCACCACTTCAGTGTGGGACATGACATTAGGGGGACATTAGTGGGACATTAGGGGGCAGCACGGTAGCCTTGTGGATAGCACAATTGCTTCACAGCTCCAGGGTCCCAGGTTCGATTCCGGCTTGGGTCACTGTCTGTGCGGAGTCTGCACATCCTCCCCGTGTGTGCGTGGGTTTCCTCCGGGTGCTCCGGTTTCCTCCCACAGTCCAAAGATGTGCAGGTTAGGTGGATTGGCCATGATAAATTGCCCTTAGTGTCCAAAATTGCCCTTAGTGTTGGGTGGGGTCACTGGGTTATGGGGATAGGGTGGCGGTGTTGACCTTGGGTAGGGTGCTCTTTCCAAGAGCCGGTGCAGACTCGATGGGCTGAATGGCCTCCTTCTGCTCTGTAAATTCTATGACATGACACCAGTGGGACCCTGGCCTGGGAGCTGGGGTGGGGACCCTCGCCCCCCAGCCAAAGTTGGATGTGAACTGGTATCTCTCAGATTGCATTTCAGGAATGGGCAGTAGGCAGACTTGCAACACTAACATCTTTGGACTGGAATGCGTTTGGTCATACTGATGTATGTATTGGGCTCGATCTCAGTTTATGCTGTTAACCGTTTGGTTTTATTTTTGTTTGTGATTGGTGATTACAACCTGGAAAATAAAAACTACTTTTATGAGTGAAAGCTGTGTCATTGATGAATACTGTCAGCCATCGGTACTGAAGTAATTATTGCTGTCAAATGGACATCGATACTATAAATCATTAATATTACCAGGCAGTGATTCTGAATGTGCATTTATGAAGTTAGGGTGGGTGGTACCTAACAAGTAGAAATTGATGAAATGGGGCTGTTTAAAATTACCGATGATGGGATTTGGTGAGAGTGCAGAGGAGATTTGTCAGGATGCTGCCTGGGTTGGAAGGTCTGAGCTGTGAGGAGAGATTGAATAGCAGGGATAAAAGTAAGTTGCTGCGGATGCTGGAATCTGAAACACAGACAGAACATACCGGACAATCGCAGCAGGTCTGACAGCACCTGTGGAGAGAGAGAAGGGAGCTATCGTTTCGAGTCGGGATGGCTCTTTGCCAGACCTGCTCTGATTGTCCAGTATTTTCTTCTTTTGAATACCGGGGCTGTTTTCCTTGGAGCAGCGAAGGTTGAGAGGGGACCTGATAATGAGGGCATGGATAAGGTGGGTAGGAAGGCACTTTTTCCATCAGTAAAGGGGTCATTAACCAGGGGGCATAGATAATATAATAATTTTTATTGTCACAAGTAGGATTACATTAACACTGCAATGAAGTTACTGTGAAAATCCCCTAGTCGCCACACTCCGGCGCCTGTTCGGGTACAGTGAGGGAGAATTCAAAATGTCCAATTCACCTAACAGCACGGGCGGGATTCTCCACTCCCACGCCGAAGTGGCCGCGCCGTCGTGAACGCCGTCGAGGTTCACGACGGCGCGGAACGGCCCCGGTCCCGACCGATTCAGGCCCTGACATTGGGCCAGGATCGGGGCCGCGTCATCTACAGGCGCCAGGCCTTGTCGCCCGTGTAAAAGTGGCGCCGCATAGGTGACGCGGCCGGCGCCGCATAACGGACGTCATCCGCGCATGCGTGGTTGCCGTCCTCTCTAAATCCGCCCCGCAAGAAGATGGGGGACGGATCTTGCGGGTCCGCGGAAGGAAGGAGGTCCTCCTTCAGAGAGGACGGCCCGACGATCGGTGGGCACTGATCGCGGGCCACCCCACATTCCAGGTGAAGCCTGGTGCAGGATCCCCCCTCGCCCCCCCCACAGGCCGCCCCCCCCCCCCCCCCCCAGCGTTCACGCACCGCCCACGACGGCAGCGACCAGGTGTGGACGGCGCCGTGGGGAACCCGCCGTTTTGGCCTGGCCGCTCGGCCCATCCGGGCCTCAGAATAGCGGGGGTTACGGAGAATCGCCATTTTGGGTGTCTCCGCCGATTCTCCGGCCTGCGGCCCGCGAAACTCGACCGGGCCATTCCCGCCGCTTGGGAGAATCGCGGGAGGGCGTCGGACCGGGCGATTCTCCCAACCGGCATGGGAGTGGAGAATCGCGCCCCACGGCTTTCGAGACTTGTGGGAGGAAACTGGAGAACCTGGAGAAAACCCATGCAGACACCAGGAGAATGTACAGACTCCGCACAGACAGTGACGCAAGCGGGAATCAAACCTGGGACCCTGGGCTGTGAAGCAACAGTGCTAACCATTGTACTCCATTTAACACATCTTGAAGATACATGAATAGGATGGGAATAGAGGGATATAGACCCCGGAAGTGCAGAAGGCTTTAGTTGCGATAGGCATAATGATCCGTACAGGTTTGGCGGGCCGAAGGGCCCGTTCCTGTGCTGCAATGTTCTTTGTAACTTTGTAAAGAACTAGAATGATTGCATCTGGATGTGACAAAGGCACCTTGAGGATTTCAGCAGCAGCTTGACCGAGGCAGAATGTGCTAGATTTTCTACTGGAAAGGAGAAAGGGTCTAAAGTCCAGCTCAGGGTAGAGTAAGATGGTGAGATTAATGGTAGTGTGTTTCAGTCTAAGCAAGTGGCTGAGCAGAAGAATGTAACTGGTGGTTAGGAGTAGTAGCTAGCCCCATTAAGGGGTGATCTTCTGAAGGGGCATGTGACCCACTCTTCCAATCGGTGGGAATCAGCGAGCAGAGCGCGAGATTTTGCTCAGTTCGATCCAGGAGGCAGACTGGCAGCATTGTGGCTGCACTATTCTACTGTTATGGGCGAGGCGTTTACAGAACCCCTAAATGTATCATGGAGTTCAACCAACCTCTCCCTTTCATGGATTTGTTGCTTTTCCCATCACACAACTTTTTCCCTAGGTGTGGGATTACAATTATGGACACGTGGGTTTTTAAACACAAACACTGTTTATTCCATGAACTCAACTTAACATCTCAAATAAACATTGGATCTCTTAACATCCCTTTCTTCAAAGATAACTCAGAAAATATTGCAACAGTAAATAATTCCTTAAAATGTTTCTTCAAACTTCCAAGAGACTTAACACCTTTAAACAAAATCTCATCAGGTTAAAGGCTTCACTATTATAAGTTTAAATCACCTAAATGATCCAGAGATAGCCTTTCATGGCAGGGATCCAGCTCACTGCAAAACACAGACACATACCCAGCTCTTTTCCTCAAAACTGCAAAACTAAACTGCAAAATGGCTGACCTGACCTCAGCTCCACCCACTTTCTGACATCACTGTTTTCTTAAAGGTGCACTGCTTAAACATCCATGTCTTAAAGGTACTCTCACACTATTCACACATTGTGTGAATAAACATTTGTTGATTGTATCTGATGGGTGGAGCCAATTTACAACACTAGAGGACAGAGTTTGGGGTAAGGTCTGAAGACAAAGGCTTCCCAATGTTTCATTGAAGTAAATTATAGCTCACCCAAGATAGGGTGTCAGACTAATGATCTGACAATGCGGAGACAGTGAGAATTTGCGAGAGGTGTCAGAAAGGAAGAACTGGACAAAGTCAGCGTATATATGGAAGCCGATCACATGATACCCTCCAATGATGTTACCAAAGGGTACAACATAGATGAGGGAGAGGGCGATAGCAAAGTTACATCCTTGTGGACTCCAGGGGTAATAGTGTGAAGGTGGAAAGAGAAGCCATTGCTTGAGATGCTCTGGGCAAAATTGGATAGGTGAGAGTGGAACTTAGTGATGGCAAACCCACTGAGATGGACAATGGGAGAAGGACGTTGGATGACGATGGTGTGGTTGAGTGTCAAAGGCTGCAGAGATGGGTGATGGCAAGAAGTAATATTGCATTCTGGTCACACTCACGGAGTAGGTGATATCAATTAGAATTTTATAGTACTCCAGCAGGGGTGGAGAAGGGGTAAATATGAGCATGAGGAGATAAAACATATACAATACCAGCTAGCATGAGAACAGAAAAGTTTGGTGGACAGCAGTTTAATGGAAATGGGTTCAAAGGAACTGATGATGTTCTTCATGGACAAAATGAATTTGGAGAAGGCATGAGTCAAGAATGTAAAGAAATAGAGAAATACGATGCAAGGGAAAAGCAGCTCCCTTTTCAATCACTCATCTTATAGCGTTATTTGATTCTTGATTAATAAGGGGATCAGGGGTTATGGGGAGAAGGCAGGAGAATGGGGATGAGAAAAATATCAGCCATGATTGAATGGCGGAGCAGACTCGATGGGCTGAGTGGCCTAATTCTGCTTCTATGTCTTATGGTCTTATAGTCACAGCCTCAACATTGAGTTCACTAAATTCAGATCAGAAACACCGCAAATACTGTCAATGGTTTTTCAACGCCTCCATTGGTCCAAACGTTTGTTTATTTATTGTTCCATTGCCACCCCCTTTGCCATAAACCCTTTATTATTTACTCCTTGCTGTCCTCCAGCCTATTACAGACTTTCCCATTTGTTTCTCAAGAGACCCAGTTTTGGAAAGGGCCGGGTGGGAGGAATGAGGTGGGGGGGGGGGGGGGGAGTTGAGAGCTACTCCCCTACCTTCTATTTTAAAAAAAAAATGTTTTAATTGGAATTTTAACACAATATCAAACTTAACGCAAGACAGAACAAGCAGAGAAAAAACAAAAAAAAACAACCAAAGCGCCATATTATGTACAGGTTGTCACAACGTCTGTGACGCCAGGTCCCCAACCTTTTCTTCCAACCCTCCGTCTCTCCCATCCACCCTGTCAGCAAATCCCCACATCCCACCCTCACCTGTGGTCTGGAATCCATGGCGATGCCAGCCCCCTGGTGGGTACATTACTTGTAGCTGCACTGCTGCCAGTGCTGATCCCTCCAATGCATAGCTGCTGGCCTCTGATCGGATGGCAGCTCTGTGGCCGCGTAGGATTTCTATCCTTTAGGTCCTAAATCCCAAAGATGGCCTGTCACTCTGTTAATGTTGGAATTCAATGAAAGGAACGCTTTAGTTTGTATGTGAGAGCAGCAGTTCATAATTTAGGAAAGATGGGGGAATTATTCTTAAATATATAAAAGCTGGTTTACAGCGATGCAGGGAGAAGAAAGGGGGGAGTCTGTGGCTGTGCTCGACGGTTTTGTGAATAATTCTACCTTAATGAATAATGTGACTCCAGATTCATCCTTCACTCATAGTATAAACAAAGATTTCAGCACGGTGGCCAGTTAAGTACCTGATAGGCACTTAATACAGTGGCCCTTCCCCAACGGGGCTCATGCCAATTCGCCAGCCCATGAGCTCATTATTTCCTCCCATGAACTCTACATCTCTCCCCCTGGATGCTGCTTGACTTGCTGAATGTTTCTGATGTTTCCTGCTTTGATGTCAGATTTTCAGCATCCATAGTATTTTGTTTTTATTCTAGGAGGCCTTAAAGGCTGACACTTCCAAATGTGAAATCGTGTTCCCATCCGCATCATTGACATCCCTCACCTTGATGAGTACAGTATTCATGAAAAATATAACTAAAAAAGTACCCAAGATATTAAAACCAGTATTTGGCATCTGTTCATATCTTCATTTTAGCTAGTCTCCCAAATAGATCATTGTAAATAAATATAATGAATCTGCCAAGATTGGATATTTAAAAAATTGTCTTAATTTTAAATGTATCTTTTTTGGTCCATCATATGAATAGAAACAGATTCTTAATTTAAACTATTTTTTAAAAATTACATAACTGAATGAAACTAAAATGAATCTGAAGAATTTCTCTTACGAGGCTCAGTAGTCATCCATGGACATCATCGGCGGGATTCTCCGTCGGTGGGATCCTCCGTTTCGCCGGCAGCGCACTCACGCCCGCGGATTTCCCGTCGGCGTGGGGGTGCCCACAATGGGAAACCCCATTGGCCGGCTGCCGAGATGGAGAATTCCGCTGGCATCTGCTTTCTACTACGAGAAACATTGACCAAGAATTTGGCCTAGTGTCTCATTTCAGAGATTGCCCCAGGTATGGGCTACTTCACTGGACCGCTTTGTTACTGCTACCACATCGATAGAAAGATTTACATTTATATAGCATCTTTCAGAAACCTGGGATATCCAAAAGTGTTTAACCAATTATGTGCTTTTGACCTGTAGTCACAGTTGTAATGTAGGAAATGTGCAGTTAATTTGTGCACAGTAAGCTGCGCAATCAGCAATGTGATAATAACCAGATACATTTAGAGTACCCAATTATTTTTTTTCCAATTAGGGGCAATTTAGTATGGCCAATCCACCTTCCCTGCACAGCTTTGGGTTTGTGGGGGGTGAGACCCACACAGACACAGGGAGAATCTGCAAACTGCACATGGACAGTGACCTGAGGATGGGACCGAACCCAGGTCCTTGAAGCCGTGAGGCAGCAGTGCTAACCACTACACCACTGTGCCTCCCTGGTAACCAGATAGTAAGCATAGTCCCAGATGACCTTAGACTGCTTTCCCCTTTGATGGGGAGAGCTGTCTAGTGGCGCTTCAACGTGAGGGTCACCGCGCCTGAGGCAAGGGACAAGTTTGAGAAGATCCTCAGCCGGTACGGGAATTGAATCCACGTTGTTGGCTAACTGCATCACGAACCAGCCATCCAGCCAACTGAGCTAAACTGGCCCACGGGTAATCTGATTTTGTAACACTGATTGAGGGGTAAATATCAGCCAGGACACTAGGAAATAAAACTGAAATAAAAGCAAAATACTGCTGGAAATCCATATAGAAATGGGAAGTTCTGGAAATACTCAACAGGCCTGGCAGCATCTTGGAGACAGAAATAGAGTTAACGTTTTGAGTTGAATGTGACTCCTCTTCAGAAATTCAGAACTTCAGTCAAAAAATTTTTTTTAAATATTTTTTTATTCTCATCCTTTTTCACATTTTCTCCCAAATGTACACCCAACAATAAACAACAATCAGTAACGAATGTAATGTCAATCCCCATATCAATAACAACGATCCCATCCTCCCACCAAACCCCAGACATTGGCCGGCATGTTAACATAAACAAATGACAAAAAGGAATCAGGAATCACCCACAGTCACCATTAACACATACAGTCCCCCTCCCCCCAACCCTCCCAGCCCCCAACCACCCTAATGTTCGATGTGATCCAATTCTCGAAAGTGCATAATGAATAACGCCCATGAATTGTAGAACCCCTCCATCCTTCCCCTCAGTTCAAATTTGACCTTTTCAAGCGTTAAGAATTCCAGCAGGTCCCCCTGCCACGCCAGGGCACAGGGTGGAGAGGTTGATCTCCACCCTAACAGGATCTACCTTCGCGTGATCAACGAGGCAAAGGCTACAACATCTGCCTCCGCGCCCGTTTCCAACCCCGGCTGGTCCGACACCCCGAAAATGGCCTCCCGAGGGCCCGGGCCCAGTTTCAGCTGCACCAATTTAGAGATTACCCTAAAAACCTCCCAGTAATCCTCCAGCTTCGGACAGGACCAAAACATATGAACGTAGTTTGCGCGGCCTCCCCCGCAAGGTTCACACACATCTTCTACTCCTTCAAAGAATCGACTCATCCTCGCCCTTGTAAGGTGCGCTCTGTACACCACCTTCAGCTGTATCAGCCCCAACCTCGCACAGTCATAATTGACTTGAAATGTTAAGTCTGTTTCTCCATAGACGGGGCCAGCCCTGCTGAGGGAGAAAGCGGGATTAGGCTATTGAGTTGAATGATCAGCCATGATCATAATGAATGGCGGAGCGGGCTCGAAGGGCCGAATGACCTTCTCTTCCTCCTATTTTCTGTGTTTCAGCACTTTTCTGTTTTTACATCAGGAGTAATTCCCTTGCTCTTCTTCAAAATAGTGTCGTGGGATCTTTTACACCCACCTGAGAGGGCAGAAGGGTCTCAGTTTAACCTCTCATCCATGAAGATGGCACCTCCAACAGTGCAGCATTCCCTCAGTACTGCACTGGCATGTCAACTGTGTTTTCAGCGTTCAAGTCCTCAAGAGGGATTTGAACCCAGAACCTCTTGACTGAAGTAAGGGTGCGATCAACTGAGCCACGTTGACACATATACTTGTGCACATGGAGACTATTTGTGCATACTGGCATATGCATGCTATTGTTCCTGTTCTCAAACTACTCAGCGTATCAGGGGCGTCATTCTCCGACCCCCCAGCGGGTCGGAGAATGGCCGTTGGCCGCCGTGAATTCCGCCCCCGCCGCCCGCCGAAGTCTCCGAAGGGAGAAAAGTCGGCGGGGCGTTAATGGCGCCGCAGACGTCGGCGAATGGCACGGGTGGGCGCAAGGCAGCCGATTTTGGACCTGACGATATTCTCCCGTCCGGATGGGCCGAAGTCCCGTCGACGTGATGACCGGTCACGTCGACGTAAATCAAACCTCCTTTTAATCGGCGTCAAACTGTGCTCCAGGTTTACGCCGACCAGCGTGGAGGTGAGTGACGGCCTGGGGGATTGGCCGCTGGGCAGGCGATGGCGTGGCCGCAGTCTGAATGTGTGGGGAGAGGTGTGTGTAGGGTTGTGTGTGTGTGTGTGCGGCGGGGGGGCTGGTTAGGGTGGGCTGGGCTCCGGGGGAGTGCCGGGAGGGGGGGTCAGTGCCGGGGAGGGGGATGGGGGGGTCCGTGCCGGGGAGGAGGATGGGGTCCGTGCCGGGGAGGGGGATGGGGCGGTCCGTGCCGGGGAGGGGGTTGGGGGGACGGGGTCCGTGCCGGGGAGGGGGATGGGGTCCATGCCAGGGAGGGGGGAATGGGGGGGTCCGTGCCGGGGAGGAGGAGGATGGGGTCCGTGCCGGGGAGGGGGATGGGGGGGTCTGTGTCGGGGAGGAGGATGGGGTCCGTTTCAGGGAGGGGGATGGGGGGTCCGTGCCGGGGAGGGGGATGGGGGGACGGGGTCCGTGCCGGGGAGGAGGATGGGGTCCGTGCCGGGGAGGGGGATGGGGGGGCCCGTGCTGGGGAGGAGGATGAGGGGACCGGGTCCGTGCCGGGGAGGAGGATCGGGGGGTCCGTGCTGGGGAGGAGGATGGGGGGACGGGGTCCGTGCCGGGGAGGAGGATGGGGTCTGTGCTGGGGAGGAGGATGGGGGGACGGGGTCCGTGCCGGGGAGGAGGATGGGGGGGTCCGTGCCGGGGAGGAGGGTGGGGGGGTCCGTGCTGGGGAGGAGGATGGGGGGACGGGGTCCGTGCCGGGGAGGAGGATGGGGTCCGTGCCGGGGAGGAGGATGGGGGGATGGGGTCCGTGCCGGGGAGGAGGATGGGGTCCGTGCCGGGGAAGGGGAGGCGTGTTCCGTGCCGGGGAGGAGGATGGGGGTGTCCCTGACGGGGAGGAGGAGGATGGGGTCCGTGCCGGGGAGGGGGATGGGGGGTCCGTGCCGGGGAGGGGGATGGGGGGACGGGGTCTGTGCCGGGGAGGAGGATGGGGTCCGTGCCGGGGAGGGGGATGGGGGGGTCCGTGCCGGGGAGGGGGATGGGGGGGGTACGTGCCGGAGAGGAGGATGGGGGGACGGGGTCCGTGCCGGGGAGGAGGATGGGGGGGTCCATACCGGGGAGGAGGATGGGGGATCCGTGCCGGGGAGGGGGATGGGGGGACGGGGTCCATGCCGGGGAGGAGGATGGGGGGGTCCGTGCCGGGAGGAGGATGGGGGGGTCCGTGCCGGGGAGGAGGATGGGGGACGGGGTCCGTGCCGGGGAGGAGGATGGGGTCCGTGCCGGGGAGGAGGATGGGGGGACGGGGTCCGTGCCGGGGTGGAGGATGGGGTCCGTGCCGGAGAGGAGGATGGGGGGATGGGGTCCGTGCCGGGAAGGAGGATGGAGCCGTGCCGGGGAGGGGGATGGGGGGGCCGGGCTGGGGAGGAGGATGGGGTCTGTGCCGGGGAGGAGGATGGGGTCCGTGCCGGGGAGGAGGATGGGGGGACGGGGTCCGTGCCGGGGAGGAGGATGGGGTCCGTGCCGGGTAGGGGGATGGCGGGGTCTGTGCCGGGGAGGAGGATGGGGTCCGTGCCGGGGAGGAGGATGGGGTCCGTGCCGGGGAGGGGGATGGGGGGGTCCGTGCCGGGGAGGAGGATGGGGGGGGTCCGTGCCGGGGAGGAGGATGGGAGGGTCCGTGCCGGGGAGGAGGATGGGGGGGGGTCCGTGCCGGGGAGGGGGGGTGCGAGGGCAAGTGAGTTGGTCCACCTGGCCAGGTGCCAGCCTCCAACAGTTGGACCCATGCGGTCCATGCCACCTGGCTGGGGGGAGGAGGGGGTATGGACAATGATGACAGGTCGTCGTTCCCCCCCCCCCCCCCCCCCCACCAGGCCGTCATGTTTTCCGATCAGCCAGCGATGTTGGCCGCCGTGGCGACAGCCGCTAATGTCTATGTTGCCCTGGATGAGGAGGAGGAGGAGGAGGAGCAACATGCCAGAGAGGCGGCGCAGGCTGCCGCAGAGGGGCAGGCGGCAGCCGCCCAGCTGGAGGGACACCTGACCGACAGGACGAGGAGGGGGAGGAGGACGTCGCGGCCCCACGGCAACGGAGGCACCCGAGGGCGCCCCGTGTGTACCGGCCCCGGCAGTCATACCAGGACCTCACGGACCGGGAATGCAGGAGGAGACTCCGGATGAGGCGGGAAACCGTGGCACACATCTGCCACCTGCTGGCACACCTGTCACCGCGTGGCACTGGCGGGGGACACCCTCTCCCCGTGTCCGTCAAGGTTACGGTGGCCCTGAACCTTTATGCAACATGGTCATTCCAGGCACCGAGTGGGGACCTGTCCGGCATATCGCAGACATCGGTGCATCAGTGAATCCGGGCAGTCACAGACGCCCTATATGCCATGGCGCACCGCTACATCCGCTTCCCTGTGGACCGGGCCAGCCAAGATGCCTGGGCCGTGGGCTTCTCTGCCGTGGCTGGGTTCCCCATGGTCCAGGGCGCGATTGATGGGATGCACGTCGCCGTGCGGCCACCTGCAGAAAACAGGGCCGTGTTCACCAATAGGAAGGGGACCTATTCGATGAACATACAGGTGGTCTGCGACCACCGCATGCAGATCCTGCACGTCTGCGCCCGTTACCCGGGCAGTGTACACGACTCATACGTGTTGTCTCGGTCATCCATCACCGGCATGTACGAGGGACGCCATCGCCGGCTGAGGGGCTGGTTGCTGGGCGACAGGGGCTACCCATTGCGATCGTGGCTGATGACGCCTGTACGGAGGCCACGCAATGAGGCGGAGAACCGCTACAATGATGCCCATGTAGCGACAAGGGGAGTGATAGAGAGGTGCTTTGGCGTGCTGAAGATGCGTTTCAGGTGCCTGGACCTCTCTGGGGGCGCCCTCCAGTATCGGTCAGATAGGGTCGGCCACATCATTGTGGTGTGCTGCGTCCTGCACAACATAGCCCAACAGAGGGGCGATGTGCCGCAGGCAGAGGAGGGCGGAGTGGAGGAGCAGCAGGAAGAGGCGCAGTCCTCCCCAGATGAGGGGGATGGGGGCAATGGTCAGGGCAGACGGGCTAGACACAGGCGGGTGGCTGTCCACCATTACCGGCTGGCCCAGCGGGCACGGGACAGGCTGATAGCCGCCCGCTTCACTGACTAGATGGGCGTGGGACCGCACACCATGGCAACAGCCGACCACCCACACCCCCCACCCATCCATCCACCCAGCACCCTCAACCCCCTCCCCAACCCCACCCACCCCACCCGCACGCACACCACCCCCCCCATTGCCGATCCACCTGCGGCACAACGGCCGGGCTCACACAGTTGCCGGTGGACACGTGTCTATTGCAGGCCATGGAGGATGATGACAACCCGCCCTGCGATGAGCTCCTGGCTCCACATCGTTGGACTATGTCTGACCCATGGCCACAGTACCACCATCCACCCGGACCATCCCTGCATGCGGCTGTGACACTGCAGCGCACGGTCCCGTCCTCTGCCCGGGGGGATGTTGATGGCGGCCCAGGGGGAAGGGGGCAGACACACACACACTTGCGCTCAACGTACATGACACCCCCGCACGCTTTGGACAGAGCACACAGGCAGCTTCTGTAGGTGTAACATTGACTTTAATAACCAAAGGAGTTCATGCACGTGCCCTAGCCCCTAAAACTCATCTGTGCCCTGCACCCGTGCCAACTTACTCAGTGTCTAATTGTTTGGCCTTACGGGCCCTTTGACTACATCTACGTGGTTCCCCAGACGGTACAGCAGAACTGGAGGTGGACTCCTGTGATTCCTGCCCTCTGACACGGGATCCCTTTGGCGGCCGTTTCCTGGGGCGTCCTGGCCTAGATGGGCCAGGCTGCGGCCCGGGCGACTGGGATGGCGGGCTGCCAGCCTGTCCTGCCCATTGCCCACCCGATGCACCTGGGACGGAAGGGAGAGAGTCCGAGGTGTCGCGGTGTTCCGGGACCTCCCCTACAGGGGGACCCGGGACGGACCACAGAACCTCCTCCTCCCTCGGGGTGCCCGATGGCCCCCAGGCCTCTACATGGGTGGGGGATGCGAACGGACTGGCCATCCGACGCCCCCCCGACATCTGCCGCTGCCAGTCCTGGAGGCCCGTGCTGGTATCGACAGGGGTCTGCAGGTTTGCAGCCATGGAGCTCAGGGGATTGGCAAACCCTGTCTTTGACTGTGCGACGCCGGCTCGCACATGGCCAATGGCGCCGATGCCCTCAGCGATGGCCTGCAGAGACTGGGCTATGGCCTGCTGAGACTGGGCTATGGACTGCTGAGACTGGGCCATGTCGTTGAGCGCCTCTGCCATCTGGCGCTGGCACTGGCTCATGGCCTCCTGTGAGAGGGCAGCCATGTCCTGGGCCACAGACGCCACCTGCACGGAAAGCCCCAGGCCTCGCAAACCGTTCCCCATGTCTGACACCGTCGCACCCATTGCCTCCACCGCGGACGCCACCCGTGGGGTGTCGGCGTGGGTGGCACGCATGACCGGGACCACTCCCAGCTCCTGGACGCGGGTGGACTCCTCCATCTGCGACTGCAGCCGCCGCAAGCTGGCCGTCACCCTCTTCGCTCGTCTCCGGTTCGGTGGTTGCATCGGATCTATGGGTGGGTGTGGTAACTCCAGGAACCCGGGATCCATCTGGGCGGCAGATGTTCGCTTGGGCTGGGCTGCCTTCCGACCGCCCGGCCCCTCTGCTGCTCCTACCTCCACCTGCTGTACCGGGACGGCTGTGTTGTGCGCACCAGTGAGTGTACCAGACGCCTCATCACTAAAGTGCCCAACCGAGGTGAGTGTTTCTGCGATGGTGGAGGGTGTTGGTAACAGCAGTGGCGTTGTGTCGTGCTCTTCGTCCCACTCTGAGTCCATGGCACTTTGGGGTGGGGGTTCGTCTCCACCCATCCACTCTGTGTCACTGTCCGGTATTTCGTCTTCCTGGGTAGTGCTGTCCCGGGTAGGGGTGTCCTGGGTAGTGCTGTCCCGGGTAGTGGTGTCCTGGGTAGTGGTGTCCTGGGTAGTGGTGTCCTGGGTAGTGGTGTCCTGGCTCGGCTGTGACGGGGGCCTGTGGCTGCCCCTCTCGTCGCTGGGTGGCACACGCCTGCGTCGTCGCACCCGCACGAGACGGGGGTGTCGTCTCCCTGTTGCTCCAGGTCTCTCCGTCTCCCGTGGTCTCCAAGGGACATCCTGCGGGCGTCGCATGCCGGAGGGTCCGGGTCTCTCCGTCTCCCGTGGTGTGCGAGGGGCATCCTGCGGGCGTCGCATGCCGGAGGGTCCGGGTCTCTCCGTCACCCGTGGCCTCCGAGGGGCATCCTGCGGGCGGTCTGCATCTGCGGGGATGGGTGCCTCGACGTTTGCTCCTGCGATACACAATGAAGCATGCATGGTTAGACACGCAGGCAGTGATCAGGTGATATGGGGGAGGGCGATATCGGGGAGGGGGGATATGGGGACGGGCTGTCGGTGGCTCACTTGCTAGTACGCCCCCGACCTCTGCATCAGCAACCTCCTGGTCCTCAGGTCAGCCAGCCAGTTCCAGGGCCCTTTCCTCGTGTTCGGTCAGTGGCCTCTCATCAGCGGGCCCTCCTCCAGTCCTCACATGCTCCCTATTGTTGTGTGCGTGCTTCTCCTGTGGGGGGTGGTGGCAGGGGTAAAAGGCAACAGTGTTAGGCAGGTATATGAATGCACGCCATCGGTTGCGCGTGTGTTGCAGAGGTTAAGGTTAGGGCTGGATTCACTTGGGGATATGAGGGATATGGGGGAGGGGGGATATGGGGGATATGGGGGGGGATATGGGGAGGGGGGTATGGGGGAGGGGGATATGGGGGAGGGGGATGGGGGGATATGGGGAGGGGGGATATGGGGGAGGGGGATATGGGCGATATGGGGGAGGGGGGATATGGGGGATATGGGGGAGGGGGGATATGGGGTGGATATCCACATCCCGTGACTGGGACCTCGGGGCTGAGCGGCGGCTGGCCATCCAGTCGGGTGTTCTGGTCGGGTGGGGGAGAGCAGCGCGTCCTTATGAGCCGTCACGCCGTGCGGCGTGTATGACGCTGCACGGCGTGAACCATGTGAGCAAGCGCGGATCCCGTCACGTCGTTGCTAGCCCATTTCGAGCCGGAGACTCCGCGTTTTTGGCGGCGTGGTGCAGGTTGGTTTGCGCCGTTTTTTGCGCCGATCGGCGGACTTTGCGCCGATAACGGAGAATTTCGCCCCAGGTGTGGTTTCCAATGTTGACAACTCAGTCCGATGAAAGGACATCACCCTAAATTGTCCACTCCATTTCTTCCTCCTCAAATGCCTGGACCTTTGAGTGTTCCCAGTCATGGTAGTTGAATTTACGCATGGAAAGACGGAAAAGGTTTGGAATGCTCTGTGAGGGATAGATTGAATAGCAACACTTTAACAAATGAACATTTGCCTTTTCTCGCCTTTTGCTAGCCTCTATTGTCCCCATACTTCACTGTATAGCTGTGCAATGGATCACAGTTACCTTAACGCTGATGTGAAACCCAAGAAGTGTGAGGGTACCTTGTGGAAATGTTCTCACAACCCTTACCGTGATGCAATCAAGATTGTTGAGCCGATTCCTGAAATATGTTATGAGCTTTGCCAACGGGTGTTGTAAGTATATGGAACAGATTACCAGCGTGGATAGTGGAACAAGAAACATCAAACACTTTCAAGTAGAAGCAAACTGTTGTTTATTTTAACAAACGGGAGCCAGTGTTACTAACAGTGCATCAAATGTATCCTGTGGAAAGGTGGGTAAGATGGATCAAATGTCTCCTCCTGGCTGAAACTGCTACTCGGTTATTGTCACTGTTCATTTGTAATTAACATTGCAAGGTTGAAGGACAACTCTCAATGAACTGTTTTAATGACCCGAATTTGTTGAGGAGGGGCGTTTCATGGCAAGCAAAAAGAGTTGAGTCTCCCAGCTTCAGTTCCAAGAATTTTGCACCATCACTTGTTGGAGGGGAACTTGGGACCTTGGTGAACAATCAACATCTCATTAATCAGTTGCACTTATGGATCAAATTGGTTGGCAGAGCTCTGAAGTAACAATTTGGATCTTAAAATGATGTTTATTACCAAATTAGGTGCTGGAAATTGGGTAGTTTTCAGTTTATTTTGCCCGTGGAATATTCGGTAAAGATTTGAATGAGAGCTCTCTGCCCACTGTTTGGTGGTTTTTAATCAGTTAAACAAAGCTTGCATCCTGGTTGTGTGCCAAGCAACTATCATTTTGTTAACTGGCTTCGAAGAAAAGGATTATTGGAAACATGAATTACCTTATTAACAAAGTCCTTACGCCATGAAGTAGCAGCCTTAACTTTCTGCAGTACAAGTGCAACAATTTTATGACCCTCATGGGGAAGTTGGCGGTAATTTGCTGTCTTTGCCAAGTTAACAGTAGTGCAGCATAAATTGTCCAACAAGTCAGTGTATATTTCTTCATTGTCACAAGTTGCTGGCGTGATCCCACGCACACCAATAATCATAGAATTTACAGTGCAGAAGGAGGCCATTCGGCCCATCGAGTCTGCACCGGCCCTTACAAAGAGCCCACGTATCTACCCTATCCCCGTAACCCCCACTTAACCTTTTTTGGACACTAAGGGCAATTTAGCATGGCCAATCTACCTAACCCGCACATCTTTGGACTGTTGGAGGAAACCGGAGCGCCTGGAGGAAACCCACGCAGACACGGGGAGAACGTGCAGACTTGAACTGAGACCCTGGAGCTGTGAAGCAATTGTGCTAACCGCTACACTAATGCTGCTGCCTTTAGCATGGTTTCATTTTGTCAGCAAATCTGGGCCATATTGTTCCAGCCTGGGAATCTCAAAACAGCATCACATCTTTGTCAGGCAACACCTCAGAAATACATTGCTACAGATGCCAATTGGGTGATAAATTGGTTTGATTTTTTTCCATTCAAAATGATTGTGTCCTCTCTCACCCAGCAACCAGATAACAAACAATTGTCAGATTACAGTCAGAGATGCTTCTCTTGATATAAATATGGACAGGTTTTGCTTACTATCGACATCTTTTTCATTTCTAGAATGTGACCTTTTGGTGGGGTAAGAGAGCTCATGCAAAAAGTGAGCTTTGAGCATACTTTGCACCACTTTTCATTCCTGCTGGCACCTGTACTGTCACAATTAGATGCATATGTCAACCAGGTCTTGAAATTGTGGGCTATCCAAGCATCGATGACCCCAATTAGTGGATAGGAAATGCAGACATGCCTTCAGTCAGAATTGTGCTGTTCGCCATGTTGGGTAAGTACAAATAAGAGACGTCCTTTACCCTCATTTGAAGTCCCTTGATTTCAACAAAGCCATGGGCCTGATGTCTACTTGAGGGTTTCCCCTCCAGCAATGCTTTGCCCTGAAGCAACAGGCACTGTCCCAAGGAAACCTGGGAAGAGTAAGAGGTGACTTGATTGAAACATGCAAGATCCTGAGGGCTCTTGACAGGGTGGATGTGGATAGGATGTTTCCTCTTGTGGGTGGCACAGTGGCACAATGGTTGGCACTGCTACCTCACAGGAACCCGGGTTCAATTTCGTCCTTGGCTATGTGGACTTTGTACTTTCTCCCCGTGTCTGCGTGGGCTTCCTCTGGGTGCTCCGGTTTCTTCCCACAGTCCAAAGACGTGCAGGTTAGGTGGATTGGCCATTCTGTAATCACTGTTGCAATTTGGGTTGTGTGGCAGCCAATTTGCACACAGCAAGGTCCCATGCACAGCAATGTGAAAATGATCTTGCTTTTTTATAAAAGAAGCTGGTAGTTCTAAGACATCCTTCTATTAGACAATAACATGGAATGTAAAAAATGTTTTCTTGCTCATTTCTAAATAAATTATTTGCATCAAAAAGGTTCTCGGCAATAAATATTTATTCTGATTGCCAACGTGAAAGCAAAATAATGTGGATGCTGGAAATCTGAAATAAAAAACAGGAAATTCTGGGAACACTCAGCAGGTCACGTATCATTTGTGGAGTGAGAAACAGAGTTAACGATTAGAATTCAGCCCGGAGGCACATTACAAGCAAAGAGGCTTTTAGGAGGTCAGGGAGCCTGTAAGAATGTTTTACAGTTTTAAATAGCAGGGCTTTTGAAACGTTTTGGTCGATTTTGATAATTTTCTGCCCACAGGCAGTCTGATTGATAGGTTCGACGCCTGCTGGAGGAAGAAGCCTGGAGCACCAGAACGCAGCCAAAGAGCGAGTATTGTTGGTTGTCTTAATCACAGGGTAGGGGTGGTGGTGGGGGGGAGGCACAGTCTGACCCTGGTCAGGGAAAGGAGTAGCTTGTTGGGCCTGGAAGATACACTCCTGCTGCTCCCGGCCCACAAACAGTGCTGTAAAGCCAGACTCGAAATGTTAGCTCCCTTCTCTCTCCAGATGCTGCCAGGCCTGCTGAGATTGTCCAGTATTTTGTGCTTTTGTTTCAGATTCCAACACCGCAGTAATTTACTTTATCTTTTAATCCATTGCCTCTTCTCTCCCAGGAATGCCTACGCTGAAGAAGCATTGCTCTTCTCTCCAATAGGATTTCCATTTGTCTATATTGCCCTGTCTACCTTCTTTGCTCTCCATTTCCCTCCTGGTGTTTGCAGAGGTCGAATCTCCAAAATGGAGACTAAGTGTTCGCGTCTTCGCGCTTCACGATGGCGGGAAACGGGCACGGGGCCGATCGATTCTGCCCCCCACAGGGGGCCAGCACAGCGCTGGAGCGGTTCATGCCGCTCCAGCCTCCCAGGTGCTGCACCAACCTGCGCATGCGCAGGGGATTTCTTCAGCGTGCCGGCCCCGGCGCAACATGGCGTGGGGGTTCAGGGGCCGGCCACGCAACAAAGTAGGCCCTGGGGGGGGGGGAAGAGGCCGACCCACCAATCGGTGGGCCCCGATCGCGGGCCAGACCCCATCGGAGCCCCCCCCAGTGAAGGAGCGCAGAGTTCCCGTCCGGCGACCAGGGGTGAACGGTGCCGGCGGGACTCTGCCATTTCCGCACAGCCACTCGGCCCATCCGGGCCGGAGAATCGGCGGCCGATTCTTCGGGGCTCGGAGAATCGCGCCCGAGGTGTTTACCAAAACTTGCTTTCACAGCCATATTTCCTTCCTCAGTGATTGTCTTTGTCTCTGACTTACCCCACGTAGATTCCAACTCAGGTTCCACCCTCATGTTTTGAATCCCCCAGGATTACAGGTATCTCCAGGACTTACAACGTTCCTCGGACTGCTGTTCCCGCTGCATCCTGAGATCCACGTCAGTGCCACGCGCCACCACATGCACACACTTGATATCTCTCTCCAGCACAACTTGACTCACTCTATCTCAAAGCTTTCCTTGTCCCCAGTTTCATTTTGTTATTCGGCTTAACAAGAAACTTTCCCTTCCTTTTAGGTTTAAGGGAACGCAAGCTCCAACAACTCGTCGATACCAATGGCCATCTACCCTTCCCATTCCTTGGACCCCACCTCTTCTAACCCCAGCCCTTGTCGTGTATTCAATATACCCTCTGACCTTCCTCTCTCTGAGGCTGGACGTGCTGCGTTCAGCAAAGGAGTTAGCTTCCTACCCTTACTCCCCCACCTCAATTAATGTTGAACTTTTCATCTGCCGTCTTCGTCTCTGTGCTCACGTTTTCAGGCAGGAGTCCCCTCTCCCGTTCGACAGATCCTTTTACCCGCCTCCGGTATTCTCCCTCCACCTGGACCCCGCCCTCCGACAGCTTACCTGCTCTTGATCTTTTCATTCAGAACTGTCAGAGTGACATCGACCTTCACAATTTCCCTGCTCCTGTCACCCACTCTAACCTGTCTCCTTCTGAACTGGCTGCACTCGTCTCTCTCAGGTCCAACCCTGACGTTTGTCATCAAACCCCCGACAAGAGTGGTCTGTTGTTGTCTGGCGTACAGACCTCTACCTCACAGAGGCTAAACGCCAACTCTCAGACCCCATCGCCCCCTGGACCATGAACCCACCACCGAGCATCAAGCCATTGTTTCCAGGACTGTCACTGATCTCATCTCCTCTGGAGATCTTCTATCCACAGCTTGCAACCTTATAGTGTCCCAACCCTAGAAAGCCCGCTTCTAACTCCTCCCCAAATCCACAAACAGTCTGTCCCAGTGGGCCCATCATGTCAGCCTGTTCCTGTCCCAGTGAACTCATTTCTTCCTCTCTTGACTCCATACTCTAGGTGTACAGGTCCACAAGTCACTGAAAGGGGCAACACAGGTGGAGAAGGTACAAGAACAAAGAACAAAGAAATGTACAGCACAGGAACAGGCCCTTCGGCCCTCCAAGCCCGTGCCGACCATGCTGCCCGACTAAACTACAATCTTCTACACTTCCTGGGTCCGTACCCTTCTATTCCCATCCTATTCATATATTTGTCAAGATGCCCCTTAAATGTCCCTATCGTCCCTGCTTCCACTACCTCCTCCGGTAGCGAGTTCCAGGCACCCACTACCCTCTGCGTAAAAAACTTGCCTCGTACATCTACTCTAAACCTTGCCCCTCTCACCTTAAACCTATGCCCCCTAGTAATTGACCCCTCTACCCTGGGGAAAAGCCTCTGACTATCCACTCTGTCTATGCCCCTCATAATTTTGTATACCTCTATCAGGTCTCCCCTCAACCTCCTTCGTTCCAGTGAGAACAAACCGAGTTTATTCAATCGCTCCTCATAGCTAATGCCCTCCATACCAGGCAACATTCTGATAAATCTCTTCTGCACCCTCTCTAAAGCCTCCACATCCTTCTGGTAGTGTGGCGACCAGAATTGAACACTATACTCCAAGTGTGGCCTAACTAAGGTTCTATACAGCTGCAACATGACTTGCCAATTCTTATACTCAATGCCCCGGCCAATGAAGGCAAGCATGCCGTATGCCTTCTTGACTACCTTCTCCACCTGTGTTGCCCCTTTCAATGACCTGTGGACCTGTACTCCTAGATCTCTTTGACTTTCAATACTCTTGAGGGTTCTACCATTCACTGTATATTCCCTACCTGCATTAGACCTTCCAAAATGCATTACTTCACATTTGTCCGGATTAAACTCCATCTGCCATCTCTCCGCCCAAGTCTCCAGACAACCTAAATCCTGCTGTATCCTCCGACAGTCCTCATCGCTATCCGCAATTCCACCAAACTTTGTGTCGTCTGCAAACTTACTAATCAGACCAGTTACATTTTCCTCCAAATCATTTATATATACTACAAAGAGCAAAGGTCCCAGCACTGATCCCTGTGGAACACCACTGGTCACAGCCCTCCAATTAGAAAAGCATCCCTCCATTGCTACTCTCTGCCTTCTATGGCCTAGCCAGTTCTGTATCCACCTTGCCAGCTCACCCCTGATCCCGTGTGACTTCACCTTTTGTACTAGTCTACCATGAGGGACCTTGTCAAAGGCCTTACTGAAGTCCATATAGACAACATCTACTGCCCTACCTGCATCAATCATCTTAGTGACCTCCTCGAAAAACTCTATCAAGTTAGTGAGACACGACCTCCCCTTCACTAAACCGTGCTGCCTCTCACTAATACGTCCATTTGCTTCCAAATGGGAGTAGATCCTGTCTCGAAGAATTCTCTCCAGTAATTTCCCTACCACTGAAGTAAGGCTCACCGGCCTGTAGTTCCCGGGATTATCCTTGCTACCCTTTTTAAACAGAGGAACAACATTGGCTATTCTCCAGCCCTCCGGGACATCCCCTGAAGACAGCAAGGATCCAAAGATTTCTGTCAAGGCCTCAGCAATTTCCTCTCCAGCCTCCTTCAGTATTCTGGGGTAGATCCCATCAGGCCCTGGGGACTTATCTACCTTAATATTTTTTAAGACACCCAACACCTCGTCTTTTAGGATCACAATGTGACCCAGGCTATCTACACCCCCTTCTCCAGACTCAACATCTACCAATTCCTTCTCTTTGGTGAATACTGATGCAAAGTATTCATTTAGTACCTCGCCCATTTCCTCTGGCTCCACACATAGATTCCCTTGCCTATCCTTCAGTGGGCCAACCCTTTCCCTGGCTACCCTCTTGCTTTTTATGTACGTGTAAAAAGCCTTGGGATTTTCCTTAACCCTATTTGCCAATGACTTTTCGTGACCCCTTCTAGCCCTCCTGACTCCTTGCTTAAGTTCCTTCCTACTTTCCTTATATTCCACACAGGCTTCGTCTGTTCCCAGCCTTTTAGCCCTGACAAATGCCTCCTTTTTCTTTTTGACGAGGCCTACAATATCACTCGTCATCCAAGGTTCCCGAAAATTGCCGTATTTATCTTTCTTCCTCACAGGAACATGCCGGTCCTGTATTCCTTTCAACTGCCACTTGAAAGCCTCCCACATGTCAGATGTTGATTTGCCCTCAAACATCCGCCCCCAATCTATGTTCTTCAGTTCCCGCCTAATATTGTTATAATTAGCCTTCCCCCAATTTAGCACATTCATCCTCGGACCACTCTTATCCTTGTCCACCAGTACTTTAAAACTTACTGAATTGTGGTCACTGTTACCGAAATGCTCCCCTATTGCAACATCTACCACCTGGCCGGGCTCATTCCCCAATAGCAGGTCCAGTACCGCCCCTTCCCTAGTTGGACTGTCTACATATTGTTTTAAGAAGCCCTCCTGGATGCTCCTTACAAACTCCGCCCCGTCTAAGCCCCTGGCACTAAGTGAGTCCCAGTCAATATTGGGGAAGTTGAAGTCTCCCATCACCACAACCCTGTTAATTTTACTCTTTTCCAAAATCTGTCTACCTATCTGCTCCTCTATCTCCCGCTGGCTGTTGGGAGGCCTGTAGTATACACCCAACATTGTGACTGCACCCTTCTTATTCCTGATCTCTACCCATATAGCCTCACTGCCCTCTGAGGTGTCCTCTCGCAGTACAGCTGTGATATTCTCCCGAACAAGTAGCGCAACTCCGCCTCCCCTTTTACATCACCCTCTATCCCGCCTGAAACATCTAAATCCTGGAACGTTTAGCTGCCAATCCTGCCCTTCTCTCAACCAAGTCTCTGTAATGGCAACAACATCATAGTTCCAAGTACTAATCCAAGCTCTAAGTTCATCTGCCTTACCCATAATGCTTCTTGCATTAAAACATATGCACTTCAGGCCACCAGACCCGCTGTGTTCAGCAACTTCTCCCCGTCTGCTCTGCCTCAGAGCCACACTGTCCCTATTCCCTAGTTCTCCCTCAATGCTCTCACCTTCTGACCTATTGCTCCCGTGCCCACCCCCCTGCCATACTAGTTTAAACCCTCCCGTGTGACACTAGCAAACCTCGCGGCCAGGATATTTATGCCTCTCCGGTTTAGATGCAACCCGTCCTTCTTATACAGGTCACACCTGCCCCGGAAGAGCTCCCAGTGGTCCAGATAATGGAAACCCTCGCTCCTACACCAGCTGTTTAGCCACGTGTTTATCTGCTCTATCTTCCTATTTCTAGCCTCACTGGCACGTGGCACAGGGAGTAATCCCGAGATTACAACCCTCGAGGTCCTGTCTTTTAACTTTCTGCCTAGCTCCCTGAACTCCTGCTGCAGGACCTCATGCCCCTTCCTGCCTATGTCGTTAGTACCAATATGTACAACGACCTCTGCCTGTTTGCCCTCCCCCTTCAGGATGCCCTCTACCTGTTCGGAGACATCCTGGACCCTGGCACCAGGGAGGCAACATACCATCCTGGAGTCTCTTTCACGTCCACAGAAGCGCCTATCTGTGCCCCTGACTATAGAGTCCCCTATTACTATTACTCTTCTGCGCTTTGACCCTCCCTTCTGAACATCAGAGCCAGCCGTGGTGCCACTGCTCTGGCTGCTGCTGTTTTCCCTGATAGGCTATCCCCCCCGACAGTATCCAAAGGGGTATATCTGTTCGAGCGGGGGACAACCACAGGGGATTCCTGCACTGACTGCCTGCCCTTTCTGGTGGTCACCCATTTCTCTGCCTGCACCTTGGGTGTGACCACATTTACATAACTGCGATCTATGACGCTTTCCGCCACCTGCATGCTCCTAAGTGCATCCAATTGCTGCTCCAACCGAACCATGCGGTCTGTGAGGAGCTCCAGTTGAGTGCACTTTCTGCAGATGAAGCCATCCGGGACGCTGGAAGCCTCCCGGACCTGCCACATCTCACAGTCAGAGCACAGCACCCCTCTAACTGACATTGCGTCAATTAATTAAAATTAAAATTTGTCTTTTTTTAAAAAAAAATATTTTTTTTTAAATTTCAAAGTTACTGTCAACTATCTGTTTCCTAGCACTAGATTTCTAATAGAAATGCGATAGCTAACTATAGTACTCTCCGATCTCTGGCTTAGATATCCCTCTAAATTATAATTAAGTTATTATGTTTAATTAGTTACCAAATACTCAAATTTTTTTTAAATTTAGGGTAGAATCCCAACCAGCCACTCTGGCCACAGCTTTTCTGTGATGTCACTTCAGTTTCCCCCCGACACACACAATTTGAAAAAAGGTATAAAAGTAAAAATAAGTAAAAATCACTTACTTACCTTCTTACCTTCTGAGTGTCTTAGATGTTCTCAGGTTCTCTCGCTGACAGATACTGCTCCTCCACCTCAAGTAGTCAAGAAGGCACTCGGCATGCTTGCCTTCATTGGCCGGAGCATTGAGTATAAGAATTTGCAAGTCATGTTGCAGCTGTATAGAACCTTAGTTAGGCCACATTTGGAGTATAGTGTTCAATTCTGGTCGCCATACTACCAAAAGGATGTGGAGGCTTTAGAGAGGGTGCAGAAGAGATTTACCAGAATGTTGCCTGGTATGGACGGCATTAGCTATGAGGCACGGTTGAATAAACTCGGTTTGTTTTCACTGGAACGACGGAGGTTGAGGGGCGACCTGATAGAGGTCTCCAAAATTATGAGGGGCATAGACAGAGTGGATAGTCAGAGGCTTTTCCCCAGGGTAGAGGGGTCAATTACTAGGGGGCATAGGTTTAAGGTGCGAGGGGCAAGGTTTAGAGTAAATGTACGAGGCAAGTTTTTTTACACAGAGGCGAGCGGGTGTATGGAACTCGCTACCGGAGGAGGTGGTGGAAGCAGGGACGATAGTGACATTTAAGGGGCATCTTGACAAATACATGAATAGGATGGGAATAGAAGGATACGGACCCAGGAAGTGTAGAAGATTGTAGTTTAGTCGGGCAGCATGGGCGGCATGGGTTTGGAGGGCCGAAGGGCCTGTTCCTGTGCTGTACTTTTCTTTGTTCTTTGTTCTTTGTTCTTTCCTCTTGTCTAATCCCTTCCCACCTATAACTGCAGTTCCTCTGATGCCTTACATCATATCAACAACTCCCAGTGCCCCAACCCCAACCACCTCCCTTTTACCATGGATGTCCAATCTCTCCATAACTCCATTCCTCACCGGGATGGTCTGAGGGCTCTCCGCTTCTTCCTCGAACAGAGGCCTGAACAATCCCCATTCACCACCACTCTCCTCCGTCTGCCTGAACCTGTCCTTTCACTGAACAATATTTCCTTTAACGTGTCTCATTTCCTCCAAACCAAAGGTGTGGCTGTGGGTACCCGCATGGGTCTCAGTTTTGCCTGTCTCTTTATGGGGTATGTGGAACATTCCTTGTTCCAGTTCTACTCAGGCCCCATTCCACAACTCTTTATCGGTACATCAACGATTGTTTTGGGGCCACTTCATGTTCCCGTCAGGACCTGGAAAAATTTATTAACTTCGCTTCCAATTTCCACCCCTTTACCACCTTCACGTGGTCCATCTCCGACACTTCTCTTCCCTTCCTTGACCTTTCTATCTCAATTTCTGGAGCTAGACTGTCGACTAATATCCATGACAAACCCACTGACTCCCACAGCTACCTCGACTGCAGCTCTTCACGCTCCACATCCTGTAAGGACTACATCCCATTCTCCCAGTTCCTTCACCTCCTTCACATCTGTCCCAATTATGTCACTTTTCAAAATGGTGTTACTGACATGTCTTCATTCTTCCTCAATCATTTTTTCTCTCCCACTGTGGTCAACAGGGCTCTCAACTGTGTCTGACCCATCTCCCGCACCTCTGTCCTCACCCACTCCCCTCTTTCCCAGAACCAGGATAGGGTCCCACTTGCCCTCACATTTCACCCCACCAGCCTCCACTTTAAAAGAATCATTATTCGCCAATTCCACCAACTCCAGCATGAAGCCACTGCCAAACACACCTTCCTCTCGCTCCCCCTGCCAGCATTTTGCAGGGACCATTTCCTCCGGGATACCCTGGTCCACTCTTCCATCACCCCAAACAACTCACCCTCTTCCCTTGGCACCTTCCCAGACAATTGCAGAAAGTGTAACACCTGTCCCCTTTACCTCCTCCGTGTTCACCATCCAAGGGCCTAAACAGTTCTTTTCAGGTGAGGCAACGCTTCAAGTGCACCTCTTTCAATCTGGTCTATTGTATACGCTGCTCCCAATGCGGTTTGTTGTAGTGACTAAACGCAGACTGGGTGACCGCATTGCAGAACACCTTCAGTCCGCCCAGAAGCAGGACACAGACCTTCCTGTTGCTGCCATTTCAACTCACCGTCCTGCTCTCACATCCACATGTCCTTCCTTGTTCTGCTGCAATGTTCCAGTGAAGCCCGGCGCAAACTGGAGGAACAACACCTCATCTTCCGATTCGACACAGTACAGCCTCCGGACTTCACATTGAGTTCAATAACCTCAGACTGTGCACTCTCTCCTCCTCTTCATCCCAGTTTTATTTCTGTCAATTTATTTACATTTCCTCCATCGATCTGTTTTGCTCTCACCATAGTCCCCCTCCCCACTTGGGCCATCTATTCCATGTTCCCAGTTCTCCTTTGACACACTGTTCACCTTTGTTCTGCCATGAACACATCCTAATCTCTTAAGGTGCCACTATCAGCACTTTTAGTCTTAATCACAGCCATTTACATTCCCTTTGTCTTTCTGTCCACAACATCTTTGTCAATCTCCCCCTATCGCTGGCCCTCCATCAAGCCCCACTGCTCTGCGCATCCCGCCGACAACAGTATAGATCTCACCCTATTTCCAGTTCTCTCTAACTTTGACAACGAGCATTGCAGACTCAAAACATTAGCTCCATTCGCTCTCCACAGATGCTGCCAGACCTGTTGAGATGGTCCAGCATTTTCGTTTTTTGATTCAGATTCCAGCATCACAGTAATTTGCTTTTATCTTTAAAGCCATTAATCCATCTTACCTCCTTTCACCTATCAAGGTTCCAGAGGCCTGTGAAACCCAGCTGGCTATCTTATTATAAAAGTTAATTGACCAACCCACCTCCCTGTGGGTTGTCTTCTCACCCCTCATCCCGCCTCCGATAAAACAGGCTGTGGGTGGTGTTCAATACAGATTGGGTTCCTGTTTCTGATTTCACTTGTGAATTTTAACTTCAAACTTGCAGTAAAGCGTTTGATAAGGTTCTCCACGGTAGGCTACTACAGAAAATACGGAGGCATGTGATTCAGTGATTTAGCATTTTGGGTCAGACATTGGCTAGCTGGAAGAAGACAAAGGGTGGTGGTTGATAGGAAATGCTTAGACTGGAGTCCAGTTACTAGTGGTGTACCACAAGGATCTGTTTTGGGGACACTGCTGCTTGTCATTTTTATAAATGACCTGGAGGAGGGCGTAGAAGGATGGGTGAGTAAATTTGCAGATGACACTAAAGTCGGTGGAGTTGTCGACAGTGTGGAAGGATGTTACAAGTTACAGAGGGACATAGATAAGCTGCAGCGCTGGGCTGAGAGGTGGCAAATGGAGTTTAATGCAGAAAAGTGTGAGGTGATTCATTTTGGAAGGAATAACAAGAAGACAGAGTACTGGGCTAATGGTAAGATTCTTGGCAGTGTGGATGAGCAGAGAGATCTCGGTGTCCATGTACATAGATCCCTGAAGGTTGCCACCCAGGTTGAGAGGGTTGTTAAGAAGGCGTACGGTGTGTTAGCTTTTATTGGTAGAGGGATTGAGTTTCGGAGCCATGAGGTCATGTTGCAGCTGTACAAAACTCTGGTGTGGCCGCATTTGGAGTATTGCGCGCAATTCTGGTCGCCGCATTATAGGAAGGATGTGGAAGCATTGGAAAGGGTGCAGAGGAGATTTACCAGAATGTTGCCTGGTATGGAGGGAAGATCTTATGAGGAAAGACTGAGGGACTTGAGGCTGTTTTCGTTAGAGAGAAGAAGGTTAAGAGGTGACTTAATTGAGGCATACAAGATGATCAGAGGATTGGATAGGGTGGACAGTGAGAGCCTTTTTCCTCGGATGGTGATGTCTAGCACGAGGGAACATAGCTTTAAATTGAGGGGAGATAGATATAAGACCGATGTCAGAGGTAGGTTCTTTATTCAGAGAGTAGTAAGGGCGTGGAATGCCGTGCCTGCAACAGTAGTGGACTCGCCAACACTCAGGGCATTCAAATGGTCATTGGATAGCATATGGACGATAAGAGAATAGTGTAGATGGGCTTTAGAGTGGTTTCACAGGTCGGCGCAACATCGAGGGCCGAAGGACCTGTACTGCGCTGTAATGTTCTATGTTCAACCCACCCTTCTTCAGGAGTCAAGAATCATCCTGATATTTGTGGTTGTTGATTTTTCATCAGAATTGGCAAAAGATTGCGGTGTAATAATTTATAAGCAAGTACACGGAGGCAGCAGCAACAGGGGATGGGGTGAAAAGAACTAAAGGGAATATTTGTGATCATGTGGAAGGCAGGAATGATTAAATGACAAAAGGAATGACTGTATGAGCAAAAGGGAGTGTTAAAGGGCAAGGGAAGAGATAAAGTATGGGCCTGGAGGAGGTGAGAATGAGATTAACCACTATCAGTAACTGTCAAAGAAATTAGAAGAAATTATGAAACAATCTTGGTGAACTCAATGTTGAGTCTGGCAGATTATAATGTGCTCAATGAAAAGCTGAGGTATCGATCCAAGAGCTACACAGCAACAACAGGTGGCATTGATGTAGCACCTTGAACATAGTAAAATATTCTAAGGTGCTTCACAGAGCATGGTTTCGACCCTATTTGTTTGTGCAACATCAGTGGAGGAAAAACTGCAACGACCGTAAAAGTTTGTTCAAGATAATTCACTGTTCTCAATGCACATTCTGTACCAATGATAGACACTTCACTCACCTCCTTAGGGTGTGGGGGCATGGTAGCACAGTGGCTAGCACTGTTGCTTCATAGCTCCAGGGTCCCAGGTTCAATTCCCGCTTGGGTCACTGTCTGAGCGGAGTCTGCACGTTCTCCCCGTGTCAGCGTGGGTTTCCTCCGGGTGCTCCGGTTTCCTCCCACAGTCCAAAGATGTGCAGGTTAGGTGGATTAGTCATGCTAAATTTCCCTTAGTGTCCAAAAAAGGTTAGATGGGGTTACTGGTTTACGGGGATAGGGTGGAGGTGGGGGCTTAAGTAGAGTGCTCTTTCCAAGGGCTGGTGCAGACTCAATGGGCCGAATGTTCTTCTGCACTGTAAATTCTATGATTCTACCTCCCAGCACCTTCTGTCTCCTTCCTTTAAGGCACGCCTTAACCTCTATTTTTAAAAAAAATTCCAATTAAGGGGCAATTTCGCGTGGCCAATCCACCTACCCTGCACATCATTGGGTTGTGGGAGAGAGCTCCACGCAAACATGGGGAGAAGGTACAAACTCCACACGGACAGTGACATGGCACTGGGATCTAACTGGGTTCCTCGGTGCCACCAGGCAGCAGTGCTAACCACTGCACCACCGTGCCGCCTTAAAACCTCTATCTTTGACCAAATGTTTGATCACCTGTCCTGCTATCTCCCAAATCAAATCACTCTTTATCTGGCTCAGAGTGAAACTTTGGGCAGTATTCTGTGAAGCACTTTGGGGAGTTTTATTGTGTGAAAAATGCTACATAAATGCAAGTTGCTGTTGTGTCATCCTATCGGTGCCAGAGAAAATAGTGCGCGCAAAGAACGACATTGAGTCTCTTGCCCGTCTGCATGCACATCCATCTTGAAGGATAGTTAAAGGGATACAGCCGCCTACAGGAATGGATTTGGGATGGAAATTTGAGACAGTGGGGGGGAATATTGCAAAACTATTGATCACAACCAATAGCTCTCGTTGACGAGCAGAGAGAGAGAGAGAGAGGGAGAGAGGGGTGAGGGTTAAAAGGGCAAGATATTTATATCTCGGAGGACACTTTGGCTGCAGATGTTCAGTGGAGGATTTAAGGTGTGAAGCCCTACTTTGTTTAACACCCCACACTAAAACACAAAACGCAGAAAATGAAAAGCAATTTGAATAAACTCCCAATAATCTTTGAAAGGGTAACTTCTCGAGCAAAGACGTCAGAGAACAGTGCGCCTAACACCTTTTAAAAGGTAAAAGGCTGAAACCGCGTGACCTGCAATAATAATCCCAAACCGGGATTTCAGGTGCCTCATATTTCAAAGCGTTTTTTAAAATATGTTCAGAGGAGAATGCAAAAATTCTCCAAATCTGTGAAATGGTGCCAATAAAGCTTCACCGAACAACCAATTGCATTATTCTGTACCTGGCAAACAAAGGTATGAATGACTAACCTTAAAAAAACAACTGATCGGTTTGTATGTGTGTGCAGGCATTTCTAGCTCATGGTTAGAGGAAGTGCTGAACAGCTAAATCAGGAACGTCTTAAAGCAGTAAACATAGAAAATAGAAGCAGGAGGAGGCCATTCGACCCTTCAAGCCTGCTCCGCTGTTCATTGTGATCATGGCTGATCATCAAGTTCAATACCCTGATCCCACATTTTCCCATATATCCCTTTAGCCCCAAGAGCTATATCTAATTCCTTCTTGAAATTACGCAACATTTTGACCTCAACTACTTTCTGTGGTAGTGAATTCCACAGATTCACCACTCTCTGGGTGAAGATATTTCTCCTCATCTCAGTCCTAAAAGATTTACCCCTTATCCTCAAACTATGACCCCTAGTTCTGGACTCCCCTTCCATCGGGAATGTTCTTTCTGAATCTACCCTGTCTAATCCTGTCAGAGTTGTATAAGCTTCTGTGAGATCCCAGTAAACTTCCAATGACTTGGGTGAATGATTGGATGAGAGCCGGGTGAGAGGAGATTGGAGTAACATTTAAGGAAAGTAGTTCTGATAGCAGTGCTGGTATCACTTTATGTGACACATTGTCACCCCATTAGCCAGGAAAGGTTGACATATCAATCAGAGGAAACACAATACTATGATAATTGTCTCAGTGCGATCTCAGGAGGATAAAATGGAATTAAGGTCACAGAGTTGGAACGATACAGCCCCCAGGAATTCAATCAAGTGATACCGTACAGGTTTCTCCTGACCTGTATTATTCATACTCTGTAAAACAGGCAGTTATCATAAGCAGGTGTGTGCCTCTAATGCTCTAAATTTCACACATGGAGTGCATGGATTAATGTGCCACCTGATTAACCTGATTAACTGATGGTATTGATTTCCAACAGTCATGGGTCTCCCTGAGAAAACCAATGCCTCAAAATGTCAAATTTCCGTTCTTTTGAAGCCTTGCCCTTCCATACCCCTGTACCCCCCTGCAGGGATCACCCACCCCCAACTTCTCAATCCTTCAAATGCAATTTTGCATCCACCTTCAACACGTCTCCAGCCACCAAAACCACGCTCTCTGGAATTCTCGCCCTAAACCCCTCCACTTCTCTGCCGACCACTTTAAACCAATCTTTTGGTCACCTCTCCCGATAGCTCTTCTTTTGTTCTGTCCTGGAGGGATATATCGGGGGATACTAAGAGAAATGTGGGAAGAAATAATAAAGGTGCTAGGTACTTCAGAGTTTTATTGGGAGTGGTAGTGTATTAGAGGATTAGGAAGTTAAAAATGTAATAGCATCGCATGGTGCGGGCCCGAGAATAGCAGCTTTTCCGTTTGCTCTGGCGCCACTCACTTTATAATTAATCTTTTATCCTGTTAGCACGGCACAAATTTGCCTAATCCGAGAGATAGTATTTAGTAATATGTCCCTGGAAGACTATTGGATAGGTATGGGAGAAAAAATGCCAGGCTTAACAGATGGAACTGCAAAATATCTGTGTGGAGAGAATAATTAAAAGCAGTCATCAGATTTTAGGGAGGAAGATCATGTTTGACATACTTGGCAGAGTTCATCGAGGAGTTATAGAATCATAGAATTTACAAAGCAGAAGGAGGCCATTCGGCCCATTGAGTCTGCACCGGCCCTTGGAAAGAGCACCCTACTTAAACCCACACCTCCACCCTATCCCCGTAACCCAGTAACCCCACCTATCGTTTTTGGACACTAAGGGCAATTTAGCATGGCCAATCCACCTAATCGGCACATCTTTGGACTGTGGGGGGAAACCGGAGCACCTGGAGGAAACCCACACAGACACGGGGAGAACGTGCAAACTCCACACAGACAGTAGCCCGAGGCTGGAATTGAACCCGGGTCCCTGGAGCTGTGAGGCAGCAGTGCTAACCAATGTGCCACCGTGCAGCCCTAGGAAGGAAGAGAATGGGAAGAAAATGGCAGGAGGTTTAAAATGGGCAGCTGAAGCCACCACTAATGGGGGGGGGACCCACTATTTAAATGCTTGTTAAATGTTTACACTCATGTATATGAGGCTGCATTGAACAAAATGATTGAACGACGGTGTAACTTTTATGAATAGGTTAGGTAGCTGATCTAGGGCTAAGGAGATAAAGAAATAAAACAAACAGGGAACGTATCCAACATTTGGATCATTTCTCAGGTGGAGGACAAGCACTAACACGCACTGGTTGGATTATAAACCTCTTACTTTCCAAATAAGAGATTTTGTTTTCTCCCTCGCAAGGAAAGTCTGCTTCAGGTGACCTGTAATCCTTTCTGAACAAGCTGGTAAACATGTTTTTAGCTGATTGCACAAAAGAAAGTCGCTGATGTTGGAAATATGAAATAAAAACAGAAACATTTGAGTTCAAAAATTTTAGATCATAACTTCGGCCTCCATTTTAATTCCTTTCCCTTTGCTTTTTTATTTTATTTTAATTCTTATTTCTCTCTTATTTCCTTTTCTTTGCGTTCGGACGTCAGTTATTCAGGATCTTGCCATTCGCACCTTCTCTTATTACATCTTTTGTTTTTCAACTACTCCCTTTGGCCTTGCACCATTGTCATTTAATCTCTCCTACCCTCCACCCCAGCACAGACCTTCCTTTTCATTCTTCATCCCACCATCTCCCCTTTCACTTGCTCCAAACCTATTACATTTCCAATTTTTCCCAGTTCTGAGCTGTGTGTTTTGCCCGGTCTGACATTACGTTGAGTGCAGCTGTTTTGACATTCTGCTGAACCCCAGAACAAAAGTGATCAATGTCTACAAGTATCCGCCTGAGTTCTGGATGGCCAGCGCAGGGTAGGTGCCGATAAGATAATGCCAATCTTGAAGCAATGGCCGATAACAACTGGATTGTCTGCGGCCACAAAATACTCCTGTTTTATACACAGATAATTCCCCTTAAAGAAGCTGTCGGTGGCATAGAGAGCGTGGGAGATAATCTCATCTAGGTTCCTGTCAGGCACGGCCTGAATGTAGGCCTGAAACGTTAATTGTTTTTCTCTCCACTGATGCTGCCACACCTGCTGTGTTTTTATCCCCAGTATTCTGTCTTCATTTTAACTAATTGCATTTCCAAGGCACGTCTGTTAGTTTTGTACCCGGAACATTTAATCACAGAATGTTCCTCAACAGCATGCTGCATCTTCTTTCAAAGTGCAACCGCGTTAAAAACAATGAACATTTTACAAGCCTGAGGGTTAGGACAACCGGTCCTAATAACCTGATAAGTGAGTATTTACAAAGTCATAAAGAAGGGCGTGCCAGGCTCCTTTAAACATACCTAGAATTGACAGCGGAGAAACAGCGGAGAGCCCAAGTGTTCAATGCTCCATACAACCCCCCGACTACTGGAAAGCACAGAGCAAATTGTCATACTCTCTCCCTGGGTGATAAACTGGTGGAGGTTGTTCATCAGAGAACTTATCCAATTTTCCTTGGAGTGGAGTCAAATTAATGGAATGAAAATCAGCCTGCATTTTTATAGCGCCTTAGAAATAGTAAAACATCCAATGGCACTTCACTGGAACATTATTGGGCCAAGTATGACATCGAGTCACATCAGGAGAGATAATTAAAAGCTTGTTCAAGTGGGCAAGTTCTAAGTGAACATTTTAAAGGAGGGGAGAGAGCTAGGGTGTCAGATAGGGGGCCGAGGCAATGAAGGCTTTCCACCATCGGTGAAAATCGAGAATGTACAAGAAGCCAGGTTTAAAGGAGCGCAGAAATCTCGAGGAATGTCGAGGCGGGAACAGCTCACAGAGCTAAAAAGGCTCCCAGGCGAGGGATGGATTCGGAAACAAAATTTGAACACAGGTGGACGATGTGTGCCCAGATGGTAAAGGCAAAAATCTACTTCCCACCTCGCCCTGTGCATGAACTTGCTCACACCCAAACCTTCATGTCAAGGCAAAGGAGATCTTAAGCAGAAACAACAGCCATGATTTCCATTTAAAAAACCCCAGTAGCTAATCTCAATTCAAATGAAAAGATCAAAATATTCTCGAATTTGAAGCGGGATAAATCCCCCATTTTCTGTTACATAAACCAACACTGTAGGATTAGAAACGAAACAATCTTGAATAAGGCATTTTTGTTGATAACAATTGTGCCTACACTCTCATGTGGTAATCATGTGGCAGATTACCTGTTAATCATCTAAGGGACGGTTTGATGAAATTGTGCCGAATCACAATCTCAGGCCCAGATTTTTATCCCTGGATCGGGTCCACAGAGTTGGGAGATTTCCCAGATCTTCAAACTCAGCTGCTAAAAATATTCACCCGCACATCAGATTTCCAGTTGTGGGGTGCGGGGTGAAATAGGAGTCAGGGGTTGGTGGCCCCTGAACGAGTCGGGGTTGGTGGCGGAGGCTGCTTGGTGCAGACATGGGCAAGGTGGAAGGCCTGCCTAAGTTGTCCGGCACTGCATTTAAATAAATAAAAGATTAAAACAATTTTAAAAACCTTTCCAGCCCTTATCTGTAACCCCCACACACTCCCTATGCCCCATCCGTGCCAATCGATGACAATCCATGCCCCCCCACTCACACACCCCCTCCCCATGGCCCTTCATACCTCCATTGCTAACCTATGCCTCCCCATTCACCACCCTTTTCGCATACCCCCAGCAGGCCATCTCACCTCATATCCTTGAACACTGCCTTGATAGCTTTAATAACTTTGACACTTCCAAAACAGCTTTGATACTTCCTTGACAGTTCTCTGAAAGCTGGGCAATCCCTCGGCAACTTATTGACAGTTCCTTGACAGCTGAACAATTCTTTGACAGCTTAACAGTTCCAATAAGTTTGTGGATAAAAAAAATACATAAGCATGTTTAATTTCAACAATCCAAAAGGGTGCCTTACCTTGCCAAAGGGTGTCTTATCTCTCCCAAAGGTGTTATGGAACTTTATCTAAAGAGATACTACATCTCTCCAAAGGGGAATTAATCCACCAAATTCAGATCTCCTTTTACCAGCTCTATCTGCACGCACTGGGTTTCACACAGCTATTGTTCCAACCTCGCTTCATTGGGAGCAGGCTGTGATTAAATGGCCAACAGTCTCAAACCCCGCCCCAGCGAAGATGGGAAATGTTGTGTACGGGGGTGATACTTAGAATTTCCATCCATTTCTGAGATTTGATGTTCCTCTCCATAGTGGTGAAAATCTGGGTCTTAATTGTTGGAAATAAAACAACCTGATCTTTCTGCAGGTCTAGAACAAAGAACAAAAAAAAGTACAGCATAGGAACAGCCCCTTTGGCCCTCCAAGCCTGTGCCGATCATGATGCACTAATTTAAAAATAACCTGCCCTTACTCAGACCTCTATTTCCCTCTATTTCGTCCCTGTTCATGTGCCCATCCAAATGCCTCTTAAATGTTGCTAATGTGCCTGCTTCCACCACATCCTCTAGCAGCGCATTCCAGGCACCCACCACTCTCTGCGTGAAAACTCACCCCAAACATCTCTCTTAAATTTTCCCCCTCTCACCTTGAAGCTGTGCCCCCTTGTAATTGACACTTCCACCCTTGAAAAAAACCTCTGTCTATCCACCCTGTCTATGCCTCTCATTATTTTGCAGATCTCTATCAGGTCTCCTCTCAGCTTCCGTCTTTCCAGTGAAAACAATTCTAGTTTATTCAACCTCTCCTCGTAGCTAACACCCTCGAGACCAGGCAACATCCTGGTGAACCTACCTGGCACTCGCTCCAAAGCTTCAAGTCCTTCTGATAATGTAGTGACCAGAACTGCACACAATACTCTAAATGCAGCCTAACCAAGGTTTTATAAAGCTGCAACATTCCCAGCTCCTGCACTCAATGCCCCGGCTGATGAAGGCTAGCATGCCATATGCCTTCTTAATCACCTTGGCCACCTGTGTTGCCACTTCTAGGGAACTGTGGACCTGCACGCCCAGATCCCTCTGTATCTTAATGTTCCTAAGGGTTCTGCCATTTACAGTATAATTCATACCTAGATTTGATCCTCCAAAATGCATCACCTCGCATTTTTCTGGATTAAACTCCATCTACCATTTCTGTGCCCAAGTCTCCAATTTATCCCCTGACAATCATCAGCACTCTCAGCAACTCCGCCAATCTTTGTGTCACCCGCAAACGTACTAATCAGACCACCCACATTTTCCTCCTGATCATTTATATATACTGCAAACAACAGAAGTCCCAGCACTGATCCCTGAGGAACACCACTAGCTACAGATCTCCATTCTGAAAAACACCCTTCTACCATTACTCTCTGTCTTCGATGACCAAGCCAGTTCTGTATCTATCTAGCCAGCCTATCTCGAATCCCATGTGATTTTAGTTTTTGTACCAATCTGCCATGTGGGACTTTGTTAAATGCCTTACTAAAGTCCATATAAACTACATCCACAACTCTTCCCCATCAATTTTCATTGAGAGGAAACAAAGAGTAGGGATTAATGGGTCCCTTTCAAATTGGCAGGCAGTAACTAGTGGGGTACCAGAGGGATCGGTGCTGGGACTGCGGCTATTCACAATATATATTAATGATTTGGATGAGGGAACAAAATGTAACAGCTCAAAGTTTGCAGATGATACCAAATTAGATGGGAGGGTAAATTGTGACGAGGATGCAGGTATCCGACAGCAAGATCTGGACAGGTTGGGCGAATGGGCAAATCAATGGCAGATGCAGTATAATTTGCATAAGTGTGAGGTTATTCACTTTGGAAGCAAAAACAGGAAGGCAGATTACTACCTGAATGGTTGTAAATTGGGAGAGGGGAGTGTGCAGTGGGACCTGGGTGTCCTTGTGCACCAGTTGCTGAAGGTAAGCATGCAGGTGCAGCAGGCGGTAAAGAAGGCTAATGGTATGTTGGCCTTCATTGCGAGAGGTTTCGAGTATAGAAGCAGGGATGTGGTTGCTGCAATTATACAGGGCCTTGGTGAGGCCACACTTGGAGTATTCTGTGCAGTATTGGCCTCCTTCTCTGAGGAAGGATGTTCTTGCTCTCGAGGGGGTGCAACAAAGGTTTACCAGACTGATTCCAGGGATGGCGGGACTGTCATATGAGGAGAGATTGACTAGGTTGGGATTGTTCTCACTGGAGCTCAGAAGAATGAGGGGGGATCTCATAGAGACTTATAAAATTCTAACAGGACCAGACAGGGTAGAAGCAGGGAAGATCTTACCAATGATGGGTGTGTCCAGAACCAGGGGCCACAGTCTGAAGATTCAGGACAGGGATAAGGAGACATTTCTTCACACAAAGAGTGGTGAGCGTGTGAAATTCATTACCACAGGAAGCAGTTGATGCTAAAACTTTGAATATATTCAAGAGGCGGTTGCATGTAGCACTTGGGGGAATGGGATCAAAGGCTATGGGGAGAAAGCAGGATTAGGTTATTGAGTTGGATGATCAGCTATGATCGTGATGAATGGCGGAGCAGGCTCGAAGGGCCAAAAGGCCTCCTCCTGATCCTATCTTCTATGTATTTATGTGTATCTATGTATCTATGTCACCTCTTCAAAAAACTCAATCAAGTTGGTGAGACATGACCTTTCCCATACACAACCATGCTGTCTGTCACTAACTAATCCATTTTCCTCCAAGTGTGCATATATCCTGTCCTTCGGTATCTTTTCCAAAAGGTTCCCCACTACTGATGTCAGGCTCACGGGTTTATACTTTGCTGGATTATCCCTGCTTTCTTTCTTAAACAAGGGAACAACATTGGCTCTTCTCCAGTCCTCTGGAACCTCGCCTGTGGTCAAAGAGGATGTGATGATTTGTTAAGGCCCCAGCTATTTCTCTCCTTGCCTCCTGCAATAACCTGCATAGATCTCATCTGGCCCTGGAGATTTGTCTACCTTAATCTACCTTGTTTATGGTTTTATGGTCTTATAGTCTTAATGCAATTTAGGATACTCAACACTTCCTCCTTTGATATATTGAAGTTCTCAAGCGCATTACACACCTAACCCTGACCTCAACATCCGTCATGTCCTTCTGATGAAAACCGATACAAAGTACTCATTAAGGATTTCACCCACTTCCTGTGGTTCCACGCATAACTTCATTCCATTGTCCCTAAGTGGGCCAACTCTTTCTCTTGCTATTCTCTTGCTCCTAATATATGCATAAAATGCCTTGGGATTCTCCTTGACCATGTTTGCTAAAGATATTTCATGGCCCCTTTTAGCCCTCCTAATTCCACATTTAAGTTCCTTCCTACTTTCACTGTACGCCTCAAGAGCTTCGTCAGTTTTTAGATGCCTAGACCTATTGTATGCTTTCCCTTTTGACTAAGCTTACAATTTCCCTTTTCATCCATGGTTCCCGAATCTTGCCATATCTATCCTTCATTTTTGTGGGGACTTGCCTGTCTGCACTTCAATCAACTGGCCTTTAAACGCCTCCCACATGGACACGCCTTCCCAGATGTGGATTTGCCCTCAAATAGCCGCTCCCAATCCACATTCCCCAGTTCCTGTCTAATTTGGATGTAATTGGCCCTCGCCCAATTAAGCACTCTCGCCCACGGGCCACTCTTGTCCTTATCCATGACTACCCGAAATCTTACGGAATTATGGTCACTAAGCCCAAAATGCTCCGCCACGGAAACATCAATCACTTGATCTGTTTCATTCCCCAATACCAAGTCTAGTATGGCCCCCTCCCTGGTTGGATTGTCAACAGACTGGATCAAAAAGCCTTCCTGGACACATCCAACAAATTGTTGTCCATCAGCTTCCACTGTAGGTGAAACATGCTAAGCAACACAAAAACTTATACTGGCCTAGGTCCAGAGGCTTTAGCTTCCCAAATTGTTCCTGTTTCAGTGGTGTCAACATTAACAATTTCTCACTATATTTATACCTCATGTACATTTATAACACGCAGACCGAAAAAATGCCCAATAACAGGGTGGGTAATGAGGAGTTTCCTTTCTGACCAGCATTAGTGGCATCACTGTTTTTCTACTAAGCTGCTTAATACCCAATAAACTAGAACTAGAGAAAATCTATTCAGTCTAGCTGGGCAGCACGGTAGCACAAGTGGCTAGCACTATGGCTTCACAGCGTCAGGGTACCAGGTTCGATTCCCCGCTGGGTCACTGTCTGTGTGGAGTCTGCACGTTCTCCCCGTGTGTGCGTGGGTTTCCTCCAGGTGCTCCGGTTTCCTCCCACAGTCCAAAGACGTGCAGGATAGGTGGATTGGGCATGCTAAAAGTTGCCCTTAGTGTCCAAAAAAAGGTTAGGAGGGGTTAATGGGTTACGGGGATAGGGTAGAAGTGAGGGCTTAAGTGGGTTGGTGCAGACTCGATGGGCCGAATGGCCTTCTGCACTGTATGTTATATGTTCTGTGTTCTTAGCTTCTATACAATTCAGGCTATTACCAGCGAGATGACTCACTAGTGTAAACTATTACATTGGATTTTACAGAAAAGCAAAATACCGCAGATGCTGACTATCTGAAATAAAAATAGATAATGTAGAATATACTCAGCATATCAGGCAACATCTGTGGAGAGAGAAACAGAGTTAACAGACTGAAAATTGTGGAGTGAGAGTTCCATGTGGCCTCTTTTCAGAAAGGGTCACCACAATATATTCACTCAGGCACTTAACAGGCTAGGGATCACAGACCAAGGGGGCAGAAGACCCACCTGCCAAGAGCTGGCAACCAATAGGAAGACAGTGGCACTACTGAATGGCAATGCCACTGTGGATGCAGTGGCTGCTGCCAAGTCAACACCGACTTGAGGCGCAGTATCGTCATTGGCGAGTGAGTTATTTTGGAGGAGGGGAGAATATTGTGGGGAGAGGGTCACAGGGAAGGTCATCAGAAATGGCAGGAGGGTGGAACTCAGCAGGCACCCCACTCTCCCTGATGCCATTAGGTCTGGCCCGACACCCTCACCAGCCACACGGGGCGAAGCGCCAACAGCCGAACCCAGGGACGGCACGCCATGGCATCGGATCCATCAACCCAAGGCTCAATTGGCGTGGCATGCCTTCCAGCCACAGAGGGAACAGATTGGGGGTAGGGCGGGAAACATTGGACAACATCGACCTCAACGTCCCGTAACTCCCAAATGCCCCTTAATTTAAAAAAAAATCAGGCACTCTACATTTTACCTAAAATTAAAGCACCTACCAAAATGCCCAGGGAGCTGTCGCCGCGACATTCTTACAGTACCTCTACACAGGCAAATAAACACACAGCGCAAATAAAAAAAACAGCAGGGCTCCGCGCAAGCTGCCATAGGACCAGAAGGCACATACAGAGTCTCTAGGCACCTAGGGCAGCACGGTAGCATTGTGGATAGCACAATTGCTTCACAGCTCCAGGGTCCCAGGTTCGATTCCAGCTTGGGTCACTGTCTGTGCGGAATCTGCACATCCTCCCCGTGTGTGCGTGGGTTTCCTCCGGGTGCTCCGGTTTCCTCCCACAGTTCAAAGATGTGCAGGTTAGGTGGATTGGCCATGATAAATTGCCCTTAGTGTCCAAAATTGCCCTTAGTGTTGGGTGGGGTTACTGGGTTATGGGGATAGGGTGGAGGTGTTGACCTTGGGTAGGGTGCTCTTTCCAAGAGCCGGTGCAGACTCGATGGGCCGAATGGCCTCCTTCTGCACTGTAAATTCTATGAAAACCTGCAGTCATACAATAACTGTCAGCTCGCCGGCAAAACATCACTGTTGCAAATCCCACAGATCGAGCAGCCGCAGAACAGTCTTCCAAACACAACTCTGCACTCACGACCAGAATGACGTTCCAAAACGGCGGTGGCCAACTCAAGAATGGACTCCCCAGTGGACGACTCTGCCAGCATCGCAAAACAACGGCAGACAGAGACGGACGAAACACTACGCGACCAACACCAGAAGTTGCTTAGAAGATACCGCATCCGGTACCGCGGGACATGTCAGACTCCAGATCACTCCCAGCAGACACACTACACAAGCCGGCAGCAAAAACCCGATCCGGCGCTCACCTTCCATGACATTACAGGCTCCGGAAAAAGAAATACAACAAAAAAAACTCTGTACCACAGTCCTCACTGATGCACTATCAATTATGACGAGACAATAGTAGAATGTAATCGAGGCTTTATTACACAGAGATGTGTGGCCTCCTACAGCAGCTTACAAAGTGACTGCTGTTCAGAGAGCACACACATTTATACTCCGCCTCCTGGGTGGAGCCAGCAGGTAGGGATCTACCCCCGTACCTGTAGTACAGGGGCCTTACCGTAATACCCCAAAATACAATATAATACAACAGTGGTGACTACCACATTCACCCCCTGTTAAAAATGAGTCCAGCGGGGATGGTGGAAAACTATGTACATACAGATTGGTTTTAAAATTACAGAGAAGGTTATAAATTTAGATGATCGGGTACCTTGATCTGTCGTTGAGAGCGCCGCAGTGCTGGTGGCGACTCAGGCGTCGGCTTGGTCTTCGATGACTCCGGGAGCGTGTCGAAATCCTCTTTATCCCCGGGTGGGAGCAAGGGGAGGACGGATTGTCCTGGATCGGGGGCTACGGTGGGGTGCACCGGGGTAGGGGAGGGTGGCGCCGGGGCAGAGGGGGGTGGGTGTGTGGGGAACCAGCTGGTGCCAGGTCCCTGAGGGAGACTGTGTCTTGGCGGACGTCGGGGTACGCTACGTAGGCATACTGCGGGTTCGCATGGAGTAGCCGTACCCTCTCAACCAACGGGTCCACCTTGTGGAGCCACACGTGCTTGTGGAGGAGAACGGGTCCTGGAGCTGCCAGCCACGTTGGGAGCGAAACCCCAGAGGTGGACTTCCTGGGGAAGGCAAAGAGACGTTCATGGGGGGTTTTGTTGGTCGCGGTGCACAGGAGCGACCAAATGGAGTGAAGTGGGTCGGGGAGGACCTGCTGCCAGCGGGAGGCCGGGAGATTTCTGGGCCGTAGGGCCAGCTGGACGGCCCTCCATACCGTCCCATTCTCCCTCTCCACCTGACCATTTCCCCGGGGGTCGACCTGCTCGAGGCAATGCCCCTGTTGAGCAGGTACTGGCGCAGCTCCTCACTCATAAATGAGGATCCCCGGTCGCTGTGGACGTAGGCGGGGAAACCGAACAGAGCGAAGATGGTGTTGAGGGCTTTGATGACGGTGGCAGACGTCATATCGGGGCAAGGGACGGCGAAGGGGAATCGGGAATACTCGTCGAGCACATTAAGAAAGTACATGTTGTGGTCGGTGGACGGGAGGGGCCCTTTGAAATCCACGCTGAGGCGTTCAAAGGGGCAGGAGGCCTTCACCAGGCGCGCACGGACTGGCCGGTAGAAGTGTGGTTTACACTCCGCGCAGACCTGGCAGTCTCTGGTGATCGCCCTGACTTCCTCGATGGAGTAGGGCAGATTGCGGGCCATAATGAAGTGGTATAAGCGTGTGACTCCCGGGTGACAGAGATCGTCGTGCAGGGTCCGGAGCCGGTCCACTTGTGCGCTGGCACATGTACCTCGGGACAGGGCATCGGGGGGCTCGTTGAGCTTACCGGGGCGATACAGAATCTCATAATTGTAGGTGGAGAGCTCGATCCTCCACCTCAAGATTTTATCATTTTTGATCTTACCCCGCTGTGTGTTGTTAAACATGAATCCTACCGACCGTTGGTCAGTGAGGAGAGTGAATCTCCTGCTGGCCAGGTAATGCCTCCAGTGTCGCACAGCTTCAACGATCACTTGGGCCTATTTTTCGACGGAGGAATGCCGAATTCCGGAAGCATGGAGGGTGCAGGAAAAGAATGCCACGGGCCTGCCTGCCTGGTTGAGGGTGGCGGCCAGAGCGACATCTAATGCATCGCTCTCGACTTGGAAGCGGAGCGTCTCGTCGACCGCGTGCATCGCAGCCTTGATGATATCGGCCTTGATACGGTTGATGGCCTGGTGAGCCACGGCCGTCAGTGGGAAAATGGTGGAGTGGATGAGTGGGCAGGCCTTGTCCGCATAGCTTTGGACCCACTGGGCGTAATACGAAAAGAACCCCAGGCATCGTTTGAGGGCCTTGGGGCAGTGGGGGAGGGGGAGTTCCATGAGGGGGCGCATGCGATCGGGGTCGGGCCCCAGAACTCCGTTCTGAACCACATAGCCGAGGGTGGCTAATCAGTTCGTGCTGAACACACACTTCTCCTTGTTGTAAGTTAGGGTTGAGGAGTGTGGCGGTGTGGAGAAATTTGGAAAGGTTAGCATCCTCTTCCTGCTGGTCGTGGCCACAGATGGTGACATTATCCAGGTACGGGAAAGTGGCCCACAGCCCGTACCGGTCAACCATTCGGTCCATCTCCCGTTGGAAGACCGAGACCCTGTTGGTGACGCTGAAGGGAACCCTAAGGAAATGGTAAAGGCGGCCGTCAGCTTCAAACGCGGTGTATGGGCGGTCCGCCTTACGGATGGGGAGCTGGTGGTAGGCAGATTCCAGGTCCACTGTCGAGAAGACCCAGTACTGTGCAATCTGATTGACCACATCAGATATGCGTGGGAGGGGGTACGTGTCGAGCTGCGTGTACCGATTGATGGTCTGACTAGTCAACGACCATCCTGTTTTTCTCCCCAGTTTTCACCACTACCACTTGGGCTCTCCAGGGGCTGTTGCTGGCCTCGATGATACCTTCCCGCAGCAGCCGCTGGGCCTCATGAAGGTCCTGTCCTGGGCGCTGTACCGTCTGCTCCTGGTGGCGACGGGTTTGCAATCCGGGGTGAGGTTTGCAAACAGGGAAGGCAGGTCGACCTTAAGGGCCGCGAGGCCGCAAACAGTAAGGGGTGGTAGGGGCCCGCCAAATTTCAGGGTCAGGCTCTGGATGTTGCACTGGAAGTCCAGGCCGAGTAGCAAGGCAGCCCAGAGGTTGGGGAGGATGTAGAGCCGCTGAACTCTACGCCCTGGACGGTGAGGGATCCGGAGGCCAGGGAGATTCTTTGGTTAATGGGTTGTACCACGAGGGAGCAGCGCCTTACCGTATCGGGGTGGATGAAGCTCTCAGTGCTCCCAGAGTCCAGAAGGCAGGATATCTCGTGCCTGTCGACCTTCACCTTTGTCGAAGCGGTCGCGAGGTTGTGCGGTCGAGACTGGTCAATCGTGACCGAGGTGAGACGCGGCTGGTCGGCGGCCGTTGCAGGCGATGAGCGGACCGATGAGGTGCCCGATGGGCAGGGGTCCTGAGGCGGGTAAGATGGCAGTGCCCACGGACCACACATGTCCTGGGGCAGGCAAGATGGCGGCAACCTCGGACCGCACGTGTCCTGGGGCAGGCAAGATGGTGGTGCCCATTGGTTCTGAGGCAAGCAAGATGGCGGTGCCCACGGGCCGCACACGTTGTGAGTGGAGCAAGATGGCGGCGCCTACGGGCCGCACGTGGTCTGAGGAGAGGAAGATGGTGGCGCCCACTGGCCGCATGTGGGGAGTGCCGGGACAATAGCGGCGATTGACGGGCCTGGCACACTGCAGCAAAATGTCCCTTCTTGCCACAGGCTTTGCAGAGCGCGCTCCGCGCCGGGCAGCGCTGCTGGGGGTGTTTTGTCTGTCAGCAGAAGTAGCACTTGGGTCCCCCGGGGTTGATTGGCTGCCGCGCGGCGCAGGCGTGGGGTTGGCTGAGAGCGGTCGCTGATGGGGTCCACGATGGGGTGGCCGCTGGCAGGGTCCACGATGCACAGGGGTGGTGGGCCGTGCGGTCGGGGGCAATAGCCTGTACGTTGCGTGAGGCGACCGTGAGCGAGAGCACTAGTTTCTTGGCCGCCGCGAGGTCAAGCGTGGCCCCTTCTAAGAGGCGCTGGCGGATGTAGTCAGACCCTATGCCCGTAACGAACGCGTCTCTCATTAGCAGGTTCGAATGTTCAGTGGCTAAACGGCCTGGCAGTCACAGTCTCTCACCAGGGCGAGCAGGGCACGCCCCAAATCTTCCACAGACTCACCGGGATGTTGGTGCTGCGTGGACAGGAGGTGCCTGGCGTAGATCTTGTTGGTCTGCTGAGCATAATTCTCCTTCAGTAGCGTAATGGCCTCTGCGTTGGTGGTGCATCCTGGACGAGGGGAAAAACGTTGGAGCTCAGCCGCGTGTACAGAATCTGGAGCTTCTGTGCTTCTGATATTGGGTCTGGCGCAGACCTGATGTATGCTTCAAAGCAAACTAGTAAATGCTGGAAGTCCTTTGTGGCGTTGTCTGCTTGAGGTTGCAGCTGCAGGCGATCTGGCTTGATACAGAGGTCCATCTCTAAAAAATCTCTGTGTAATAAATTGATGCACGATCAATTACGACGAGACAAGAGTAGAGAGTAATCGAGGCTTTATTACACAGAGATGTGTGGCCTCCTACAGCAGCTTATGAAATGACTGCTGTTCGGAGAGCACACACATTTATACTCCGACTCCTGGGCGGAGCCAGCAGGCATGGATCTACTCCCGTACCTGTAGTACAGGGGCCTTACCGTAATACCCATATGTAGAATATAATACAACAGTGGTGACTACCACACACACGTTAAAATAAAATTCCGGGAGGTAGCTCAGTCAAACAAGCAGCACACCGACAGCTCCAATTCATCATCGTCGCCAATGTGATAAATCCAGGGGAGCCGAACGATCTTCTTAAAGGTCCTTTATTTCAGCAACAGCATCATAAAAGCACAGCGACCGGTTACCTTTCACCGGGTCCTCGTTCCTTTTTTAGCTGGCTCTACAGCTGTCGGCCTTTTTTGCTAGTGTTGGGTTAATACAGTCCAATTGTGCATGGGGAACAATCATCCCCAACTGGATGAGTCCTGTGCAGGTTATTAGAGGCCCCTTCTGGAAACTCGCAAGCAACATGGGTTTGCTTGTCACATTCCTCATATGGTGAACCCACTGTCAACACTGGAATAATACCAGGGGCGACTGGATGGGCCTTCTCTCCAAGGACCTAATCAGGGTACAGGTGGAATCTCGGCTACCCACCCTCCAACACCAAACTCACCACAGGGGAGGCAAGAAGGTTCCACTCAACATTTTAGGTCGATCATTGATTCGACCTGACCTGCTGAGTGCTTCCAGTATTTCCTGTTTTTATTTTATGAACTTTAACGATATGACCCATAATTCTAGAAGAAAGAGCAGGTGGCGAAAAGTTTAGATTTAAAAAGTAATAGAAGAACATTTATCTATTTGTTTTTTGCTCCAGTGCAGTTATTCACTGAAGTTATCTATTGGTTAATAAATAAAGCAAAAGGCTCCAGGAAATGCACAAAAATGTTGGGTCATACGGTTTATGTTCACAACAGATTCAAGAATTGAATAGGAAATAAAATGGCGATAACTGGGTAAGTATGTTTGTAGGAGAAAGGAAAGCAATAAACCTTACTTCAAAGCAGATTTAATTTTTAAGAATATATCAGTTTGGCTTTTCAATTCAGATCCATCACCCAATAATTGTCTTATTTTAATTAACTCTATTCTCGTGCTACTTTGCTACTTTTTGGTGATAATTACAATTATACCAACTCCTCCTTCCTCCCAGCCTCATCATTCTCAACTGGTGCCTGGTTCCATGGGTGCTGTACACCTTGCCCAAGTTGTCAATTTTCATGTGGCTAACTGGGCAGGTCAAAGGCTAGGAATCCTACAGCAGGTAACTCATCTCCTGACCCCCAAAGCCTGACAACCATCTACAAGGCACAAGTCAGCAGTGTAATTGAATACTCAGCACTTGCCTGGATGAGTGCAGCTCCAACAACACTCAAGAAGCTCAACAACATCCAGGGCAAAGCAGTCTGCTTGATTGCTCCCCCTTCCATAAACATCCAAACTGTACACCACCGATGAACAGTGGCAGCCGTGTGTGCCATCTACAAGATGCACTGCAGTAACTCACCAAGGTTCCTTGGACAGCACGTTCCAAACCCACGACCACTACCATCTAGAAGGACAAGAGCAGTAGGTCCCTGGAAACCCCACCACCTGGAGGTTTCCCTTCAAGTCACCCACCACCCTGACTTGGAAATATATTGCGTTTCCTTCACTGTCACTGGGGCAACATCCTGGAACTCCCTCCCTAACAGCATTGTGGATGCACCTACACCTGAAGGACTGCAGCGGTTCAAGAAGGCAACTCCCCACCACCTTCTGAAGGGCAACGAGGACGGGCAATAAATGCTGGCCTAACCAGCGACGCCCACATCCCGTAACTGAATAAAAGAAACTAGTCAGTGAGTCTTATTAGACTATTTTACAATGGGGAGAGGATGTGGGCAACTAAGTTTGAATGTGATCCTCATCCAACATCCACTCATAAATCAAAATTAGTAGGGGCAGCACGGCGGCGCAGTGGTTAGCACAGCTGCCTCATGGCGCCGAGGTCCCAGGTTCGATCCCAGCCCTGGCTCACTGTCCGTGTGGAGTTTGCACATTCTCCCCGTGTTTGCGTGGGTTACGCGCCACAATCCGAAGATGTGCAGAGTAAGTGGATTAGCCATGCTGAATTGCCTCTCAATTGGAAAAATGAATTGGGTGCTCTAAAAAAAATTATTTTAAAATCAAAATTAGTTATTTTTCTCTCCAACTCCAGGAAAACCCAAGCCAGCTTTGGCAGCCCTGGGTTAGGAAGGGTCAAATAATTACTGCTGCCCCAGTTGAAATGTTTTAACTGAACACAAATCAGATGTGATCAAACCCGTGTGTGCCTGGTCTGCACGCGATCTTCATACTAGCTTAACCAGTCCAGTCACCAGAGAAGCTTTGTAAAGCTACATTTAACATTATTTGCATAATGATGTGTCACAGCAATGAGTAGCAACATTTCTGGGCTATTGCATAATCTGAGCACTGAACATTCTACCAAGCGTAAAAAAAAAAATCAAGATTTCCAATCATAGATCATGGGCTGGATTCTCCGGTCTCCGGCGCCAAAATCCCGTTCGCTGATCATCCAGAGAATCCACGTTTCCGATGAAATCGGGGGCAGTGTCACGTTCGCGATGCTCCGCCACCTCCAAAGCGGTGTACCCTCTCCCGATCCTCACCCACCCTCTCCCGATCCTCACCCACCCTCACCCGATCCTCACCCACCCTCTCCAGATCCTCACCCACCCTCTCCCGATCCTCACCCACCCTCTCCCGATCCTCACCCACCCTCACCCGATCCTCACCCACCCTCTCCCGATCCTCACCCACCCTCTCCCGATCCTCACCCACCCTCTCCAGATCCTCACCCACCCTCTCCCGATCCTCACCCACCCTCTCCAGATCCTCACCCACCCTCTCCTGATCCTCACCCACCCTCTCCCGATCCTCACCCACCCTCTCCCGATCCTCACCCACCCTCTCCCGATCCTCACCCACCCTCTCCCGATCCTCACCCACCCTCTCCCGATCCTCACCCACCCTCACCCGATCCTCACCCACCCTCTCCCGATCCTCACCCACCCTCTCCCGATCCTCACCCACCCTCACCCGATCCTCACCCACCCTCTCCCGATCCTCACCCACCCTCTCCCGATCCTCACCCTCTCCTTTCGGCCCCGGCTGGCGTGACGCCAAAGTCCTCCCACGCCAGCCGGTGGAGCGGAAACCACTCCGGCGCGGGCCTAGCCCCTCAAGGCCCCTAAAGGTGCGGAGAAATCCGCACCTTTGAGGCGGCCCGACGCCGGAGTGGTTCCCGCCACTCCATCCCGCCGGGACCCCCCACCCCGCCGGGTAGGGGAGAAACCCCGCCCAGAGAATCCCGCCGGCGTGAGGGAGCGGAGACTCAAAGTCATAGTCAAAATCGTCACTGAAATTGTGACCCAAAAAGCCATGCTGACAATTACAAATTAGGTCATCAAGTAGGTGGATAATTTAAATTAACAGTGGTTTTGGTAACTTTAGAAAATATTGGGCACTAGGGTAATAGCAGGGTAAATGGAATTGATTTATCCAGAAATAGGGCCAAAACAAACTTCAAGGAGAAGGAAAGTGCACTGGGAATAAGAGAGGTTGAAGTGACTGGAAGGTAGAGAGTTACATTTGAGGAAACTTGCAAAGATTTGACAAGTTGACAAGTCGTATTGGAGTCCAGGAGCAGGAGGATCCAACAGATCTCATGGGGATAAAATATGATGCTGTCAAAACTAAATGGACCAATCTTCATTATTATGAAAAGACCATGATTTGGGTTTCTGGAGAAGGGTAACACAAAATAAGAGGGTCAGCCATTTTTTTGAGAGAGTTCGTAAAGGACAAAACGTTTGGCAAGGGGACAGCAATTGTGCGGGAGAGGTGGGAAATTTAAGTCATGAATAGAATATCAGTTGGTAATTGATATAAAATGACCCAGCACCTGCATAACCACTTCCTCAGTTAGACATAATAAGTAGGTTAGCTGTCGATGCCAAGAAGCTGTCATGGTGTTTATCTTGTAATCCGGTCCCCTTTGGTTTTTCCCACGTAGTTCCACCATATCACCTTCTGCCTTCACGGAAGCCCACTTCATAGTTAGTTCCACATATATAGGGGCACATTTTCCATTCCTGCCCGCTGCGGGAATTGTCGCGATAAAACGAAATGTTTGATGGACAGAGATGGCACGGTGGCAGTGGTTAGCACTGCTGCCTCACAGCACCAGGGATCCGGGTTCAATTCCAACATTGAGTGACTGTGTGGAGTTTTCACTTTCTCCCCATGTCTGCGTAGATTTCCTCCGGGTGCTCCGGTTTCCTCCCACTATCCAAAGGTGTGCCGGTTAGGTGGATTGGCCGTGCTAAATTACCCCCCAGTGTTCAAAAATGTGCAGTTTAGGAGGAATTATGGGGATAAGATGGGGGAGTGGGCTTATATAAGGTGCCCTTTCAGAGGGTCAGTGCAAAGTCAATGGGCCGAATGGTCTCCTTCTGCGCTGTAAATGGGTTCATGTTAACTTGAAGGTCGGGCAGGAACACCCGCTCTCGGGGCAGGTGTAACCGGACAATCCTGCCCAAAGTGTCTGAATATATCAGGGCAATCCAGTAGACTAAAAGAACGTTATGGGGCTGGATTCTCCAATTTTCAGGCTAAGTCCTCATGCCGCCGTGGGAATGGTGGCCTTTTACAACCGAACAATTGTCACAAAACGGCCAACGATCCTCCGTTTGGTGGGGGCCTAGCAGGAAGGCAGCGTACAGCACCTGGCTCGAGCTGCCGATACGGCCGGAGAATTGCCGGGTCAGTGGCCACGCATGCCCCTTTTGGCCAGGCTCGCGACCCCCGGACCACCCCCCCCAACAGTGCCCCCTGTCCCTGCCAAAGTCCCCGCTGCCCGGGGATCGGCTCTCCTCCGACTGTGGCGGCGCTGGATGGAGTCCGCAGCCGTCACGCGAGTTCCTAAAAAAAATAGCATTAGAGACCCGGGCCGTCGGGACCAAGGCCGGTCAGGGGCCTTGAGGGGCTAGGCCCGCGCCGAAGTGGTTTCCGCTCCACCGGCTGGCGTAGGAGGACTTTGGCGCCACGCCAGCCGGGGCCGAAAGGACTCTGCCGGCCGGTGTGAGTCCGCGCATGCGCGGGAGCGTCAGCGGCTGCTGACGCCAACCCCGCGCATGCGCAGGGGGGGGGGGTGTCTCTTCCGCGTCGGCCATGGTGAAGGCTGTGGCCGAGGCGGAGGGAAAAGAGTGCCCCCACGGCACAGGCCCGCCTGCCGATCGGTGGGCCCCGATCACGGGCCAGCCCACCGTGGGGGCACCCCCCGGGGCCAGATCGTGTTCCTCCCACCCCCCCCAGGACCCCAGAGCCCCCCCGCGCCGCCAGGTCCCACCGGTAAGAGAGGTGGTTTGATCCTCGCCGGCGGACAGACATTCCAGCAGCGGGACTTCGGCCCATTGCGGGCCGGAGAATCGTTGGGGGGGGGGGCCCGCCGACCGCGGGGTGATTCCCGCCACCGCCGAATATCCGGTGCCGGAGAATTCGGCTACCGGCGGGGGCGGGATTCACGCCAGCCCCCGGCGACTCTCCGACCTGGCGGGGGATCGGAGAATCCCTCCCATTCCCGCTCCAGTGAATGGAGATTTGGCTCAGCACAAAATTCTCCATCCTCGGTGGCAGCAGTAGCGAAGGTGACTCAATGGAAATTCCCGCCCTATGTAACTCTGTTCTTTAACACTTTGGTAAATGATTTGCCAGTGCCTTGAGTATCTCAAAGATGTTTGACAAGGTCTGGCAATTTTTAAAGTAATTTTTGTTCATTAATAGGGTGTGGGTATCGCTGGCTAGGCCAGTGTTTATTGCCCATCCTTAATTGCCCTTGAGAAGCTGTTGGTGAGCTGCCTTCTTGAACCACTGCATTCCATGTGGCATAGGTACACCCACAGTGCTGTTTGGGAGGGCGTACCAGGATTTTGACTCAGCGACAGTGAAGTAATGGCGATATTTTTCCAAGTCAGGATGGTGAGCAACTTGAAGGGGAACTTCCTGGTGGTGGGGTTCCCAGGTATCTGCCTTTTAGATGGTAGTGGTCGTGTATTTGGAAGGGGCTGCCGATTGAGCCTCGGTGAGTTCCTGCAGTGCTTCGTGGAGCTGCTAGACATGGCGGCCACTGTTCGTCAGTGGTGGAGGGAGTGAATATTTATGGAAGGGGTGTCATTCAAGTGGGCTGCTTTGTTCTGGATGGTGTCAAGCCTTTTGAGTGTTGGAGCTGTGCCCAACCAGCCAAGTGGAGAGTATTCCATCACAGTCTCCAGGGCGCAGTCTTGGAGGGCGAAGCATCGGAGCGGTGAGTATATAAAGCAATTTACCTCAGGGATTCATGGCCTAGTCTCCAGGGAGCAGTCTCGGAGGGTGGAGCATCAATCTCTTTTTTAAAAAAAACATTAAGGCATTTATGGTTTTATAATAACAAAGCCACAAGTACAGATATAAACATAGTTCAACAGGTAACACATCCCTCCATCTCCCACAATTCTCCCCTAAGCTAGACCGACATAGTCCCGGAGCATCAACCTCGATGAGTATAAAGTAACTTACCTCGGGGATTCGCGGCCTCGTCTACAGGGAACAGTCTTGGAGGGTGGAACATCAATCTCGATGAGTATAAAGTAACTTACCTCGGGGATTTGCAGCCTAGTCTCCAGGGAACAGTATTGGAGGGCGGAGCATTGAACTTGATGAGTATAAAGTTACTTATCTCGGGGATTCTACTGAAGCTGAAATAAAACCTAAAAAACACGATGTCACAGAAAGCTGTGACCTGATTGGCTGCTAGGGAATCTGTGCTAAATTTGAAAAAACATACTGCTAAACGAATTAATCAATTAATTAATGAACTAAACAGAGATGGCTGGGCAGGCAACATGCTGTAGCTGCATGATGTGAGAGCTCAGATCCTATTGCGAGCTGCAGCGACCACATCTGCAGCAAGTGCTTGTTGATCAAGGAATTGATGAGCTGAAGTCTGAGCCTCAGACGCTGTGGCACATCTGGGAGGGGGAGAGTTACCTGGACTATTCGCTTCAGGAGGCGGTCACACCCCATAGATTAAGCACCTCAAATTCGGCCAGTGTCAGGGACAGCAGGGTGTGACTGCAAGTAAGGCAGGGAGAGGGATCCTGAATTCAGAAATGGAGGGGTATCAGCTTATGACCTTGTCCAACAGGTACGAGGTACTTGCCCCCTATGTGGATGAGGAAGAGGACTGTAGGGCGGATGAGCAAGCTGACCACTGCACCTTGAGACAGGCGGCCGGCCATGCAAGCGGGGTGGGGGGTGGACAAAAAGACAAGTGGTAGTTTTAGGGGATTCTATAGTTAGGGGAACTGACAGCATCCTTTGCAAGCAGGACCGAGAGTCCCGCATGGTATGTTGCCAGCCCGGTGCCAGGGTGAGGGACATCTCTAACCGGCTTGAAAGGACATTGGAGTGGGAGGGGGAGGATCCAGTTGTTGTGGTTTACGTTGGGATGAACAACATGGGCAAGCCTAGGAAAGAGGACCTGTTTGGGGAGTATCAGGATTATCAGGAACTAGGAAGAAAATTAAAGAACAAGTCCTCAGGGGTTATAATCTCTAGACTACTACCCGAGCCATGGGCAAATTGGCATGGGAATGAGAAAATTAGGAAAGTCAACACGTGGCTAAAGGAGTGGTGCGGGTAAGAGGGGTTCCATTTAATCGGGCCCTGGCATCAGTATTGGGACAGGAGGAATCTGTACCGTTGGGACGGTCTCCACCTGAACTGATCTGGGACCAGTGTTCCAACGGAAAGGATATATAGGGTGGTCACAAGGGCTTTAAACTAGCAAATGGGGTAAAGGGAATATGCAAGAAGTATAATGGCTAATGGGAACCAAAGCAGATGGTCGACATGTGAGGAGAAGGTAGAGGTTAATAGGATGAACAGGCAAGGCCGTGTCGAACGAGTACGGAGGGGAAAGGAAATGTAAAAATCTAAATGTAAGGTGACTGTGGGAGTGGAAGTTGGGAATGAGGCTGAATGTTATCAGAGGTTAATAAAGGAGGTCAGAATGTGTAAAACGCATAGTGTACAAGACATATTTAAAAACCTTCTACCTAAATGCACACAGTATTAGGAATAAGGTCAATGCAGGGGCAGCACAGTGGCGCAGTGGTTAGCACTGCAGCCTCACGGTGCTGAGGTCCCAGGTTCAATCCCAGCTCTGGGTCACTGTCCGTGTGGAGTTTGTCCATTCGCCCTGTGTCTGCGTAGGTTTCGCCCCGACAGCCCAAAAGATGTGCCGACTAGGTGGACTGGTCACGCTAAATTTCCCCTTAATTGAAAAAAATGAATTTGTACTCCAAATTTTTTTAAAGAAGGAATGAAGTCAATGAGCTGACGGCACAAATAGAGACAAATGGGTATAATTTGATGGGGATTACTGAAACATGTTTGTAGGAGGACCGAGACTTGGAGTTGAGTGTCCAAGGAAGCCCAGTATTCTGAAAGGATAGACAGGAGAGAACAGGAGGTGGCATTGCTTCAATGGGCGTCATGGTAGTTCAGTGGTCAGCACTGATGCTTCACAGCTCCAGGGTCCCAGGTTCGATTCTTGGCTTGGGTCACTGTCTGTGTGGAGTTTGCACACTCTCCCTGTGCCTGCATGAGTTTCCTCCGGGTGCTCCGGTTTCTTCCCACAAGTCCTGAAAGACGTGCTTGTTAGGTGAATTGGACATTCTGAATTCTCCCTCTGTGTACCCGAACAGGCGCCGGTATGTGCCGAGACTAGGGGATTTTCACAGTAACGTCATTGCAGTATTAATGTAAGCCTACTTGTGACAATAAAGATTATTTATTTATTTATTCATGGCTAAAGATGATATCAAGGCTGTTTTGAGACATGGAATTTGCACTAAGAGTCAAATGTTGAATTGATCAGGGTGGAAATCAAAAACAAGGGGAAAACTACTTGGTAATTTGCAGGCTCTTGAACAATACTTCTAAAGTGGGGCATAGAATAAACCAGGAAATGTGAGGGTTTGTGAGAAGAGCACAACAGTAATCATGGGTGATTTTAACATGAAGATATGACTGGATTAATCAAATTGGCAAGGGTAGCTTCAAGGGAGATTTCATAGGGTATGAGGGATTGTTTCTTAGAGCAATATGTGATGGAGCCAACCAGGGAGCAGGCTATTTTAAATTTAATATTATGTAACAAAGAAGGATAAATAGTCTTGTCATTAAGGATCCTCTTGGAAGGAGTGATCACAGCATAGTAGAATTTCACATTTAGATTGAGCGAGAGAAGACAAAGTGCCATTCTAGAGTTTTCGCATTGGGGAGAGGTAATTATACAGGCCTGAGGAAAGAGTTGGCCCAAGTGTATTGGGCACAAATAACTGAGGGTTCGACAGTTGAGGAACACTTGGCACTGCCATCTGGTGCTGTCAAGGTGCCCTGCTGGCACTGCCAGGCTGCAGGGGCACTGCCAGGGTGCCTGGGTGGTAGTGCCAGGGTGTCAGTGTAGCAGGGTGGCACTGCCAAGGGCCAGAGCCTGAGGGGGCGTGCCCATGAAAGGGGGGATGAGGGGGCCATGAAGGGTGGGGCAACTAAGGGTTGGCATGAAGAGAACTCATAAAGGTTGGGGATGGGTGAAGGTGGCGGCCCTGAAAGGGAGGAAGGGTAGGCCTGAAAAGGGGGTGGGAGGCCTCAGCGTTTCCATATCGGGGTGTCCTTACTTGGGGGGGGGGGGGGGTAATGCCCCTGAGTGCGGGGGATGACTTTTCCATGGGTGGGGCGCCCTCAAGCTTACTTAGAGATCTGGGCACCCTTTCAAAATGACAGCTTGATCACTACAGAGCTGACCTTGCGAGTTCAGCTCCCCGTTGCTGAAAAAATTTCAATGTGTGAGCTTGACCAGGGATAAACTCCGCAAAGCCCCCAAAATTGACTAAGTGTTGGTAAATACCAGTGTGGATCTCACCCAAAAAAACAGTGAGAAGCACCCCACCAAACACACCCAAAATGACGTTTAGGCACGATTGAATGGGAGAAGTACTAAGTGCGGTAGCGAGTGAGAATTGCCAGGTGCTTCCCGAAGGCTGACCCGGTGAGACCGTGATCGGTATCTAACACCAATTAGAGCTGGTAATGATACCCCACGAGCTTCATGTTGGAAATGGCCATCCCCCCAGCTGACTCGCCGGGACCACGCCCAGCAGCTCCCCACTAAGGAAGGGGAGCAGATCTTAAACCAATTCCTCTGTGCAAGTCCCAGCACCACATTGCCATGCCACCGTACAGACCCACTCCAAGATTCAGAGATACTGATAGGCAGTTGGATGCGGTGAAGTCCAAACAGGGTACCCTGCTCCGCCGAGGGGTTGGAGGGTCAGCCACAGGTCAGACAGTGCCGCCTGGGAGGCAGTGGCAGCGGCTGTCAGCTCAAGGAGTGTAACGAGGAGAACCGCCACCCAGTGCCGTAAGAAGCTCACAACATCCACTGGGTCACATGGGTGAGTTGACACCGGTCCCGCGCCGCCCCCCCCCACCCGTCACCCCCGACAATCCAGCTGTTGGCACCACACACCCCCTACCCACCCCCCCCCAGCACAATCACAGGCCTGTGCCCCAGCGCACCCTGACACTCACCTGCATACCCCACCCATGACCAGCAGCGATGCCCATGCCTGTCCCCTGCCATAGCCCTCCAACCCCACCGCGATGCATCAAGCGTGTGACTCACAATGCTCTCTTTTTGTTTCTGCAGGAGAAGTTGGCCCATAATAGGTGGGAAATGGCCCAATCAGGTGGCGGGGTGCTAGGTATCAGAATCCTCACCACCTATGAGGAACAGGCGCTGGAGTTTGCGGGGGTGACTGAGAAGAGAGTGGTCACCGGCATTGAGCTTGGCCTGCGTCGCAGAGGTGAGTATCCACTGGACCCCACCCAGATGACCTGTCACATGTAAGTTGTTCATGCCAGGAGTAGTGATCCTTCCCTCTCACTGATCACATGTCCATTCCCCTGCAGGATCTCCATCTGATGGTGGACCTCCTTGCCACCTCTCAACCCCTCCGCGCCCCCCCCCCCCCCCTCGCCTTCCAAGAGAACATCTTGGAGGAGAGTTCCGAGGATGCCACCATTGAGACATCATGGCCGGGATTCTCCAAAATCCCAGCCAAATGTTGACGTTGGCGTGAAACCGGAGTGTTTCATGCTGCCGTCATTGGGCCTCTTGGCCCAGTGATTCAGTGGGCCACAGGGGGCCAGCACGGGGCCGCAGTGCTACGCGCTGCTCCGGTGCCGATACGCAGCCCTGCACTGTCGGCGCAGGTCCTCGCATGCGTTTGGTGACCATTTCTGTGCCGGCGCATGCACGTGGTGGCTGTTTACACTCCGGCGCCACGCAACATGGCGGAGCCACACAGCAGGCCTGCGCGGAAGGAGGTAGGCCCCCTCCAGATCGCGCGCGCCCGCCGATCCATAGCCCCCAATCGCGGACCCGGCCGTCGTGCAGATTACTCCTGTAGTCTGATCTCCCAGCCCCCTCACCAGGACGGCCATTGCGGCCGTGGATCCGAGCTCCCGCCAGGTGGTACCAGGTTGGAACCTTGCCAGCGGAGCTCAGCGGGAACTCGGCCGGTCGACTGCAGAGAATCGCTGCGGGACTGTTTTCAATGGCCCGACCGGCGCCGTGTTGACCGCGGCGCGACTGCCGCTGATTCTCCGGTCGCAGGAGAAAACGCGTCCCGGCGTCGGACCGGCGTGGCGGGAATTTCCGGCATGACCGGCGATTCTCCGACCCGCCGCGGGGCTCAGAGAATCCCGGCCCACAGCTGTCATTCCCAACCTCCCTCAGCACAGAGATATCTTCAAGTCAACAAATGTCTCTTTCTCTCCAAGTATTGAATCCATGGGCCATAAGACCTGGTGGGAAGTCTGGGCTGCTGGGAGAGACACCGGGAGTCAGTTTAGGCCTCCCTCCTAATTGATGGACCATCCTGCACGCTCTGAGAGTATTGATAATAAAAGGATTCTTGCACCTTGCAGGAACCGACTTAAAGTCTCTGTAGAGGATCTGTAGCGGATTTACTGACTGGTGTGCTTCAATGTCGAGCCAAGTGGAGGAAGGGTTGGGACCCCCAATCACACCCTCTCCCCCCCCCCCCCCCCGCCCCCTCAACTTTAGAACCTTCAAGCTGCAACTTGGTGAATTTTAAACAAGGCTTCTTTTTATTCCATATAAACAGACTGATTATCTCATTGATGTTCTGTAAGACTCCAGCAGACAACAAGATTGACAACATCTGCCAGGGTTATAGCACTTTAGGCAATACATTCATCTTAAGCAAAGCCATCCTACCCAGTCACGATAATGGCAGGGAGGACGAATTGGTCAAAGTCAACTCTGCAAAGTCCATGAAGACTTTAGTAACAAATTCCGGGAGTGATTAGGAGGGTCATACACATTCATTAGCAAGGCAGATTCTCCATATAGAAACCATAAATAATCACAGATCTACCCCCCTTATCCTTCACACAATTGGCCACCATAAAGGGCACAGTTTTATTAACCAAATTGCTACTCCCCTGCTACTGGTCAAAAATGCGGTGAAGAAGCAGCATGGTGGCGCAGTGGGTTAGCCCTGATGCCTCGTAGCGCCGAGGTCCCAGGTTCGATCCCGGCTCTGGGTCACTGTCTGTGTGGAGTTTGCACATTCTCCCCGTGTTTGCATGGGTTTCGCCCCCACAACCCAAAGATGTGCAGAGTAGGTGGATTGGCCACGCTAAATTGCCCCTTAATTGGAAAAAATGAATTGGGTACTCTAAATTTATGAAAAAACAAAGAAAAATGAGGTGAAGAAGAACTGCTCACCCAGTCCCTCTTTAACTTTAAGTGCTCCTTGTCACCCAAATGAGTCTCCTGTAACAAGGCTATGTCCACTTTATCCTTCTTAAGAAAAGACAGGATCATCCTCCTTTTGATAGAATGATGAATTCCCATACAGTCCCGGAACATTATTTAAAATTAGCTACCGCCAATGCACAGAACATTAGAAGAAAAATAGGATCGGGTTTTCGAGCCACATTTGGGCCTGCACCAAAACACACTTCCCCCATCTCAAGTTACACCAAAGGCACCATAAAATATCCTGAGAACATTTTTTTCTCAGTCTGTCCCATTGCAGGGTTCAGCCAAATCCTCACACCAACAGAACAAAAATAAAAAAGAAATCATGACCACAATAGTTCTAAAGGGACATTTCTCAACACAAGTGAGGATCACAAAGACTAACCCTACGGCCATACCGTCATTACCATCAAGAGACATACTCCTCGACAGAGGAGAAGAAAAAGCCAACAAGTGAATGGGAGCCAAATGTCACTCCGGCATTTTGGACCCACCCATGAAGACCTAAACCTTCCACTCACTTCCCGGCAATGGAACTCTAGCCTGATTAAAGGAAGGATACAATACAACCAGTTTTACCATCATAAAGATACGGATAAGAAGAGATAACGATGGATAATTACACTGGGCACAGCTACAACGAATAAAAGTCACTGAGATTCTTAAGGATAAGACATTCAGGGGCAGCATGGTAGCATTGTGGGGCAGCATGGTAGCATTGTGGGGCAGCATGGTAGCATTGTGGATAGCACAATTGCTTCACAGCTCCAGGGTCCCAGGTTCGATTCCGGCTTGGGTCACTGACTGTGCGGAGTCTGCACATCCTCCCCGTGTGTGCGTAGGTTTCCTCCGGGTGCTCCGGTTTCCTCCCACAGTCCAAAGATGTGCAGGTTAGGTGGATTGGTCATGATAAATTGCCCTTAGTGTTGGGTGGGGTTACTGGGTTATGGGGATAGGGTGGAGGTGTTGACCTTGGGTAGGGTGCTCTTTCCAAGAGCCGGTGCAGACTCGATGGGCCGAATGGCCTCCTTCTGCACTGCAAATTCTATGTTCTATGAGTATAAGGCTCAAATGTTAGCGCCTCCCAATAAACATGATATATGACAATATAAAATCAGACAAAAATCAAAACAGCCGGGAGAAAGTCCAAATTTCAAGGAGCTGCAGATTGTCAGTCCAATCCTCACCTTCGCTGGGCTTTACGAAGGCCAAGGTGCTAGCCGGATTATTAAAAGACTGAATGATGTGCCCACTCTCCCACCCATGGAGCTAAGTCCCACCGCACCTCACCCCCACCAGAACCTTCCGATGATCTTTGAAGTTAGGAAAGTGAATAATGACAGGCCTGGGACATTGATTGCCCCTGGGCCTCAAAATCAGGATACGGTGCACCCTTTCCAAATTGAAATGCCCAGACTTCACCTCTCGATTAAGGAATCGTGGCAGCCAGCTCTCGAAACCCTTTTTAAAAAAATATATTTTATTGAAAACGTTTTCATTTGAACAAAATATGCTTCAAGTTAGGGTTAGCACAGTGGGCTAAACAGCTGGCTTGTACTGCAGAACATGACCAGCAGCGCGGGTTCAATTCCTGTACCGGCCTCCCCGAACAGGTGCCGGAATGTGGCGACTAGGGGCTTTTCACAGTAACTTCATTGAAGCCTACTTGTGACAATAAGCGATTATTATATAAAAAAAGGATACTCAACAATCAAGAGCACATCCAATCCTAACCCCCCAACTATAAACTAAAAACCCCCTTAACAGATGATGGTAACTATCTCTTTAAAAAAAGAAACTGAATGGCTGCCATCTTAGGTAGAAACTCCCCCCCCCCCCTCCCCCCCCCCCCCCCCCCCCCCCCCCACTGACCCCCTAATGGTGTACTTGTCCTTCTCCAAATGTAAGAACTCCTTGAGGTCACCCAACCAGGCCGAGGCACTGGTGGAGTAGAAGACTCCACCCAAGCAGAACTCACCTCCCGGCTATTAACGAATCAGAGGCGAGGACGTCTGCCTTCAGCCCCGTCTGCAGCACGGTTAGTCCGATACTGCGAAAATGGCCACCAACGGACAAGGCTCCAGTTAGACATTAAGAATCCCTGACATGGTGTTGAAGAAGGAGACCCAAAAGCTCAATAGCTTGGGACCTGACCAGAACATGTGAGTGTGGTTAGCCGGCCCCCGAGAACATCATTCACACCTGTCATAAACGCCCGGAAAAAAATGACTCTTTCTTCCATTGGTCACATGAGCCCTGTGCACCACCTTAAACTTGAGCAAACTAAGCCGGGCACAAAAGAATGTAGAGTTGACCCTGCGAAGAGCCTCGCTCCACACCTCATCCAGAATAGGGCCCAATTCATCTCCCATTTCTCCTTAAGCTCATTCAACGGAGCCATCTCCCTTGACAGGATCTGGCCAAAAATACCTGAAATATTTCCCCCGCCAGATCCGGCCAAAGATGAAATACTTTCCGACAGCGAGGACGGTGGTGCCACGGAAACGAAGGAAAAGCCTTCTTCAGAAAATCGCGAATCTGGAAATATCAAAGCAGATTGGTTCCAGGGAGCTGGAATTTTATAGACATCTCCTCAAAGCTGTCAAACCTTCCCTCCACAAACAAGTTGCAAACGTCTTCAGACCCTTCACCTCGCATGATCTAAACATCGAGTCTAAGCCCGCCAGCACAAAGAGATGATGATTACAGGTAGGGGCCAACAACAACATGGAGCTAAATTTGAGGTGGCGTCTGAACTGCTTCTAGATTCTCAGGGTGGACACCACTACCATATTCGAAGAAATTCTTGCAGGAGAGAATGGAAGCGAGGCAGTTACTAAAACACACAACTAGTGCCCCTACAAGAAGCCGCCTCCACTTGTCCCCATATGGACCTCGAGTCTCTAAACTATCCCAGTACTTTCTCAACATTGGCTGCCCAATAATAAAATAACAAATTGGGTCTATCTAAACCATCTGACTGTCTATCCCTCTGGAGAAATGCCTACTGCTCCTTGGGGTTTACCCACCCAAATAAAAGAGGACACTAATTTGTTAACTCTGTCAAAAAAGGATTTAGGGAAGAAAATGGGAAGACACTGAATAAGAAATAAAAACCTCAACATTCATTTTAACAGTCTGAACCATGCCCGCCAAGGAGAGGGGGAGGGTATCCCACTTCTCCAAGGCAGATTTAACCCTATTCACCAGACTAGCATAATTTAATCTATGGAACGAAGCCCAATCATGGGCCACCCAGATTCCCAAATATGAACTTTTGCCCAAAACCAAACTTCTTGAGGGATCTTCAGTGTTATAAGGCTGATGGCATTGGGACTGAATTTAATAAGGAATTTAAAGACTTGCTGATAGATCCTCTGAATGGTATTTATAATCATTCATTCAAAGCAGATCTGTTGCCTCAGTCGATTTGTGAAGTGAATATCTCCTTAATTTTGAAGGCAGGCAAGAATCCTGAGGAATGTGCACCTGACAGGCCAATTTTACTCTTCAATTGCTAAAATATTGGTACAGCATCTAGAAAAAATCCTCGCCTGATTTATCCGGGGCAATCAGATTGTGTTCATAAAAGACCAAAATTCATGTAACGATGTTAGGAGATTATTAAATATTATTTGTGTCTTGTAAAAACAGGAGATGGACATCTGAATGGTCGTACTAGATGCAGAGAAAGCCTTTGACCGGGTGGAGTGGAATTATTCATTCTGCATGCTGCAGAACTTTGGGCTGGAAGGGGAGTTTGTTGAGTGAATACAAGTGCTTTCTAAAAATCCTCTGGCGGTAGTTCTCACTGACAATTATAGATCTGAGGCACGATTTAACGGGAAAAAAAAAGTCGTGTTTGGGTGTGAACTGAGGGGTGTTTCTCAGAGCCTGCAGCACCAAGAACGACCCTGTTATTACATGGGGCTCTGGTATGTTTTTGGCCTCGGTGAGGAACACCATAATTTCCTGCATTGAGGAGCTCAGCTCGTCAGTGCAGGAAGAGATCGGGCACCATTTTTAAATGCCACCCAATTTCTTGACCACCCAACACGGCCTCCAGACCCCTCCATGTGCCCCAACTTACCGATTAGTGGTCCTCGAGCCTCCCCCCTCACCCCACCCCATAAGGGCAGGGCACCCCCCCGGGCCCGATACACGGCACAGGCAACCTGGCACAGCCAGCCTGGCACCCTAGTTGTGCCCATGCCAGCCTGGCAGTGCCATCAGGGCACACATGCAATGCCAGGGTGCCCATGTGGCAGTGCCAGGGTTCCAGGCTGGCAGTGCCAAGGTACCCAGGTGCCAGTGGGATTGTCCAGAGCCCGACCACCCTGGGGGTCTCCGATGGCCTCGGAGACCCCCCTCCCCCCCACAGGTACTGTTACAGCTGTTCCACGTTTGTGTGTACCTGTTCTAAATGGCGCCATGGCGAGGTCTCCCAGGTGCAGATGTTCTCTCCTGGGCCTTTGGAGAATCCTGCATCGACATATTTAAATGTGGACCACGCCAAGTGAGGTGATGTTAATTGGATGCAGATGAAGGCCCGACCACCCACACCTGTGATTCTCTGCCGCACAAATGGGAAAAGGTGTCTGTGCAAACATACCTGGAAGAATGTGGTGTGAAGATGACAGGACTCAACTGAACAATGTCTGTGGCTGCCTCCGAAGTTCAGGGTGGTGGCTGCCAGCAACCCTGGAACATGACACCAGTGGGTGGGGGAAAGCATCTACAGATTCGGTGTCCAGCTTCGGGTCTCAGAATGTTCCTGGAGCCCATCTTCTGGCCCCAGAGATCCACCTTCATTTTCAGGAGGACCACCTTTTTTCAATAGTACGTCAGTGATGTTGGCCGCCTTTTTAATATGGGGCCCACTTAAGATGGTGGACTATGCACCATTAGGGTAAGTGGGCGTACGCACGGCTCAGTGGAGCTTAGTCCACAAAAAGATCAGCCATGGTCTTATTGAATGGCGGAGCAGACTCGAGGGGCCAGATGGCCTATTCCTGCTCCTAGTTCTTATGTTCTTCTGTAGGCCTGCCCACCATGGAACACAGTGTTAAATACCTGTTGCATAATTAATGATGGCGGGGCGGACGATTTGGTGCGTTTTCCCACCAGCCTCTGCAGCGGGAAACACTCCACGTTCCAGCCCCGTCACAGGACTTAGTGCCAGGATGGGAGAATTCCTAAATGCCAAATAAACTCACCACTTGTTCGAAGGTGGGTGTGAAAATGTTCCAATGCTGCCACCACACCTGTAGTCTGTATTAACTTTCAGATTGGCATATGTACTGAGAATGTTGAGGTGAAAACGTCAAACTTTAGAGTGTCCGCCAAAACAACCCTTCAATGCAATGAGGCAAAATGAGTGCACCCATGAGAGAGTCCTGAACTTGCAGCCACCTACATTAGTCAATATTCACCCTACGTACGCTGGTGGGAACAATATGGTCATGGGGTGGAGCTAAAATTAAAGTTTAGGAACTTCCCCAGCTGTTTACAGAAATAAGAAATATAGCTGCTGATTTTGTTTGACTTTGGGTACAGGTGCCCTTCCCAGATGAGTCAGGCCCTGATTTATGTGAGGCACAGTTGTGAGTATCATTTGGGCATACATGGCATTTTAGCCATGGCATTTAGGCTAATTAAAACCCACACAATCTGGCTCCAGGTACTTTCACAACAAGAAGAATACCGGAAATATGTTTTATAAATACTTTTAATTCCAGATACTTCCTTAAAGGAAAGCTTTGGCCTCGACATGGTTTTACTATATCCCCTGACTGTATTCCTGACATGCCACTCCCTCATCTCACTATTGTCATAATATCCACTCATGCATATAATGAGATGCAGACAGGCAGTGATTGACACACAGGATGACCAGTAAGCACACAACACAGTGCAGCCAATTACCAGACAGGACACTACCATTATAAAGCCAGAGGGCACTAGGTTTCCCGCTCTCTCGGGACCCAGCCACTGAGACAGTCAGAGTCCACGAGCTAGCAAGCACAAACACCATGCGGTAGCTAGTAAGTCTGGTCAGGCTACTACAAGGTCTCCAGTCAGTTCAGTATAGTGTCGACCCACAGCTGAATATGTATATCAGTTCTACTGTTGAATAAAACAGTGTTGGATCTTCTCCAGTGTTAGACGTCTGTTTCTAGCTTCCCTGCACCGAGTGCAGTCCACATCAAATCTACCTGCCTAACACATCAACTATCACCCTCACTTCCTGACTCACCTTGCAGGAAATTGTTTCTAGGGGGCTCCGTATTGACTTGTTGCGATGCCATCATCCACTCTCACTCATCGGCCTCCACCTCAGCTTCAGGAGGTGGGGGTGGAATCAGAGCCGGGAGATTTTAAGCCAAGCCTGGGAGCAAAAAATAACTGCTCTGGCAGACCAGATCAAACGCAGCCAGCTCCAATCCCTGCACCTTTGAATCCTGCCCCAAGTTTAAATCGATCCTATCATCCCATCTCTCCTGCAGTAATGTTGTGGGGAAAATAATTCTAAAATAATGCAAAGGAATTGGCTGGAAGAAATTCGACTGGGTTAAAAAAACTAAGGGGACTTGTAAACCTGTAAGGCGGCAAACACACTTGGTCTAAAAACTTTACATTTTTTTTACCTCAGACGCAATATCAGGACAGAATAAAATCGTTTAGTCAGAGCTCGAGGGAGGAGAACAATATCACCATCTGATGACATTTTGTGATGCTGCACATTTCAATGCGATTATAGTTATATGTTGCTAAACCGAGAATAAAAAGGTTTTGCCAAACCCTTTCTTCATGTGAACCAATTTGGAAAACCGACAGCCCCCTCCCAAGCTCCAGATGAGGTTGGGTTGAGACACAAATGTGCCTTTGATTCCAACCATGACTGGAATGTTTTCTGTTGCTCCCAATAATGTACCGAAGTGATAAAACTGGTTGGATTAGTTTATAGCAAACCGATAGGGTTTACATAAATAGGATAAAAATATTCAAATCATCGACGTTTGCATCATGAAATGATGTTTCGTACGGTGTGCCATTTGCGGCAGCTATAAATAAACACTAAGAGCGTTTACAGGATTGTTTTCTGCCTGTGGGCAATTTCAAAGCAGTTGTGAAACCGGCAGTAATCTGTGTTTCGCCATCTGGGTGGTAAGTGGAAGTGCAGAATATCCAGCTATGGTACAGCCTGCCCACTCATTGTTCCATTCAAATTTACAACAAGCTCTACATCATCAGGTCACTGCCCTGGTGGTGAAGCTGAGAATTACCCCACATCCCCCACCCCACCCCCCAGCCTAATTCCACTAACTCCTACTCCAACCCCCACTATCTCAACAGTGTGGAATTTCCTCCCTCCTACATTCTTTCCTCCACGGACCATTAAAACACACAGGTTGAAAGATTGAACAGATCGGCGCTCTCTTGGGTGCTGATAGATGTCTTCAAGCTTATGAAAGAGACTTGACAGGTTAGATGCAAAAAGCATGTTCCCAGGTGAGGCCAGGGCTAATGATCATAAATGCATGGAAGTGAAGAATAAATCAAAAGGGAATTCACTCTCTATACCTCGGCGGTGGGACAGTGGTTAGCACTGCTGCCTCACAGTGCCAGGGACCTGGGTTCGATTCCGACCTCGGGTGTCTGTTTGCGTGGAGTTGCACTTTCTCCCCGTGTCTGCGTGTATTTCCTCCGGGTGCTTCGGTTTCGTCCTATAGTGCAGGTTAGGTAGATTGGCCATGCTAAATTGCCCATTAATGTCCAAGGATGTCTAGGTTAAATTGAGGGGTTATGGGGATAGGATGGGGTGAACGGGGGAGTGGACATGGGTAAAGAGCTCATTCAAAGGATTGGTGCAGACTCAATGAGCTAAATGGCCTCCTTCTGCACTTTAGGGATTCTATGATTCTATGTTGGGCCGAATGGCCTTCTTCTGCACTCTCGGGATTCTATGATTTTATGACAGTGGTTAAAATGTGGAACCCATTACCAGGAATAGTTGAAGGAAATAAGATAGATGTATTTAAGGGGAAGCTTATTAAACACAAGAGGGAGAAAGGAACTTAAGTCTATGAGATTGGATTAAATGAAGAAGGGTGGGAGGAGACTAGTGTGGAGCATAAGTAATGCATCTATTGGACCAAATGGGCTGGTTCTCTATGGTAGATAATTTGTAATACTCGTTCATTTCTTTCCCTCTTTCACACCTCTGGTACTCACTTGATCATGGTCCTTCACCTCCTTTCTGAATTTAAATAAAACAAATTCACTGCCATTCAGAAAGTAGAAGTCTATGGATTATATCGGGGCACAGGAATGCACAGGCCTGGATAATGATGGTGATTCATCTGTCCAACCCTAGTATTTCAGAGATATCACAGTCAGAATTTGTTTTAACCAGTAGTGTGGAACAAACAGTATCATTTTGTCTGTCTGTTATTGTGATAAAAGTGTGGAACCCGCCACTGCCTGGAGTAGTTGAGGGGAATAACTTAGAGGCATTTCAAGGAAGCTAGATAAGAACATGAGAGGGGAAGTTGTGGAAGCATGTGTTGATAGGAATAAGGGGAGAGGAGGTCTGTGTGGAGTTTAAGCACTAACATCGTCTATTTTGACTGAATGGAATGTTTCTGTGCTGCAAGCTTCCACATCACTCTACTTATCTTGTCCAATACTTAATTTTATTGAGGTCAATGGAACCGGGCGTATAACAGACATTAGATGTGAAACTCCTCTATTTGGAAAACTAGTGGAAGTTTATTTTAACCTCATCATGTCCCACAAACGTTATATTCCTCTATTAATTGGTGGGATTTACGGCCAATAAATCCACAGGGCCTGACAATCTACACCCCAGAGTACTTAAGGAAGTGGCCCTAGAAATAGTGAATGTGTTGGTGGTCATCTTCGAAGATTATAGACTCTAGAACAGTTCTTAAAGCTTGGTGGGTGTCATAACATACACCAGTATATCATGGTGCAGACACACACACTGATGGGCACACAGAAAGACCAATCAACACACACAACACCGCAGCCAATCACCAGTTAGAGCACACTCACTATAAAGACAGGGGGCATCAGAGTTCCCGCTCATTCGGGATGCAGCCTCTCAGAAGGACAGAGCTCACACCTTACAGCACAGATCTTCACCATGTGCTGAGTGCATAGACTGGTTAGGACAGGCATAGGTCTTTAGTTTAATCTAACATTGTGTTAACCCACAGTGAAAGTATGTTCAACAGTTTCTAACTTAATAAAATAGTGTTGCACTATTTTAAGTGTTGGTGGCCTGTATGTGTTCCACGGATCCAGAACACCCAACACATCAGTGGGCAACTGATGTAGCCACGTTATTTAAAAAAGGAGGGAAAAATGAAACAGGGAATTATAGACCAGCCAGCCCGACATTGGTAGTGGGGAAAATGCTAGAGTTGATTATTTAACAGCAGAGCGCCTGGAAAACAGAGATAGGAACAGATAGAGTCAGCATGGATTTACGAGAGGGAAATCATGCTTGACAAATGTACTAGAATTTTTCAAGGATGTAACTAGTAGAGTTGATGGGGGGTGGGGGGGGGGGGGTGCAGAGCCAGTGGATGTGACAAACCAATGTGATTGGACTTCAGAAGACTTTCGACAAAGTGAAAAATGAAATGAAATGAAAATCGCTTATTGTCACAAGTAGGCTTTAAATGAAGTTACTGTGAAAAGCCCCTAGTCGCCACATTCCGGCACCTGTTCGGGGAGGCTGGTACGGGAATTGAACCGTGCTGCTGGCCTGCCTTGGTCTGCCTTAAAAGCCAGTGATTTAGCCCAGTGTGCTAAACCAGCCCCTAGATTAGCGTGTAAAATTCAAGCGTGTGGGATCGGCGTTAGTGTATTGAGATGGATAGAAAACTGGTTGACAGACAGGAAACAAAAAGGAGGAATAAATGGGTCTTTTTCCCAATGACAGATTGTGACTAGTGGGGTACTACAGGGATTGGTGCTGGGACCCCAGCTATTCACAATGTATATTAATGATTTTGATGAGGGAACGAAATGTAATATCTCCAAATTTACAGGTGACACAAAACTGGGTGGGAGGGTGAGTTGTGAGGAGGATGCAGAGGTGCTTCAGTGTGATTTGGACAACTGAGTGAGTGGGCAAATGCATGGTGTATGCAGTATAATTTGGATGTGAGGTTATCAACTTTGGTAGCAAAAACCAGAAGGCAGATTATTATTTGAATAGCTAAAAATTGAGCAAGGGGAATGTGCAACAAGACCTGGGTGTCCTCGTACGCCAGTCAGTTAAGCATGTAGGTGCAGCAGGCATGTGAGGGCCACAAAGAAACCAGCACGAGTTTGTTGAGTCAAGTAGAAAGTAACTTTTATTTTCAACAATATTTACACAGCATCAATAGTTCACTACTGGTGTTCTCTCTAGCCAGTATCATACTGGCCAGTTCTATTTATACAGCTGAAAGGTTAACGATTGTCCCAGCCCCTTATGGGGTGAGCTCATGTTCCCCAAGACCCAAGGGGCAACCAATTGTCCCTACCCAATATCCAGGCAGGTTATAACAATGAGGTAAAGAAGGCAAATGGTATGTTGGCCTTCAGAGCGAGACGATTCAAGTACAGGAGCAGGGATGTCTTGCTGCAATTATACAGGGCCTTGGTGAGGCCACACCTGGAATATTGTGTGCAGTTCTGGTCTCCTTATCTGAGTAAGGATGTTCTTGCTCTGGAGGGAGTGCAGCGAAGGTTTCCCAGACTGATTCCTGAGATGGCAGGACTGACATATGAGGAAAGATTGAATCGGTTAGAATTATATTCGCTGGAGTTCAGAAGAATGAGGGGGGATCTCATAGAAACATTTAAAATTCTAACAGGACTAGACAGGGCAGATGCAGAAAGGATGCTACCGATGGCGGGGGAGTCTGGAACCAGGGGTCACAGTCTGAGGCGACAGGGTAGACCATTTAGGACTGAGATGAGGAAACATTTCTTTACCCAGAGAGTTGAATTCATTGCCATAGAAAGTAGTTGAAGCCAAAACATTTTATGATTTCAAGAAGGAATTAGATATAGTTTTTTGGGCTAAAGGGATCATAGGGTATGGGGGCAAGACGGGGTCAGGCTATTGAGTTGGATGATCAGCCATGATCATAATGAATGGCGGAACAGGCTCGAAGGGCCGAGTGGCCTCCTCCTGTTTCTATTTTCTATGTTTCTATGTAACCTTTTGGCCAGGCACCTATCTATTTTCGCTTATTGGCCTAATCAGACCCGAGGGGTCAGTTAGCTCAGTTTGCTGGACAGTTGATTCATTATATGATGTGACAAAGCATGGGTTCAAATCCCGAACCAGCTTATGTTATTGATGAAGGTCCTGCCTTCTCAACCTAGCCCTTCGCCTGAGGTGTAGTGATCTTCAGGTTAAATCAACACCCCCTCTCAAAGGGTAAAGCAGACTATGGTCTGTGGTGATATTTACATGATCAGACCCCACTGCCTGGTTTGGCAGTCTATTCCAATAACTGTCTGTAATGTGACTCCCTCTGTTCCAAGTTTGATGCTGTTGCAGAATCTGTGGCAATGTATTGGCCATGGAACCAAGCGAATTGTCCCACACTTCGTGAATAATGCCAGGATATCTGATGTGCCTGCCCGAGAGGGAAGATGGAGACTGTTTAACACGTAATCTGAAAGTTGATCTCCAACATTACAGCATTTACTCAGCACTGCGCTGAAGTGTGACCCGAGATTATTCTCTCAAGTTTCTGCAGTTGAACCTGAGCACCCATCCTTCTGACTCAGAAAGAGTGCTACTAGCTAAGCCAAGGGTGACACCTAAAAATGTATTGTTAAAGACAAGAGGACAAATTGGATTGAAACTGAGATTAACGCAGTGGGAGGTGGCATTACTGTGGGAGGTGCAATAACTGAGAAACTTAAATCTCTTCCGTATTGAAAGGGAAAATATTATATGCAAATAATCCTCCGTAAGATGCATTGAATTGTCACCACTCTGAAGTTGTAATTTATATTGTCTCAAAAGAGTGAATTTTATATTTTGGACGAAATGGCTCCCATCATTTTGAGGTTCCAGCTTCAGTTGAATTTGCAAGGTAATAAAACAGGAGCTTTAACACCTCCTTTAGAATACCTCATCCTTTCCGAAGCCCATGGAGCTGGTGGAGCCTCCATTGGGCATGCTCTGATCCATTCCGACCCATAATGTCCGTCAATGTCCGACTTACATCATAGGAGCATTATTTCCACATTAAAAGGGGCCTATCATCTGAATCACATAGGACAAGTGGTGATGGTGTAGGCCCCTTTTAAAAGGGGAACGGGCCACATGGCTGGTGTTAATGGTGTGGTATGGCTACCAACATCAGAGCTTATTACCACCCATGAACACAGGTTAGGACAGGCAGAATTGGTCCCAATGCGGACTACAGAAAAATATTTTTGCACGACAACATGACTCCACTAATGAGTGTGTGTGAGATATGAACAGGAGCCCCTTTGCACTGAATGGGAGCAGTGGCTGTCCTGACCTCCAGCACACAGACTTAACGTGTGCCACTTCTGCTCACTCCCTAAATGAGCAGCTGGGAAAATCTAGCATGAGGACTGGGGATGCCCCATTTCCACCTCCTTTGAATCAGTGCTGTAATGGATATGAATAGCAGGCAGCCCACCCCTCGAGGCAGACTATGGGATGTCAAGAGCAATGCTGAGAGGGTGAAGAACAGGAGACATGATTTTCCATTCCTAGTCCCTGTGCTTACTCCCCAAGGGATTCTATTCCTTGGTCACTAAGCAAAGAAAATTAATCGTCCGCAAGTAAAAATATGAAGAAGAATTATTTTTCACAGTGACTTAATTGAAGCCTACTTGTGACAATAAGTGATTATTATTATTATTAACAGTAAACAAAATACAGTACAAGAGTAGCTTACAGTCTTACAAGAGTAGTGGGTTACAGTCAGGGGAAAGAAAACGAACGGGCAGACCGTACAGGGATCCCTCGTGGCTGTTCCCCTTCAAAACAAGTATACCGTTTTGGATGCTGTTGGGGGGATGACCTACCGGGGGAAGGCCTTAGCGGCCAGGTCTCTCACACCGAGTCTGGCTCTGGGGCTCAGAAGGGAACTGGGGAGAATGGAAAAGCAATAGTGATAGGAGACCCAATGGTTAGGGGAATAGATAGGAGATTCTGTGGTCACGAGCGAGGCTCCCGGATTATATGTTGCCTCCCATGTGCCAGGGCCAGGGATATCTCGGATCGTGTCTTCAGGATCCTTAAGGGGGAGGGTGTGCAGCCAGAAGTCGTGGTGCACATTCGTACCAATGGCGTAGGTAGGAAAAGGGGTGTGGAGGTAATAAACGAGTTTAGGGAGTTAGGCTGGAAGTTAAAAGCCAGGCCAGACAGTTGTCATCTCTGGTTTGTTGCCGGTGCCACGTGATAGCGAGGCTAGGAATAGGGAGAGAGTGCAGTTGAACACGTGGCTGCAGGAATGGTGTAGGAGGGAGGGCTTCAGGTATTTGGATAATTGGAGCGCATTCTGGGGAAGGTGGGACCTGTACAAGCAGGACGGGTTGCATCCGAACCAGAGGGGCACCAATATCCTGGGAGGGAAGTTTTCTCGTAATCTTCGGGAGGGTTTAAATTAATTTGGCAGGGGACTGGGAACCGGATTTGTAGTCCAGCAACTAAGGTAGCTGATGTTCAGGACGTCAAAGCATGTAGTGAGGCAGTGGGGAAGGGAACACTGACAAAGGAGAGTACTTGCAGGCACGGAGATGGGTTGAAGTGTGTATACTTCAACACAAGAAGCATCAGGAATAAGGTGGGTGAACTTAAGGCATGGATCGGTACTTGGGAATACGATGTGGTGGCCATCACGGAAACATGGATAAAAGAGGGGCAGAAATGGTTGTTGGAGGCTCCTGGTTGTAGGTGTTTCAATAAGATTAGGGAGGGTGGTAAAAGAGGTGGGGGGGGGTTGCATTGTTAATTAGAGATAATATAACAGCTGCAGAAAGGCAGTTAGAGGAGGATCTGCCTACTGAGGTAATATGGGTTGAAGTCAGAAATAGGAAAGGAGCAGTCACCTTGTTGGGAGTTTTCTCTCGGCCCCCCAATAGTAGCAGAGATGTGGAGGAAGAGATTGGGAAACAGATTTTGGAAAGGTGCAGAAGTCACAGGGTAGTAGTCATGGGTGACTTCAACTTCCCAAATATTGAGTGGAAACTCTTTAGATCAAATAGTTTGGATGGGATGGTGTTTGTGCAGTGTGTCCAGGAAGCTTTTCTAACACAGTATGTAGATTGTCCGACCAGAGGGGAGGCCATATTGGATTTGGTACTTGGTAATGAACCAGGGCAAGTAATAGTTGTTCGTGGGGGAGCATTTTGGCGATAGTGACCACAATTCTGTGACTTTCACTTTAGTAATGGAGAGGGATAGGTGCGTGCAACAGGGCAAGGTTTACAATTGGGGGAAGGGGAAATACGATGCTGTCAGACAAGAACTGAAGTGCATAAGTTGGGAACATAGGCTGTCAGGGAAGGACACAATTGAAATGTGGAACTTGTTCAAGAAACAGATACTACGTGTCCTTGATATGTATGTCTCTGTCAGGCAGGGAAGAGATGGTTGAATGAGGGAACCATGGTTGACAAGAGAGGTTGACTGTCTTGTTAAGAGGAAGAAGGATACTTATGTAAGGCTGAGGAAACAAGGTTCAGAGAGGGCGCTGGAGGGATACAAGATAGCCAGCAGAGATCTGAAGAAAGGTATTAGGATAGGTTCCCCATGGTAAGCTTATGCAGAAAGTAAGGAGGCATGGGATAGTGGGAAATTTGGCCAGTTGGATAATGAACTGGCTAACCGATAGAAGTCAAAGAGTGGTGGTGGATGGCAAATATTCAGCCTGGATCCCAGTTACCAGTGGCGTACCGCAAGGATCAGTTCTGGGTCCTCTGCTGTTTGTGATTTTCATTAATGACTTGGATGAGGGAGTTGAAGGGTGGGTCAGTAAATTTGCAGACGATTGGTGGAGTTGTGGATAGTGAGGAGGGCTGTTGTCGGCTGCAAAGAGACATAGATAGGATGCAGAGCTGAGAAGTGGCAGATGGAGTTTAACCCTGAAAAGTGTGAGGTTGTCCATTTTGGAAAGACAAATATGAATGCGGAATACAGGGTTAACGGTAGGGTTCTTGGCAATGTGGAGGAGCAGAGAGATCTTGGGGTCTCTGTTCATAGATCTTTGAAAGTTGCCACTCAAGTGGATAGAGCTGTGAAGAAGGCCTATGGTGGGCTAGCGTTCATTGGCAGAAGGATTGAAGTTAAGAGCCGTGAGGTGATGATGCAGCTGTACAAAGCCTTGGTAAGGCCACATTTGGAGTACTGTGTACAGTTCTGGTCGCCTCATTTTAGGAAGGATGTGGAAGCTTTGGAAAAGGTGTAAAGGAGATTTACCAGGTGAAGTGTTGGGAACTCTGCTACACAGACGAACCAACACGGTTGCGAATGGTACAATGCAGTTTTATTTCAAACATCTATTTACACTGATAAACTGTTGTATTCAGCACATGGTGGATGTCTGAGTGGCTTGTCATGAGCTCTGTGCCCTGCTCGAGTCCCCAGGAAGTGTTGTGTTCCCTGTTTTGTACTGTGTATGCTCTTGCCTGTGATTGGCTGTCGTGTTGTGTGTGTGTTGATTGGTCCGTTGATCTGTCCATCAGTATGTATGTATGTATGTATGTGCTATGATGTTCACCTGAATATCATGACATCCCCCTTTTTTACAAGAACAGGTGCCTACGTGGTCATAAATAGAGATGTGTGTGTGTGCAATATTTACAGCATGTACATGGGGCTAACCTATATACAAGGGGCGATGTCGGGTGCGACATAACAACGAGGTTGTACCATAAACAAAGAACGGGGTAATGTTGAACGACAAAAATGAATTCCTGTAAACAGAAACATATTAACACAGTGGTAGTATGAGTTCAATGTCTCATAAGTCCAGTCTAGTAGGTGGGCGACGAATTCGGGTTGACCGCCTCAAGGGTGGGTCTGGAACCACCGGCTGAGGAATGGGCCTGGCACGGGCGACGACAGAAGGGGCATGGTGGCAGGCAGCTCCACGAAGTCGCTATCAGGAACAACAGGAGGGCGCGGTGCCGGTGTAAGTTCCTGTAGCGAGCGTGGAAGTAGGCAAAGAGCCCGGCGATTGAGCCTATGAATGGATCCATCTGGCATGCGAACCAGGAACGTGCGGGGAGCCACGCATCGGAGAACTTCGGCAGGTGCTGACCAGCCACCTTTTTCTCCAGGGGCCAGGGCGGGAAGATCAGTTGCCCGTGTATCATATGCCCTCTTCTGGCGAACGCGCTGCTGTTGCATTCTGTGCAGTACCGGAGCATGGTTGGTTGTGGGTGCCAGAATGGAAGGCACAGTGGTCCTGAGGGCGCGACCCATCAACAGCTGGGCTGGTGAGAGGCCAGTGGCTAATGGGGCCGAGCGATAGGCCAGCATGGCTAGGCAGAAATCCGATTCGGCAGCAGCAGCCTTTCAGAGGAGCCGCTTGACGATGTGAACGCCCTTCTCCGCCTTTCCATTGGACTGGGGATGCAGAGGGCTGGACGTCACGTGTGTGAAGCCATACGAGGCAGCAAAGGATGACCATTCCTGGCTGGCGAAACAGGGCCCGTTGTCTGACATGACAGCAATCGGAATGCCGTGGCGAGCGAAGGTGTCTTTGCAGGCCCTTATGACAGCGGATAATGTCAAATCGTGCAGGCGTATGACCTCTGGATAATTGGAAACGTAGTCAGTGACAATGACATAGTCCCTGACGAGCGAGTGAAAGAGCTCCACACCCACCTTCGCCCAGGGGGACGTCACCAGCTCATTGGGCAGAAGCGTCTCAGGAGGTTGCGCCGGTTGAAACCTTTGGCAGGTGGGGCAGTTGAGCACCATATTGGCAATGTCATCACTGATGCCCGGCCAGTATACCGCCTCTCGGGCCCTCCGTCTGCACTTCTCGACCCCCAGATGGCCTTCGTGCAGTTGGTCGAGGACCAGCTTGTGCATGCTGTATGGAATCACAATCCGGTCCAGCTTTAGAAGGACACCATCAATGACGGCCAAGTCGTCTCGGACATTGTAGAACTGCGGGCACTGCCCTTTGAGCCACCCTCCCGTCATGTGGCGCATCACACGTTGTAGAAGGGGGTCAGCCGCAGTCTCTCGGCAAATACGGGCCAGACTGGAGTCGTCAGCTGGCAGATTTGCCGATGTGAAAGCCACCTGCGCCTCGACCTGACAGACGAACCCCTCCGAATCTGGTGGTGTGCTCACTGCTCTTGATAGGGCATCCGCAATGATAAGGTCCTTACCCGGGGTGTAGACCAGTTGGAAGTCATGCCTCCTAAGTTTAAGTAGGATGCGCTGGAGGCGAGGGGTCATCTCGATCAGATCCTTATTTATGATGCTGACCAGGGCGCGGTGGTCAGTCTCAATGGTAAACCGGGGGAGACCATACACATAGTCATGGAACTTGTCTATCCCGGTTAGCAAGCCCAGGCACTCTTTTTCGATCTGCGCGTAGCGCTGTTCTGTGGGGGTCATGGCCCGCGAGGCATAGGCGACCGGGGCCCATGACGCAGTGTCATCCCGCTGCAGGAGCACTGCCCCAATGCCAGACTGGCTGGCATCAGTCAAACTTTTAGTGTCCCGGGATGTGTCGAAAAACGCCAATACCGGTGCTGTGGTGAGCTTAAGTTTGAGCTCCTCCCATTCCTTGTGGTGTGTGGGCAGCCACTGGAACTCCATGGGCTTCTTGACGAGGTGGCGCAGAGCTGTCGTGTGGGAGGCAAGGTTGGGAATGAACTTCAGCAGGAAGTTGACCATGCCTAGAAATCGTAACACTGCTTTCTTGTCTGCCGGCTGCGGCATGGCTGTAATGGCGCTGACATTGTCTACATCCGGACGGACCCCTGACCGGGAAATGTGGTCCCCCAGGAACTTCAGCTCGGTTTGGCCGAAAGAACACTTGGCTCGGTTGAGGCGCAGGCCGTTTTCGCGTATGCGCGCAAAGACGCGCTGGAGACGATAGATGTGCTCCTGTGGTGTGGTGGACCAGATGATGACGTCGTCCACGTAGACGCGCACCCCTTCGATGCCTTCCATCATCTGCTCCATGATCCTATGAAAGACCTCGGATGCCGAGATGATGCCAAATGGCATTCGGTTGTAGCAGAACCTGCCGAAAGGGGTGTTCAAGGTGCACAGCTTTCGGCTGGACGGATCCAGTTGGATCTGCCAAAAACTCTTCGAGGCATCCAGTTTTGTTTAGCCCGGGCCATTTCGCTCGTGATCTCTTCCCGTTTGGGTATGGGGTAGTGGTCCCTCATTATGTTGTTGTTGAGGTCTTTTGGATCAATGCAGATCCGGAGCTCTCAGGAGGGCTTCTTAACACACACCATGGAGCTGACCCATGGCGTGGGCTCTATGACCCGGGATAGGACCCCTTGGTTCTGGAGATCCTGCAGCTGCTGCTTGAGGCGTTTTTTGAGTGGTGCTGGGACCCTGCGGGGTGCGTGAATGACCATGGTGGCGTCCGGTTTGAGCCAAATTCTGTAGGTGTAGGGCAGTGTTCCCATGCCCTCGAATACCTTCTGGTTGTGGGCGAGGAGCGATTGGAGCTGTGCGCTGAACTCTGCATCCGGGAAGTCAGATGTGCCCTCTGGAGAGAGAGAGTGGACTCGTTGCACGAGGTGGAAAGCCTTGCATGCCTGTGCGCCGAGCAGGGAGTCCTTCGATGATCCAACTATCCCGAATGAGAGTGTGGCTGTGTGAGTGTTGTGTGTCACCTGGAGCTGGCAGGATCCCATAGCCGGGATAACGTTCCCATTGTAGTTGACCATCCTGCAACGGGATGGCCGGATTGGTGGTCTGACCTTCATGGCGTAGAAGGGTGACCATGCTATGAGGTTGGCGGAGGCGCCAGTGTCCAGACGGAATGTTATCGGTGATCGGTTGACCGTTAGGATGGCACACCATTCATCACCCGGATTGATCGTGTTACCCTGCACCGGCTGGTGGGTTATGGCTGGAGACATTCGGTTCCCATCAATGACCGCAACACGGAAGGCGTCCCGGTCGTCTGTGTCACTGGTCTGGATATCGTCTGGGCACGACTCATAACAAGGAGGCTGAATGGTCCGCACGTCCCTGCGAGTTTGTCGGAGTTGGGGAACATGGACAGGTTGAGCTGCTCGACAGCAGGCAGCGTAGTGGCCCACCTTCCCACAGCGGAGGCATTGTCGGGTTCTTGCGGGACATTGCCGCTTTAAATGTGCGGCTCCACAGTTGCCGCACCTCGTGACGTCATGGCGTCCGTTGCGCCACTGCGCATGCGCAGTTCGGTCTTGCGTCGAGCGTGCCTGCGCATCACGTCCCTCAGTGTTGCCGTCTTTTTTGGCGCGCACAAGCGCGGGAGGCCTTGAAAATCACGCAAAATGGCCACCCTCGTCCGGTCCGCGGGCCGTGAGGAACTCGATCGCCTGGACCCGTTCGGCCTCGTAGGACGCCTGCCTCACCAATCCGGCCGCGTAGGACCCCTGCCGCGCCGATTCGGCCGTCTGAAATTGGGTATAGCGGCGAGTCGCGTTTTCGTGCAGGACACAGGCTTCGATTGCAGAGGCTAAGGTGAGGCCTTTTATTTTTAAGAGCTGCAGGCGTAGGGTGCCCGAGGTGACCCCAAAAACGATCTGGTCCCGAATCATGGAATCGGAGGTGGTGTCGTAACCGCAGGACTGCGCGAGGACACGGAGATGTGTAAGGAATGACTGAAAGGGCTCATCCTTACCTTGCAGGTGCTGCTGGAAGAGATACCTCTCGGAGCTCTCGCTGAGCTCGATGTTGAAGTGTTGGTCGAGCTTGAGAAGGACCGTCTTGTATTTGGATTTGTCCTCACCTTCCGCGAACAGCAGGGAGTTGTAGACATTGATGGTGTGTTGACCTGCCGTGGTGAGGAGGATGGCGATCTTTCTGGTGTCCGAGGCGCTTTCCTTTTCATTGGCTTCCAGAAAGAGCTGGAAGCGCTGTTTGAACAACTTCCAATTAACGCCGAGGTTTCCAGCGACTTGCAGCGGCTGCGGTGTGTTGACGGTGTCCATGGCGCAGGATGGCAGATTCCGGAGGATTTGTAGGTAGATACCACAGTTACACCTGGTACTATGAAGTGTTGGGTACTCTGCTACACAGATGAACCAACACGGTTGCGAATGGTACAACGCAGTTTTATTTCAAACATCTATTTACACTGATAAACTGTTGTATTCAGCACATGGTGGATGTCTAAGTAGCTTGTCATGAGCTCTGTGCCCTGAGCTGTCTCCTGCTCGAGTGCCCAGGAAGTGTCGTGTTCCCTGTTTTGTACTGTGTATGCTCTTGCCTGTGATTGGCTGTCGTGTTGTGTGTGTGTTGATTGGTCCGTTGATCTGTCCATCAGTATGTATGTATGTATGTGCTATGATGTTTACCTGAATATCATGAAACCAGGATGTTGCCTGGAATGGAGAGTAGATCTTACGAGGAAAGGTTGAGGGTGCTAGGCCTTTTCTCATTAGAACGGAGAAGGATGAGGGGCAACTTGATAGAGGTTTATAAGATGATCAGGGGAATAGATAGAGTAGACAATCAGAGACTTTTTCCCCGGGTGGAACAAACCATTATAAGGGGACATAAATTTAAGGTGAATAGTGGAAGATATAGGGGGGATGTCAGAGGTAGGTTCTTTACCCAGAGAGTAGTGGGGGCATGGAATGCACTGCCTGTGGAAGTAGTTGAGTCGGAAACATTAGGGACCTTCAAGTGGCTATTGGATAGGTACATGGATTACGGTAGAATGATGGGGTGTAGATTAATTTGTTCTTGATCTCGGAATAAAGTTCGGCACAACATCGTGGGCCGAAGTGCCTGTTCTGTGCTGAATTTTTCTATGTTCTATGTTCTAAATATTGCGCCATTAAACAATGTCTCTAAATATGATGATCACAGAATAGAAAAAGGTTACCATTTTCGATTTGTTAATTTCTAAGAATTACAGAACATAAAAAAAACTCTTCGACCCATCGTCGCTCTTTGAAAGAATTGACTAATATATCCCACTCCCCTGAAAATGGCTCTACAAGGTTTCCTTTTGAAGTGTACGTACAATTCCTTATTGGAAGTAACTATTGAATCTACTTTCAACACCTTTCAAGAACATACATAACATTCAAAGAGATTCTCATCCCCCTAGCTCTTTTGCCAATTATCTTAAACTGTGTCTTCTGGATACTGACCTTCCAGTCAGTGGAAAGAATTTGGCTTACCTTTCAAATCACCTCATAATTTTGAACTCGACGATAAAATCTCCCCTTACCTGTTGTAAGATCTTTGGCTGTATTCCATGTTCCTGAGACTAAGTGTTGGCGGCGGTGTATGCAGCCACATATACACGTATCCAATGAGCTAAACGCAATAACAAAAGGTGCCTGTTTAATGCCATACCATACTGGATAGCAGTTTGGTTTGTTTGGAGCAAGGCCTTACTCACCAAAGTAGTTCTTAGACCTGAGCAGAAAATAAAACATTTGACCAAATCCCCAAACAGGGGCATTCCTCTTGCTGGCCAAAAAGGAAGCAAGAAAATGCCGTGTATCAGGCAATACAAGCATCATGGGCGGGATTCTCCTGGCCCCGATGGGCCGAGCGGCCGTCCATTTTTGGCCGGTCCCGCCGGCGTGAATTACTCATCTCACGCACGGCGGGACCTGGCAGGTGAGTATGCCGGGGGGGGGGGTCCTCAGGGCCGCGGGGGGGGATCCGACCCCAGGGGTGCCCCCACGGTGGCCTGGCCCGTGATCAGGGCCCACCGATCTGCGGGCGGGCTTGTTCTGCGGGGGCACTTCCTCCTTCCGCGCCGGGCCCCTGTAGGGTTCCACCGTATTGTCCGGGAGCCGGCACGGAGAAGAGAACCCCCGCGCATGCCCGAAAATACGCTGGCCGGTCTGCGCATGCGCGAGATCACGCTGGCCGGTCTGCGCATGCGCGAGATCACGCTGGCCGTTCCGCGCATGCGCGAGATCACGCTGGCCGTTCCGCGCATGCACAAACCTGCGCTGGCCCTTTGCCGCCGGCTGGAGTGGCGCCAACCCCTCCGCCGTCCACCTAGCCCCCTAGACAGGTGAGAATTCCTCACCTTGGGGGCCGTTGACGCTGGAGTCATTGGCGCCGGTTTCCCCGTCGGCCTAGTCCCCAGAAGGGAGAATCCCGGCCATATTACTGGAAACAGGAAAGAATGGATTATCAACATCCTGGAAGTTATCATTGACCAGAAACTGACCTCAACCAACCATATAAATACTGTGACTACAAGATCAGGTCAGAGGCTAGGAGTTCTGTGGAGAGTAACTCACCACCTGACACTCCAACGCCCGTCCAGTCGAACACCTGCAAGGCACAACATAGAACATAGAAAATAGAACATACTGGGCAGAAGGAGGCCATTCGGCCCATCGAGCCTGCACCGACCCACTTAAGCCCTCACTTCCACCCTATCCCCGTAACCCAATAACCCCTCCTAACCTTTTATTGGACACTAAGGACAATTTAGCATGGCCAGTCCACCTAACCTGCACGTCTTTGGACTGTGGGAGGAAACCGGAGCACCCGGAGGAAACCCACGCAGACACGGGGAGAACGTGCAGACTTGAACTGGGACCCTGGAGCTGTGAAGCAATTGTGCTAACCGCTACACTAATGCTGCTGCCTTTAGCATGGTTTCATTTTGTCAGCAAATCTGGGCCATATTGTTCCAGCCTGGGAATCTCAAAATAGCATCACATCTTTGACAGTGACCCAGCGGGGAATCGAACCTGGGACCCTGGCGCTGTGAAGCCACAGTGCTAGCCACTTGTGCTACCGTGCTGCCCAGAGTGTGATGAAATAATCTTCACTTACCTGGGTGAGTGCAGCTCGAACAACATTAACGAAGCTTGACACCATCCAGGACAGATCAGTCCACTTAATTGGCACCCCTGCCACCGCCTTCAATATTCACTCCACCACTGATGCACAGTGGCAGCAATGTGCACCATCTACGAGATCCTCTGCAGCAAGTCACCAAGAGCCTTTTGATAGCACCTTTCAAACACACGGCCTCTACACCTATAAGGACAAGGGCAGCAGATGCATTGAAATAGCACCTAGAAGTTCCCCTCAAGTTATGTGCCATCCTGACTTGGAACTGTGTCGTTGTTCCTTCACTGTCAATAGGTCAAAATCTTGGAACTCTGCTCCGAACAGCACTTATGAGGCTTCCTACAACACATGGACTGCAATAGTTCAAGAAAACAGCTCACAAGCTTCTTCCCAAGGGCAAATAGGGATAGGCAATAATTTTCTTTAATTCTTTCATGGGATGTTGGCGCCACATATATTGACCATTCCCTAATTATCTTTAAAAAGGTGGTGGTGAGCTACACTTCATGTCGTGTAGGTACACCCATAGTGCTGTTAGGGAGGGAGTTCCAGGATTTTGACTCCGTGATAGTAATATATTTCCAAGTCAGGTAGGTGAGTGGCTTGGAGGGGAGTGTCTGGGTGATAATGTTCCCATGGGCTTGCGGCCCTTGTCCTTCTAGGTGGAGGTTGAAGGTTTGGAAGATGCTGCCTGAGGAGCCTTGGTGAGTTCCTGCACTGCCATACAACACAGCTGCCATTGTGGGTAGGTGGTGGTGGGAGTGATTGTTTGTAGATGAGGTGCCAATCCTTGCCCTGGATGATGTCGAGCTTCTTGAGTGTTGTTGGAACTCACCCAAGTAAGTGAAGATTATCCCATCACACTCCTGACTTGTGCCTCGCAATTAGTGGTCAGGCTTTGGGGGAGTCAGGTGGTGAGTTACTCATTGCATCATTCCTTGTTTTTTTATAAATTTAGGGTACCCAATTCTCTTTTTTTTCCAATTAAGGCCAATCCACCTACTCTGCACATCTTTTGGGTTGTGGGGGCGAAACCCACGCAAACACGGGGAGAATGTGCAAACTCCACACGGACACTGACCCAGAGCCAGGATCGAACCTAGGACCTCAGCGCCATGAGACAGCAATGCTAACCATTGTGCCACCGGGCTGCCCTTCATTGCAGCATTCCTAACCTCCGACCTAATCTTGTAGCCACAGTGTTTATACGGATAGCTTAGTACAGTTTCTGGTCAATGATAATCCGTAAGATGTTGATAGTGAGGGGTTCAGTGAATGCCGAGGGGCCATGGTTAGAACCTCTCTTGTTGGAGATGGTCATTGCTTGGCACTTGTGTGGCACAGATATTACTTGTCACTTGTCAGCCTGAGTCTGGATATTGTCCAGGTCTTGCTGCATTTGTACGTGGACTGCTTCAGTATCTGAGGAATTGTAAATGGTGCTGAACATTGTGCAGTCATCTGCAAACATCCCTACTTCTGACCTTGTGACGGAAGGAAGGTCATTGATGAAACAATTGAATATTGTTGGGTCTAGGACCTATTCTGAGGAACACCTGCACTGATGTGCTGGAACTGGAACCATCTTCCTTTGTGCCAGGCATGACTCCAAGCAGCGGACAGTTCCCCCCTGTTTCCCATTGACTCCAGTTTAGCTAGTGCTCCTTGATGTCCAAAGAAGTGCAGGCTAGGTGGATTAGCCTTGCTAAATTGCCCCTTAGTGTCCCAAAGGTTAGGTGGTGTTGATGGGTTACGGGGATGGGGTGGAGGCATGGGCTTGGGCAGGGTGTTCTTTCCAAGGGCTGGTGTAGACATGATGGGCCGAAGGGACTCCTTCTGCACTGTAAGTTCTGTGATTCTATAATGCCATACTCAGTCAAATGCTGACTTGATGTGTTGGACAGTCACTCTCACCTCATCTTTGAAGTTCAGCTCTTTTGTCCAAACTTGAAACATGATCGAAACAGCAATGCCTGTGTCCCATGAATGAGTACATTAAAAATAATTGGGGATCTAAAAGAGCAATAGGAAGTGATTTTGGCTTTGAGCAAAGGGTGAAATAGTCAATATCGATTCTGCCGCCCATTATACATCTCTCTTTATTTTAATTTCACTCCAAGAAAATGAAAAGTGGGAAATTGAGAATTTACTCCATTTGCTGAGTTGTTAGGAGTTGGAACGTACTGTCTGAAAACAGGTCAGAGTCAGATTCAATAAAGTCTTACAAAGGAAATTGAATATTTGAAAGCAGGGCTGCATTGGGTGGGGAAGGAAACCTGTAGAGCTATTGGAAAATGACAAAGGAGTGGGACTATCCTCTTTCAAAGAGCCAGCCCAGACATAGGCTTGCCCTTGTGCTGTGTCAGTCACAGCTTGCAACTATAATGGCAGCCGTATCAATTTATCGTATTATACCTTTACCCAAAATCAAAATTAGCCCCAGGGACAACATTGCATTTGAAAACATAATCAACGTTATTTGAGAAGTTAAGCATAGGAAAAATGTAAACTTCTCAATGATTTATAATATTATTCTCTCTTCCAACCTCTTCCATTGGGCAGGAGATATAAAAGTCTGAGAACACGCCCTAACAGGTTCAAAAACAGCTTATGTGGGGCAGCACGGTAGCGTAGTGGTTAGCACAATTGCTTCACAGCTCCAGGGTCCCAGGTTCGATTCCCGGCTTGGGTCACTGTCTGTGCGGAGTCTGCACGTTCTCCCCGCGTGTGCGTGGGTTTCCTCCCACAGTCCAAAGATGTGCAGGTTAGGTGGATTGGCCATGCTAAATTGCCCTTAGTGTCCAAAATTGCCCTTAGTGTTGGGTGGGGTTACTGGGTTATGGGGATAGGGTGGAGGTGTGGGCTTAGGTAGGGTGCTCTTTCCAGGAGCCGGTGCAGACTCGATGGGCCGAATGGCCTCCTTCTGCACTGTAAATTCTATGATTCTATGATTCTAGGATTCTTCCCCACTGTTTCCAGACTCCTGAATGACCCTCTTAAGGACTGATCTCTCCACGCATTTTCTCTACTGTTAGAATACTATATTCCTTATGCTTCACCCGACGTCTATGTATTTACATCGTATATTCATCGTATGTCCGTTGTTTTTTCATGTATGGAACGATCTGCCTGGACTGTGCGCTGAACAATACTGTTCACTGTACCTTGGTACACGTGACAATAAATCTAAATCAAATCAAATCAAAAGGATAGCCAATAATTTTAGTCATATCAGGCTATGGAATGTATCGATAACAGTTGACAGACCCTCTTCAAATGAATTAGCCATCTAAATGATAATATTTCGCAGTACTCACATTATGACAATATTGCATTTAAGCAGTATTTTAATATTGCTTTTAAGGGAATAGATTTACTTTGAAATGTACTTATGCATGCACATACATTCCCTGTAAGATGCCCTATGCTGCTCTTGCTCATGTATTTGCTTTGTTTGTCCCCTTGTTCCGCACTGTAACCAATCGCTGTTTGTTGATGTACCATTTGTCAATGTTCTCTGTTGATTATTCTTTTGTCTACTATGTACGTACTGTGTACATTCCCTCGGCCGCAGAAAAATACTTTTCACTGTACATCGGTACATGTGACAATAAATCAAATCAAATCAAACATGAAATAGTGTGGCCAAAAGAGCTGGAAAGGAAGGTTAGGCTGGATGGCTGCCTGTCAGCCAGTGCAGCCAAGGTGGACCAAATGGCCTCATTCCGCGCAGTAAATTTGACAATTCAGTGAGGTATTGACGCACTGATATTAGACAAACGGGTCTCCCTCTAATGCTGCTTTTGTGTGATTGATTGAGATGGAATACATTTGCCCAACAGAGCATTGAAATGACAACAGCATAAATGCTTGCTGGCAGATCAATGTAAATATTTGATCGGCACTGTAAATGGCAAATGTAACCATTGACCTGTGTGTGCTACACTCATTGGCACTTTGAACCCCTTCAGTGAATTCTGTTCCAGTTTCAAACACAATTAGCATAAATCAGGAGACAATCAGATGGTGACTTACATTGTAAACCTTCACGCTGCTGTCAGTACTCCTCCACACACACACGTTCCCCTCCTCACATGTGGTGGCCGTACTCCATTTCCACCCTAAACCAGGTCCATCTACTTTATTTTCATTGGTTTATTCTGGACCATTTCCTGTGTTCATTCATTGAAGGTCTAAAGTAGACCAACACTTCCACTCTCACCCCATAGCCGGCAATTCCTTTATCCAATTCTCTTTTGGAAATTGCGATTGACTCTGCATCTACCACCGTTTCCGGCATTGCAATCCATAGATCATAACAACTCATATAAAAAAAAACTCATCTGCTCCCCACCCCTGAATGCAAAAAAAATAATTCACTTATGATAATGGGACTTCAATTAACTTACACTCCAATGTGATGAATGTAGGAATATCTGATATATTGTATTATATGTATTTGGTGCAGTAAGGGTTAAAAGCCTGGGTTAGTGTGTGTATGACTGCTGTAGTCATGTTATTGAAAATCCTGGTTTGAAAGTAGCTGGACCTTTCGGAGACAGAGGTGCAATTAAAGCATCGTAAAAGTTTGGGCTAATGGACTTTTGTTTATATTAAGAGGGCTCCTTGGGGTATAGATAATTAGAGACATTGGGAGGGATTCTCTGTCCTGCCACATCAGTTTTCCCACGCGGCGCGCCCCGCCGGCAGGGGGATTCTCAATCCCGCCAGCCGGCCAATGGGGTTTCCCATTGTGAGCAGCCCCACACCATCGGGAAATCCCCGGGTGTGGTTGCACTGCTGCACAATGGAGAATTCCGACAGCGAAGCCCATTGTGTTCGGCTCAGTGAGATGGGCTGGATACTCCGCTGTCGGAATTCTCCGTTGCTCCAGCAGCCCGAGAATTTCACGACAGCGTCGAGCTGCCCATCAATGGGAAACCCCATTGGCCGGTTGGCGAGGTGGAGAATCCCGGGGGCTGGCGGGACAGAGAATCTCGGGGGCTGGCGGGACAGAGAATCCCGGGGACTGGTGGGACGGAGAATCCCGGGGGCTGGTGAGACGGAGAATCCCGTGGGCTGGTGGGACGGAGAATCCCAGGGGCTGGCAGGACGGAGAATCCCGGGGGCTGGCGGGACGGAGAATCCTGCCCGATATATTTAATAGGAAGAGCCAGGGGCTGCAGCAGTTTCTGGAGCTTGAGTTTAATTTTAGATTGGGATGAGAACAGACAGGAAGCTGTACTCTCAGTACAGTTTGGGTTTTAGATCTGTCTGTGGACTGACGAGCAGTTTCTCTCAAACAGTTCACTTAAAGATTTGAGGAAAGACCAGAAGCAGCTGATCTCAAGAAAGTGCGTTAAAGATTTGCCTGTGAACGGGGTAGGAGCAATTTCAATTGGCAGTTTAAACAGTTGAGACAGGCAAGAAGCCGCAGCTGGTTCCTGAAGGGTCTTTCTTTCTCAAAGTGCTTTATCCAAGACATCTCTTTACAGCAAGTATTCCTGAGTCTGTTAACTGTATTTAAACATGGTTTTTGACCTAAGACGGGTGTTGTTTGAATGGAGATAAAGTTAAGGGTTATTGTATAAGCATTGTTTAACTGGTAATTGGAAGCTATTGTATTTATAATGTTAAAGTTATTAATACTGTCTTAGTAACAAAGTTTGTTTTAATATATCATCTCTACTTGTGCGTGAAATCACTCTGAAGCAAAGTATCCTTTCCTCACAGTCTTACAAATTAAATTAAATTTCTGCCCGGGTTTCTGCCCGGTATCCTAGCAACTGTTGGGGCCTGGTCCGGGATGGTAATACCAACATTGAAAACTATTTCTAAGAAAGATTACATCATTCACATTTAACCAATAATTAGAGAACATTGATTGTTCGAATGTTGTGCATTCTCAATCTTCTTTATGCGGAAGAACAACAAATTAACAAGCATTAATAGAATTGTAGAATACAGTGCAGTAGGAGGGTATTCAGCCCATCAAATATTTCAAACCGGTAGTTCACTCGCCGGCTCCATCCTGGATCCCTGTGGTTTCTTCCCTTTAAAGTATTTATCCAATCCTCATTTGAAGGATTTGTTCCCACCTCCCTATCAGAAAACATTCCAAATCTTCACTGCGTGTCGCATAAAAACGTTTTTCCTCTTGTCACTTATGGCTCTTTCGCTAATCGCCTCAATCCCGGACGGTCCCACACAATTTTATTTTGACCAATTTCAATCAAAATGAAAAGCCTTTCCTTTTGTGTCGAGCGGGTGGGATTTGGGATGCTCTGTCTGAGAGGAGGCATCTTCAATGGTGACTTCCACAAGGGAGTTGGATAATTATCTGAAGATAAATTAAAAACCAGGGCTATGGGGTAAAAGGCAATGGAGTAAGAGATGCTGATAGCACGGACACGACAGGTCGAATAGCCTCCTCCTGTGTTGACCATTCTACGATCTTATGAAATTATGGAATTAATATGCCATGGTTAATAATCTGCACAAGGGGGCACTGTGCCACACATTACAGGAATATTCGAACATGGTAACTTGTCTGAAGTCAGATACTTAATTGGCATTCAGAGAGAAGGTGGGTGAACTGGAATGTGAAGGAATGCACTAAATGGAAAGTTGACCTGTTTCATAACCACCTGGCTCTTTCCACACTTCAGACTGGAAAGATAAGAAAAGCAATGGTAAGTTAAATTAAATCCAATTAATTTAATATTTCCGTTAAAGGATGAAAATGTAAAAAATATACCTTTAAAAAAAATAAATTTAGAGTGCCCAATTGTTTTCCAATTAAGGGTCAATTTAGCGTGGCCAATCCACCTAACCTGCACATCTTTGGGTTGTGGGGGTGCGACCCATGCAGACATGAGGAGAATGTACAAACTCCACATGGACAGTGACCCGGAGCCGGGATCGAACCTGAGCCTCAGTGCCGTGAGGCAGCAGTGCTAACCACTGCGCCACCGTGCCGCCCAAAGGGTTTGATTCAAAGTTGCTGGGGTGGCCATCTTACTGAGCAAAAGCATGGGGTTTGTAGGGGCGAAGGAAGTGCGAGACCCGGGTGGGAGGTATGTGATAGTGAGAGCGGTGTTGGAGACGACGCAGGTGGCGCGAGTGAATGTGTTTGCACCGAATTGGGTTGACGTGGGGTTTGTGAAGCGGGGGTGAATTCAACTACGTGCTGGGACCAAGGGTGGACATGTCGAGCCCTAAATCAATGGGAAGGTTGAGAATGCTGAAGGAGTTGTGCGGGTTTATGGAACACAAGGGAATGGTGGACCTATGGAGATTTAGGAGCCCGGGGGGTGGAGGGATTACTCTTTCTTCTCGCATGAAGAGAGGAGGCAGGCGCTGGAGGAGCAGTTGGGGCTGAGAGAGGTGATGGATAGTATAAAGGGGATGAAGTGGGGGAAGGCCCACCCCACAGCGCTGGAAGGCTACCCAGCGGAATTCTATCAGGAGTTACCGATGGAATTGGCACCGCATTTGCTGGGGATGTTTATGGAGGCACTGGAGAAGGGGGAGCTACCAGAGACATTGACACAAGCATTGATTATGCTAATCCTGAAGAAGGGGAAGGACCTGTTGGAGTGTGGGTCGTATAGCCCATTTCACTGCTAAACACGGATGTGAAAGTGTTGGCCAAATTAGTGGCGGGAGGAGGAGGGATGTTTTCAGGGGTGGTCGCTGAGGGCCAAACGGGCTTCCTAAAGGGCAGGCAGCTCTCCAGTAACATCAGGATGCGGTTAAATGTGGTTATGACCCCCACCGTAGGGACAGGTGTCGGAGGTAGTGGTCTCTATTGACGCGGAGAAGGCTTTCGATGGAGTGGCGGTGCATGTTTGAGATCCTGGGAAGATTGGGGTTTGGCCATGGCGTGGGTGTGTCTGTTGTATATGGCCCCGGTGGCGACTGCATGGACAAATGAGATGAGTTCACGGAGTTTTGGGTAGCACAGGCGAACGAGGTAGGGGTGTCCGCTGTCACCGCTGTTGTTCGCGCTGGTGATAAAGCCCTTGGCGATGGCTCTTAGGGGGTCAGTAGAGTGGCAGGGGATCGTGAGGGTGTGTAAGCAACACCAGGGGTCGTTGTATGCAGGTGGCCTGCTGCTGTTCGTGTTGGAGTATGGGGAGAATTATGGGCATACGGAAGAGGTTCAAGGCCTTCTCAGGCTATAAGTTGAATGTTGGAAAGAGTGAGGTGCTCCTGGTGAATGTGGTGGGCTGGGGAGCCAATCTGTTGGTGTTGCCATTTAGGGTAGCCAGGGACAGGTTCAGGTAACCAGGGGTCCAGGTAATGGGGGAGTGGGCGATGATGCACAAATGGAATGTGACAATGTTGGTGGAGAAGGTTAGGGGGGATTTTAGAAGGTGGTATATGCTGCACCTAACACTGGCGGAAAGGATCCAGGTGGTTAAGATGAATGTGCTGCTGAGGGTCCTCCTGATCTTTATCCCTACTGCCTTTTTCCAGAAATTGGATACAGCGATCTCGGAGTTTATATGGGCGGGGAAGGTACCAAGGGTGAAGAGAGCCCTGTTACAGAGGCAGAGGCAGAGGCAGAAGGGGGGCTGGCAGAAGGTGAGACAGTGGTGGGAGAGGGGTTAGAGTGGGTTAGGATGGAGGAGGAGCCGTGCAGAGGGTCCAGCCTGAGGATCATGGTGATGGCATATTTTCCGTTGGCATCAGGGAGGTACACGATGAGCCCGGTGGTGCAGTCCACAATTAGAGTGCAGAAGAAGTTGAGGAGACTTTAGGATTGTGATGATGTTAGTGCTGGTCCCGTTGTATGGGAAGCATAGGTTTAGGTCGGGGGAGACAGATGGAAGGTATAACAAGTGGAGGGAGGTGCGACCGGTGAGGACGAGGGATTTGTACCTGGAGACGAAGTTTCAGGTCTGAAAGAGATGTGGGAGAGGGTGGAGCTGCCGAAGGGAGGCGAGTTCAGGTATATGCAAGTGAGAGACTTTGTGTGGAAGGAATGGAGAGGGATTCCCAGGCTGTCGGAGTACCCTGATGGTGCGCATGCGGCTCCCGAATGTGAAAGGAGAGGGGAGAGGGCAGGATTGGTGTTATATATGGTTGGCTGGGAGAGCAGGGGGGGATGCAGGTGGTGAGGATCAAGAATAAATGGGAGGAGTAACCTGGGGAGGGGACGGGGGGACGGGACGTAGGATGGGGAGTGCGGAATGAGACATTGCATCGGGTAAATTCGACCTCCTCGTGTGCGAGGATGAGCTTGATTCAATTCAAGGTGGTGCACAGGGTGCATATGACTCGGGCGAGGATGAGTGGGTCCTTCCAGGAGGTGGCAGACGAGTGTGAGACGTGTGGGCGAGGGCCAACGAATCACGCGCACTTGTTCTGGGGCTGTTAAAAATTGGAGAGGTACTGGGAGGTGGTATCCGGGGCACTTGTGGGGGCAGAGGTCAGGCTAGACCCAATGATGCCGATCTTTGGGGTATCAGAAATGCCGGAGCTGATGGAGGGGAAGAGGACTGACGTCGAGGCCCTCGCCTCTCTAATTGCCCGGCGAAAGATATTGCTGGATTGGCATTCAGCGATGCCGCCGAGGGTGGCAGCCTGGCCTGGGGGCATGTATGACTTCCTTCAGCTGGAAAAGGTCAAGTTCGAGTGGAGGGGATCAGTGGAGGGCTTTGAGACACAGTGGGTGCTTTTCATGAGGAATTGTTTGTCACGGGGAGTGGGTGGTGTGAAAAGGGGGAACAATTGCACAAACTGTAAACTGTGGGGGTGTTGACAATGTTATTCATTTGTGTGAAAGAATTATTTGTTTTAAACTTTGGTTTCTCATGAGGTTGTTAATTCCATTGAAGGAACTATAATGGATAGAATGTGGTGATCACTCGCTAAAGGGTATGATTGTCCACCTAAGATACTCCGTGTCACGGGTTCTGTGGGTCCCTGCATGGTTGATGAGCCCAATCCTAGAGCCTCATCACTCACTTGGCAGGGGTTTCCAAAAGGTCATGATGTGGAGATGCCACAATGACATCAATAAGTTCCATCCCACCATCAGACTTACCATGGACTACTCTCCAAAATCAGTTGCATTCTTGGACACACTCGTCTCCATCAAGGACGGTCACCTCAGAACTTTGCTTTACCGCAAGCCCACGGATAACCTCATGATGCTCCACTTCTTCAGCTTTCACCCTAAACACATTGAAGAAGCCATCCCCTATGGACAAGCCCTCCGTATACACAGGATCTGCTCAAACGAAGAGGAGCGTAACGGGCATCTACAGACGCTGAAAGATGTTCTTGTATGAACGGGATATGGCGCTCGACTCATCGATCGACAGTTCTAACACATCACAACAAAAAAACGCACCAACCTCCTCAGAAGCCAAACACCGGACACAACCGACAGAGTACCCTTCATCGTCCAGTATTTCTCCGGAGCGGAGAAACTAGGACATCTTCTTCACAGCCTTCAACACGTCATCGATGACGATGAACATCTTGCCAAGGTCATCCCCATCCCCCCACTACTTGCCTTCAAACAACCGCGCAACCTTAAACAAACCATTGTTTGCAGCAAACTACCCAGCCTTCAGAACAGTGACCACGACACTACACAACCCTGTCATGGCAATCTCTGCAAGACGTGCCAGATCTTCGGCAAGGGTACCACCATTACACGTGAGAACACCACCCACCAGGTACGTGGTACATACTCGTGTGACTCGGGCAACGTGATCTACCTCATACGCTGCAGGAAAGGACGTCCCGAAGCTTGGTACATTGGCGAGACCATGCAGCCGCTGCGATGCATGCAACGGATGAATGGACATCGCGCGACAATCGCCAGGCAGGAATGTTCCCTTCAGCAGGCACGGGCATTCAGCCTCTGATCTCCGGGTAAGCGTTCTCCAAGGCGGCCTTCAGGACGCGGGACAACGCAGAATCGCTGAACAGAAACTTATAGCCAAGTTCCGCACACATGATGCGGCCTCAACTGGGAGCTTGGATTCATGTCGCATTACATTCATCCCCCACCATCTGGCCTGGGCTTGCGAAATCCTACCAACTGTCCTGGCTTGAGACAATTCACACCTCTTTAACCTGGGATTACCCCTCTCTCTGGATCTGTAAAGACTTAATTACCTGCAAATGCTCGCATTCAAAGCGTTGTCTTGCATCTTTGACTTTGTCTATATATATGTTTCTGGAACCTACCTCCTCATTCACCTGAGGAAGGAGCAGCGCTCCGAAAGCTAGTGATTCGAAACAAACCTGTTGGACTTTAACCTGGTGTTGGAAGACTTCTTACTGTTTTCAAAAGGTGGCAATAGTCCTTGGACACTTAGTCGTGGGTATTACTTTCTCTGGATCCTTTTCCAGGCAGGTTAGATGTGCAGGTTAGGTGGATTGGACATGATAAATTGCCCTTAGTGTCCAAAAAGGTTAGGTGGGGTTACTGGGTTACGGGGTTAGGGTGGAGGTGTGGGTCGGTGTAGACTCGATGGGCCAAGTGGCCTCCTTCTGCATTGCAAATTCTATGATTCTATGATTCTATGAATCAGGGGGTTCCTCCAAGTAAATCTCTTCCAAGCAAATGTCTCCCAGGTGTTGCTGTCTATGTTCCATTTCTTGAGGTAAGCCTACATGATGTCTTTGAAGAGCTTCATTTGTACTCCTCTTATTCGGGGTTCTTCCTTGAACTGGGCCAAGAAGATTTGCTTTGGCAATCGGGACTCTGACAGCAAGGAGGGCCACCACTAGCCTCCATGTGGGCACTGGCCCCTCGAATGATTAAACCTCCATGGTTCTACCCCATCTGCTCCATAAAGGTGCTTTGCTCTCCTGTCACCCCTGCTATGGCCCCCGTCCTAGTGTTGGATCTGTCCATCTTTGGGTCCTGCACACAGTTAAAGTCCCTCCGCCACGATGAATCAGTGGGAGTCTAAGTCAGAGATTTCCACCATAGTTTCTTGACGAGCTCTGTGTCATCCCAATTTGGGGCGTATATATTTACCAGAACCATCGGAGCCCCTTCCAGGGTCCCGCCTGTCATAATATACACATCAGTATATGATGGTGCAGAGACACACACTGACTGACACACTGCAAGACCAATCAACACACACAACACAGCAGCCAATCACTAGTTAGGGCACAGTCACTATAAAGGCAGCGGGCACTAGTTTTCCCGCTCATTCGGGATGCAGCCTCTGAGACAGACAGAGCCCGCAGTCAGTAGCACAAACATCCACCATGTGCTAGCAGTATAGGCTGGTCAGGTTCGGCATAGGTCTTCAGTCAATCTAACATAGTGTCGGCCCACAGTGCAAGTATGTTTAACAGCTCTTAGTTAAATAAAATAGAGTTGTACTTTTACAAGTGTTGGTAGCCTGTCTATGTTACTGCTAAGGTAAACGCAGTCTCCACAGATCCAGAGTACCCAACACATCATCGCCGCCCATTCCAAATCGCCCCCCTGGGTCCGTCACCCTGTTCATCGCTGTGAACATGACTATTTTGTGAACTAGCATGTCCACCTTTCTCACCCTTGTGTCAAAGCACACCTGAAACATTTGTCCCACCCAGCTTTTCCTTACACTCGGTTAGTCCCTCTCTCTCTCAGGTGCGTCTCTTGTAGGAAGGCCACTTCCACCCTTAGGCGTTTGAGATGGGAGAACACTCTGGATCTTTTCATTGGCCCATTGAGGCCCCTCACGTTCCAGGTGACTATCCTGGTGGGGGGCTTTGTTCACCCCTCCCATTCTGGTGGGTCAGCCATACTCACCCTGTGGGCATGGCCCTGCTTGTCCGGGCCTGCCCTTGTTCTTGGGTCATTTAAGATGGCTGCCATCTCCTTCCTCTTTCCTGCCGTCTCCACATATGACCTGCTGGAACCAGAGTTTTACCCCCCCCCCCCCATCCCCTGATTCTCTTCTCTCCCCCCTGCCCCCCCCATCAGCCCCCTCTACCCATGTGACCCCCTTTCCTTTTCCCCATTCCTCCTTTGTATCCTTCCCCTTCCCTACTCCCTTGTTCCCTCACCTATCACCCCGAGTCCGCCCTGGGTTGTTGCTTCCCTCCCCCACCCGCACCGACTGGCACGCCCTCCTTCCCTCTTGGGAGGTGCACCGATGCCTCCCCTTCTTTTTACTTTTGTACCCCAGCTTGTTCGCTAGTGTAGCGGTTCCCCGAACGAACAAGTTCTCATTTTTACATCATGCCCCCAAAACGTGTTACCCCTGTCGCCTCTGGATTGTTAATGTCCACATTTTGTCTATTTTCTTTTGCTTATGCTTTTCGAGTTCGCTCTTCTGAACAAACTTGTTGACCTCCCCCGGAGAGTCAAAGAAATATTCCTCACCCTGGTAGGTGACCCATAGTGTGGCGGGGTACAGCATGCCAAACCGTACCTTGCTCTTGAATAGTGCTGATTTGGCGCTATTAAATTTTGGCCAGCATTTGACCAGGTCTCCTTCAATATCTTGGCACAACCGGATGGTGTGTCCTTCCCACTCACATGTCCTCATGTTTGCTCACTAGCATCACCTGGTTCCCCAGGCTTGGGCCATTGATGGAGTGAGCTTTGGGCCCGGTCCACCTCTGGGGGGCTTTGCAAAGCCTTCCTCCCCGACCAACTTTCTGAGCATCGCCACTACATACTCTGTAGGGTTCCTCCCGTCCGTGCCCTCCGGCAGCCCAACAATCTGCAGGTTCGGCCGGTGGGACTGGTTTTCTTGGTTGCCAACGTTTTCTTTTGGAACCTTCTGGGTCTTGACCAGCCTCGTTCCCTCAGCTTTGCGCGCAGTGATCCGATCTCCCTGGTCTCCCGCACCGTTGGCTCTTGGGCCTCCTGTCTCCACTCCATTTTGCCCATCACGGTGTCTACTGCTGACCCCACTGCCGCCAAGAGGTGCTCCTTCATCACTACCCTGTGCTTCTGCTGCTCAGTTGTAATAAACCCCATCACCTTTTGCATCATTGCCCTGGTCAGCGCTCGCGATGCCATGGAGTCGGGCATGGCCGGTTCCAAGCCACCACGTGGGCTACCCTGCTCCAGGGCTGGGGGGGGGGGGGGGGCACTGGAATTAGAACAAAACCTCAAGGGAAACTTAGCTAACTGAACTAAAGTATAAATTTCCAGGGCTGATGATGTACCCCAGCCGCATGACCCCCACCAGGCGCGGGAAGGCCTGAAGCGTGCTGTCGGACGCACCGTGCTCCCTCTCCAAGGCCACCCGGCCGTTAACACAACCGCAGTAAGTGGGCAGACTGTCGAGTCAGGCGACTTCTTCAGCCGCCCTCTGCTGCTAATTTGATTATATGTTCAGTATCTCAGTGTGGTTCATGCGACCTTCCGGTGAATACATTGCCTGCCAGGTGTGGTGTTCTTTGTGTTGCTAAATTCAGGCTGGTTGGCGTAGTGTTCACAAAGACCACAAAATAGCTTTAACTTGAACAAAGCTATACATTTATTAACACTACTATTTGGATTCGACACGTACTCCTAAATAATACACAATTGATAATGAACATATAATCTACACTCACCTATAACTAATCTCAACACTATTATAAACTGTAATCTGCTCTCACTCACACTGGGCTGGATTCTCAGCTGGTGGGATGCTCCGTTTTGCCAGCAGCCCGGGGGTTTCCCGATGGCGTGGGGCTGCCCCACAATGGGAAACCCCATTGAGCAGCCAGTGAAATGGAGCATCCCGCCGGTGTGCTGAACCAGAAATCTGGCGCGGCGGGATGGAGAATCCAGCCCACTATCTTTCCTTCAGTTCTGCACTCTAGCTATCTCATTCACTTCTCTCCCCACAAGGCTCAGCATCAATGTCTTATATACTTCTAACTTTAGCTCCCTCTAGTGGCTGATCTAGACAGTTCATTAACCCTTGCAGTTCTTACATTTATGATAATACCACACCAGGTTTCCTACATTACAACAATGACTAGGCCTCCAGAGTACTTAATTAGCTGTAAAGCATTTGATATGCCCTGATGAAGCAAAAAGGTGATGTATAAATCCAAGAACATTCTTCACATTAAACGCCACTCGGAGATTCAAACTGTTCTTTTATCATTCGCTGAATCCTTGCGCATTAAAGTTACAGAAATTTCTCTTCTCCTGTTTCTGTGAGCAGCAACTGGTAGGCAGTACAAGTGATGCAGAAGGCGATGGTAAGTGAGATGGACGGATTAGTCATTGATTTTCTAATGGATGAAATGGAATGAGCTGTGTGACAGCGATTCCACCGTCAGCACATATACTGCCTGACAGATCACAGGGGAAAATGTGAGATTACACAATGACTTCACCCACATGAGATGAATGCATTCAGTATGGAAAAGTTCACTGTCCTTGGAACACTTTACTGCACCGAGTGAAACAAGAGAGCTCAGGACCCTCATTAAACATAACTTGAAATTGAACGTTCCACCAAATTCCCACCAAATCACTAAAAACAACCCGTTCTGTGAGAGGTAAAGTAAATAGCCAAGTATCTGTTTTTCACACACCAAAACGGTTGTTAAGATTTTCATAATTGTCATTAAAAGCGTACAGGCCACCACAGTTGCTGCATGTCGGTACGAACGCCTCTTGCATTAATTATGAATAAAGTACTCCAATTGTGATCTCATTCCTCAGGGCTCATGAATAATAAAAAAAAATCTTACATTTCAGTGTGAAATAAAGATATCTGGTCACTCTTGTTTCCGTACCCTTCAAATTCTACCCAGTCAACACTGGGAAATTTAGAAAATGGCAGCAACATCTCATGAGGAGCCAGCTGCGTTGCCTGCTGATGATAATGGGCGGGATTCTCCGCTGCCCCGGCCGCGTGTTTCTCAGAGGCGCGGCGCCCGCTGGTGGCGGGGTTCTGTCTTCCCGCCGCTTGTCAATGGGATTTCCCATTGAAGCCACCCCGCGTTGCCAGGAAACCCGCGGGCAGGGGGTGCGCAGCTGGCGGGAGAGGTGAACCCTGACGACGGGGAATTCTTCACCTTCTCGCTTTTTGTTGGGAGTTTGATTTCCGTTCTTCCTATTCATTTGTTGGAGTCTTCCTCCCACCTTGAGCAGGGTGGTGATTGAAAATGGTGACAGAGGAGTCCAAATTAAAATTAACAAAATTACTTTGAATTATTTTCTCTCTCTATGATTTTTTATTTCCCTGTGCCTCTTCATTTTGCATATGTATTATTGCACTGGAGTTTGTGTGACTTTGAGTCTGTAACTCTTCCTGCAAAGACCAAGAAAAATTTAATATTCCCGAACCTTCGCAATTTGAAATGACGGAGGATATTTGACAGGAAGAAACTTGGATAGGCAGGCTAAATGGATCAATGTTTGGTATGTATTGCTAGGCAATATCTGCTGACCACAAAGGTTCAAGATCAAGCTATAAAACATGTCTGATTACAGAGGTAAATTTAATTTCTGGTTGGTAAACCAGCGGGATACATGGGGCTGGATTCTCCGCACCCTGACGGCGAAATCGCGGGGGCCGGGGCAGAAAATCCAGTTCCACGCATGGAGTCGGGACCGGCGCCAGTTCCTCGATTCTCCAGCCCCGGAAAGAGGCGTACTCAGGGAGTACGCCGCGCCACGTAACCTCCACCTGCGGCCATTGTCAAAGGACTGCCCCGCTATTCTCCGCCCCCGACCGGCCGAAGTCCTGACGGCATGGGTCTAATATGGTCCCAGCCGTTCGGGAAATTCGCGAGACGGCTACGGACTCAGTGGCACCATGGTCGGGTGTGGGCCGATCGAAGGGCAGGGGGGGCCTCATACGGAACCGGGGTATTTTTTAACGGATGTCCGGGTAGGGTGCGCAGCCGATCTGGGGCACTGTTTCGCCGTCCAGCTCTGCGGTCTGAGTCCGCCATGGAGCACGGCGCGGCCACTGGAGGCTGCCGCTGTGCAAATGCGTGGCCTCTGACCCGGGAGTGCGGGGGGCCGTATCGGCAGCTGGAGTTGCGAGCTTCACGATGGCTCCCTGCTAGCCCCCTGCAGGGCTGTGAATCTGTGGACTCTTGACGCCAGTTTTTCTGGCGTAAAAGGCCACAGTTTTCACAACGGCGTGGGGACATAGTCCCTGAAACGGAGAATCCAGCCCATGGTATACTGACTAGGAACCACAGAAGGAGAGCTTGGTCTGTTTTAATGGCTGTACAAAGTGGCCATTCCAAGGCAGTTTACCGATTTTGGTCATACGAATATTGGGTGGCTCATACACCACCAGTAGGCAGGTCATGGGGGAAGCAGGCGGAGCCTGGCCGTAGCAGTTTAAGATTTGTTTGCAGGGCCAAAGCCACTAGAGCCACTAGAGGCACTGGAACCGGAGAGCTGGCAGCCATGGAAATAGACTACAAGTGAAATGTGCTGGAGTTGTATGGAGCAGTCAATTGTATCAAATGTCATGGGAAGATTGAGAAAACATAGAAAGTCCAAGGGTACTGGAGAAAAGGTGGAGCGCTGAAAATTGATTCTCATTAATCTCTCTATCAAGCGCTCATTTTCTTTATCTCGCCTCAGTGATTATTTGTGGTATTCATTTTGCTGGAACAGAGACATGGGGGGGGGGCTGGATTCTCCAATTCTGGGACTATGCCCCCATCCCAGCGTGGGAACGGCACTGACGCAAAATGGCCACCAATTCCCCGTTTTGCTTGGGGTAGCAGGACGGCAGCGTAGAGCACCTGACTGTAGCTGCCGATACGCCCTGGAGAATTGCCGGGTCCATGGCCGCACATGTACACGGCAGAGGCCTGCAGCGGCCATGCCGTGTTTCATGGCGGAGGACGCTCGCGGACCCGGCCCGCGAAATAGTTGCGTGACGGCACCAGTTCAGAGGCTTTGAGTGCTCACAGGAGACACGCGTGTGAGTACACTATCTAATATGTGTTTGAGTGCTCTATCCAATATGACCTGACTGACTGCACACCACACTTGGAACATCAAGGGCGGCACGGTAGCACAGTGGTTAGCATTGTCGCTTCACAGCTCCAGGGTCCCAGGTTCGATTCCCGACTTGGGTCACTGTCTGTGCGGAGTCTGCACGTTCTCCCCGTGTCTACGTGGGTTTCCTCCGGGAGCACCGGTTTCCTCCCACAGTCCAAAGATGTGCAGGTTAGGTGGATTGGCTATGCTAAATTGCCCTTAGTGTCCAAAGGGGTTGGGTTGGGTGGGGTTGCTGGGTTACGGGTATGGGGCGGAGCTCTGGGCTTAAAATGGGGGTGCTCTTTCCAAGGGCCGGTGCAGGCTCGATGGGCTGAATGGCCTCCTTCTGCACTGTAAATTCTATGTAATCTATGTAATCATCTCCAGCCTCACTGCGGATCCAAATTATGCACCTTTTATAGTTGTAATTCTGCAAAATATGCTTGGGCAGAAATTTGAGCCATCATTTCATAGTATCATAGAATTAGAATTTGCAGTGCAGAAGGAGGCTATTTGGCCCATCAAGTCTACACCAGCCCTTGGAAAGAACACCCTACCTAAGCCCACACCTCCACCCTATCCCCGTAACCCAGTAACTCAACCTAACCTTTTTTTGTTTGGACACTAAGGGCAATTTAGCATGACCAATCCACCTAACCTGCACATCTTTGGACTGTGGGAGGAAACCGGAGCACCCACAGTCTGGCAGGCGAGTTCATGGATATTAAATTGTTATACCGTCAATTCACTGTGAGACCATGAGAACGAGCGAATATTAGGCTTTAATATCCATGAACTCGCCTGCCAGAGTCGGCTGTACAAATGAGTGCCACCCACAGGTGGCCGGACTATATATGGCCCCGGTGAGGGCGGAGCCAGAGGCGGAGCCCACCGGGGTTCCAGGACAGTACCTGGAAGTAGCCCGTATAATCACATCCAGGTCATGGGTCACATCATTATACAGACAGTACAGATAGCTCATGCATTAGGTGAAATACATTCACCACACAGAGGAAACCCACGTAGGCACGGCGAGAATGTGCAGACTCCACACAGACAGTGACCCAAGCCGGTAATCGAACCTGGGACCCTGGAACTGTGAAGCAACTGTGCTAACCACTGTGCCGCCAATTTCATTTCAAGAAGCGGACACAATGTTGTGCACAAAAAGTTTGCCAACTGCAACCAAAGCAGAAAGTCCAGCCTGTTAAACTTATCACTGAAGGACATTCAAAGAAAAATACATTAAAAGCTCCTGGACGTGCTATTTACTTCTTCAAAGGTAGTCGGGATGGCCGAGCGGTCTACGGCACTGCGTTCAGATCGCAGTCTATTCTGGAGACATGGGTTCGAATCTCACTCCTGACATTGCTCTAGGGGCTGCTTAGCACAGGGCTAAATCGCTGGCTTTGAAAGCAGACCAAGGCAGGCCAGCAGCATGGTTCAATTCCCGTATCAGCCTCCCCGAACAGGCGCCGGAATGTGGCGACTAGGGGCTTTTCACAGTAACTTCATTTGAAGCCTACTTGTGACAATAAGCGATTTTCATTTCAAAGCAGGTCCTTATACCAACTCAGCTCCACTCAGGTTCCTGGAATTACATAGAATGGAGTAGTCAGCTATGAATGAAAATGCGTGTGCAAAGCAAGTGTTTCTTTTTTTAAATATAAACTTAGAGTACCCAATTCATTTTGTCCAATTGAGGGGCAATTTAGCGTGGCCAATCCACCTACCATACACATCTTTTGGATTGTGGGGGCGAAACCCACGCAAACACGGGGAGAATGTGTGAACTCCACACGGACAATGACCCAGAGCTGGGATTCGAACCTGGGACCTCGGCGCCTTGAGACACAGTGCTAACCACTGTGCCACCGTGCTGCCCTAAGCAAGTGGTTCTTTTTAAAATAGAAATCGAAGGATGAGCAAGGACAGGGCAATAGGGAAAGCAAATGGCAGGAACATTTTAACTTCATATGGATATTGGACCCTGCTGAACCCAGAGAAACACAAACCCTTTGCCCAATGTCCTGACCCATAGGAAATCTCCTTTCAGGAATGTATTGCCTGCAGCAACATGGAAGCTAATAATCAGGTGAATTTATGGAAACGTACTGTTTTAACAAACAGAAGTAAATCACTGAGCCATTGTTAATAAGTGCGTCTCTGTTTGTACTAACAGTGCTAAAAGGTAAGAACGCCACACCCTACAAGATACAAAAGATAAAACCATTCAAAAACGTAAAATAATTCATTCAATGAATAATGGGTGTTAATGGGTCTAGTTCCCTCTGGGTCTTAGTTTTATCCCACAATTAATGCATTCACATAAATTAATGCTCTGTGTTGCTTCACCATCGTCAATAGTTTATGGTTGAACATCAATGTTAAAATGTTCCCTTCCCAAAGTTTCGAGATAATCACGATAGGTTTTAACACCGTTAAAGGGATTTGAAACAAAGCATCAGGCTTCACAGTAAAAGCTGCAGCGAGCATTACAAGACACACAGGGATTCCCAGGCTCCCACATCATTTAAAACACACCTTGAAGACCAGGAGAATGAGACAAAATACCCTAAACAATCCGCAAGCAAGAGGAGGGGGAACAGGTCAGCCACAGCAGGTCATAGTGTTGAACATCATCTGACTTCATTTTTTGCACAATGATGTGTTGGGTAGGCTGGGTCGAGGTGGACTGCACTTGATGCAGTGTAGCGAGAGACAGACCTCCAACACTTGATAAAATGCAACACGATTTTATTCAACATCCAAACTATTATACATGTTCAACTGTGGGTCGACGCTATGCTGACTTGACTGGAGACCTGACACTAGCCTGACCAGACTAACTTAGCTACCACATGGTGTAGGCACTGGCTAGCTCACGAGCTCTGACTGTCTCAGAGACTGGGTCCCAAGAGAGTGGGAAAACCGGTGCCCTCTGGCTTTGTAGTGGTTGTGTCCTGTCTGGTGATTGACTGCTCTGTTCTGTGTGCTTACTGGTCATCCTGTGTGTCAATCACTGCCTGTCTGCACTCCATTGCATACATAGATGTATATTATGATATCCTCCCCCCTTTTTTTTCTATATTGTGTGTGTTGTGATAATAAATATTAAGGTGCATGTGCGTGTGGATGTGTATATGTGCGTGACTATATACAGAATGTGCTAAAATGACCTTATGTACACAGGAAGGTGTCGCTAGTGCAGATATACAGCAGATGAAATGGTAACAACGATATTTACAGAGGTCAAAACGATAAGGTAACACAGTTGTGCAAAAGTTCAGTCCATAAGTTTAGTCTCTGCGGCGGGCGACGAATTCTGGTTGACCGCCTCAAGGGTGGATCAGGGGCCGCCTGCAGTTGGAACCGTGGTTCACAGAGTGCGATTCATGAGCATCTGCGCGGGAGACAACCCAGTGGACAGCGGGGATGCTCTGTATGCCAGCAGCGTCAGGTTGAAGTCGGAGCCTGAGTCTGCAGCCTTGCATAGTAATCTCTTGATGATATGGACCCCTTTTTCAGCCTTCCCATTTGACTGCGGGTAGTGGGGCCTGGAGGTTACGTGACAAAAGTTGTAGAGGCGGGCAAAATCAGACCATTCCTGGCTGTAAAAACAGGGATCGTTGTCACTCATCACCGTGAGCGGTATCCCATGCCTGTCATACGTTTCTTTGCATGCTTTAATCACCGCCTTCGACGCGAGGTCGGACAGTTTCCCCACTTCAGGGTAATTGGAGAAGTAGTCGACCAGGAGGACATAGTCACGCTCCTTGGCGTGGAAAATGTTGACACCGACTTTGGACCATGGGGAGGTCACTATCTCATGTTGCTGCAGAGTTTCTTTGGGTTGAGCTGGCTGAAATTTCTGACATGTGGGACAGTTGAGGACCGTGTTGGCAACATCCTGGCTGATGCCCGGCCAATAGACTGCCTCTTGAGCTCTGCGTCGACATTTCTCGACCCCCAGGTGACCCTCATGGAGTTGGCCGAGCACCATAGCTCTCATGCTCTGCGGAATCACAATCCTCTCGAGCTTCATGAAGATGCCGTCCACCACCGTCAGGTCGTCCTTGATGTTGTAAAACTGGGGACACTGTCCCTGCTGCCAGCCATTTGTGAGGTGCTGCATCACACGCTGTAGCAGAGGATCCTTGGCCATTTCCTCACAAATTTGGATGACCCTCTCACCAGTGGCCGGAAGGTTGGAGGCACACAATTGCGCCTGCGCATCGATTTGGCAGACAAAGTCGGTTTGTTCACACGGTGTGGTGATAGACCTGGAAAGGGCATCTGCAACAATGAGTTCTTTGTCTGGCGTGTAGACAAGTTCAAAGTCATAGTGGCGTAGCTTGAGAAGGATTCGTTGTAACCGAGGTGTCATGTCATTCAAATCCTTCTGGATTATGTGGACTAATGGCCTGTGGCCCATCTCAACCGTGAATTTTGGGAGGCCATACACATAGTCGTGAAATTTGTCGATTCCCGTTAGGAGGCCCAGGCATTCCTTCTCGATCTGAGCGTACCGTTGCTCAGTGGGCGTCATGGCTCTGGAGGCATTCGCAACTGGGGCCCATGAGGAGGAGTCATCCCGTTGGAGGAGCACCGCCCCAATAGCGTCCTGGCTCGGGTCAGTGGATATTTTGGTCTCTTTGGTAGGGTCGAAGATTGGATTGGATTGGATTGGATTTGTTTATTGTCACGTGTACCGAGGTACAGTGAAAAGTATTTTTCTGCGAGCAGCTCAACAGATCATTAAGCACATGAGAAGAAAAGGGAATAAAAGAAAATACATAATAGGGCAACACAATATATACAATGTAACTACATAAGCACTGGCACGGATGAAGCATACAGGGTGTAATGTTAATGAGGTCAGTCCATAAGAGGGTCATTTAGGAGTCTGGTGAGTTTTGCCCTCAGCTCACGCCATTCGTTCTCATGAGCGGCAGCCACTGGAATTCCGTCGACTTTTTGATGAGATGGCGGAGGGCTGTGGTGTGTGCCACCATGTTGGGAATGAACTTCCCGAGGAAGTTGACCATCCCTAGAAAGTGGAGGACCGCCTTCTTGTCCTCTGGGGTCTTCGTTGCGTTGATCGCTGAGACCTTGTCAGCATCTGGCCGCACGCCTTGCTGCGAGATGTGGTTACCAAGGAATTTGATTTCTGATTGACCGAACGAGCACTTGGCTCTGTTGAGTCGGAGGCCATGCTCACGGATTCTGCGGAATACCTGCTTGAGGCGACCGATGTGTTCTTGAAGAGTTGTGGAGCAGATTATGACATCGTCAACATACACGCGCACCCCCTCGATACCCTCCATCATCTGTTCCATGATGCGGTGAAATACCTCTGAGGCAGAGATGATGCCAAAAGGCACCCGGTTGTAGCAGTAGCGACCGAACGGGGTATTGAATGTGCACAGCTTGTGACTGGATGCATCCAGCTGTATTTGCCAGAACCCCTTGGAGGCGTCCAGCTTCGTAAAGAGTTTGGCATGAGCCATCTCGCTGGTCAACTCCTCGCGTTTTGGTGTCGGGTAATGTTCCCTCATGAGGTTGTGGTTTAAATCCTTGGGGTCGATGCAGATTCGAAGCTCCCCTGACGGCTTCTTGACGCAGACCATGGAGCTGACCCAGTCCATGGGTTCTGTGACCTTTGATATGATGCCCTGGTTGGAGGTCCTGTCACTGCTGCTTGAGGCGGTCCTTGAGGGGTGCCGGCACCCGACGTGGTGCGTGGATCACAGGGGTGGCGTTTGGTTTGAGCAGGGTTTTGTATCGGTATGGGAGTGTGCCCATTCCATCGAACACTACGTGATGATGTCATCAATTTCAGCCTGGAAGTTCTCATTAGGTGAGGCCGTCGCCTGTGAGGCTGACATGGTGTGGACTCGCTGAACCAAGTTCAGGAGTTTGCAGGCCCGAGCACCGAGCAGGGATGCTCTGTCAGGTCCCACGATCTCAAATCGCAGTGTCACTTTAAATTGCTTATTGGAAACTCCGAGTTGGCATGAGCCACTGGCAGCTATGGCATTGCCATTGTAGTCAAGGAGCTGGCAGGCCGGTGGAAGAATGCTTGGTCTGGCGCGGATGGTGTCGAGATCGGATTTTGAGATGAGGTTCGCCAATGCGTCGGTGTCCAGTTTGAACCGAATGCGAGCCTTGTTGACTGTGAGGACAGCACACCACTCATCTTCGGGATCCACGCTGAGGATCGGGAGGTACTTCGCTGTCTTGGAGAAAGGCAGCGCATGCTTCGTAATGATGCCCACCCGGTATAGAGATTTGAGGCATGCAGCATCAGGATCAGTTGGGCTGTCGGGGTTGGAGTCTGGCATGGCCTACTGTATTGAACGGACGCTTCTGCACCGCAGCTGGGATCGCTGGATGCTGGGCAGTGGAGCAGATCTGCAAAACGTAGTGGCCAAGCTCGCCACACTGTAGACACCGTCGTGATTTTGCCGGACATTGCTGCTTTAAATGGGCGGAGCCACAATTTGGACATGTCATGACGCCAACGCCATTGCGCATGCGCAGTGCAGTCGAACGACGTACACATCTGCGCAGTCTGGTCGTCGGTCTCGCCGTCCCCTCGCTTGTGGGGTGCATGCGCAGGGTTCCGGGAAAAGCGCGCGGAATTACCACTCTCGTCGATACTTAGGCCCTGCATTTGTGCGATGGCCTGCACCCGTTCTGCCTCGTGGGAGGTTAGCTTTGCCGTTTCTGCCGCCCTGATGTGGGAGTACCGCTTGTTAGCATGTTCGTGGAGAACGCACGTTTCGATGGTGAGGGTGAGCTGCTTGACTTTCAGGAGCTGCTGGCGAAGGGAATCGGAGTGGACCCCGAAAACGATCTGATCCCGGATCATGGAATCAGTGGTCGAGTCATAGTTACACGACTGTGCGAGGATGCAGAGATCGGTCAGAAAGGATTGAAAAGGTTCATCCTTACCCTGAAGCCTCTGCTGGAAAACATACCGTTCAAAGCTCTCATTCACCTCAATGTCGCAGTGGCTGTCGAACGTCAGCAGGACTGTTTTAAATTTTGTCTTGTCTTCGCCTTCAGCGAATGAAAGGGAGTTGTAGATGTGGATGGCGTGGTCCCCGGCTGTGTAGAGGAATAGTGCGATTTTCCTGGCATCCGATGCGGCCTCCAGATACACGGTGGCTTTGAGATAGAGTTGGAACCTTTCTTTGAAAATCCTATAATTTGCACCGAGTTTGCTGGCGATGCGGAACTGCGGAGGAGGGCGGACGTTTTCCATGTCACCAGATGGCTGTTTGCTGATTCACTCAAGGTAGGTCCGTCAAATTTTCAGCATCACTCAGCTGGTACCATGATGCGTTGGGTAGGCTGGGTCAAGGTGAACTGCACTTGATGCAGTGTAGCGAGAGACAGATCTCCAACACTTGATAAAATGCAACACGATTTTATTCAACATCCAAACTATCATACATGTTCAACTGTGGGTCGACACTATGCTGACTTGACTAGAGACCTGACACTAGCCTGACCAGACTAACTTAGCTACCACATGGTGTAGGCACTGGCTAGCTCACGAGCTCTGACTGTCTCAGAGACTGGGTCCTGAGAGAGCGGGAAAACTGGTGCCCTCTGGCTTTATAGTGGTCGTGTCCTGTCTGGTGATTGGCTGCAATGTTCTGTGTACTTACTGGTCATCCTGTGTGTCAATCACTGCCTGTCTGCACTCCGTTGTATACATAGATGTATATTATGACGCACAATACTTTAGCTGTGGCCTAACAAACATTTTATACAGTTCCAGCATAACCTCCTTGTTCTTAAACTCTATGCCTCGGCTAATAAAGTCAAGTGTACCATATGCCTTCTTAACCACTGTATCCACCCGCTCTGCTACCTTAAGGAACCAGGTGTGCAAACACACTCTGCTCTTTGTAATATATATAAATGACTTGGAAGAAAACGTAGCTGGCCTGATTAACAAGTTTGGAGTTGATACTAAGATTGCAGGAGGTGCGGATAGTGATGAAGATTGTCAGAGAATACAACAGGATATAGATAGGCTGCAAAATTGGGCCGAGAAATGGCGGATGGAATTTAACCCGGACAAATGTGAGGTGTTGCATTTTGGTAGATCCAACTCAGCTGGGAGCGACGCACAGAGAAGGCATACAGCCTATTAGCTTTTATTGGTAGAGGGATTGAGTTTCGGAGCCATGAGGTCATGCTGGAGCAGTACAAAACTCTGGTGCGGCCTCATTTGGAGTATTGCGTGCAAATCTGGTCGCCGCATTATAGGAAGGATGTGGAAACATTGGAAAGGGTGCAGAGGAGATTTACCAGAATGTTGCCTGGTATGGAGGGAAGATCCTATGAGGAAAGGCTGAGGGACTTGAAGCTGTTTTCGTTAGAGAGGAGAAGGTTAAGAGGTGACTTAATAGAGGCATACAAGATGATCAGAGGATTAGATAGGGTGGACAGTGAGAGCCTTTTTCCTCGGATGGTGATGTCTAGCATGAGGGGACACAGCTTTAAATTGAGGGGAGATAGATATAAGACAGATGTCAGAGGTAGGTTCTTTACTCAGAGAGTAGTAGGGGCGTGGAATGCCCTGCCTGCAACAGTAGTGGACTCGCCAACATTAAGGGCATTTAAACGGTCATTGGATAAACATATGGATGATAAGGGAATAGTGTAGATGGGCTTTAGATTGGTTTCACAGGTCGGCGCAACATCGAGGGCCGAAGGGCCTGTACTGCGCTGTAATGTTCTATGTTCTATTGAAATTTGGGAGTGTAGGTCCACAGATCCTCAAAAGTGACAGCACAGGTGGAAATGGTGGTAAAGAAAGCATATGGCATGCTTGCCTTCACAGGAGGGGGTATCGAGTATAAAAACCCGAAAATTATGTTAGTTATATAGAACGTTGGTTAGGCCACATTTGGAATACTGTGTCCAGTTCTGGTCACCACACTACCAGAAGGACGTGGAGGCTTTGGAGAGAGTACAGAAAAGGTTTGCCAGGATGTTGCCTGGTATGGAGGGTGTTAGCTATGAGGAGAGATTGAATAAACTGGGATTATTCTCCCTCGAGAGATGGAGGCTGAGGGGCGACCTGATAGAAGTTTATAAATTTATTAGGGGTATAGATAGGGTGAACAGTTTGGGGCTTTTTCCCAGTGCTGAATTGACAATTACAAGGGGGCACAAGTTCAAGGTGAGGGGGGAAAGGTTCAGTGGAGATGTGCGGGGGACGTTTTTTACACAGAGGGTGGTGGTGACCTGGAATGCACTGCCAAGTGAGATGGTTGAGGTAGATACGTTAGCGACCTTTAAGACTTAGATAGGCACATGAACAGACAGGGTATAGAAGGATACAGGCGGTTGGTCTAGATAGGGCACGTGATCGGCGCAGGCTTGGAGGGCTGAAGGGCCTGTTCCTGTGCTGTATTGCTCTTTGTTTCTTTGTTGTTTTGTCTGGCAGCATCTGTAGGGAGAGGAAAGAGCTAACGTTTCAAGTCCAGGATTTGACAAGGGGCCATCGTTAGCTCTTTTCTCTCCCTACAGATCCTGCCAGACCTACTGAGATTTTCCAGCATTTTCTCTTTTGGGTTCTAAGATGTCATCCCTCTTTACTGCTGTACTTGATTTCCTGATCAAAATTACAACACTCACTCCTCTCCTACCTTCCCTGCGTCGCCTGAAGAACCTTTATCCTGAAATATTGAGCTGTTAACCTTGCCCCTCTCTCAACCATGTCTCAGTGACAGCAATGACATCATACCCCGACTCTCACCCCTCAGTGTCCATACCATCCCAATATCATGCACCCCACCCCCTCGATGCCTAACCAACTCCAATCTACGACCCCCAACCCTCCATCAACAATGGCCCCATCCCCCTCCCAATGTCTGAACGCCCCAAACCTTATCCACTTACCTTAAAGATTTACCTTCTCCCTGACCTGTTGGTTTCAATGGGACCTTTAAATAGACCTACTTTACAGCAGATAGTGCAAGGAGGTGTATCCTCCTTCACTCTGATTCGGTTAGATTTTGACAGTGGGCCTCAGTGAAAGCTGCACTGCCTGGATCTGCCGGCCTGAGTTAGGAAGCTCGAGCGAGACAGGCACGGAAGAAGTTTGGCGCAGTGTAGTGGGTATGGAGTGGCAATCTGCCATTGACTGCCACTCCGAGGACATATTGGCCCAAGGTTAGGTACAAATTTCAAAGGAAAGTTGAGATATGAAGAACAGAAACAACTTACTGGGGGAAAATAAAGCCATGTCCACATCATGACTTGTTCAGATTTTTTGAAAGTAATGAATGAAAATAACCATTCGAGTGTGCGAGTGTCAGAATGTGTGTATCAGGCTCACTCCCAGTCTCAGGTTGCTCACTTACACACCCTCGCCCACTTTGTGAGTGGTGTGAGTGTGCGTTGGTGTGTGAGGTTGAAGGTGAATGGGAAACATATAACTGGGAGTAATGCGGACATATGCTCATCCTCACGCACATACACCACACACCCAGTGTAGTGGCGGTGGGGGGGGGGGAAGATGACCTCTTTATGGACTTGCTCCTGGACCCAGAAAAGTTGGCTATGAATAGGTCTAATAATAACAATAATACTCTTTATTAGTGTAATAAGTAGGCTTCTATTAACACTGCAATGAAGTTACTGTGAAAATCTCCTCGTCGCCACACTACGGCGCCAGTTCGGGTACACAGAGGGAGAATTCAGAATGTCCAATTCATCTAACAAGCACGTCTTTCGGGACTTGTGGGCAGAAACTGGGGCGCCCAGAGGAAACCCACGCAGGCACGAGGAGAACGTGCAAACTCTGCACAGACTGTGACCCAAACCGGGAATCGAACCCGGGTCTTTGGCGCTGTGAAGCAATAGTGCTAACAACTGTGCTACCATGGCACCATTCTAGGGAGTGAGTGCTTGAGGGGTAATTTGTCCCGGCTGTTTGCCCTTCCACTGTGGCTATGTTCATAGTCGGGTATCCCTGGAAAGGAAGCATGCGGTGTCTGTCAGCACAATTGAGTCCTTCCATACCTGATGGGCACCGCGGGGACGGAGGTGCATATTCAATCCCTTTAATCACAATTTGTTTTGATGTCTTAAGATTCCTTTGAGATTATGTTTATTTTGATGTATTATTTCATTAAGGAACTGCATTTTAAATTTACCCCACAGTCTGTTGGTTTCATTTATTTGGTTAATGAAAAGCAGCACACCCACTTGCACAAACACACACACACTTGACTTCACACATTCACATACAATTGCTCTCTTGCATGCTCTCTACTCCTGAAAATCTATTTTTCCTCCAGCAAACTCCCTGGTGCTGGTCTTCACCCTTCCAATGAAAGACTGTTTCTTTCCTACATCTGCTGCTGATAGGCTGACGAGTGAGAGAGAAACAATCGCTGACTGGAGGAGCAGCCCTCTTGCAGACTCTTCAACTTCACTTACCCGTCCTTCCAGCATTTTGAACAGTGGCTTTGGACGGGAGGTGGGTGGGGGGGTACGTAGAGGGGCTTCATGAGCTGCATCCGGCCCAGGGTTCAGACAAGTCTGGTTTATTTTGCCTGCTTTGTTTGTGCCATTTTATATATGAGACATTGTTCATTGGTCTGTGATGCAGACAAATGTGAGTATTTGATTTTCCATCGCATAAATCTCTGAAAGGATTTATGGATGTTCCATTCCAGAAAACCAGATGGTGAAGGAAAGAACTGGAGCCAATCTTTATGCACTTTAAAAGCTTTGTTTGCAGAGATTCGCATTGCAAACATGTAGCTCCTAACCTAACCCACACAGTTTCAACCTGCTCCTATTTATAAGAAAACAAGCAAATTCCCAATTTTATAAAATTCCTGCACCATATGTGGGCTTCGCTGGCTAGGCCAGAAATTATAGACCACCCCTAATTGCTCTTCAGAAGGTGGTGGTGAGCTCCCTGCTTAAACTGCTGCAGTTCCCATGGTGTAGGTACACCCACAGTGCTGTTAGGAAGGGAGTTCCAGGATTTTGACCCAGTGAAGGAATGGCGATATATCCTCAAATCAGGACTTGGAGGGGAACTTCCAGATGGTGATGTTCCCATGTGGCTGCTGCCTTAGTCCTAGATGGTAGTGGATGTAGGTTTGGAGGGTGATGTCTAAAGAGCCTTGGGGAGTTCCTGCAATGCACCTTGTAGATGATACACATGGCTGCCACTGCATCGGTGGTGGAGAGAGTGAATGTTTGTGGATGGGGTACCATGGGCTGCTCTGTAGTGGATGGTGTTGAGCTTCTAGAGTGTGTTGGAGCTGCACTCATCCCGGCACGTGCAGAGTACACCGTTACATGCCTTGTAGATGTTGGTCAGAGTTTGGGGAGTCAGGAGGTGAGTTAATGTCCACTACCCGCATACATTTGAACACAATTAATATTGGGTGTCCTTAAAGATAGATCGTTTCTTCATTACAGGATGGCCTGATTCAATGATCACGAGCACAATCTACCAGCCGTGTGGCCGGTGACCACCGGGAGCCGGGAGAATGTGGCCTGAAACGGGCAGTGCATATCTAAATGAACCTAATAGCGGGGATTTGACCCAGATCTCACCGGGCGTAGCAAGTCCGGTGCACCGCGATCGGCTTGGTGCCCAGTGAGAAACCCGGTTTGGGCTTCTCCCGTGGTGCACCCAATACAATGGGATTGACGCCAGGGTGGGAAAACCGTGCCCAGAGTCAGGACAAACATATTGGGAATAGGAATAAGTGAACCTGGGCATAATTCAAAGGAACATATCAATGATTATTCTAGGGAAAGTCAGGAACATGTAGTTAAGAATTGTAAATTGATTGTTATCTCTTGGGAATATTTGTATCCCTCCCGTGAAACCTTTAAGATAACTTCCTTTGAAAGTCTGCCTTCTATCCAACTTTATCCAAGTCATCTGAAACATGCAGAGAAAGATAAGGAAATATCTTCAGATAAAAACACCTTGACCTTTAAATGTAATTATCCGAAAGTCCAATGTTATTGGGATACGCCTGTGTGTGTGTGTTGTATGTTTGTGTGTGTAAATATGATTTGTTATGTGTGAAGTAACTCATGTGTGGGTATTCATGATCAGTCTGTAGAGGAGCAGGACACAGGCATGCTTAGCTGCTTGACCACCACAACATGAAATGGTAAGTCATCAGGCAAACGTACTCCATGGAGAAAGCAACTGTCAAACAATCTGGATTGAGATAAACACATTGACACCTGCTATTGACATATCTGGATTAAGAAAATGGAGGGCTAGGCGGAAATAATACAAAGAATTTAAAATAGCAATGAGGAAAGCAAAGGGGGGGGCCATGAAAGAGCACTGGCGGGTAGGTCCAGGGAGAATCCCAAGATAATCTATAAGTATATTAAGGGGAATAGGACAACCAGGGAAAGGGTAGGGCCCTTTAGGAACCAAGGGGGCAATCTGTGCATGGAGTTGGAGGATATTGGTAGGGTGTGAAACAAATACTTAATATCTGTCTTCACTCGGGAGAAGGATGATGTTAGTACAGATTCCAGGGAGAGGGACTGTGAGGTTGTTGAACATTTTGACATCGGGAGTGATGAGGTTTTGGCAGATTTAAAAGTGGACCCGTCTCCTGGTCTGGATGAGTGAGAAACATAGAAAACAGGAGCAGGAGGAGGCCATTCGGCCCTTCGAGCCCGATCCGCCATTCATTATGATCATGGCTGATCATCCACTTCAATAGCCTAATCCTGCTTTCCCACCCGTACCCTTTGATCCCCTTTGCCCCAAGTGCTATATCTAACTGCTTCTTGAAAACATACAGTATTTTGTCCTCATCTGTTTCCTGTGGTAGTGAATTCCACAGACCAAACACGCTCTGGGTGAAGAAATTTCTCCTCATCTCTGTCCTAATGGTCTACCCTGTATCCTCAGACTGTGACCCCTGGTTCTGGACACTCCCACCATCCGGAACATCCTTCCTGCATCTACCCTGTCCAGTCCTGTCATAATTTTATAGGTTTCTATGAGGGGTATGGACAGGGTGGATCGGAAACAGCTGTTCCCCTTAGTTGGAGGGGCAATAATGAGGGGGCATAATTTCAAGGTGAGGGCAGGACGTTTAATGGGGATTTGAGGTGAAGCTTTTTCATTCAGGAGGCGATGGGAGTCTGGAATGCACTGCCTGGAAGGGTAGCAGTGGCAGGAAACCTCACAACCGTTAAAAAGTGCGTAAGTGAGCACTCAAAATGTCACAACATTCAAGGCTCTGAGCCAGGTGCTGGAAAATGGGGTTCAGATAACTTTAGTGTCATTTTCTCAGTGCAGACCTGATGGGTTGAAGAGCCTCATTGTACTGTATGACTCTATGACTGGTTGCTGATTTTTGCCTTAGTTTAATTGCTCTTGTTCTATCACCTTTGCTCTTGAGTCGCCAGGTATCTTTCTGATACCGCCACGTGGTTCAAGTCCGAGTAATGATTAATAATCCAACACACCGCTTAGTAAGAGTTAAATCAACGCACATTTATTATATACAGTAATCAATACTTATACATTAATTCTACTTCTAAGCTACTTCCTACAACTAACAGGCCAATACTTAACTTTGGGAATGGCCCACCAGGTCAGGGAAATGAATGGCCTTTCGTATGGGTTCTGAGCCTGCGGGATTCGAAGCTGGTACAGGTCGATAGTCAGGAGTGCCTATCTTGTAGCGAGCGTTGAAGTAAGATTTACGATTTGAGCGGTTGTTGCAGATGGTCATCAGAAGGGTCTCGAAGGGTGCGGAAGGACGAAGAAGGGTCGATTTGAACTTGGACTCTATTCTTATAGTCCCCAGGGGCTTCCCGCCTTTCGGGGCGGACCTTGTACCTGGTTCCAAGTGATTGGACTTTGTCCCAATCACTTGGTTCGATATTCTCCAATGCTGGAGCGATTCCTTGATCGATGGGCGGTTTTGGGGTGGTCGTTCACCTCTCTTTGTGTAGGCTCCTGCTGGCGCCGAAAAGTCTGGATTGGCTTTGTGTGTCTAATTTGTTGCACATTGTTCCCGGCGATTGCTAATTAATATGCAGTTGGCTGGTGTGTTGTTATGCTGATGGCTGCAGGTATTGGTTCTGTCTGGCCTTCCCAGAGGCGAATACACAGTTTTACCTGCAGCTGCTTGTTTGAGTCCTGTTGGCTGATTTTCCCATCAGCCTTTTCCGTTCGCCATTTTAAATCGGGAGTTAGCCATTTTAACTGGCTACAGACTGTATGAATTATCCTCAATATGGGTTGGGGGAACAAAGCACTGGAGAAGCTGTTAAGTGCATGAACGATTTGTTGTTGGAAGCAATGTACTCAGAACATGCCAATAATTTATAATTAGCGGCATTAATAATTGCTAAAAGCCTGCACTTGAGAATTCCGAATTGAAATGGCGGGCAGAATTTAGTGGAGCCTGTTGGCGCAGGCATGATGTTGGGCAGCCAAGAGAATTGGGCTTGAATACCCATATCTGATTCGCAGTGTTGGGAAAACTGACACTAATTTAGACTCCTCAATGAGCCATTTATACATAAATATCACTGATCACACTCGGATCCAGCGCTGGCTCAGTGACTTAATGGGATTCAACCAGGTCAGAGGCCACACAGCAAACCCTGCTTGGTACACCTCCGGCCTCGGAAGAGGGGGCCCTCATCAACGTCACACAGTGCTCAGTACGGGGACTGATACTGGGCAAGTGGAGCTGCTGAAAGCCACTCCTTGCGTTGCAGCTGGACCCCTTCTTTCGTCAGGGACCCACTCCCCGTGACCCCCATTCCACCCCACTCAACTGTCTCCAAGGTTCTAAAGACGGTCCCTGGTGAAGGCCTCAGGGCATTTCTGGCAGCAGCCACTGCTCCTGGTGGCACTGCAAGCAATGGAGAGCTGCAGGCCTCTGATTAGCTGGCAGCTCACGGGGTGAGATTTCTGTCCTCTGGGGTCCTTGGTCACATGGCAGACCCAAAGCTGGCCAGTCAAGTGTATGATTACTTTTAAGTGACCAAGTCCTGCTGACAGAAGCAATACCGACATCCCACCAGTTCTCCAACCATGCAAATTGATGCCAAAATAGGGCAGACCAAAGCTATCCTGTGTGGTAATGGCTGCCACAATCAGATCATTGCTCATTGAATATCATGCAAACTCAAGAAAGGACCTAAGACTGTGACTTTCAGTCCTGAAAAGTGCCCAGTATGTCTCAGATTATCCTGGTGTCTCAAAACTTCCAGCTTCAGGTGAAGCCAGCCATTTTGCGCTGCTGCTATGCAGTACAAGTGGATACTCACCACCAATACGATGCTACCTTCAAGCCAAAAATATATTTTGCCTGCCACACAAATGAGTTATATGTTATATGAATTTCGGTGTTAATAATGTGACATAGAGGTCAATAGGTCATATGTCCCAAAGACTGGTGGGCACATCAAACACCATGTCCCTTCAGCTGTTTGCAACAGGCAGGGAGCACTGACTATACTCTGATTGGCTGAAGCTGCCCCCACCCTAATTGCTGAGAGGCAGTTAGCTGTCAGTCACCTGAGGCCTGTTTAGTGGCACAAGGGTGTACATTGTATTCATCCGTTTGAAGCTTAAATAGTGTGACGCATCTTGTTTAGCTGGGTTCTGTATAAAAGGCAGACAGAAAGCGCACTCAGTAAGCTTTGCGCAGGTGAAGGAGACACAGCCTGAATGAGTGAGACACAGCCAGAGTGGGAATTGGAACTTGGTAATTTGGGCAGTGTGGTAGTTCGGCGCGGAGTGGGAGGAGGTGCTGTTTCCCTTTTTGTTCTGTTTCCTTCGTTTGGCTTTGTAACTGGTAATCAACAGGGAGAGATCCAGAGTGCATTCCGGGAAGCAGAGAGAAAACCAGAGAGCACCCTGGGAAGGTAGGTGATATAAAATCTTACCCCCAGGTTCCAGCGGCCTTCATTTTCGGGAGCGAAAGAGAGAAAGCTGGGGAGCAGCTTGGGAACAGGTAAGCAATAGATATTCTGCTATTCTGAGTGATCCGACTGGGGGGGGGAAACTGAAAAGTGACGTCACAGGAAAGCTGTGACCTGATTGACTGAAACGGAATCTGCACTAAATTTAAAAATTAAACATTGTTAAACTAATTAATCATAATTAATTAATTACTTAATCATAATTTAGAGGGGTACCTAAGCCAGAGATCGGAGAGTACTGTATTTAGCTTTTACATTTATAGTAGAAATCTAGTGCTAGGAAACATAGTCAACAGTAACGTTTAAAAAATTTTTTTAAATTTAATTTACTAATTAATTGACGCAATGTCAAATAGAGGGGTGCAGTGCTCTGACTGTGAGATGTGGAAGGTCCGGGAGGCCTCCAGCGTCCCGGATGGCTTCATCTGCAGAAAGTACACCCAACTGGAGCTCCTCACAGACCACATGGTTCGGTTGGAGAAGCAGTTGGATGCACTTAGGAGCATGCAGGTGTCGGAAAGCGTCATAGATAGCAGTTATATAAATGTGGTCACACCCAAGGTGCTGGCAGAGAAATGGGTGACCACCAGAAGGGGTAGGCAGTCAGTGCAGGAATCCTCTGTAGTTGTCCCCCTCTCGAACAGGCATACCCCTTTGGATACTGTCGGTGGGAATAGCCTATCAGAGGAAAACAGCAGCAGCCAGAACAGTGGCACCATGGCTGGCTCTGAGCCTTTTGAACGGAGGGACAAGGCGGTGCGGGCGGGCTCCGGGGTCCTGGGCGGGAGCGCGGGGCGATCTGGCCCTGGGGGGTGCCCCCACGGTGGCCTGGCCCGCGATCAGGGCCCACCGATCCGCGGGCGGGCCTGTGCCGTGGGGGCACTCTTTTTCTTCTGCCTTCACCATGGTCTTCACTATGGCGGAGACGGACGAGACGCCCTCCCCTGCCCATGCGCGGGGATGACGTCAGCAGCCGCTGACGCTCCCGCGTCGCCCGGCGAAGACCTTTTGGCCCCGGCTGGTGTGGCGCCAAAGGCCTTTCCCGCCAACCGGTGGAGCGGAAACCGCTCCGGCATGGGCCTAGCCCCTCAAGGTGAGGGCTTGGCCCCTAAAGATGCGGAGATGTCCGCACCTTTGGGGCGGCCCAACGCCAGAGTGGTTCCCACCACTCCATCACGCCGGGACCCCCCGCCCTGCCGGGTAGGGGAGAATCCCGCACGAGGTGTTTGGCGTCTTGAAAAATATTAAGATGGATAAGTCCCCAGGGCCTGATGGGATCTACCCCAGAATACTGAAGGAAGCAAGAGAGGAAATTGTTGAGGCCTTGTCAGAAATCTTTGGATCCTCACTGTCTTCTGGTCATGTCCCGGAGGACTGGAGAATAGGCAATGTTGTTCCTTTGTTTAAGAAGGGTAGCAAGGATAATCCAGAGAACTACAGTCCTGTGAGCCTTACGTCAGTGGTAGGGAAATTACTGGAGAGAATTCTTTGAGATCTACTCCCATTTGGAAGCAAGGAGTCGTATTAGCGAGAGGCAGCACGGTTTTGTGAAGGGGAGGTCGTGTCTCACTAACTTGTTAGAGTTTTTCGAGGAGGTTACAAAGATGATTGATGCAGGTAGGGCAGTGGATGTTGTCTATCTGGACTTCAGTAAGGCCTTTGACGAGGTCCCTCATGGCAGACTGGTATAAAAGGTGAAGTCACACGGGATCAGAGATGAGCTGGCAAGATGGATACAGAACTGGCTAGGTCATAGAAGGCAGAAAATAGCAATGGAAGGGTGCTTTTCTGATTGGAGGGCTGTGACTAGTGGTGTTCCGCAGGGATCACTGCTGGGACCTTTGCTGTTCGTAGTATGTATACATGATTTGGAGGAAAATGTAACTGGTCTGATTAGTAAGTTTGCGGACGACACAAAGTTTGGTGGAATTGCGGATAGCGATGAGGACTGTCAGCAGGATTTAGATCGTTTGGAGACTTGGGCGGCGAGATGGCAGATGGAGTTTAATTCGGACAAATGTGAGGTGATGCATTTTGGAAGGTCTAATACAGGTAGGGAATATACAGTGAATTGTAGGACCCCCAAGAGTATTGACAGTCAGAGAGATCTTGGTGTACAGGTCCACAGGTCACTGAAAGGGACAACACAGGTGGAGAAGGTAGTCAAGAAGGCATACGGCATGCTTGCCTTCATTGGCCGGGACATTGAGTATGAAAATTGGCAAGTCATGTTGCAGCTGTATAGAACCTTAGTTAGGCCACACTTGGAGTACAGTGTTCAGTTCTGGTCGCCACACTACCAGAAGGATGTGGAGGCTTTAGAGAGGGTGCAGAAAAGATTTACCAGGATGTTGCCTGGTATGGAGGGCATTAGCTATGAGGAGCGGTTGAATAAACTTGGTTTGTTCTCACTGGAACAAAGAAGGTTGAGGGGCAACCTGATAAAGGTCTACAAAATTATGAGGGGCATAGACAGAGTGGATAGTCAGAGGCTTTTCCCCGGGGTAGAGGGGTCAATTACTAGGGGGCATAGGTTTAAGGTGTGAGGGGCAAGGTTTAGAGGAGATGTGCGAGGCAAGTTTTTTACGCAGAGGGTAGTAGGTGCCTGGAACCCACTGCCGGAGGAGGTGGTGGAAGCAGGGACGATAGTGCTGTTTAAGGGGCATCTTGACAAATACATGAATCGGATGGGAACAGAGGGATACGGACCCCGGAAGTATAGAAGATTTTAGTTTAGACGGGCAGCATGGTCATGAAGGCTTGGAGGGCCGAAGGGTCCGTTCCTGTGCTGTACTTTTCTTTGTTCTTTGTTCTTTATACTCAACCAGCTCATGCTTGCAAAACTCATAACATGGTGTCCAGTGTCGGATGTGATCCTGGGATTGGACAGCCCTTACTGAATAATCCTGAGTGTGGTAAGAATTGCATGAGCAACCAATTTAAGATAATCAGTTGGACTCACAATGTAGCTCAGGTTTGCGTGCTAGAAGCTACTTGTATTTTTAAAAATAAATTTAGAGTACCCAATTCATTTTTTCCAATTAAGGGGCAATTTAGCGTGGCCAATCCACCTACCTTGCATATCTTTGTGTTGTGGGGGTGAAACCCACGCAAACACGGGGAGAATGTGCAAACTCCACACGGACAGTGACCCAGGGCCGGGATCGAACCTTGTACCTCAGCGCTGCGAGACTGCAGTGCTAACCACTGCATTACCGTGCTGCCCAGCTACATGTATTCTTACATGATGTGGAGATGCCAGCGTTGGACTGGGGTGAGAAGTCCTACAACACCAGGTTAAAGTCCAACAGGTTTGTTTCGAATCATTAGCTTTCGGAGCACTGCTACTTCGTCAGGTGAATGAAGAAGTGGGTTCCAAAAACATATATATAGACAAAGTCAAAGATGCAATACGATACTTTGAATACAGGTTTTTGCAGGTAATTAAGTCTACAGGTCCAGACGGAGCCACTGGAATCTTTAACCTGGTGTTGTAAGACTTCTTACTGTATTCTTACAGAGGGCCCTGTTCTTTGCAAACAGAAAGAATGTATCCAAGAAAGGCCTGTTTCAATGCTGCCCATAAACAAAAGCTTGTGGGAGAACTGCTCCCTGGTGCATTCACCACAACAACGCCTCTACCAATCAGAGTCGACTTGGCAACCAAGCGACAACCTTTTTCTCATGCAGTATAAACTGGTGTTCCCTTGAAATTTGGTATTCTTGTATCTGTCCTGATGCGTGCAAGACTTCAACAGCATGTTTTCAGCAATACTCAAATTCTGTACGACCAAACGACTGTGGAATGAATGTCTCCAAATAATCTGGGCCCCATGTCCGGAGCGGTAGATGAGTGTTCTACTCATCTCAGCACCCCAAAACCGACCTGGAGTTAAAAATCAGGACCATATGTCGACTACTTGTTCTTCGTGCAGAAGGCCTTAATGCAGTAATGTTTTTCTCAGCACTTTCCTGTAACCGCCACACTATTTTCTTCCTTTTCCTTATTTAATGATCCATATTTGTGCTATATTTAATTTCTGATACACAATTCCTCCCATAGCAACCCTGTCCAATTAAGTTAAAGAAAATGACTCCAGAGATCCTAGGATCCGACTGAAAGCTTCATACACGAACTGTGAGCCAAAGCACTGGGTATCAAGTGGACTTGCATATTACTTTTAAAGTGACACATCAGGCTCAAGACCTTGGTAACAGTCTTGTTTGTTACATGAGTCAATGAGTAACTCAGCTGCACAATTAACTGGTTGACATTGGAAAATGTATTTGGCTCCGTGCTGACATTTTGACTCCTTATCTTGGTGCACTGAGCCTACACATTAAAAAAAAAATCATAGTGAGACTTTGACATGGGCTCTGCAGCGATTTAACTATTTAATGTTTCAAAATCTCCTTTTAAATCATTGCTTCAATGATTGTGGAACATTGCAATGGTACAAGTCAATCAAGATTCTTGCGGAATGGAAGACCCCGTCCTTTAAAACAAGCCTGAGAAGAGAAAGTTCAATTTAAAATTGAGCGTTTGGCTATTGGCTCAATGATTTATAAGGCACTATTGAAATCTCTTTCACAGCAGCTCTATGGGCTGAAGTGGTGTTGCACCCTCTTATCCTGTGCACCGACTGTGTAATTAATCTCTCTAATATCTGTACTGCAATTCTTTTAATTTATTGTGCTATATGGTAATCCCAAGGTTATTCTTGGTGAAAACACGTTGCCCTGTGTGCAAAGCTCAGATATTTTTGATGAGTAAACCCAGGAAGGGGAATCTTGTTTTGTATTCATTCACAGGACATGGGCATTGGTGGTATGGTCAGCATTTATTGTCCCGTCATAATTGCCCTTGAGGGGGTGGTTGTTTGCCACCTTCCTGAACTGAGGGGCTTGCTAGGCCATTTCAGTCGGCAAGGGACGGGCGGCATGGTGGCAGAGCGTTGGCACTGCTACCTCACAGTGCCAGGGACCCGGGTTCAGCATTACCCCAGGGCATTACCCTGGGTCCCTGAATTACTAGTCCGTGACAATACCACTATGCTGCTGCCTCATTTAAACTTTCCAGTTGCCGTGGCAGGATTTGAACTCACGTTCCTTGCTTCATAACGCCCCAGAAATATAAAGCAGTAAAAGTCAGAACTGAAGGGTACTGGTAAAACGTGTCTGAACTGGTCTTGCTTACATTAAAGTAGAACGGCAACATAACTGGTGCCAGTGTTATCGATTTTTACTGGGATTTGAACATTTTGAACATTATTTTTCCCTTCTGTGAGTCAAGTGGAATAATCACTACCCTACCCTGCCTACTTATTCTGAATTGGCACATAATTGGGACTGTTCAAAAGGAGGTCATCTGTACTTTCAGTATTGCACTCCCGCCACAGGTCTTATGCTTTAAGACAAATAGTTGCAAGCAATATAGGAAACGGGCCCAGATTTTAAAAATTAATTTACGACACGCTGGCTAGGCCAGCATTTATTGCCCAGCCCTAGTTGCCTTTGAGAAGGTGGTGGTGAGTTGCCTTCTTGAACCGCTGCAGTCCCTCAAGTGTAGGTACACCCTCAGTGCTGCTGGAGAGAGCGTTGTAGGATTTTGATCCAGTGATTGTGGAGGAACGGCGATATATTTCCAAGTCTGGATAGTGTGTGACTTGGAGGGGAACTTCCAGGTGGTGGTGATCCCATGTGTCTGCTGCCCCTGTCCTTATCGATGGCAATGGTTGTGGGTATGGAAGTTGCTGCCGAAGGAGCCTTTTGTTGTGTTAGGTACACTGGTCTAACACTGGCTGCAACTGGATGCAGCTTGGATCAGAAAGATACTCCAGACCTTAAAGTTAGTTCAATCAGGCTTATTGAACTAATAGCACAGTTAACACTGTTCTCTGTAAGTTCGACTCTCTGCTAACTTAAGTGTGGTTACTCTGTTTGACTGAACCAGACTAGCTCTTAGCCACATGGTGGAGGTTTGAGATTGTAACAACACCCTTGACTGACTCTCTAGATGTTCATCTGGAAAGAGGCAGAGTGTGAGTACCTCATGTCTTTTATAGTCAGATCCCACCCCTGAGTGTCCTGCCTGCTTATTGGTCATGTGAAATGAAATGAAATGAAAATCGCTTATTGCCACGAGTAGGCTTCAATGAAGTTACTGTGAAAAGCCCCTAGTCGCCACATTCCAGCGCCTGTTTAGGAGGCTGGTACGGGAATCGAACCGTGCTGCTGGCCTACCTTGGTCTGCTTTAAAAGCCAGCGATTTAGCCCAGTGTGCTAAACCAGCCCCGCTAAACCAGAACCATGTCCTGTTCTCTGTGTCCATTAGCTGCTTGTCTGTATATCATTATGTGTGTGTCCGCATATCATGACACCTTTAACCGCGGGGGGGGGGGGGGGGGGGGCAGTTAATCCAAACACCTGGTGCTGGATTGTGGGCCTGAAGAGACCGAGGCAGGTAAATAATTACATTCAAATCGAAGTTTCCTCATGGGTCTCAAGGTGCAGGAATTCACCTCCAGGCCTCACAAGTAGGCCTTGGGCCTAGCTTATCGTGGGGTTTTCCCACACTACCGCAAGCCCCCATCCCAATTGAATCCAAAGGCAGCCTCAGCACTTACCTTGGACCCAGCTGGAGCCTCCTGCTGCTAAACTCCCACTCATGCAAGTCAGTCTGCCAGCAATTGGGTGGGTCAGCAGGAACATTTATAGGTGATGAGGACCAACCATTATCAGCGGAACCTCGACACTCCAGACATCCCATGTTCACTGCCCACGTTAGGCTCCATGTCGACTGCACTTGCCCTGCCCCATCCCTTTGCACTCTAACCTATTAAAACAAATTCTGGAAATTCTCCTGGGGGGAGGTTATACAGCTCCACCTTTATGATATGATAACTGGAGTGGTGATCTCCTTTGTCCTGTTGCCTGTTCAGCTAACCCTTCTCTGCTAATATTACAGGATAATATTCACACTTTCAGGGGAGGTTCTACTCTAAATTTCTGTTGCTTGACTGCCTCTAGCTGCCTGCTTTTTAAAAGATAAACAATGCGCAACTCATTTATGATGGTTTAATATGTCATTGAGGTGTGGCAGCTCACATGATGATAGTTCCTTGTGAAGAGTTTTTATTTTAATGGAAAAGGGTTCTGGTTGCTCTAAGGAAGAAATGAATGCACAAAAGGGCCCGTCATCTGTGTTTTCGTATTTCAGTTCAGCTTGTCGAAGTCGGAAGGGTTACTTCTCCATCGCGTGACATTTGCTGCAAGCCATCACCTATTTTGGACCGTCACAGTCTCATCTTGATCCGACAGATTTTGAAGAGCCCTGACTACGTTCTCATTGATGTAGAACTTTGTAAAATCTGAGCCCGAAGCAATTTGCCCCCTGGATTTCCTCGCATCGTTAGCAATGTAGGTGTGGTATGGGTCTTCTGTGTGCTCTTGTCTCCTTGATCTCACAGTGCTGGCTAGCATTGTGATAATAATGAAGGTGAAGATGCCAAACATCACCAGAATGTACAAATAGGCAAACAGAAAATCTTCTTCCTGGAGCGTTTTATTTAAGGCTGCCGCCTGCTTTTTCTGGGCCAAGTAGTCCTTGTAAAACTGTATGAAAAACTTTTCGAACGTGAGCGTTATGTTCGACACTTCGGAACTCGTGGCACTCACAGTTTCCATTGCACCAGTTCTACAGGGAAAGACATTGAGAAGGAATTCAGATTAGTATTTCAGCTCCCTTCCTTTTGTTCACAAATGCAATATTTTCCCAGTTACAGTATGGCACAGAAGGTCACAATTGGCTCCCCACCTCTTTTCCCTCTTCTACCCTCACTCCATCCTCTAGCAAGGACAGTGGAAACACAAATTCTCAACCTTGACCTTGTCCGACTGATGCAGCGAAATGATTTGCTTCATGCAAATGCAGAGACAGCGTGTTTGTTTTTTAAAAATCCATTCTGCGGAAAATATCACCCAGATAGTCAATTACACAATTACACATAATCAACAGGATCCTAACTCAATTCTACAGACCAAATGCAGGAAGGTTTGTAACCGGAGAACTCGCAGATTTCAGACAAATGAAGAGGGTACTGGGAAAACAGCATGCATCTCCGCCATGCTGTGCTAATCTTATTACAATTACGCAGCACATCCTCGAAGCTTCTCTCCGCCTGGTTGATGCTGTGTGACTACAGAACTGAAAAAAGGCACCTTTTTATTCAAAGCTTCCATCTCACTGGAGGATGCTTCAGGCCAATACAAATCCAACAACCTACTCTGAAAACCCTGCTCACATTTTGTCAGTTGTGACAAGTTCCACTGACGAATGTGATATAAAATAGTTAGTTTAACTATATTAGTTACAGTAATGTAGATGGAGGCCAGTCTAATTCTAGTGAGTTCACAGACAAAGGATTTCAGAAAGCATGGCAAGGAAGGGGGGAGGGGTGTCTGGTGGAGGAGGAGAAAAGGATGCTGGGTAAAAAGAGGCCCAGGGTTAAGGAATGAGAAGTGAGCCAATTAGGATGTATGACCAGGTCAGGAGGGGTATAGGATGACCTATGAGAATCGTGTATGTGAAACTTGATGCCATTTGAATGTATTTGTAGAGATTCCTTTGTCTCCAATAGCACTCGGTTCGGAAGACCCTGGAGGCAGCTTGTGTTCTGGGTTTTTGTGAAGCGAGTCAGACTTGCAAGTTGGTTAAAAATAAATAATACTATGCATACAGATCCATCTCGAGTTTTATTGAGGCCAGACTGACGGGTAAAGAATTCAACATTTGTCACCACCAAAGCAGCTGAGACAATCCATAAGATTCTAAAACAATCGGCAACTTTCTATGTTAAACAAACCACAACATTCTAAAAAAAAAAAGTTACTTCACATTATCTCCCAAAGTTACCGGATCCTTTAATTAATTCCAGAATCTGGATCAGCATCTGAACCGAAATCGAATCAGTTGTCCTTCACCTCATATCCTTTCCAGGTACCACGTTTTTTGAAATCTGTCCATTAATTTTTGAACGCACTAACAAACAAGGGCAAAAACATTACCTCTGTCCAGCTTCACTAGTAGAGGCAATAATAAACAAATGAACCAGAGCTGAGATGAGAAGAAATAGTTTTTAAAGTAGTGAATTCTTGTGATCGGGAGTGCAATGGTGAAAATAGAAAATTCAGGAAAAACATCTTTACCCTGAGAGGGGAATGCAAAGGAGCGGACTAAATAAATCTCTCTCTCAAAGGACTGAAATAGGCATGAGGGGCTGAATGGCCTCCTTCTGTGCTGGATGCTTGTTATGATAACTAAAGGAGTGGAATCCCTGATCCCAATCCCAAGTACCTGGTTGTCTTTCAGGCAGGAGTAGACCGTCATGTTGTGATGTGAACCAGCTCCCCGGCTCAGCAGGGTTTTTTCACCCACAAGAAAGCAGTGGGCGTGATCTACTCAAATGGGGACAGAGTCCCATAGCAGTGTTTCCCAGCTTTCGGAGCGGCGAGAAACATTCTGCTATCTAACGCCTATCTGGGGAGATCAGGAGCCTCAGCGGGGAACGCATGGCCAAGGCTGAGCTCCACTCCTCATGCAGGGAGCAATCGGGATGCCAGCTTGAGCCAGGATGGCACTGCCTAGGTTGCAGGGCACTGCCAGGGCAGCAAGCTGTCATTTTTTGTATGATGTGGAGATGCCGGCGTTGGACTGGGGTGAGCACAGTAAGCAGTCTTACAACACCAGGTTAAAGTCCAACAGGTTTGTTTCAAACACTAGCTTTCGGAGCACTTCTCCTTCCTCAGGTGAATGAAGAGGTATGTTCCAGAAACATATTTACAGACAAATTCAAAGATGCAAGACAATGCTTAGAATGCGAGCATTTGCAGTTAATTAAGTGTTTACAGATCCAGAGAGAGGAGTAACCCCAGGTTAAAGAGGTGTGAATTGTCTCAAGCCAGGACAGTTGGTAGGATTTCGCAGACCAGATGGTGGGGGATGAATGTAATGCAACATGAATCCCAGGTCCCGGTTGAGGCCGCACTCATGTGTGCGGAACTTGGCTATAAGTTTCTGCTCGGCAATTCACATTGCGACATCTTGCGAGATTGGGTTAGATCAGGGTCCGTGCCTGCGTGCCAGTCGGAGGATGCTAATGTATGCAAATGGTTCTTAATAATTAATTTGTATCCACTTCGTGGCTCGGCATCAGAATCTCCGGGCCTCTGTGATCCTGCGGTCCACCGGGCCGGGAATCTTATTGGCGAAATATATGACAGGTATCACCAAACGGGAACATTGCAGTTTCAGCACTCAGAGTTACACATCCATGAATAAGATGAATGGAAGTTGTCAATCACAACCCACTATCAGAAATGAATAAATGGCTTGCAGCTAATGGATCTGAGGGGTTTAAATACAGGTCACAGCTGTTCTCTTTCCAGGAATGGACACATGATGCTTTCAGGTAAGTGTTACAGCAGTAATGTTTTTCACTGCTCCTGTCTGGACTGCTCTCTGGCCTCCATACTGGGGGTCTCTTTTCTGGGTTAAAAAACATTTTTTTTTTAGAGTACCCAGTTAATTTTTTCCCATTAAGGGGCGATTTAGCGTGGCCAATCCACCTAAACGGCACATCTTTGGGTTGTGGGGTCGAAACCCATGCAAATGCGGCGAGAATGTGTAAACTCCACACGGACAGTGACCCGGAGCCGGGATCGAACCTGGGACCTTGGCGCCATGAGGCAGCAGTGCTAACTACTGCACCACTGTGCAGCCCCTTCTGGGGGGGTTTGTGAAGGGGCCCCTCTAGTTACTCTAATTAAAGGGTCCCTGTAGAGGGTTTCTGTGGGGGGGGGGGTCTCCCCATTTAGGGGGTCTTGTGGGGAGGAGGGGGGAGGGGGAGGCTGGTTTCTAATGCGGAGGAGGGTGGCCAGCCGCAGGACTTCACTAGCGGGCTGCCCGTTGGAAATGGCGGCCCAAAAGCGGGAATCCCTCGGGAATCCCTTGTATTCCTCACCATGCATAAATTTGCATGGCGACGGGAACTGCGCAGGGAGCACAAATCACGTGTACTTCAGCTCCAGTGGAACAACAAATTCTCCTTTCAGAGAATCTCGCCCAATTTTCTAATTGAGGATTCATCCACCAATTAAACAGTCTTCTTCTTTCTTTCCCACAACAAATGGTGCACAAGACAGGTTTTCCCACAGTGAGTTTTCCCTGGAACAGGTCGCTAGCCTATAATTTGAGGGTTGCCACTCCACATCAAGCCTGGCTGATTAGGAGCTTCTCCAGCCTTTACCACCTGCCATTGGAGTGTATTGGAAGGATTCTGCAGGTTGATACCCAACCTGTTTGACAACATTATGAATGAACCTTCCTTGGCCATCAAGTGCTGGGGTGGGATTCAAACCCGGCTCAGAGGCAGGTGCGCTATCCACTGTGTCAGAAGATCTTTGTGCAGTGCTATGTATATCAAAATGATTTTTGAATTTAGGATTTATCCACTAACGATATAGCAGCACTAAGAAAAAATATATTTGCAATCGCCAGCTGCGAAGAATTCTAAAGAGGGTGAACCAGGCAGCTGGAAATGTAAACATAAACACAGCTTAATTCTCTCGGCTTCACTGTCAGAGTTTGAGAGCTGGATATGGCCCACACACAACACCCCTGATCTATATGTTTCCAAAGTCCTAAACAATCCTTTAAAAAAAAAATTTTTTTTAAGAGTACCCAATTCTTTTATTTTCCAATTAAGGGGCAATTGAGCGTGGCCAATTCACCTATCCTGCACATATTTTTGGGTTGTGGGGGTGAGACCCACGCAGACACGGGGAGAATGTGCAAACTTCACACAGACAGTGATCCGGAGCTAGGATCGAGTACTAACAATCTTATTAGTTTAATCAAAATACAGATTTTTTTTCCCCCAAAATAATAAATTAAAATTTTAATACAATCGCTTAACAGTCAGATTACTGATACAGAGGTTTTTGTATCTAATATTTTAATAGCTAAAATCAAGACACAGTTCTTTCTAGAAAGATTAAATAATACCTTACAGTTAAAAGAGACAATAAATGTAATGAAAGGTACAATAGACAATGGTCGCACTTGATTTCTAATATACAAAATCTTTTTGATGTACATATAGAATATATTGTGCACTCACCAGCTTTCAATCTGTTTTTCGTAAAGCTACCATGAAGATCTGAAATCTTAACACCTGAAGCGACATCAAATTTGCTGCGCACTGAGGTAAACAAGTGAGCTGTTCCACCAAATGACCCTGAATGAAAGGGAATGATAAGCCCATTTACAAACTGGTCAAAAATTACTTACTGTGTTATAAACACATCGTAGTCATATCTAATCTTCTGTTCACTGGGTAATTAAACATTACGTAAGCTTCAATGAGTCAATACAACGCCTGGTTTTCTACTGAGCCAAGGTGACTAAAGAGGCCCCAGGCTCAGCAGGTTGCTCAGTATGGCCAGCAGTTAACCTCAGTCACCTGGGACTAAAGGCTCTTGGTGACAATGGAACTATCATCAATTGTTGTGAACACCCACCTAGTTTACTGTAATGTCCTTTTCGGGAAGGAAATCTGCCAGCCCTACCTGGCTTTGCCTGCATGCGAACTCCAGATCCACAGCCACTTGGTAACCTCTGAAATGACCGAGAGAGCTACTCAGTTCAGGGGCAATTAAGGATGGGCAGCAAATGCTGGCCTTGCCAAGTGACAACCACATCCCATTAAAGACCATCTGCACATCCATTGCTTTTATCAAAATGGATTATCTCACATTTTTCCACATTAAATTCCACCTGCCATGTTCTTGCCCACTCATTAAGTCTGTCCAAATTCTGCTGTAGCTGCTTGATATCTTCTTCACAACGCATATTCCCACCTAATTTTGTGCCAGGCGGACTTGGAAATTTGACATTTGGTTCCCATATCCCATATCTAAATCATTGGTACATATTGTGAACAGCTGGGGACCAAGTATTGATCCTTGCGGTACCCCACTAACCACCGCCTGCAAACGTGAAAATGACCCAGTTATTCCTGTGGTCTGTTATCTGCCTGTTGGCCAATCCTGAGTCCATGCCAGTATATTGCCTCCTATCCCATGTGCTTTGATTTTGCTCATTTTCTTTGAAAGTGTTACCCAATTAGCCGCTGACACCTCCCCTTTCTCCGTGGTCCAACAAAACATTTATTTTTAAAGTTTCATATAGAATTGTAAAATAATACAATTATTAGTCCAGGTGGCTGGATTACTAAACCCAGTAACTGAACCATAACACCAGCTGGGTAATGAAATATTAAAGATCCAATTAAATAGTGGGAGGATTGAAACCATTGTTTTCAGTCCCTGCACCAAACTATCGCCACCAACTCCAGCCCTCTCCTTGGCGGCAATCTGATAAAGCCTTGTCACATCTGACCCAAGATGAACTCTGACCTCAAATTTGTGTGGTTACTAAGACTGCTGATTTCCATCTTTGTAAGATCCCCTGACCTCACCCACCTCAGCTCATCCGCTGCTGAAACACTCATTCCTGCTTTCATTACCTTTAAACTCAACAATTTCAACTCACGTTGGCTGCTCTCACACTTTCTACCCTCTGCAGATGTGAAACATAGAATCTAGGAGCAGGAGTAGGCCATTCGGCCCTTCAAGTCTGCTTGACCATCCAATATGATCATGGCTGACCCCCTATCTCAGATAGTCCATATTCCCACTTTCTCCCATTATCCCTTGATGCCACTGAAATCTAAAAAAAAAACTATCTCTTTCTTGAATACATTCAGCGACTTGGTCTCCACAGCCTTCTGCGGTAGAATATTCACTACCCTTTGATTGAAGAAATATTTCCTCATCTCAGTTCTAAATGGTCTACTCCATATCCTGAGATTGTGTCCCTGGTTCTAGATTCCCCAACCAGGGAAAACATCCTCCCTGCATCTAGTCTGTCCAGCCCTGTTCGAATTTTATACATTTGAACCAGATATCCTCTCATCCTTTTAAACGTTAATGAATACAGGCCCAGTCAAACCAATCTCTCCTCATAGGATAGTCCTGCCAACCCCATTATCAGCTTAGTGAACCACTGCTGAACTCCCTCTGTGGCAAGTATAGCCTTTCTTAGGCAGGGGGACCAAAACTGTGCACAATACTCCAGGTATGATCTCACCAAGGCGCTCTATAACTACAGTAAGACATTCTACTTCTGAACTCAAATCTGCTTGCAATGAAGGCCAATATACCTTCCTAACTTCTTGCTGCACCTGCCTCTTCACTTTCATTGACTGGTGTACAAGGACATCCAGATCCCTTTGTACATCCACGCTTCCCAATGTATCACCATTTGAATAATACTCTTCCCTTCTGTTTTTCACACCAAATTGTATAAGCTCACATTTAGCCTCATTGCACTGCATCTGCCATGTGTTTGCCCACTCGCTCAACTTGTCTAAATCACCTTGAAGCCTCCTCACAACTTACAATCCTGCTCAGTTTTTGCAGGAAGAGGTCATTCCAAACTCTGCTGCCCATGTCTTAACAGGTTTTGTTCCCCTACCACCTCGCATGTCCGCTGATCTTTATTGGCTCTCAGTCAAGCAATGTCTTGATTTAAAAATTCTCATCCTTGTTTTCAAATCCCTCCATGGCCAGCCCTGAGTTATCACTGTAATCTCCTCCAGTTCCAAAACCTTCCGGGATATTTGTGCTCCTCTATTTCTGTCCACTTGTGCATCCCCAATTTTAATTGTTCCATCATTGGTGACCATGCCTCTGTTGTCTCAAGCCTAAGCTCTGGAATTCCCACTCTACATCTCTCCAGCTTTCTACCCACTCTCCTGCTTCAAGACAGTCTTTAAATTCTACCACTCTGATTAAGCTTTTGGTCATCTGTCCTAATATCTTCTTTGTTACGACCAGGTGAAGAAGGATGAACCAGCCTCCTTTATTCACCCTCCTCAGTTGTTTGGAACAAAGCTTTTTAAAATGTATTTTCCCATACGTGCCGTTTCCATTTGAAATGTATTTACTTTTTAATAAGGAGCCAATCAAACCAGCTTTTCTTGAGCCAAAGAGAGGGCAAGTTTATTGTTCACCAAACCCAAGAAAAAAATAATAAAAGACGCCACACCACAGAAACACAGATAGCCAGAAGTAAGAAAAGTTAGAGTCCAGATAAAAGTTAAAAGAATATGTAATTAAGTCCTTCGTTTTTCTTTGAGGATTAGAACATAGAACATAGAACGATACAGCGCAGTACAGGCCCTTCGGCCCACGATTTTGCACCGAAACAAAAGCCATCTAACCTACACTATGCCATTATCATCCATATGTTTATCCAATAAACTTTTAAATGCCCTCAATGTTGGCGAGTTCACTACTGTTGCAGGTAGGGCATTCCACGGCCTCACTACTCTTTGCGTAAAGAACCTACCTCTGACCTCTGTCCTATATCTATTACCCCTCAGTTTAAAGTTATGTCCCCTCGTGCCAACCATTTCCATCCGCGGGAGAAGACTCTCACTGTCCACCCTATCTAACCCCCTGATCATTTTGTATGCCTCTATTAAGTCTCCTCTTAACCTTCTTCTCTCCAACGAAAACAACCTCAAGTCCATCAGCCTTTCCTCATACGATTTTCCCTCCATACCAGGCAACATCCTGGTAAATCTCCTCTGCACCCGCTCCAAAGCCTCCACGTCCTTCCGATAATGCGGTGACCAGAACTGTACGCAATACTCCAAATGCGGCCGTACCAGAGTTTTGTACAGCTGCAACATGACCTCCTGACTCCGGAACTCAATCCCTCTACCAATAAAGGCCAACACTCCATAGGCCTTCTTCACAACCCTATCAACCTGGGTGGCAATTTTCAGGGATCTATGTACATGGACACCTAGATCCCTCTGCTCATCCACACTTCCAAGAACTTTACCATTAGCCAAATATTCCGTATTCCTGTTATTCCTTCCAAAGTGAATCACCTCACACTTCTCTACATTAAACTCCATTTGCCACCTCTCAGCCCAGCTCTGCAGCTTATCTATATCCCTCTGTAACCTGCTACATCCTTCCACACTGTCGACAACACCACCGACTTTAGTGTCGTCTGCAAATTTACTCACCCACCCCTCTGCGCCTTCCTCTAGGTCATTGATAAAAATGACAAACAGCAACGGCCCCAGAACAGATCCTTGTGGTACGCCACTTGTAACTGAACTCCATTCTGAACATTTCCCATCAACCACCACCCTCTGTCTTCTTTCAGCTAGCCAATTTCTGATCCACATCTCTAAATCTCCCTCAATCCCCAGCCTCCGTATTTTCTGCAATAGCCTACCGTGGGAAACCTTATCAAACGCTTTACTGAAATCCATATGCACCACATCAACTGCTCTACCCTCATCTACCTGTTCAGTCACCTTCTCAAAGAACTCGATAAGATTTGTGAGGCATGACCTATCCTTCACAAAGCCATGCTGACTATCCCTGATCATATTATTAGATTGTTGAATGCTGTGGCCTTTTGAAGTTAGCTTGTTCCCTTTATCATATTGTCGTTGAATTGAAGTCCAAGTAGCTTCACTTTGCTGGAGACAAGTTCCTTCCTGATAATCCTATATTCCATCTCCCAAAATTGAAGGATTTTTCTTTCTGTGGATAGTTTTGTGAATTTTTTTAGAATGTTTGTGATAGCACTTTTCTTAGCTTTAGAAGAGAGAGTGATTCTTTACTGCTTCTTTCAGCAGTTTTTCCAGATGACTTCAATGACATCTCTCTGTTTCTGGCTTGGCAAAGCAAGCCCTTAAAAAACCTCCAGTCTATATATTACAAGAAAGAAGTTCAAGTAGCATGTCTTGTAGTCATTGTTGTTGAACAGGTAATCATATTTTTTGATCTTCCATCTCAGAAACTTTTGGCACATTTCAGGATAGTAGAAACCAACAGGAGCTGGGGTTGTTTTGTCCTCCGCAGGGGAACTTGAGTATCTGTTGGGTGTATTTGGCTAATTAGCAGTTCCCATTGCCTTTACTATTGATAAAGTCCAATACTTTGTATTTTTACTGCCTTCCTTTCTGAAGTAGCCATGACACCCTCTAGTTGTGAAATTCCATGCAATATGCCAGGGCAGGTCTGCAGCACGATCCATTTTGGAACATTGTGGAAAAGTGGTCACCTTACAATGCCAGGCATCAGGTGATTGGTGACAGACATCTTTTGTCAGTGTCATTTTCTTGTACTTAAAAAGGGCAATTCGACCTCAAAAAGTTCAATAGATTTTTGGTTAGCCAGTAACAATAATAATAATAATCTTTATTGTCACAAGTAGGCTTACATTAACACTGCAATGAAGTCACTTGCAGTCCACACATTACAGGAGCTTAGATTTTCTGGGACTTTGTGAACATATTTGGCATCTAACCGTTTAGTGCATTAATCAGGATCAGTAAACAGGAAAAAATGTTCGACATGTATTGCAGTGCTTAACATGAAGGTGGAATTGTGAAACAATTTCTCTCAAGGGCTTCTTGCCATACAGCTTATTAAAAAGCATATCTTCTTGTTGACTCATTGCAAATATAATTTACATTTGTGTGGCAATTGATCAACAGGAATGTGTTGAAATGCCTCACAGGATGAATTTTGAAGTACAATGACTTGTGGTTTCCGCAGTTACCCGGCCTCCCCAGGCAAGCTCTGGACAACAGCGTTATAATAATCTTTATTAGTGTCACAAGTACATTAACACTGTAATGAAGTTACTGTGACAATCCCCTTGTCGCCACATTCCGGCGCCTGTTCGGGTACACAGAGGGAAAATTCAGAATGTCCAAATTACCTAACAGCACGTCTTTCGGGACTTGTGGGAGGAAACCGGGGCACCCGGAGGAAACCCACGCAGACACAGGGAGAACAGTGACCCCAGCCGGGAATCAAACCTGGGACCCAGGAGCTGTGAAGCAACAGTGCTAACCACTGTGCTACCGTGCCGCCAGTAAAGCTATAGGTAGAGATCACTTAGTCACATTTTAGTGTTGTCATGACATCTCGATCTCAAAGGGAATGAAATCATATTCACTCAACCATTTCATTACACGGTATATAAAAATATATATGTGAACAACAAACCTATTCATTCCCATTCACTCTATTAGCCTTGATATTGATTATTCCCATGAGTTCTAACTAGTTTTGATACCCTGATGCCCCTGAATGGTGATAGGCCCTGAATAACCTGCTTGAACATTGCTTTTTATACATTTCAGGTGGTTGGGTGCAATCGTTTGAATAATTAGGCTGCTATCAGGTTTCTGAAGTTGCTTTAATCGTCTTTGGTCAGGAACTTTATGCCTGTCCCTTGCTATAACTCTTGGTTAAGTATCTTCAAAAGAGTTTGGTGTGTTTACCTGCAGGTTAACTCCCAGATTGTTAATAACAGCCAGGCTGTGCCGTGTTACCCCTCGGGGTTGTGTGTTTCTCTCTGACCCTATCCTCATGCTGTGTTTTGCAAAAGCTTTCAATATGCAGATTTGTTTGGCTGTGGGGCTGGGCTGCTCTGGTCCACTTTTGCTCTTCACTGTCCACCTCTGTAACCCATGAATGTATTTGATGAAACTTGGGACAGCTTTACAGGTCCGATTGCTCGTTGGTTAGTGTGCTGGACTTTGATTTTCACCTCCTGTAGCGATTATTATTTCTTATGTCCGAATGAAGCTCGTAGTTTTCCAGTTGAAGCAAATGCTTTATTGAGTAAGTTCGTTCTCTCCAGAGCTTATACTAGATGTTACATGTGAGCTGTCTGTCTGTGTCCTGGTCACTAATTGCCGTTCTTGTGAAGAGCGAGATCCTGGATCCCGTCCGTCTATGTTATACCTCTCTAGTGCTCCCTCTAGTGATTACTTAGTTGTAGTGTATTTACATTAACCCCTTGTATACATGCAGATGTGCAGATCACTACATCCCCCTCTTTTTTATTTTTACATATTTTCTGTACGGTGTTAAGGAAAATTGTACAAAACAGGTAGATAAATGATGATAGTTACAAGTTGTGATGATATTGAGAATTATACAAAGCCAATTAATATTTATGAGTTCAATCATTATAAAAAATGTTATGAGTCCAAACTTTATACATTCATTTGGTTGAGTCTCTTTCTTCTTCTGTTGTGGAGGTGGCGATGTTGATATTGTAATTTCTTTGTGAACGTCATCAGTGTTCTTGTGTTTAAGTAACCAACAAGTCATCATGAGGTGTTCAAATGGTCGAATCACTTTTTTTGTCAGACCTGGACTTTTTCCTGTGCTTGCGGTATCGATTCTGGATGTTATCTTTGTTGTCTGACCTGGACTGTTTCCTGTGCTTGCGGTACTGATTCTGTATGTCAGCTTTGTTGTCTGACCTGGACTTTTTCTTGTGCTTGCGGTATTGATTCTGTGTGTCATCTTCCTTGAAAGCTGGTTTGCTTGTTTGTTGTGGAGCTAATATAAAATTGTGAGATTCATTGTCATGCCATGTTATGTTTGCACTGTTGCCATTGTTTTGGACTGTGCTGCTACATTGTTCTTCATGTGCAGAGTTGTACCATGTTGTACAGGTTGTTGTTTCAGTGTTGTTATTTTTGTTGTTTCAGTTGTTATGTTTGTTGTTTCTGTTTTTGTTGTTTTCATTGTTGTTCTTGTTGTTGTTTTTGTCATGCTTGTTGTTTCCGTTTTTGTTGTTTTCATTGTTGTTCTTGTTGTTGTTTTTGTCATGCTTGTTGTTTCCGTTTTTGTTCTTGTTGTTGTTTTTATCATGCTTGTTGTTTCTGTTTTTGTTGCTTTTGTTGGTGTGCTTGTTGTTTTTGTCGTGCTTGTTGTTTCTGTTGTTATCTTTGCTGTGCTTGTTTTTGATGTTGTTCTTGTAGTTTTTGTTGTTGTTCTTGTTGCGCTCAATGACTGTTCCGTGTGGATAATTTGAGTCATTCTCAAAGTTATTGGTATCAGTTTCCTTTGTGGTATCTGATGTTTCATTGAGCGTTTTGACTTGAGGATTGTGAGAATGATCTGATGTTGCATTGATCTTGGTGACATCAGTCATTTGTGGTTGATGTGATTCCTCTTTGATTCCTTGGTGCTCCTCTTCTGGAGTCATTTGTGGTTGATTTGCTTCTTCGTTGATTTCTTGGTGCTCCTCTTCTGGAGTCATTTCAGGTTAATTTGCTTCCTCATTGACCTCTTGGATGACAGCAACCTGTCAAATAGCCAAGAAGAAAACAACGCCACACAGAGAGTACTGACCAACTCCACAGAGAGAAGACTGCACGACTCCACACAGAGAGTGATGAAAGACTCCACAGAGAGCTCATTGACAGACTCCAGAATGGAAGCAATTAAGGGCTCCAGAGCGACAACCATGCAGGAAGAAGACTATGGAGGTCTATCCACCTTACTTGGGCAACCAGAAGCAGACTGTGAAAGTCTACCCAGCTCATTTGAACAGCATGAAGACGATGAATGTCCAGCCACTGTATGCACGAATAGTGACACAGTGATCACAATCAACATACACGATGTGCAAGATCCCAGTGAGACTGACAGGTCTCAGCTTGTCTGTACAGAAGCACTCAACAATCAAAGTAAAACTACTCTTGAGTCCAGTGAGACCGCATCAATTAAAACCTCATCCACTCTTGACAACCCCATTCCTGGTACCATATATTATTTTGTATGCCCGAATGAAGCTCATAGTCTTCCAGTTGAAGCAAATGCTTTATTGAGTAAGTTTGTTCTCTCTCCAGAGCTTATACTAGATGTTACATGTGAGTTGTCTGTCTGTGTGCTGCTCACTAGCTGCAGTTCCTGTGACGAGTGAGATCCTGGATCCGTCTGTCTATTTTATACCTCTCTAGTGTTCCCTCTAGTGATTAGTTAGTTGTAGTGTATTTACATTGATCCCTTGTATACATGCAGATGTGCAGATCACTACAGGGCTGGGCTGCTCTGGTCCACTTTCGCTCTTCCCTGTCCACCTCTGTAACCCATGAATGTAGTTGATGAAACTCGGACAGCTTTACAGGTCTGATTGCTCGTTGGTTAGTGTGCTGGACTTTGATTTTCACTTCCTGTAGTGATTCTGGTTTAGAATTCAACACTTCACTTTTCGTGAATTTTTCATCAACGCTGTTATGGTTGAGGTTTAAAAGGTCTGTTTCATCTTGCTTATAACCCTGCTTGAGTTTCACTGCTTTTCCCCTTCCGATCTCCACAAGTATTTCCTGCTTTGGGATAGGGTACCATCCCTTTTTCCTTTATATCAGTAGATATGTGGACACAGAGGGCATCAGAGGTCATGGAGGTAGAGTGGGAGGGTGAAATATCTTCTGAGGGTGGAATAGGCTCAAGGGGTTGTATGGCCTATTCAACATTCCCCTTTTATTTTAGGAATGCGAATTCCCCTAACTTGTTTAGCTTGCTTCACAGCACCAGGGTCCCAGGTTCAATTCCCTGCTGAGTCACTGTCTGTGAGGAGTCTGCATGTTCTCCCCGTGTCTGCGTGGGTTTCCTCCGGGTGCTCCGGTTTCCTCCCACAGCCCAAAGACGTGCAGGTTAGGTGGATTGGCCATGATAAATTGCCCTTAGTGTCCAAAACGGTTAGGAGGGGTTATTGGATTACGGGGATAGGCTTAAATGGGTCGGTGCAGACTCGATGGGCTGAATGGCCTCCTTCTGCACTGTATGTTCTATGTTCCATGTTCGCTGAAACACTACTGCCTCCAGGTGAACGTTCAGCTTCTCCTTGTGGCTCTTTAAGTGGGCGAGGGTCTCCCTCATCGTCTGCTTTTCTGCTTGGATACTCCCCTTGTCCCTGTTTAAATCTGCCACAAAAGAGGCCCATGGGGGGCCTGTAAAGGTTAAAGAGGAGAAGGGAAATAGTGATCTGTTTGGCGGCTGTTCAGACGTTAAGTATGTTCGAGACTGAGATCAGTCGATATGTGGACACAAAGGGCATCAAAGGTAATGGAGGTAGAGTGAAATATGTTATTGAGTGGTGGAATAGACTCAAGCCGCTGTATGGCCTATTCAACATCCACAGGCCTCTGGAATAGGGAAACACTCGGTGGCTTCACAAGAAATTTCTCCTCATCTCAGTCTAAAATGGCCGACCTGTTATCCTGAGACCATGAGCCTTAGTTCTAGAACCTTCAGGCAGGAGAAAGGTTTTTACACAGAAATGAACACAATCCTGTGTTTCCAATCAGTGTTACTCTCGGTCATTCATTTCTTCAATGTTCAAAGTTCTTCGAGTTGCAGGAAGGAGGTGTTCCGTTCTTCTTTCCTGTCTTACCCTGCCGGAATTGTTCATTATGGTTCTCAAAAACGTATCCTGTTTTTAAATGACCGGGAGTAATTTATCATCTTAACAAGTAGGCCCAGCACCATCAAGTTGACTGTGATGATCACCTTTCCTCCTTGCAGTTGAGACAGGGTGAACTCACTCAGCTGTGGGAGCTGAGTAGCTCATTAGCTAACTGGTTGAATCTGGTGACTGTCGCCAAAGCGAATCATTCAGGATTGTTTAGTGCAGTCAAGGCAAATTAGTGTAGCTGAGGAAACAGTGCAGACTTGGAGTTTGGTGAGTGGGAGGATTAGGGGAAGGAGGTGTTTATTTCCTTCTTCTATCTGTGGTGGAACGGGCAGCACGGGAGCACAGTGGTTAGCACAATTGCTTCACAGCTCCAGGGTCCCAGGTTCGATTCCTGCTTGGGTCACTGTCTGTGCGGAGTCTGCACATCCTCCCCGTGTGTGCGTGGGTTTCCTCCGGGTGCTCCGGTTTCCTCCCACAGTCCAAAGATGTGCAGGTTAGGTGGATTGGCCATGCTAAATTGCCCTCAGTGTCCAAAATTGCCCTTAGTGTTGGGTGGGGTTACTGGGTTATGGGAATCGGGTGGAGGTGTTGACCTTGGGTAGGGTGCTCTTTCCAAGAGCCGGTGCAGTCTCGATGGGCCGAATGGCCTCCTTCTGCACTGTAAATTCTATGTATTATGGGATGTAAGGTAGGACCTGCACTACAGGTTCGCCGGTAGCCCCTGCTGGCTGGCTCTGCCCACTAAGATCTGTATAAATATGCGTGACCTCCAGTGCCCTGCCATTTCGCCAGCTGCAGCAGGAGGCCACACATCTGACTGCAATAAAGCCACAGTTGTGGCCAATCTGCATCTTTGTGCACTTGATTGTGCATCAATTTATTGCAGTCAGATGCGTGGCCTCCTGCTGGGTATTATCGAGGCCAGCTACAGCCCCTGGAGAGCCCAAGTGGTAGTGGTTAAAACTGGGGAAAAACACAGGATGGTCATGGATTACAGCCAGACCATCAATCGGTACACGCAGCTCGACACGTACCCCCTCCCACGCATATCTGACATGGTCAATCAGATTGCGCAGTACCGGGTCTTCTCAACAATTGACCTGAAATCTGCCTACCACCAGCTCCCTATCCGGAAGTCGGACCGTCCATACACTGCCTTCGAGGGTCGCCCCTATCACTTCCTTAGGGTCGCTTTCGGTGTCACAAACGGGGTCTCGGTCTTCCGAATGGTCGACTAGTACGGTTTGCGGGCCACCTTTCTGTACTTAGATAATGTCACCATCTGCAGCCATGACCAGCAGGACCACAATGCCAACCTCAATGAATTCCTCCGCACTGCCATTCTTCTCAACCTGACCTATAACAAAGAGAAGTGTGTGTTCAGCACGACCCGGTTAGCCATTCTCGGCTATGTAGTCCAAAACGGACTTCTCGGGCCCAACCCCGACCGCATGCCCCCTCATGCAACTTCCCCTCCCCCACTGCCCCAAGGCCCTCAAACGCTGCCTGGGGTTCTTTTCCTACTACGCCCAGTGGGTCCCAAACTATGTGGACAAGGCCCGCCCACTCATTCAGTCCACCCAATTCCCTCTCGTGGCCGAGGCACAACACGCTTTCGCCCGCATCAGAGCAGACATCGCTAAGGCCGGGATGCGCGCAGTGGACGAGTCACTGTCTTTACAAGTAGAAAGCGACGCTTCAGACGTCGCCCTTGCCGCCACTCTAAACCAGTCAGGCAGACCCGTGGCATTCTTTTCCCCCACCCTTCATGCCTCTGAAATTCGACACTCATCCGTCGAAAAGGAGACCCAAGCTATCGTTGAAGCTGTGCGGCATTCGAGGCATTACCTGGCCGGTAAGAGATTCACTCTCCTCACTGACCAACAGTCGGTAGCCTTCATGTTCAATAACACACAGCGGGGCAAGATCAAAAATGATAAAATCTTGCAGTGGAGAACCGAGCTTTCCACCTATAATTACGAATTTTGTATCGCCCCGGTAAACTCAACGAGCCCCCAAACGCCCTCTCCCGAGGTACATGTGCCAGCGCACAAGTAGACCAACTCCGGACCCTACACGACAGCCTTTGTCACCCGGGGGTCACTCGATTGTACCATCTGGTCAAAGCTCGTAATCTGCCCTACTCGGTCGAGAAAGTAAGGACAGTCACCAGGGACTGCCAGGCCTGTGCAGAGTGCAAGCCACACTTCTACTGACCGGACTGTGCGCGCCTGGTGAAGGCTTCCCGCCCCTTTGAACACCTCAGCGTGGATTTCAAAGGGCCCCTCCCCTCCACCGACCGTAACACGTATATTCTCAGTGTGGTCGATGCGTACTCAAGATTCCCCTTTGCCATACCATGCCCCGACATGACGTTTGCCACCATCATTAAAGCCCTTAATTCTATCTTCACTCTGTTCGGCTTCCCCGCCTACATCCACAGTGACAGTGGATCCTCATTCATGAGTGATGAGCTGCGTCAGTTCCTGCTCAGCAGGGGTATCGCCTCCAGCAGGACGACCAGCTACAACCCCCGGGGAAACGGGCAGGCAGAAAGGGAGAATGGGACGGTTTAGAAGGCCGTCCAGCTGGCCCTATGGTCCAGGAACCTCCCAGCCTCTCACTGGCAGGAGGACCTCCCTGACGCTCTATACTCCATCCGGTCACTATTGTGCACTGCCACTAATAACACACCCCATGAACGTGTTTTTACCTTCCCCAGGAAGTCCACCTCCGGGGTGTCGCTCCCGACTTGGCTCGCAGCTCCAGGACCGGTCTTTCTCCGTTGTCACGTCCGACTCCACAAGGCGGACTCCTTGGTGGATAGGGTTCACCTGCTCCACACCAACCCTCAATATGCCTACGTTGAGTTCCCCGGTGGCCGCCAAGATACTGTCTCACTCAGGGACCTGGCATCGTCAGGTTCCAGCCCAACACACTCCCCCACCCATGCGCCCCCCCCCCCCCCCACCGCCCCGCCAACATTGACCCCACTAGACCAACCCCCACCCCCTTCCTGCACAAGAGGACGAAGAGGATTTTGGCACGCTCCCGGAGTTCCCCGATGACTGGCCAGCATCAGCACCACCACCACCGCCATCGGGGCCACCTCCACCACCACCAGCACCGACTTCGCCGCCAGAGTTACGCCGCTCCCAACGAATCACCAAAGCACCGGATCTTCCTTGTTTTCCCCTTCTTAACACTGTACATAATTGCACTATTTGTATATAGTTTCACATCACCTCCGCCGGACTCATTTTTAACAGGGGGTGTATGTGGTGAACCACTGTATTATGGAAGGTAAGGTAGGACCTGCACTACAGGTTCGCCGGTAGCCCTGCCGGCTGGCTCTGCCCACTAAGATCTGTATAAATATGCATGACCTCCATTGCCCTGCCTTTCGCCAGCTGCAGCAGGAGGCCATGCATCTGACTGCAATAAAGCCACAGTTGTACCCAATCTGCGCCTTTGTGCAATTGATTGCGCATCACTATCTATCTTAACCTGTAGGGATCAGTTCTTATTCCATTACAGGGAAAGTAGTCGCTGATAAGTGGGTAAGTTCTAATCCATCCCTAAGATTTAAAATACTCCACAAATTGATGGTAAAGTTAATAAGTTAAAAGTAACATAAACAAGTGAATAATATAATTAAGTAATTGTTTGAAACACATTAAGGTTGGCAGGATGGGTAATGTGTCAAGGCTGCAGCATACAGGAGCTCATGGGTAACATTGTGATCCAGGGCAAACATATCTAGTGTTTGTGGCTCCGTCATTGAGCTGGAGGCTGAGTTTCAGACTCTGCAACGCATCAAGGAGGGGGAGAGTTCCCTGGATGCTTTGTACCAGAAAGCAGTCACGCCACTTAGGGTAGGGTCTTTTCATTTGGTCAGTGGTTAGGGACGGGGACGGGAGACGGGAGACAGGGGGGGGGGGGGGGGGAGAGGTGCGGAGTGGATGACTCCAAGTGTGGCAGGAGTGGGAGCCTCTGCAATTGTTCAATAGGGTTAAAGTTCTCTCAGCTTTTTCGGATGAGAGCGGAGGCTGCGGGGTGGATAACCAAACTGACCGTGGCACCATGGTGCAGGAAGCCAGTCAAGTGGGGGGAGCATAAAGGAATGTAGTGGGCGTGGGCTACAGTGTAATAAGGGAGATGAGCAAACAGTAAGAGCCCAGAGGGTTTGGGACATCTGCTCAGGGCTGGAGAGGAGCTTGCAATGGGAGGGGGAGGGTCCACTTGTTATAGTCTATGTAAGTACCAATGATGTAGGTAGAATCTGGAAAGAGGTTCTGTGTAGAGAGTATGAGGAACTAAGAACTAAATTGAAAAGCAGAACCTCGAAGGTTGCAATCTCTGGATTATTACCTGAGCTGTATGCAAATTGGCATAAGGTACATAAAATTAGACAGATGATATGGGAAAAGTGGGTTCCATATTGTGGGACACTGGCACCAGTAATGGGGAAAGTGGGGGCTGGACCATGATTTGTTATGTTGTAGGTGTAACATAAGCGGCTTCCTTGTGGTGCACTTGACGAAGGAAGGTTCAGACGTGGAGATAACTTCAACACGTTTATTAAACTATTTACACTTCTTTTACTCAGGTTCGACACGACTGCTAATCCTACTATTGCTACCCAGACTGACTAACCAGCTGCTGCAATCCACGTGGTGGGTCTAATATTGAATCAACCCTGTTTCTGTACTCACTGACTGTCTCCACTGGAAAGAGGCAGATCATTTGTGTGGTGTCCTTTATATATATGGGTTGGTGTAATGCTCCCCTGTGGTCGTGTCACCTCCGTGTGTATCATGAGTGTCCATTGGTCCTGTCCTTTCTAACAGATCTATTGGTTGAATGTATGTGTGTGATGTCTTTGGTGCTCCCTCTAGTGTCTAGCTAGCCTGCATGCATTTACATTGATGCACATCACCACATCCCCCTTTTTTTTATATGTTACATATTTTCTGCATACTTTGAGAAAATTGAACAAAGAACAGGTAGATAAGGTAAGGTATATACAAGTCATGGGAACAGTGATTAAACAATAAGTCCAAATCGTTTGTGTGAGTCCAAAAACCATCAATCATCATGGTCCAATGTCTCTCTTGGTTATGAACGCCATCAACGTCCCTGTGCCACAGGAACCAAGAAGTGGTCAAATCACTTCACTGTCTAATTTGGAGCCCCTTTCTTTTTCCGATGTTTGTGATGATGCTGTCGGATGGCATCTTGTGGCTGATAACAGGTTGACGTTGAAGAGGTACCCTCAACAGTATCATTCGAGGTCATGGACGTGCCATATGTCGAAGTTGGATAAGACTGTACATACTGGTTCTGGCCACATGTTGTGCTGGAAGGGTGATCCTGCTGAGAACCGTTGAAGCTGGTCGAATTGGAAACAGAATTGCTGCTCACATAAATACCTGGTGATGGTGTGAAACTAGAACCTTGGGCGCCGGTTGGGAGAATCGCCTGGGCCGCCAAAATTTCCGGGGACGCCGGTCTGATGCCCTCCCGCGATTCTCCCAAGCGGCGGGAATGGGCCGGTCGGGTTTCACGGGCCGCAGGCCGGAGAATCGCCGGAGACACCCAAAATGGCGATTCTCCGGCACCCCCGCTATTCTGAGGCCCGGATGGGCCGAGCGGCCAGGCCAAAAGGGCGGGTTCCCCCCGGCGCCGTCCACACCTGGTCGCTGCAGTCGTGGGCGGTGCGTGAATGCTGGGGGGGCGGCCTGTGGGGGGGGGGGGGGTTGGGGGGGGCGAGGGGGGATCCTGCACCGGGCTTCACCTGGAATGTGGGGTGGCCCGCGATCGGTGCCCACCGATCGTCGGGCCGTCCTCTCTGAAGGAGGACCTCCTTCCTTCCGCGGCCCCGCAAGATCCGTCCCCCATCTCCTTGCGGGGCGGATTTGGACAGGACGGCAACCACGCATGCGCGAGTTGGCGCTGGCCAACCCGCACATGCGCGGATGACGTCCGTTATGCGGCGCCGGCCGCGTCATCTATGCGGCGCCGCTTTTACGTGGGCGACAAGGCCTGGCGCGGGTAGGTGACGCGGCCCCGATACTGGCCCATTGTCAGGGCCTGAATCAGTCGGGACCGGGGCCATTCCGCGCCGTCGTGAACCTCAACGGCGTTCACTGCGGCGCGGCCACTTCGGCGTGGGAGTGGAGAATCCCGCCCCTTGCATCTGATAGGAATATGCCGTATGGCCAGGCTGTGGTGCAGCAAATCCTGGGCTGTAACTAAGGCATCCAGTCTGTAGTGCAGATTGCGCTTGCGGTAGTCCTCCTTCGGTCTTGATTCCATTAGTGGGCAATCCGTAGTGCTGGCCTGTTTGAGAATATGCGGCATAGACTGCTGGCTGCTGCATGCCTGAATACTGGGTTTGCCCAGCATGAGCTGTCATTGGCTGCACTGGTGTTGTGGAACAAATGTGTGGATATAGCTGTGGTGAATATTGGTGTATTCCTCTTGGACTGTAGCCGCTGCTTGTTATTACTGACCCAGTGTAATTATTAAGTGATCCATCACCTGTTGTTGTGGCATTTGCTGTCACCCTGAGCGTGCCATCACTGAGGTTGCGGCACTCCCTGTCTGGAGTAAAGTCCGGCTTACGTGAATCAGAGTCGGCGTTTGGTTGCTCCCCATCTGAAGTCTGGTCTGTTTTAACTGAGTCAGTGTTGGTTTGTTGATGCTTCCCATCTGGAGTCTTAGCAGGTTCACTGGAGTCAGCTGAGATTTCTTGAAGCTGCACGCCTGGAGTCAGAACATGCAGGAATGCATTGACTTGTGGAGAGGTTCGAGCAAATGAGGGTGGAAGTATCATGGTGTCACCGGAGTCACCAGTGGTCTCACAGTGATCGTCGAGTGCCTCTGTACACACTAGCTGAGGTCTGTCACTTTGCACATCATTCATGGGAAGTGGGATGCTGTCGTCACTCGTCTCACATACCGTGGGTAGATCCTCAGTAGCTGCTTGTTGTTCACTTGGGTTGGGTAAATTGTCAGTCTCCATCTGGTGGTGCAAACAATGTGGGTGGACTGTCATTGTCTTGCTGTTCTCCTTCATTTGGGCTTGGACTATCATCGTCGCTTTGTTCTTCACTGTAGCATGATAGACCGTCATAGTCTTCTTGCTGTTTACTTGAGCATGGCAGACTTGCATCATCTGCCGCTAGTTGGTCAGAGGAGGTTGCTAGACCCTCGTGGTCTTGTTCCTGCAAGGACTGCACTTCGGAGTCTTGCATTGCTTCTATCGTGGAGGCTGTCCACGAGCTCGCTGCGGAGGCTTGTGACACTGGAGTCAAGTCTTGTGTGTGTAAGGACTGCGCTCTGGAGTCTTGCATTTGTTCTATCGTGGAGTCTGTCCACGAGCTAGCTGTGGAGGCTTGTGACACTGGAGTCACTACTTGTTCGTGTAAGGACTGCGGTGTGGAGTCTTGCGTGTCTTCTTTTGTAGAGTCGGGAACCCTGAGCGGTGTGTGGACCACGCTCTGTGTGGCAGCAGGCCGCTCTCTGTGGGCTTGTACCGCTCTCTGTCTCTTGGTTTCAGGCTGCAGCATCATCCTGCACTCACGAGTTGGGATGTCATATCTGCTGGGCTGAAGATCCTCAAATCCAAAGAACGAATCCGCGTCTGCGTCGGAGTCAGTACGGGGGTCGCCAATGTGCAACATGTCTAGTTGCGGTTCGGATTTGGTAATGGGGTAGCCTCCCAAGGTGAAAGGTTCGTCCGAGTCATCGTCTTCTCGGACCATATTATCACTGTTTGCGTCGGAGCTGGCATTGGGCTCGCGAGGTCCAGTCGGTATTGAAGTATTCAAGGCCGGAATCATCGGTTTGGGCGTAGGTAACTGCTTGTTGCAGGGTTCTTCGGATGTTAATTTCATTCCCTGGTTCAATTTGAGGCATTGTGCTGTCTTCCAGGTGACGGAAGGTTGTTTTACAGCTTTAAAAGATTTTTTCGTTGATTTGGGACGTTTCCCCTTTAAATGGGCGTGGTCCGGAGCCTCTGACGTCATGACGCATGTGACGTAGCACGTAGGAAGCGATTGCGCATGCGCAGATCGCTGTTCCTATACCGATGGCCGTTTTTGTGACCTTCCCGTTCTGCGCACTTCTCGCGCAACTGCGCACGTTGCAGTCCCTGTAGAAAGATGGCCGCCGACCAAAATCGTTCTCTGCTCCGGGATCTCAGCCTCGAGGTGACTACTGGTGCTTCTCTTACCTTTTCTTGCTGGTTGGAGTGTGTTTTCCTCACAGTATTTGCCGAATTTGTCCAGGCCTGCCTGGAAGTCGCTCCTGTTTTGCCCTTTGGAGAACTTGAATTTTTAAAAGATTTCTTCTGCTCTGGCACCGGCGATGGTGAGGAGAAGCTCTGTTTTTTCAGCATCGGCCAGGTCTTCTAGCTCGGCTGCCACCAGGACGATTTCAAACTTTTGCCGGAATGCCCGCCAGTTTGCGCGGAGATCGCCGTGGCACTGGAGCTGCTGCGGAACCCGGATCTCAACATGTTGCCTGGGTATTGCTGGTTGTCGCTGTACGCTGAGGTATGGCTATATGGATTGAAACAGTTCAGTCCTGGTACCATGATTTGTTATGTTGTAGGTGTAACATAAGTGGCTTCCTTGTGGTGCACTTGACAAAGGAAGGTTCAGACGTGGAGATAACTTCAACACGTTTATTAAACTATTTACACTTCTATTACTCTGGTTCGACACTACTGCTAATCCTACTATAGCTACCCAGACTGACTAACCAGTTGCTGCAATCCACGTGGTGGGTGCAATATTGAATCAACCCTGTGTCTCTACTCACTGACTGTCTCCACTGGAAAGAGGCAGATCATGTATGTGGTGTCCTTTATCTCTGGGTTGGTGTAATGCTCCCCTGTGGTCATGTCAGCTCCGTGTGTATCGTGAGTGTCCATTGATTCTGTCCTATCTAACTGATCTATTGGCTGAGTGTGTGTGTGTGATGTCTTTGGTGCTCCCTCTAGTGTCTAGCTAGCCTACATGCATTTACATTGATGCACATCACCACAGACCATTGGGATGGTCTACACCAGAAATGTGCCGGAAGCAAGGTTCTTGCCAACTGCAGAACCAGCGAAGATGGGAGCGTTTAAAACTCAATGGATGGGGCAAGGGATCAACTGTGGAAAAATGTGATATATCACTGTGCAGAGACAAGGGCCGGGATTTCCCCTACCCGGCAGGGGGGGGGGGGGGGGTCCCGGTGGAATGGAGTGGCGGGATCCACTCCAGCGTTGGGCCACCCCAGAGGTGCGGATTTCCCCGCACCTTTAGGGGCCAAGTCCTCACCTTGAGGGGCTAGGCCCGCGCCGGAGTGGTTGGCGCGCCGCTGGCCGGCGGGAAAGGCCTTTGGTGCCACGCCAGCCGGGGCCGAAGGGATTCCTGCTGGCGTCATCCCCGCGCATGCGCAGGGGGGGGGTCACTTCCGCATCGGCCATCGCAGAGGCTATGGCCAAGGCAGAAGGAAAAGAGTGCCCCCACGGCACAGGCTCGCCCGCGGATTGGTGAGCCCCAATCGCGGGCCAGGCCACTGTGGGTCACCCCCTGGGTCCAGATCGCCCCGCGCCCCCCCCCCCCAGGACCCCGGAGCCTGCCCGCGCCGCCAGTCCCGCCGGTAAGGTAGGTGGTTTGATTCACGCCGGTGGGACTGGCATGACAGCAGCGGGACTTCGGCCCATCACGGGCCGGAGAATCGCCGGGGGGGGTGCCTGCCGACCGGCGCGGCGTGATTCCCGCCCCCGACGAATTTTCGATGCCGGAGAATTCGCCGGCCGGCGGGGGCAGGATTCACGCCGCCCCCCCCCCCCCCCGGCGATTCTCTGACCCGGCGGGGGGTCGGAGAATCCCGCCCAAGGTAAGAGAGGAAAATAGTAAAATGGAAAATGAGGGTCAGAGAATGGCGGGAAGGGCCAGAGAGAAAAAGCCTAGGACTGCACAAAGATCGCAAAATGACAAAAGTAAATGCTCTGTATCTGAATACGCAGGGCATTCATAACACAGTAAACAAATTGAATGGCTTTCACAATGGGCCATCTGACTCGAAACATTAGCTCTTTTCTCTCCCCACAGATGCTGCCAGACCTGCTGAGATTTTCCAGCATTTTATTTTTGGTTTCAGATTCCAGTATCCGCAGTAATTTGCTTTAAACAAATTGATAGCTCATATTGAAGTAAATAAATATAATTTGATAGCAATTCTGGGTACCAGGTGGCAAGATGACAAGGATTGGGTCCTGAATATTGAGGGGTATATGACGTTGAAGAAGAAGATGAAGCTAAGTAAAGGTGGAGGAGGCAACACTGTTAATCGAGGATGGTATTGGGGCAATAGTTAGAGATGACCTTGGTTCAGGACCAGTTTGGGTGGAGATAAGGAAGAGTATTGGAAAGAAGTCACTCTTGGGAGTAATCTACTCACTCCCTAACAGTAACCGTAATGTAAGCCAAGAAGAATAGAATAAGTATACAAGAATAAATATTGGTTGCTTGTGATAAAGGGATGGCAATAATCATGAGATGTTAATTTACACATAAACTGTGAAAAATCAGATTGGCAGCAATAGCCTGGATGAGGAATTATTCAAATGCTTTTGAAAAGCACATTCTGGAACCAAACAGTTACATAAGAATTGGTATTGTGCAATATGACAGGATTAATTAACGACCTCTGAGTAAAGGTACCTCTAGGTAGCAGCAACCACAATATAATTGAATTTTACATCCAGTTTGAAAGAGAAGAGTGGGTCTGAGACGAGTATTTTAAACTTAAATATGGGAACGATGTGGGCATGAAATCTGAGCTGGCTGAAGTAAACTGGGATACTAAGCTAGAGAGTAGATCAATAGAACAGTGGCAGGCATTTAAAGGGGTATTTCAGAATATTCAGAATGTTCCCACTATAAAGAAAAGTTCTAAGGGGAGGACCGACTATCCATGGCTAACTAAAGAAGTTAGGAAAAGCATCAAATTTAGGGAGAAAACATACAACTGCGCCAAAATGAGTGGCAGGTCAGATGACTGGTTAGAATAGAAAGAACAGCAGAGAATGATGCAAAGGTTAATCAGGAGAAAGAGATTAGAGTATGATAGAAGCCAGCTAGACATGTAAAGAGTTTCTACAGGTATTTAAACAGGAAGAGAGTAGGTAAAATGTGCATCTGGAGAATGACAAATATTTTGAAATGAAATGAAATGAAAATCGCTTATTGTCACAAGTAGGCTTCAAATGAAGTTACTGTGAAAAGCCCCTAGTCGCCACATTCCGGCGCCTGTTCAGGGAGGCTGGTACAGGAATTGAACCGTACTGCTGGCCTGCCTTGGTCTGCTTTCAAAGCCAGCGATTTAGCCCTGTGCTAAAGAAAGATACAAAAAACATTCCATTAATAGCTGTAAATCGGGAGGTGAAAGAGAGAAAGGATCTTGGCGAAATTATTAGGGAAGCGATACTGAGCAAAGTGATGGAGCTGCGGAGCTGACAAGTCTCCGTGACCTGATGGACTGCATCCTAGGGTCTGAAAAGAGGTGGCAAATGAGACGGTTGATGTGATGCCAATAATGTTCCAAAATTCCCTAGATTCTGCAAAGGTTCAATCAGACTGCAAAGTAGCAAATATTACTCCTCTATTCAAGAAGATAGGGAGGCAGACAGGCCAGTTAGTTTGGCCTCTGTCATGGGGGAGGTATTGGAATCAATCATTAAAGAGTTGGGTCCTTAGAAAAAAGATAATTGCAAAGAGCCAGCGTGGTTTTATGAAAGGGAAATCATGCTGAATCAATTTATTAGAGTTCTATGAATAATTACATGTGTTATGGATGGAGGGGAACCTGTAGATGTACTGTACTTGGATTTCCAGAAAACATTTGATAAGGTGCCACATCAAAGATTATTACAGAAAATAAAAGCTCATTGTTCGGGAGTAACATATTAATACAGATATAAGATTTGCTGGCTGTCAGAAAACAGAAAGCATGCATAAATCTGATTGGCAGGATGTGACGAGTGGAGTCCTGCAGGAATTTGGTTTGGGGCCTCAACCTTTTGCAATTTATATTAATGACTTAGATGAGGGGAGCGAAGGCATGGTGGCTAAATTTTCAGATGATACAAAGATAGGTAGGAAAGTATGTTGTGAAGAGGACAATTTGCGGATGGATATAGATAGGTTGCGTGAGTGGGCAAAATTGTGGCAGATGGAGTACAATGTGCGAAAATGTGAAGTTGTTCACTTTGGCAGGAAGAATAAAAGAGCAGAGTATTATTTGAACGGAGAATGACTGCAGAATTCCAGGGTGCAGAGGGATCTAGGTGTTCTCGTGCATGAGTCACATGAGGCATGCAGGTACAAAATGTAATCAAGAAGGCTAATGCAATGCCTTATTACGACAGGCATTGAACATAAAAGTACGGATGCTATGCTTCAGCTGTACAGGGAACTGGTGAGACCACATCAACTGTGTAGTTTTATTGAAGGAAGGATGTAAATGTGTTGGAGATGTTTCAGAGGAGGTTTAACTAGATTGGTACCAGGAATGAATGGGTTGTCTTATTTTTATATTCTGAGTTATGGCTGTATACAGATGCACACAGAACATCTAGGTCTTTGACTCGTAAGATAACCTATTAGCAAGGTTAACACGTGGAAAGATAACTAACAAATTGTGATACAGTTGTGATACACCCCAGTCCAACGCCGGCATCTCCACACCATGATACAGAGAGTAATGGATAAATGAATTCAGTGAGTTCTCCTGGAGCTACTTCTAGTGCGACCAGCCTCTTGTACGAGTTACTACCAACTGCCAGATATCTCGAGTCACATGGTAGATCTCTATCGCCACCAGCTGGTTACAAGTTGCATCGCTAACTATTGATGAGCAACTATATACAAAGCTGTGCGCAGGCATATCAGCAGACTTATGAGGAAAGGTTGGTCAGGCTGGGCGTGTTTCCATTGGTGCTCAGAAGAGTGAGGGGGTGACTTGATTGATGTGTTAAGATCCTGAATGGTGTTGACAGATTGGATGTGGAAAGAATGTTGCCTCTTGTGCGTGAGTCCAGAACTAATGACACTGTTTTAGAATCAGGGGTCACCCTTAGAGGTCGCATCTAGCAGGTTTTTTTTCTCTCAGTAGGCCGTGTGACTTTGGAACTCTCTGCCTCAGAAGGCGATGGAAACGGGTGACTGAATATTTTTAAGGCAGAGGTCGATAGATTCTTGTTAGGCAAGCAAATCATAGGTTATCGGGGGTATATGAGAACGTGGAGTGCCATGATCTTATTGAATGGCGAAGCAGAATGGAGGGGTTGAAGGGCCTACTTTTGATCCTATCTCCAATGTTTGTCAAATGGGAGATGAGCTCCCTAGACGGGCTTTATTTTCTGCACCTTCTCTCTTCCAACTGCAGAGCCCGTAGTCTGAAGTGTTCCATCTAGTGGTATGGTTAAGAGCTAGCAGCGCTCACTCATGTTTAAAAGTTGAGAATAGGTGAGGCAGTCTCTGGGAGCACTGACCTGTGAGGATGTTGGCCGTGCTGCACCAGCAAGGTGGCCAATGGGAGCATCCAAGGCTCTGGGTGGCCAGCTGTGCTACCTAGAGGGTTTATTCAATACAATTTAAAATGCAGGTAGAGTTGCTTTTCTGCCAAAAATCTAGGCTGCCACTCCAGCACGGTCCTGAGGGAATGATACTCTGTCTGATGAAATGTATTCAACATCTGCCCAGTCAGGTGAACGTGATAGATCCCATGGCACTATTTGAAAGAGGAGCCGACATATTCTCCATGGTGGCCTATGCCATGTCAATATTTGTTCCTTAATCAGCATCAGAAACAACAGAATACCTGGTCGTTAGCACATTGCTGTTTATAGGAGATGGCTGTTGTGTTTCCTATAGCACAACACTTCAAAAAGTACTTTATTGGTTATGTGGAATATCCAGTGGCCAGTAACCAAACGCCCCACACTAGGTGGCAAAGTGGTTAGCACTGTTGCCTCGCAGCGCCAGGAACCCAGGTTCGATTCCGGCCTTGCATTCCGTCTGTTTGGAATTTGCACGTTTTCCCCGTGTCTGAGTGGGTTTCCTCCGGTTTCCTCCCACAGTACAAAGGTGTGCCAATTAGGTGGATTAGCCATGCTAAAATTGCCCCTTAGTGTCCAGGGATTTGCAGGTTAGGTGGGGTTACGGGGATAGGGCGGGGGGGTAGGCTTGGATGGGGTGCGCCTTCAGAGGGTCGTGCAGACCCCATAGTCCGAATGCCCTCCTTCTACAATTCTGTTCTATAATTCACCTCTACCCCATATTCCTTAATACCTTCAGTTAACAAATACATATCCATCTCAGATTTAAAATGAACAAATAATCTAACATCAATCTTTGTGGGCAGCATGGTAGCATAGTGGTTAGCACAATCGCTTCATAGCGCCAGGGTCCCAGGTTCGATTCCCGGCTTGGATCACTGTCTGTGCGGAGTCTGCACGTCCTCCCCGTGTGTGCGTGGGTTTGCTCTGGGTGCTCCAGTTTCCTCCCACAGTCCAAAGATGTGCAGGTTAGGTGGATTGGCCATGCTAAATTGCCCTTTGTGTCAAAAATTGCCCTTAGTTTTGGGTAGGGTTACTGGGTTATGGGGATAGGGTGGAGGTGTGGGCTTGGATAGGGTGCTCTTTCCAAGAACCAGTGCAGACTCGATGGGCTGAATGGCCTCCTTCTGCACTGTAAATTCTATGATTCTCTATGATTCTATGACCATTTGGAGAGTTCTAAGTTTGTACAAACGTTTGTGTGTAGAAGTGTTCTCTGAAGTGTCTGGCTCTCATTTTTAGATTATGCCCCCAAGTTATAAACACTCCAACTTTTCAAAATACTTTCTCTTTAGCTACCCTATCTGTTATACTTCATTTCTTGCAGATTTTGATCAAATAAACCTTTAATGTTCCAAATTGCAGGAAACGCAGCCCTAGTTTGCATAGTCTTTCCTCATAATTTATCCCGAGTCGTGATATCACAGAGCAATCAATGGACTACAGTGAAATGATTTAAGTATGGGGGAAAGTAAATCTATTTTTAAAAGTCTCCGTTCCTTATTACTTGACATCTTCATGACCTGGTCGATGATTAATGTACCTTGTGTGGTACCAAGTATGTTTTGTATGTCTGGTATGGTGCATAAACTCAGCATTCATTTACTTCAAAGCCATCGGGGCTGGTTTAGCGCAGGGCTAAATTGCTGGCTTTGAAAGCAGACCAAGGCAGGCCAGCAGCACGGGTTCAATTCCCGTACCAGCCTCCCCGAACAGGTGCCGGAATGTGGCGACTAGGGCCTTTTCACAGTAACTTCATTTGAAGCCTACTTGTGACAATAAGTGGTTTTCATTTCATTTTCATTGGGTGCTCGGTCCCTCTCAGATGCTGCCTGATACCATTGGATTCTACCTGGTGAAAATAATTACCAGTGGGGTATAGTTGACATGTCTTCCACAAGGGGGTAGAGTTCATGTTTTAACTGTATAAAATCCCTGGTTAGGCCACACCTGGAGAACTGTGAGCAAGTCTAGGCACTGAATTTTAGTAAGTTTATATTGGCCGTGGAGAAAGTGCATTGCGTGTTTAATGGAATAATAGCTGGATCCCAAGGGTTACGTTATGAGGAAAGATGAATGTGACGACAGGAAGACCTTAGTAAAATTTGTTTCTAAGTATTGGGCAATTCAAGGGTTAAAAGCCTGGGGTTATAGTGTGTTTGACTGCAATGGTCATGCTTTCTTTTAAGAATTCTGTTTTTTGCAGGGCCTGGGTGCTTTTAGCAGCCAAACAGTGAAATTGACAAAGGAATGTGTTTTTCAGTCTGGACTAATGGACTGTGGTTTGTCTGGGAAAGTCCCTGTGGAGTTAATGTGCTTTGCAGCCTGTAGAGCTAATTTGTTGTTCAGCTTGGAGAGATGAGATGACACAAAATATGTCAGTGGACGTCAGAATGTCAGGAGGCATTCGGTAATCTGACGGCTGTACTAATGACCCCACCAGTGATGATGACACCTAATTATGCTGAACTATTTAAGGTGGCAATTGATGCGAGTGACGTGGGTGTTGGTGCTGAGCTGCTGCAGGAAGGCGGTGAAGGAATCGAAAGACCAATTGGGTATTTTTCGAGGAAAATCAACATTCACCAAAATAAGTATTTGACCATCGAAAAGGGGCCATTGAGCTTGGTATTTAGGTTGCAACATTTTAACATTATGTTAGTAACAATTTATCTGGCACAATTGTATATCTGGACCATAATCTATTGAATTTCTTGGACCAATTTAAAACGCAAAATGCAAGACTATTCAGATGGAGTTTATTTTTACAACTATTTAATTGATGAATTCTACATGTAACAGAAAGAGAAAATGTGATTGCTGATGCTTTATCACGACTGTGAAATGCGAGAAGACTAAAATGGACTGTATTCATGTTGATGTTTGCCTGTTTAAAATATAAAACGATATATCATATAGAGTATAAGTTGTATGTAATCTGAAGAAATGCTTAATGTTAAAAGGGTTTTAGAAAATTAAACCATCTGTTTACATTGCTGGGTCACATTTTTAAGAGGGGAGGTATGATGAATGGAAGATTTTAGAAATATTGGCTTCTAAGTATTGGGCAATTTAACAGTTAAACACCTGGGTTAGCGTGTGTTTGACTGTAATGGTTATTTCCTTTTAAAGAATTCTGCTGTGCAGGGCCTGGGTGCTTTTAGCAGCCAAAAGGTGGAATTGACAAAGGAATGTGTTTTACAGTCTGGACTAATGGTCTGTGGTTTGACTGAGAAAGTCCCTGGGGAGTTAATGTGCTACCAATCAGGGGGTCCTCGACCACCCCCACCCCCACCCCTGCCCCGGCATCCCACCTCATATGGGCAGGGCACCCATGGACCCAATCCCTGGAACAGGCAAGAATCCACCTGGGTACCTTGGTGCTCCCAGTCTGACACCCTGACAGTCCCCCTGCCAGCCATAAGACCATAAGACATAGGAGCAGAATTAGGCCACTCGGCCCTTCGAGTCTGCTCCGCCATTCAATCATGGCTGATATTTTCTCATCCCCATTCTCCTGCCTTCTCCCCATATCCCCTGAACCCCTTATTAATCAGGATTGGCAGTATCACCTGGACACTCTGGCACTGCCAGGGTGGCACCCAGGTGGCATAGCCAGGGTGTTCAGGTGTCATCAGGAGTATCAGGTTACCGCCTTGCCCAGAGCCCGACCACCCGGTGGCACCCAATTGCTTGGGAGACCCCAGCAGCCCCCCCTTCCCCATCCAAGTGCTAAAGGTATTTGTGGAAACCACCAGTGCTACGTGATACCCGCTCGGGGTCTCATGCCTTGAGTAACTCTGGCGCAAACATATTTAAGTGAGCTTAAGTGCACCCTTAACTATGCAAATATGACTGCGATGCTCGCAAGATCTCATTAGATCTCGTAACGAGAGGCGAAAATCTCATGAGATGCCTCTCGTTAGATTAACCACATCGCCACATCCCGATTCAGGCACGCCGAGGCCGTTAGATCTCGGCCAAGATCTCCAGAGGCGGTACCGAAGCAGATGGATGCAGACCAGAGGTTTTCGACCGGGCGATACGATATCCATCTGGAACATTGGAGAGGGTGCTGGGTGGATGCCAGCGACCATAGTGGAATGGACTGGACCGGTACCATACACGGCAAAAACATGGGAGGGGTTTGATGTGTAAGCATATGGACCAACTCTGCAGAAGGTAGCCAACATCAGGACCAGCCCTGCTGGATGAGCCAGCCCTTCACCCCACCTGCCCGACACTGAGATGCATGAGGTGTTGGACTCAGGGTCCAACTTGGAGACTCAGGCATCCGTGGTTTTTGGAAGACAGCCTCACCAGGGAACAGTCACCGACGGCACTACCCAGATGATCAGCATAGAAACATCATTTCCCAAAGCATTGTATGCCCTCCAAACCTTCCCCGCAACAGCTAGAGGTGCAACTGCGTGGGTGAAGCGGAGAAGGAGGCCTCCTCCACCCTCTAAGACAGAGGGATTTGCAATCTTCAGGGGGAGGGATGTTGTAACCCCCACCAGACCCATGGAGATGACCTGATTAATCTCCCCATAGCCGTGGAGTACGAGCTCCCCAGCTGAGGGGCGGAGGCCCAACAGCGGGACTCGTGGTTTTCACCAGGTAAAAGCCAGCCCCAAAGGGAACCGGCATCTTCGGATGGTCTCGGCGGAGACTAGTTGTCCTCTCCGCCGCTGTGTGGCTTCTCTTTGTGTGAAGAATAAAACTTCTTGGACTAACCTTTCCGGGTCTCCTCATGACTATTATGAGAGGGTAGTCCATTCTGGGGTACCCTGATGTCAGGTCCGCAGGTGGGCACCTGGATCCAGGAGATAGGTGTGAAGGTTGTTCCCACCTGAATCCACCAACTCCTTACGGTGATGAAGCTGCCGGTGATTCCCCGGTGCTTGGGAATCGCAGGCGCGATAGTTACATTTTTAAAATCGCAGTAAACGAGATTCACAGCCTCATTCTCAGATTTAAAGTTGAATCAGGCTGGTCACCCCATGATGTGTTGTACTGGGGTGGGCACAGCAAGAGGCCTTACAACACCAGGTTAAAGTCCAAAGGTGTGTTTCGAGTCACTAGCTTTTGGTCACAGGTTCACCTGAGGAAGGAGCTGCGCTCCGAAAGCTAGTGATTTGAAACAAATCTGCTGGACTTTAACCTGGTGTTGTAAGACTTCCTATTGAATTTTATTATCACTTTTGTTGTGGTGAGTTTTGGGTATTGTTTAAATTAAAATTCAATTTCGTTCAGTTGAGACTTTGACCAAAAAAGGCAGCAGGAGACAGTCCGGTGAAGTAACTCAGGAAATGTTATTTAAGATATGAATTAATATTGAACAAAGCCGGTGAATTGGCGAGTGTATTGCGGCTCTTGCTTTCTAGTTCAGCTTAGGATGCGAGGAGACACTCGGCCTCCATTCTCCCCCCAGAATCCCTGTGGGCCGCCTGCTTCCCTGTGGACAGCAGGTTCTGTAAACTTCACTTTCAAACTTGGTGTGCACCTTGCTCACTGAAAGCTGCTGATTATTAACCCTTTCCCAGACACAACCCAAAGCATGATCAATGATGCTATTGTTTCCTGATTGGCCTGAATGAGGCGGGGCTAATTCTTAATTGGCTTAATGTGTGCACGATCGATCTGTGATTGGTCAAGGCGGGTGTGATCCGTTTCTCATTGGTTTCCCGAGGGTGATGGTTATCTATTGATGTCATTTCCCATTGTCCTCTGATTGGCTCTCGAAGGAGTCAATCACTGTGGGAACATCCCTCTCATTAAAGTTTGTTTCTGTCACCTCTTGCTAAGGATGTTTTATGTTATCTTCCTTGTCCATTTGTTTCGGATGGAGGAGGTATGCTGTCTTGTGAGTTGCTCTTTGAGCGCATAGTCTTGGGATTTATTTAATTGGTGCAGGCTCCTTATTAAATCAAATCCTTATCGGTGACTGTTTTAGAGGCTCTGTCCTTTACTCTGTAGGTGTTGGGACTTGGACTGAGTCACTTCAATGTTAGAACAAAGAACAAAGTGGTAGAGGGCACGATCTAACCCCAAACAAAACCGTTCTGGCCAAGATTAGCTGTCTAACGGCACTTTGTTGCTATTTAGGGCCTCAGCGGGAACACCCCAAGGCCACACTTTAGCATCATTTCCAGCACAGAGGACCTCTGACTCACCTATAAAGGAGTCCTCAGGCACCCCTGCACCCCAGCTCACATGGGCAGGGAACCCCTGGGTACGATCTCTAATGTGGGCAAAATGCCAGCCTGATAGTGTCACCTGGGCACCCAGACAGTGCCAGGCTGGCACCTGGGTAGCACAGCCAGGCCAGCAGTGCCAAAGTGCTCGGGTGGCACCAGCAATGCCAGGGTGCAAGACTGCCTGAAGGCTGACCATCCAGGCCTCCGATCACCTGGGAGACCCCCCCCCCACAAGTGCCGTTCCGCCCGGACCCCTATTTGTAAAGCCCGGTGCTAAATGGCACCTGGCTGGGGTTTCCTTGGCGATGCTGATAAATGCCAGGTGGCTGTTCAATCCGGCGTCAGCACGGCTAAGTGGGTTCCAAACTCACTTCACCATGCGAGACTGAGGGATGCAGATCGCGAGATCTCCCGATTCCAGTGGGACGCGGTCGGTAAACCATGCTCAAAGTTGCTTATAACTTAAAACTATGTACAACAAAGACCGTAAACTACAAAGTTCTCATACAGAAAGTTACAATGCAAGTTTTACTTAAAGTTATACATACAATTTGAAGTAGTAAATAGACTGCACTTAACTAAGGCGCGTATGAGTGGGTTTTTCCCTGGGGTGGAGGATGGGTGTGAGCGTTGTACAGGGGGGCCTGCGAATCATTCACACATGTTCTGGTCCTGTCCCAAATTAGTTGGATTCTGGGTCTCATTTTTTGAGATCGCGTCAGAGATCATTGGGGTCACGTCCGTTGGTGGCGGTCTTTGGGGTGCCGGACTCCTTGAGGGGGGAAGGCTGATGTCTTGGCCTTTGCCTCTTTGGTGGCTGGGAGGCGAGTCCTACTTGGATGGAGGTTGGCGGTGCCACCCGGGGCCTTGGCCTGGTTAAATGGTCTGCCGGAATTCCTGCGATTGGAAAATGTGCCTGGGAGGATCAGAGGAAAGGTAATATTCCAAGTGGATGCTGTTCATCTCTTTCTTTAAAGACCTGTTCATGGCAAGCAGTTAGGGCCAAGGGGCGGGAGGCTTAGGAAGGGAGAGGATAAGGGAGGGAGAATAGTGGGGCTGAGGGATGTTAGGGGATTTAGGGCTGTTGCTGTTACTTTGTTAAAATAAAAATGACCAACTTGTATTCTGAGGGACAGGACCTACAGGCATTTAGACAGGCAAGGGCTACTTAGGGAAAGTCAGCATGGCTTTGTAAGGGGAAAGTCATGTCTCATGGATTTGATTGAGTTTTTTGAAATGGTAACCAAGAAGGTAGATGAGGGCAGTGCAGTTGAAAATGAAATTAAATGAAAATCGCTTATTGTCACAAGTAGGCTTCAAATGAAGTTACTGTGAAAAGCCCCTGATGTTGTCTACATGGACTTTAGCAAGGTCTTTGACAAGGTACCATATGGTAGGTTGTTGCAAAAGGTTTAATCTCACGGAATTCAAGGTGAGATAGCCAATTGGATACAGAATTGGCTTGGCGACAGAAGACAAAGGGTGGTTGTGGAGGGTTGTTTTTCAAACTGGAGGCCTGTGACCAGCGGTGTGCCTCAGGGATCGGTGCTGGGTCCACTGTTATTTGTTATATATATTAATGATTTGGATGAGAATGTAGGAGGCATGGTTAGTAAGTTTGCAGATGACACCAAGTTTGGTGGCATGGCGGATAATGAAGAAGGTTATATAAGATTGCAACAGGATCTTGACCAATTGGGCCAGTGGGCTGATGAATGGCAGATGGAGTTTAATTTGGATAAATGTGAAGTGATGCATTTTGGTAGACCAAATGAGGGCAGGACCTACTCAGTTAATGGTAGGGAGTTGGGGAGAGTTACAGAACAAAGAGATCTAGGGGTACAGGTTCATAGCTCCTTGAAGGTGGAGTCGCGGGTGGACAGGGTGGTGAAGGAGACATTCAGCATGCTAGATATTATTGGTCAGAATATTGAATACAGGAGTTGGGACGTCTTGTTGAAGTTGTACAAGACGTTGGTAAGACCACACATGGAATACTGTGTTCAGTTCTGGTAACCCTATTATAGGAAGGATATTGTTAAACTAGAAAGAGTGCAGAAGAGATTTACGAGGATGCTACCAGGACTTGATGGTCTGAGTTATAAGGAGAGGCTGGACAGGCTGGGACTTTTTTCTCTGGAGCGTAGGACGATTAGGGATGATCTTATAGAGGTCTATAAAATAATGAGGGCTATAGATAAGGTAGATAGTCAACATCTTTTCCCAAAGGTAGAGGAGTCTCGAACTAGAGGGCATAGGTTTAAGGTGAGAGGGGAGAGATACAAAAGAGTCCAGAGGGGAATTTCTTTCACACAGAGGGTGTTGAGTATCTGGAACGAGCTGCCAGAGGCAGTGGTAGAGGCAGGAACAATTTTGTCCTTTAAAAAAGTTAGACAGTTACATGGGCAGGGTGGGTGTAGAGATATATGGGCCAAATTCAGGTAAGTGGGACTAGCTTAGTGATAGAAACTGGGTGGCATGGACAAGCTGGGCCGAAAGGCCCGTTTCCATGCTGTAAACATCTTTGACATCTACGACTCTAACTGTTTGTAAGATATAGCTAAGCCTTTGTGTGTAAGAATTTGATACTTTGGAATAAAATATATTTTTTAAAAGTTATACGGAGTGAATATATTATATAAGTGAATAGCAATGGTCACTTTTAAAATCTGACGTTCTAAACCAGTCTCCTCGTGCATTTAGTTAATACATAAAGTTGAATAATAAATATCCAAGACTTGTACGATTACAGCTAATCACAGTCACTAAGCCTATCTCTAATACAAAGTTAAAGGTAATTGCTTGCCTTAAAACCTATGAGAAGAACATCTGCTGTTGTACTTCCTTCCCTTGAACCCATAAATTCCTGCTAGCCTTCCCATTGCTGATAAATGTGAGCTGCCCATTCAACAGGGAACTTTACAGGCGTGATCTGTGATCAGCTTTATTCTGTCTAAAATCCCAAGGTGCAATGTCCTGTCAAGTGAAGATAAGAATAATCACATGGGCGAAAACTAAAACTCACTGCAATCAGAATCATATAATAGTATGTTGATTGATTATTACACAAAACTGAAACTATTCACGTGACATCAATTTACCCACAGAGCTTGCTGTGGCCAGCCAATATGATCAAGTTAATTTTCCAGTCGAAAATGGCTGCTATTTTCACCATTACCACATGATGGCGGTATTATCTAAAGATTGGGGTCGTGAAGGGCAAAGGCGTCATGCTTTATAGATTATAGTTTATTATCAGTACGGTTTGGACCTCCTGGCCATGTTTCAACTTTTAAGGCCTCAGAAAAATGTGTTTTTGTAGCAAATTAAATATAACACGTTTTAAACTTTCACATACAACTGCAAATTAAGATAGGTGTGACTTCCTAATTATATTTAGCATTCCGTAACAGGCTCTGCCCTCATCCATTTCTGGCCTGGAGAACATGCATGATTTAGTCACTCCACTAGTCTACACCTTCAGCCATGGGGCGGCACGGTGGCACTGTGGTTAGCATTGCTGCCTCAGAGCGCCGGGACCCCAGTTCAATTCCAACCTCGTGTTATTGTCTGTGTGGAGTTTGCACTTTCTCCCCATGCCTGCGTGGGTTTCCTCCGGGTGTTCCAGAAAAGCCCCGAGTCACCACATTCTGGCGCCTGTTCGGGGAGGCTGGTACAGGAATTGAACCCGCGCTTCTGGCATTGTTCTGCATTGACAAGCCAGCTGTTTATCCCACTGTGCTAAACCAGCCCCTACATCAAACACCGGCTCAGCGTGTCTGTGCACAGTTACATTAAACAACCGCGGATCATGCGGAATACGACTGGAGAATCGGCGGCTCCAAGGCCACACATGCGCAAGGCTGGCGGCCTGCGCCGGTCACGCCAGAAATCATGGCGCCGGTCGTGCTGGACCACATACCCGCCCACCCCGACCCCACAACCCAACCCGTGTCCACCACTCCCCCAGCCCTAGCAGAAGGCCCCCCCCCCGCCCAGCGGCACGGGTCCTGGATGAGTGCGGTGACACTGGACACATTCCGCAGCCAGCACGCCGGGTTCCTACCCGCTGGGACCACATATGGCCCGCGCCGTCGGGAACTCGGCCCATCGGGGACGGAAGATATGTCAATCCGCAGGATTGTTTTATTTCTGATGTGTAAGAAAATTATGAAATTTGAAAGATCCTGGGCGTCATTCTCCGACCCCCCGCCGGGTCGGAGAATGGCCGTTGGCCGCCGTGAATCCCGCCCCCGCCCCCGCCGAAGTCTCCGCTCCCGGAGATTGGGCGGGGGCGGGAATCCGGCCGCGCCGGTTGGCGGGACCCCCTGCTGGATTCTCCGGCCCAGACGGGCCTAAGTCCCGCCCAGAAATTGCCTGTCCCGCCGGCGTAAATCAAACCTGGTATTTACCGGCGGGACCAGGCGGCGTGGGCGGGCTCCGGGGTCCTGGGGGGGGGCGCGGGGCGATCTGACCCCGGGGGGTGCCCCCACGGTGGCCTGGCCCATGATCGGGGCCCACCGATCCGCGGGCGGGCCTGTGCCGTGGGGGCACTCTTTCCCTTCCGCCTCCGCCACGGCCTCCACCATGGCGGAGGCGGAAGAGACTCTCCCCACTGCGCATGCGCGGGAAACTGACAGCGGCCGCTGACGCTCCCGCGCATGCACCGCATTTCCGCGCCAGCTGGTGGGGAAACAAACGCCATTTCCGCCAGCTGGCGGGGCGGAAATCCCTCCGGCGTCGGCCTAGCCCCTCAATGTTGGGGCTAGGCCGCCAAAGATGCGGAGCATTCCGCACCTTTGGGCCGGCGCGATACCCGTCTGATTGGCGCCCGCTTTGGCGCCAGTCGGCGGACATCCCGCCGTTGGGGGAGAATTTCGCCCATGATATTGGTTTGGTTTTGCTGCGCAATATCACCGTGAACGTGCAAACCTCCGGCATTTTGAACCTTGGGAAAACATTTCAATATTTAAGAGGTCAGATGGCAAAAGTAAGGAGCTTCAATTCTGGTTTAGCACAGTGGGCTAAACAGCTGGCTTGTAATGCAGAACAAGGCCGGCAGAGCGGGTTCAATTCCCGTACCGGCCTCCCCGAACAGGCGCTGGAATGTGGCGACGAGGGGCTTTTCACGGTAACTTCATTTGAAACCTACTTGTGGCAATAAGCGATTTCCATTTCATTTCAGTAACTGTGCACATTTTCTCCCTCGCGTGTTTTTCCAAATCCCTTTTGAAAGTTACCATTGAATTTGCTTCCTCCGCCCTTTCAGACAATGAATTCCAGATCCTAGCAGCCCAGTTTGTAAAACAAACACTTCGGCAGATTCTGCCCTTAAGCCTGTTTCCTCTGATTGCCAACCTCCTGCTGGCCGCTTCTCCCGATATACTCTGTCAAAACCCTTCATGATTTTGAACACCCCTATCACATCTCCCCTTCTGAAAGCGGTCTAACATTGCTATCTCCGTGCTACACTATATTTGTAGCACTGTCTGGTTATAAAGATACTGAATCTCAGCTCCCAATTATCTGATGCCATATTTCGCAATATTGTAATGCGGGTGAACATTTGAGTTGATTTGATTTATTGTCACATGTACTGAAGTACAGTGAAAAGTATTTTTCTGCGGCCAAGCAAACGTACATAGTAGACAAAAAAAAAAGCATCCTAGATAAAGGGAACTGTAGCGACATATATGACTGACTGGTAGAGAGGGCCGACAGCGTACTGGACGCAACAAGAAAGAAATGGGAGGAAGACCTGGGGATTGAAATAGGATGGGGACTCTGGAGCGAAGCACTGCATAGGGTCAACTCCACCTCCACGTGCGCAAGGCTCAACAACACTCAAGAAGCTCGGCATAATCCAGGACAAAGCAGCCCACTTCCAGCACCTTTAAACACTCTCTCCGTCACCGACTCACAGTGGCAGACGCGTGCACCATTTAGACGACGCACTGCAGCAACTCAAGACTCCGTCAACGGCACCTTCCAAACCTACTTGGAGAACAAGGATAGTCGACACATGGGAACACATGGTGTGACACGGTAGCACGGTGGTTCGCACTGTAGCTTCACAGCGCCAGGGGTCTGGATTCGATTCCCGGCTTGGGTCACAGTCTGTGCGTAGTCTGCATGTTCTCCCCGTGCCTGCGTGGGTTTCCTCCGGGTGCTCCGGTTTCCTCCCACAAGTTCTGAAAGACGTGCTTTTTGGGTGAATTGGACATTCTGAATTCTCCCTCTGTGTACCCGAACCGGCGCCTGAGTGTGGCGACGAGGAGATTTTCACAGTAACCTCATTGCAGTATTAATGTAAGCCTGCTTGTGACACTAATAAAGATTGTTATTATTACCCCATTTCATCCCCTCCCCAGCCCCCCACCAAGACACAGATCATCCTGACTTGGAAATATATCCTTCGCCGTCACTGGATCAAAAGCCTGGAACTCCCTCCCTAACAGCAAGATGGGTGCACCTACACTTCACGGGTTGCAATGCTTCAAGAGTGCGGCTCACCACCATCTTCTCAAGGGTAATTAGGGGTGGGCAATAAATGCTGGCCATCTTAATGTTTAAGTTCTATCATGCAGTGCCTGGTAAAAAGTTATTTAGTCAAAGGTTATTCAAAAAGAAAGACCATATTTCACAATCTCAGAATGCCCACAGCAATTCACAGCAAATGTAATGTTTGGGCGTGTCCTTGTTATATTGTACAGATCAAAATAACTGGAGAACAAAAAACCTGAAGGTCTACCCACAAGTCAACATTTCTTCCCGTATCCTGCAGGTTAGTTTGCTTTGTTGTGACAATATGTTCATTATATTATTCAGAGCCACGTCTTTATAAAGTCATTTTTTTGTCCTCGAAATACAGATGAGTGCTTTGTAGATGATATCACCGTCCCACTCATAGAATTTAGAATCATAGAATCAGTGCAGAATGAGGCCATTCGGCCCATCAAGTCTGCACCGGCTCTTGGAAAGAGCACCCTACCCAAGGTCAACAACTCCACCCTATCCCCATAACCCAGTAACCCCACCCAACACTAAGGGCAATTTTGGACAGTTAAGGGCAATTTATTATGGCCAATCCATCTAACCTACACATCTTTGGACTGTGGGAGGAAACCGGAGCACCCGGAGGAAACCCACGCACACACGGGGAGGATGTGCAGACTCCACACAGACAGTGACCCAAGCCGGGAATCGAACCTGGGACCCTGGAGCTGTGAAGCAATTGTGCTATCCACAATGCTACCGTGCTGCCCTCACCCATCATCCTTGTGCCATCTGGCCTACATTGACCCCTTGATCCATCAATGATTCAATTTTAGAAATCCCACCTTGCATTCAATTCATCTATCGCCTCGCCCCACCCTACCCGTAACCCCCAGTGAAATCTGCGCTCGGCTGCAATCTTGACCTCTTGCACGTCCACTATTTCCTTTGCTTCATCACTGGCGGCCTTGCCTTCAGCTGCTAAGCTCTGGAGCTCTCTGACTCTTTGGTTGGGACTTAACGGCTTCGCCCATTGCGGGCAATTGGGACTAGCTTAGTGGTACAAGCTGGGCGGCATAGACAAATTGGGCCGAAGGGCCTGATTTCATGCTGTAAACCTCTATGACTCTATAATGCTAACCAGCAATCTGCAGAGCATGGCCCATAGTCCTCATAGAGGTGAGGACTCGGATCTCTGGGATGCGACGAATGATCAGTTAATCTGCTTCGAGAGAAGAATAGTGGCCAGGCTCTGAGGAGAATGTTATAATATTCACAGCACAGATTTGTGTCGATGTTTATTATCTACAGGGGCCTCCTCCCATTCTACTTCATCAAGCCTTAATTCCCTGTATTCCTTTCTGATGTGTTGGGTGTTCTGGATCACATACAGGTCACCAACACTTGAAGTAGTGCAACACTATTTTATTAAAAGGTTAACTATTTAAACATACTTGAACTGTGGGTAAATACGATACTAGCTTTAACTAAAGACCTTTGCCTTGTCCTAACCGGTTGATGCACTCAGCACATGGTGAATGTCTGTGTTGCAGGCTGTGAGCTCTGTCCTCCCAGCTGCTACTCGAATGAGCGGGAACTCTGATGTCCCCAGTCTTTATAGTGCATGTGCTCTCACTGGTGATTGGCTGCGGTGTTGTGTATGTTGATTGGTCCCACTGTGTGTCCATCAGTGTGTGTCTGCACCATGATATATTGGTGTATATTATGACACTTACTCCCTCGTGTGTCGATCCACCTTCCCAAAGGCCTGTTTGACCTTTATTGTGAGGAGTTTGAAGTACACAAATAAATGTGTTTTGCTGTAATTGTACAGGTTTTGGTGAGACCACATCTGGAATAACTAAGGGGCTAGTTTAGCACAGTGGGCTAAACAGCTGGCTTGCAATGCAGAACAATGCCAGCAGCTCGGGTTCAATTCCCATACCGGCCTCCCCGAGCAGGCGCCGGAATGTGGCGACTAGAGGCTTTTCACAGTATCTTCATTTGGGGCAGCACGGTAGCCTTGTGGATAGCACAATTGCTTCACAGCTCCAGGATCCCAGGTTCGATTCCGGCTTGGGTCACTGTCTGTGCGGAGTCTGCACATCCTCCCCGTGTGTGCGTGGGTTTCCTCCGGGTGCTCCGGTTTCCTCCCACAGTCCAAAGATGTGCAGGTTAGGTGGATTGGCCATGATAAATTGCCCTTAGTGTCCAAAATTGCCCTTAGTGTTGGGTGGGGTTACTGGGTTATGGGGATAGGGTGGCGGTGTTGTCCTTGGGTAGGGTGCTCTTCCCAAGAGCCGGTACAGACTCGAAGGGCTGAATGGCCTCCTTCTGCACTGTCAATTCTGTGATTTAAAAAAAAAAAATTGAAACCAACTTGTGACAAGAAGTGATTATTATTATTATCTGCCGTTCTGATCTCCACATTTAAGGGATATTGGAGGTGGTGCAGTGAACATTCACTAAACTGGTCACGGGGTGAGGGGGTTATCTATGATGAGAGGCAGAGTAACGTGTGGCTATTTTCTCTGAAGTCCAGAAGAACGAGAGGCGATCGCATTGAAACCGAGAAAGTTCTCCAGGGATTTGATGGGGTGGATGCTGAGAGGTTGTTTGCATTGTTCGAGGAATCTAACACACAGGGGCACGGTCTCAGGATAAGGGGCTGATGGTTGAAACTGAGATGAGGAGAAATCACTTGACTCAAAAGGTTGCGAATCTTTGGAATTTTCTGCGCCAGTGGCTTGTGGCTGGGATAGACAGAGGGCTGGCTTCTCTGCAGCCAAACGGCAAAATGGTGATAGGCGATCGGGCGGAGAATGGATTCCAACGGCGGAATTGGGGCCGGCGCTGGTTTGATGGCGGGCCACCATGCTCTGCCCCCTCCAAACCGATGTTACGTGATGCTCGCCGCGCGCTGTTTCAATGCCATTGGCGCGTCATCGGTCGGCCTACCCGCCATGCTCCGCCTCCGATGGGCCGAGTTCCCGACGGCGCAGGTCACGTGCGGTCCTCGCGGTCAGGAACCCGGCGTGCCAGTTGCAGACAGTGTCCAGCGGTGCCACACTCGTCCGGGATCCGTGCCTTTGGTCGGGGGGGGGGGCTTCTGCTAGGGCTGGGGGGGGACTGGTGGGGGGTGGGCTCTAGTTGGTGGGTTAGGGTTTGAGCATGGCCGTCGCCATGTTTTGCGGCGCGACCGGTGCAGGTTGTCAGCCTTGCACATGCACAGCCCGGGACCCGGCAGATTCTCCGGGTAATTTCGGCGTGATCCGCCGGAGTTTTACCTGGTGCCAGGAATCGGCGAGGGGTTCACGCCAATTTTCCTGTCGTGAAACTCCCGCGGATTCTCCGTTCGCGCCGGCACTTCGCCTCGGGAAATGAGAATCCAGCCCAGAGTCTTTCAGGGAATCAAGGAATATGGGAACATGCAGGGAAGGCATGGCGGCACACAGGTTAGCACTGCTGCCTCACAGCGTCAGGGACCCAGATTAAAGTCAGGCCTCGGGTGACTGTCTGTATGGAGTTTGCACGTTCTCCCCGTGTCTGCATGGGTTTCCTCCGGGTGCTCTGGTTTCCTCCCACAGTCCAAAGATGTCCAGCTTCGGTGGATTGGCCAAGATAAATTGTCCCTTAGTGTCCAAAGATGTCCAGGTTCGGTGGGGTTATGGGAATAGGGCGGGCGAGTGGGAGTGGGCCTGGTTGGGGTAGAATTTTGGAGGGTCGGTGTAGACTCGATGGCCCAAATGGCCTCCCTCTTCACTGTTCGCATTCTATGGATTCCCTGGAAATGGAGGTGACGTCCAAGCTCAGCCACGATCATATTGAATTGCAGAGCAGGCTCAGAAAACTGTATGGCCTACACCTGCTCCTCTCTCTTATCTTCCCTTTTACAGGTATTTATGTTATTCACCTCAACTATCGCACGTGCTAACAAGTTTCACATTCTAACCATTCTTCAGCTAAAGGAGGGTTTTCCTGAATTCCCTTTTGGATTGATTAGTGACTATTTGTGGGAGATATTGTGGAGCAGTGGGTAGTGTGCCTGAAGGTCTGCATTCACATTCCACCTCGGGACCTGATGACCAAGGAAGGTGTGTTCATAACGCAGCCAAACATATTTTAACCTGCAAATCCTTCCAAAACATGGGCCGCGATCTAACAACCTCGTTGACCTTGGGCACAAATCTCGGAATTGCCGTTAGATCTTGCCAGAGGTCAAAAACGGGATTTGTGCCAGCGCGATTTTAGTTTGGTGTCATCCCCGCTCTCCTCCAATCACACGATCAAGTTCACGCCCAGGAAGGGCGTGAGCCTGATTAGCATATTTGAAAATAAATATTAATATAATTATAGGGCTTAATGCCATTTTTCAAAATTGAAAACCAGTCATGATGACGACACTGGGGGCACACAGTTACGTGTAGGTGTGGGACATGACCGGACAGTGCAACTCATTGCGACATGTGGTGGTGGAGCGGAGGAGGGGAGAGCGATGCCTGTGAAGGAGAGAGTGTACTTGTATAGTGGGGAGGGGGCGTGGAGAGCCAATGCCTGGGAAGGGGGAGGGTGATGTCCATGAAGGGGAGAGTGGCCCCTGATACCTAAGTGAGGGTGGTGGGGGCGATGCCTGTATATGGGGACAATGGCCGCCGATACTTGTGTAGTGGGGGTGGGGTGTGGGTAAGGCATGTGAATAGGGGGGACAATAATGCCTGTGAAGGCTGGGGGCACAAAAGCCTGTGAAGGCTTGGGGGGGCAATAATGCCTGTGAAGGTGGGGGACGATAATGCCTGTGAAGCCACAGGGATGGTGTTTATGCCTGTGAAGGCGGGGGGGGGGGGCCATAATGCCTGTGAAGGCGGGGGGGGGGGGGGGTGCGGTCGATGATGCCTGTGAAGGGGAGAGTAGCCCCCCGATAATTTACTGGTGGGGGTGGGTTGTGGGCAGGGCTTGTTAGGGGAGAGGGCTATAAGGCCTATGAACGGGGAGAACGATAAGGCCTGTGAAGGGGGAGAGCAATAAGGCCTGTGAAGGGAGGAGAACGATAAGGCCTGTGAAGGGGGAGAGCGATGAGGCTTGTGAAGGGGGAGAGCGATGAGGCCTGTGAAGGGGGAGGGTGATAAGGCCTGTGAATGGGGGAGGGCGATGTCCGTGAAGGTGGAGGGTGATAAGGCCTGTGAAGGGGAGAGCGATAAGGCCTGTGAAGGGGGGAGGCGATAAGGCCTGTGAAGGGGAGAGCGATAAGGCCTGTGAAGGGGGGAGGCGATAAGGCCTGTGAAGGGGGAGGGCGATAAGGCCTATGAATGGAGAAGGGCGATAAGGCCTGTGAATGGGGAAGGGCGATAAGGCCTGTGAATGGGGGAGGGCGATAAGGCCTGTGAAGGGGGAGGGCAATAACGTCTATGAATGGGGAAGAGTGATGCCTGCGAAGGGGGAGGGCGATAAGGCCTGTGAATGGGGGGTGGGGGGTGATAAGGCTTGTGAATGGGGGAGGGCGATAAGGCAAGGGGAGGGCGATAAGACCTGTGAAGGTGGGAGGGCGGATTGTGGGCAAGGCCTGTGAATGGGGGAGGGCATTACCTGTGAAGGGGTAGGCGATATCCGTGAATGCCAAAATCTGGGAAATGCTGGAAATCAAGAATGCAGCAAAAGCTTATGGATTGTAGCTCTTCATCAGAACTCACTGGACAGCCAGAAAAATATATCACTGCGCATAACTGACCACAAAATGACCAATAAATAGTTTGTATCTACTGTAACTAGCTCAATGTGACAGCTCTGCATTTTACTTCAAAAATCATTAACTTTGTTCTTCTACAGCAAAAGATACAGAAAAGTTCATTGCAGGTTTATTAGAGTATGGGTGGCACAGTGGTTAGCATTGCTACCTGACAACGCCACGGACCCAGGTTCAATTCCAACCTTGGGTGACAGCCAGAGTGGAGTTTGCACGTTCTCCCCGTGTCTGCGTGGGCTTCCTCTGGGTGCTCCAGTTTCCTCCCACAGGCCAAAGGTGGATTGGCCATGATAAATTGCCCCTTAGTTTCCAAAGGTTAGGTGGGGATATGGGGATAGGGCTGGGGAGTGGGCCTCGGTCGGGTGTTCTTTCGGAGGGTCAGTGCTGACCCGATGGGCCGAATGGCCTCCTTCTCCACTGCACAAATTCTATGATTCTAAGTGGAATGGTTTGGTTTGAGAGGTTATTTTCGATAAAGGCAACCTTTGCTCTCTTTTTACTTCATGAGTGCTTTCCCTTAAGGTATTTTTTAATGATATAAAACATCCCCATTCACAGGCTAAGCAATAGTCAGGCGGTACACTGTTCTCTGCAACAAATAACATGTGAAGGGGGAGAGCGATAAGGCTTGTGAAGGGGGTGGGCGATAAGACCTGTGAAGGGGGTGGGCGATAAGGCCTGTGAAGGGGGAGGGCGATAAGGCCTGTGAATGGGGGAGGGCAATGCCTGTGTAGGGGGAGGGCGATAAGGCCTGTGAATGGGGGAGGGCAATGCCTGTGTAGGGGGAGGGTGATAAGGCCTGTGAAGGTGGAGGGTGATAAGGCCTGTGAAGGTGGAGGGCGATGAGGCCTGTGAAGGGGGAGGGCGATAAGGCCTGTGAATGGGGGAGGGCGATAAGGCCTGTGAATGGGGAAGGGCGATAAGGCCTGTGAAGAGGGTGGGCGATGCCTGTGAAGGGGGGTGGCGATGCCCGTGAAGGGGGAGGGCGATAAGGCCTGTGACGGGGAGGGCGATAAGGCCTGGGTAGGAGGTGAGCGATAAGGCCTGTGAAGGGGGAGGGCGATAAGGCCTGTGAATGGGGGAGGGCGATGCCTGTGAAGGGGGAAGGCGATAAGGCCTGTGAATGGGGGAGGGCAATGCCTGTGTAGGGGGAGGGCGATAAGGCCTGTGAAGGGGGTGGGCGATAAGGCCTGTGAATGGGGGAGGGCGATAAGGCCTGGGAATGGGGAGGGCAATGCCTGTGTAGGGGGAGGGCGATAAGGCCTGTGAAGAGGGTGGGCAATGCCTGTGTAGGGGGAGGGTGATAAGGCCTGTGAAGAGGGTGGGCGATAAGGCCTGTGAAGGTGGAGGGTGATAAGGCCTGTGAAGGGGGTGAGCAATAAGGCCTGTGAATGGGGAGGGCGATGCCTGTGTAGAGGGAAGGCGATAAGGCCTATGAGTGGGGGAGGGCGATGCCTGTGAAGGGGGAAGGCGATAAGGCCTGTGAAGGGGGACGGCAATAAGGCCTGTGAAGGGGGAGGGCGATAAGGCCTGTGAAGGGGGAGGGCGATAAGGCCTGTGAAGGGGAGGGCGATAAGGCCTGTGAACGGGTAAGGCGATAAGGCCTGTGAAGGGGGAGGGCGATAAGGCTTTTGAAGGGGGAGGGCGATAAGGCCTGTGAAGGGGGAGGGGAATAAGGCATGTGAAGGGGGTGGGCGATAAGGCCTGTAAAGGGGGAGGGCGATAAAGCCTGTGAACGCGTAAGGCGATAAGGCCTGTGAAGGGGGGAGAGCAATAATGCTTGTGAAGGGGGAGGGCGATAAGGCCTGTGAATGGGAGAGTGCGATAAGGCTTGTGAAGGGGGAGGGCGATAAGGCCTGTGGATGGGGGAAGGCGATGCCTGTGAAGGGGGACGGCAATAAGGCCTGTGAAGGGGAGGGCGATAAGGCCTGTGAAGGGGGACGGCAATAAGGCCTGTGAAGGGGGAGGACGATAAGGCCTGTGAAGGGGGAGGGCGATAAGACCTGTGAAGGGGGAGGGGAATAAGGCCTGTGAAGGGGGTGGGCGATAAGGCCTGTAAAGGGGGAGGGCGATAAGGCCTGTGAACGGGTAAGGCGATAAGGCCTGTGAAGGGGGAGGGCGATAAGGCCTGTGAGTGGGGGAGGGCGATGCCTGTGAAGGGGGAAGGCGATAAGGCCTGTGAAGGTGGAGGGTGATAAGGCCGGTGAAGGGGGTGAGCAATAAGGCCTGTGAATGGGGGAGGGCGATGCCTGTGTAGAGGGAAGGCGATAAGGCCTGTGAGTGGGGGAGGGCGATGCCTGTGAAGGGGGAAGGCGATAAGGCCTGTGAAGGGGGAAGGCGATAAGGCCTGTGAAGGTGGAGGGTGATAAGGCCTGTGAAGGGGGTGAGCAATAAGGCCTGTGAATGGGGGAGGGCGATGCCTGTGTAGAGGGAAGGCGATAAGGCCTGTGAGTGGGGGAGGGCGATGCCTGTGAAGGGGGAAGGCGATAAGGCCTGTGAAGGGGGACGGCAATAAGGCCTGTGAAGGGGGAGGGCGATAAGGCCTGTGAAGGGGGAGGGCGATAAGGCCTGTGAAGGGGGAGGGCGATAAGGCCTGTGAACGGGTAAGGCGATAAGGCCTGTGAAGGGGGAGGGCGATAAGGCTTTTGAAGGGGGAGGGCGATAAGGCCTGTGAAGGGGAGGGGAATAAGGCCTGTGAAGGGGTGGGCGATAAGGCCTGTAAAGGGGGAGGGCGATAAGGCCTGTGAACGCGTAATGCGATAAGGCCTGTGAAGGGGGAGGGCGATAACGCCTATGAATGGGGAAGGGCGATAAGGTCTGTGAATGGGGGAGAGCAATAAGGCTTGTGAAGGGGGAGGGCGATAAGGCCTGTGAATGGGAGAGCGATAAGGCCTGTGAAGGGGGGAGGCGATAAGGCCTGTGAAGGGGAGAGCGATAAGGCCTGTGAAGGGGGGAGGCGATAAGGCCTGTGAAGGGGGAGGGCGATAAGGCCTATGAATGGAGAAGGGCGATAAGGCCTGTGAATGGGGAAGGGCGATAAGGCCTGTGAATGGGGGAGGGCGATAAGGCCTGTGAAGGGGGAGGGCAATAACGTCTATGAATGGGGAAGAGTGATGCCTGCGAAGGGGGAGGGCGATAAGGCCTGTGAATGGGGGGTGGGGGGTGATAAGGCTTGTGAATGGGGGAGGGCGATAAGGCATGGGGAGGGCGATAAGACCTGTGAAGGTGGGAGGGCGGATTGTGGGCAAGGCCTGTGAATGGGGGAGGGCATTACCTGTGAAGGGGTAGGCGATATCCGTGAATGCCAAAATCTGGGAAATGCTGGAAATCAAGAATGCAGCAAAAGCTTATGGATTGTAGCTCTTCATCAGAACTCACTGGACAGCCAGAAAAATATATCACTGCGCATAACTGACCACAAAATGACCAATAAACAGTTTGTGTCTACTGTAACTAGCACAATATGACAGCTCTGCATTTTACTTCAAAAATCATTAACTTTGTTCTTCTACAGCAAAAGATACAGAAAAGTTCATTGCAGGTTTATTAGAGTATGGGTGGCACAGTGGTTAGCATTGCTACCTGACAACGCCACGGACCCAGGTTCAATTCCAACCTTGGGTGACAGCCAGAGTGGAGTTTGCACGTTCTCCCCGTGCCTGCGTGGGCTTCCTCTGGGTGCTCCAGTTTCCTCCCACAGGCCAAAGGTGGATTGGCCATGATAAATTGCCCCTTAGTTTCCAAAGGTTAGGTGGGGATATGGGGATAGGGCTGGGGAGTGGGCCTCGGTCGGGTGTTCTTTCGGAGGGTCAGTGTTGACCCGATGGGCCGAATGGCCTCCTTCTCCACTGCACAAATTCTATGATTCTAAGTGGAATGGTTTGGTTTGAGAGGTTATTTTCGATAAAGGCAACCTTTGCTCTCTTTTTACTTCATGAGTGCTTTCCCTTAAGGTATTTTTTATGATATAAAACATCCCCATTCACAGGCTAAGCAATAGTCAGGCGGTACACTGTTCTCTGCAACAAATAACATGTGAAGGGGGAGAGTGATAAGGCTTGTGAAGGGGGTGGGCGATAAGACCTGTGAAGGGGGTGGGCGATAAGGCCTGTGAAGGTGGAGGGTGATAAGGCCTGTGACGGGGAGGGCGATAAGGCCTGTGAAGGTGGAGGGTGATAAGGCCTGTGACGGGGAGGGCAATAAGGCCTGGGGAGGAGGTGAGCGATAAGGCCTGTGAAGGTGGAGGGTGATAAGGCCTGTGACGGGGGAGGGCGATAAGGCCTGGGGAGGAGGTGAGCGATAAGGCCTGTGAAGGGGGAGGGCGATAAGGCCTGTGAATGGGGGAGGGCAATGCCTGTGTAGGGGGAGGGCGATAAGGCCTGTGAATGGGGGAGGGCGATGCCTGTGAAGGGGGGGTGGCGATGCCCGTGAAGGGGGAGGGCGATAAGGCCTGTGACGGGGAGGGCGATAAGGCCTGGGTAGGAGGTGAGCGATAAGGCCTGTGAAGGGGGAGGGCGATAAGGCCTGTGAATGGGGGAGGGCGATGCCTGTGAAGGGGGAAGGCGATAAGGCCTGTGATAGGGGGAGGGCAATGCCTGTGTAGGGGGAGGGCGATAAGGCCTGTGAAGGGGGTGGGCGATAAGGCCTGTGAATGGGGGAGGGCGATAAGGCCTGGGAATGGGGAGGGCAATGCCTGTGTAGGGGGAGGGCGATAAGGCCTGTGAAGAGGGTGGGCAATGCCTGTGTAGGGGGAGGGTGATAAGGCCTGTGAAGGGGGAGGGCGATAAGGCCTGTAAATGGGGGAGGGCGATAAGGCCTGTGAATGGGGGAGGGCGATAAGGCCTGTGAAGGGGGAGGGCAATGCCTGTGTAGGGGGAGGGTGATAAGGCCTGTGAAGGGGGTGAGCAATAAGGCCTGTGAATGGGGGAGGGCGATGCCTGTGTAGAGGGAAGGCGATAAGGCCTGTGAGTGGGGGAGGGCGATGCCTGTGAAGGGGGAAGGCGATAAGGCCTGTGAAGGGGGACGGCAATAAGGCCTGTGAAGGGGGAGGGCGATAAGGCCTGTGAAGGGGGAGGGCGATAAGGCCTGTGAACGGGTAAGGCGATAAGGCCTGTGAAGGGGGAGGGCGATAAGGCTTTTGAAGGGGGAGGGCGATAAGGCCTGTGAAGGGTTAGGGGAATAAGGCCTGTGAAGGGGGTGGGCGATAAGCCCTGTAAAGGGGGAGGGCGATAAGGCCTGTGAACGCGTAAGGCGAAAAGACCTGTGAAGGGGGAGGGCGATAACGCCTATGAATGGGGACGGCCGATAAGGTCTGTGAATGGGGGAGAGCAATAAGGCTTGTGAAGGGGGAGGGCGATAAGGCCTGTGAATGGAAGAGTGCGATAAGGCTTGTGAAAGGGGAGGGCGATAAGGCCTGTGAATGGGGGAAGGCGATGCCCGTGAAGGGGGAGGGCGATAAGGCCTGTGAAGGGGGACGGCGATAAGGCCTGTGAAGGGGGAGGGCGATAAGGCCTGTGAAGGGGGAGGGGAATAAGGCCTGTGAAGGGGGTGGGCGATAAGGCCTGTAAAGGGGGAGGGCGATAAGGCCTGTGAACGGGTAAGGCGATAAGGCCTGTGAAGGGGGAGGGCGATAAGGCCTGTGAGTGGGGGAGGGCGATGCCTGTGAAGGGGGAAGGCGATAAGGCCTGTGAAGGTGGAGGGTGATAAGGCCTGTGAAGGGCGCGAGCAATAAGGCCTGTGAATGGGGGAGGGCGATGCCTGTGTAGAGGGAAGGCGTTAAGGCCTGTGAGTGGGGGAGGGCGATGCCTGTGAAGGGGGAAGGCGATAAGGCCTGTGAAGGGGGACGGCAATAAGGCCTGTGAAGGGGGAGGGCGATAAGGCCTGTGAAGGGGGAGGGCGATAAGGCCTGTGAAGGGGGAGGGCGATAAGGCCTGTGAACGGGTAAGGCGATAAGGCCTGTGAAGGGGGAGGGCGATAAGGCTTTTGAAGGGGGAGGGCGATAAGGCCTGTGAAGGGGGAGGGGAATAAGGCCTGTGAAGGGGTGGGCGATAAGGCCTGTAAAGGGGGAGGGCGATAAGGCCTGTGAACGCGTAATGCGATAAGGCCTGTGAAGGGGGAGGGCGATAACGCCTATGAATGGGGAAGGCCGATAAGGTCTGTGAATGGGGGAGAGCAATAAGGCTTGTGAAGGGGGAGGGCGATAAGGCCTGTGAATGGGAGAGTGCAATAAGGCTTGTGAAGGGGGAGGGCGATAAGGCCTGTGAATGGGGGAAGGCGATGCCTGTGAAGGGGGAGGGCGATAAGGCCTGTGAAGGGGGACGGCAATAAGGCCTGTGAAGGGGGAGGGCGATAACGCCTGTGAAGGGGGACAGCAATAAGGCCTGTGAAGGGGGAGGGCGATAAGGCCTGTGAAGGCGGATGGCGATAAGGCCTGTGAAGGGGGAGGGGAATAAGGCCTGTGAAGGGGGTGGGCGATAAGGCCTGTAAAGGGGGAGGGCGATAAGGCCTGTGAACGGGTAAGGCGATAAGGCCTGTGAAGGGGGAGGGCGATAAGGCCTGTGAGTGGGGGAGGGCGATGCCTGTGAAGGGGGAAGGCGATAAGGCCTGTGAAGGGGGACGGCAATAAGGCCTGTGAAGGGGGAGGGCGATAAGGCCTGTGAAGGGGGACGGCAATAAGGCCTGTGAAGGGGGAGGGCGATAAGGCCTGTGAAGGGGGAGGGCGATAAGGCCTGTGAAGGTGGAGGGTGATAAGGCCTGTGAAGGGGATGAGCAATAAGGCCTGTGAATGGGGGAGGGCGATGCCTGTGTAGAGGGAAGGCGATAAGGCCTGTGAGTGGGGGAGGGCAATGCCTGTGAAGGCGGAAGGCGATAAGGCCTGTGAAGGGGGACGGCAATAAGGCCTGTGAAGGGGGAGGGCGATAAGGCCTGTGAAGGGGGAGGGCGATAAGGCCTGTGAAGGGGGAGGGCGATAAGGCCTGTGAACTGGTAAGGCGATAAGGCCTGTGAAGGGGGAGGGCGATAAGGCTTTTGAAGGGGGAGGGCGATAAGGCCTGTGAAGGGGGATGGGAATAAGGCCTGTGAAGGGGGTGGGCGATAAGGCCTGTAAAGGGGGAGGGCGATAAGGCCTGTGAACGCGTAAGGCGATAAGGCCTGTGAAGGGGGAGGGCGATAACGCCTATGAATGGGGAAGGGCGATAAGGTCTGTGAATGGGGGAGAGCAATAAGGCTTGTGAAGGGGGAGGGCGATAATCCCTGTGAATGGGAGAGTGCGATAAGGCTTGTGAAGGGGGAGGGCGATAAGGCCTGTGAATGGGGGAAGGCGATGCCTGTGAAGGGGGAGGGCGATAAGGCCTGTGAAGGGGGACGGCGATAAGGCCTGTGAAGGGGGAGGGCGATAAGGCCTGTGAAGGGGAGGGGAATAAGGCCTGTGAAGGGGGTGGGCGATAAGGCCTGTAAAGGGGGAGGGCGATAAGGCCTGTGAACGGGTAAGGCGATAAGGCCTGTGAAGGGGGAGGGCGATAAGGCCTGTGAGTGGGGGAGGGCGATGCCTGTGAAGGGGGAAGGCGATAAGGCCTGTGAAGGTGGAGGGTGATAAGGCCTGTGAAGGGCGTGAGCAATAAGGCCTGTGAATGGGGGAGGGCGATGCCTGTGTAGAGGGAAGGCGTTAAGGCCTGTGAGTGGGGGAGGGCGATGCCTGTGAAGGGGGAAGGCGATAAGGCCTGTGAAGGGGGACGGCAATAAGGCCTGTGAAGGGGGAGGGCGATAAGGCCTGTGAAGGGGGAGGGCGATAAGGCCTGTGAAGGGGGAGGGCGATAAGGCCTGTGAACGGGTAAGGCGATAAGGCCTGTGAAGGGGGAGGGCGATAAGGCTTTTGAAGGGGGAGGGCGATAAGGCCTGTGGAGGGGGAGGGGAATAAGGCCTGTGAAGGGGTGGGCGATAAGGCCTGTAAAGGGGGAGGGCGATAAGGCCTGTGAACGCGTAATGCGATAAGGCCTGTGAAGGGGGAGGGCGATAACGCCTATGAATGGGGAAGGCCGATAAGGTCTGTGAATGGGGGAGAGCAATAAGGCTTGTGAAGGGGGAGGGCGATAAGGCCTGTGAATGGGAGAGTGCAATAAGGCTTGTGAAGGGGGAGGGCGATAAGGCCTGTGAATGGGGGAAGGCGATGCCTGTGAAGGGGGAGGGCGATAAGGCCTGTGAAGGGGGACGGCAATAAGGCCTGTGAAGGGGGAGGGCGATAACGCCTGTGAAGGGGGACAGCAATAAGGCCTGTGAAGGGGGAGGGCGATAAGGCCTGTGAAGGCGGATGGCGATAAGGCCTGTGAAGGGGGAGGGGAATAAGGCCTGTGAAGGGGGTGGGCGATAAGGCCTGTAAAGGGGGAGGGCGATAAGGCCTGTGAACGGGTAAGGCGATAAGGCCTGTGAAGGGGGAGGGCGATAAGGCCTGTGAGTGGGGGAGGGCGATGCCTGTGAAGGGGGAAGGCGATAAGGCCTGTGAAGGGGGACGGCAATAAGGCCTGTGAAGGGGGAGGGCGATAAGGCCTGTGAAGGGGGAGGGCGATAAGGCCTGTGAAGGTGGAGGGTGATAAGGCCTGTGAAGGGGATGAGCAATAAGGCCTGTGAATGGGGGAGGGCGATGCCTGTGTAGAGGGAAGGCGATAAGGCCTGTGAGTGGGGGAGGGCAATGCCTGTGAAGGCGGAAGGCGATAAGGCCTGTGAAGGGGGACGGCAATAAGGCCTGTGAAGGGGGAGGGCGATAAGGCCTGTGAAGGGGGAGGGCGATAAGGCCTGTGAAGGGGGAGGGCGATAAGGCCTGTGAACTGGTAAGGCGATAAGGCCTGTGAAGGGGGAGGGCGATAAGGCTTTTGAAGGGGGAGGGCGATAAGGCCTGTGAAGGGGGATGGGAATAAGGCCTGTGAAGGGGGTGGGCGATAAGGCCTGTAAAGGGGGAGGGCGATAAGGCCTGTGAACGCGTAAGGCGATAAGGCCTGTGAAGGGGGAGGGCGATAACGCCTATGAATGGGGAAGGGCGATAAGGTCTGTGAATGGGGGAGAGCAATAAGGCTTGTGAAGGGGGAGGGCGATAATCCCTGTGAATGGGAGAGTGCGATAAGGCTTGTGAAGGGGGAGGGCGATAAGGCCTGTGAATGGGGGAAGGCGATGCCTGTGAAGGGGGAGGGCGATAAGGCCTGTGAAGCCGGACGGCAATAAGGCCTGTGAAGGGGGAGGGCGATAAGGCCTGTGAAGGGGGACGGCAATAAGGCCTGTGAAGGGGGAGGGCGATAAGGCCTGTGAAGGGGGAGGGCGATAAGGCCTGTGAAGGGGGAGGGGAATAAGGCCTGTGAAGGGGGTGGGCGATAAGGCCTGTGAAGGGGGAGGGCGATAAGGCCTGTGAGTGGGGGAGGGCGATGCCTGTGAAGGGGGAAGGCGATAAGGCCTGTGAAGGGGGACGGCAATAAGGCCTGTGAAGGGGGAGGGCGATAAGGCCTGTGAAGGGGGAGGGCGATAATGCCTGTGAAGGGGGCGGGGAATAAGGCCTGTGAAGGGGGTTGGCGATAAGGCCTGTAAAGGGGGAGGGCGATAAGGCCTGTGAACGGGTAAGGCGATAAGGCCTGTGAAGGGGGAGGGCGATAACGCCTATGAATGGGGAAGGGCGATAAGGTCTGTGAATGGGGGAGAGCAATAAGGCTTGTGAAGGGGGTGGGCGATAAGGCCTGTGAATGGGAGAGTGCGATAAGGCTTGTGAAGGGGGAGGGCGATAAGGCCTTTGAATGGGGGAAGGCGATGCCTGTGAAGGGGGAGAGCGATAAGGTGAAGGGGGAGGGCGATAAGGCCCATGAATGGGGAGAGGTGATGCCTGCGAAGGGGGAGGGCGATAAGGCCTGTGAATGAGGGAGGGTGATAAGGCCTGTGTGGTAGTCACCACTGATGTATATATTAGTTGCTTTGTGGTAAAGCCCTGTACTACAGGTACGGGGTAGTTCTCTGCCTGCTGGCTCCGCCCAGTAGGCGGTGTATAAATATGTGTGCTCCTCATACAGCAGCCATTTCGCCAGCTGCTGTAGGAGGCCACACATCTTAGTGTAATAAAGCCTCGATTGCATCCAACTCTCGTCTTTGTGTAATTGATCGTGCATCAATTTATTACACTAACGTTTTCAGAAGATGGACATCCGCAACAAGCCGGATCGCCTGCAGCTGGATCTGCAATCAGGCAATGCCAAAAAGGACTTTGAACATTGGCTGGCCTGTTTCGAAGCTTACATCAGGTCTGCACCAGACCCAATTCCGGAAGCTCAGAAGATTCAGATCCTCTACACGCGGCTGAGCTCCAACGTCTTTCCACTTATCCAGGACGCGCCGACCTACGAAGACGCCATGGCGCTACTGAAGGAAAACTACGCTCAGCGGACTAACATGCTCTACGCCAGACACATCCTCTCCGCTCGTAGTCAACTTCCTGGTGAGTCAGTGGAAGATTTCTGGCGTGCTCTAATTCCCCTAGTCAGAGACTGTGACTGTCAGGCCGTCACGGCCACGGAACACTCGAACTTGCTCATGAGAGACGCTTTTGTTACGGGGATAGAGTCGGATTACATCCGCCAGCGCCTCTTAGAAGGGGCCACGCTCGACCTCGCGGCAACCAAAAAGCTAGCGCTCTCGCTGACGGTCGCTTCGCGCAACATCCAGGCCTACACCCCCGGCCGCGCAGCCCACCCCTCCTACGCATCGTGGACTCCGCAGACGGCTGCACCTTCGGGGACCCCACTCAGCTAACCCCATGCCTGTGCTGCGTGTAAGGTTGCCCGTGGGCCCCAAATGTTACTTCTGTGGGCAGCCAAAACACCCCCGACAACACTACCCGGCCAGGAGCGGCCTTTGCAAGGCCTGCGGCAAGAAGGTACATGTCGCTGCGGTGTGCCCGGTCCGCGCAGTCACCGCTATTGTTCTGACCCCTCCACGTACGGCCAGTGGGCGCCGCCATCTTCCCCTCCCCGGACCATGTGCGGCCCGTGGGCACTGCCATCTTGTTCGACCCCCACCACGTGCGGCCCATGGGCGCCGCCATCTTGTTCGACCCCCACCACGTGCGGCCCGTGGGCGCCGCCATCTTGTCCTCCCTAGGATCATCAGGCACTGCCATCTTGTTTCCCCCACGACATGTGCGGCCCGTGGGTGCCACCATCATACCAGGGCCCATGCCCCCGTGCACCCCATCGTCTGCCACCATCAATGACCAGCCGCGTCTCGCCTCGGTCACGATTGACCAGTCCCTCCCACGCAACCTAGCCACGCCCTCTACCAACGTGAAAATCGATGGGCATGAGATCTCCTGCCTGCTGGACTCCGGGAGCACCGAGAGCTTCATCCATCCCGATACGGTAAGGTGCTGCTCCCTCGCGGTACACCCCGCCAACCAGAGAATCTCCCTGGCCTCCGGATCCCACTCTGTGACGATCCGGGGGTACTGCATAGCCACTCCCACTGTCCAGGGCGTGGAGGTCACTGGCTTCCGCCTCTAAGTCCTCCCCAACCTATGCGCTGCCTTGCTACTCGGCCTGGACTTGCAGTGCAACCCCCAGAGCCTAACATTGAGATTCGGTGGGCCCCTACCGCCCCTCACTGTGTGCGGCCTCGCGACCCTATAGGTCGACCCACCTTCCCTATTTGCAAACTGAACCCCAGATTGCAAACCCGTCGCCACCAGGAGCAGACGGTACGGTGCCCAGGGCAGGACCTTCATCAGGTCCGAAGTCTAGCGACTGCTTCGGGAAGGCATCATCGAGGCCAGCAACAGCCCCTGGAGAGCCCAAGTGATAGTTGTGAAAACTGGGGAGAAACACAGAATGGTTGCGGACTACAGCCAGACCATCAATAGGTACACGCAGCTCGACGCGTACCCCCTTCCCACGCATATCTGATATGGTCAATCAGATTGCACAGTACCGGGTCTTCTCAACTGTCGACCTAAAATCCGCCTACCACCAGCTCCCCATCCGCAAGGCGGACCGCCCATACACTGCCTTCGAGGCAGATGGCCGCCTTTACCACTTTCTTAGGATTCCCTTTGGCGTCACCAACGGGGTCTCGGTTTTCCAACGGGAGATGGACCGAATGGTGACCGGTACGGGCTGCAGGCCACCTTCCCGTACCTAGACAATGTCACCATCTGCTGCCACGATCAGCAGGACCATGACGCCAACCTTGCCAAATTTCTCCAAACCGCCACTCTCTTCAACCTAACTTACAACAAGGAGAAGTGCGTGTTCAGCACGACCCGCTTAGCCATCCTTGGCTATGTGGTCCAGAACGGAGTTCTGGGGCCCGATCCCGACTGCATGCGCCCCCTCATGGAACTCCCCCTCTCCCACTGCCCCAAGGCTCTCAAACGTTGCCTGGGGTTCTTTTCTTACTACGCCCAGTGGGTCCCAAATTATGCGGACAAGGCCCGCCCACTCATCCAATCCACTCTTTTTCCCCTAAGGGCCAAGGCTCACCAGGCCTTCAACCGTATTAAGGCTGACATCGCCAAGGCCGCGATGCACGCAGTCGACGAGACGTTACCATTTCAAGTTGAGAGCGATGCATCAGACGTCGCCCTAGCCGCCATCCTCAACCAGACAGGCAGGCCCATGGCATTTTTTTCACAAACCCTTCATGCCTCCGAAATTCGGCATTCCTCCGTCGAAAAAAAGGCCCAAGCCATCGTTGAAGCTGTGCGACATTGGAGGCATTACCTGGCCGGCAGGAGATTCACTCTCCTCACTGACCAACGGTCGGTAGCCTTCATGTTTAACAACACACAGCGGGGCAAGATCAAGAACGGTAAAATCTTGAGGTGGAGGATCGAGCTCTCCACCTACAACTACGAGATTTTGTCTCGCCCCGGTAAGCTCAACGAGCCCCCCCAATGCCCTATCCCGAGGTACATGTGCAAGCACACAGGTGGACCGACTCCGGACTCTGCACGCCAACCTTTGTCACCCGGGAGTCACACATTTGTACCACTTCATCAAGGCCCGCAATCTGCCCTACTCCATCGAGGAAGTCAGGGCAATCACCAGAGACTGCCAGGTCGGTGCGGAGTGTAAACCGCACTTCTACCAGCCAGACCGTGTGTGCCTGGTGAAGGCCTCCCGCCCCTTTGAACGCCTCAGCGTGGACTTCAAAGGGCCCCTCCCCTCCACCGACCGTAACACGTACTTCCTCAGTGTGGTCGATGAATATTCCAGATTCCCCTTTGCCATCCCATGCCCCGACATGACGTCTGCCACCATCATCCAAGCACTCAACACCATCTTCGCTCTGTTCGGCTTCCCCGCCTACGTCCACAGCGACAGGGGATCCTCATTCATGAGTGATGAGCTGCGCCAGTTCCTACTCAACAAGGGTATCGCCTCGAGCAGGACGACCAGCTATAACCCCGGGGAAACAGGCAGGTGGAGAGGGAGAATGGTCCAGAAATCTCCCGGCCTCCCACTGGCAGGAGGTCCTCCCTGACGCACTCCATTCGGTCGCTCCTATGCACCGCGACTAATGACACACGCCATGAAAGTCTCTTTGCCTTCCTCAGGAAGTCCACCTCCGGGGTGTCGCTCCCGACTTGGCTCGCAGCTCCAGGACCCGTACTCCTCCGTAAGCACGTACGACTCCACAAGGCAGACCCGTTGGTTGAGAGGGTACAGCTACTCCACGCCAACCCACAGTACGCCTACGTAGTGTACCCCGACGTCCGCCAAGATGCTCTCTCCCTCAGGGACCTGGCACCAGCTGGTTCCCTACACACACACCCCTCCGGCCCGGCGCACCCAGCCGCTACCCCCGCCCCAGGACAATCCCCCCCCCCCCGCCCATGCCCGAGGATGAAGAGGATTTCAGCACGCTCCCGGAGTCACCGAAAACCAGACCGACACCGGAATCGCCGCCATCACTGCGGCGCTCCCAACGGCAGATAAAGGCTCCAGACCGACTGAACCTGTAACTTGATCGGGACTCTTTAAAAAACCCATCATCCTTCTGTATAACTCTCCTCCACCCCCGCTGGACTCAATTTTTTTCCTGTACTTTAAAACATCTACTTGTATATAGTTCTCCACCACCCCCGCCGGACTCAATTTTAACAGGGGTTGAATGTGGTGTCACCACTGATGTATATATTAGGTGCTTTGTGGTAAGGCCCTGTACTACAGGTACGGGGGTAATTCCCTGCCTGCTGGCTCCGCCCAGTAGGCAGAGTATAAATATGTGTGCTCCTCGTACAGCAGCCATTTCGCCAGCTGCTGTAGGAGGCCACACATCTTAGTATAATAAAGCCTCGATTGCATCCAACTCTCGTCTTTGTGTGATTGATCGTGCATCAGCCTGTGAAGGGGGAGGGCGATATGGCCTGTGAATGGGGGAGGGCGATTAGGCCTGGGGAAGGGGAGAGCGATAAGGCCTGTGAAGGGGGAGGGCGGATTGTGGGCAAGGCCTGTGAATGGGGAGGGCAATGCCCGTGAAGGGGGAGAGTGCTGCCCGTAAAGGGGGTAGGCGATATCCGTGAATGCCAAAATCTGGGAAATGCTGGAAGTCAAGAATGCAGCAAAAGCTTATGGATTGTAGCTCTTCATCAGAACTCACTCGACAGGCCAGAAAAATATATCACTGCGCATAACTGACCAGAAAATGACCATAAACAGTTTGTATCTACTGTAACTAGCTCAATGTGACAGCTCTGCATTTTACTTCAAAAATCATTAACTTTGTTCTTCTACAGCAAAAGATACAGAAAAGTTCATTGCAGGTTTATTAGAGTATGGGTGGCACAGTGGTTAGCATTGCTACCTGACAACGCCACGGACCCAGGTTCAATTCCAACCTTGGGTGACAGCCAGAGTGGAGTTTGCACGTTCTCCCCGTGTCTGCGTGGGCTTCCTCTGGGTGCTCCAGTTTCCTCCCACAGGCCAAAGGTGGATTGGCCATGATAAATTGCCCCTTAGTTTCCAAAGGTTAGGTGGGGATAGGGCTGGGGAGTGGGCCTCGGTCGGGTGTTCTTTCGGAGGGTTGGTGCAGACCTGATGGGCCGAATGGCTTCCTTCTCCACTGCACAAATTCTATGATTCTAAGTGGAATGGTTTGATTTGAGAGGTTATTTTGGATAAAGGCAACCTTTGCTCTCTTTTTACTTCATGAGTGCTTTTCCTTTCGGTATTTTTTATGATATAAAACATCCCCATTCACAGGCTAAGCAATAGTCAGGCGGTACACTGTTCTCTTGAACAAATAACACGGGCTGGATTCTCCCATTCTGGAGCTATGTCCGCACGCCGGCGTGGGAACGGTGTAAAATGGCGTAAAACGGCCACCGATTCCCCGTTTTGCTGGGGGCTAGCATGCCGGCAGCGTAAGCACCCGGCTCTAGCTCTGATACAGGCCAGAGAATTGGCATGTCTGTGGCATGCGCACGGCGGTGGCCTATGCCGCACTACATGGCACCGGCCACTTGCGGACCCGGCCCGTGAAATAGTCCCCCCCTTCGGCTGGCTCGCGCGCCACCCACCCGCAGGGCCCCCTCACCCCCAGCTGCCCGTGGTTCGGCCCTCCCCCCATTGCGGCAGTGCAGTCCCCGACGGGTGAGACCATGAGTGACCCACGCCGACGGGAACTCGGCCGGTCGGGGTCGGAGCATCGGGGGACGAGCCTCAGGCAATGTCCTGAGGCCGTCAATACATGGCCCTTTGGAGGGGGCGGAGCATCGCAAAAGTGGCGCCGCCCCCGATTTGGTCGGGAACTTTGAATCGCCGGCCGATCGCCGAGCGCGATTTTGGCGCTGGCGACCGGAGAATCCAGCCCCACGAGTTCCAAGATTGTGCTAGTCGACCGCTGCCATTATTCAGGACATCTCCTCACCACTGGGAAGCACCCATTAGCTAAGGATGAGGCTCTGCCAAGGGAATTCGAGGAATTTAAATTAATAAAGGTAACCTCAAGGTAATCTATTGATTTTTAAAAAACTATTCATTTACAAGGTGTTGGAGGCCAGCATTTGTTGCCCGACCCTAATTGCCCTTGAGAAGGTGGTGGGGAGTTGCCTTCTTGAACCGCTGCAGCCCATGTGGTGCAGGTTAGGGAGGGAGTCCCAGCGACAGTGAAGGAAGGGCAATTATATTTCTCAGTCAGGATGGTGAGTGACTTGGAGTAGAATTTCAATGTGACTGCTGCCCTTGTCCTTCGAGACGGCAGTGGTCGTGGGTTTGGAAGGTGCTGTCTCAGGAGCAAGGTTAACATGCAAGTTCAGAGTTCAAGTTGGCAGGCAGTAACCAGTGGAGTGTCGCAAGGATCCGTGTTTGGGCCTCAGCTATTCGCAATCTATATCAATGATTTAGACACCAAGGAACTAATCCAGGTTTGCTGAAAGCCAGCCTGAAACGCACGCTGAGAAAGGTCCAATGCCGCTGGAGGGCGGGGCGAGGGGGGAGTGGGCAGAAACCGAGAAAAGTGAGGAAAAAGGGCGGGCGATGCTAACTAGCTCCTGGAAGGGGGACAGCTGCTGCGGAACCCCCTCAGGGGAGACTGCAGACATGGAAGAATTAAATGGGTTTTTAACAGTGCAGCAAACTTGTGTCAATTCATCAAATTCAAACACCTGACAGCATAACTCAAAAAAAATCATCGGCTCCCAAACACCTTTATTAAAATTGTATCTGACCCCGTAGATTTCACCTGCCCTTGATCGAGAAAAGGTGAAGGTCGCCTGGCCCAGTTGACCCATCCGTCAACCATACAAGCGGACGAGCTGCGGAAAATTGCTTTCAAGTGATTCCTTGATGGGCTTTCTTGCCGGCGGGTGGACCTCTGGCTGCCGAGTGGATGATGACATTGGTATGTGCGTCCAACCACGCGCCCACTCAAACATCATTAAATCCTGGCCATAGGCAGGTTAAATGAATGGCCAACAAGGTAACAGGTGGAGTGTAATGCGGAAGATGTGAGGTTATTCGCACTGGTCGTAAGAATAGAAAAAGAGAATACATTTTAAAAAGCGTGAAACTTTCAAATGTTGATGTTCGGAAAGACTTTCATGTGCTCATACAAGGAGTACCAAAAGTTAGCTTGTGAGGTACAGCAAGCAATTAAGGAGGCACGATGGCGTTTATTGCAAGAATGTGGAAGTCTCACTACAATTGAAAGGGGAGGCCACATCTAGAATACGTTTCACTGTTTTGGTCTCCAAGTCGAAGGAACAACGATTTGTAGATTGGTTCCTGGGATGAGCGATTTTTCCCGTGAGGAGAGATTAGTTAATTGGACCAATATTATATATTTTGGGCCTATAGGGAAGATCTAATTGAAAACACAAGATTCCCTGACGGTGTAGATTCTGAGAGATTGACTCCCCGAGTTTGGGAACCTGGAACACGGAGGTGCAGGATAAGGGGTCAATCATTCAGGACTGACATGAGATGAGGAGATTTTTTAAAAATTCAAAACATTGTTGAATGCTGGAGCGGGGACTATATGTTCCACTTCTACTCCCATTTGTTACGTTTCTTAAATTCTTAGCTCCTGATTTCCACCACTTTATTTTCTTGTTAACGCTATTTTATATAAGCAAAATTGCAAACATACAGTATTGATAGACAGTAAAGGACCAACGTGTTTCCCACACTACAATGGCCAGACCAGCATAACTAAATACATCTCACTCCCACCCTCCACCCTCCCCCACCTCACACTGACCCCCGACAGCCATGTAATCTCTGAGGAGAGGCAAGAAAAGAAGGGGGAAGAACAAAGGAAAATAAGACAAATAAAACTCTCTAAAATTCCTCTTTGACCACCCCCCTCAGATGATCAAAACCATTCCAGGCCGTGACATGATTAAAACCATACTCATTCGGTGCTGCTTCTATGGTGTTCCCAGCCCTCACATAAACAGGAAGGGTGGGAATTTTCTGGCCGTTCCTGTCGGTGGGATCTTCCTGTCCTCCCAAGTGGGGGAGGGTGCGAACAATGAGAAACCCCGTCGACTGCGAAGTGACCAGAAGATCCCGCTGCCAACCAATAGTAGACTGCCGCCACAAAATCCCGCCAAAATTGAACATTTTTGTCCACATTTTAGAAACTCCTTTCGTTATCATCATTCTGTGTCTGTCCGTTGTTAACTCTGCCAGTGTTTAAGAACTGGCCAACTATTCACACTGTCATGGAACCTTTCAATCGCAGTTTAGCTGCCATCCTGCATACATGATCTGGCATGTAAAGCAGCGTAGAGCTTGAAGCAATTTGATACACACTTCGGGATGGATTTGCTTCCAACTTTGGTTTAACACTCCACCTGAGTGTAATCGCCTTTCAAGGAAACAGATTAATATTGGTCGGGGTGTAAAATGACGTTCTAACCAATTAAAATTCTTCTCACTCCTCAGAAGGAAGCTGTTGGGTGAGTCATTTTCTTTCATTCCAATTGTTTCCTCATCTTTTGAGGTTGGTTCCACATGGGCCCGCGCCAAACATAACCACGTGATCGTTCACCTTCTTGCCTTTAGCCCATGACAAGGAGCATTGGCACCCTATTCGCCACTATGGGAATCAAAGCTCGGCCTGTTGCTGTCCCACAACCCACTCCCACTGTGGTCCATGAACAGCAATCTGAAGTGACAACACTGACTGATTTCCATTTTGGTGCCTGAGGCACGAAGACCTCAGCCATGCCAATACGGCCACCCCTCCTCCCCCTCCCACCCCCCAATTATGTTCAGCTAATTCAACACAGACTGGGTGTGTTTGGTTATCAAAAGGCTGGATGCATTCACTGAAAGCAGTTTTTAAAATTCTTTTGGCTTTGAGGTGCAACGTGATGTAGCGGAGAGTACAATATCCTTTTATGTCAAAGAAGGCGCCTCTGACAGTTCAGAGAAAGAGGGTTTATGGGATTGCCCTGTAATTTGGACCAGCAATTGGGAAGACTTTGGATTAGAAGAATATTTTGCTCAGGAAACCAGGGAGTAATTACATAGCATTTCACCATATATGTTTGGGTAGTTGAAAGAATGTTCCAGTTAATATTCAAGGTCACTGTAACTCTGTTGTAACGGTCACAGCATTGAGAAGAATGAGCTGTGACAGCTGGATTTAGTGGAGTGGAGGGGGATAATTTTAATCTCGGGCTCCGATGTGCCTGGCACCAGATTACATGTCTCACTAGGCATTGATGCTCGGTTTCGGGTTAACCCAATCTCTACTTATGAACGAGCTCCCGCTGTGCCTGGGAACTCAGTCAGGGGAATTCAGATCCCGCTGTCCCAAATTGGCAATTTTGGGCGGCACGGTAGCACAGTGGTTAGCACTGTCGCTTCACAGCGCCAGGGTCCCAGGTTCGATTCCCGGCTTGGTCACTGGATGTGCGGAGTCTGCACATTCTCTCCGTGTCCGTGTGGGTTTCCTCCGGGTGCTCTGGTTTCCTCCCGCAAGTCCCGAAAGAAGTGCTGTTAGGTAATTTGGACATTCTGAATTCTCCCTCGGTGTATCCGAACAGGCGCCACAGGAATGTGGCGACGAGGGGCTTTTCACAGTAACTTCATGACAGTGTTAATGTAAGCCTACTTGTGACAGTAAAGATTATTTAAATTTACATTTAAATTTAAAAAGGAGTTCAAATGAGCCTGAGACAGTAAGGAAATAGAAGCAGGAGTAGGCCTTTGGCCTCTTCAAGCCTGCTCCACTAGACAATATGGCTGATCTGATTGTGGCCTTCACTCTGGTTTCCTGCCTGGCGCCCCCTGTAACCCTTGAATCCTTTTTCTAACTCAGCCTTGAATATTTCAATGACACAGCTTCCACTGCTCTGTGAGGAAACTTAAGAAATTCCTCCTCACCTCCGTCTTAAATGGGAGAACTTTTATTTTGAAACTGTGCCACCTAGTTCTAGATTCCCCCATGAGGGGAAACATCTTCTCGGTGTCGACCCTGTGAAGCCCCCTCAGAATGGTACCAGTGCTTTTGTAGTCATAAGAGAATGATAAATGATTACAGTATGGGCTAAGCCCACAGCCGTACCCACACCTAGTATTCTCTCCAACATCACAATTCCTGGCGTCTTGGTCAATGTTTGTCCCTCAATCGACATCACAAAACACGCTGGGCTGGATTCTCCAGTCCCTCAGCTAATGTGTTTCTCGCTGGTGATTGGATTCTCTCTTCCCGCCGCTTGTCAATGGGATTTCCCATTGAAGCCACCCCACATCGCCAGGAAACCCGCGGGAGAGGGCGCGCAGCCTGCGGGGACAGAGAATCCCAACGGCCGGAGAATTCTGGCCATTATCTTGGTGACACAGTGGTTAGCACTGCTGCCTCACAGCACCAGGGACCCATGTTTGATTCCGATCTTGGGCGACTGTAGAGTTTGCAAGTTCTCCCCGTGTCTGCGTAGTTTTCTTCCGGGTGCCCCAGTTTCCTCCCACAGTCCAAAGATGTGCTGGTTAAGTGGATTGGCCATGATAAATTGATAGGGTGGGGAGTGGGCCTAGATAGGGTGCTCTTTCAATAGTTGGTGCAGACTCGATGGGTCAAATCGCCTCCTTCTGCACTGTCGGGATTCTATTCTATGATCACAATGTTCTGATTTACTAATAGGATGCTAGAGATTCCATGACAGGAAAAATGTTAAGTAGAGGGAAGCACTCTTTCACATTGTTGGCCATTGGGACCAGTGGCTGAGGTTGTTCACCAAGATGCCTGTTAATTGCAATGGCATAGTTCAACACACTGGATTACAATACTAAAAATTATTATTGACATCACCGGTGTCATAACAATGAAGGAAAAACACCAAATCATATCCAGAAATATTGAACTTTAAGTAAGACCAGTGAATATTTTTACAAGTGACATACTAGCCAGTATGTAAGGTCATTCACTAGCTTAATTGCTGGTGGGTGATACTCTGAAGAGACAATGGAACCACCTTGTTTCCGGGCAAGGATTCTGCTAAAGCATACAAAAACTAATTGACATCTCAAGTGGAGACAATGGGAGCTAATGGGAGATGAATATCATCTCAACAAGAAATACCCTGTGTGTAATATCCCAGAGGGATTGTGGAGTTGTCCTTCCAGAAATAGGCAAAGACTGGGACAAAAACCAGTTGAAAAGCTGCCCAGTGTGTGTTTGAGTGTGAACTAGCACTGGGGTGTCACACCGTGTGTGACACAGGAGCAAAACACTAGCAAGCAGCAGCACCACTACAAATGTCTTTTGAAGGTTAATCACTCTCTGATTGTCGAAGTAAGCCAAGTCAGCAAAGACCACAGCTGCAAAGGAAACAGGGAAGCTTCTCCAGCAAACTGCAGAACACCGGAATGTCAAAACTGACTATTCACCTGCTAAAGTCAGCACTACTGGAAACACGAATAACAACAGCTACAACACTCAATCATCTACTCCTAATGAGTCAAGGACTGTTTCATATACTTTTTATTATTTGCTTACTTTGGACTCTATTTTCATTTCTGTTCTGTGTGAATGTATATGCAGGTGCTTTATCATATTATTGCATTCAGCAGCTAATGAACTCAAGAAAGTCTGATGTAAAGGGGCTGTTTAGCACAGGGCTAAATCGCTGGCTTTGAAAGCAGACCAAAGCAGGCCAGCAGCACGGTTCAATTCCCGTAACAGCCTCCCCGAACAGGCGCCGGAATGTGGCGACTAGGGGCTTTTCACAGCAACTTCATTTGACGCCTACTTGTGACAATAAGTCATTTTCATTTCATTCACTCATTTTAAAACATAAAGATTGGGACTGGGCCGAGAAAGACCGAGACCCCGTTAGTGACGCCGAAGGGGAACCTGAGGAGGTGGAATAGTCGGCCGGCTGCTTCAAAGGCAGTGTAGTGGCGCTCTTCCGAGCGGATTGGGAGCTGGTGGTAGGCCGACTTCAGATCGACCGTTGAGAACACCCGGTACTGTGCGATCTGGTTGACCATCTCCGCTATGCGGGGGAGGGGATACGCATCCAGTTGTGTGAACCGATTAATGGTCTGGCTGTCGTCCACAACCATCCGATTCTTTTCCCCGGTCCGGACGACCACCACTTGCACTCTCCAGGGGATGTTGCTGGCCTCGATGATCCCTTCACTCAACAGTCGCTGGACTTCCGACTTGATAAACGTCATGTCTCGCGAACTGTACCGCCTGCTCCTGGTGGCGATGGGCTTACAGTCGGGAGTGAGGTTCGCAAAGAGCGAAGGGGGGGGAGACCTTGAGGGTCGCGAGGCTGCACACCGTGAGGGGGGGCAAGGGTCCGCCGAACTGTAGAGTCAGGCTTCAGTGACTGCATTGGAAGTCGAGTCCAAGCAGTAGGGGGGCGCAGAGGTGAGGGAGGATGTACAGCTTAAACTAGCATACTCTGTGCCCTGCATCACGAGATTAGCGATACAGTACCCCCGGATCTGAATCGAATGGGAACCGGAGGCAAGGGAGATTGTTTGGGATGCGGGGTAGATGTGGAGGGAGCAGCGCCTTACCGTGTCAGGGTGGACGAAGCTCTCCGTGCTCCCGGAGTCAAAAAGTCGGGGTCTCGTGCCCGTTGACCCAGATGACCATCATTGAGTTTTTCAGGTGCTTTGGCTGCAACAGGTCGAGGGTGAGTGCGCCAAGCTGCAGGTAGCCAGCATGGTCGGCGGTATCGGGGTCACAAAATGGCGGCCCCCATGAGTCGCACGTGTCGGGCTGGGTCGAAGATGGCGACCAAGATGGCCGACCCCATCAGTCACACGTGTCGGCCGGTGCCGGAGCCGGCGGCCAAGATGGTGGCCCCCACGAGTCGCACGAGGCTGATGACGCGTCTGAAGGGGGCGTTCCCGGCAGGCACGCAGCCACATTGCGGGATCTGTGGGGCTGCAAGTCCATGGGTCGGGCCCGGTGAGTTTTCAATTTCTGGGCTTTAGGTCGGCCCAGACAGACTCTGGCAAAGTGCCCCTTTTCCCCACAGTCGCTGCACGTCGCTGTGCGGGCTGGGCAATGCTGCCGGGGGTGTTGACCCTGGCCGCAGACGTAGCACTGTGGTTCCCCGGGCTGGACTGGCAGCCGCGCGGCACAGGCCTGTGACGTAGTCGGGTCCGATGGGGGTCGTGACGATGGTGTCCACGAGGGGTTCGCCAGGCCCGTGGGGAACGCACTGAGGCTCTGGTAGGCCGCTTCTATCGAGGTAACTAGCTTTACCGTGTCCCGCAGGTCAGAGGTCCCGTTTTCCAGCAGGCGCTGCCTGATGTAGTTCGAGTGGATCCCAGCCACGTAGGTGACCCGGATCTGTAGGTTCATGTGTTCCTCCGCCGTCACATCTCGATAGCTGCAGTTCCTCGCGAGTAGGGTCAGGGCTTCCAGGTACTTATCCAGCGATTCTCCGGCGCGTTGACAGCGAGTTGTGAGAAGGTGTCGGGCGAACACCTCGTTTACGGGTGCGAAATGCGCCTTGATGGTTGCGACCGCCGCCTCGTAGGTGGCAGCTTTCTCGAACATCACGGAGATTCGATGGCTCACCCGAGCATGGAGGAGTTGCAGCTTGAGGGTTTCAGTGGGAGGCGTTGTGGAGGAGTCGAGGTAGGCCTTGAAGCAGCGAAGCCAATGTTCGAAGATCTCCTTGGCCTCTGATGCGTGCGCGTCGAGTTCGAGCTTATCTGGCTTTAGAGCGGCTTCCATGGTGCTGTTGCTGGATAATAAATTGTTATACAGTCAATTCACTGTAAGACCATGAGAACGAGTGAACATTAGGCTTTATTATCCATGAACCCGCCTGCCAGAGTCGGCTGTACAAATGAGTGCCACCCACAGGTGGTCGGTCTATATATGGCCCCGGTGAGGGCGGAGCCCACCAGGGTTCCAGTACAGTACCTGGAAGTAGGCCGTATCATCCCTTCCAGGTCATAGGTCAAATCATTATACAGACAGCTCATGATTGAGGTGAATACATTCACCACAGAATGCAAGTCTCTGTTTTTTTGGTCTCTTATGTATGGTAGCAGCGTGGTTAGCACTGTTGCGTCACAGTGCCAGGGTCCCAGGTTCGATTCCTGGCTGTGGTCACTGTCTGTGCAGAATTTGTACATCCTCCCCGTGCCTGCGTGGGTTTCCTGTGGCCAAAGAAAGAGGGCGGGATTCTCCGAGCCTCCGCCCTGAAATTTCGCTCGGTGCGGAGGCGGAGAATCAGGGGCGGGATTCTCCGACCCCCTGCCGGGTCGGAGAATCGCCAGGGGCTGGCGTGAAACCCGCCCCCGCCGGTTGCCGAATTCTCCGGCACCGGATATTCGGCGGGGGTGGGAATCGCGCCGCGCCGGTTGGCGGGCCCCCCCCGGCGATTCTCCGGCCCGCGATGGGCCGAAGTCACGCTGCTGGAATGCCTGTCCCGCCGGCGAGAATCAAACCACCTCTCTTACCGGCGGGACAAGGCGGCGCGGGTGGGCTCCGGGGTCCTGGCGAGGCGATCTGGCCCGGGGGGTGCCCCCACGGTGGCCTGGCCCGCGATTGGGGCCCACCGATCCGTGGGCAGGCCTGTGCCGTGGGAGCACTCTTTTCCTTCCACCTTCACCATGGTCTCCACTATGGCGGAGGCGGAAGAGACCCCCTCCACTGCGCATGCGCGGGGATGCCGTGAGTGGCCGCTGACGCTCCCGCGCATGCGCCACCCGGCAAAGTCAATTTCGCGGCAGCTGGCAGGGCACCAAAGGCCTTTCCCGCCAGCTGGCGGGGCAGAAATCAGTCCGGCGCAGGCCTAGCCCCTCAAGGTTAGGGCTCGGCCCCTCAAGATGCGGAGGATTCCGCACCTTTGGGGCGGCGCGATGCCGGACTGATTCGCGCCGTTTTGGCGCCGGTCGGCGGACATCGCGCCGATTGCGGAGAATCCCGCCCGAGGTGTCAGACCCACGATTCGTGTCCGATGCCTTCCCGCAATTCTCCGCGGACCGGAGAATCGCTGCCAGCCGAGCGCACGGTCGATGCTGCGCCGGTCAGGGGCCATTCAAGGAGGCCCCCGCTGCGATTTTCCGCCGGCAGCTGGCCGAGTTCCCGCCGGCATGATTGACTCATGGTTCCACCCGGCGGGCACTCAGAGTGGCGGCTGTGGACCCGGGTGGGGGGGCGGGGGATCCGTCACCGGGAAGGACCTCCAGGACGGCCAGACTCGCAATCGGGGGCCACCGCTCGGCGGGCGCGCGCGATCTGGGGGAGGCCTATTTTGTTGGGGCCAGCTTGCTGTGTGGGTCTGCTCTATTGCGCGGGGCCACTGCCACAGGCGGCCGCCGCCTGCATGCGCAGACCCACAGCCTGAAGTGCAGGGCCCCATACCGGCAGCCAGAGCTGCGTGGACTACTCCGGGGCCCTGCAAGCCCCCTTCAAAACAGAGAATCACTCTGCACTTTCTCCAGGAAAGTCCAGAGTGATTCGCGCCCATTTTCCCGTGCGCGTGGGGAAATAGCCGCATTTTCAGAGAATTCCGCCCAGAGTTCCGGGAGACTTTAATCCACAACATGAGAGCAGGCCCACACAGACAAGGGGCGTCATTCTCCGCCGGCGGGAGTCTCAGGTTTTGCCGGCGCCCGGGGGTTTCCCGACGGCGTTGGGCTGCCCCACAATGGGAAACCCCATTGACCGGCCGGTGTAACGGAGCATCCCGCCGGCGGGTCGGGGCAGAAATGTGGCGGGGCGGGATGGAGAATTTCGCTCCAGGTTTGTAAAGGCAGAGCTTTCTTCCCACATATATGTTTGGCCTGCACTATCTTTAACACAGGTAGCTGGCACTGTGACTGTGCCTGTGTGGGCCCTGTAGCTGCCCCCAGTGCTTGCACAACGTTCAGACCCTCCAGCTTGACGCTGATTGGACGCGGCCACTCCGCTTCCGAGCGGAAAGTGCCACATTGTAGCATTGCGGGTGCTCTGATTGGTTACTGCAGCTCCAACCCGGGACCTTTAAATGATCCAGGGGTAGTGAGAGCTGGAACTGGGAGTTTGCAGATAGAATCGCCCGTTACCTGCCCAAAGCCATGGGGAGGCAGCTTATCATCAGAATAAAGTGCACTTCCCGTGTTAATTTCTTTTCAGGTAGATATTCCAGACAGAGATGATCCCCTGGGAGTTGTGTTGGTATTTTCCAGCGTTCCCAGACCTGATCTTGCCATACCACCGGCTTTTCATGATATCACCTCAGCCGACACCTCCCGGAATATGTCCAGCTAGAACTGGCAGCCCTACATATCTATCCATCAAATTTCTTATTCCTATCACCAGTGAGACATCTGGGGGCTGAAGGTAACTCTGGGGAAGTAGAGGTATAAATCCTGACACATTTAACCCTTTTACAGCTTGACTGAGACTGTGTTGAGTTCAGTTAGCAGCCCAGATAATGGAAGGGCAATATTTTCATCCAACGGAAGTGACCGATCCCAGCTTCTGAGGTCAGCCCAATTGTTGAAACTCCTCCACTGGGAGCTCACCGCCTTTGGGAAGGAATGGCCTAATTCTACTCCTATGTCGTATGGAAGTTATGTACTTCTGCAGGATTTAAAGTCTTGCAGCATGCTCATCAAGGACGGTTCCTGTTTCAGATCAACTGCTCGCTGCCAAGATTGGGGGGGACGGGGACGGAAAGGAAAACGAATGGCAACATGCATAACAGGTTGCCAAATCACCTTCGCTCGTATGGTGTTATCGCCCAAGACAAATATGTACTCCAATAATGTTTATTGACTGTACAAGGTCAGACAAAGTAAGAGGAGCCAGCCATATCTTCCACAAATATGCTGTATTGACCATCTCCACCACTTCTAACAATTTTTTCCCTCTTTTGTTAAGGTGCTTTGAGACAGAACATAGAACATAGAACGATACAGCGCAGTACAGGCCCTTCGGCCCTCGATGTTGCACCGAAACAAAAGCCATCTAACCTACACTATGCCGTTATCATCCATATGCTTATCCAATAAGCTTTTAAATGCCCTCAATGTTGGCGAGTTCACTACTGTTGCAAGTAGGGCATTCCACGGCCTCACCACTCTTTGCGTAAAGAACCTACCTCTGACCTCTGTCCTATATCTATTACCCCTCAGTTTAAAGCTATGTCCCCTCCTGCCAGCCATTTCCATCCGCGGGAGAAGGCTCTCACTGTCCACCCTATCTAACCCCCTGATCATTTTGTATGCCTCTATTAAGTCTCCTCTTAACCTTCTTCTCTCCAACGAAAACAACCTCAAGTCCATCAGCCTTCCCTCATAAGATTTTCCCTCCATACCAGGCAACATCCTGGTAAATCTCCTCTGCACCCGCTCCAAAGCCTCCACGTCCTTCCTATAATGCGGTGACCAGAACTGTACGCAATACTCCAAATGCGGCCGTACCAGAGTTTTGTACAGCTGCAACATGACCTCCTGACTCCGGAACTCAATCCCTCTACCAATAAAGGCCAACACTCCATAGGCTTTCTTCACAACCCTATCAACATGGGTGGCAACTTTCAGGGATCTATGTACATGGACACCTAGATCCCTCTGCTCATCCACACTTCCAAGAACTTTACCATTAGCCAAATATTCCGCATTCCTGTTATTCCTTCCAAAGTGAATCACCTCACACTTCTCTACATTAAACTCCATTTGCCACCTCTCAGCCCAGCTCTGCAGCTTATCTATGTCCCTCTGTAACCTGCTACATCCTTCCACACTGTCGACAACACCACCGACTTTAGTGTCGTCTGCAAATTTACTCACCCACCCTTCTGCGCCTTCCTCTAGGTCATTGATAAAAATGACAAACAGCAACGGCCCCAGAACAGATCCTTGTGGTACGCCACTTGTAACTGAACTCCATTCTGAACATTTCCCATCAACCACCACCCTCTGTCTTCTTTCAGCAAGCCAATTTCTGATCCACATCTCTAAATCACCCTCAATCCCCAGCCTCCGTATTTTCTGCAATAGCCTACCGTGGGGAACCTTATCAAACGCTTTACTGAAATCCATATACACCACATCAACTGCTCTACCCTCGTCTACCTGTTCAATCACCTTCTCAAAGAACTCGATAAGGTTTGTGAGGCATGACCTACCCTTCACAAAGCCATGCTGACTATCCCTGATCATATTATTCCTATCTAGATGATTATAAATCTTGTCTCTTATAATCCCCTCCAAGACTTTACCCACTACAGACGTGAGGCTCACTGGTCTATAGTTGCCGGGGTTGTCTCTGCTCCCCTTTTTGAACAATCTTACTTTTAATGACCTTCAACTGGAAATGCTGCACTGCTCACAGTTCTACATGTGGGCAGCTCGGTTGGAGGGCCGATGAAGTAGATTGCAAAGCACCCTGCCTACCAAAGGATTCTTATTTGAAAAGCCACTGGAAATGCTCTCTGGCAGCCTGCTGCACATCAACTGGACAAGTTCACTCTCCACGTCAGCAGCATCTTTCTGAGTCTCCCCGTAACCTGCTCTGGAGTAGGCATTGTCAAACCCGGGGGCACGACCAGGTGTCGGGCAGGTGTCGGGAGGGCCGCGGAGCTGTCCGTCGTTGCACTCCCGATCGCGCAAATCTGCGCGCAACAGCTGCAGCCAGCTGTTAAGAACGCCGGCTACAATCGGCCTTCAAAATGGCCACGAACATGTAAAAAAAATGTGGCCGCACTGCACATGCGTGCCAGATCATCGGTGCGCATGTGCAAAAATATGCACGTGCGCGCCAATGAACATAGAACATAGAACATAGAAAATACAGCACAGAACAGGCCCTTCGGCCCACGATGTTGTGCCGAACCTTTGTCCTAGATTAATCATAGATTATCATTGAATTTACAGTGCAGAAGGAGGCCATTCGGCCCTTTGAGTCTGCACCGGCTCTTGGAAAGAGCACCCTACCCAAACTCAACACCTTCACCCAACACCAAGGGCAATTTGGACATTAAGGGCAATTTATCATTGGCCAATTCACCTAACCCGCACATCTTTGGATTGTGGGAGGAAACCGGAGCACCCGGAGGAAACCCACGCAGACACGGGGAGGACGTGCAGACTCCGCACAGTCAGTGACCCAAGCCAGAATCGAACCTGGGACCCTGGAGCTGTGAAGCAATTGTGCTATCCACAATGCTACCGTGCTGCCCTTGAGAACAAATAAATCTACACTATATCATTTAACCGTAATCCATGTACCTATCCAATAGCTGCTTGAAGGTCCGTAATGTTTCCGACTCAACTACTTCCACAGGCAGTGCATTCCATGCCCCCACTACTCTCTGGGTAAAGAACCTACCTCTGATATCCCTCCTATATCTTCCACCTTTCACCTTAAATTTATGTCCCCTTGTAATGGTTTGTTCCACCCGGGGAAAAAGTCTCTGAAAAAGTACTCTATCTATTCAATGATCGGGCATGCATGTGCAGTGCGGCCGCTTTTTTTGTAAACGTTCGCAGCTTTTTGTTTTACAAGTTCGAAGGGGGTTTTATTCATTTTAGTCTCATTTATTTTATTAACTTTATTGTTACTTTTTTTTACAAGTGCGGGGGGTTTTATTTGATAAAATGTTACAGGAAAAAAATGCAGAACTTTGGACAGATGGAGACTCCATACTTTCCGACACCGGAAGGCTTCACCTTCATCCAACAGGTTCCATTGGAGGAGCGTGTACGAGGGCCAAAGGGACCCAAAACCATTTCCTCCATTTTTGTCAGCAGCAAACAAGGTTAGAGAAAATGGTGGGTCGCGCAGGTCGGCCGGGTTGGGTCCCGAAGGTTGGCCAGTTGGTAAAAATGGGTCCCCGCATAAAGAATTTGAAGAACACTGCTCTGGAGCACGGTGCAGCTAAGGGACTGATCTGAAGCAGAGACCATCCCCTCTCTTGCCCGTCACTTCCCTCCAACACAGGGCAGAAGCTCTAATAGACAACTAGGGGGCACTGTTTTGAAATTAGGGCTCGTCCTTTGAGGACAAGAGATGAAGAGAATTGTTTTTCTCTCAGAGGATTGGAACTCCCTGCTTCAGATGGCTGAGGAGGCGGGGTTATTGGGTATTCTTAAGGCTAGATTTAAGGATAGATTCTTGTTAGACAAGGTTATCAGGGAATGTAGAACTTGAAATATAAACAAATCAGACATGATTTTATTGAATGGAGGAGCAAACTCAAGAGCCGAATGGCCTACTTCTGCTCCTGTATGGTATGTTAGGATCTTCTTGGTGCACAGGCAGTTGCCAGATACCCTGAGTATAAGACTCTGACTCTTCCTACCATCCAAGTAGTTGAGGCTGGATTGCTGACAAGGCCCTTTAAGGATCTCACTTATATCATTATGTCTCCTTTTCCACAAAACCAGGGGCCATGCAAAGGCAGCCTCTGCAAATAGTGACTCTAAAACCAGGAAGGAGCAGAGAGAGCATCCTTATGCAAAGTTTACCTGGGCTAGATTTTACTCATATCACTCAAGAAGGGTGTTATATACATAGAATTACATAGAACATACAGTGCAGAAGGAGGCCATTTGGCCCATCGAGTCTGCACTGACCCACTTAAGCCCTCACTTCCACCCTATCCCCGTAACCCAGTCACTAAGGGCAATTTATCATGGCCAATCCACCTAACCTGCACGTCCTTGGACTGTGGGAGGAAACCGGAGCACCCGGAGGAAACCCACGCAGACACGGGGAGAACATGCAGACTCCGCTCAGACAGTGGCCCAGTGGGGAATCGAACCTGGGACCCTGTAGCTGTGAAGCCACAGTGCTATCCACATGTGCTACCGTGCCGGCCGTTCAACTAGCACAGGTGATTAGGACATCACTTCCCCCGGTCTCCAATATTTTTACAAATAACAAGTGTTCAAAGTAATCGATAGAGGGAAACCTTATCAATTATTTAATTCCTTTATGTTATAATCCAGGAGGCATGAAGACGAAGGTTACACAGGTTTAGTTTAACTCAAAGGATAAAGCCGCTACCATGGAAACATAGATGTCCCAGTCCGGGACTTTTGGACCTCCCAGTCCTGGTCTGGGAATAGTGTTTAAAGGGCTCACTAACAAGTCCCAGCTGGGCGAGCCTCTGCCCCCTATCACGGGAACTCGTATTCTATGAGCCCCGTGCGGAGATACATTAGTGATCCCGTGGTCCTCGTGAGGATTATCACATCCCTCCCCCTCCCCTAAGTCCAAAGCATCCCCTCACTCCCACAATGATGAGGCCTCCTTCGCTTCTTGGCACACGGCCTCGGTTCAACTGTCACTCAAGCTGGATGAGGGAGTGTGAAGCGGATAGTGAATCGTCACTTGTTGGCAAAGTGTCAAAGGGCCTGATGGGGGCTCCGCTTCGACGCTGACCTCCAGCTGAGTGTCAGTCATCTCAGCCTTCATGTCTGACCCCGAGTCTCCATCCTCGAGGGGAATGACTCTCAGGTTTGCTATGGACTGAGTCCCCTATCTGGAGATGAGGGCGTTGTCCCAGCCGGAGTCGTTTCAACAGGGGAAGGTTCCCTGTTCCTAAGATGGCCCATGTGTTTCCTTACGGTCATCTCTTCAGTCTGGACCTTGTACAAGACAGGGCCAGTCTTTTCCACCATGACTCCTTGGATCCAAGGTGATCTGTCTCCAAGGTTACGTACATAGACTGTGTCTCCTGTCTTGATGGTCTTGTCGGGCCTTTCGGGCGTCAATGTTTATTTTCTGGGCTTCTGTCTTGACCCCACCGATCCCCCTACATTGGGAAACAATAGGCTGAGTCTGGTCCGGAGTTGACAGCCCATGAACAGCTCCGTTGGTACGACGCCCATTGTAGTGCGTGACCTGGTCCTGGAATGAAGAGGAACCGGGTCAATTTAAGGCCTAGAGAATCAGTGGCCTGTTTCTTTATGCCGTGTTTAAACATTCAGACAGCCCGCTCAGCCCTGTTGGAGGGTAGATGGTATGGCGCTGTTCAGATATGTTTAATCCCATTGGACTTCACAACTGCATGGAATTCACCAAGGGAAAGGGGGGTCCATATCTGACACGAGGACCTCCAGTATCCCATGAATGCAAAAAGTTTCTTTATGGTCATGTTGGAAGACGTGGAAGACACCCAGTGTATATCCATCCGTTTTGATTTGATTTGATTTATTATTGTCACATGTATTAGTATACAGTGAAAAGTATTGTTTCTTGCTGTACAAACAATGCATACCGTACATAGGGAAGGAAGGAGAGACTGCAGAAAATAATGTTACAGTTATAGCAAGGTGTAGAGAAAAGAGCAACTTAATACGAGGTAGGTCCATTCAAAAGAGGGACACCACTAGCTACTGATTGCCAACCAAAGAAACACCCATTAATCCCCACTCTTTGCTTTCTATTAATTAACCAATCCTCTATCCATGCTGCTACTTTCCCCTTAATGCCATGCATCTTTATCTTATGCAGTAACCTTTTGTGTGGCACCTTGTCAAAGGCTTTCTGGAAATCCAGATATACCACATCCATTGGCTCCCCGTTATCTACCGCACTGTTAATGTCCTCAAAAAATTCCACTAAATTAGTGAGGCACGACCTGCCCTTTATGAACCCATGCTGCGTCTGCCCAATGGGACAATTTCCATCCAGATGCCTCGCTATTTCTTCCTTGATGATAGATTCCAGCATCTTCCCTACTACTGAAGTTAAGCTCACTGGCCTATAATTACCCGCTTTCTGCCTACCTCCTTTTTTAAACAGTGGTGTCACGTTTGCTAATTTCCAATCCGCCGGGACCACCCCAGAGTCTAGTGAATTTTGGTAAATTATCACTAGTGCATTTGCAATTTCCCTAGCCATCTCTTTTAGCACTCTGGGATGCATTCCATCAGGTCCAGGAGACCTGTCTACCTTTAGCCCCATTAGCTTGCCCATCACTACCTCCTTGGTGATAACAATCCTCTCAAGGTCCTCACCTGTCATAGCCTCATTTCCATCAGTCACTGGCATGTTATTTGTGTCTTCCACTGTGAAGACCGACCCAAAAAACCTGTTCAGTTCCTCAGCCATTTCCTCATCTCCCATTATTAATTCTCCCTTCTCATCCTCTAAAGGACCAATATTTACCTTAGCCACTCTTTTCTGTTTTTATATTCTGAGCAAGTTTACTCTCATAATCTATCTTACTCTTCTTTATAGCTTTTTTAGTAGCTTTCTGTTGTCCCCTAAAGGTTTCCCAGTCCTCTAGTCTCCCACTGATCTTTGCTACTTTGTATGTTTTTTCCTTCAATTTGATACTCTCCCTTATTTCCTTAGATATCCACGGTCGATTTCCCCTCTTTTTACCGTCCTTCCTTTTTGTTGGTATAAACCTTTGCTGATCACTGTGAAAAATCACTTGGAAGGTTCTCCACTGGTCCTCAACTGTTTCACCATAAAGTATTTGCTCCCAGTCTACCTTAGCTAGTTCTTCTCTCATCCCATTGTAATCTCCTTTGTTTAAGCACAAAACACTAGTGCTTGATTTTACCTTCTCACCCTCCATCTGTATTTTAAATTCCACCATATTGTGATCGCTCCTTCCGAGAGGATCCCTAACTATGAGATCCTGAATCAATCCTGTCTCATTACACAGGACCAGATCTTGGACCTCTTGTTCCCTCGTAGGTTCCATTACATACTGTTCTAGGAAACTATCGCGGATACATTCGATAAACTCCTCCTCAAGGCTGCCTTGACCGACCTGGTTCTGAATGGAGCTGAACTCCCGCGGAAGGTAATAGGGGCAGCATTTTAGCGTCAGGTATTCTAGGTCCGGGGAGCAAAAACTCACCAGTGTTGTTACATCTAGGCACCAGGAGGTGTTGATTAGGAGGCAGACCCAACCTCCCCTAGCCTTGCCTGATGCCACCATACGATCCATTCGGTGGATTGAGAAGGCCTCTAGTTGTCGGGCACAGTCCGGTGAAAAGAAGTGAGCCATGTCTCCGTGAAACAGAGCACACAGCAGTCCCTCAGTTCTCTTTGAAAAGTAAGTCTGTCTTTAAGTTTGTCGAGCTTGTTTTCTAGAGATTGGACATTAGCTCGGAGTAAGCTAGGCAGAGAGGCTTTGGGGTCGCGTTGTTTCACTCCACTTGCAGGCCTACATGTTTTCCACCCTTCCTGGAGTGGCTGCTTCTTTTCGAGCCAAGGAGACGGTGAGAGTATGCGGTGTTAAGGGAATAATTGTGTCCAATGAGGTTATTCACTCTGGTCGGTGTGTGGATGGAGGATTTGTTGCCTTGCTTGCGGTTCCTGCATCGGTAGGTGGGTCTGCGCGGTCGAGCATTCCGGGTCGCTGTCGGGCTGCCATTTGTCTTCACAGGTCAGTGGATGTCCAGACCACGCTCCGGCGTGGATGGGTCGAAGGCCGGTAAGTGGATGACATCTCTGGGATCACGGCTGCGGATGATGCGATGATGGCTGGTCTGTGTGTTGGGGTTCATAGGGTCCTTTCCAGGGTCTTCCTTCAGAGGACGGAGGATCTCTAGACCTGCAAGTAAATTTAAAAGAGCAGTATTAGTGATTGTTCGGCTGTGGGAGTTGATTTTTTAGGAGCGTGGGGCGACTGTACAGGAGGGGAGTGCTTGGGGCCTGCAGGAGGTCACAGCTCTCCGGGTCAGAGGAGTTGGGAGCTGGTGGGAGGGGGGGTGCTCCAGCCACTGGAAATCTAGTCTGGTCGTTGGAAAGCAGCAGAGTGAAGGTCCCAGCTTCTGCGGTGTTTTCCAGGTCTCTGGGAACCTGAAGAGTGAAGGCCCTGGCTTCTAGGGCGTTTTCCTGGTCTCTGGCAGCCACTGTAGGGGAATCCCAGGGCCTGGGACTGCAGCTCGGCAGCTGCTCCCACGTGGTCGGCTGGTACGGGTCGGTTTCAGTGCATATCCATCCGTTTCTGTGTATATCCATCCGTTTCAGTGTATATCCACCCGTTTCTGTGTATATCCACCTGTTTCTGTGTATATCCACCCGTTTCAGTGTATATCCACCAGTTTCAGTGTATATCCACCCGTTTCAGTGTCTTTCCATCCGTGTCAGTGTATATCCATCCGTTTCAGTGTATATCCATCTGTTTCAGTGTATGTCCATCCGTTTCAGTGTACGTCCATCCGTTTCAGTGTACGTCCATCCGTTTCAGTGTATGTCCATCCGTTTCAGTGTATGTCCATCCGTTTAGTGTATATCCATCCGTTTCAGTGTATATTCATCCGTTTCAGTGTATGTCCATCCATTTCAGTGTATATCCATCCGTTTCAGTGTATATCCATCCGTTTCAGTGCATATCCATCCGTTTCAGTGTATGTCCATCCGTTTCAGTGTATGTCCATCCGTTTCAGTGTATGTCCATCCGTTTCAGTGTATGTCCATCCGTTTCAGTGTATGTCCATCCGTTTCAGTGTATGTCCATCCGTTTCAGTGTATGTCCATCCGTTTCAGTGTATGTCCATCCGTTTCAGTGTATGTCCATCCGTTTCAGTGTATGTCCATCCGTTTCAGTGTATGTCCATCCGTTTCAGTGTATGTCCATCCGTTTCAGTGTATGTCCATCCGTTTCAGTGTATGTCCATCCGTTTCAGTGTATGTCCATCCGTTTCAGTGTATGTCCATCCGTTTCATAGAACATAGAACATAGAACAATACAGCGCAGTACAGGCCCTTCGGCCCACGATGTTGCACCGAAACAAAAGCCATCCAACCTACACTATGCCATTATCATCCATATGTTTATCCAATAAACTTTTAAATGCCCTCAATGTTGGCGAGTTCACCACTGTAGCAGGTAGGGCATTCCACGGCCTCACTACTCTTTGCGTAAAGAACCTACCTCTGACCTCTGTCCTATATCTATTACCCCTCAGTTTAAAGTTATGTCCCCTCGTGCCAGCCATATCCATCTGCGGGAGAAGGCTCTCACTGTCCACCCTATCCAACCCCCTGATCATTTTGTATGCCTCTATTAAGTCTCCTCTTAACCTTCTTCTCTCCAACGAAAACAACCTCAAGTCCATCAGCCTTTCCTCAGAAGATTTTCCCTCCATACCAGGCAACATCCTGGTAAATCTCCTCTGCACCCGCTCCAAAGCCTCCACGTCCTTCCTATAATGCGGTGACCAGAACTGTACGCAATACTCCAAATGCGGCCGTACCAGAGTTCTGTACACCTGCAACATGACCTCCCGACTCCGGAACTCAATCCCTCTACCAATAAAGGCCAACACTCCATAGGCCTTCTTCACAACCCTATCAACCTGGGTGGCAACTTTCAGGGATCTATGTACATGGACACCTAGATCCCTCTGCTCATCCACACTTTCAAGAACTTTACCATTAGCCAAATATTCCGCATTTCAGTGTATATCCATCCGTTACAGTGTATGTCCATCTGTTTCAATGTATATCCATCCGTTTCAGTGCATATCCATCCGTTTCAGTGTATGTCCATCCGTTTCAGTGTATATCCATCCGTTTCAGTGCATGTCCATCCGTTTCAGTGTATGTCCATCCGTTTCAGTATATATCCATCCGTTTCAGTGTATATCCATCCGTTTCAGTGTATATCCATCCGTGTCAGTGTATATCCATCCGTTTCAGTGTATGTCCATCCGTTTCAGTGTATATCCATCCGTTTCAGTGCATATCCATCCGTTTCAGTGTATGTTCATCCATTTCAGTGTATATCCATCCGTTTCAGTGTATATCAATCCGTTTCAGTGTATATCCATCCGTTTCAGTGTATGTCCATCCGTTTCAGTGTATATCCATCCGTTTCAGTGTATATCCATCCGTTTCAGTGTATATCCATCCGTTTCAGTATATATCCACCCATTTAAGTGTATATCCACCCGTTTCAGTGTCTTTCCATCCGTTTCAGTGTATATCCACCCGTTTCAGTGTATATCCACGCGTTTCAGTGTATATCCATTCGTGTCAGTGTATATCCATCCGTTTCAGTGTATATCCATCTGTTTCAGTGTATGTCCATCCGTTTCAGTATATGTCCATCCGTTTAAGTATATATCCATCCGTTTCAGTGTATATCCATCCATTTCAGTGTATATCCATCCGTGTCAGTGTATATCCATCTGTTTCAGTGTATATCAATCCGTTTCAGTGTATATCCATCCGTTTCAGTGTATGTCCATCCGTTTCAGTGTATATCCATCCGTTTCAGTGCATATCCATCCGTTTCAGTGTATGTTCATCCGTTTCAGTGTATATCCATCCGTTTCAGTGTATATCCATCCGTTTCAGTGTATGTCCATCCGTTTCAGTGTATGTCCATCCGTTTCAGTATATATCCATCCGTTTCAGTGTATATCCATCCGTTTCAGTGTATATTCATCCGTGTCAGTGTATATCCATCCGTGTCAGTGTATATCAATCCGTTTCAGTGTATATCCATCCGTTTCAGTGTATGTCCATCCGTTTCAGTGTATATCCATCCGTTTCAGTGTATATCCATCCGTTTCAGTGCATATCCATCCGTTTCAGTGTATGTTCATCCGTTTCAGTGTATATCCATCCGTTTCAGTGTATATCAATCCGTTTCAGTGTATATCCATCCGTTTCAGTGTATGCCCATCCGTTTCAGTGTATATCCATCCGTTTCAGTGCATATCCATCCGTTTCAGTGTATGTCCATCCGTTTCAGTGTATATCCTTCCATTTCAGTGTATATCCATCCGTTTCAGTGTATGTCCATCCGTTTCAGTGTATGTCCATCCGTTTCAGTGTATGTCCATCCGTTTCAGTGTATGTCCATCCGTTTCAGTGTATGTCCATCCGTTTCAGTGTATATCCATCCGTTTCAGTGTATGTCCATCCGTTTCAGTGTATGTCAAAGAACAACAAAGAACAAAGAAATGTACAGCACAGGAACAGGCCCTTCGGCCCTCCAAGCCCGTGCCGACCATACTGCCCGACTAAACTACAATCTTCTACACTTCCTGGGGCCGTATCCTTCTATTCCCATCCTATTCATATATTTGTCAAGATGCCCCTTAAATGTCCCTATCGTCCCTGCTTCCACTACCTCCTCCGGTAGTGAGTTCCCGTCTCCCACTACCCTCTGCGTAAAAAACTTGCCTCGTACATCTACTCTAAACCTTGCCCCTCTCACCTTAAACCTATGCCCCCTAGTAATTGACCCCTCTACCCTGGGGAAAAGCCTCTGACTATCCACTCTGTCTATGCCCCTCATAATTTTGTATACCTCTATCAGGTCGCCCCTCAACCTCCTTCGTTCCAGTGAGAACAAACCGAGTTTATTCAATCGCTCCTCATAGCTTATGCCCTCCATACCAGGCAACATTCTGGTAAATCTCTTCTGCACCCTCTCTAAAGCCTCCACATCCTTCTGGTAGTGTGGCGACCAGAATTGAACGCTATACTCCAAGTGTGGCCTAACTAAGGTTCTATACAGCTGCAACATGACTTGCCAATTCTTATACTCAATGCCCCGGCCAATGAAGGCAAGCATGCCGTATGCCTTCTTGACTACCTTCTCCACCTGTGTTGCCCCTTTCAATGACCTGTGGACCTGTACTCCTAGATCTCGTTGACTTTCAATACTCTTGAGGGTTCTACCATTCACTGTATATTCCCTACCTGCATTAGCCCTTCCAAAATGCATTACCTCACATTTGTCCGGATTAAACTCCATCTGCCATCTCTCCGCCCAAGTCTCCAGACAATCTAAATCCTGCTGTATCCTCAGACAGTCCTCATCGCTATCCGCAATTCCACCAACCTTTGTGTCGTCTGCAAACTTACTAATCAGACCAGTTACATTTTCCTCCAAATCATTTATATATACTACAAAGAGCAAAGGTCTCAGCACTGATCCCTGTGGAACACCACTGGTCACAGCCCTCCAATTAGAAAAGCATCCCTCCATTGCTACCCTCTGCCTTCTATGGCCTAGCCAGTTCTGTATCCACCTTGCCAGTTCACCCCTGATCCCGTGTGACTTCACCTTTTGTACTAGTCTACCATGAGGGACCTTGTCAAAGGCCTTACTGAAGTCCATATAGACAACATCTACTGCCCTACCTGCATCAATCATCTTAGTGACCTCCTCGAAAAACTCTATCAAGTTAGTGAGACACGACCTCCCCTTCACAAAACCGTGCTGCCTCTCACTAATACGTCCATTTGCTTCCAAATGGGAGTAGATCCTGTCTCGAAGAATTCTCTCCAGTAATTTCCCTACCACTGAAGTAAGGCTCACCGGCCTGTAGTTCCCGGGATTATCCTTGCTACCCTTCTTAAACAGAGGAACAACATTGGCTATTCTCCAGTCCTCCGGGACATCCCCTGAAGACAGCGAGGATCCAAAGATTTCTGTCAAGGCCTCAGCAATTTCCTCTCCAGCCTCCTTCAGTATTCTGGGGTAGATCCCATCAGGCCCTGGGGACTTATCTACCTTAATATTTTTTAAGACACCCAACACCTCGTCTTTTTGGATCTCAATGTGACCCAGGCTATCTACACCCCCTTCTCCAGACTCAACATCTACCAATTCCTTCTCTTTGGTGAATACTGATGCAAAGTATTCATTTAGTACCTCGCCCATTTCCTCTGGCTCCACACATAGATTCCCTTGCCTATCCTTCAGTGGGCCAACCCTTTCCCTGGCTACCCTCTTGCTTTTTATGTCCATCCGTTTCAGTGTATTTATCATCCGTTTCAGTGTATATCCATCCGTTTTAGTGTATATCCATCCGTGTCAGTGTATATCCATCCGTTTCAGTGTATATCCATCCGTTTCCGTGTATATCCATCCGTTTCAGTGTTTGTCCATCCGTTTCAGTGTATGTCCATCCGTTTCAGTGTATATCCATCCGTTTCAGTGTATGTCCATCCGTTTCGGTGTATGTCCATCCGTTTCAGTGTATATCCATCCGTTTCAATGTATATCCATCCGTTTCAGTGTATGTCCATCGGTTTCAGTGTATATCCATCCGTTTCAGTGTATATCCATCCGTTTCAGTGTATATCCATCGGTTTCAGTGTATATCCATCCGTTTCAGTGTATATCCATCCGTTTCAGTGTACATCCATCCGTTTCAGTGTATGTCCATCCGTTTCAGTGTATATCCACCCGTTTCAGTGTATGTCCATCCGTTTCCGTGTATATCCACCCGTTTCAGTGTATATCCATCCGTTTCAGTGTATATCCATCCGTTTCAGTGTATATCCATCCGTTTCGGTGTATGTCCATCCGTTTCAGTGTATATCCACCCGTTTCAGTGTATATCCATCCGTTTCAGTGTATATCCATCGGTTTCTGTGTATATCCATCCGTTTCAGTGTATATCCATCCGTTTCAGTGTATATCCATCCGTTTCAGTGTATATCCATCCGTTTCAGTGTATATCCATCCGTTTCAGTGTATATCCATCCGTTTCAGTGTATGTCCATCCGTTTCAGTGTATTTATCATCCGTTTCAGTGTATATCCATCCGTTTCAGTGTATATCCATCCGTTTCAGAGAATATCCTTCCATTTCAGTGTATATCCATCCGTTTCAGTGTATGTCCATCCGTTTCAGTGTATGTCCATCCGTTTCAGTGTATGTCCATCCGTTTCGGTGTACGTCCATCCGTTTCGGTGTACGTCCATCCGTTTCGGTGTACGTCCATCCGTTTCAGTGTATGTCCATCCGTTTCAGTGTATGTCCATCCGTTTCAGTGTATGTCCATCCGTTTCGGTGTACGTCCATCCGTTTCGGTGTACGTCCATCCGTTTCAGTGTATATCCATCCGTTTCAGTGTATATCCATCCGTTTCAGTGTATGTCCATCCGTGTCAGTGTATATCCATCCGTTTCGGTGTATATCCATCCGTTTCAGTGTATTTATCATCCGTTTCAGTGTATATCCATCCGTTTCAGTGTATATCCATCCGTTTCAGAGAATATCCTTCCATTTCAGTGTATATCCATCCGTTTCAGTGTATGTCCATCCGTTTCAGTGTATGTCCATCCGTTTCAGTGTATGTCCATCCGTTTCGGTGTACGTCCATCCGTTTCGGTGTACGTCCATCCGTTTCAGTGTACGTCCATCCGTTTCAGTGTACGTCCATCCGTTTCAGTGTATGTCCATCCGTTTCGGTGTACGTCCATCCGTTTCAGTGTATATCCATCCGTTTCAGTGTATATCCATCCGTTTCAGTGTATGTCCATCCGTGTCAGTGTATATCCATCCGTTTCGGTGTATATCCATCCGTTTCGGTGTATGTCCATCCGTTTCGGTGTATGTCCATCCGTTTCAGTGTATATCCATCCGTTTCAGTGTATATCCATCCGTGTCAGTGTATATCCATCCGTTTCAGTGTATATCAATCCGTTTCAGTGTATATCCATCCGTTTCAGTGTATATCCATCCGTGTCAGTGTATATCCATCCGTTTCAGTGTATATCCATCCGTTTCAGTGTATGTCCAACCGTTTCAGTGTATATCCTTCCATTTCAGTGTATGTCCATCCGTTTCAGTGTATTTATCATCCGTTTCAGTGTATATCCATCCGTTGCAGTGTATATCCATCCGTTTCAGTGTATATCCATCCGTTTCAGTGTATGTCCAACCGTTTCAGTGTATATCCTTCCGTTTCAGTGTATATCCATCCGTTTCAGTGTATATCCATCGGTTTCAGTGTATGTCCATCCGTTTCAGTGTATGTCCATCCGTTTCAGTGTATGTCCATCCGTTTCAGTGTATGTCCATCCGTTTCAGTGTATGTCCATCCGTTTCAGTGTATGTCCATCCGTTTCAGTGTATGTCCATCCGTTTCAGTGTATGTCCATCCGTTTCAGTGTATGTCCATCCGTTTCAGTGTATGTCCATCCGTTTCAATGTATGGCCATCCATTTCAGTGTATATCCATCTGTTTCAGTGTATGTCCATCTGTTTGGAATGGGCGTTGACCAAGGTTAAGAACATCAATCTCATTAAGATGAAGAACATCGAATTCCCCGTGTACCCATACCCAATGTCTGCCTGACCATTCCCATGGATGCAGCGAGGTCGAAGGTTGTAGCATCTGGTACTCCTGACACAAAAGGGCACTGTTTCACCATGACCTCAATGTCAGCATCACGCCCAGGCCACCGGACACAGCTCCTTGTGAGTATCTTGATCTGGGAGACCCCTGGGTGACCATTGTGTAGCTCTGTCAGGATTGGACCTTGACCTGAGTGGGGGACATGCGCCAAGATGTTAGACGATAGCAGCTGTTGTTTCACTTTCGTGAATGTTTCATCCTGTGGTGCCTGCCATGACCACTTCTGGTGCATCTTCAACAGTGCGTGTTGGTGTGTCAGTAAAGTAGCCAAGTTGGGGATGAATTTCCCATAATAATTTATGAGGCCTCAGACCGACTTCAGTTTGGTCGTTTCACAGAGTCGGTGCCCAATTTACGGCCTTCACTTTGTCCTCTACATGGTGCAGGCCGTCTTTAGCAACATGGTACAAGTGGTACGTTACCTCGCCCGCCTGGAACACACACTTTTCCCTCTTGAGGCAAGCGCCGGCATTAGAGAATCATCATAGGACTTGCTCCAGGTTTGCCTGTTTTTCAGTTGCTCCTGTGATTAACACGTCATCTCGGTACACTGCCACCTTAGGTTGCCCTTGAAGGATATTTTCCATTCCACGGTGGAAAATGGCTCACACCAACAGAAATACAAAAGGCAGGAAGGTGTATTCATACAAGCCCTGGTGAGTATTGATAGTTACATATTTTCTGAAAGCCATATCGAGCTGGAGCTGGAGGTGTGGGTGGCTCACATCAAGCTTGGTAAAAGTGTGGTCTCCTGCTGGTTTTGTATGGAGGCCCTCGATGTGTGGCATGGGGTACCGATGAAGACAACAGTCTCTGTTAACAGTTTATCATCCTTGCAAAGGCGGACCGACTTGTCAGGCTTGAGGACCAGGACTACTGGCTTGGCCCATTCCACAAATTGAACCGGGCGTATGATGCCAAGACTCTCCAATCGCTCGTGTTCAGTCTCTACCTTAGTGAGCAAGGCATAGGCGGCCGCTCGTGCCCTGAAATACTGAGGTATGGCATTAGAGTCTACATAGAATTTTGCCTTTGCTCCCTTGACTTTACCAAGGCCTCCCTGAAATACCTTGGGGTATTTTCCGATGACCTCATATAGACCGCCAGTTCCCATTTTGAAAGTTTGTCGCCAATCTCTGCCAAGAAGACTTGGCCTCCTATGACCATGAGAGTGAGTCAGACCATCTTCTGCCTATGGGTAACTGGGATCACGCTGGTTCCTATAATCCATAGAGGTTCCTCTATATACATGGCTAGCCTGGCCCATTATCTCGAAGGCCCAGGGCACGACGCCCGTTTGCAGGCACTTAAAGGTCTGTTCCACAATAATGGAGATGGTGGCTCCTGTGTCCACTTCCATTTCCAGGGAGGGACCATCGACATGGAGTTTGATTTTAAGTGGGGCAACCTGAAGGGCAGTGATACAATTCAACTGTATCATTTTGTCCTGTTCGGGTGGTGGATTTGTCAGGCCTGGGCCTGAGGTGGCTTCGGTTTCTGGCCTGTGCGGCACGCGTACTGTCAATTCTTGTATGTGTCCTTCGACCATAGGTACAGCAGCCTTTTGACTGTTCTCTGGCGTCCTCTGGGTAAGCTTCCCTAATATCTCTGGGATTTCTCTGCCTTCCATCCATATTTGCCAGTGCTGTAACTGAGTGGCTAGCAGGCGGTGGGTGGGGAATGCGAGTGCTCTGGATGGAGAAACTGGTTTTTATATACGGGATCGCCTTAAACTGATCACTGATCGTCCATTAATCCACTGACCGTTGCAGTTCTTCCATTCCTTTATTGGCATTGTCCAGGGACAATGCCTGTGCTATGGCTCTTTTAAGGTCTCGGATTCTGCTGGTAGCTTCCTCTGTGTAGTGATATTGTTTATCCCGCATATCAATCGGTCCTATAGCATCTCAGGAAGGGATGGCCCATACTCATAGTGTCCTGCCCATTTCCTGAGCCTGGTCTAGAATTCTGTCATGGATTCTCCAGGGATCCTTCCAGCTGTCTTAAATCTGTAATGCTGGAAAATTTTCAATGGTCTTGGGTCATAGTGTTTTGCCACTAACTCTATCAATTTGTTCAATGTTTTTGAGTCCAGGGCTGCCGGGTACGTCAAACTCTTAATGATACTGAACAAGTAGTCAGCAGGATTAGCCTGTGTCGGTTGTCACCTTCTATGCCATGAGCATGAAAAACGTAGCTCATTCTTTCAGCATACTGGGGCTAGTCCTCTACGCACACATCGTAGGCTCGAGTTTTCCGAATAGAGGCATTTCTGGGTCATCTTCACACTCCATTCCTTACCGGAGTTTCAAGGAACGCTGTCCAGAATCTCGTATTTGATTCTCATTGCCAGTATAGTAATCCAGGAGACGGCTAAACAGAAGATGGCTAATCAGGTTTATTTTAACTCAAAACATAAAGCTGCTACCATGGCAACACAAATGTCCCAGCCGGGACTATCGGAACTCACAATCCGGGTCTGGGAGCAGCATTTAAAGGGCTCACTCATGAGTCCCAGCTGGGCTGGTCTCCGTCTGCTACTATGGGAAGTCGTACTCTACGAGTCCCATGGGCAGATCGATTAGCACACCCCCATGGTCCTCAGGAGCGTTATCACACTTTGTGATTTTTCTTGTTCTTCCAGGCAGCAATGTTCATGAGATTAATCCTCAAGTCCTGGAGACTCCAGGGAAATTCCGATGGTTTATCAGCCACCACATGGGGGTCTCATAAAAATATGGAAACAGATGTTTTTTCGTTCCCACAAAAATGTCACAATTATTTTGGGAGGTCCTTCCACCGCATTAGCCTGCCCCATAATAGTCTGGACGCACATTCTGTGACCTCGTCAGTAGTTATCTGAATGGTCTCCTGGCATCAAATGGTGTGAGATCCTGTGGCAAAATGGTGCATATCCCTGAGGTGGCAGTGGCACAGTGGCATTGTCACTGGGCTAGTAATCCAGTGACCCAGGGTAGCGCTCTGGGGATCTGGGTTCAAACCCCACCACAGCAGATAGTGGAGTTAGAATTCCCTAAAAGTCTGACATTAAAAGGCTAATGATGACCATGAAACCATTGTCAATTGTTGTAAAAACCCATCTGGTTCACGAATGCCCCTTTAGGGAAGGAAATCTGCCATCCTTACCCAGCCTGGCCTACAGTGAGTCCAGTGGCTGACTCTTAATTGCTTTCTGAAATGGTCTAGGAGGCCATAGGGGTGAACAACAAACGCTGGCGCAGCCACTGATGCCCCACAGGAAAGAATTGTTTTTAAAGCCCCCCCCCCCCCCCGATGGGCTAAGTGACAAACTAACTCATTTTTGCATTTGCTCAACAAATGATCAAACTGTGTCGTGTGAAGCACCAATTTGCACCCAACCCAATGTTTAATGGGCATTGCTTCTTCAGAAGGGGGCTGGCTGTGTACCATTTAAACCAATTAAATGCTGGTACACACTCTAACATGGCAATGAATTCATCGCCTTTTCCCATGACAACATTATATTTTACCTTTCGCCCATTTAATAGTTTCTCAACCAGGAATTAAGGGCAGGATTCTCAGTTTCTGAGGCTAAGTGTTGATGCCGGGCAGGATTGATGGACTCCCAGGACAGCAGGCCAGGCGCTGCGCCAGGACTGATCCAGCGACTGTTGAGGGGCTGGCACCGGCACCACGTAGAACACATTCGATTCCAATGAGAGACGGTGTGGGATTTGCCGGATTCGCGATTGACACTCGGGAGGCTGACAAGCTGCAGCCGCATCTACACACTGCCCTCCCCCACACACACCATCCCAGCCTATAAGATGGCAGCAAGGAGAGCGGCCCCAAGATTCATGGATGCCAAGCTGGAGACCCTCCTGCACGCAGCGGAGGAGAGGTGGCTGACCCTTTACTCCGGCCTGGGAAGGAGGCTGCCAGCCGCGGGCATTCACTCTGCTTGGGTGCAGGTGGCAGAGGCGGTCAGCACCGTGGGTAACGTCATCCGGACCGGCCAGCAGTGCCGCAAAAACCGGCACAGCCCCCCCCCCCCCCACCGCCCCTTACACCCATAACCCTATATTCCTCCACTCTGAGGGCGTCCGAACCCCCACCCTACACCACATGCCGGCACCCATACCGCCCACCATGGCCGGGTGCCCTGGTCACTGAGGCCACCAGCTATCCATCCCCTGGGCTGCATGCGTCGGTCTGACTAACACTGTAGTTTTCTGTTTCACCTGCCCCCCCTCACCCTTACCCTCACCCTCACTCCCACGCACCCCCCCCCACCCAACCCCCACACTCACTCTCACCCTCACTCCCACGCACACACCCCCACCCAACCCCCATCCTCACCCTCACCCTCACTCCCACGCACCCCCCCCACCCAACCCCCATCCTCACCCTCACCCTCACTCCCACGCACACACCCCCACCCAACCCCCACCCTCACTCTCACCCTCACTCCCACCCACCCCCCCACCCAAACCCATTCTCACCCTCACCCTTACCCTCACCCTCACCCTCACTACCACCCACACACCCCCACCCAACCCCCATCCTCACCCTCACCCTCACTCCCACCCACTCCCCCCACCCAACCCCCACCCTCACCCTCACTCCCACCCAACCCCCATCCTCACCCTCACCCTTACCCTCACCCTCACCCTCACTCCCCCCCCCCCCCAGACCCACGGTTGAATCATGCGTCTTGTCTTGGGTCTTGCAGGACCTGCTGGTGATGGCTCGGGACCATCTGGTGTCCCCCGCCCCCAGCCAGTGCCACAGCCGGAATCCCGGGTGCCGAGCAGCGATGAGGAGAGCAGCACGGACGTGCGCCATGGACCTGAAACCCAGGACACCCCGGAGTCCGAGTCCGGGGATGGCACTGATTTCCCGTCACAGCTGTCCCCAGCGCACTCCACCATCCCAGAGACACTCACTTGGTTGGGCTCCTGGGACATTACCTGGTGCTCACCACACAGCTGACCCAGTACAGCAGGTGGAGTAAGAACTCCTGAGGGGGCCGACAGTCGGAGGATGGGCCGACCCCAGGAACTAGCTGCCGTCCAGTTGGGTATCGGGCTTCTGGAACGGACAGTCCCATCAATGGTGGAGATGCAGTCACAGAGCCAGGGACTACATGGGGGGGTTGTTGGCGAGCATCCAGTACATGCAGGTGCAGTTGGAGGAGTCCAACCGCGAGCAGGAGCAAGAGGTGGCGCCGACCATGCACCGCACCCAGACCAAGACCGCATGGGTGGTGTCCACGTTGGAGGCAATGGGGGTGAGGGTTACGGCTATGAATCAGCATGACCAAGGCCTGGGGAATTCTGTGCGGGTGCTGGCCGTGGCCCAGGACAGGGTTGCTGCCTCACAGGTGACCATATCCCAGAGACACGTGGAAATCGCAATGGCACTCCTGAGTGTGGCCCAGTCACGGCAGGCAATGGCCGGGAACATCAGCAGCATTGCCCAGGTGCTGGCCGGCATGGCGCAGACACAGAGGGAGGTGGCGCAGTCACTGGCTGATGTGACACAAACCCAGAAGGTGGTGGCACAGTCAATGGGTGATGTGGCGCAGTCCCAGATGGCGATGGTCCACTCCCTGTGCTCCATGGCCGCGAGCGTGCGGACCCTGGTCAAGACCAGGACTGGCAGTACCAGGTGCGGGGGAGCCTAAGGGGATAGCTCTGCTTAAGTGGGAACTCGAACATGACAGGCATCGTCGAGTGTGCCAGGATGAAGGCGTTATGCACGCTGCCCGTGTAGCTGTCACAGACGTGCATGATGTGCATCTGATGGTCACATATCAGCTGCACGTTCATTGAGTGGAAGCCTTTTTGGTTTATGTAGAGCGGCCTGTCATCAGCAGGTGCTCGTAGGGGGACATGCACCCCGTCGATCACCCCCTGGACCCGGGGCATGTCGCCGATGGCATCCACTGCCCGGGCATCCTGGTGGGCTCGGTCCACATTGAAGTGGATGTATTGAGCCAACTGGGTGTATAGGGCCTCCATTTGATTTTTTTTTTTAATTTAGAGTACCCAATTCAATTTTTCCAATTAAGGGGCAATTTAGCGTGGCCAATCCACCTAGCCTGCACATCTTTGGGTTGTGGGAGCGAAACCCACACAAACACGGGGAGAATGTGCAAACTCCACACGGACAGTGACCCAGAGCCGGGATCGAACCTGGGACCTCGGCACCGTGAGGCAGCAATGCTAACCACTGCGCCACCGTGCTGCCCTGTATAGGGCCTCCATGAAAGCGCGGATGTACCTGTGCACCGAGGTCTGTGAGATCTAAAACAGATCCTCACTCAGCGCCTGGAAGGGGCCCGTGGCATAAACGTTCAGGGCAACTGCCACCTGGACGGCCACCGGGAGGGGGTGTCCTCCCCCATTTCCCCGTGGTACCAGGTGCCTCATGATCTGTCCCCCTGCTCAGCCAGAATTTTCAACGGTATGCCCTGTCCGGCAGGTCCTCGAATGACCAGCGCTGCCGGTATACACGAGGCCTCATGCGGCGCTTCCTGGTCTCCTCCTCCTCCTCTGCCTATTGGGCGGCCAGCTCTCCATCCTGGACAGCTACCTCCTGTTCTTCAGCACGTACCTCCAGCACGGTAGCATTGTGGATAGCACAATTGCTTCACAGCTCCAGGGTCCCAGGTTCGATTCCGGCTTGGGTCACTGTCTGTGCGGAGTCTGCACATCCTCCCCGTGTGTGCGTGGGTTTCCTCCGGGTGCTCCGGTTTCCTCCCACAGTCCAAAGATGTGCAGGTTAGGTGGATTGGCCATGATAAATTGCCCTTAGTGTCCAAAATTGCCCTTAGTGTTGGGTGGGGTTACTGGGTTATGGGGACAGGGTGGAATTGTGGGCTTGGGTAGGGTGCTCTTTCCAAGAGCCGGTGTAGACGCGATGGGCCGAATGGCCTCCTTCTGCACTGTAAATTCTATGATTCTGGAACACGCCCTGCTGCTGCCCGCTCCGCTGCTGCAGCATCCCCCAGGACTGCGGCGACTGGCAGGAAGGCCACAATTGCTGATTGAATTCCAATATCCATTGTCTGCAGGGGGTGAAAGACCAACATGCTGGCATGGTGCTACCCCGTGTCCAACCAGGTCCAACGGCTACACGGTGGCCCCAGTTGGCACTGCAGGCTCTGCCCTGCATGCCCCCCCATCCCATCTCCGCACTCCTGGCACCATCGGTGCCCGGCATCATGGGGGTCCCTGGCCCTGCAGCCAGGCCCAGATGCCAGGGGTGCTGTCGGCTGGCTCTGCCCTTGCCAGCGATATGCTCCATGGCCCCTGCCTGGCGTACAGTGGGCATTGCCCTTGAGTGGGCCGCGTTATGCCCCACCAGCGAGTCGAGGCCGGTTGGGTGGTGCGGAGGTGTGGTGGAGGGTGGGGCGTGGGGGTGGGAGCTGGGGTACTAGTGTGGGGGGTGGGAGCATCCAGACAGCCCGTGTCACTCTGCAGAACCAGGGGCCAAGGTGGATGGTCAGTGGGGTGCGCAGCAAGATGGCTGCCTTGCAGGCCGCAGTAATGGCAGTCCATGCCTGGACACCACCCCAGTCCCATGGGGCTTCACCCCGGACTCACGGCCTGTTCTGTGTCACCACCCGCCCCTCCCCGAGCCAGGCCTAGCACGCTCCCCCTCACCACCCCAGCCAGCTTGGCCAGTGTCTGGCCCAGTTCTTTTAGCAGTTGATGTCAGGCATGGCTGTCTTTTTGGTACCTCTGCTTCAAATCAGGCCATTTGCACTTTTAGTAATTATCGGCAAATTCAGCAAATTCCCAGAATCTTTGCAACTAACATCTGAATAAAACCCTTCAGCTTGTGCCAAGCACATGACAGAAAACAGCAAACCTCAGTGTGGGGCATGATAGGTTCAGTGCTCCCCCCGCGCAGTTAAACTGTCTTAATGCCTGCCAGTCCAGAAATAGTTCTTTTGAAGATTATTAGCAAACAGCTCAATACTAAGAACTCATACAGGAGACTGAGTAACAATGACTATTTGATCCTCCTTGCCAACTATGCAAGTAACAAAGTCCAGTGCAACCTAACTGACGCTGGTAGTGCATTGGGTAATAAAATGCTCAATGAACTTGGCTAGTTTAACCCTGAGTTCACCAAGGGCCAGTTTATTCATCTGGGCTTGAGTCAGTTTGGCGAGTTAGTGGTCCATTCTTTTGCCCACCGGCAACCCTTTGTATTTTGAAGCAATCTTACATCTAGTCAGGCTTATGAGCTGACAACAAGACAAATCCCGAGGGTAAAAGAGGATGGGTGAGAAATTGGGAATGTTAGTGCCCATACTTCATAGAATTAGAATTATAGAATTTACAGTGCAGAAGGAGGCCATTCGGCCCATCGAGTCTGCACCGGCTCTTGGAAAGAGCACCCCACCCATGGTCAACCCTATCCCCATAACCCAGTAACCCCACCGAACACTAAGGGCAATTTTGGACACTAAGGGCAATTTATCATGGCCAATCCACCTAACATGCACATCTTTGGACTGTGGGAGGAAACCGGAGCACCCGGAGGAAACCCACGCACACACGGGGAGGATGTGCAGACTCCGCACAGCCAGCGACCCAAGCCGGGAATCGAACCTGGGACCCTGGAGCTGTGAAGAAATTGTGCTATCCACAATGCTACTGTGCTGCCCTTGTTCCGAGTGTCCACTCCTATCTAGACCCAGGAAGCCCACCACTTGGAAATTCTCCTCCAAGTCTCTCACCGTCTTGACGGGGAAATATAGCGCCGATTCCACCATCATCCCATTAGGTGTGCCGCACTTGCTTTGTTCAATTCTTACATATCTAATCATAGCCACAGCATCACCCGCAATGCTTTCGCCTTTTCTGCTCCTGCCCTCAGTGACATCGTCTGAAAACACAACATTAGGCTTCAGATGTACTCTGACAACACCCAGTTTTAATATCTCCTAAATCCTTTAATGTGTTACAAGAACCAGGAAGGTCCAAAAAGGAATGCTATTAAACATTCATTGGAAAAACTCAGACCTCAAGCTCTACATCAAACTTGAGTTGACAGTACAGAATGCAATTCTATTGGAGGGGATCCATGTGATTATTTCTCCATGCCTGTGTAGTAGAGTCCTTGACCAACTTCATGAGGGACATCCTGGTGTGGTAAGAATTAAGGAATTGGCACACAGTTATTTTTGGTGGCCAGGAGTAGAGGCTCAAATTGAAGAGATTGTTGAGAAATGCCATTCTTGTGCAAAAACTATGGAACACTCCACCATTACAGCACGGTAGCACAGTGGTTAGCACAGTTGCTTCACAGCTCCAGGATCCGAGGTTTGATTCCAGCTTGGGTCACTGTCTGAGCGGTGTCTGCACGTTCTCCCCGTGTGTGCGTGGGTTTCTCCGGGTGCTCCGGTTTCCTCCCACAGTCCAAAGTTGTGCAGGTGAGGTGGATTGGCCATGCTAAATTGCCCTTAGTGTCCAAAAAGGTTAAGTGGGGTTACTGGGTTACAGGGATAGGGTGGAGGTGTGGGTTTGAGTAGGGTGCTCTTTCCAAGGGTCAGTGCAGACTCGATGGGCGGAATGGCCTCCTGCACTGTAAATTCTATGATTCTATGATTACAAACATTACATCCATGGGAATGGCTGACACAGCCATGGTAGAGAATACACATCCATTGGAGGGTCACATGTTCTCAGTGATTGCCGACACACACCCGGAATGGGCAGATGTATTGATAATGAAGTCAATGACAACTGAGCATACCATTGAGAAACTAGACAAGATACTCGCAAGATTCGGAACACCGGAGCAGATTGTCAGTGATAATGGTGCACAGTTTACTTCTAAAGATTTTGAGGATTGTTTGATAGGGAACAGTACACTCCATATCAAGCCAGCTCCATATTATCCAGCAATGAATGGACTGGCTGAACATTTTGTGCATTCTATCAAAGCATCAAAGGATATGAGGACATTATCAAGAAAACTAAACAAATTGCTAATGTCTTACCACACAGAATCTCAGAGTCACACAGAATAATACAGTGCAGAAGAAGCCGTTCGGCCCATCGAGTCTGCACCGATGCATGAAAAACACCTGACCTGCCTACCTAATCCCATTTACCAGCACTTGGCCCATTGCCTTGAATGTTATGGCGTGCCAAGTGCTCATCCTGGTACTTTTTAAAGGATGTGAGGCATCCCGCCTCTACCACCCTCCCAGGCAGTGCATTCCAGACCGTCACCATCCTCTGGGTAAACTGTTTTTCCTCAGATCCCCCTTAAACCTCCCGCCCCTCACCTTGAACTTGGGTCCCCTCGTAACTGGCCCTTCAACAAAGGGGAACAGCTGTTCCTTATCCACCCTGTCCATACCCCTCATAATCTTGCCCCTCTCGATCAGGACCCCCCTCTGTCTTCTCTGCTCCAGCGAAAACAACCCAAGCCTATCCAACCTCTCTTCATAACTTCAATGTTCCATCCCAGGCAACGTCTTGGTGAATTGCCTCTACTCCCCCTCCAATGTGATCACACCCTTCCTATAATGTGGGGCCCATAATTGCGCACAGTACTCCAGCTGTGGCCTCACCAATGTTCTATACAACTCCAACATGACCAACTGCTATTGTAATCTATGCCCCGATTGTGAAAAGTGAGTGTCCCATATGCCTTTTTCACCACCTTATTAACCTGCGCTTCTGCCTTCAGAGATCAATGGACAAACACTCCAAGGTCCCTTTGTTCCTCGGAACTTCCCAGTTTCAGGCCATTCATTGAATACTTCCTTGTCACATTACTCCTTCCAAAGTGTATCACCTCACACTTTAGGGTTAAATTTGGGGTTAAATTCCATTTGCCACTTATCCGCCCATTTGACCATCCTGTCTATATCTTCCTCCAACCCAAGACACTCAACATCACTGTTAACCACCTGGCTAATCTTTGCGTCATCGCAACCTTCCTATTCATACCCCCCACATAATCATCTATGTCATTTATAGAAATGACAAACAATAGGGGACCAGCAGATTCCTGTGGTGTGCCATTGGGCACTGGCTTCCAGAGATTCCTGTGGTGTGCCATTGGGCACTGGCTTCCAGTCACCAAAGCTTCCAGTCTGTCATCATTCTCTGTCTCCCACAGTTAAGCCAATTTTCAATCCACGTTATCAAGTTACCCTGTATTCCACATGCCTTCTTTAAAAGTCTCCCATATGGGACCTTGTCAAAGACTTTGCTGAAAATCATGTAAATTACATCAACCACATGGGCAGCACGGTAGCATAGTGGTTAGCACAATTGCTTCACAGCTCCAGGGTCCCAGGTTTGATTCCGGCTTGGGTCACTGTCTGTGCGGAGTCTGCACATCCTCCCCGTGTGTGCATGGGTTTCCTCCGGGTGTTCCGGTTTCCTCCCACAGTCCAAAGATGTGCAGGTTAGGTGGATTGACCATGATAGATTGCCCTTAGTGTTCCAAATTGCCCTTAATGTTGGGCGGGGTTACTGGGTTATGGGGATAGGGTGGAGATGTTGACCTTGGGTAGGGTGCTCTTTCCAAGAGCCGGCGCAGACCCGATGGGCCGAATGTCCTCCTTCTGCACTGTAAATTCTACGAAATACCGCTCTATGAAACCGCACTACCCTCATCTACACACCTCGTCACATGCTCAAAGAATTCAATCAAATTTGTTAGGCATGACCTCTCTCTGCCAAAGCCATGCTGATTATTACTGATTCATAAAGTATAGTTTTATTCATACAGGGGCTAGTTGAATGCTTATAGCCAAAAGTCAAAAATATTAAAAGTGCCATGACTGTGGGAACCCAGTCAGTGTCTCATATAATGAATTAACTATTGTTCTCTGTCTAATCAACTAATCAGTTCTGGCAAGGTCTCCGCCAATCTGTGTAACATGGAAAGTGTGAGAATACGTATTCAGTAATTTTCCTAGGACTGCGCATGCAGATGCTAAGCTAGTTTTGATAGGCACCAGTCAATCTTAAGTAATGTCCAATGTTTGAGTTACAAATCGTCCTCTAAGTAACAGATATTCATTTGAAAAACCAGGAGCTCTTAGCTGAGAATTAGAAGCCAATAAAAGTAAACGAGGGGTTAAACCAGATAAAATAATTCCCTTAAAAGTAGGACATCATTGTTGGGGGGCGGGATTCTCCCATCTGAAGGCAGAGTGTTGATGCCGTTGTAAAAACTGGAGAGTATAACGACGGCAGCGTCGGACTGCTAAGTGTAGCGATCCTCCGCCCTACAGGAGGCCAGCATGGCACTGGAGCGACCCACGGCGCTCCAGCTGCCGATATCGGCGTCAGATGGGCACCACGGGTCTGCGCATGTGCGCTGCGACCGGCGTGAATGCGCGCATGTGCACTGTGACCGGCGCGCATCGTGGTAGCCTCCTTCTCCGCACCGGCCCCGATGCAACATGGCGTAGGGCTACAGGGGCCGGCGCAGAGCAAAAGAGGCCCCCACCACGAGAGGCCGGCCCGCCGATCGATAGGCCAAGATCACGGGCCAGGCCACGGTGGAGGACCCCCCCTTCCCCACCAGACTGCCCCAGACAGGATGGATGTCGAGGTCCCGCTTGGTAAGACCAGATGTGAACGGCGCCGGCCGGACTCGGGCTTTTTTGGGAGGCCCCTCGGCCGGAGAATCGGCGGGGGGGGGGGGGGAGGGTGGGGGGGGCGTGTAGAGCGTCCCGACCGGCGCCGTGCTGACCGCGCCGGCACAAATGGCGGCAATTCTCCAGTGACCGGAGAATCGGCGTCGGGGCAGCTTCGCACGAATCGCGCCCGGCACGTCGATTCTCCGACTCGTCTTGGGCTGAGAGAATCCCGCCCCTCGAGATCTTTGTTCCTGAATTCTTGAATCATCTATCTGTCTGTGTTAAAGTGATTTCCTTTTGTGCTTTATGCTTTTTGCCATGGTGCTTCACTTTTTTGTATTGTTTGATATTTTCTTTCCAAGTTTTATTCAGTTCTTATTCAAGTGTGTACCAGTGAATAATTAACAATTTTTGACACCTCCCACCAACCAGACTACCTATTTTCATTAGAAGGTGAAATAAGAGTCCCAACACTGATCAAATGTTGCCTCTCCAAGTGGAGATAGATCCTCACCTTAAGAATTTTCTCCAATATTTTCCCAACCACTAACGTGAAACTCACTGGTCTGTAGTTCCCTGGCTTGTCTCTACAGCCTTTCTTAAATAGTGGGACCACATTAGCTGTTCTCCAGTCCTCTGACACCTCCGCCGTGGCCAGAGAGGAATTAAAAATTTGGGTCAGAGCCCCTGCAATCTCTTCCCTCGCCTCCCACAGCACCCTGGGACACAATTAATCTGGAGCTGGAGATTTGTCCATATTTAAGCCTGCCAACACCTCCAAGACCTTGTCACTCCCAATGTCAATTTGCTAAAGAACCTCACAGTCTCTCTCACTGCGTTCCATAACTACCTCCTCATTCACTTGGGTGGAGACAGATGTGAAGTATTCATTCAACCTCCTACTCATGCCCTCTGGCTCCGCCCATGGATTTCCTTTCAATCCCTAATGGGCCCTACACTTTCCCGGTTATCCTCTTCCCATTGATATACTTATAGAATATCTTGGGATTTTCCCTACTTTTACCAGCCAGAACTTTCTCATATCCCCTTTTTGCTCTCCTAATTGATTTCTTAAGCTCCACTTTCTGTATTTCACTAATGCCTCCGTTAATTTATTCCCCTTGTACTTGCTGAAAGCCTTTCTTTTATTTCATTGTATCCTGACTATCTCTGGTCATCCATGGTTCTCTGGGCATGTTGCTCCTTCCTATTACCCGAGAGGGAACATGTTGGGCCTGTACCCTCCCCATTTCTTTTTTGAATGCCCCCACTGCTGTTCTGTAGATTTCCCCAGAAGTACCTCTTTCCAGTCTACCTTAGCCAGATCCTACCTTATTTTACTAAAAGCAACTCTCCCCTAATCCAAAACATTTTTTTTGCAATTTGTCTGTTTCTTTGTCCATAACAAAGTTAAATTGTACCATGTTGTGGTCACTATTATCAAAATGCCCCCCCATCAATACATCAACCACCTGTCCGATTTCATTCTCCAGAATTAGGTCCAGCACTGCACTGTCCCTTGTTGGACCTTCTACATATTGAGCTAAAAAGTTCTGTGTACGTTTTAAGAACTCCACTCCATCTAAGCCCTTAACACGATGACTAAACCAATTAATGTTGGGAAAGTTGAAATCACATAATATAATTACCCTATTATTATTTTTACACACCTCTGCAAATGGCGCACTTATTTGCTCCTCAATTTCCCGCTGACTATCGGGGGGGGTCTATAATAAAATACCTAGCACCTAGCAATGTGGCTGTTCCTTTTTTATTGCTAAGCTCTACCCATAGAACTTCATTTGATGTCTCCTCCAAGATATCACCTCTCCTTACCACAGGAACTGATTCATGGTGGCACAGTGGTTAACACTGTTCTTCACAGCGCCAGGGACCCAGGTTCGATTACCGGTTTGGGTCATTGTGCGGAGTCTGCAAGTTTTCCCCGTGTCTGCATGTGTTTCCTCCGGGTGCCCCAGTTTCCTCCCACAAGTCCCGAAAGACATGCTTATTAGGTGAATTGGATATTCTGAATTCTCCCTCAGTGTACCCGAACAGACGCCGTGGTATGGCGACTGGGGGATTTTCACAGCAACTTCATTGCAGTGTTAATGTAAGCCTACTTGTGACAATAAAGATTATTACTACTATGCAATGCATCTCCTCTTTTACCCCCTCCTCTGTCTTACCTGAAGATTCTATATCCCGGGATGCTGATCAGCCCACCCTCAACCACGTCTCCATGATGGCTACCATGTCACAATTCCACGTGTCAATCTTCAGCCTTAACTCATCTGTTTTGCCTGTAATATTCCTGATGTTAAAGTAGAGGACTTCCAGCCTTGTCTTACTCCCTTGAAACTTACTACCGTTGTATTCCCTCTGACTTGCTTGCTTGTCTGTATTTTGCTGTGTCCCTATTCTGCTATCAGTCTGCGTCCCCTCCCCCTGCCAAATTAGTTTAAACTCCTCCCAATAGCATGAGCAAATCTGCCAGCAAGGATGTGAGTTCCACTCTGGTTCAGATGAAGACCATCCCGCTTGTACAGCTCCCACCTTCCCCAGAAACGGCCCCAGTGGTATAGGAATCTAAAACCCTCCCTCCTGCACCAACTCTTAAACCACACATTCATCTGCACTGTTCTCCTATTTCTGTACTCACTAGCACATGGCACTGGTAGTAATCCAGAGATGATAACCCGAGAGGTCCTCCTTTTTTGTCTACTGCCTAACTCTGAATTCTTTTTAGTCTACTGCCATTTTCTGAATGCAAGACCTCATCCCTCTTTCTACATTTGGCATTGGTACCAACATGTACCATGGCCTCTGCCTTATCACCCTCCCCCTTCAGGATGCCCTGCAGCCATTCAGTGACATCTCGGGCCCTGGCACCAGGAAAGCAACACACCATCCTGGAGTCAAGTTGACGGCTACAGTGGAAACTATCTGTTCCCTGACCACAGAATCCCCTATTACTCTTACCAGAACACTGTACATGCTACCATGCAAAGTTGACCGGCAATGCTGTTGTTCAAGAAGAAATTACAAACACAGTTTGATTTGTTAACTCCTCCTGATACTTCAGAAATTGTTAAACAACAAAAACAAGCACAAATTGCTCAGAGGGAGGAAATCTCTAAAGCGTAAGTATTCAACCAGTGAGAGAGTGTTAGCTAAGAGCTACACCACCAATGAGAAATGGGTACCAGCTATGGTCCTACCAAAGGTAGGTGCAATACCATACACTGTTCGGATGGATGATGAAAGAGTTTGAAGACGTCATGCTGATCAGTTACTTGCTGCACAAAGTGAGTTTGCTGAAACCTCTCAAGAGATTTAGCCCTTGGAAAATCTAGGGAGCAATATTTCGGACCAGAGGCCAAAGACAGTGGCGAGTTTTGATTCTGTTTCGAGGGCATTTCAATGCCTACAGTGACAGATACTGAAATGACTGCTCAGGAAGTACCATCTACAGAAAGGAATGAGGACACTTCCTTCCAAGGTCATTAGTAGCCAAGTTCAAAAACACTGAATTTTACCAAAAAATAAATTGACGTCCACCACAGAGACTGACTTATTGAATTGTATATGTGTATCGAAATAATACATAAAAGGGTCTGTTGTTTAAATGTTAACCATAGTTGTTGTCCTAGTGAAGTAAAGCGGGAGGAGTGTTATGTATCAGAGAATACATTCCTGCTGGTTATGCATCGCATGATATATAGTGACATCAGCAGAGAGTTTGTGTGCTTTGAGCAGCTAACTATCTTCATTGTATGAGCAACATCCTAAATAAACATGTTATCTTGTTTTACAAGAATCCAGTGAGGGCTCCTCCATACTGTTTCTCATACCCTTCTGTTGGTGACATAGATTGGGCTGCTGGTTAAATGCCTTGATTTTAAAAATTCTCACCCTTATATTCTAATCCTTCAATTGCATTGTACCTCCCTATCTCTGGAACCGCTTCCAGCCCCAAAACCTACGATTCTCTAATTCTAGCATTTTGAGAATCCCCAGTTCCAGACACTCCACCATTGATGACGGTGTGCCTTCAGTTGCCTCATTAAACTCTGGAATTGCCTACTCCACATATCTCTGCCTCTCGATCTCTCTCTTCTCCTTTAAGACACTCTTGAAAATCTGTCTCTTTAGGTGACCAAGCTTTTGGCCACCTGGCCGAATATCTGATTAGGTGCCTCTGTGAAACACCTTGGGAAGTTTCATTATGTTAAAAGTGCCAAATAAATACACGTTGGACAGGACAGCAGAGCTTTGATCTGATCTATTGGTTGTGGAATCATTTAGCTCTGCCTTTACCATGTTGCTTTTGCTGTTCAGCAGGCATGTAGTCTGTGTGGTAGCTTCACCAGGCTGGCATTCCAAATACAAAAAGACGATTTAGGAGCAGGAGCAGGCCACTCGGCCCCTCTAGCCTGTTCCGCCATTCAATAGGATCATGGCTGATCTGATTTTAACCACAACGTCACATTCCAGCCTCGCCCAGGGTAACCTTTTCACGCTCTTACTTATCAGGAATCTATCTACCTCTGCCTTAAAGATATTCAAAGACTCTGGGCCCGATTTACCGGCCTCGTTGTGCCTCACTTGGTGTTGCAATGAGGCCATTGAATCTCGCAAGAGGCCTATTTAAATATGCATGCGCTGGATTATCTGGGCTCCCAGGAACTAACGGACTCCCCAGTGAGGCCTCAACCGGGTGCCGTTTAGTACTGGTCCACAGAAATGAGGACCAGGCGTAACATGGCACCCTGGCACCTTGCCAGGGTGTCAGTGCCCTCGCGCCAGGGGATGTCAACCTGCCCTGTCCCTAACCACCCAGGGGCCTCCAATGGCTTGGGAGACCCCCCAAGTGTCATTCCGCCTGGTGCACGTTTGTGTAGACCTGTACTAATTGGTGACTGGCTGGGGTCTCCTTGGGGAGGCCGATAGATGCCGGGAGCCAATAAGATCCAGCGTCAGCACAGTTAAGTGGGTTCTTAAACCGATTGCGTCGTCTCATGAGATTTGGTCAGCTCTGGGCTATCGTGAAGCCCGGGGATGCCTCTCCCAGCATTTACTGGCTGCATCCCACTCCAGCAGGACATGGCCAGTAGATCATGTCCTACGTGTGGTTGAATAGCAGTGTGGATTTCGCCCAAAATGGCACCAAGAAACGCCCTTCCAAACTCACCCAAAATGATCCTTCGAAATCTTTAGGTTGAATTCCGCCTTCTGTCTCAAGCACCTTTTGAGGATGAAAATTCCCAAAGTCTCTCAACCCTCTGAGAAAAAGGAATCCTCACCTCTGTCCTCATTGGGCAACTCCTTATTTTGAAAAAGTGACTCCAAATTCTAGATTCTCCGACCAGAGGAAACACCCTCTCCACATCCACCCTGTCAAGGTCCCTCAGGATCTTACATTCATCAATCAAGTCATTTATTGCTCTTCTAAACCCAAGCCTAACCTGTCCAGCTGTTCCTCATAGGACAGCCCGCCCAAACCAGATATTTGTCTAGAAAACCTTCTCTGATCTGCTTCCAATGCATTTACATCTTTCCTTAAATAAGCAGACCAGTGCTGTGCACAATAATCCAGATGTGATCTCACCAATGCCCTGTACAACTGAAATGTCAGGTGGAAATTAAATGCTAGTGGGGAGGTTCATGTGGAATATAAATACTGATGTGGAGATGCCGGCGTTAGACTGGGGTGAGCACAGTAAGAAGTCTTTCAACACCAGGTTAAAGTCCAACAGGTTTGTTTCGAATCACTAGCTTTCGGAGCGCTGCTCCTTCGTCAGGTGAATGAAGAGGTATGTTCCAGAAACATAAAATAGACAAATTCAAAGATGCCAGACAATGCTTGGAATGCGAGCATTAGCAGGTGATTAAATCTTTACAGATCCAGAGATGGGGTAACTCCAGGTTAAAGAGGTGTGAATTGTCTCAAGCCAGGACAGTTGGTAGGATTTCGCAGGCCAGATGGTGGGGGATGAATGTAATGCGACATGAATCCCAGGTCCCGGTTGAGGCCGCACTCATGTGTGTGGAACTTGGCTATAAGCTTCTGCGCGGCGATTCTGCGTTGTCGCCCGTCCTGAAGGCCACCTTGGAGAACGCTTACCCGGAGATCAGAGGCTGAATGCCCTTGACTGCTGAAGTGTTCCCCGACTGGAAGGGAACATTCCTGCCTGGTGATTGTCACGCGATGTCCATTCAGGACACGCGACAACGCAGAATCGCTGAGCAGAAACGTATAGCCAAGTTCCGCACACATGAGTGCGGCCTCAACTGGGACCTGGGATTCATGTTGCATTACATTCATCCCCCACCATCTGGCCTGCGAAATCCTACCAACTGTCCTGGCTTGACACAATTCACACCTCTTTAACCTGGGATTACCCCATCTCTGGATCTGTAAAGATTTAATCACCTGCTAATGCTCACATTCCAAGCATTGTCTGGCATCTTTGAATCTGTCTATATATATGTTTCTGGAACATACCTCTTCATTCACCTGAGGAAGGAGCAGTGCTCCGAAAGCTAGTGATTCGAAACAAACCTGTTGGACTTTAACCTGGTGTTGTAAGACTTCTTACTGAATATAAATACTGGTATAGACCAAAGACCAAAGAAACATACAGCACAGGAACAGGCCCTTCGGCACTCCAAGCCTGTGCCGACCGTGCTTCCCGTTTAACCCAAAGCCTTCTACACTTCCGTGGTCCCTATCCCTCTATTCCCATCCTATTCATGTATTTGTCAAGATGCTCCTTAAACATCACTATTGTCCCTGCTTCCACCACCTCCTCTGGCAGCGCGTTCCAGGCACCCAATACCTTCAGTAAAAAAACTTCCCTCGCACATCTCCTCTAATATTTGCCCCTCGCACTTTAAACCTATGTCCCCTAGTAATTGACTCTTCCGCCCTGGGAAAAAACTTCTGACTATCCACTCTGTCTATGCCCCTCGTAATTTTGTAGACTGAGGAACATAGATGGTTGCTTGCTTGTTGGAGGACAATCGTCTAGAACATCGCTGCAGGATTCCCTCAAGGTAGTGTCCTAGGTCCATCCATTCAGCTGCAGAAGGTCAGAAGTGGGGATGTTCACTGATGATTGCACAATGTTCAGCATTATTCACGACTCCTCGGATACTGAAGCAGTCCATGTCCAAATGCAGCAAGACCTAGACAATATCCAGGCTTGGGCCGATAAGTGGCAAGTACCATGTGTGTCACACAAGTACTATCTCCAACAAAACAGAATCCAACAATTACCCCTTGATAATCGATGACATTACCATCGCAGAATCTCCCTCGGTCAACATCTTGTGGATTACGATTGACCAAAAACTGAAGTTGACCAGCTATATAAATACTACGGCTACAAGAGCAGGTCAGAGGCTGGGAACTCTAGAAAGGAGCTCACCGCCTGACCGCCCAAACCCTGTCCACCATCTACAAGGCACAAGTCAGGAGTGTGATGGAATATTCCCAACATTGCTGGATGAGTGCAGCTCCGAAACTCAGGAAGCTTGACACCATCCACGACAAAGCAGATCACTTGATTGGCACCTCTCCCACCCCCTTCAACATCCACTCCCTCGACCGTCAACACACAGTGGCAGCAGTATGTACCAACTGCAAGATGCACTGCAGCAACTCACCAAGGCTCCTTTGAAAGTACAACCAGTTGGGTGAATGCCCTGGGCGGTATTCTCCGGCTGCGTTCTCCCGGCGACTGGAGAAGCCCGCGAGTCGCCCGTGGCGTTCTTGCAGCGGGCGGGGTGGAAGAATCTAGCCCCCTGTTTCTGTGCTGTCCACCAAAACAAATGTTGGGAAAGTGCCTCATCATCCACAAGATAAGAAACTTGTTTCTCACAATAGCAGAAGGAAGCTCCCAGCAATGTATTAGCAGCAAATAATAGTTAAACGGATGGTTTGTCAAGTCATACAGAAGAACCTTTTACACCACCATGAGGCACTTAATATATAACCTAGATTAATTATACATTTGCTGTCACATGAAGTCTCATGCCAAAGTGGTATAATTGGCTGGAATTGTTCTTACATTGTGTAAAGTTTAAATAGAATTATTCAGTTCAGACCAGAGTCTTTCTTAATATGATGTAACATTTTTAAAAGTGAATGATTGAATCGCTTTTTTTCCAAAACAGTGATTAAGTGCTCCTCAAAAAGTAAACAACTAACACACTGTTACATGGAGAGACTTCAATAAGCAATTAAACTGCATGGAACAATGCTGACTTAACCCTTTTCCAGTCAGGTGCAAACAGGTTCTGTGGGCCATTGTTATTTGAATCAATTTGAGGTGTTCATTAGATTCGAGAGGGCTGATTTTGTTTTTATTCATTGGCATTGCTGGCTCGGCCATCGCTAATGTCCACCCCTAATTGCCCTTGAGAAGTTGGTGTGAGCTGCCTTTTTTAACCCCTGCAGTCCATGACCGGAAACCATGGCTCAATCACGAGATTGACTCCCTACTGAACGACAGATCTGAGGCGTTCAAGTCAGACGACCCTGACCTGTACAAGGAATCCAGGTATGACCTCCGCAAAGCCATCCGAGATGCCAAGAGAGAATATCAAACCAAGCTAGAGTCACAGACAGACTCTCGGCGATTGTGGCAAGGACTAAACAACATAACAAGCTACAAAGCAAAGCCGAGCAGTATCTCTGGCAGCAGCGCACCCCTCCCCGATGAACTCAATGCATTCTATGCTCGGTTCGAGCAGGTAACCAACAATACGCTGTTGAGTGCCCCAGCAGCCCATAACTCACTCATACGCACCATCACAGCTTCCGCAGTCAGATCGGCCTTCCTGAAAGTGAACCCTCGGAAGGCGACGGGCCCGGACGGGATCCCTGGTCGTGCACTCAGAGCCTGCGCGGACCAGCTGGCAGATGTATTCGTGGACATCTTTAACCTGTCCCTACTCCACTCTGAGGTCCCCACCTGCTTCAAGAAGACCACCATCATACCGGTACCAAAGAAGAACCAGGCAACATGCCTCAATGACTACCGTCCGGTGGCCCTGACTTCAGTCGTAATGAAGTGCTTCGAGAGGTTGATCATGAAGCTCATCACCTCCATACTCCCAGAACACCTTGATCCACTGCAATTCGCATACCGTCGCAACTGGTCCACAGCAGACACCATTTCCCTGGCCCTACACCCATCCCTAGAGCATCTCGACAACAAGGACTCCTACATCAGATTCCTATTTATTGACGACAGCTCCGCCTTCAACACCATAATCCCAGCCAAGCTCATATCAAAGCTCCAAAACCTAGGACTTGGCTCCCCACTCTGCAACTGGATCCTCGGTTTTCTGATCAACAGACCACAATCATTAAGAATAAACAACAACACCTCCTCCACAATAGTCCTCAATACCGGGGCCCCGCAAGGCTGCGTACTTAGCTCTCTACTCGACTCCCTGTACACACGACTGCATGGCAAAATTTGGTTCCAACTCCATCTACAAGTTTGCTGACGATACGACCATAGTGGGCCGGATCTTGAATAACGACGAGTCAGAATACAGGAGGGAGATAGAGAACCTAGTGGAGTGGTGTACCGACAACAATCTCTCCCTCAATGCCAGCAAAACTAAAGAGCTGGTAATTGACTTCAGGAAGCTAAGTACTGTACACACCCCTGTCAGCATCAACGGGGCCGAGGTGGAGATGGTTAGGGGTGCACATCTCCAAATATCTGTCCTGGTCCACCCACATCGACGCTACCACCAAGAAAGCACAACAGCACCTATACTTCCTCAGGAAACTAAGGAAATTCGGCATGTCCACATTAACTCTTACCAACTTTTACAGATGCACCATAGAAAGCATCCTATCAGGCTACATCACAGCCTGGTATGGCAACTGCTCGGCCCAGGACCGCAAGAAACTTCAGAGAGTCGTGAACACCGCCCAGTCCATCACACGAACCTGCCTCCCATCCTTTGTCTCCATTTACACCTCCCACTGCCTTGGGAAAGCGGGCAGCATAGTCAAACACCCCTCCCACCCGGCTTACTCACTCTTCCAACTTCTTCCATCGGGCAGGAGATACAGAAGTCTGAGAAAACGCACGAACAGACTCAAAAACAGCTTCTTCCCCACTGTTATCAGACTCCTAAATGACCCTCTTATGGACTGACCTCATTAACACAACACCCTGTATGCTTCATCCGATGCCGGTGCTAATGTAGTTACATTGTATACCTTGTGTTGCCCTATTAAGTATTTTCTTTTCTTCCCTTTTCTTCCAATGTATTTAATGATCTGTTGAGCTGCTCGCAAAAAAATACTTTTCACTGTACCTCGGTACACGTGACGATAAACAAATCAAACCCAATCCAATCCAATCCATGTGGCGTAGGTACACCCACAGCACTGAGCGGTACTGAGTGTCAGGCCATTTAAGTGTCAACCATAGTGCTGTGGTCCTGGGGTCACGAGATCAGGACAGCAGTTTCCTTCCCTAAAGGGGCATTAATGAACCAGGTGGGTTTTTATGACAATGGTTTAATGGTCATCATTAGACTTTTAATTCCAGATATTTATTGTATTCAAATTCCACCATCTGCCATGGTATTTGAACTTGGTTCGCTGGAGCATTACCCTGGGTCGCTAGATTACTAGTCCAGTGACAATACGACTGCAAAGGCTACATGACTGCAAATGTGGCAGCTTTTGCTTGCGGGAGGTATCTCAGAGAGACACTTAAAGTGGTGATGGAGTGGGACAGAATAGACAGAAACAGAGCAAAATTCTGCAGACGCTGAAAATCTGAAATAAAAACAAAACATGTTGGTTCAAACATGGACAAAAGAGCTGAATGCCAGAGGTGAGGTGAGACTGCCGTTGACATCAAGGCAGCATTTGACCGAGTATAGCACCAAGGAACGGGATTCAATGGGAATCAATGGGAAAACTCTGCACTGGTTGGGGTCATACCTGGCATAAAGGAAAATGGTTGTGGCGGTTCGAGGTCAATCATCTCAGCTCCTGGACATTACTGCAGGAGTTCCTCAGGGTAGTGTCCTCGGCCCAATCATCTTCAGCTGCTTCATCAATGACCTCCCTCCCATCATAAAGTCAGAAGTGGGGATGTTCATTGATGACTGCACCATGTTCAGCACCATTTGCGACTCCTCGGATACTGAAGCAGTCCATGTCGAAATGCAGCGAGACCTGGACAATATCCAGGCTGGGCTGACAAGTGGCAAGTTACATTCGCGCCACACAAGTGCCAGGCAATGACTATCTCCTACAAAAGAGGATCTAACCATCGCTCCTTGACATTCAATGGCATTACCATCGCTGAATCCCCCACAATCAACATCCTGGGGGTTACCTTTGATTAGAAACTGAATTGGATATTGATATCCATATTGATACTGTGGCTATCAGGGCAGGTCAAAGGCTAGGAATCCTACGGCACGTAACTCACCACCTGACCCCCAAAGCCTATCCACATCTACAAGGCACAAGTCAGGAGTGTAATGGAATACTCTCCACTTGCCTGGATAAGTGCAGCTCCATCAACACTCTAGAAATGTGTCACCATTCAGGACAAAGCAGCCCCCTTGATTGCTACCCTTTCCACAAACATTCAAACCCTCCACCATCGACGAAAAGTGGCAGCCACGTGTACCATCTACAAGATGCTCTGCGGTAACTCACCAAGGTTCCTTAGACAGCACCTTCAAAACCCATGAACGCTACCATCTAGCAGGACAAGAGCAGCAGATACCTGGGAACCCCACCACCTGGAGGTTCCCCTCCAAGTCACTCACCACCCTGACTTGGAAATATATCGCCGTTCCTTCACTGTCGCTGGGGAGAAATCCTGGAACTCCCTCTCAATAGCACAGTGGGTGTACCTACACCTCAAGGACTGCAGTGGTTCAAGAAGGTAACTCACCACCACCTTCTGAAGGGCAGCTAGGGATGGGCAATAAATGCTGGCCTAAGTATCGATGCCCGCAACCCGTAAATGAATAAAACAAAGACAGTCACTCCTTCCACAGTGATGACTTGACAGCTGTGTTCAGGCTTGAGTTCCAATTTTTTTGCCACCCTACATTACATTTTGCTTCCTACATTACAACAGTCATTACCACTTCAATAGCCCAATGCTTTGAGACAGCCAGTGATCATGAAAGGTGCTTGATGATGCACGGTCAATTGCACAAAGACGAGAGTTGAACACAACTGAGGCTTTATTGCTCTAAGATGTGTGGCCTCCAACAGCAGCTGGCAAAATGGCTGCTGCACGGAGGACACACATATTTATACTCCGCCTACTGGGTGGAGCCAGCAGGCAGGACTACCGTCAAACCTGTAGTACAGGTCCTACCATACATCACCTAATATAGGTGCAACAGTGGTTTCCCACATTCACCCCCTGTTAAAATTGAGTCCGGCAGGGGTGGTGGAGAATTACATACAACAGCTGAATTTTATATGTACAATTTTTGTGAGAAGAAAAATGTCTTTTGAAGTCCAGTGGACCAGTTAGAGATTCAACCGGTCCGGGGCCTTGATGTGACGCCGATGCTGGTCTGGTCTTCAGTGACTCCGGGAGCGTGCCGAAATCCTCTTCATCCCATGGCGTGGGCAGGCGGAGGACAGATGGTCCTGGGGGGGTTGCTGCTGGGAGCGCTGGGGGAGGGGAGGGTGGCGCCGGGCCGGAGGGGTGTGTGTGTGGGGAACCTGCTGGTGCCAGGTCCCTGAGGGAGACAGTATCCTGGCAGCCATCGGGGTATGCCACGTAGGCACACTGGGGGTTCGCATGGAGCAACTGCACCCTCTCCACCAACGGGTCCGCCTTGTGGATTCGGATGTGCCTACGGAGAAGTACAGGTCCTGGAGCTGCGAGCCAAGTCGGGAGCGACACCCGGATGTGGACTTCCTGGGGAGGGCAAAGAGACGTTCATGGGGTGTGTTGTTCGTGGCGGTGCACAGCAGTGACTGAATGGAGTGTAGAGTGTCAGAGAGGACCTCCTGCCAGCGGGAGGCCGGGAGGTTCCTGGACCGTAGGGCCAGTTGGACAGCCCTCCATACCGTCCCGTTCTCCCTCTCTACCTGCCCGTTTCCCCGGGGGGTTATAGCTTGTCGTCCTGCTGGAGGCGATACCCCTGCTGAGCAGGAACCGGCGCAGCTCATCACTCATGAATGAGGATCCCCTGTCACTGTGGATGTAGGCGGGGAAACCGAACAGAGCGAAGATTGTGTTGAGGGCTTTGATGACGGTGGCAGACGTCATGTCGGGGCATGGGATGGTGAAGAATAATCTGGAGTACTCATCGACCACACTGAGAAAATACGTGTTACGGTCAGTGGAGGGGAGGGGCCCTTTGAAATCCACGCTGCGGCGCTCAAAGGGGGGGGAGGCCTTCACCAGGCGCGCACGGTAGAAGTGTGGCTTGCACTCCGCACAGACCTGGCAGTCCCTGGTGATTGTCCGTACTTCCTCAACAGAGTAGGGCAGATTGCAGGCCTTTATAAAATGGTACAACCGTGTGACTCCCGGGTGACAAAGGCTATCGTGCAGGGCCCGGAGTCGGTCTACTTGTGCGCTGGCACATGTACCTCACGATAGGACGTCTGGGGGCTCGTTGAGCTTGCCGGGGCGATACAAAATCTCGTAATTGTAGGTGGAGAGCTCGATCCTCCACCTCAAGGTCTTATCATTTTTGATCTTGCCCCACTGTGTGTTATTGAACATGAAGGCTACCGACCGTTGGTCAGTAAGGAGAGTGAATCTCCTGCCAGCCAGGTAATGCCTCCAATGCTGCACAGCTTCAACGATAGCTTGGGCCTCTTTTTTGACGGATGAGTGCCGAATTTCTGAGGCATGAAGGGTGCGGGAAAAGAATGCCACGGGCCTGCCTGCCTGATTAAGGGTGGCGGCTAGGGCGATGTCTGATGCGTCGCTCTCCACTTGAAAGGGCAGCGTCTCGTCTACTGCGTGCAACCCGGCCTTGGCGATATCGGCTCTGATACGGGCGAAGGCCTGTTGAGCCTCGGCCGTCAGAGGAAAATGGGTGGACTGTATGAGTGGGCGGGCCTTGTCCGCATAGTTTGGGACCCACTGGGCGTAGTATGAAAAGAACCCAGGCAGCGTTTGAGGGCCTTGGGGCAGTGGGGGGGGGGAGCTCCATGAGGGGGCGCATGCGGTCGGGATCGGGCACCAGAACTCCTTCTAGACCACATAGCCGAGGATGGCTAAGCGGTTCGTGCTGAAAGTCCTTTTTGGCGTCACTTGATTGTGGATCCAGCTGCAGGCGATCCGGCTTGATACGGAGGTCCATCTTCTGAAAATCTTAGAACAATAAATTGATGCACGATCAATTGTACAAAGACGAGAGTTGCATACAACTGAGGCTTTATTGCTCTAAGATGTGTGGCCTCACACAGCAGCTGGAGAAATGGCTGCTTCATGGAGGACACACATATTTATACTCCGCCTACTGGGCGGAGCCAGCAGGCAGGGACTACTGTCGTACCTGTAGTACAGGTCCTACCATACATCACCTAATATAGGTGCAACAGTGGTTTACCACACTTGATAAATGTAAACCTTTCTTTGCATTGGTCCTTCGCTTCACTTGACATCTATATGGGTGGTTCGGATAAGGCTTTGACATTTGATGCGGTAAATAAAAGGAAGGGAAGCTAGAAGAAGAAGAAACGGAAGTGGAAACGGATGTTGAAAAATGGAGATCAGGAAGGCAGCCTTTGGTCGACGATGATCCCATGCCTCAGGAAAAGGGAAGCTGCATTATGACAGCGTTCCCATGCCTCAGGAAAAGGGAAGCTGCATTATGACGGCGATCCCATGCCCCAGGAAAAGGAAAGCTGCATTATGACAGCGTTCCCATGCCTCAGGAAAAGGGAAGCTGCATTGTGACGGCGATCCCATGCCCCAGGAAAAGGGAAGCTGCATTATGACGGCGATCCCATGCCTCAGGAAAAGGGAAGCTGCATTATGACACTCATCCAAAGCTATGCATCCGTTAGCACTGTTTGCAGCATCAGTGAAAGCATCAGGGGGGACTTCTCAAGAACGGAAAGAAGCCGAGAGCTATTGACATCTGCACGAATCTCTGTTGCATCACGTAAACATACAAACTGAAAAATGTGAGGTAGACCATTCAGCTCCTGAAGACTGCTTCACCATTTCAGAAGATTGTAGTTAACCTGATTCCGGTCATAACTCCACTTTCCAATCTTCCCTCATATACCGTTTGACTCCCTGATAATCAAGACAATGGGCACGCTTTAACCCTCACATTGCCCTCGGTGTGGATCTGGGCGCTTTAACCCTCACATTGCCCTCGGTGTGGATCTGGGCGCGCTTTGACCATCACATTGCCCTCGGTGTGGGTCTGGGCGCACTTTGACCATCACATTGCCCTCGGTGTGGATCTGGGCGTGCTTTAACCATCACATTGCCCTCGGTGTGGATCTGGGCGCGCTTTAACCATCACATTGCCCTCGGTGTGGATCTGGGCGCGCTTTAACCATCACATTGCCCTCGGTGTGGATCTGGGCGCGCTTTAACCATCACATTGCCCTCGGTGTGGATCTGGGCGCGCTTTGACCATCACATTGCCCTCGGTGTGGATCTGGGCGCGCTTTAACCATCACATTGCCCTCGGTGTGGATCTGGGCACACTTTGACCATCACATTGCCCTCGGTGTGGATCTGGGCGTGCTTTAACCATCACATTGCCCTCGGTGTGGATCTGGGCACGCTTTGACCATCACATTGCCCTCGGTGTGGATCTGGGCGCGCTTTGACCATCACATTGCCCTCGGTGTGGATCTGGGCGCGCTTTAACCATCACATTGCCCTCGGTGTGGATCTGGGCGCGCTTCGACCATCACATTGCCCTCGGTGTGGATCTGGGCGCGCTTTAACCATCACATTACCCTCGGCCTGGATCTGGGCGCGCTTCGACCATCACATTGCCCTCGGTGTGGATCTGGGCGCGCTTTGACCATCACATTGCCCTCGGTGTGGATCTGGGCGCGCTTTGACCATCACATTGCCCTCGGTGTGGATCTGGGCACACTTTGACCATCACATTGCCCTCGGTGTGGATCTGGGCGTGCTTTGACCATCACATTGCACTCGGTATGGGCACACTTTGACCATCACATTGCCCTCGGTGTGGATCTGGGCGCGCTTTGACCATCACATTGCCCTCGGTGTGGATCTGGGCGCGCTTTGACCATCACATTGCCCTCGGTGTGGATCTGGACGCGCTTTGACCATCACATTGCCCTCGGTGTGGGTCTGGGCACACTTTTACCATCACATTGCCCTCGGTGTGGATCTGGGCACGTTTGACCATCACATTGCCCTCGGTGTGGATCTGGGCGCGCTTTGACCATCACATTGCCCTCGGTGTGGATCTGGGCACGCTTTGACCATCACATTGCCCTCGGTGTGGATCTGGGCGCGCTTTGACCATCACATTGCCCTCGGTGTGGATCTGGGCACGCTTTGACCATCACATTGCCCTCGGTGTGGATCTGGGCGCGCTTTAACCACCACATTGCCCTCGGTGAGGATCTGGGCGCGCTTTGACCATCACATTGCCCTTGGTGTGGATCTGGGTGCGCTTTGACCATCACATTGCCCTCGGTGTCGATCTGGGCGCGCTTTGACCATCACAGTGCCCTCGGTGTGGATCTGGGCGCGCTTTAACCATCACATTGCCCTCGGTGTCGATCTGGGCACACTTTGACCATCACATTGCCCTCGGTGAGGATCTGGGCGCGCTTTGACCATCACATTGCCCTCGGTGTGGATCTGGGCACACTTTGACCATCACATTGCCCTCGATTTGGATCTGGGCGTGCTTTGACCATCACATTGCCCTCGGTGTGGACCTGGGTGCGTTTTGACCATCACATTGCCCTCGGTGTGGATCTGGGTGCGCTTTGACCATCACATTGCCCTCGATGAGGATCTGGGCGTGCTATGACCATCACATTGCCCTCGGTGTGGATCTGGATGCGCTTTGACCATCACATTGCCCTCGGTGTGGATCTGGGCACGCTTTGACCATCACATTGCCCTCGGTGTGGACCTGGGTGCGATTTGACCATCACATTGCCCTCGGTGAGGATCTGGGCGCGCTTTGACCATCACATTGCCCTCGGTGAGGATCTGGGTGCGCTTTGACCATCACATTGCCCTCGGTGTGGATCTGGGCACGCTTTGACCATCACATAGCCCTCGGTGAGGATCTGGGCGCGCTTTGACCATCACATTGCCCTCGGTGTGGATCTGGGCGCGCTTTGACCATCACATTGCCCTCGGTGTGGATCTGGGCGCGCTTTGACCATCACATTGCCCTCGGTGTGGATCTGGGCGCTCTTTGCCCATCACATTGCCCTCGGTGTGGATCTGGGCGCACTTTGACCATCACATTGCCCTCGGTGTGGACCTGGGCGCACTTTGACCATCACATTTCCCTGGCGTGGATCTGGGCGCGCTTTGACCATCACATTGCCCTCGGTGTGGATCTGGATGCGCTTTGACCATCACATTGCCCTCGGTGTGGATCTGGGCGCGTTTTGACCATCACATTTCCCTGGCGTGGATCTGGGCGCGCTTTGACCATCACATTGCCCTCGGTATGGACCTGGGCGCACTTTGACAATCACATTGCCCTCGGTGAGGATCTGGGCGCGCTTTGACCATCACATTGCCCTCGATGTGGATCTGGGCGCGCTTTAACCATCACATTGCCCTCGGTGTCGATCTGGGCACACTTTGACCATCACATTGCCCTCGGTGAGGATCTGGGCGCGCTTTGACCATCACATTGCCCTCGGTGTGGATCTGGGCACACTTTGACCATCACATTGCCCTCGGTGTGGATCTGGGCGCGCTTTGACCATCACATTGCCCTCGGTGTGGACCCGGGTGCGTTTTGACCATCACAATGCCCTCGGTGAGGATCTGGGGGCGCTTTGACCATCACATTGCCCTCGATGAGGATCTGGATGCGCTTTGACCATCACATTGCCCTCGGTGAGGATCTGGGCGCGCTTTGACCATCACATTGCCCTCGGTGTGGATCTGGGCACACTTTGACCATCACATTGCCCTCGATTTGGATCTGGGCGTGCTTTGACCATCACATTGCCCTCGGTGTGGACCTGGGTGCGTTTTGACCATCACATTGCCCTCGGTGTGGATCTGGGTGCGCTTTGACCATCACATTGCCCTCGATGAGGATCTGGGCGTGCTATGACCATCACATTGCCCTCGGTGTGGATCTGGATGCGCTTTGACCATCACATTGCCCTCGGTGTGGATCTGGGCACGCTTTGACCATCACATTGCCCTCGGTGTGGACCTGGGTGCGTTTTGACCATCACATTGCCCTCGGTGAGGATCTGGGCGCGCTTTGACCATCACATTGCCCTCGGTGAGGATCTGGGTGCGCTTTGACCATCACATTGCCCTCGGTGTGGATCTGGGCACGCTTTGACCATCACATAGCCCTCGGTGAGGATCTGGGCGCGCTTTGACCATCACATTGCCCTCGGTGTGGATCTGGGCGCGCTTTGACCATCACATTGCCCTCGGTGTGGATCTGGGCGCGCTTTGACCATCACATTGCCCTCGGTGTGGATCTGGGCGCTCTTTGCCCATCACATTGCCCTCGGTGTGGATCTGGGCGCACTTTGACCATCACATTGCCCTCGGTGTGGACCTGGGCGCACTTTGACCATCACATTTCCCTGGCGTGGATCTGGGCGCGCTTTGACCATCACATTGCCCTCGGTGTGGATCTGGATGCGCTTTGACCATCACATTGCCCTCGGTGTGGATCTGGGCGCGCTTTGACCATCACATTTCCCTGGCGTGGATCTGGGCGCGCTTTGACCATCACATTGCCCTCGGTATGGACCTGGGCGCACTTTGACCATCACATTACCCTCGGCCTGGATCTGGGCGCGCTTCGACCATCACATTGCCCTCGGTGTGGATCTGGGCGCGCTTTGACCATCACATTGCCCTCGGTGTGGATCTGGGCGCGCTTTGACCATCACATTGCCCTCGGTGTGGGTCTGGGCACACTTTTACCATCACATTGCCCTCGGTGTGGATCTGGGCACGTTTGACCATCACATTGCCCTCGGTGTGGATCTGGGCGCGCTTTGACCATCACATTGCCCTCGGTGTGGATCTGGGCACGCTTTGACCATCACATTGCCCTCGGTGTGGATCTGGGCGCGCTTTGACCATCACATTGCCCTCGGTGTGGATCTGGGCACGCTTTGACCATCACATTGCCCTCGGTGTGGATCTGGGCGCGCTTTAACCACCACATTGCCCTCGGTGAGGATCTGGGCGCGCTTTGACCATCACATTGCCCTTGGTGTGGATCTGGGTGCGCTTTGACCATCACATTGCCCTCGGTGTCGATCTGGGCGCGCTTTGACCATCACAGTGCCCTCGGTGTGGATCTGGGCGCGCTTTAACCATCACATTGCCCTCGGTGTCGATCTGGGCACACTTTGACCATCACATTGCCCTCGGTGAGGATCTGGGCGCGCTTTGACCATCACATTGCCCTCGGTGTGGATCTGGGCACACTTTGACCATCACATTGCCCTCGATTTGGATCTGGGCGTGCTTTGACCATCACATTGCCCTCGGTGTGGACCTGGGTGCGTTTTGACCATCACATTGCCCTCGGTGTGGATCTGGGTGCGCTTTGACCATCACATTGCCCTCGATGAGGATCTGGGCGTGCTATGACCATCACATTGCCCTCGGTGTGGATCTGGATGCGCTTTGACCATCACATTGCCCTCGGTGTGGATCTGGGCACGCTTTGACCATCACATTGCCCTCGGTGTGGACCTGGGTGCGATTTGACCATCACATTGCCCTCGGTGAGGATCTGGGCGCGCTTTGACCATCACATTGCCCTCGGTGAGGATCTGGGTGCGCTTTGACCATCACATTGCCCTCGGTGTGGATCTGGGCACGCTTTGACCATCACATAGCCCTCGGTGAGGATCTGGGCGCGCTTTGACCATCACATTGCCCTCGGTGTGGATCTGGGCGCGCTTTGACCATCACATTGCCCTCGGTGTGGATCTGGGCGCGCTTTGACCATCACATTGCCCTCGGTGTGGATCTGGGCGCTCTTTGCCCATCACATTGCCCTCGGTGTGGATCTGGGCGCACTTTGACCATCACATTGCCCTCGGTGTGGACCTGGGCGCACTTTGACCATCACATTTCCCTGGCGTGGATCTGGGCGCGCTTTGACCATCACATTGCCCTCGGTGTGGATCTGGATGCGCTTTGACCATCACATTGCCCTCGGTGTGGATCTGGGCGCGCTTTGACCATCACATTTCCCTGGCGTGGATCTGGGCGCGCTTTGACCATCACATTGCCCTCGGTATGGACCTGGGCGCACTTTGACAATCACATTGCCCTCGGTGAGGATCTGGGCGCGCTTTGACCATCACATTGCCCTCGATGTGGATCTGGGCGCGCTTTAACCATCACATTGCCCTCGGTGTCGATCTGGGCACACTTTGACCATCACATTGCCCTCGGTGAGGATCTGGGCGCGCTTTGACCATCACATTGCCCTCGGTGTGGATCTGGGCACACTTTGACCATCACATTGCCCTCGGTGTGGATCTGGGCGCGCTTTGACCATCACATTGCCCTCGGTGTGGACCCGGGTGCGTTTTGACCATCACAATGCCCTCGGTGAGGATCTGGGGGCGCTTTGACCATCACATTGCCCTCGATGAGGATCTGGATGCGCTTTGACCATCACATTGCCCTCGGTGAGGATCTGGGCGCGCTTTGACCATCACATTGCCCTCGGTGTGGATCTGGGCACACTTTGACCATCACATTGCCCTCGATTTGGATCTGGGCGTGCTTTGACCATCACATTGCCCTCGGTGTGGACCTGGGTGCGTTTTGACCATCACATTGCCCTCGGTGTGGATCTGGGTGCGCTTTGACCATCACATTGCCCTCGATGAGGATCTGGGCGTGCTATGACCATCACATTGCCCTCGGTGTGGATCTGGATGCGCTTTGACCATCACATTGCCCTCGGTGTGGATCTGGGCACGCTTTGACCATCACATTGCCCTCGGTGTGGACCTGGGTGCGTTTTGACCATCACATTGCCCTCGGTGAGGATCTGGGCGCGCTTTGACCATCACATTGCCCTCGGTGAGGATCTGGGTGCGCTTTGACCATCACATTGCCCTCGGTGTGGATCTGGGCACGCTTTGACCATCACATAGCCCTCGGTGAGGATCTGGGCGCGCTTTGACCATCACATTGCCCTCGGTGTGGATCTGGGCGCGCTTTGACCATCACATTGCCCTCGGTGTGGATCTGGGCGCGCTTTGACCATCACATTGCCCTCGGTGTGGATCTGGGCGCTCTTTGCCCATCACATTGCCCTCGGTGTGGATCTGGGCGCACTTTGACCATCACATTGCCCTCGGTGTGGACCTGGGCGCACTTTGACCATCACATTTCCCTGGCGTGGATCTGGGCGCGCTTTGACCATCACATTGCCCTCGGTGTGGATCTGGATGCGCTTTGACCATCACATTGCCCTCGGTGTGGATCTGGGCGCGCTTTGACCATCACATTTCCCTGGCGTGGATCTGGGCGCGCTTTGACCATCACATTGCCCTCGGTATGGACCTGGGCGCACTTTGACCATCACATTGCCCTCGGTGAGGATCTGGGCGCGCCTTGACCATCACATTGCCCTCGATGTGGATCTGGGCGCGCTTTAACCATCACATTGCCCTCGGTGTCGATCTGGGCACACTTTGACCATCACATTGCCCTCGGTGAGGATCTGGGCGCGCTTTGACCATCACATTGCCCTCGGTGTGGATCTGGGCACACTTTGACCATCACATTGCCCTCGGTGTGGATCTGGGCGCGCTTTGACCATCACATTGCCCTCGGTGTGGACCCGGGTGCGTTTTGACCATCACAATGCCCTCGGTGAGGATCTGGGGGCGCTTTGACCATCACATTGCCCTCGATGAGGATCTGGATGCGCTTTGACCATCACATTGCCCTCGGTGAGGATCTGGGCGCGCTTTGACCATCACATTGCCCTCGGTGTAGATCTGGGCGCGCTTTGACCATCACATTGCCCTCGGTGTGGACCTGGGTGCGTTTTGACCATCACATTGCCCTCGGTGTGGATCTGGGCGCGCTTTGACCATCACATTGCCCTCGGTGTGGACCTGGGTGCATTTTGACCATCACATTGCCCTCGGTGTGGATCTGGGCACACTTTGACCATCACATTGCCCTCGGTGTGGATCTGGGCACACTTTGACCATCACATTTCCCTCGGTGTGGATCTGGGTGCGCTTTGACCATCACATTGCCCTCGGTGAGGATCTGGGTGCGCTTTGACCATCACATTGCCCTCGGTTTGGATCTGGGCGCGCTTTGACCATCACATTGCCCTCGGTGTGGATCTGGGCGCGCTTTGACCATCACATTTCCCTCGGTGTGGTTCTGGGCGCGCTTTGACCATCACATTGCCCTCGGTGTGGATCTGGGGGCAAGCTTTGACCATCACATTTCCCTCGGTGTGGATCTGGGCGGGCTTTGACCATCACATTGTCCTCGGCGTGGACCTCGATGCGCTTTGACCATCACATTGCCCTCGGTGTGGATCTGGGCGCACTTTGACCATCACATTACCCTCGGTGTGGACCTGGGCGTGCTTTAACCATCACATTGCCCTCGGTGTGGATCTGGGCACACTTTGACCATCACATTGCCTTCGGTGAGGATCTGGGCACGCTATGACCATCACATTGCCCTCGGTGTGGATCTGGGCGCTTTAACCATCACATTGCCCTCGGTGAGGATCTGGGCGCGCTTTGACCATCACATTGCCCTCGGCGTGGACCTGGGCGCGCTTTGACCATCACATTGCCCTCGGTGAGGATCTGGGCGCGCTTTGACCATCACATTGCCCTCGGCGTGGACCTGGGCGCGCTTTGACCATCACATTGCCCTCGGTGTGGATCTGAGTGTGCTTTGACCATCACATTGCCCTCGGCGTGGACCTGGGCGCGCTTTGACCATCACATTACCCTCGGTGTGGATCTGGGCGCACTTTGACCATCACATTGCCCTCGGTGTGGGTCTGGGCACACTTTGACCATCACATTGCCCTCGGTGTGGGTCTGGGCACACTTTGACCATCACATTGCCCTCGATGTGGGTCTGGGCGCACTTTGACCATCACATTTCCCTGGCGTGAATCTAGGCGCTCTTTGACCATCACATTTCCCTAGCGTGGATCTGGGCGCGCTTTGACCATCACATTTCCCTGGCGTGGATCTGGGCGCGCTTTGACCATCACATTTCTCTGGCGTGGATCTGGGCGCGCTTTGACCATCACATTACCCTCGGTGCGGATCTGGGCTTGGTTTGACCATCACATTGCCCTCGGTGTGGGTCTGGGCACACTTTGACCATCACATTACCCTCGGTGCGGATCTGGGCTTGGTTTGACCATCACATTGCCCTCGGTGTGGACCTGGGCGCGCTTTGACCATCACATTTCCCTGGCATGGACCTGGGCGTGCTTTGACCATCACATTGCCCTCGTTGTGGACCTGGGCGCGCTTTGACCATCACATTGCCCTCGGTGTGGACCTGGGCGCGCTTTGACCATCACATTGCCCTCGGCGTGGATCTGGGCGCGCTTTAACCATCACATTGCCCTCGGTGTGGATCTGGGCGCGCTTTGACCATTGCACTGCCCTCGGTGTGGACCTGGGCGCGCTTTGACCATCACATTTCCCTCGGTGTGAATCTGGGCGCGCTTTGACCATCACATTTCCCTCGGTGTGGATCTGGGCACGCTTTGACGATCACATTACCCTCGGTGTGGATCTGGGCACACTTTGACCATCACATTTCCCTCGGTGTGGATCTGGGTGCGCTTTGACCATCACATTGCCCTCGGTGAGGATCTGGGTGCGCTTTGACCATCACATTGCCCTCGGTTTGGATCTGGGCGCGCTTTGACCATCACATTGCCCTCGGTGTGGATCTGGGCGCGCTTTGACCATCACATTTCTCTCGGTGTGGATCTGGGCGCGCTTTAACCATCACATTGCCCTCGGTGTGGATCTGGGCGCGCTTTGACCATTGCACTGCCCTCGGTGTGGACCTGGGCGCGCTTTGACCATCACATTTCCCTCGGTGTGAATCTGGGCGCGCTTTGACCATCACATTTCCCTCGGTGTGGATCTGGGCACGCTTTGACGATCACATTACCCTCGGTGTGGATCTGGGCACGCTTTGACCATCACATTACCCTCGGTGTGGACCTGGGCGCACTTTGCCCATCATATTTCCCTCGGTGTGGATCTGGGCGCGCTTTGACCATCACATTACCCTCGGTGTGGATCTGGGCGCGATTTGAGCATCACATTGCCCTCGGTGTGGATCTGGGGGCAAGCTTTGACCATCACATTTCCCTCGGTGTGGATCTGGGCGGGCTTTGACCATCACATTGTCCTCGGCGTCGACCTCGATGCGCTTTGACCATCACATTGCCCTCGGTGTGGATCTGGGCGCACTTTGACCATCACATTACCCTCGGTGTGGACCTGGGCGTTCTTTAACCATCACATTGCCCTCGGTGTGGATCTGGGCACACTTTGACCATCACATTGCCTTCGGTGAGGATCTGGGCACGCTATGACCATCACATTGCCCTCGGTGTGGATCTGGGCGCTTTAACCATCACATTGCCCTCGGTGAGGATCTGGGCGCGCTTTGACCATCACATTGCCCTCGGCGTGGACCTGGGCGCGCTTTGACCATCACATTGCCCTCGGTGAGGATCTGGGCGCGCTTTGACCATCACATTGCCCTCGGCGTGGACCTGGGCGCGCTTTGACCATCACATTGCCCTCGGTGTGGATCTGAGTGTGCTTTGACCATCACATTGCCCTCGGCGTGGACCTGGGCGCGCTTTGACCATCACATTACCCTCGGTGTGGATCTGGGCGCACTTTGACCATCACATTGCCCTCGGTGTGGGTCTGGGCACACTTTGACCATCACATTGCCCTCGGTGTGGGTCTGGGCACACTTTGACCATCACATTGCCCTCGATGTGGGTCTGGGCGCACTTTGACCATCACATTTCCCTGGCGTGAATCTAGGCGCTCTTTGACCATCACATTTCCCTAGCGTGGATCTGGGCGCGCTTTGACCATCACATTTCCCTGGCGTGGATCTGGGCGCGCTTTGACCATCACATTTCTCTGGCGTGGATCTGGGCGCGCTTTGACCATCACATTACCCTCGGTGCGGATCTGGGCTTGGTTTGACCATCACATTGCCCTCGGTGTGGGTCTGGGCACACTTTGACCATCACATTACCCTCGGTGCGGATCTGGGCTTGGTTTGACCATCACATTGCCCTCGGTGTGGACCTGGGCGCGCTTTGACCAACACATTTCCCTGGCATGGACCTGGGCGTGCTTTGACCATCACATTGCCCTCGTTGTGGACCTGGGCGCGCTTTGACCATCACATTGCCCTCGGTGTGGACCTGGGCGCGCTTTGACCATCACATTGCCCTCGGCGTGGATCTGGGCGCGCTTTGACCATCACATTGCCCTCGGTGTGGATCTGGGCGCTCTTTGACCATCACATTTCCCTCGGTGAGGATCTGGGCGCGCTTTGACCATCACATTGCCCTCGGTGTGGATCTGGGCACGCTTTGACCATCACATTTCCCTGGCGTGGATCTGGGCGCGCTTTGACCATCACATTTCCCTCGGTGTGGATCTGGGCGCGCTTTGACCATCACATTGCCCTCGGTGTGGATCTGGGCACACTTTGACCATCACATTTCCCTGGCGTGGATCTGGGCGCGCTTTGACCATCACATTGCCCTCGGTGTGGACCTGGGCGCACTTTGCCCATCACATTTCCCTCGGTGTGGATCTGGGCGTGCTTTGACCATCACATTTCCCTCGGTGTGGATCTGGGCGCGATTTGACCATCACATTGCCCTCGGTGTGGATCTGGGCGCGCTTTGACCATCGCATTGCCCTCGGTGTGGATCTGGGCGCGCTTTGACCATCACATTTCCCTCGGTGTGGATCTGGGCGCGCTTTGACCATCGCATTGCCCTCGGTGTGGATCTGGGCGCGCTTTGACCATCGCATTGCCCTCGGTGTGGATCTGGGCGTGCTTTGACCATCACATTTCCCTCGGTGTGGATCTGGGCGCGCTTTGACCATCACATTGCCCTCGGTGTGGATCTGGGCACACTTTGACCATCACATTTCCCTGGCGTGGATCTGGGCGCGCTTTGACCATCACATTGCCCTCGGTGTGGACCTGGGCGCACTTTGCCCATCACATTTCCCTCGGTGTGGATCTGGGCGTGCTTTGACCATCACATTGCCCTCGGTGAGGATCTGGGCACGCTATGACCATCACATTGCCCTCGGTGTGGATCTGGGCGCTTTAACCATCACATTGCCCTCGGTGAGGATCTGGGCGCGCTTTGACCATCACATTGCCCTTGGTGTGGACCTGGGCGCGCTTTGACCATCACATTGCTCTCGGCGTGGATCTGGGGGCGCTTTGACCTTCACATTGCCCTCGGTGTGGGTCTGGGTGTGCTTTGACCATCACATTGCCCTCGGCATGGACCTGGGTGCGCTTTGACCATCACATTACCCTCGGTGTGGATCTGGGCGCACTTTGACCATCACATTGCCCTCGGTGTGGGTCTGGGCACACTTTGACCATCACATTGCCCTTGGTGTGGGTCTGGGCACACTTTGACCATCACATTGCCCTCGATGTAGGTCTGGGCGCGCTTTGACCATCACATTGCCCTCGGTGTGGGTCTGGGCACACTTTGACCATCACATTGCCCTCAGTGTGGGTCTGGGCACACTTTGACCATCACATTGCCCTCGGTGTGGGTCTGGGCACACTTTGACCATCACATTGCCCTCAGTGTGGGTCTGGGCGCACTTTAACCATCACATTGCCCTCGGTGTGGATCTGGGCACGCTTTAACCATCACATTGCCCTCGGTGTGGATCTGGGCGCGCTTTAACCATCACATTGCCCTCGGTGTGGATCTGGGCGCTTTGACCATCACATTGGCCTCGGTGTGGATCTGGGCGCACTTTGACCATCACATTTCCCTGGCGTGAATGTGGGCGCTCTTTGACCATCACATTTCCCTGGCGTGGATCTGGGCGCGCTTTGACCATCACATTTCCCTGGCGTGGATCTGGGCACGCTTTGACCATCACATTTCTCTGGCGTGGATCTGGGCGCGCTTTGACCATCACATTTCCCTGGCGTGGATCTGGGCGCGCTTTGACCATCACATTACCCTCGGTGCGGATCTGGGCTTGGTTTGACCATCACATTGCCCTCGGTGTGGGTCTGGGCACACTTTGACCATCACATTACCCTCGGTGCGGATCTGGGCTTGGTTTGACCATCACATTGCCCTCGGTGTGGACCTGGGCGCGCTTTGACCATCACATTTCCCTGGCATGGACCTGGGCGTGCTTTGACCATCACATTGCCCTCGGTGAGGATCTGGGCGCGCTTTGACCATCACATTGCCCTCGGTGTGGATCTGGGCGCACTTTGACCATCACATTTCCCTCGGTGAGGATCTGGGCGCGCTTTGACCATCACATTGCCCTCGGTGTGGGTCTGGGCACACTTTGACTATCACATTGCCCTCGGTGTGGGTCTGGGCACACTTTGACCATCACATTGCCCTCAATGTGGGTCTGGGCGCACTTTGACCATCACATTACCCTGGCGTGGACCTGGGCGTGCTTTAACCATCACATTGCCCTCGGTGTGGATCTGGGCACACTTTGACCATCACATTGCCCTCGGTGAGGATCTGGGCACGCTATGACCATCACATTGCCCTCGGTGTGGATCTGGGCGCTTTAACCATCACATTGCCCTCGGTGTGGACCTGGGCACGCTTTGACCATCACATTGCTCTTGGCGTGGATCTGGGGGCGCTTTGACCTTCACATTGCCCTCGTTGTGGGTCTGGGTGTGCTTTGACCATCACATTGCCCTCGGCATGGACCTGGGTGCGCTTTGACCTTCACATTGCCCTCGGTGTGGGTCTGGGTGTGCTTTGACCATCACATTGCTCTCGGCATGGATCTGGGGGCGCTTTGACCTTCACATTGCCCTCGGTATGGATCTGGGCGCACTTTGACCATCACATTGCTCTCGGCGTGGATCTGGGGGCGCTTTGACCTTCACATTGCCCTCGGTGTGGGTCTGGGTGTGCTTTGACCATCACATTGCCCTCGGCATGGACCTGGGTGCGCTTTGACCATCACATTACCCTCGGTGTGGATCTGGGGGCGCTTTGACCTTCACATTGCCCTCGGTGTGGGTCTGGGTGTGCTTTGACCATCACATTGCTCTCGGCGTGGATCTGGGGGCGCTTTGACCTTCACATTGCCCTCGGTGTGGATCTGGGCGCGCTTTGACCATCACATTACCCTCGGTGTGGATCTGGGCCATCTTTGACCATCACATTGCCCTCGGTGTGGGTCTGGGCACACTTTGACCATCACATTGCCCTTGGTGTGGGTCTGGGCACACTTTGACCATCACATTGCCCTCGATGTGGGTCTGGGCGCGCTTTGACCATCACATTGCCCTCGGTGTGGGTCTGGGCACACTTTGACCATCACATTGCCCTCAGTGTGGGTCTGGGCACACTTTGACCATCACATTGCCCTCGGTGTGGATCTGGGCACGCTTTAACCATCACATTGCCCTCAGTGTGGGTCTGGGCGCACTTTAACCATCACATTGGCCTCGGTGTGGATCTGGGCGCACTTTGACCATCACATTTCCCTGGCGTGAATCTGGGCGCTCTTTGACCATCACATTTCCCTGGCGTGGATCTGGGCGCGCTTTGACCATCACATTTCCCTGGCGTGGATCTGGGCACGCTTTGACCATCACATATCTCTGGCGTGGATCTGGCCGCGCTTTGACCATCACATTTCCCTGGCGTGGATCTGGGCGCGCTTTGACCATCACATTACCCTCGGTGCGGATCTGGGCTTGGTTTGACCATCACATTGCCCTCGGTGTGGGTCTGGGCACACTTTGACCATCACATTACCCTCGGTGCGGATCTGGGCTTGGTTTGACCATCACATTGCCCTCGGTGTGGACTTGGGCGCGCTTTGACCATCACATTTCCCTGGCATGGACCTGGGCGTGCTTTGACCATCACATTGCCCTCGGTGTGGACCTGGGCGCGCTTTGACCATCACATTGCCCTCGGTGTGGATCTGGGCGCACTTTGACCATCACATTTCCCTCGGTGAGGATCTGGGCGCGCTTTGACCATCACATTGCCCTCGGTGTGGATCTGGGCGCGCTTTGACCATCACATTGCCCTGGCGTGGATCTGGGCGCGCTTTGACCATCACATTTCCCTGGCGTGGATCTGGGCGCGCTTTGACCATCACATTGCCCTCCGTGTGGATCTGGGCGTGCTTTGACCATCACATTTCCCTCGGTGAGGATCTGGGTGCACTTTGACCATCACATTTCCCTGGCGTGGATCTGGGCGCTTTGACCATCACATTTCCCTGGCGTGGATCTGGGCACGCTTTGACCATCACATTTCCCTCGGTGTGGATCTGGGCGCGCTTTGACCATCACATTTCCATTGCGTGGATCTGGGCACGCTTTGACCATCACATTTCCCTGGCGTGGATCTGGGCGCTCTTTGACCATCACATTTCCCTGGCGTGGATCTGGGCGCGCTTTGACCATCACATTTCCCTGGCGTGGATCTGGGCGCGCTTTGACCATCACATTGCCCTCGTTGTGGATCTGGGCGTGCTTTGACCATCACATTTCCCTCGGTGTGGATCTGGGCGCGCTTTGACCATCACATTTCCCTGGCGTGGATCTGGGCGCGCTTTGACCATCACATTTCCCTGGCGTGGATCTGGGCGCGCTTTGACCATCACATTGCCCTCGGTGTGGATCTGGGCGCGCTTTGACCATCACATTTCCCTGGCGTGGATCTGGGCGCGCTTTGACCATCACATTTCCCTGGCGTGGATCTGGGCGCGCTTTGACCATCACATTTCCCTGGCGTGGATCTGGGCGCGCTTTGACCATCACATTGCCCTCGGTGTGGATCTGGGCGCGCTTTGACCATCACATTTCCCTGGCGTGGATCTGGGCGCGCTTTGACCATCACATTTGCCTGGCGTGGATCTGGGCGCGCTTTCACCATCACATTTCCCTGGCGTGGATCTGGGCGCGCTTTGACCATCACATTTCCCTCGTTGTGGATCTGGGCGCGCTTTGACCATCACATTGCCCTCGGTGTGGATCTGGGCGCGCTTTGACCATCACATTTCCCTGGCGTGGATCTGGGCGCGCTTTGACCATCACATTTCCCTGGCGTGGATCTGGGCGCGCTTTGACCATCACATTTCCCTGGCGTGGATCTGGGCACGCTTTGACCATCACATTTCCCTGGCGTGAATCTGGGCGCGCTTTGACCATCACATTTCCCTGGCGTGGATCTGGGCGCGCTTTGACCATCACATTTCCCTGGCGTGGATCTGGGCGCGCTTTGACCATCACATTTCCCTGGCGTGGATTTGGCGCGCTTTGACCATCACATTGCCCTCGGTGTGGTTAAAAAGCAGGGAAGGCCATAATTGAGATTTGTGGGGCGCGCTAATCAGTTTGCTATCTAACCCAATGGTGAGTTCCAGATCACGCCCAAATATGGTGAGCATATCGTTAACCCCAATTTGCATTAATTTCCATCTCATTAGCAAATTTGAAGTCGAATGTAACGGCCTGAGGGGAAGGCGGCTGCAATGTCGACACAGGATGGAGCGGCACTCCATGAGCCGGGCACCCTGACGACTCGGCCTCCAATCGGGCCGAGGAGGAGCACAAAGGGCGACGACCCAAGGGGTACAGACGTTTGTTGGTCTTTCGAGGAGATGATAGACTCCTTATCAAAACCGAGACAGTGCAGCACGTGTACCATGTCCTTGCGGACGTGGAACCACATGAAGGAGGAGGACACCCGCTCCCGGAGGCTGGGAAGGTCACCGCAGCCCTGAACCTTTATGCAACAGATTCATTTGAGGGCTCGAGCAGGAACCTGTGCTGCATTTCACAACCCCACAAGCGCATCCATGAAGTCACGTGTGCCCTGTATACCCGAGCAGCAGACTATATTAACGTTGAGCGGAACCGAGCCCACCAATATGCACGAGCAGCAGGATGTAGGGATGTCCCAGTTCCAAAGAGTAATTGATGGCACGCATGTCGCCTTGAGTGCACTGGGGCATCAGGGAACGCCGATCATTAACATTCTACTTGCTGAATGTTCAACTCGTGTGTGACCACCACCTCGGGATCATGCACACTTCCCAGGGAATGTGTTCCCTCACCAGGCTGTGATTGGCAGCTTCCACACATACACAGCTATCAGCCTTGTTTCTTTTATTTCCCTTAACATTGAAGTGCACTACCACAATGTTTATAAACATCAACCAATTCAAAGAGAGTTAACTGTGTCAACAGCCAGCTGAGCACTTCAAAGTCACTCAAGCGTGAATGAGGGGTGATTGTAATGGCTTGCAGCTCAAGGATCTGAGGAGTTTAAACACAGGTCACTGTTTTCTCTTTTCAGGGATTGACACATGATGCTTCCTCTGTCTGAGCCAGCAGGTGTATTGTACATGTGAGTGTTACAACCGCATTTTTTTCTCTGCCTCTGTCTGGACTGCTGTCTAGCTTCCAGATAGGAGTCCCTTTTCTGGGGGATTTCTGACAGGGGTCACTTTTCTGGGGGGGTCTCCCTATTTAGGGGTGTCTGTAGGGGTCTCCCCATTTAGGGATTCTCTGGGAGGGTCTCTGTATTTAGGGCATCTCTGGGGTGTGTCCCTTTTTAGGGGGTCTCCATATTTAGGGGGTCTCTGTGTTTAGGGGGTCTCCCCATTTAGGGGGTCTCTGGAAGGGATGTCCTTATTTAGGAGTCTGGGGGGGTCTCTTTAAAGGGGGTCACTGGGGGGGCAGTAGTGGAGGGTCTGGTGGGAGAGGGTGTCTAGGTCTTGCATTGTGGGGGAGAGTGGCCCTTGGATGGACTTTGGGGGCAACTCCCTGAAGGGGTTACCCCCTTGGCCCCTAGGTCCACCACGTCAGGACCACGCTGGGAAATACTAACAATGAATCCCGCCCATGTGATTCCCAGCCCAGCGGACCAGGGAATCACACAGGGTCCACAGAATATGGTGCCCGGGTGGCGTCGATCCCGTTTTCCCCCGATTCCCGCAGCATCGGGAATGCCGCCACCGGCAGTAGGAGATGGAGAATCCAGCCCATGGATTTGCCAATGATCCAAATAATTGTAGACAAATGCCCCTACTTTTAGATTAACCTTTTGTGATTCATGTTCCAGGGCACCTAGATTCCTCTGGATTACTGAGTTCTGCAATCTTTCTCTGTTTAAATAATTGGCTGTTTTTCTATTCTTCCTGCCAAAGTGGAAGAGTTCACATTTTTCCACATTATATTGCATCTACCAAATATTTACCCACTCATCCACCTATCTAAATCCCTTTGCAGACTTTGGGCACAATCCGAAGGTTACGCTGCACCCAAAAAGCAGCTCGCCAAGGAGCAGCGTGGCTGTTGAAAGCTGGGTGACCCCGCTCCCGGGGTCTCAACGTCTTGTGAGATTCAACGCGATCTCGCGAGACGTTGCGATGTGACTTCCACCAACAGTGGGCGGGATCAGTTATTAGCAAATCTGCATATTAGAGCGAGGCAGTAAGCCTCACTCTAACATGGGACTCGGTGGAACGGCACTCATGGGGGCTCCCAGGGGATCAGAGACCCCCAGCTGCATGCCCTTTGGGCAGGGTGGTGTCCTGGCACTGCTGGTGCCACCTGGGGTACCCTGGCACTGCTGGTGCCACCTGGGGTACCCTGTCACTGCCAACCTGGCACCCTTGCAGTGCCACCTGGGTGCCAGCCTGGCACTGCCAAGGTGCCCAGGTGGCACTGCCAGGATGAGTCACGATGAATAGCTATGTGTTTCTCAGCACTGTGAGTGCTGGAAATGCGCGGCTAAACGTTCACGCTGGGGACTCTGTTGCCTTTTGTGAGAATGACGCCCTATGTCCTTCTCATAATTCACTTTTCTACCTATCTTTCTGTCACCAGCAAATTTAGCAACAATACATTTGACCCCTTTATTCAAATTGTTTATATAGATTGTAAATAGTTGAGACAGATGCTTGTGCCACTCCATTGGTTGTGATTGTGGACCACCGGCAAGTGACGGCCAGTTGGGGAGGGAATTGGTGGGGTGGGGGATGGAGAATGGGGGTGATGGGATGGAGGGTGGGGGCTGGAGTGTGGGGGTGGTGGAGTGGGGACACCCTTACAGCCAGTGACAGTCTGCAGAACCAAGGCCAAGGTGGGCGGACGGAGGGTAAGCCGCAAGATGGCTGCCTTGTAGGCCGTGGCAATGGCAGTCCATGCTTGGATGCCCAGTCCCGTGAAGAGTCACCCCAACCCCACAGTCAATCCTCTGGTCACACCCTGTTGCTCCCCCTGGCGTGGCAGAGGCCCCACCCAGTCCCCGCAGCCAGCGCTGCCAGCGGCAGGACCGGCAGCCCACGGTCGCGCCTCTCCATGTCCTACCTCTGCTCTCTCCGTCATTGGCTGCGTTTCCCAATTTTTAAAAACACAAGCAAAGCTTGCCATCGGGAATTTCCCCCAGCCAAGGTGGAGCATCGCAGAGGCCCCGGACAATATCATGCCAGGCCTGCTAATGATATGCGGATGGCGTTTCCTGTATGTGCAGAGTAGAACGCATTGCCGCTGCTGTCGAGGTACCGGAGCATGGCATTCTGTCAGGCGCCCGGCGCCAGCCACGATTTTGGCCTCATGCGCGATTCTCCACGCAATCGCTATTTTCTGATTCCGGTGTCGGCCAACAGAGAAGCCCGCCCAAGATTCTCATCCCACACCTGGTGGAAGAACAGGAGATGACTATGAGGATTCTGCTTTCCCTCAGGACAGGAGCACAAGGCAGTTCTCTGCTCAATTTCCTCAACCGATTTGGAAAACCACCAGGTGCTGGTTACACCCACATCGAGAGTCCGTAGTCCTACAGAGCAACTGTCCACATCTCACACCCAGGGACCGAGGCCGTAATTAGATGAATATTAAACGAGGAATGAAGAAACAACAACAACAAAAATTACACAGGAGTGCCGAGTGATAAATCTAAATGACTTTAATTTTCCTGTAATGTTGCACAATTATTATTGTAAGGAATATTGTTCCGTAGTTCATGGTTTTGCTGTTCGAAACATGACGTTTCAGGGGAAAGAAGAAAGAATGAAGGCTGTCATGACACTCCAGGGCCGGGATTCCCCGACCAGTCGTGGGATCGGAGAATCGCTGGCGGGGCGGGGGGGGTGGGGGGGGGGGGGGGGCGGGGGAGGGGAGGGGGGGGGTGCAACCATGTTACATTCTAACATGGTGGTCAGGAACGTACCATGTTACATTCTAGTGTGTTGCAATGATTGAGTCAGTGCATCAAAGAACGTCTAGTTTGTGACTACTTAAGATTTATTAAGTTACAATTATGTGGGTAGAAAACAATATTAATACTACTAACAAACTGTAAACTGTTAAAAACTAGAATAGAAGAGCTCATACTAAACACAACTATACACGACGACTCCTCACTCAGACTCCCCGAGGCTGCAGTGTCACATGGTGCAACTCTACTGCGATCTACTGGTGTCAGGTCTAACGTATATACATGTAGAATTGGTTATGCATATCATTACACTTAGTCTAGCTCTGTTTAAGATAATCTTACAAAGGATTCTACTACACTGCACTCTGAAATACTTAACTTTCCATTTGCATTGTGTTTGTACTGTTCAAGGCCTTCCCCTCCCTATTACTATAATCCCCTCCAGCAAGTTAACTCACTTTTCCCAAACACTCCATTCCTCTAACACTAACCTCTGTGCATTCTTCCCTCCCTTTACCTTGTCATTGGTGATGTGTTGGGTATCCTGGATCACATACAGGTCACCAACACTTGAAGTAGTGCAACACTATTTTATTGAATCATTAACTGTTTAAACATACTCAAACTGTGGGTTAATACGATACTAGCTTTAACTAAAGAACTTCGCCTTGTCCTAACCAGTCGATGCACTCAACACATGGTGAATGTCTGTGTTGCAGGCTGTGAGCTCTGTTCTACTAGCTAGCTGCTACTCGAATGAGCGGGAACTCTGATGCCCCCTGTCTTTATAGTGCATGTGCTCTCACTGGTGATTGGCTGCGGTGTTGTGTATGTTGATTGGTCCCACTGTGTGTCCATTAGTGTGTGTCTGCACCATGATATACTGGTGGATATTATGACATCCCCCCTTTTATATAAAAAAATGTACCTGCGTGACAATAAATAGTGTGTGGTGAATGTTCCTGACTATATGTGTGCGAAATATTTACAGGACTATGTACATAAAACTAAGTTATTTACATGGGAAGGTGCCTGGTGCAGAAAAAAACAGTGTGTCACACAAATAACGAGATGAACACTATATACAAACCACTTGAACGATTAAACGGAAGAACAGAACAGACCAGAGAGTCCATTAGTGCAAAGTTTACAAATTAAGTCTCTGAGGTGGGCGACGAATTTTGGTTGACCGCCTCAAGGGTGGGTCAGGAGCCACCAGCTGAGGAGCGGGCTGGACTGCGTCAGAGTGAGGAGGATGCAGAGTAACCGGAATCTCTGCATAGTCCAGGTCAGGGACAACAGGAGGGCGTGGCACTGGCAGAGGATCACGTAGCGAGCGCGAAACGAGACAAAGGGCACGCCGATTACGCCGCAGAATGGAACCATCCGGTAGATGAACCAGGAACGAGCGGGGAGCCACCTGCCGAAGAACCACAGCAGTTGCAGACCTGCCAGCATCCGGAAGGTGGATGCGGACATCGTCATCTGGAGTCAGAGCAGGGAGATCAGCTGCACGGGCGTCATGAGCCGCCTTGTGCTGTGCACGAGACAGTTGCATTCTTTGAAGGACGGGAACGTGGTCGAGGTCTGGGACATGAATGGACGGCACCGTCGTCCCCAGGGTGCGACCCATGAGCAGCTGGGCTGGCGACAGGCCAGTGGACAGTGGGGCCGAGCGATAGGCCAGCAGGGCGAGGTAGAAGTCGGATCCCGCATCGGCAACCTTGCAGAGGAGCTGTTTTACTATGTGGACGCCCTTCTCCGCTTTGCCATTGGATTGGGGGTACAGGGGACTGGATGTCACATGCACAAAGTTGTACCTCCTGGCAAAGTTGGACCATTCCTGGCTTGCGAAGCAGGGGCCATTGTCCGACATCACAGTGAGTGGGATGCCGTGAGGAGCAAAGGTGTTTTTGCAGGCACGGATGACTGCAGACGATGTGATGTCGTGCAAACGTACCACCTCCAGGTAGTTTGAAAAATAGTCTACAATCAGAACATAGTCCCTGCCCAGCGCGTGGAACAGGTCGATGCCGACCTTGGACCAAGGGGACGTGACCAACTCATGGGGCTGTAGGGTCTCACGTGGTTGGGCCGGCTGGAACCGTTGACAGGTGGGGCAGTTGAGCACTGTATTGGCGATGTCGTCATTGATGCCGGGCCAGTACACTGTCTCTTGGGCCCGTCAGCGGCACTTCTCCACGCCAAGATGGCCCTCGTGTAGCTGTTCCAAGACGAGCTGGCGCATGCTGTGCGGGATAACAATGCGGTCCAGTTGTAGGAGAACACCATCGACTACCACCAGATCGTCTCTGATGTTGTAGAACTGCGGGCATTGGCCCTTGAGCCACCCGTCTGTTAGGTGGCGCATGACACGCTGTAGCAGGGGGTCAGCCGCAGTCTCGCATCAAATTTGAACGAGGCATTCATCCGTGGCCGGTAGATTGGAGGCCCCGAAGGCCACATGGGCGTCAACCTGGCAGACGAATCCCGCTGGGTCACACGGGGTGCTGACTGCCCTGGACAGAGCATCGGCTATGATCAGGTCTTTGCCCAGGGTGTATACGAGCTAAAAGTCGTATCGCCGGAGTTTGAACAGAATGCGCTGGAGGCGAGGCATCATGTCATTCAAGTCTTTTTGTGTCATATTGATCAGCGGGCGATGGTCGGTCTCGACGGTGAATTGGGGAAGGCCGTACACATAATCATGAAATTTGACGACACCGGTCAACAGTCCCAGGCACTCCTTTTCTATCTGTGCGTAGCGCTGTTCCGTGGGGGTCATGGCGCGTGACGCATATACAACAGGGGCCCATGATGAGGCCTCATCGCGTTGCAGGAGTTCTGCCCCAATGCCAGATTGGCTGGCATCGGTCAAAATTTTTGTCTCTTTCGCTGGATCAAAAAAGGCCAATACCGGGGCCGTGGTGAGTTTGGTTTTAAATTCTGTCCATTCGCTCTCGTGGGCAGGAAGCCATTGGAAGTCTGTCGTCTTCCTGACCAGGTTCCTGAGAGCTGTGGTATGAGAGGTGAGGTTAGGGATGAACTTCCCTAGGAAGTTGACCATGCCCAGAAATCAGAGGACCGCCTTCTTGTCCTCTGGCTTTTTCATGGCTGTGATGGCAGCCACCTTGTCTGCATCCGGCCGCACACCCAACTGGGAGATGTGGTCCCCTAGGAACTTGAGTTCCGACTGGCCAAAGGGGCATTTGGCTCTGTTGAGGCGTAGGCCCTGCTCCTGTATGCGTTTGAACCCGCGCTGGAGGCGACTGATATGCTCCTGCGGGGTGGTGGACCAAATGATTAGGTCGTCAACATAGATGCGAACACCTTCAATGCCTTCCATCATTTGTTCCATGATCCTGTGGAATACATCTGACGCCGATATGATCCCAAACGGCATCCTGTTGTAACAATATCTGTCAAAAGGGGTGTTAAAGGTACACAGTTTCCTGCTGGATCCGTCTAGTTGAATTTGCCAGAATCCTTTCGAGGTGTCAAGTTTGGCAAAGAGCTTGGCCCGAGCCATCTCGCATGTGATCTCTTCACGCTTGGGGATTGGGTAATGCTCCCTCATTATGTTGCGATTCAGGGGCAAAATTCTCCCCCAACGGCGCGATGTCCGCCGACTGGCGCCAAAAACGGCGCCAATCAGACGGGCATCGCGCCGGCCCAAAGGTGCGGAATGCTCCATATCTTTGGTGGCCGAGCCCCAACATTGAGGGGCTAGGCCGGCGCCGGAGGGATTTCCGCCCCGCCAGCTGGCGGAAATGGCGTTTGTTGCCCCGCCAGCTGGCGCGGAAATGCGGCGCATGCGCGGGAGCGTCAGCGGCCGCCGACAGTTTCCCGCGCATACGCAGTGGGGAGAGTCATTTCCTCCTCTGCCATGGTGGAGACCGTGACGGAGGCGGAAGGGAAAGAGTACCCCCACGGCACAGGCCCACCAGCGGATCGGTGGGCCCCGATCGCGGGCCAGGCCACCGTGGGGGCACCCCCCGGGGTCAGATCGCCCCGCGCCGCCCCCCAGGACCCCAGAGCCCGCCTACGCCGCCTGGTCCCGCCGGTAAATACCAGCTTTGATTTACGCCGGTGGGACAGGCAATTTCTGGGCGGGACTTCGGCCCATCCGGGCCGGAGAATTGAGCGGGGGGTCCCGCCAACCGGCACGGCCCGATTCCCGCCCCCGCCCAATCTCCGGTACCAGAGACTTCAGCGGGGGCGGGGGCGGGATTCACGGCGGCCAACGGCCATTCTTCGACCCGGCGGGTGGTCGGAGAAGGACGCCCCAGATCCTTTGGATCAATGCAGATTCTGAGCTCGCCGGAAGGCACACATGGAACTGACCCAGTCGGTTGGTTCCGTAATTCACGCTTTAGTCTTGGAGGTCCTGCAGCTGCTGCTTGAGGTGGTCCTTGAGGGGTGCTGGGACTCTGCGAGGTACATGCACCACAGGCGTGGCGTTCTGTTTGAGTATGATCTTGTAAGTATATGGGAGCGTGCCCATGCCTTCGAAGACATCGCAGTGCTGGCCGATGATGGCGTTGAGTTGCGCCCTGAAGTCAGCATCCTGGAAGGTAGACGTGTCTCCAGGAGAGAGAGAGTGAACTCTTTGAACAAGGTTTAGCAATTTGCACGCCTGTGCGCCAAGCAGAGTGTCCTTCGAGGAGCCCATGATCTCGAAAGGAAGGATGGCTTTTCGTGACTTGTGCGTCACTTCGAGTTGGCATAAGCCGGTAGCAGGAATGATGTTGCCATTGTAGTCCAATAGCTGGCAGGGCGATGGGAGAATGGTTGGTTTGACACGAAGGCTTTGGAAAGCAGGCCACGCCATGAGATTGGCGGAGGCACCAGTGTCCAGGCGGAATCGTATTTCGGACCGGTTGACCGTCAGGGTGGCACACCACTCATCGTCTGGATCGATACCGACAGCGGCTGGTGTCTTTGTTTCGGAGACAGCCTGTTTTTCGTTACGACACCGACTCGAAAAGGTGTCTTCGGTCCTTGGTGTCACTGCTGTGTGGGAGATCGGAATCGGACTCGGTGACCGTGGGTTGAATTGCCCGAACATTCCTGCGAGGCTGGCTGAAGCGATATGAATTGGAAGGCTGAGCTGCTCGACAGCAAGCAGCATAGTGGCCAGGTCTTCCACATCGTAGGCATTGTCGAGATTTTGCGGGGCATTGCTGCTTTAAATGGGCGGAGCCACAGTTGCCGCACGTCGTGACGTCAGCACATTCGCTTCGCCACCACGCATGCGCGGTGCGGTCCTGCATGGTGCGCGCCTGCGCATTACGTTCCTCCATGTCACCGTCCCCTCGTTTGGTGCGTACAAGCGAGGGAGTCCGCGAAAAGCACACAAAATGGCCGCCCTCATCCAGGCTGAGGCCCTGGATGTGTTCAATCACTTGGACCCGTTCCGCCTCATGGGGACCTTGCCGCGCCGTTTCAGCCACTTGTATATGGGAGTACCGACTGGTGGCATTTTCATGTAGGACATAGGTCTCGATGGCAGTCGCTAGGGTGAGTTGCTTTACTTTGAGGAGCTGCTGACGTAGGGGGTCTGGCTGAACACCGAAAACGATCTGATCGTGTATCATGGAGTCGGAGGTGGGCCCGTAGCTGCAAGATTGCGCAAGGATGCGGAGGTGCGTGAGAAAGGATTGGAAAGATTCGTCCTTACCCTGCAAACGCTGCTGGAACACATAGCGTTCGAAACTTTCATTCACCTCTACGCTGCAGTGAGTGTCAAACTTGAGGAGAACCGTCTTGAACTTCATCTTGTCTTAGTCATCTGCAAAGGTGAGAGAGTTGAAAATATGGATGGCGTGGTCCCCGGCCGTGGAGAGGAGAAGAGCAATCTTTCTGGTGTCCGAGGCGCCCTCCCTGTCCATAGCTTTGTGGTAGAGCTGGAAGCGCTGTTTGAAAATCTTCCAGTTGGCCCCGAGGTTGCCGGCGATGCGGAGCGGCGGTGGCGGGCTGATGTTGTCCATGCTGCAGAATGACGGAATGCTGGCGGAAGGCAGATCACTTGCAGGTAAGTCTAAGAAGTGCTAGCATGCAACCACTCCTGATATCATGATGTGTTGGGTGTTCTGGATCACATACAGGTCACCAACACTTGAAGTAGTGCAACACTATTTTATTAAAAGGTTAACTATTTAAACATAATTGAACTGTGGGTAAATACGATACCAGCTTTAACTAAAGACCTTTGCCTTGTCCTAACCAGTCGATGCACTCAGCACATGGTGAATGTCTGTGTTGCAGGCTGTGAGCTCTGTGCTCCGAGCTTGCTGCTACTCGAATGAGCGGGAACTCTGATGTCCCCTGTCTTTATAGTGTGTGTGCTCTCACTGGTGATTGGCTGCGGTGTTGTGTATGTTGATTGGTTCCACTGTGTGTCCATCAGTGTGTGTCTGCACCATGATATACTGGTGTATATTATGACAATTGGTGGCTTTGATTTCAGGGCCAATTGCATCACACACCAGCATTCGCTCCCTAAATCGCATCCAGACTGCCACTGCCATCTCCTCCCGTAATATCTTGCTCGAAGCCCATCTCTTTAATTATGTGTCAGTAAATCACTTGGGGATGTTTTTTCTACATTAAGCCGTTTCTTTTATGTAATCGTTCAAACCTCATGGCACTCTGCAACTTTTCAAATAATGCGCCAGGGCATACAGTGTTTAGAAAGGTTCAGCCGTGCCGCAGTGGTTAGCATTGCTGCCTCAGGGCGCCGAGGTCCCAGGTTCGATCCCGACTCTGGGTCACTGTCCATGTGGAGTTTGTATGTTCTCCCCGTGTTTGCGTGGGTTTCGCCCCACAACCCAAAAATGTTCAAGGTAGGTGGGTTGGCCGCACTAAATTGCTCCTTAATTGGAAAATAAATGAATTGGGTACTCTAAATTTAAAAAAAGGGGAAAAAAAGAAATGTTCAGCCAATCGCCATTTTCAGTTTAAAGGGAATGTATATGTGTGTCTTTGGAGTAGGCGAGGTGTCTAAAAATAACTCAAAGTAAAGGTTATTGCCCTGAAGTATTGAATGTCCTTGGCAAGAGATTGAATGTTATTTGAGCAGCTATGAAAGACTTCAGGCTGTGTAAGAGAATGGTAAACATTTGTGAAACTTGACAGTGAGGACAATGCAGTATTATTCATAACTGGTAATCTCGTCTTTTCTCTATGTTTCTGATTATCCGCTGTGTGATGGCTGGACTAAATCAATGGAGCACTCCAAACAGCAATCAGCTGCGACAATAACGGCCATTCCGGATACAGAAAGCAATACAGCGTGTTGAAATAGGCACTCTATAAATTATAAACGGAAGACTCCCGTGAGAGTGCACTGCCATTACAAAATATCCAGCTGAAATCCATTTAGTTATCTATTACCCTAATCCTTCGCATTTGTTTTTGCTAGTTTGCGTCAGATTTCACAAGCTAGTCTCTTCTGATGAGTTAGCTCCAGCCACAGACTGAGTCCGTCCAGATCAAACTGACCCACGAAACCGAACTCGAATTCTCACTCATACTAAATGGTAGCATGCTCTGCTTTCCACTTACTGCCTGGGTGTAAAGTGTCGGCTAAGCAGAGCACAGAGAGGAAAACTGGACAGGGACAATGATGGGCCTGTGATAGAACTCCGACAATTTTCCTTCTGTTAATTTGAATGGGAAGAAAATCAGGTGCACACTTCGAGGGAGGTAATAGTAATCGCTTATTGTCACAAGTAGGCTTCAATGGAGTTACTGTGAAAAGCCCCTAGTCGCCACATTCCGGCACCTGTTTGGAGAGGCTGCTCCCTGTCATATTCTACACCCTGCGCTCTACCCCAATGACACTTAATGCCCACTGAATCACAGAATGGCTACAGCACAGAATGAGGCCATTCAGCCCATCGTGACCATGCCGGCTCTCTGCAAGAGCAACTCAACTAATCCTAATCTCTTGCATTTATGTGGCACCTTTCACCAGCCCCAGAGGTTCCAAAGCACATGACTGGCAATGCAGTGTCGTTACTGCTTTAATACAGGACCTAAAGAAGATGGAGGCTGATCTTTAGAATGGTGGTGGGTAGAATAAAAATGCAATAGAATAGAACTTGGTTTCCATAAAAACCCCAACTCAGTTCCACTCTTTGTGTGACATCTAATATGACCTGGGGTCATACTGCCACCGAGACAAAGATCGACCCAGTGAATTACAACATAAAAGGTCAAGGACCAGCGAAGACCATTCAGAATATTACACAGAATATACATCACAGAGAAAGGACATTCCAGCCAACTGGTCTGTGGAGGTGTTTATACTCCACACAGGTCTTCTTCCACTCAATCGACCTAATCTTAGCCATTACAAATCTTTCTATTTAATTTTCTCAGTTACTACTCAGTTAGTGTTCCTTTGAAAACACCAAAGCTATCTGTCTCAACCTCTTCCTATGGCAGCGCCTTCCGCATTCTCAGTTTTTCTCCTTTCCTGAGATCAAGGACCCCAGGGCCAAATATTGCTGGACAATCAGAGGCCAGCAGCTCTATTGAACAGTGGCTGTTGGTGCTACAACAACCACCCGAGGCCTAGTATCGTAGCTGGACCCCAGACCACAGCTGAGTGATAGCGGGAAGGGAGTCACATGGGGTTGCATCTGAGAGGGGTGTAAGCAGCAAGGGCAGGGATGTGGCTCTTCGCAGGGCATCCCCCTCCCCTCTCCCCACACCCCCTCCCTTCCCCCGCCCCACCTCCAACTACCCACCTCCTCCCTTTCCCCATACCTGGTCTTTCAATCAGGCACTGAGTGCCTCTGAATACGGGGTTCCCAAGTGGGCAGCAGGTTGGCACAGTGGGTTAGCACTGCTGCCTCACAGCACCGAGGACCGATCCCGGCTCCGGGTCACTGTCCATGTGGAGTTTGCACATTCTCCCCATGTCTGCAGGGATCTCACCCCTACAACCTAAAGATGTGCAGTGTAGATGGATTGGCCACGCTAAATTGCCCCTTAATTGGAAAAAAAAGAATTGGGTACTTTAAATTTTTAATAAGAAAAAAAATAAGGGGCTCCCTCACTGGTAACCGACAAGCAACTGTAATGATGCACTTTGACAAACTTCGTTAAAGAACACAGAAGGTATTTATTGATAAGAATTATACAGCAGGCGCATGGTTGAAGGCAGCTCCCGACATATCACTTTGTCTGAGAGGATTTCTCCATCCCTGGGTTGAGTCTCTAATCTGAGCCCCCCATTGGCCATCCAGGTCATGTGACCCTTACTCTGCTGTGTTGCCCTTAAAATAAAAATCCCCACATTCCTCCCCTTTAACTCCTTTATATAATCTTCATGTAGCCCTAAATTCTAACTAAACATTAGGCGAACTTCTCCGGCTCGTGACGGCGTAAACGCAAACCGCGATGAGGCGGAGAATTGGGCATCCAGCCAAAAACGAGATCAATGCCAGTCGCCGATTTGGGCGCCGTGCTCCTGCCCCTGGCTGGCGGGATTAATGAGGTTTGCAGCCCATTCCGGCGGTGGCATGCGAGACCGACATTTGCATGCATTTAAATGTGATTTGCAGATTGGACACGGTATGCTCCGCCCTCCCACGATGCTCTGCTCCTCTCAGGTGGATGTCTCACAAATGTGGACTGGGCACCATGGCTGCGGAGTGGGAGCGGGATGAGGAAAAAAACTCCCTCGATTTATGGAGTTATCACTGCATTGTTATGAGATAATTCAGTCCCCGAAGATATGCAGCAACCTGGCACTAACGTCATAAATTGCACTAAAAACTGACCATTCTCCAGGGCCATTTGGTTTCCATCCCAGCATTATAAATGAAGTAGGTGGGATCAATACAAATGCCTGTCATATATTCTTGTCATACAGGAACCATTCTTTTAGATTGATAAATCATTCACATCACTCAATTCTTGAAGAAAAGTGGCAAAGGAAAATTAAAGACCATTGTTGTGAATTGTTCACGTCTAGAATTAAGGATAGGGGCCGGGATTCTCCCCTACCCGGCGGGGCGGGGGTCCCGGCGGGATGGAGTGGCGGGAACCACTCCGGCGTCGGGCCGCCCCAAAGGTGCGGGTTTCTCCGCACCTTTAGGGGCCAAGCCCTCACCTTGAGGGGCTAGCCCCGCGCCGGAGTGGTTGGCGCGCCGCCAGCCGGTGGGAAAGGCATTTGGCGCCACGCCAGCCGGGGCCGAAAGGACTTCGCCGGCCGGCGGAAGTCCGCGCATGAGCGGGAGCGCAAGCAACTGCTGACATCATCCCCACGCATGCGCAGGGGGGGTGTCTCTTATGCGTCGGCCATGGTGAAGGCTGTGGCCGAGGTGAAGAGAAAAGAGTGGCCCCACGGCACAGGCCCACCCGTGGATCGGTGGGCCATGATCGCGGGCCAGGCCACCGAGGGGGCACCCCCTGGGGCCAAATCGCCCCAGGGCCCCGGAGCCCGCCCGCGCCGCCTAGTCCCGCTGGTAAGAGAGGTGGTTTGATTCTCGCCGGTGGGACTGGCAAGACAGCAGCGGGACTTCAGCCCATCGCGGGCTGGAGAATCACCGGGGGGGGGGCCCCGCTGACCGGCACGGCGCGATTCCCGCCCCCACCAAATATCCAGTGTCGGAGAATTTGGCGGGGGCGGGATTCACGTCAGCCCTGCCGATTCTCCGACCCGGCGGGGGGTCGGAGAATCCCGCCCAGGGTGGCTAAACACTTTAAAATATTTCAGTTGATCAGAGGGACCCAGCATGGATTTATAAAGGGTAGGTCACAGCTGAAATGCTCTTTTGAAGAAGAGATTACAGTAGCGGACAGCATAGACGAAGGTGTAAAATTGTAAAGAGAGAAGGGCGGCTCGGTGGCATAGTGGTTAGCACTGCTGCCTTATGGCACCAAGCACCCGGGTTCGATCCCGGCCCCGGGCTCCAGAGTTGCCAGCCCTCTCTGATTGGCCCGAGTGGATGAAGAGCCCACCTCTGGCCCTTAATTGGATAGCAAGCTCGGAGATGGCCATTGTGAAGGCCACTTCCTGTGAGACCGTCTCATTGCTGGCATGTGTGGGAGTGTATAGGTACGCCCACAGTTAATCCTGATGTTGGGGCCCCAAAGCCCAATAAAAATCCAGTCCGATGGGGTTTAGTCAGGCCCCCGGTTAAAATAGTGTGCGTACACCAACAATGTCACCAGGATGCCACACAGACATTGAAACTAGTTTCACCCTCTTCTGCGGTGCGCACTTCTCCCATGTCTGAATTGTGGCAAGTCAAAATGGTGGACTGTGGTGACGCTTTGGGAAAACAGTGTAAATCTCTCCTCTGCCATTTTAAATACGCTTCCTAGACCTCCCATCATTCCTGCTAAGTGAAAGTGGTCCTTAACTGTCTCCATTACTGAGGAACTCAGAGACGAGAAGTCCTGCGGCGAGTAACTCATCTCCTGATTCCCCAAACCTGTCCATCATCTACAAGGCACAAGTCAGGAGCGTGATGGAATACTCTCCACTTACCTGGATGAGAGCTGCTCCAACAACACGAAAGGAGCTTAACCCCATCCAGGATAAAGCAGCCCTCTAGACTGGCATCCAATACACTCCCTCCACCACCGGTGCACAGTGGCAACAGTGTGCGCCATCTACAAGATGCACTGCAGGAATTCACCAAGGCTCCTGAGGCAGCACCTTCCAAGCCCATCTAGAAGGACGATGGCAGCAGATACATGGGAACCCCACCACCTGGAGGCTCCCCTCCAAGTCACTCACCACCCCCACTTGGAAATATCGAGCCGTTCCTTCACAGTCGCTGAGTAGAAACCCTGGAACTCTCTCCCTAAGAGCACTGTGGGTGTACCTACACCACACAGACTGCAGCGGTTCAAGAAGGCAGCTCACCATCACCTTCGCAAGGGGAAGCAGAGAAGGGCAATAGGAATGCTGGCTGAATTTTCAAGAAGAGACCAAGTACAACTGCGTAACAGCCAAGAACGTTGAACAACTTAAAAAGGAAATTTACTGCAATGCAAGACACTTGGCTTCTGTCAGTTTTTATTAGAACCTTCACACACATCACATTAAACCAGTAAACATAGCTTTGCCAACATTAACTACAAAGCAAAATATTTACATGACCTCTTATCAAAGTACCACCAAGCCCGGCAATAAACAACTGTTTCCTGTTTGGCACACACTTGCCCTTAATAGCTCACAGGTTCAGGCCTGTTTTTCTCCATTTAACTGAACTGTTTATATGTACTGGAGCAAAATAAAAGACAATGGGATTCTCGGTCTCACCAGCCCCGTTTTGTGGCTCGGCGCGCTCCCTGCCGGCAACGGGATCCTCCAACCCGGCAGCGGTCAATGGGGTTTCCCATTGTGGCCACCCCCACCACATCGGGAAAGCCGTGAGTGCGCTGCCGGTGAAGCGGAGGATCCCACTGACGGAGAATCCCGGCCAATGTGTCAACCGTTGTAATTATTCCACTTTCACCTCCGCTATGTTATAGGATATCAGGCCGGTGGCAGTGGATCCTTTAGCACCCCCATTGCTGCTACTCAGCCAGTTTTGCATTCCTGCATTATGACAATGCTGAAATCTGAGATCTGCTCAGCAATCATGTGTCACATCTCACAAACATCCTACAGCATAGATAATATCCCACAATGTGGCCAGAGAGCCTGAATAGTGCTACTGTCAGTGTCCATAGGCACTGCACAAGTCCACCTCTCTCTCTCTCTCTCTCTCGAGTTTTTCTCAACATAAAAACCAGGCCATTCAGCCCTTCTTGAGTGTACTTGTGCTGCATTTTTTCCCCACAGCACAGCTTTGCTCTGTGGTTGTTACCCATGCTTGGCCGTTCAATTTACATAGAACATAGAACATAGAACAATACAGCGCAGTACAGGCCCTTCGGCCCACGATGTTGCACCGAAACAAAAGCCATCCAACCTACACTATGCCATTATCATCCATATGTTTATCCAATAAACTTTTAAATGCCCTCAATGTTGGCGAGTTCACCACTGTAGCAGGTAGGGCATTCCACGGCCTCACTACTCTTTGCGTAAAGAACCTACCTCTGACCTCTGTCCTATATCTATTACCCCTCAGTTTAAAGTTATGTCCCCTCGTGCCAGCCATATCCATCCGCGGGAGAAGGCTCTCACTGTCCACCCTATCCAACCCCCTGATCATTTTGTATGCCTCTATTAAGTCTCCTCTTAACCTTCTTCTCTCCAACGAAAACAACCTCAAGTCCATCAGCCTTTCCTCATAAGATTTTCCCTCCATACCAGGCAACATCCTGGTAAATCTCCTCTGCACCCGCTCCAAAGCCTCCACGTCCTTCCTATAATGCGGTGACCAGAACTGTACGCAATACTCCAAATGCGGCCGTACCAGAGTTCTGTACAGCTGCAACATGACCTCCCGACTCCGGAACTCAATCCCTCTACCAATAAAGGCCAACACTCCATAGGCCTTCTTCACAACCCTATCAACCTGGGTGGCAACTTTCAGGGATCTATGTACATGGACACCTAGATCCCTCTGCTCATCCACACTTTCAAGAACTTTACCATTAGCCAAATATTCCGCATTCCTGTTATTCCTTCCAAAGTGAATCACCTCACACTTCTCTACATTAAACTCCATTTGCCACCTCTCGGCCCAGCTCTGCAGCTTATCTATATCCCTCTGTAATCTGCTACATCCTTCCACACTATCGACAACACCACCGACTTTAGTATCGTCTGCAAATTTACTCACCCACCCTTCTGCGCCTTCCTCTAGGTCATTGATAAAAATGACAAACAGCAACGGCCCCAGAACAGATCCTTGTGGTACTCCACTTGTGACTGTACTCCATTCTGAACATTTCCCATCAACCACCACCCTGTCTTCTTTCAGCTAGCCAATTTCTGATCCACATCTCTAAATCACCCTCAATCCCCAGCCTCCGTATTTTTTGCAATAGCCTACCGTGGGGAACCTTATCAAACGCTTTGCTGAAATCCATATACACCACATCAACTGCTCTACCCTCGTCTACCTGTTCAGTCACCTTCTCAAAGAACTCAATAAGGTTTGTGAGGCATGACCTACCCTTCACAAAGCCATGCTGACTATCCCTGATCATATTATTCCTATCTAGATGATTATAAATCTTGTCTCTTATAATCCCCTCCAAGACTTTACCCACTACAGACGTGAGGCTCACCGGCCTATAGTTGCCGGGGTTGTCTCTGCTCCCCTTTTTGAACAAAGGGACCACATTTGCTATCCTCCAGTCCTCTGGCACTATTCCTGTAGCCAATGATGACATAAAAATCAAAGCCAAAGGTCCAGCAATCTCTTCCCTGGCCTCCCATAGAATCCTAAGATAAATCCCATCAGGTCCCGGGGACTTATCTATTTGCAGCCTGTCCAGAATTGCCAACACCTTTTCCCTACGTACCTCAATGCCATCTATTCTATTAGCCTGGGGCTCAGCATTCTCCTCCACAACATTATCTTTTTCCTGAGTGAATACTGACGAAAAATATTCATTTAGTATCTCGCCTATCTCTTCAGACTCCACACACAATTTCCCATCCCTGTCCTTGACTGGTCCTACTCTTTCCCTAGTCATTCGCTTATTCCTGACATACCTATAGAAAGCTTTTGGGTTTTCCTTGATCCTTCCTGCCAAATACTTCTCATGTCCCCTCCTTGCTCGTCTTAGCTCTCTCTTTAGATCCTTCCTCGCTACCTTGTAACTATCCATCGCCCCAACCGAAACTTCACACTTCATCTTCACATAGGCCTCCTTCTTCCTCTTAACAAGAGATTCCACTTCCTTGGTAAACCACAGTTCCCTCGCTCGACGCCTTCCTCCCTGTCTGACCGGTACATACTTATCAAGAACACGCAGTAGCTGATCCTTGAACAAGCCCCACTTATCCAGTGTGCCCAACACTTGCAGCCTACTTCTCCACCTTATCCCCCCCAAGTCACGTCTAATGGCATCATAATTGCCCTTCCCCCAGCTATAACTCTTGCCCTGCGGTGTATACTTATCCCTTTCCATCATTAACGTAAACGTCACCGAATTGTGGTCACTGTCCCCAAAGTGCTCTCCTACCTCCAAATCCATCACCTGGCCTGGTTCATTACCCAAAACCAAATCCAACGTGGCCTCGCCTCTTGTTGGCCTGTCAACATATTGTTTCAGGAAACCCTCCTGCACACACTGTACAAAAAACGACCCATCTATTGTACTCGAACTATATCTTTTCCAGTCAATATTTGGAAAGTTAAAATCTCCCATAATAACTACCCTGTTACTTTCGCTCATATCCAGAATCATCTTCGCCATCCTTTCCTCTACATCCCTGGAACTATTAGGAGGCCTATAAAAAACTCCCAACAGGGTGACCTCTCCTTTCCTGTTTCTAACTTCAGCCCATACTACCTCGGCAGAAGAGTCCCCATCTAGCATCCTCTCCGCCACCGTAATACTGCTCTTGACTAGCAGCGCCACACCTCCCCCTCTTTTGCCTCCTTCTCTGAGCTTACTAAAATACCTAAACCCCGGAACCTGCAACATCCATTCCTGTCCCTGCTCTATCCATGTCTCCGAAATGGCCACAACATCGAAGTCCCAGGTACCAACCCACGCTGCCAGTTCCCCTACCTTGTTTTGTATACTCCTGGCATTGAAGTAGACACACTTCAAACCACCTACCTGAACACTGGCCCCCTCCTGCGATGTCAAATCTGTGCTCCTGACCTCTATACTCTCATTCTCCCTTACCCTAAAACTACAATCCAGGTTCCCATGCCCCTGCTGCATTAGTTTAAACCCCCCAAAAGAGCACTAACAAATCTCCCCCCCAGGATATTTGTGCCCCTCAGGTTCAGATGTAGACCATCCTGTCTGTAGAGGTCCCACCTTCCCCAGAAAGAGCCCCAGTTATCCAAAAATCTGAATCCCTCCCGCCTGCACCATCCCTGTAGCCACGTGTTTAAATGCTCTCTCTCCTTATTCCTCATCTCACTATCACGTGGCACGGGCAACAACCCAGAGATAACAACTCTGTTTGTTCTAGTTCTGAGCTTCCATCCTAGCTCCCTGAAAGCCTGCCTGACATCCTTGTCCCCTTTCCTACCTATGTCGTTGGTGCCAATGTGGACCACGACTTGGGGCTGCTCCCCCTCCCCCCTAAGGACCCGGAAAACACGATCCGAGACATCACGTACCCTTGCACCTGGGAGGCAACATACCAAACGTGAGTCTCTCACGCTCCCACAAAATCTCCTATCTGTGCCCCTGACTATAGAGTCCCCAATTACTAATGCTCTGCTCCTCTCCCCCCTTCCCTTCTGAGCAACAGGGACAGACTCCGTGCCAGAGGCCCGTACCCCATGGCTTACCCCTGGTAAGTCGTCCCCCCCACAAGTATCCAAAGCGGTATACTTGTTTCTCAGGGGTACGACCGCAGGGGATCCCTGCACTGACTGTTTTTTCCCAGTCCCTCTTACAGTTACCCACCTATCTCCAATCTTTGGTGTAACTAATTCCCTGAAGCTGCTATCTATGACCCCTTCTGCCTCCCGAATGATCCGAAGTTCTTCCAACTCCAGCTCCAGTTCCCTAACTCGGTCTTGGAGGAGCTGGAGATGGCAGCACTTCCTGCAGGTAAAATCAGCAGGGACACTAACTGCATCCCTCACCTCAAACATCCTGCAGGAGGAACATTGCACTCCCTTCCCTGCCATTCCTCCAACTTTCTACCAAGATCTGGCTAAAAAATAATAATAATATAATAAAATATGGTACTTACCTCAGACCAATGGGTTTTATTATTAGGTTAGAGGAGGAGGGCGGGTGGGAGACACTACACGTGTAGTGTCTCGGGTTTCCTCTCCACCAGAATTTATTGGGGAGGGTCTTCCCAGACGTCCGCGGGTCGACTTCCTGTTCCCGCCTAAAAAACTAATTTAAAATAAAAAAAAAGAAAAATTCTCAGCTCCTGCTGAAATTGACTAACCAGCCAGCTGTTCTCACGCCGCCGAAATCGACTGGCCTGCCCCTGCAAAGACAAGTGCTTTTAAAGGTTGACTTACCTCCCAGCAACCTCCTTCCGCAATGCTCCCGCTGAAACTGACTCACCACTCACCAGCTGTTCTCCCGCCGAAATCGACTGGCCTGCCCCTGCAAAGACAAGTGCTTTTAAAGGTTGACTTACCTCCCAGCAACCTCCTTCCGCAATGCTCCCGCTGAAACGGACTCACCAGCTGTTCTCACGCCGCCGAAATCGACTGGCCTGCCCCTGCAAAGACAAGTGCTTTTAAAGGTTGACTTACCTCCCAGCAACCTCCTTCCGCAATGCTCCCGCTGAAACTGACTCACCACTCACCAGCTGTTCTCACGCCGCCGAAATCGACTGGCCTGCCCCTGCAAAGACAAGTGCTTTTAAAGGTTGACTTACCTCCCAGCAACCTCCTTCCGCAATGCTCCTGCTGAAACTGACTCACCACTCAACAGCTGTTCTCACGCCGCCGAAATCGACTGGCCTGCCCCTGCAAAGACAAGTGCTTTTTGCCACAGATGAACTTTAATCACAAGCTTCATAGTCCTGAGGGATCTGGACAGTAGATAGGGGGAAACTGTTGGCCATTGGTGGTAGGGTCGCAAACCAGTGGCCAACAATTTAGGGCGATTGGGGCTTTTCACAGTAACTTCATTGAAGCCTACTTGTGACAATAAGCGATTTTCAATTCATTTCATTTCATGTGGAAAAGACTACTTTCCTCAGTAAGTGGTGAGGATCTGGAATACACTGTCTGAGAGCGTGGTGGAGCAGCTTCCATCGTCACTTCCATAAGAGAATTGGATTATTATATGAACTGTAAAGAACAAAGAGAACAAAGAAAAAAGAACAATGCAGCACAGGAACAGGCCCTTCAGCCCTCCAAGCCTGCACCAGTCATGATACCAACCTTGGTCAAAACCCTCAGCATTTCCTTGTGCCGTAATCCTCTATACCATCCTATCCATATATTTGTTGAGATGCCATTTGAACGCCGTTAATGTATCTGCTTCCACAACCTCCCCTGGCAACGCGTTCCAGGCAGCCACCACCTCCTGCGTAAAAAACCTGTCTCACACGTCTCCTCTAGACTTTGCCCCACGGACCTTAAACCTATGCCCCCTGGTGACTGCCCCCTCCACTCTGGGAAAGAGTGCCTGTCCATCCACTCTATCCATGCCCCTCCACTCTATTCATGCCCCTTGATTTTGATCTGTCTTTTCAGGATCGGCCACTTCTTCTAGGTCTGCTGCTACCAGGAAGAGTTCAAACATTTGCCGGAATACCCGCCAGTTTGCGCGGAGATCGCCGTGGCACAGATCTGCTGCGGAACCCAGATCTCGAACATCTTGCTTGGGTATCGTTGCTGGTTGTCACTGTACACTGAGGTATGGCTATATAGATTGAAACAGTTCAGTCCTGGTACCATGATTTGTTATGTTGTAGGTGTAACATAAGCGGCTTCCTTGTGGTGCACTTGACAAAGGAAGGTTCAGACGTTGAGATAACTTCAACACGTTTATTAAACTATTTACACTTCTATTACTCGGGTTCAACACTACTGCTAATCCTACTATAGCTACCCAGACTGACTAACCAGTTGCTCCAATCCACGTGGTGGGTGTAATATTAAATCAACCCTGTGTCTGTACTCACTGACTGTTTCCACTGGAAAAAGCCAGATCATGTGTATGGTGTCCTTTATATATGGGTTGGTGTAATGCCCTCTTGTGGTCGTGTCACCTCTGTGTGTATCATGAGTGTCCATTGGTTGTGTCCTATCTAACTGATCTATTGGTTGAGCGTGTGTGTGTGATGATTCTGGTGCTCCCTCTAGTGTCTAGCTAGCCTACATATATTCATTGATGCACATCACCACATCCCCCCTTTTTTATATGTTACATATTTTCTGCACACTTTGAGAAAATTGAACAAAAAACAGGTAGATAGGTTAAGGTATATACAAGTCATGGAAACAGTGATTAAACAATAAGTCCAAATCATTCGTGTGAGTCCAAAAACCATCAATCATCATGGTCCAATGTCTCTCTTGGTTATGAACGCCATCAACGTCCCTGTGCCACAGGAACCAAGAAGTGGTCAAATCACTTCGCTGTCTGATTTGGAGTCCCTTTCTTTTTTTGATGTTTGTGATGGTGCTGTCGGATGGCATCTTGTAGCTGATAATGTGCTGATGTTGAAGAGGTACCATCAACAGTATCATTCGAGGTCATGAATGTGCCATATGTTGAAGTTGGATAAGACTGTACATACTGGTTCTGGCCACATGCTATGCAGAAAGAGTGATCCTGCTAAGAGCCGTTGAAGCTTGTCGAATTGGAAACAGAATTGCTGCTCGCATAAATACCTGGTGATGGTGTGAAGCTGGAACCTTGCATCTGATAGGAATATGCCGTATGGCCAGGCTGGGATGCAGCAAATCCTGGGCTGTAACTAAGGGATCCAGTCTGTAGTGAAGATTGCGCTTGCGGTAGTCCTACTTCGGTCTTGATTCCATTAGTGGGCAATCCGTAGTGCTTGCCTGTTTGAGAATATTGGTGTATTCCTCTTGGACTGTAGCCGCTGTTTGTTATTACTGACCCAGTGTAATTGTTAAGTGATCCATCTCCTGTCGTTGTGGGATCTGCTGTCACCCTGAGCGTGCCATCACTGAGGTTGCGGCACACCCTGTCTGGAGTAAAGTCCGGCTTACGTGTATCAGAGTCGGCGTTTGGTTGCTCCCTATCTGGAATCTGGGCTGTCTTAACTGAGTCAGTGTTGGTTTGTTGATGCTCCCCGTCCGGAGTCTTTGCAGGTTCACTGGAGTCAGCTGAGATTTCTTGAAGCTGCACGTCTGGAGTCGGAACATGCAGGAATGCATTGACCAGTGGAGAGGTTCGAGCAAATGAGGGTGGAAGTATCATGGTGTCACCGGAATCACCAGTGGTCTCACAGTGATCGTCGAGTGCCTCTGTACACACTAGCTGAGGTCTGTCACTTTGCACATCTTGCATGGGAAGTGAGATGCTGTCGTCACTTGTCTCACATACCGTGGGTAGAGCCTCAGTAGCTGCTTGTTGTTCACTTGGGTTGGGTAAATTGTCAGAGTCTTCATCTGGTGGTGCAAACACTGTGGGTGGACTGTCATTGTCTTGCTGTTGTCCTTAATTTGGGCTTGGACTGTCATCGTCACTTTGTTCTTCACTGGAGCATGATAGACCGTCATGGTCGTCCTGCTGTGCACTGGAGCATGGTAGACTGTGATAGTCTTCTTGCTGTTTACTTGAGCATGGCAGATTTGCATCGTCTGCCGCTAGTTGGTCAGAGGAGGTTGCTAGACCCTCATGGTCTTGTTCCTGCAAGGACTGCGTGTAGGAGTCTTGCGTGGCTTCTATTGTGGAGGCTGTCCATGAGCTCGCTGCGGAGGCTTGTGACACTGGAGTCACGTTTTGTGTGTGCAAGGACTGCGCTCTGGTGTCTTGCGTTTCCTCTATCATGGAGTCTGTCCACGAGCTCGCTGTAGAGGCTTGTGACACTGGAGTCACTTCCTGTTCATGCAAGGACTGCGCTCTGGAGTCTTGCGTGTCTTATTTCGTAGAGTTGGGAACCCTGAGCGGTGCGTGGACCACGCTCTGTGTGGCAGCAGGTCGCTCTCTGTGGGCTTGTACCGCTCTCTGTCTCTTGGTTTCAGGCTGCAGCATCATCCTGCACTCGCGAGTTGGGATGTCATATCTGCTGGGCTGAAGATCCTCAAATCCGAAGAACGAATCCGCGTCTGCGTCGGAGTCAGTACGGGGGTCGCCAATGTGCAACATGTCTAGTTTCGGTTCGGATTTGGTAATGGGGTAGCCTCCCAAGGTGAAAGGTTCGTCCGAATCGTTGTCTTCTAGGACCATATCATCACTGTTTGCGTCGGAACTGGCATTGTGCCCGCGAAGTCCAGAGAAAATGTAAAGGTCGGTATCAAAGTATTCATGGTCGGAATCATCGGTTTGGGCGTAGGTAACTGCTTGTTGCACGGTTCTTCAGAGGTTAATTTCATTTCCTGGTTCAATTTGAGGCATTGTGCTGTCATCCCAGGTGAAGGAGTTTTATGGCTTTAAAAGATTTTTTCTTTGATTTGAGACGTTTCCCCTTTCAATGGGAGTGGTCCGGGGCCTCTGACATCATGACGCATGTGACGTAGCGCGTAGGAAGCGATTGTGCATGTGCAGATCGCTGTTCCTTTACCGATGGCTGTTTCCGTGATTGCGCATGCACGGCGTCTCGCGCATGCACAAACGAACCTTCCAGTTCTGCGCACTTCTCGCGCAACTGTGCAAGTGCAGTTCCTTTGACGAATGTGATATAAAATAGTTACTTTAGAGATACTAGTTAATGTAATGTAGAAATAAGCCACTTTGATTTTTGCAGTTAGGGACAAAGGAATTTGAGACCGCATGGAAAAAGCAGGAAGAGGTGTGTCTATGAGGGTGATGCTTCATTGATAGGGGCCAGAGAAAGGGATTGGAAGTGAGCCAATCAGAATAGATTAAACAGGTCAGGAGGGACATAGGCTGACCTATGTCCGTCGAGTATGTGAAACTTGATACCATTTGAACTGATTTTGCAGAGATCCCTTTGTCTGTTAGTTCAGTCGTTTTCTGGAGTGGAAGAGGCTGGATGTCCTGTTACATTTCTGTAAGATGATTCAAGCTTGCAAGCTAAATAAATAACTTCTGTTTACGTGCGAATCCGTCTCAACTTTTATTGAGGCCAGACTGACAGAGAAAGAAATTTGGAGATCAACATTTGGTGCCGAAAACCGGGATTTCTCTGGGCGATCCTGATCCAACTGCGAAATCAGAATTAGACTGATTATGAACAGGAGGACGGGAACAAAGGGCCCTCAATGTAGAAATGGAAAACGACCAGCATTGATTGTTCCCCTCTTCTTATCGTCTGATTAGTCTGGTCACTCGCGGTTGGCACAGAAAGACCGCCTCGACGAAATCACAGGTCAGTCTGGGGATTAGCACTTTAATTGATGGGATTTCATATTGTTGTTTTGGCTTGGGTTAGGGTTTTGGGCTGATGGGACTTTAAATAATAAAGGTTCAGTCTATTATCAGGGTTCAGAGGCTGATGGGACTTTAAATAATAAAGGTTCAGTCTATTATCAGGGTTCAGAGGCTGATGGGACTTTAAATAATAAAGGTTCAGTCTATTATTAGGGTTCAGAGGCTGATGTGACTTAAATAATAAAGGTTCAGTCTATTATTAGGGTTCAGAGGCTGATGTGACTTAAATAATAAAGGTTCAGTCTATTATTAGGGGTCAGAGGCTGATGTGACTTAATTAATGAAGGTTCAGTCCAGTATGACTGTTTTTAAATCTGAAGATGGTTCAACTCTATGTGTGAGTGTTTTAAATATATAGTTGATTCAGCTAAAATTGTCTCCTTGGACTGTAAAGTTCCGAGGTCTAGTTGAGATTGTGAGGTTGAAGCAGAAGTCTCTCAAAGGGTTAACAGCAGCAGGCGGAGTTGAAAACAGACAGTGCTTCTCACTCAGGCCTTGAGATAACAGCACCAGTCTGCAGTGTAATCGGATACCTTTCCTTTGAGTCAGTGAACACCAGCAAAGTTACGTTTTGAATTAATTAAAGGAAACCAGTGGGTTTCTCCACCTCTTTGATAAAAGTTATTATTTTCGAAAGCAATTGATTGAAATTGCCAGAATCTTAAATTTTACTTACTTGAAATAAGGTTTATCTCATTTTATCTGGAGATTAATAGAAACTTAAAGAAGATCATGGACACCATTTTAAAAAGTGTCAATCTGGAGATGATAATTGATTTTGCTAATACTTATGATAGTTGATTTTGCTAATACTTATGTGTATGTAACAGAAAAAAAACTTGTTAAAAGAAAAATTGTTAAGATAAAGAAATAATTAAGTTGTAAATGTTATACAAGTTTGTGTTAAGCAAATTGTAAATTTAGTTCTGAGTTGAGATCAGAGCTAAGCTTGCAAGTTGCAGTAATTCAATTTGAATTTTCAAACATTTTTAAGTTTTAAAAAAAAAAGAGAGCAAATAGAGAAAAGAAGGACACAGTTCTTGAATGCGTTGAATAGCACATTTCAAAGGCCCATAAATCTTTCTGTTATCTTAGACCTAAAACCTAGGAAGATTGACGAGCCATAGGAATGTCTGGGGCGTTTTAATGAAATCTACCGGGGGCAGTCAGGCGATTTGCTGTATCAAAATGGTCAGAATTCCCCTCAATACTGTGCTATGTTAATGCATTGCCTACCACCTTCTGTGGTTACTGCTGTGAAATGTAATAACATGAATTGGACAGAGAACGACCCTTCCCAGATGGCAAGGGCAGTCAGATTTTACTGGAAGGAGGGTGTAGGCCAAGAAGGAGGCTCAGTTACAAAGGTTAAGACTGAGTATGTAATGAAAAAGGATGATCTGCGATCCCAACAAGCGGCAGAAATGGTAGTTTACCAGCAGGAGCTCCAATATAGTGACTTTGGGTGGGTGGATCAGCGAAGAGGAGGATGAGACAACAGTGCTATATTTCTATCACCCCCCAGTGGTGGACGTTAGACATTGAACAGCCACTATCACTGCATCACGTTACCCTGGCCTATGACAGAACTGGACGAAACAGGGAGTTGGAGGACAAATACCGGCCATTACTTGAGACCGAATGGCCAGTCAAGGTTACAGCCACAGTCACGGGAAAAGAAGGTACAGCCGATTTTGTTACAATATCACCACATTTATGGCCACAGTCAGCTTCGGTAAGCCCTCATATTACACGTCAGGTCCATGACCAGTACCATGCCAGGGATATGGGACGAATGGTCAGCATCTTACCGCAGCTCGTCAGAATAGGTATGAGCTGTACCTTTTGAACAATCCACGTCTGACATTTAAACACTGTACCACTATCAATCCAGCCTGTTTTCTTAGTGGTCCCCCTGTCCATGAAGACGCACCTGGCCACGACTGTTTAGCCTTGATTCAGGAAACTACCACAAAAGGGGCGATTTGAGTGACATTTCGTCAGAACAACCTGACATGATTATGTGTGGTCAAATATCCCACCGGGGTTTAGTTAATGACCTACTGCAGGCCCTCCTTCTGCCAGCGCAGATTTCCGTTATTAAATGCGCTGCCCACACGAATGGTACAACCCCAGTTGACGTTGGTAATGAACGAGCAGATTGTGCAGCGCGCACAGCCGCACAAATTCAGCAAGTGATGGTGCCTAAAATGTTAAGTCAGACTAAACGATCTACTATGAATGTGTCTGCTTCTGACAAGCCAATGCCAGACGTCATAAGGTTACAGGAGGACGCTCCTGAGAGTGATAAACAAATGTGGAAACGGTTAGGTTGTACATATGATTCTGTTTCCTCTTTATGGACCACGCCTGCACATCAGACTTGTATGTCTGATGTACTGGCTTTATGGGTCATCGAATGTGTACACTTTGCAACTCATTGTGGGGCTCGAGGGACTAGTGATTTGTTGCTGGACACTTGGTGGCACCCTAAAATGCAGGGGTTGGCCCAAAGTATCAGTAATCGGTGTTTGATTTGTCAGCAATATAACACCGGAAAAGGTATCCCTTGTGGGAAGGGGCAAACCCCGTTGCCCAGTGGTCCCTTTGAGACGCTCCAAATGGATTACATTGAGTTGGAAAGGTGTCAATGTTACAAATCTGTTTTGGTCATTGTGGATGTGTTCAGCAGATGGGTTGAGGCGTATCCGACTATCTATAGTAAAGCTGCTCCTGTGGTTAAAGTCTTGATGAGGGAAATCATTCCCCGGTACGGTATACCAGCTCAGTTAAGTTCTGATAATGGGCCTCATTTTATTGGAAAAATTAACAAGGAGTTTTGCTCCCAGTTGGGCATACGCCAGCAGTTACACTGTGCTTACAGACCGCAGGCAGCCGGGGTGGTTGAGAGACACAATCAGACCCTCAAAACTAAAAAAATTGAGTCCATCTCCACTACTGTAAAAGGTCGGATACTAACCTGCCTCCCTTCTCCAGTGCTATTTTACAGGTGTGGAGCATGATGGAGTGGCTACGCATCGTCTGTCTGATATTTGGCCTCACTTCGCTTGGCGTGTTATTGGCGATGGACATGGAAAAGGGGAATATTATGTATCTGTGTAGCCCCAACCAATCTACAAGGATACATCACCTATGCAAAGGTGATGTTCTTCACTGCCCCCATATACGAGGACATGGTATCGACTCATGGAAGGTCATCAAAGTTAAGGAGAATGCGGGAGTCATGAAGCAGCTGCACCGGTCCCGGCGATGGGAAGGGAACATTATATGGACATTGCCTTGTTTTTGGAATACATGTAAATTTGATTTTGGATGTGTTAAAAGTGGTACAATAAAGGTAACATCAGGCTGTCAGAAGAGTGTAGGAAGAGACCATGAGAAAGAGAAAGGGACTAGAGAGAGGACGGGGCGTGTGAGAAGGGAAGTACAGCTAGAACGTAGGTTACCGGGAGATGCACTTAAGTTAATTAAAGGCCAAACTGAGGAAAACCCGGGTAGTATGAATCTCTTCTACCAGATTTACCACCGTCTGTATGGCCAGGGACGGGTTGTCTGCTACCCAAACCCCGCAGCGGTGTCTAGGTTATTTTCTGTTTCACCGCTTTGGGGCACTCCCCAAACGGTGGTTCATTGTCAGCGTTCCGAGCCATTGCCCGAGCACGTCACTCTTCCTTACGATCCGGATTCAGCACCACCGGCTATTTGCCTTCCCCTTCCTCGGGGTAATCCCCATTCACAGTACGATAGGCTGCGACGGTGGAGGGCGTACATACCTAGCCACTTCACTCCCAATAGGGATTCCCGGTCGTACGAGAATTGCTTCAGCAGTGAAGGGTACGGCTGTTTGCTGGTAGAGGTGGACACAAATATAACATGTCTGTTTCCCACCTGTACGGACAGGAGGTGCCATATCACCCAGGCGTCTGGCCAATGCGTTTGTTATAGCACCACTTGCGTTCCATTGAACGCTGGCCTCCAGCTCCTTTGTGGCTGGGCGAATGTCTCTCATATCACTGTCGGGAATAGGGCTTTCCGCATTGCTGGGCGGCCCGAATGGGCATTTCAAAATTGGATAAACTGGGCTACTGGGAGGTCCTTACGCAACCGATATGCTGATTGTGATGCTAGTCTCCACACGGAACAAGGATACTACTTTTTATTTAATGGTACGGCGACCAACGTTTTGTCACCCCATTTCCCCGCCGAATTGCTATTGGGACTCTAGTCCCTACCACAGTCCCCTGCCCTTCGGCGTGGAACCTGCATAATCAGTTAGCACGCCGGGCAGTCTCTGCTGAATTTTGCGAGAACTGGAAAAAACCTCAGGTTCTCGCACCCAACCGGGGCCACTCAGCCGGGTGGGGCATTCTGAGCGTATTGACACTGGGAGGTGTGGGGGGTTCCTTGGCTGTTAGTGATCGGAATTATTTTATTTGCGGCCTTACCATCTTGGGAAATGAAACCTTGGGAGCCCTCGGGGCAATAACCAAGGAGTTGTCTCAGCTACGGTTGTTTGCAATGCAGAGCCGGTATGCTCTTGACTATCTTCTGGCCCGTGAGGGTGGGGTATGCGCCATAGTACAGGGCAAGTGGATCATGGGTGTTCAGGACTTGACCGCTAACATTACTAAATTTATGGATCGCATACGGGATCACTTGGACGGGATGCAGGATCCTGACTCTTGGGGTAAGTGGGGATCTGGAGGATGGAAGGACTGGTTGATAAATATGGCCATGTATCTAGTGGTAGCTATCGGCTGCATCTTTGTGGGCCTGGCCATCCTTAAATGTGTGATGGGTAGAATGCGGGGTGCACTAGATCAGATCACCGCCCCAATCACCGAGAAAAAAAATTTAACTGTTAAAATCCATGAGGGTGAGGCAGATGAAGGGGGGCTAAGACAGGAATTGGAAATGCAGCGACGGATCTTTTTAGATGAGGAACCGTAGCTATAGATTGGATAGTTCGGTTATCATGGAATGATAAAAGGAGGGAATGACGAATGTGATATAAAATAGTTACTTTAGAGATACTAGTTAATGTAATGTAGAAATAAGCCACTTTGATTTTTGCAGTTAGGGACAAAGGAATTTGAGACCGCATGGAAAAAGCAGGAAGAGGTGTGTCTATGAGGGTGATGCTTCATTGATAGGGGCCAGAGAAAGGGATTGGAAGTGAGCCAATCAGAATAGATTAAACAGGTCAGGAGGGACATAGGCTGACCTATGTCCGTCGAGTATGTGAAACTTGATACCATTTGAACTGATTTTGCAGAGATCCCTTTGTCTGTTAGTTCAGTCGTTTTCTGGAGTGGAAGAGGCTGGATGTCCTGTTACATTTCTGTAAGATGATTCAAGCTTGCAAGCTAAATAAATAACTTCTGTTTACGTGCGAATCCGTCTCAACTTTTATTGAGGCCAGACTGACAGAGAAAGAAATTTGGAGATCAACACCTTTAGGAAGATGGCCGCCGATCAAAACTGTTCTCTGCTCCAGGATCTCGGCTTCGTGGTGAGTACTGGCGCTTCTCTTACCTTTTCTTGCTGGTTGGAGTGTGTTTTCCTCACAGTATTTGCCAAATTTATCCAGGACTGCCTGGAAGTCGCTCCTGTTTTATCCCTTGGAGAACTTGAATTTTTTAAAGATTTCTTCTACTCTGGCACCGGCGATGGTGACGAGAAGCTCTGTCTTTTCAGGATCGGCCACTTCTTCTAGGTTTGCTGCTACCAGGAAGAGTTCAAACATTTGCCGGAATACCCGCCAGTTTGCGCGGAGATCGCCGTGGCACAGATCTGCTGCGGAACCCAGATCTCGAACATCTTGCTTGGGTATCGTTGCTGGTTGTCACTGTACGCTGAGGTATGGCTATATAGATTGAAACAGTTCAGTCCTGGTACCATGATTTGTTATGTTGTAGGTGTGACATAAGCGGCTTCCTTGCGGTGCACTTGACAAAGGAAGGTTCAGACGTTGAGATAACTTCAACACGTTTATTAAACTATTTACACTTCTATTACTCGGGTTCGACACTACTGCTAATCCTACTATAGCTACCCAGACTGACTAACCAGCCGCTACAATCCACGTGGTGGGTGTAATATTGAATCAACCCTGTGTCTCTACTCACTGACTGTCTCCACTGGAAAAAGCCAGATCATGTGTGTGATGTCCTTTATATATGGGTTGGTGTAATGCCCTCTTGCGGTCGTGTCACCTCTGTGTGTATCGTGAGTGTCCATTGGTCGTGTCCTATCTAATTGATCTATTGATTGAGTGTGTGTGTGTGATGTTTCTGGTGCTCCCTCTAGTGTCTAGCTAGCCTACATGTATTTACATTGATGCACATCACCACATCCCTCATAATCTTAGTAGACCTCTATCAGGTCACCCCTCAACCTCCGTCGTTCCAATGAAAACAGTAAAGGTTGCAGATCTACAGGGAAAAGGCAGGGGATCAGGATTAACTGAGTTGCTCTTGCAGGGAGCTAGAATGGAATGGATGGACCAAATGGGCTCCTTCTGTTTTGTAACCATTCCATGATTCTGCAAAGCATTAGCCATCAGTTACCTATGCATGTTTCCCCTCAGATTTCATTGTGCATTGTCGCACCTTTGGCCATTCACTGTATAAACAATTTGAGAAGGAGGCAGAGGAGATTTAGGGGTAGAGTTGCCAAGTTGGGTTGAATGGATTCCCGGAGGTTTCATCACTCGACTTTTCCCCCAGTTCCAACCGTTAGTCGTCCAACATATCCATCCTTGTCAGGGACTGCCTTCCTACTGCAACGGAAAAAGCAAAAAGACTTTTTACCCAATTGAATAATGTTTGACTGTCAAGCAAAGAGCCTCCCCCCACTCCATTTTCAATATTTTTATAACTGGTAAAAAGAAATGTTCAAAGAAAATGACAAAGATAATTTTCTCAACGCCCTGATGCTTTTTCTCCAGGATTGTGCAGAGCAGTGTCCTGGAAGTTGATCATCCATTCCTGGAGGTCAACCATAACTCTATTTAGAGGTTGTATGCCGGACTGGGTGCTTCTACCTTAGCTAATCAATTAGGGCTAAATGGTTGATTCTGTAACTTAAGGGAGTGACTAATGAGAAAGGATTGGCTTCTCTGGTCCTTTCTCTCTGGAGAAGACAGAGACGGAAAATGGTCCTAAAAGGACAAAGTCAATATAGGCTGCTTTCTTCTTCGAGGGGGAGAGCAGACTGGTGCTGATTTAATCTGCGGGTCACCACACCTCTAGTGAGGAGGAAGATTGAGAAAGCAGAGCCTTCACAAATAACGTCAGCCAGTAGGTATTGAACCTGTACTATTGGCCACCCTCCTGCTTTATGAACCAGCCGCCCAGCCAATTGAGCTAAACCAGCCCAGTAAGTGTGGGGAGCTGATTGTCAACAGGTGTTGTGGGATAAGAAACCATTACAGGTTTCACGGTTTCAAGAAGGAATTAAACAATGGGGTTTGGAATTATGTACATTGCGATATATAAATCACCCCAGCATATAAGATAACCCCACCTGTTCAGTAAAATAAAGGCGAAATACTACAGATGCTGGAGATCTGACATACAAGCAAAAAATGCTGTAAAAATTCAGAAGATCTGGCGGTATTCCCGGAGGAACAAAGAGAGTTGTTTCAAGTCCAATATAACTCCCTCGGGGGAGCTTCCGTTGGCACGATGCGCGGAGAAGACGCGCATGAGGTGGCCTCCGCTCGAAAATTGACCCTTTTCCTGCTGTCACGGGTCTTTTACTTCTCAGGAACTCTTAAAGTTCAGTGGTGTAGAGTTCTCCCTTCCCTTCGATGTCCAAGGGAGGTACTCCCCGACCAGGATTTTAAAATGTATTGGGCTGATGCAGTCTGGTAAGGCCTGAGACCCGGATGGCTTCCCAATTGAATTTTACAGTACATTCTCGGAACAGCTCGCACCTTTGTTATTTAATATGTTTGATGACTACCTATCCCGGGGCTCATTGCCTCCGCCCCGTACGCAAGCCTCTATTTCCGTGCTCCTTAGGAGGAACAAGAGACCTAACTGAGTGCAGTTCATACAGACCCACCTCGCTTTTAAATGCAGATGTTAAGCTGCTCGCTAACGTTCCGGCGCCCCAGTTGGAGCCTTGCCTCACAAATATAATTTTGGAGGATCACACAGGATTTGCAAAGGGCCATCAATAATCAGCCAATGTACATCGCCTTTTAAACGTTATTCTTTCCCCCTCCCTTGCTCCTGAACCGGAGGTAATACTATCTCTTGACGCTGAAAAAACATTTGGTAGGGTGGAATAGGAATATTTATTTGAGATTCTCGGGAGGTTTGGATGCGGCCATAAATTTGCCTGGTGGATCCGTCTGCTTTATAACTACAACCCTGAGATTTTCCAGCATTTTCTCTTTCACTCAGCTCCAGAGGTGAGGTGAGAGCGACTGCACTTGACATCAAGGCAGCATGTGACCGAGTATGGCATAAAGGAGAATCTAGCTAAACTGGAGTCAATGGAAATCAGGGGGAAACTCTCCGCTGGTTGGCGTCATACCTGGCACAAAGGAAGGTGGTTGTGGTGGTTGGAGGTCAATCATCTTAGCTCCAGGATATCACTGCAGGAGTTCCTCAGGGTAGTGTCCTAGGCCCAACCATATTCAGTTGTTTCATCAATGGCCTCCCATCCATCATAAGGTCAGAATTGGGGATGTTCGCACATGACTGCACAATGTTCAGCACCATTCGCGACTCCTCAGATAAGGGAGCGGTCCATGTCCAAATGCAGCAAAACCTGGACATTATCCAGGCTTGGGCTGACAAGTGGCAAGTTACATTTGTGCCACACAAGTGTCAGGCAATGGCCATTTCCTACAAGAGAGAATCTAACCATTGCCCTTTGACATTCAATGGCATTACCATCGCTGAATCCCCCACAATCAACATCCTGGGGTTACCATTGATCAGAAACTGAATGGACTAACCAAATTAACACTGTGTCTACAAGAGCAGGTCAAAGGCTAAAAATCCTACAGCGAGTATCTCACCTCCTGACCCCCCAAAGCCTGTCCACCATCTACAAGGCACAAGTCAGGAGTGTAATGGAATACTCTCCACTTGCCTGGATGAGTGCAACTCTAACATCACTTAAGAAGCTCAACACCATCCAGGACAAAGCAACCCACGTGATTGGCCCCCCTTCCACAAACAAACCCTCCACCACTGACGCACAGTAGCAGCCGTGTGTACTATCTACAAGATGCACTGCAGTAACTCATCAAGGTTCCTTATTCAGCACCTTCCAAACCCACGGCCACTACCATCCAGAAGGACAAGAGCAGCAGATACCTGGGAACCCCACCACCTGGAGGTTCCCCTCCAAGTCACTCACCACCCTGACTTGGAAATATATCACCGTTCCTTCACTGTCGCTGGGGCAAAATCATGGAATTCCCTCCCTAACAGCACAATGGATGTACCTACACCTCAAGGACTGCAGCGGTTCAAGAAGGCAACTCACCACCACCTCTAACAGGCAACTAGGGATGGGCAATAAATGCTGGCTAAACCAGCAACGCCCATCCTGTAAATGAATTTTTAAAAATAATGCTCCTAGGGCCAGTATTCACACGGATACCCACTGCTCAGATGACTTCCTCTTAAATTGGGGCACTAGGCAGGACTGCCCTCTTTCTCCATTCTTGTTGGTTCTGGCAATAGAGCTGTTCTCTATAGCTTTGAGGACCTCTAATCAATTGAGGGGTATTAGTCGTGAGGGGGTGGAGCATCGGGTATTTCTTTATGCTGATGGCCTACTTCTATATATTACAGACCCAACTCCCTCCATCAATGGTGTAATGAAGACACTTAATACCTTCGGCTCTTTCTCTGGCTATAAATTAAATCTAGGTAAGAGTGAATATTTTTCAGATAACCCCAGGATGGCGAGTCCAATTGGACACGTTGCCTTTATGCCTCTCTAATATACGTTTTTGTTACTTGGGGGTCCAGGTAGCACACAGTTGGGCCTCCCTTCACAAGTTGAATTACTCAATCCTGACCAATAATGTTAAAACAGACCAGCAGGGGTGAAACAACTTTCCTCTATCTTTGGCAGATAGGATTCAAACAATAAAAACAAACATACTCCCTCGTGCATCTGCAAGCAGAACTCCAATGGGAACTCAGAGGTGAATGCGGATCAGACAGTGTGGTGTTCTCACCAGGCTATGATCCCCCAAGGCTACTATGGAATTAAGTTGCACCACAGTGTTTGACTCGATGATGGTGGAGGGTGTGGGTGAGCGCAGTTACACGTTTTCTATGCCGGGGTCTGTAAATTCCTCTTCTGTGCTGCCGGCAGGGCTGGAGTCAAGGACTTGACCAGTGGACATCATCGGTCGCTTTCCAGATGTGCCTGAGAAAGAAAGGGGAAGTCATTAGTGCATGGCAGAGGCCTGAGGAGCAACAGAAGTGACTCACAGCATTGTTGTCTGCAATGCTGGATCCTCACTTGGTTTATCGCCGTCGACCTCACCATCAGCGCAGGAACGTCCTCACCAGCCAGCTGAATCGCTCTCTCCTCAAAACCCATGAGGACCACGAGTTCTGGCACCTCATTAACTGCCCGGGACCTCTCCCACTTGTTCTGTGTCATGAAGACAAGTGGAGAGAGTGTGAGCAGGGTGCACGCCAGGGCAGGTGATAAAGATGCCTGACATGTGTGGATGGTGAGGGGGGGGGGGCCAGGGAGGTGATGAGGACATGACCCCGTAGGTGAGATGGTGTGCGTGGGTGAGTTTAGTGGTGGTGCCCCTTGAGCTGGTATTCTGTGACATCCCTGTATATGTGTGATGGGTCTGAGCGTTTGTGAGTTGTGAGTAATGAGAAAAGTGACGTACGCTGGCAGAACAGAGGAGATCATTCATTCTCTTGTGGCACTGGATGGCTGCCCTCTTCTGCAGGTCATTGCACTGACCACTGCTGTCACCGCCTCCCATGCTGGATTGGTGATTTTGGTTGCAAGTCCTCAACTGGAGCTTGCTGGAGTACATTGCAGTGGGCCTCCACTGCATCCAGCAGGCACTCAAGGGAGGCATCTGTAAATTTGGGTGCTGAATGTCTCTTACATCTGGAAGCCATGACTTCCCAAAAGCTCCCTTGGGCTTGAAGTGTGCTAATTGTGTGCAGGAGTGGTCTTTAAATATTGCCCCCAAAACAGTGAAGCGCTGATGTGATGATGGTGCAGGTGAATCAGAGGCCGCCTGGTAGCAATACAATGTGGCCGTTTAAAGTGGTGGGAAGGAGTTTTAGGTACCTGGGGATTCAGGTGGCAAGGGACTGGGGGCAGCTCCATAAGTTAAATTTGGGCTGGGCGATCGAGCAAATGAAAGGGGACTTCCGCAGGTGGGACGTGCTCCCGCAGTCATTGGCAGCGAGGGTACAGACTGTGAAAATGACTGTCCTCCCGAGATTGCTGCTTGTGTTTCAGTGTCGCCCAATCTTCATCCCAAAGGCATTTTTCATGAAAATGAACGCGGCGATCTCGGGTTTTATATGGGCTGGGAAGGCCCCCCGAGGGTGAAGGTGGCCCTTCTGGAACGGGGGCGTGGGGAGGGGGCTTGGCCCTTCCAAACTTTATTAATTATTATTGGGCGGCTGATATATCAATGGTTAGGAAGTGGGTAGTGGGGGAGGGGTCGGTGTGGGAGCGAGTGGAGGCGGCATCTTGTAAGGGCACGTATTTGAAGGCTTTGTTAACGGCACCTCTGCTGTTCTCGCCGGCTCGGCACTCCACAAGCCCAGTGGTAGTGGCAGCCCTGAGAGTGTGGGGGCAATAGAGGCAGCACGGTAGCATTGTGGATAGCACAATTGCTTCACAGCTCCAGATTCCCAGGTTCGATTCCGGCTTGGGTCACTGTCTGTGCGGAGTCTGCACATCCTCCCCGTGTGTGCGTGGGTTTCCTCCGGGTGCTCCGGTTTCCTCCCACAGTCCAAAGATGTGCAGGTTAGGTGGATTGGCCATGATAAATTGCCCTTCGTGTCCAAAATTGCCCTTAGTGTTGGGTAGGGTTACTGGGTTAGGGGGATAGGGTGGAGGTGTTGACCTTGTGTAGGGTGCTCTTTCCAAGAGCCGGTGTAGACTCGATGGGCCGAATGGCCTCCTTCTGCACTGTAAATTCTATGTAAATATGAGACTGGAGGGTGCGTCAGTGTGGTCACCGATCTGTGATAACCACCGGTTTTCCCCAGGGGGGCTGGACGGGGGCTTTCGGAGGTGGCAACGGGCAGGGATTGAGAGATTTGGGGATCTCTTCATTGAGAAGGGGTTTCTGATCCTGGAAGAGGAGGAGTTTGAGCTGCCAGCTGGGAACGGATTTCAGTACCTGCAGGTACGGGATTTTGTCCGGAGGCAGGTTCCAGGCTTTCCTCGCCTCCCCCTAGTGGGATTGCAGGATAAGGTGATGTCAAAAACAGGTGTAGGGGAGGGGAGGGTCTCGGAAATACATAAGGAATTGATGGAGTGGGAAGGGGTTCCAATCGGGGAGGTGAAAAGGAAGTGGGGGGACGAATTGGGGGGGAGCTGGAAGTCGGACTATGGGAAAAGGCCCTGAGGAGAGTCAATGCATCCTCGTCATGTGCCAGGCTTGGCCTGAGCCAGTTCAAGGTGGTCCTGTCCACCTGGAGTATTTCCCCAACCAACCTATCCATCTCTGCTCGCGCCACCTTCTCCCCTCTATCCACTGCCTTCAGCGCTTCCCAGGCCCGTTGTTCCATCCGCTAACAGTCCCACATCCAATCTCCATTGCGGGCACTGCCCTCTCTCCTTACTCACCCGTAAGTCCACCCAATGTGGGCATGGTCCGACACAGCAATCACGGAATACTCGGTATCAACCACCCCTGTTAATCCCACACAGCCAGAGTGAGACAGCAAAGGGTGAGTTTGGGAATTTGAAGCTAGGTGGGAATTCGAAGCTATGTGGGGAGGAGGTGCTTTTTAACCCTGGTAAGTGACTGGTAAGTAGTTTTTCTTTTCATTGTCTAATTTATTTATTTATTTGTTCTTTCGTTTTTTGGAATTGTAGTTGTATAAGTTTACCTAAGGTTTAAGACATGGCAGGAGATCCCAGAACCGTGTCATGCTCCTCGTGTGCGATGTCGGAGCTCAGGGACACATCCACTGTCCCTGGCTCCTTCACGTGCAAGCAGTGTGTCCAGTTGCAGCTCCTGTTAGACCACTTGACAGCTCTGGAGCTGAGGATGGACTCACTTTGGAGCATCCGCGATGCTGAAGACGTCGTGGATAGCTCGTTGAGTGAGTTGGTCACACCGCAGATGAAAGTTACTGAGGGAGATAGAAAATGGGTGACCAAAAGACAGAGCAAAAGTAGGAAGGCAGTGCAGGTGTCCCCTAAGGTCATCTCCCTGCAAAACAGATATACCGCTTTGGATACTGTTGAGGGAGATGGCTCACCAGGGGAAGGCAGCAGCAGCCAGGTTCATGGCACCATGGCTGGCTCTGCTGCGCAGCAGGGCAGGAAGAAGAATAGCAGGGCGATAGTGATAGGGGACTCAATCATAAGAGGAATAGACAGGCGGTTCTGCGGACCTAATCGAGACTCCAGGATGGTATGTTGCCTCCCTGGTGCAAGGGTCAAGGATGTCTCCGAGCGTAAAATCAAGCACTAGTGTTTTGTGCTTAAACAAAGGAGATTACAATGGGATGAGAGAAGGACTAGCTAAGGTAGACCGGGAGCAAAGACTTTAGGGTGAATCAGTTGAGGAACAGTGGAGAACCTTCCAAGCGATATTTCACAGTGCTCAGCAAAGGTTTATATCAAAAAAAAGGAAGGACGGTAAAAAGAGGGAAAATCGACCGTGGATATCTAAGGAAATAAGGGAGAGTATAAATTGAAGGAAAAAACATACAAAGTGGCAAAGATTAGTGGGAGACCAGAGGACTGGGAAATCTTTAGAGGGCAACAGAAAGCTACTAAAAAAGCTATAAAGAAGAGTAAGATAGATTATGAGAGTATACTTGCTCAGAATATAAAAACAGATAGTAAAATTTTCTACAAATATATAAAACAAAAAAGAGTGGCTCAGGTAAATATTGGTCCTTCAGAGGATGAGAAGGGAGATTTAATACATGGAGATGAGGAAATGACTGAGGAACTGAACAGGTTTTTTGGGTCAGTCTTCACAGTGGAAGACACAAATAACATGCCAGTGATTGATAGAAATGAGGCTATGACAGGTGAGGACCTTGAGATGATGGTTATCACTAAGGAGGTAGTGATGGGAAAGCTAATGGGGCTAAAGGTAGACAAGGGCAGCACGGTAGCATTGTGGATAGCACAATTGCTTCACAGCTCCAGGGTCCCAGGTTCGATTTCAGCTTGGGTCACTGTCTGTGCGGAGTCTGCACATCCTCCCCGTGTGTGCGTGGGTTTCCCCCGGGTGCTCCGGTTTCCTCCCACAGTCCCAAGATGTGCCGGTTAGGTGGATTGGCCATGATAAATTGGCCATAGTGTCCAAAATTGCCCTTAGTGTTGGGTGGGGTTACTGGGTTATGGGGATCGGGTGGAGGTGTTGACCTTGGGTAGGGTGCTCTTTCCAAGAGCCGGTGCAGACTCGATGGGCCGAATGGCCTCCTGCTGCACTGTAAATTCTAAATAAATAAATTCTATGATAACAAGTCTCCTGGCCCTGATGGAATGCATCCCAGAGTGCTAAAAGAGATGGCTAGGGAAATTGCAAATGCACTAGTGATAATTTACCAAAATTCACTAGACTCTGGGTGGTCCTGGCGGATTGGAAATTAGCAAACATGACACCACTGTTTAAAAAAGGAGGTAGGCAGAAAGTGGGTAATTATAGGCTAGTTAGCTTAACTTCGATAGGAGGGAAAATGCTGGAATCTATCATCAAGAAAGAAATAGCGAGGCATCAGGATGGAAATTGTCCGATTGGGCAGACGCAGCATGGGTTCATAAAGGGCAGGTCGTGCCTAACTAATTTAGTGGAATTTTTTGAGGGCATTACGAGTGCAGTAGATAACGGGGAGCCAATGGATGTGGTATATCTGGATTTCCAGAAAGCCTTTGACAAGGTGCCACACAAAAGGTTGCTGCATAAGATAAAGATGCATGGCATTAAGGGTAAAGTAGTAGCATGGATAGAGGATTGGTTAATTAATAGAAAGCAAAGAGTGGGGATTAATGGGTGTTTCTCTGGTTGGAAATCAGTAGCTAGTGGTGTCCCTCAGGGATCAGTGTTGGGCCCACAATTGTTCACAATTTACATAGATGATTTGGAGTTGGGGACCAAGGGCAATGTGTCCAAGTTTGCAGACGACACTAAGATGAGTGGTAAAGCAAAAAGTGCAGAGGATACCGGAAGTCTGCAGAGGGTTTTGGATAGGTTAATGGGCTAGGGTCTGGCAGATGGAATACAATGTTGACAAATGTGAGGTTATCCATTTTGGTAGGAATAACAGCAAACGGGATTATTATTTAAATGATAAAATATTAAACCATGCTGCTGTGCAGAGAGACCTGGGTGTGCTAGTACATGAGTCACAAAAAGTTGGTTTACAGGTGCAACAGGTGATTAAGAAGGCAAATGGAATGTTGTCCTTCATTGCTAGAGGCTTGGAGTTTACGACTAGGGAGGTTATGCTGCAATTGTATAAAGTGTTAGTGAGGCCACACCTGGAGTATTGTGTTCAGTTTTGGTCTCCTTACCTGAGAAAAGACGTACTGGCGCTGGAGGGTGTGCAGAGGAGATTCACTAGGTTAATCCCAGAGCTGAAGGGGTTGGATTACGAGGAGAGGTTGAGTAGACTAGGACTGTACTCGTTGTAATTTAGAAGGATGAGGGGGGATCTTATAGAAACATATAAGATTGTGACGGGAATAGATAGGATAGATGTGGGCAGGTTGTTTCCACTGGCGGGTGAAAGCAGAACTAGGGGGCATAGCCTCAAAATAAGGGGAAGTAGATTTAGGACTGAGTTTAGGAGGAACTTCTTCACCCAAAGGGTTGTGAATCTATGGAATTCCTTGCCCAGTGAAGCAGTAGAGGCTCCTTCATTAAATGGTTTTAAGATAAAGATAGATAGTTTTTTGAAGAATAAAGGGATTAAGGGTTTTGTTGTTCGGGCCGTAAAGTGGAGCTGAGTCCACAAAAGATCAGCCATGATCTCATTGAATGGCGGATAAGGCTCGAGGGGCCAGATGGCCTACTCCTGCTCCTAGTTCTTATGTTCTTATGTTCTTAAGAATAAAAAAATCAATCCGGTAGAATGCTTTGTGGGCACATGGGAGAAAAAAGAAAACTCCTTCACTCTTGGCCGTCTGAGCCTCCATGGGTCTACTCCCCCCATCTGCTCCATGAACCCCTTTAGTTCCTTCGCTATGGCTGGCACCTTCCCTGTCCTTGACCTCAACTGGTCCAAGCTTGGATCAATGACCGTATTAATGTCCCTCTCCCCCATGATCAGCTTATGCGACTCTTTGTCCGGGATCTTCCCTAACACCCGCCTCATACATTCCACATCGTCCCAGTTTGGTGAGTATATATTCACAAGCACCACCAGCATCTCCTCAAGCTTCCCGCTCACCATGATGTACCTGCCCCCCACTTCCACCACTAATCACCCTGCCTCAAATGCCACCCGTTTGTTGATCAGGATCGCGACCCTACCTAGTCTTAGAACCCACCCCTTCCTCAATCTGGTCTGATCTATTACCTCAGATGTGTCTCCTGTAGCATTGCCACGTCCGCCTTCAATCCCTTCAGATGCGCGAACACGCGAGCCCTGTTAACCGGCCCGTTCAGCCCTCTAACATTCCATGTGATCCCGCCCCCCCCCCCTGCCGATCAGCCATCACCCTTCTTAGGCCAGCCGCCAGCTCCTGCCTCTCACCTCCGTGGACCCACCCACCATCCTCAACCTCCCTTTTGTCTCCCAGCAACAGTTCCTCCCCTGTCAGCAGAGCAGCTCCCCCCCACCACTCCCCCCCTATCAGCAGCACCACAATCCCAACCCCCCTTAACAAACTTACCACCTGCTCGCCCCCAACTGCGCTTCCGTGAGCTAGCCCGCCCAGCTAGCCTGGTAATCCCCACCCATGGCGCCAGATATCCTAACCCCTATCGTTCTCCATCCCGCCCTGCTCGAACATACATATTCAAAACATCACAGTCCCCAATAAACACACAGTAGAAAAAATCCCTCCCCCTCCCCCACTGAAACCAAGTTAACTTACAGACCTGAGCAACGGCCCAAAACCTTGTATACAATTCAAAACTAAAATAACTTTAACAGAATCGATTCCGCAATACCCTCCCCCAGGGTTCAATGCCCTCAAACCCCTGCCAGCCTTTTGCCTTTGATAAAGTCCATCGCTTCGTCCGGCGATTCAAAGTAATGTTCCTGGCCCTCATAAGTGACCCACAGACGCGCTGGGTATAACATCCCAAACTTCACCCCCTTCTTGAAGAGGGACGATTTTACCCTATTGAATCCGGCTCGCATTTTGGCCAGTTCCGCGCCCAGGTCCTGGTAGATGTGCAACTCACAGTTCTCCCACTTGCGGCTTCGTGTCTGCTTGGCCCACCGCAAAATCTGTTCCTTGTCCAGGAACCGGTGCGTCCGCACCACCATCGCCCTCGGCGGTTCATTCACTCGCGGCTTCCTCGCAAGCGCTCTATGCGCTCTGTCCACGTCCAAGGGTCGAGTAAACGTCCCATCCCCCATCAACATTTCCAGCATACTCGCCACATATCTTGCGTCCGATCCCTCACTGCCCTCCATGAGGCCGACGATCCTCAGGTTCTGTCTCCGGGACATGTTCTCCAGATCCTCCACCTTCTCCTGCAGCCTTTTCTGGTGGTCCCTCTTCAGCCCCACCTCCGCCTCCAACTCGGTAAAATGGTCCTCTTGCTCGGACACCTTCACCTCCACCTTCAGGATCGCCAGTCCGTGGGCTTCCAGCGCCTGTTCCCCCCGATCAATCGCTGCCTTAATCGGGTCTAACCCTTCCTTCTTTTGCTTGGCGTGCTCTCCTGAATGAAGTCCACCCGCTGTACCGTTGACCACTGTGCCACCAAACTGGGATCCTGCACCTCCGCCATGCTTTCCCGTGATGCAGGTTCTACAGTTGCCTTCATTCCTCGACAAATTCTTCTTATACAACCACTTCTGGACCACGGCTCCATATACTGGCGGGGGATTCGCCTCACGGTCTCACTCTCCACCGATTTTTCTCATAAAATTCCGAAAAAATCGGGAGAAAAGGTCCAAAAGGTCCGTCATGAGCGGGAGCCACCAAATGCACAACCTCCTATTCCATGGCCGCCACCGGAAGTCCTTCCTTTAAGTATTAAGCAATAGGTGTCTCTCGGGTGTTGACATGGTATCAGCTAATAACATTTCCAGCTCTGACATACATCTGTAATCTAAGCAGATAATAGGACATATTAGCCCTAATCACAGAGCCATTCGATAAATAGCTTTAATAGAAAACTCATCACTCACCATCTGTGCTCCAGATTTGCAGTTTGGGAGCTCCAATTGGAAGAATGCCATATTTAATATGTAAAATGATAGGTTCAGAAGGTGGGCTGGCGGATGACTCAACGACAGTTAAGGCGCTTTAATCGAAGAAGAGAATTTAAAAATAAAATGGGTGCTACGAATGAACTGGCTCTCAGAACACAGAAGACAGTGGGTGCGGTTTTACGGACACGCTGTGCCTGAAAGCAGCTCGCCGCAGCGCAATGTGGCCGATAGAAGCCGGAAAACGCCACTCCTGGGATCTACGCGGCTCGCAAAGCCTCGCGGGATCCTACACGATCTCGCAAGATGTTGCAATGTAAATCCCACCCATTGTGGGTGGGATCAACTTTTAGCAAAGAGCAACAATGGTATTCTACCTCCTTCGCCTCAGAAACCTCGCACAAACACCGTTCAGTACTCAGTACTGGTCTCCACAAACAGGGACCAGACGGAATTACTTTCAAGGGGGTCTCCCGGGGGATCAGAGGCCCCCAGGTACATGTCCTTTGGGCAGAGTGGTACCCTAGCATTGCTGGAGCCATTGGGCACCAAGCAATGCCAGCCTGAGGCTGCCAAGGTGCCCAGGTGGCACTGCCAGCTGGCAGGGGCATTGCCAGGGTACAAGGTTGGCACTGTCAAGGTGCCAAGCTGGCATTTTATGCACAGTGACGATCTGGCCAGGGTGCCCTGCGCGGGTGTTGCGAGGGGTAGAGCTTGGGGGGTCAGGGGTCGCTTCCGGGGTTCCAGAGATCGGGAAACCATTTTAAAATGGCGTCCCAATCTCTCGCTACACTGAGGAGTTCCAGAGAGTCGAGCTCCTCAGTACACAGAATGGGGCTATGTGGGGCCTGGGCCACACACTCCCCACTGAGGCCCCATATCTAACCCGTGTACCGTTTTGTAGCGTTATGTTTCTCAGCGCTGCAAACGCCGGGAAACACGCTTCTTATTCTTTAAGATTGAACAAAATGGGAACAAAATCCAATAGTTAACCCATTTTGTTAAATCCCGCCCAGTGTTACTGGAGCAATTGCTGCCCTTCTGCATATTCAAATTGAAACTGTTTTTTTCGAGATCAAGCTAATGGATTATTTTCACAAAACCAACCTATTCAACGATTGTGCACAACAGCTGTAAGTTCACCTTCCTTATTTATTTTCCCTTTCAAAAACACTTTTGTTCAAAGCACAATACCGTCCCCACAGTCTTTAACAGTACAATCCGAAATATAAATCAAAAAAAGTAACCGAGATCATTGCAAAGGCTATTGAAATTCGTCAATCGGAGAAACCTCAGCATTGCCTTGTTGAGCATTCAAGCCTTGTCAACAAGTACCAATGAATCATTCGCTGAATAGAAAAACCCAAGTTAGGATCTAGGAAATGGATTCCTGCAATTGTTTCTGTGAGTGTGCGTGTTTCCTTTCATTGTTTGAGCAGTTCCAAAGGGACAAAAAAGATTCTTGATCAGTTAGATCATTTAGTGAAGTTGGACCCGTTTTGCCATTCACCAATTAAATAGAACAACCAATTTCCCGAGCAGGTCAGCTTTAAAAAGGACACGGGGAGTCTACATTGAGTGAAGTAAGAACAAAGTTTTATTTCTACGAACCATATATACACCACCCGGTAAATCCCTACCAGGTTCCTCTCTGGTTGGTGTCTGGGTAGTTGATATCCCCCGCCCCTAGCGGGGGAGCACGTACTCTGCAAGGTGCACGGGGAAGATAAGCATTTCCACCCCGTAAGTCCCGTGCGGTTTATTACATCAGCAAACACGGGCACCAGCAAAACAAAGAACAAACCAGAACAGATGTGTAAAACCTGATTAGTGCCGTGGATGCTAGAGTTGATTGATCTCACTTCTCATTCTCCATTGACAGAAACAAAGGGGAAATTCTTGCGATCACCAACCAAAAGTGCGATACCACCATCCCATTGGTGTCCACATTATCCATAGGAAGTGGGCACCACTGGCAAAGCCCGTCCCTAATTGCCCTTGAACCAAATGGCGTACTAGGACAAAGCAGTGGGCAGTTACAAGTCAACCACTTTGCTGTGGGTCTGGAGTCACATGTCGGCCAGACCAGGTAAGGATGGCTGATTTCTTTCCCTAAAGGGCATGAGTGAACCAGTTGGGTTTTTAATGACTCCTTAACTGGGCTTCGCTCCATGGCTCTGACAGGCTTTCAATTCCAGATTTATTCATTGAATTTAAAATCTCCCAGCTACCATGGTGGGACCCGAACCCTTTCTCGCCACAGCATTAGTCTAGGCCTCTGGGTTATTAATCTAGAGACATTACCGCTATGCCACTATCTCCCCCTAACCATGGGACATTGGGATGTGCTGAATGCAAAATGTATCAGAATCGGTTATGTTGCAGAATATGGCTTTTGAAAAAATTTTCATCTTCTCCCTTGCCACTATAATATTCACAAATACCAAAAAAGTTAGCGACGGAACTTTTCAAAAGTCTCCTTAATCAAATTTGATCAGCAAACTGAAAAGAGCCTGCTATCTTCAGCCATAAGCTTTTAAAATTTAAATTACATTTATTTGTCTATTTATAATGCGATGTCACTTTAGATACAGCCACATCAGATCTGTTGGAAGATAAAAAGAAACTGAAAATCTGAAACAAATCAGAGGACACAAATGTGAAAGGGAAGAGAGACATTAGTGTTTCTGGCAGAGCGTATATATCCTGTCTTGTGGTCTTATGTAAGTCATACAGCTTCTTCTGGGCTGCTGCCAGGTCCAAGTACTTGACATGGAGCCCACTGATTCTATAGAAACTGAACGCTTGTTCCCCCTGTATTCGCCGATATTGACCTGCACTAAAGTTCCGCCTCAGTTGTAAAATTCTCACCCTCATTTTCAAAACCCTTCATGGTCTCATCCCTCCCGATCTCAGTCCTCTTCTCAATCCCTACAATCAGCCCTCCTCCAATTCTGGCCTCTTACAATCTGTGATTTTAATCACTCCATTGCCTTCAGCTGCCAAGATCCTAAGCTCTGGAATTCCCTCCCTAAACTTCTCCCTCTTTCCTCCCTTCTATACACATTAAAGACGCTCATTAAACATGTTTGTTTTACTAAACTTTTTGGGCATCTGTCCAAATACCTGCTTCTGTGGCTCAGAGTGAAAATGCTCCTGTGAAGCCTTGGGACGTTTTACGATGTTAAAAGTTACTTAATAGTGCCAAGTGTTGTTGTTACTCCTTTAGTGCATTGGAGACCTGCCTTTCCATCTGAAAAACACAACTGAAACATTCCACTGCAAAAAGGTTACCAGTGTATCCGCCCCCCGCTTCACATACTACCCAAAGGCAGCATTGGCAACCATAAACTTCCATTCGATTGGTTGATGATTATGCTTGGCACAGTATTGCAGTGGGTTGCAACCGTGCCAATATGTGCCAGAACATTTTACATCATAGGAGCCTTCAGCAATTTGCATTAAGCAATTTTGTACAGAGATTGCAGTGTACAGCTACACAAATAAACTTCTAACAATTATACTCGATAAGCACCTTGTTCAATGATTCAGAAGGTGCTATGGGCTCATTGTTTGGAGATGCATCAAGTTCAGCTGCTCCTTTCAGGAATCAATTTTTTTTAAAATGCAAGTTGCTGATTTCTACCATTTTCAAAGAAAGAGGAATTCCTAGAATAAAAATTTCCCTCTCATCACATCTCTTTCTTTTGTCTCTATACAGGCCAAGCTTGTGCACAACAGGCGAGAGCGAGCAAGAGCGGGGTGGGGGGGGGGAGGAGGATCGGGAAGGGGAGGACGGCAGAGATTGTCATGATCAGAGAGTTTGAGGATGCTGTTGCAGAACTCGGTGACAAGGCCTGGGATCAGTCCACAAGGACGCAGAGCTGGTCTCTCGCAACAACTTAGCACAGATCACAGCTCCATCACTTCACCCAGTCCTGCAACTCACACCGAGTGCTATGAACTCCGAATTAGCTTCAACTCCACCAATAAAACTGTCCTTTTGTCTTTTGTGGGTGCAAGGCCAGATAACGAACCCAGCAGGTCTCTGAGCCCCCAGAACTTGTCTGAGGGTGAGGAAGCTCAGAATGACCATCACAGTGCTCACCCATACCCTCCACCAATGCAGAGACACACACCTCAATGAGGCGTAGCTCAAGGTTAGGACCGGGGTCACTTTCTGAAGATCATCTCACAGCCACGTACCTGCGGCAGTCAGAGGCCAGGACGGCCCAGGCCTTCAACTCTCGGAGGGCTGCTGGAGACCAGCCAGCTACTCAGTGTCAATCAGATGATGAGCCTCTGGAAGTGGCTGCTAGCTCACTGGTGGGGGTGCAAAAGGAGGCAGCAGAACATCGGACAGAGCTTCGAGAATCACTCAGCAGAGTAGAACACACAATAGATTAGTCCCTCCACATTCATGTTGTGGTTCCGACGTGCAAGTGCCTTGACGCCCCCATGGGAAAGTTGACAATGACCATGGAGGCCTTGGTTCAGCAGGTCCTGCCAGATTTACACTTGTCCATGCACTTTATGGAGACACACTCTAGTGGGCACCCTCAGGATGTAGGCCAATGGGGACCAGACACCTTGACCTCCCTCCAGGTGCCCCATTTCTTTAAGGAGTCATGCCGGGGCCTACACGGAGGGTAAGCATCAGCTGGAAACCCCGGGGGCCTCCACTCAGCATCCTCCAAGGATGTGCAGCCACTTAGTGTTCACTCTTCCTGTGACCTCACCAACTACAGCAGCGCTGAGGTACCCTCAATAACGAAGCTTAGAGATTAAACTGTAAAAAAGGCTTTATTAGACTAAGAACTATGTTAGAGTTGAGACAAGTGCTGACTGCTACACAGCCCATGAGGCAGCCCTTTATATATGGCTCACAGATGGGCGGAGCCAGAGGCGGAGTCCCCAGGGTTCCAAGCCCGGTCTTAAAGGGGACATCACCTTACATGATGATAAGGCAGTAACCGTTCATCACAAGCGCAAACTGCCGAGGGTTCTTCTGCCACCGAGCAGGAGACCTTACGAGGTTGGGCTCCTCCAGGGCTCACTTCTCCACAGGACATCCGCCAAGGTCATCACAGGCATCAGGAAAGTCAGAAAGCTGCCTCCGCCCCTGCTGTCAATGGCGGAGCGACACCACGGCATAGTGGAAAGTTAAAAAATTTGATGTCACCTAAGGGGCTTTCGCAGTGAATAAATTGCACTTTTCAAAACTAATCTATGGGTATGTGAATGTGATGGTTAAATGAAAGCATTCTGATTTGGATCTTTGCAATCCTCTTATTCCAACATTCAGTCTTTCTCAATCTCAGAGGGCTGGGTTCTCCGTTGGTGGGACACTCCATATCGTCGGCAGCACACTCACGCCAGCGGATTTTCCGATGGCATGTGGGGTGCCCACAACGGGAAACCCCATTGACCAGCTGCCGGAACGGAGAATCTCGCTGCCAGTGGGGGCGCGCCGTGCCAGAAAACGGGTGCAGTAGCACAAAGAATCCCACCAGAGTGTCTCATTTACAGATTAACATTCATGTGATGTCAAAATCATTGTGACTTGGTACTGTACCCTTGTATGTTGTCAGGTAGATGTGTGTAATTCTTTATTGTATGAGTTGTGAGTTCTCAATCATTAGACCTCAAGGGATAGCAATGGCTAATGAGAGCTTATCCGATATGTGACACTATCCGCATCTGGGTTTCCTGACTGATGGTGTCCCAAACTGTGACATGCACTCTCGGATGAGAACTCTACACTTGTCCGCTTTTCCTTTGCGGCAGTGTTGCATTGTTACGTGGTGTGGGAAACGTCCAGCCTTAACTCACACTCTTCTTTGCTGCACTCCAAGGCGTTCTCCAAGGCGGCCTTCAGGACGCGCGACAACGCAGAATCGCCAAGCAGAAGCTTATAGCCAAGTTCCGCACACATGAGTGCGGCCTCAACCGGGACCTGGGATTCATGTTGCATTACATTCATCCCCCACCATCTGGCCTGCAAAATCCTACCAACTGTCCTGGCTTGAGACAATTCACACCTCTTTAACCTGGGGTTACCCCATCTCTGGATCTGTAAAGATTTAATCACCTGCTAATGCTCGCATTCCAAGCATTGTCTGGCGTCTTTGAATTTGTCTATATATATGTTTCTGGAACAGACCTCTTCATTCACCTGAGGAAGGAGCAGCGCTCCGAAAGCTAGTGACATCGAAACAAACCTGTTGGACTTTAACCTGGTGTTGTAAAACTTCTTACTGTGCTCACCCCAGTCCAACGCCGGCATCTCCACATCAGGACTTTAAGTTGACAGAGTAAGCACATTACCAGGATACTGATGACCACAGTTAAGATCTGACCCTAGTGAGGCATGAGCACTTAACGCTCAGGGCCCGTACTCTCAGCGATGCTTTGTCTTTTCCCTTAGAAGTCACAAAGTGCTTGGAGGGTCAAGGGGATGTCTCCTGGTGATCAGACTTAGTTTTACTCCTCTTTAAACCTTTCAGCTGTGAGGGTATCACGGGCAGGCCTCCCCCGACTCCCCTCCTCCATGACATCACAATGCTGATGTTGTCCCTCAGCTTCCCCCAGGGCTTCCCACACCTCCTCATCCTCACCTTCCAAGAAGGGCTCCTGCTCCTCCAGATCACCCTCTGGCTGGGTGTCACCTCTCTGCATAGACAGATTGTGAAGGACACAGTGAACTTAAATGGTGCAGGAAACCCCCTCTCGTGCCTATTGCAGAGAGCCACCTGGGCAGTCCAGGTATCTGAATCACATCCTCAGCAGCCCAATGGCTGCTCTGTGAGGGAGCACGTGCTGGCGTGAGCGGCGCGGTATCTTTGGATAGCTGGAGTCTGAGGGTGATGCACCGGGTCATTAATTAGTCTTTAAGTGGCTAGTCCTTTTCCCCCAGAAACCATTTTTGCAGACGTTAAATTCCCTCCAAGATCCCAGGCACCTGGGAGTGAGTGAGGATGTAGGATTTATGGCAACTCCCAAGGTACTGTGAACACACATGTAGAATGTAATTCCGATGGTCACACACCAATTGCACGTTGGTTGAATGCAAACTCTTGCGGTTGATGAACATCAAGGGCTGCTGCCAGGGAACCCTAAGAGCCACACGGTGCAGTCTATTGTTCCCTGCACCTTAGGGAACCCAGAGATAACTTATCCTCATCCAGGGCAAAGTTCACACAATGATGCGCCTTCCTGTAAAGGGCATAGGTCACTTTCTGAATGCACCGATGTGTTGCTCATTGCGAAATGCTGCACATGTTCCCAGTTGCTCCCTGGAAATACCCAAATACAAAATTTCCCGGCAGCGTGGGGTGTCTTCAATGGGAACTCCCATTGCCAAGCGGCGGGAAGAGAGAATCCTGCCACCAGAGAAACACGCAGCTGGGAGAAAGGAGAACCCAGCCCAGCATTTCAGTCACAAAAACACATGCTAACAATTATCCTTTGCTCCTGCCGCTGAGCCAATTCTGGATCCAACTCCCCACGATCCTTTCGATTCCATAAGCTTTTAATTTTCTGACCAGTCTGTCATACGGGATAACATCTTTAAAGAGAGAGGAACCCAGTTACCATTTCAGATTAATGACCTTACATCAGAGTTGGACGACGTTGCAGATGAACAACTTTCGAGCAACATCGGAGACAGGAGAGAGAGAGGACAGGGAGAAAACAGAAAAGTCTGTGAAAGCAAGCGTTAGACAATTGATCAAAAATAGGAAGAGAATAGAAAGCAATGAAGGTCACCAAGGTGTAAGATAAAAATGGTAAAACTGAAAATCCTGACGGAGATAAGATCAGAACTTCCTGAAGGTGGGTATTCTTGGATGAGAAGTGGCATACGGGAGGTGTGAATGTGTACAGCAGGTTAGCAAAGGAGGAAGGATAGATAGACAATCTAGTAATGTGGGGAAGGCTCCCATAACCCAGGCTCCCCAGACACTATGTCACCCATACAGGAATGTGGCAGGCGGAAGGCTGGTAGGCCCTAGGGTGCAGACCACCCCATCATTCGTGTAGCAATAAGGAATTCCCACTCCAAGTTAAGCTCACACCTCCTCACTCACAGAGCCACCAGAAATCCCCTGCCAACTCTGCTGCTCTAACCAAATGTTGCCAGACCTGTTCGGCTGGATTTTACGCATCCCCACTCCTGCCAGGTGTGTTTTTGGTGAGGGGACACATAAAGAAAATCCCAGTGGTTAGCCCACCACTATCCTGCCTATCCTCCACCCAGTCCCCATATTGTACTGGTTGGTTAAAGCACCCATTAACCTGCCCGCTCTTCAGCCTATTGAGGCCTTGCAGCAGCAAATTATTGGCCATAATACACAAGCAGTGGAAGGTGGGTAAGAGCGAGAAAGTCCAAGTTGATGAAAAGGCTGGCAGTAAAGGTGAGGATCGTCCATTGAAGGGTGTCCTGGGCCCATTGGGGGCACTGCCCTACCCGACCCCAAAGATCATACTGATGCACGATCAATTACGACGAGACGAGAGTAGAATGTAATCGAGGCTTTATTACAGAAATGTGTGGCCTCCTACAGCAGCTTACGAAATGGCTGCTGTACGGAGAGCACACCCATTTATACTCCGCCTCTTGGGCGGTGCCAGCAGGCAGGGATCTATCCCCGTACCTGTAGTACAGGGGCCTTACCGTAATACCCATATATACAATATAATACAACAGTGGTGACTACCACATTCACCCCCTGTTAAAAATGAGGCCAGCGGGGGTGGTGGAAAACTATATACATTCAGATTGGTTTTAAAATTACAGAGAAGGTTACAAATTTCGACGATCGGGCGCCTTGATCTGTCGTTGAGAGCGCCGCAGTGCTGGTGGCGACTCAGGCGTCGGCTTGGTCTTCGGTGACTCCGGGAGCGTGTCAAAATCCTCTTCAGCCCCGGGTGGGAGCAAGGGGAGGACGGGTTGTCCTGGAGCGGGGGCTGCGGTGGGGTGTGACGGGGAGGGGAGGGTGGCGCCGGAGCAGGATGGGGGGGTGTGTGGAGACCCAGCTGGTGCCAGGTCCCTGAGGGAGACTGTGTCTTGGCGGCCGTCGGGGTACGCTACGTAGGCGTACTGTGGGTTCGCATGGAGTAGCCGTACTCTCTCAGCCAACGGGTCCACCTTGTGGAGCCGCACGAGCTTCCGGAGGAGAACGGGTCGTGGAGCTGCCAGCCACGTTGGGAGCGAAACCCCGGAGTTGGACTTTCTGGGGAAGGCAAAGAGACGTTCATGGGGGGTTTTGTTGGTCGCGGTGCACAGGAGCAATCGAATGGAGTGAAGTGCGTCGGGGAGGACCTTCTGCCAGCGGGAGGCCGGGAGAGTTCTGGACGGCCCTCCAGACCATCCCATTCTCCCGCTCCACCTGCCCGTTTCCCCTGGGGTTGTAGCTGGTCGACCTGCTCGAGGCAATGCCCCTGTTGAGCAGGTACTGGCGCAGCTCCTCGCTCATAAATGAGGATCCCCGGTCGCTGTGGACGTAGGCGGGTAAACCGAACAGAGCGAAGAAGGTGTTGAGGGCTTTGATGATGGTGGCAGACGTCATATCGGGGCATGGGACGGCGAAGGGGAATCTGGAATACTCATCGACCACATTAAAAAAGTACGTGTTGCCGTCGGTGGAGGGGAGGGGCCCTTTGATGTCCACGCTGAGGCGTTCAAAGGGGCGGGAGGCCTTCACCAGGCGCGCACGGTTTGGCCGGTAGAAGTGCGGTTTACATTCCGTGCAGACCTGGCAGTCTCTGGTGATCGCCCTGACTTCCTCGATGGAGTAGGGCAGATTGCGGGCCTTAATGAAGTGGTAAAAGCGGGTGACTCCCGGGTGACAGAGATCGTCGTGCAGGGTCCGGAGTCGGTCCACTTGTGCGCTGGCACATGTACCTCGGGACAGGGCATCGGGGGGCTCGTTGAGCTTACCGGGGCGAAACAAAATCTCATAATTGTAGGTGGAGAGCTCGATCCTCCACCTCAAGGTTTTATCGTTTTTGATCTTACCCCGCTGTGTGTTGTTAAACATGAAGGCAACTGACCGTTGGTCAGTGAGGAGAGTGAATCTCCTGCCGGTCAGGTAATGCCTCCAATGTCGCACAGCTTCAACGATCGCTTGGGCCTCCTTTTTGCTGGAGGAGTGCCGAATTTCGGAGGCTTGGAGGGTACGGGAAAAGAATGCCACGGGCCTGCCTGCCTGCCTGGTTGAGGGTGGCGGCCAGAGTGACGTCTGATGCATCGCTCTCGACTTGGAAGGGGAGCGTCTCGTCGACCGCATGCATCACCAACGGGGTCTCGGTCTTCCAACGGGAGATGGACCGAATGGTTGACCGGTATGGGCTGTGGGCCACTTTCCCGTACCTGGACAATGTCACTATCTGCGGCCACGACCAGCAGGACCAGGATGCTAACCTTTCCAAATTTCTCCACACCGCCACACTCCTCAACCTAACCTACAAGGAGAAGTGTGTGTTCAGCACAAACCGATTAGCCATCCTCGGCTATGTGGTTCAGAACGGAGTTCTAGGGCCCGACCCCGATCGCATGCGCCCCCTCATGGAATTCCCCATCCCCCATTGCCCCGAGGCCCTCAACCGATGCCTGCAGTTCTTTTCGTATTACGCCCGGTGGGTCCCAAACTCTGCGGACAAGGCCCGCCCACTCATTCAATCCACCGCTTTCCCACTGATGGCCAAGGCTCACCAGGCCTTCAACCGTATCAAGGCTGACATCGGCAAGGCCGCAATGCACACGGTCGACGAGACGCTCCCCTTCCAAGTCGAGAGCGTAGCATCAGACGTCGCTCTGGCCGCCACCCTCAACCAGGCAGGCAGGCCCGTGGCATTCTTTCCCCGCACCCTCCTTGCCTCTGAAATTCGGCACGCCTCCATCGAAAAGGAGGCCCAAGCGATCAATGAAGCTGTGCGACATTGGAGGCATTACCTGGCCGGCAGGAGATTCACTCTCCTCATTGACCAACGGTCGGTTGCCTTCATGTTTCACAACACACAGATCAAAAACGATAAAATCTTGAGGTGGAGGATTGAGCTCTCCACCTACAATTACGAGATTTTGTATCACCCCAGTAAGCTCAACCCTAAGGAAATGGTAAAGGCGGCCGTCTGCTTCAAAGGCAGTGTATGGGTGGTCCGCCTTGCGAATGGGGAGCTGGTGGTAGGCAGATTTCAGGCCCACTGTCGAGAAGACCCGGTACTGTGCGATCTGATTGACCATATCAGATATGCGTGGGAGGGGGTACACGTCGAGCTGCATGTACCGATTGATGGTCTGACTGTAGTCAACGACCTTCCTGTTTTTCTCCCCGGTTTACACCACTACCACTTGAGCTCTCCAGGGGCTGTTGCTGGCCTCGATGATACCTTCCCGAAGCAGCCGCTGGACTTCAGACCTGATGAAGGTCCTGTCCTGGGCGCTGCACCATCTGCTCCTGGTGGCGACGGGTTTGCAATCCGGGGTGAGGTTTTCAAACAGGGAAGGCGGGTCGACTTTAAGGGTCGCGAGGCCGCAAACAGTAAGGGGTGGTAGGGGCCCGCCAAATTTCAGAGTTAGGCTCTTGAGGTTGCACTGGAAGTCCAGGCCAAGTAGCAAGGCAGAGCAGAGGTTGGGGAGGACGTAGAGCCGGAAGCCGCTGAACTCTACATCCTGGACGGTGAGGGTGGCGATACAGTACCCCCGGATCGCCACGGAGTGGGATCCGGAGGCCAGGGAGATCCTTTGGTTAGCGGGGTGTACCGCGAGGGAGCAGCCCCTTACCATATCCAGGTGGATGAAGCTCTCAGTGCTCCCAGAGTCCAGAAGGCAGGAGACCTCGTGCCCATCGACCTTCACCTTTGTCAAAGCAGTCGCGAGGTTGTGCGGTCGAGACTGGTCGATCGTGACCGAGGTGAGACGTGGCTGGTCGTCGGCGGTTGCAGGCGATGAGCAGCCCGATGAGGTGCCCGATGGGCAGGGGTCCTGAGGCGGGTAAGATGGCAGTGCCCACGGACCACACATGTCCTGGGGCAGGCAAGATGGCGGCGCCCTCGGGCCGCACGTGTCCTGAGGCAGGCAAGATGGCGGCGCCCTCGGGCCGCACGTGTCCTGAGGCAGGCAAGATGGTGGTGCCCATTGGTTCTGAGGCAAGCAAGATGGCGGTGCCCACGGGCCGCACACGTTGTGAGTGGAGCAAGATGGCGGTGCCCACGGGCCGCACACGTTGTGAGTGGAGCAAGATGGCGGTTCCCACGGGCCGCACGTGGTCTGTGGAGAGGAAGATGGCGGCGCCCACTGGCCGCACGTGGGGGGTGCCGGGACAATAGCGGCGATTGAGCGGGCCTGGCACACTGCAGCAAAATGTCCCTTCTTGCCACAGGCATTGCAGAGCGCGCTCCGCGCCGGGCAGCGCTGCCGGGGGCGTTTTGTCTGTCCGCAGAAGTAGCACTTGGGTCCCCCGGGATTGGTTGACTGCCACGCGGCGCAGGCGTGGGGTTGGCTGAGGGCGGTCGCTGATGGGCTCCATGATGGGGTGGCTGCTGGCAGGGTCCATGATGCACAGGGGGGGTGGGCCGTGCGGTCGGGGGCATAAACCTGTACGTTGCGAGAGCACTAGTTTCTTGGTCGCCGCGAGGTCAAGCGTGGCCCCTTCTAAGAGGCGCTGGCGGATGTAGTCAGACCCTTTGCCCGTAACGAAAGCGTCTCTCATTAGCAGGTTCGAATGTTCAGTGACCGAAACGGCCTGGCAGTCACAGTCTCTCACCAGGGCGAGCAGAGCACGCCAGAAATCTTCCACAGACTCACCGGGATGTTGGTGCCGCGTGGATCGGAGGTGCCTGGCGTAGATCTTGTTGGTCTGCTGAGCGTAATTCTCCCTCAGTAGCGCCATGGCCTCTGCGTAGGTGGTCCATCCTGGACGAGGGGAAAAACGTTGGAGCTCAGCCGCGTGTACAGAACCTGGAGCCTCTGTGCTTCTGGGATTGGGTCTGGCGCAGACCCGATGTATGCTTCAAAGCAAGCTAGTAAATGTTGGAAGTCCATTTTGGCGTTGTCTGCTTGAGGATGCAGCTGCAGGCGATCCGGCTTGATGCGGAGGTCCATCTCTGAAAAATCTCTGTAATAATTTACCAGATTTACCAGAATGTTGCCTGGTATGGAGGGCATAAGCTATGAGGAGCGATTGAATAAACTCAGTTTGTTTTCACTGGAACGAAGGAGGTTGAGGGGCGACCTGATAGAGGTATACAAAATTATGAGGGGCATAGACAGAGTGGATAGTCAGAGGCTTTTCCCCAGGGTAGAGGGGTCAATTACTAGGGGGCATAGGTTTAAGGTGAGAGGGGCAAGGTTTAGAGTAGATGTACGAGGCAAGTTTTTTACCTGGAACTCGCTACCGAAGGAGGTAGTGGAAGCAGGGACGATAGGGACATTTAAGGGGCATCTTGACAAATATATGAATAGGATGGGAATAGAAGGATACGGACCCAGGAAGTGTAGAAGATTGTAGTTTAGTCGGGCAGTATGGTCGGCACGGGCTTGGAGGGCCGAAGGGCCTGTTCCTGTGCTGTACATTTCTTTGTTCTTTGTTTGTTTGTAAATTGATGCACAATCAATTACGACACGAGACTAGAATGTAATCGAGGCTTTATTACACAGAGATGTGTGGCCTCCTACAGCAGCTTACGAAATGGCTGCTGTTCGAAGAGCACACACATTTATACACCGCCTACTGGGCGGAGCCAGCAGGCAGGCATCTACCCCCGTACCTGTAGTACAGGGGCCTTACCGTAATACCCATATATACAATATGATACAACAGTGGTGACTACCACACATACCTCCATCTTTGTGCATCCCCTCCTGACCTCCAAAACCCAACCCCTCCTTTAGGGCACCTGCTCCTTCCCCAAAGTCTGGGACATACCTGGAACTCGGTCACCATGATCTTCACCCGGCACTCCGTGAAGTCCCAGCAACACCCTCTACAGAATTCTGGTACTGTTGGAACAGCAAGAACTGCTGGCCAATCAGATTAACCACAGCTGCTGAGACTGGGACCTCCTGCCACTGAAGGGGGCGGAAGTCTGACCCTCAGCTTGTTGAGGCCACCCATAGTGTGTTATCACTAGGGCGGCAGCCCAATTTAAAGTGGGTCAGTTTGGGACTGGTTTCTCTTCCGGGAGTGCAAGCGTTTCCCACAGGTGCCCCCACCGCAAACCACAGCTTGTTTACAGCATTTTCAGTTTAATTGCCTTTAGGTTCCCTAAATTGCAAGAAGAGATTCCAAATTTCCATGTGGCACTTTCCTTCGCTATTTTACTTTCATCCGTCCCTCAAGCATCCCCAGGATACAAATTACTGGGCAACTCAATTTGACGGTAGGTGCTTTGTTTTGATCATTGCGCAAATATTCTCATGTCTTCTCCACAACAATATATTTTATGAGACCTCATAAAACCTTTCCCGCTGCACAAAACAAACATGCTCTTCAGGAAGTTTCTGTTTCTGATTAAAAAATAAATGTCTTTTAAAGGTTTTTAATCGGAAGCAACAGCGGACCATCCTTGTTTTAGGGCGGAACCTTCCGGATCCGTCATGGCAGGGGCCGGGCAGGAAAATGCGACGAATCCTTCAAAACACGTTTGACGTTGGCGGGACCCGAACATCACACCGGCGGAAGAGGATGTAACATTCCGCCCCCCAAAAAACATCTTGGGCGGGATTCTGCATCGGCCGACTCCGGAATGGTGAGAGGTGATTAGGCGGAGAGCCGATTTTGATGCCGAAATCATGGCCACACCGGTTTCAAGCCAAATCGCAATTCTCCGGCACCTCAACAGCGGTGTCAAAGCGTCCCACTTGACACATACGGTAAACGCCGTTGGCATATCATTAGCGGGCCTGACCCGGTATTCTCGGGGCCTCCGCGATGCTCCGCTGGGGGAATTCCCAATGGCGAGGTTCACTTCTGCTTTTAAAAATCGTGAAACCGGCGCCGTGGCTGCTGAGGGGGAGAGAGGGGTTGTGGAAAGTGTCCAACATTGCCATAGTTTGCTGACAGTTCTGTCAGAGCTGGGGGGTAGGAGGGGAAGGAGCCGGGGTGAGGGGGGGGGGGGGGGTGTGCAGAGGTGACAGGGGTGGGCTGTGAGATCAGGGGGAGAGGGGGAGGGGCACAGAACACCATTGCCGCAGTTGGAAAGGCAGCCATGCAGCTGCACACGCCGCTGACTGCCCGCTCTGAACATAGGGCCACAGGACATATCAGTGTCCCCCCAGGCCACCCAACCTCGGTGCCATCTGGCCCCAGCCGACCCAAGAGCAGGATGGACGTGCTCCAGCACAAGCAGTGCCATCTTGTTGGCTGGGATAAGTGTGTATGTGCGGCTGCAGCTTGTCAGCCTCCCGAGTGTCAATCACGGGCCCGGCAAATCCTGCACCGTTTCCCGTTGGAATCAATTGTGTTCCACGTGGCACAGGTGCTAGCCCTCAAGGGCCGCCAAATTGGTCCAGTTTTGCTGTCGTGGAAGTCCACGAATCCTGCCCCGACGTCAACGCTTAGTCTCAGGATCGGAGAATCCAGCCGGTTTCCTTTAAGTGCCACCATTCGCCTTATCATCTGCGTCAATTGTCTTTTTGAATGCATGTTAAATTTATACGACAAACAATGGGCAGGTCGCTGCTAAATGATTGTAGTAATCACAAGTAAACAGTAAGATACTTCAATTGTTAAAATACCCAATCCTTATTCATTGACACAACAAAAATGAGTTATCCACGATAAACATGATTCCAAGATTCCCATGGACAGAGTCTGGCAGGGCCAATGTAAAATCTGTGCTCACTAAATTCTGAATGTCATTGTTACCGCTTGGTTAAACAAACTCTCGTCTTAAGAACGGGCGTCACTTCTGTTGTCACAACATCCAACTGGAACTCTTGCATCACCGTTGCTAAAGCTGGCTTCATGAAGTTTAGTTTCCTCTGTGATGCAAATAAATACTCCTCCAAACAATTAAAATCCAAGTCTTGCACACACTTTCATAGCAGGCCAGCATTTTGCTCATACCCTGGACAACATGGTCCGAGACGTAACCTCTATTGCCAAGTTACTAGTCAAAATGGGGTCAGCTTTAGTGATTTGCAGCATAACATCTACTCAACAAAGGTATACTTTGTTGCACACCACATTGGGTATAGCACAGTGGGCTAAACAGCTGGCTTGCAATGCAAAATTATGCCAGCAGCGCGGGGTTCAATTCCTATACCGGCCTTACCGAAGTGTGGCGAATCGGGGCTTCTCACAGTAACTTAATTGAAGCTTACTTGTGACAATAAGCAATTATTATTATTTTTGATAACCAATTTTATTGAGGCATTTTGGCATAGTAAACAACAACAATACAGAACAGTGTGCAAAGACCCACCTAACTACCCCCCTAATCTACGTTGCCCTAACCCCCCCCCCCAACACCGCTGACGATTAATTTTCCGCGAAGAAGTCGATAAATGGCTGCCACCTCCGGGCGAACCCTGACAGTGACCCTCTCAGAGCGAACTTAACTTTCTCCAGACCGAGAAAGCGCGTCATATCCAATAGCCAGGCCTCCGACTTCGGGGGCTTTGAGTCCCTCTATGCCAGCAGAATTCATCGCCGGGCTACCAGGGAAGCAAAGGCCAAAACATCAGCCTCTCTCTTCTCCTGGACTCCCAGGTCCTCCGAAACCCTAAAAATTGCCACGTCTGGACTCATCCCCACCCTCGTTTTCAGTACCCGCGACATAACATCCGCGAATCCCTGCCAATACCCCCTGAGTTTTGGACATGCCCAGAACATGTGGACGTGGTTCACTGGTCCTCCCGAACATCTGGCGCACCTGTCCTCTAATCCAAAGAATTTACTCATCCGGGCCACTGTCATGTGGGCCCGGTGGACGACCTTGAATTGAATCAGGCTGAGCCTAGCGCATGTTGCGGTCGCGTTAACCCTACTCAACGCCTCCGCCCGTAAGCCCTCTTCTATCTCGCCTCCGAGCTCCTATTCCCACTTAAGCTTCAGCTCCTCGGTCTGCGATTCCTCTGCCCCCATAAGTTCTTTGTATATATCTGAGACCCTCCCCTCCCCCACCCTTCCACTGGACACTACCCTGTCCTGGATCCCCCTAAGTGGCAGGCGTGGGAAGGATGGAATCTGTCTGCGTAGAAAGTCCCGCACCTGCAAGTACCTGAAATCATTCCCTCTCGCCAGCCCAAATTTCTCCTCCAGCACCCTCATGCTCAGGAAGCTCCCTTCCAAGAACAGATCCCGCATCCTCTCAATCCCAGCCCTCCGCCATGTTCGGAACCCACCATCCATATTCCCCGGGGCAAACCGGTGATTGTCGCAAATTGGGGCCCAAACTGATGCTCTCACTTTCCCCACGTGCCTTGTCCATTGGCCCCAGATCCGAAGAGCCGCCACCACTATCGGGCTGGTGGAGTACCGTGCCGGCGAGAGCGGCAGAGGCGCCGTAACCAGGGCTGCCAAACTGGTGCCCCTGCACGAAGTGGCCTCCATCCGCTCCCAAACCGACCCCGCACCCACCATCCACTTCCTTATCATAGACTTGTTGGCCGCCGTGTAGTAATTACTAAAGTTTGGCAGCGCCAGTCCCCCTTCCCCTCGGTTCCTCTCGAGCATCAATCTCCTCACCCGCGGGGACTTTCACGCCCACACAAATCCCATAATCATTTTATTGGCCTTCTTGAAAAAAGACTGCGGAATGAAAATGGGGAGACACTGGAATACGAACAGGAATCTCGGGAGGATCGTCAATTTAACCGTCTGCACTCTCCCCGCTAGCGTCAGTGGGAGCGCATCCCACCTCCGGAACTCGACCCTCATTTGCTCCACCAACCGAGATAAGTTCAATTTGTGCAGACGGCCCCAGTCCCGCGCCACCTGTATCCCAAAGTATCTAAAACTGTCCCCTACTAGCCTGAACGGCAGCCCCCTCAGCCGACCCTCCTGGCCCCTCACCTGGACTACAAACAACTCACTTTTTGCCATGTTCAGTTTATACCCCGAGAACCAGCCAAATTCCTTCAGGATTCCCATGATTTCATCCATCCCAGCCACTGGATCCATGATGTATAAGAGCAGGTCGTAGATGTACAACAAAACTTCTTCAGTCCTAATGGGGGCCCCCAGCCTGTCCACCAACCACCTACCCACTTTTGGGAAGGTCAGACCATCCAGAAAGCACCTCATCCCCTCCAGCTCCGGGGGCGTGGGGGGGGGGAGGGTTCCGAGGTGTAAAGCTCACTACAGAAATCCCTGAATACCTTGTTCAGCCCTGACGGATCTCCTACCATGTTTCCCCCCCATTGACTACCTTCCCTATTTCCCTGGCCGCCTCCCTCTTCCTCAGTTGCTGTGCCAGCACTCTACTGGCTCTCTCCCCGTGCTCATAGATCGCACCCCTCGCCTTCCTAAGCTGCTCCACATCCTTACTTGTGGACAACACCCAAAACTCAGCCTGTAGCCTTCATCGTTCCCTTAATAGCTCTGCCCTCGGGGTCTCCGCATATCTCCTGTCTACCTGTAAGATCTCCTTTACCAGTCGGTCTGTTCCTGCCCTGTCCGTCCTGTCCCTATGTGCTCGAATCGAGATCAGCTCCCCTCTCACCACTGCCTTCAGCGCCTCCCAGAGCACCGCAGCTGAGGCCTCCCCTGTGTCATTGACCTGCAGGTAGTTTTGCATACATTTCCTCACCCTCTCACACACCGCTTCGTCCGCCAACAGACCGACCTCTAGCCTCCATTGAGGGTGCTGAAAACTTTCCTTGCAGACCTGCAGGTGAACCCAGTGCGGGGCATGGTCCGAAATAGCAATCGCCAAATATTTCCCCTGGCCCGCCTCCTGGCAGCCCCCACCTCCCACCTCCTCCATGTTACCAAACCCAAATCCCTCCCCCGCCAGCAAATCCCTGATCATGATGAAAAAATTGATTCGGGAATACACCTCATGTACATGTGAATAGAACGAAAACTCCTTCCCCGTCGGCCGACTAGCCCTCCATGGATCAGCCTCCCCCATTTGTGCCATAAACCCCCTCAGTTCTTTTGCCATTGCCTGCACCTTACCCGTTTTTGAACACGACCGGTCTAAGCAGGTGTCAAGGACTGTGTTAAAATCACCTCCCATAATCAGCCTGTGCGAGTCCAGGTCAGGTATCTTCCCCAGCAGTCGCTTAATAAACTCCACATCGTCCCAATTTGGGGCATATACATTGACCAAAACTACCCTCATCCCCTCGAGCTTACCACTCACCATGACAAATCTGCCTCCCCCATCCGAGATTGTACTACCCACCTCGAATTGCACCCGTTTGTTAAACAAAATCGCGACCCCCCCCTGGTTTTAGTGTCCAGCCCCGAATGGACTACCTGGCTAATCCACGAACAGACTCAAAAACAGCTTCTTCCCCACTGTCACCAGACTCCTAAATGACCCTGTTATGGACTGACCTCATTAGCACTACACCCCTGTATGCTTCATCCGACGCCAGTGCTTATGTAGTTACATTGTATTTGTTGTGTTGCCCTATTATGTATTTTCTTTTATTTCCTTTTCATGTATTTAATGATCTGTTGAGCTGCTTGCAGAAAAATACTTTTCACTGTACCTCGGTACACGTGACAATAAACAAATCCAATCCAATCCAATCCTTAATCTGACCTGGTCAGCTACCTTCAGATGCGTCTCCTGAAGCATTATTACGTCCGTCTTCAGTGGCCTCAGATGTGCGAACACATGTGCCCTTTTTAACCGGCCCGTTTAACCCTCTAACGTTCCAGGTGATCAGCCTGGTTGAGGGGCACCCCCCCCACCTCGCCGATCAGTCACCTCCTTTCTTGGGGCCGCCCCTAGCCCCTGTGTCGCGTTTCCCCTGGCCGGCCTCCTGGCAGCCCCCACCTCCGACCTCCTCCATGTTACCAAACCCAAATCCCTCCCTCGTCAGCAGATCAACTACCCCCCTTCCCCCTCTAGCAACAACACCCTGTAACCTAACCCCTGCCATAAACTAGCTATATACACCCCCCCCCTGTGTGCCCTGTCCACCTCCAACGGGTGAGGGAAGACATCATCCCCCAACAGCTTCTGGAACATGTCTGCCACATACGCCGCGGCTTCCTCTCCCTCAGCCCCCTCCGGGAGACCAACGATTCTCACATTCTGCCGACGGGACCTATTTTCCAGGTCCTCCACCTTTTCCAGAAGCCTTTTTTGTTGATCCTTCAGCCTCTCCATCTCCGCCTCCACCACCGTTTGGTGATCCTCCTGTTCCTCCAGCGCCTTTTCCAGCTTCTGGATCATCCGATCCTGGGCATCCAGCCTGTGCTCCAGGAGCTCGATTGATTTCTGAATCGGGTCGAAACTGCCCCGTTTCAGCGCGGTGAAGCCTTCTCGGATGACCTTCAACAGATGCTCCGTTGTTGGCTGGGCTGTCTGCACCGGGGTCCGGACATCGGCCATATTGTCCTCAGCAGCAGCTTCTACACTGCCCTTGTTTGCCCACTTCTTCAGCTGTTTGTGATTCTTTCTGCTCCTTAATTCCATACACCTATATCTGGAGTCAGTGCCTGAGTGCCGATGCCTTCAGATCCAGCGCTCAAAAGTACAAAAAAGTCGGGGGAAAAGGGTCCAAAAGTCCGACCGGATCGAGAGCCACCAAATATGCGGCTTACTCCCTCAGAGCCGCCACCGGAAGTCCGCAATTATTATTATTATCACTAGGTCCTAAATTCTGCTTCTGTGAGGCAGCAGTGCACATACTCATCAAGAGCAATAAAGGTGGAAACCTGGAGCAAAGAACAAACATCCAAAAAAAGCTGGTGTTTTCCAATGCGCAGGAGATTCATGCTGCTTTAGGCTGTGAATTTTATTGTGCGTTATTTCGGAGGTGCTTTTCTGTTCTGTATCTTGTCTGTCCGGGCACAGGTTGCAGTGTGTGTTTTGTGTGTGTGAATACATACTGTTGCTGATCAGCCAGGCATAGTTTGGACTTGAATGTAAGGGTTTGTCATTAAGAGGTTTGCAGACATGGCAAATATTAGTCGTGCTATTGACGGTGAAGAAGGCAGCAGGAAGATATCATGCGGGAAAACGGGCAGCATAATCAGAGACCCCTCCCACCCGGCGTACTCACTCTTCCAACCTCTTCCATCGGGCAGGAGATACAGAAGTCTGAGAACACGAACCAACAGATTCAAAAACAGCTTCTTCCCTACTGTCACCAGACTCCTAAATGACACTCTTATGGACTGACCTCATTAACACTACACCCTGTATGCTTCACCCGATGCCGGTGTTATCTGGTTACATTGTGTACCTTGTGTTGCCCTATTATGTATTTTCTTTTATTTCATTTTCTTTTCATGTACTTAATGATCTGTTGAGCTGCTCGCAGAAAAATACTTTTCACTGTACCTCGGTACACGTGACAATAAACAAATGCAATCCAATTCAATCCAATCCTATCAGTGGATTGACCAGGTGAGTGGAACAGGCCAAATGGACTTCAACCCAGAGAAGTGTGACGTCATCCATTTGGGAAAGGCTAACAGGCCAAGGGAATACACAATAAACAGTACGACAGTGAGAAGTGGAAAGGAACTGAGACACCTTGGCGTGCATGTCCATGGATCCCAGAAGATGGCCGGGCAGGTTTTTTTAATTCACTCATGGGATGTGGACATCGCTGGCTGATGCCAGCGATGTCCACAGCATTTATTGCCCAGCCCTAATTGCCTTTGCTAGACCATTTCGGAAGGCATTTAAGAGTCACCCACATAAGATAAGATAGTCAGGAAGGCAGATGGGATATTCTCTTTCATTAGCTGAGACATAGAATGTAAGAGCTCCCAGATCATGCTGGAAATATAAAATAACACTAGTGAGGCCACAGCTGGAGTATGGTCTGTAATTCTGGTATCCGCAGATGCGTTTGTACGAGAGAGGGGACAGAAGAAATTCCGGAGAAGAACTTTAGTCATGAGGAAAGATTGGATAGGCTAGGGTTACTTCCTTTGGAATAGAGGAGGCTGAGGGAACTGAACTAGTTTCTAAAATTATGAGGGGTCTGGATTGAGCGGAAAAGAAGAACCTATAACCCCAGATGTGCCAGCTGCAGATCTATCGGTAGCACTCTCGCTCCTGGATTCAAGGTCGGCTGCATGATTTGGGCACAAACACCTAGTGCAATACAGAGGAAATACTACACTGCCTGAGGTGCTGTCTTTCAGATGTGGCATTAAACAGGGGCCCCATCCACCTGCCCAGGTGGCCGCAAACATAATATGGCATTATCCCCGGTGTGCTGGCCAATATTTATCCCTAAAACAACATCTCAAAAACAGGTTATCTGGCCATTATCGCATTGCTGTTTTTGAAATTTGTTGTGTGCATATTGGCTGTTACATTTGCTACAGTAGAATCGAGAATAGACTTCAAAACGTGGAAAGGGCTTTGAGATATCTGGTAACATAAATACCAGCTCTGAAGAAGAGTCATCCGGAGTCAAAACGTTAACTGTTTCTCACTCCACAAATGCTGCCAGACCGGGTTTTCCAACATTTCCTGTTTTTATTTCAGATTTCCAGCATCGGCAATGGAACAAAGAACAAAGAACAGTACAGGAACAGGCCCATCGACATTCCAAGCCTGCACCGATCTTGATGCCTGTCTAAACTAAAACCTTCTGAACGTCTGGGCTCCGTATCCCTCTAGTCCCATCTTGTTCATGTATTTGTCAAGACGACCCTTAAACGTCACTATCGAACCTGCTTCCACCACCTCCTCTGGCAGCAAGTTCCAGGCACCCACTGCCCTCTGTGTAAAAAACCTGCCTTGCACATCTCCTCTGAACTTTGCCCCTCGCACCTTAAACCTATGTCCCCTGGTAATTGACTTTTCCACCCTGGGAAAAATATTTGACTATCCACTCTGTCCATGCCACTTATAATTTTGTAAACCTCTATCAGGTCACCCCTCAACCTCTGTTGTTCCAGTGAGAACAAACCATGTTTACCCAACCTCTCCTTATAGCTAATATCCTCCAGACCAGGAAACATCCTGGTAAACCTCTTCTGTACCCTCTCCAAAGCCTCTGCATCCTTCTGATAGTGTGGTGATCAGAAATGTATGCAATATCTTGCTTTTAATTAGATGCAAATCTTTCTTTCTTGATTGAGGGGTCCATAGGTAGAGGGCATAGATTTAGGGTAAGGGGTAGGTGATATAGAAAGTATTCAAGGTAAATGTTTCTTCTGGGGAATAATGGGGATCTGGAACGCACTGGCTGAAAGGAAGATAGAGGCAGAAACCTTTGTAACATTTAGAAAGTACTGGGATATGTACGGAGAATGCCATAGCCAACAAGATTGCAGACCAAGAACTGGAAAGTGGGATTAGACTAGTTGAAAGTTTGTCGGCCAGACATGATTGGCCAAATGGTCTCCATCTATGTTTTAAATTTCTCCGATTTCAATGGGTGAAATTTATGGCACTGTTGCAGCTGGGGCAGGTCCCTAAACAGTGGCACGCCATACAAAGGTCCATTGACTTCTTCATTAAATACAAAATTAAAAGTTAAAAGTAGTTCGACAAACATTTCTCAAAGGATTTCTGCTTTGTTAAACCTACAGCTTAATCTACAGGGACTAATCTATAAAAACCCCAGTAAGATTACCACAAGACATTCACTGTTGCTATATGTGCTATATGGGAAGTATTTCACAGGGCTTTTCCCTCTCACTTGATAATGAAAATCCAAGACTTAGAACATAGAACTGTACAGCACAGTACAGGCCCTTCGGCCCACGATGTTGCGAATGAAAATGAATGAAAATCGCTTATTGTCACAAGTAGGCTTCAAATGTTACTGTGAAAAGCCCCTAGTGGCCATATTTCCAGCGCCTGTTCGGGGAGGCTGTTACGGGAATTGAACCGTGCTGCTGGCCTGCCTTGGTCTGCTTTCAAAGCCAGCGATTTAGACCTGTGCTAAACAGCCGCCGAACTAGTCTGAAACTAAGATCAAATCAACCTACTCCCAATCATTCTAGTGCACTCCATATGCCTATCCAATAACTGCTTGAACGTTCCAAAAGTGTCTGACTTGTATCAAAATCTTGCAGACACGAGGGTGGCCAGGGTTCACTCTGCTTCTTTCACAACTGTCTCTTAGCACGGCCCATCCTTTAGGGTATCATAGCCACTCCTACCTATTTTTGGATAAAAACAAACATAATACTTTGCTTTACCCATTTATGATGTTCGCGAGTTGTAAATGTTCATTGGAAATACCATAGCTAAACCTCAATTCACCCCTTATCTCCTAATGCAAATTTCTATTCATGCTGCTTACTGGTATTCCATCTTAGCATTTCTCACCTCTACTTCCACATGCTTGCTTTTAGCCTTCCAGTCTAACCACCTTCAGATTAATTAATTGTGTCACACCTACACACACACACACACACACACAAGCCTGTTCCACAGTACACCACAAGGATAGTGGGGAAATATGATGGGCGTGATTCAGCGACCCCATGGCACCCGGCACGGATCCTGCGAGAGACCCAAAGCAGGCTCTGTGCTGGGCGCCAGGCCGATCGTGAGCCTACCCTGGCACCTTGGCACTGCCAGCCTGGCACCCTGTCATTTTCACCCAGGTGCCCAGGTGGCACTACTAAGGGTAATGACACAATGCCAGGCTGGCAGTGCCAGGGTGCCCGCCTACCAGATGGCACTGCCAGAGGTCGGACCAGGGGCCTTGCCAATTAGAGCAGGGTGAGTGGGATTCCCAGGGGCCTCAATGAGTTGGGAGGTGAGGGGGGCAGAAAGTGCAGGGGGGGGGGGCCTGAAAGGGGGGAGGGAAAGATCGGGGCTGTTGATCAAAATGGCGCCCCGATCTGCGAACAGCCATTCGCTCGAAATCACTCGAAGTGCGGCCTTGGCGGAGAAAAACTCCCCAAGGCCAAAAATAATGGCAAATGCCTTTGAATAGCGGGATAATTCTCGGCACTGCAGCCTCTGAGAATCACCCCATCAAACCTGCCCAAAAATGGACTCAGATGTAAGTCTGCTGAATCGGGTCAGATATTTCTTTTCAATGCACTGCTGGCTTTTGAGGAAAGGTCCCTGAAAAACCCTACCGGGCAATTCTTCTTTCACACATACCTCATAGATCTGTGAGTTCATTTACCCTTTGACCAAATGGAAAGGTACCCCTCCATCCACAAGCAGTTTGGGTTATTGCTTGTAAGGAGGCAGTGACAGGTGCCACAAATTGACTCCTTTGCAAATTCTGCGTATGACACTAACTGCAGCCATGGGCTTATTTGAGAAGGATTCAAGCCTGGAATGGCAGCGGGAGTAGTGACTGTGGGAGGAAACCGGAGCAACCGGAGGAAACTCACGCAGACTAAAATGAAAAATGAGCGCAGGCTACATGCTGTCCTGTTGTCATGTAAGTTCAATTCACAAATGCAGCTGGCTGGTCCCAGGGAGCTCTGATGGACGTCTGAGTAGTAAATGACCTCTTGTACTCTGAGAAAATATGCAATGGCCCAAAAGGCCACTGACCTTGCAGCCTTGCAGTCATCATCGATGGACGAGTGGATGATGATATTGGCATGATGTGTGTGCCAATGATATGCCACATATGTCACCTATTGCTTCCTGGAATCCACTGCTGGTGAAGAAATTGAGTTCTGGAGTGACCTTGTGAGCCATTGACATGGGATTCCCAACAATCCACATAACTACATCTGCTGAGTGAACCCCCATATCTCAGTCACCATTTCCCAGGTCATTCTCAGTTGTCCCTGGTATGCCTCTCCAACATCTGCAGGTTTTTAGTTTTTGTCCTGACGATGCCTTGACATGCTAGTGCCCATCTTCAATTCGGCATTCTTTGAAAGGCTACATCTGCTGTCAACTGGCAAAAACTTTCCGTTCTCACATCCTCTCCTGCTCCTAGGCTTGCAGGAATATGGGGTGAATGAGACCCATGGGTATTCCGGTAATTGAAGTGTATTAGGGCAGGCATTGAGGTGAGAACAGGTTTGCCTTTGGTTCTCATCCATAGAACTAATGAAAAGCAAATGCATTAAATCCTCACATTGTCCACACGCAAAACTCCATCACTCAGCACTGGCATCCTCCCACTTCGACCTGCATCCCAGTGTGCAGTTTGCAATGAATCACAGACAATGGTGTGTGTTACATTTTAAACACAATCTTGTACCTTTCACCTACTCATGTTACCTTCACATTTATCCCCATTACTTCTGACCCATCTGACATAATTTTGCACCTTCCCTCTGTCACCCTGCGCAGAATGCTCTGCCCTTCCTTCCTCTCTCTGCCGTGCACCCAAGCATCACTCTTGATCCTCTCCTGCAGCCCTTCTCCTCATTTCCATGCACCCGAAACCCAACCTTTCAATGCTCAACCCCCTGACCCCCACCTCACCTTTTCCAGTCCCGAGCCTCCATGGCAAGCTGCCATTCTCTTGGTGCCCTCCTTTGAACTGCAGGGTTTAAGAAATAAAACTTATGACCTTAGGCTTAACTGCACAAAGCTGATTGGTTTATACCACCTTTCAACCAAAGTTCAAAAGGCACCTTGACAAAAAATGAATAGGATGGATATAGAGGGATATGGCACAAGGAAGTGCTGAGGGTTTTGGCCAAGATTGGTATCATGACCGGTACAGGCTTGGAGGGCCGAAGGGCCTGTTCCTGTGCTGTATTGTTCCTTGTTCAGACACGGGGAGAATATACAAACTCCACACAGAAAGTCACCCAATGCTGAAATTGAACCCGGGTCCCTGGTGCTGTGAGGCTGCAGTGCTAACCACTGTGCCACCGCGCACCCATGATACATTTGCTATATTTAATCCGTAGCAGCATGCAATAATGGACTCTGTTAACGTCTTAATGTGCTCCAGCCTGTGCTCAAATTCACTTTCAAAATGGAGCAGTCAAATAAGCTCACTTTCCTTGACATATTAGTTGAGAAATCTGCCGAAAGGTTGTCAACCACGTATCTACCTTCACTGCTCAGTGCACACATCGGGAATCTTACAGCTTCACACGCTATGAGGTTGGTTTTACCTGTATCAGCAACCTCGTATATGGGGGTTTACGAGCCATTTCCGTACTATATAAGCTTGATGCTGAAATAAGGCACATCAAAGGCAAACTACGGGATAATGGCTACCCTGATGAGATCATTGTGCGCTGTATATTGCACAAACACATGAACGGACTTATGATAATCACTATTGGCCCCGAAAATGCCCAGTCTGCCTCAGTTTATCCTGGAAAGGCAAGGGGCTGTATTCTCCGATCCCGACGGCAAAATCGCGTTCGGCGACGGGGCGGAGAATCCCCAATGATGACAAAATCAGGGGCGGCGCCGCATTCGCGATGCTCTGCTCCCTGAAAAGCCGGGGCACGGCGTATCCACGGCCTCAGGCCAGTGCTTGAGGCCCGCTCCGCGGTGCTCTGTCCCCGACCGGCCGAGTTCCCGACGGCGTGAGGCACGTGTTGTCTCACCCGTCGGGAACTCAGCATGGCGGCTGCGGACTCAGTCCAGCGCTGCCAGTCGGGGGAGGGCCGACCGGCGGGCAGGGGGGGGCTATATTCGGGGCTGGGGGCACTGTTGGGGGACGGTCCAGGGAGTGCAAGCCGGTCGAAAGGGGGGGACTATTTTTGCGGTCCGGGTCCGCGGGCTGTATCCGCCTGCGCATGGCGCGGCCGCTGCAGGCCGCCGCCGGGCACATGCGCGGCCACAGACCCACCAATGCTCCAGGCCGTATCGGCAGCTGGGAGCTCTATGCTGCCTGGCTGCCGGCCACCGCCCCCCCCCCCCGCCCCCGGTGCAGGGAATTGGTGGCCGTTTTGCACCGGTTTTCCTGGTGTAAAACACCACCATTTTTATGGCGTAGGGACTTAGCCTCCCAAACGGAGAATCCAGCCTCTAACAATCAGAATTTCCTTACAAACCAATCAGAACTGTTCTTTCCCCTAACATTGGTATTCTTCCAATTGTCCTGATGAGTACAAGGTGAAAAGTTTTGACAAAATCTAGTTTTTCAGCACACTTTGGCATTGTGAGTTCTGCTGCTATTAACATCAGAACTGTTGTTAGTAGCAGCAGATAGAACTGATAGAACATGAGAAATAGGATATAGTGGTATAAAAGATTAAGAAAGCAGTTTATTTGCTGGCCATGGGTCTGACTTCAGGTGATAACACAATCCTTCAGTGACATTTCTGGTGATTGAGATAATCACCTAACTGTTTAAGTACTTTCCCTGGAGTTCTCTTCCCATGATCTATGCCTTCACTGGGCTATTTATTTCCTTGTCCACGCTCTCCCTCCAAATTTGTGGAGCAAATTGCTACTAATGCTGTATTCTGATGCTGCATTGTACTCTGTAACAGTTCAATAATGTCACACAATGCTTCTTACTCACTTTCCTGTTGGATCTCTGCCAGCTCCCTCTAATGTTGCAATGTCTTCAATTAGTGTCAATAACATGATATTCATGTGAAATGAGTAATTCTGCACAAACCCTGTTAGAAGAGGGAAAAATTAACACTGAGTCTGTATGATGACATGTGCAAGAACGCTAAGCGCAAGAAGTGGGAAAATCTTTAAATTACACAATTTTCTATGCTTCAGGACATTAATAAGAAGAGAGATGCAGCATGAACAATTAGCCTTTGCGTACCACTTTTAATATAGAAAATATACCCCAAGGCACTTCATAGAAGCGAGAGGAAACTGGGTGTTGAATTGAAAGGGGTCCGATAGGGTGGGGTGGGAGGGGCAGGGGAGTTGAGACCACATCTTTAATTCTTGTCCTTGTGTTTAAATCTCTCCGTGGTCCGGACCCTCCCTAGCTATGTATTCTCGTCCAGGCCGATAGAAATATAGGCAGGATATCGGCAGGATCCTCCGCTTCGTTGGCAGCGCACTCACACCCACGGAGTTCCTGACGGACAGGGCATGCCACACCAGAAGATGGGTGCGGCGGGACGGATAGTCCCACTCACAGTGCCCGATCCAACGGTCACACTGCGCTGGAAAAGCTGCTCGCCGCGGCACAGCATGGCCATTGAAAGCCGGAAGACCCCGCTCCTGGGATCTACGTGGCTCGCAACGCCTAGCGAAATTCAACGCAATCCCACAATGGGCGGGTTCTCCTTTTGGGAAACCTGCATATTCCAGCGAGGCAGCTGGCCTCAATCTAATGTGCAGATTGCCAAGGTACCTGAGACTTTGGGATTGAATCCCTTTGCCTCGGGCGAGCGCTGTTCAGTACTGGTCCCCACAAATGGTGACCGGACGGAATGGCACTTGTGGAGGTCTCCCAGGGAATCAGAGGCCCCTCACTCCATGCCCTTGTGACAGGGTGGTGCCCAGGCACTGCTGGTGCCACCTGGGCCTCCTGGCAGTGCCAGCCTGACACTTTAGATGTGCCAGCTGGGTGCCATCCCAGCGATGCCAAGGTGCCCATGTGGTGCTGGCATGGGTACTGCCAGGTTGGCACTGCCAAGCTGCCATTTTTTCATGCACGCACGATTGGGCTGGGGTTGTCTGACACGGGTTTTGGCAGGATGTTGGGGACCCTCCCATATTGCATTTGGGCTGGGGGGAGAGGTCGGGGATTGTTTTGGGGGCCTCAGAGATTAGGACGCCAATGACGCTATGAAGCTGTGTGTAGCCTCAGACCCACATTCCCTGATCATGCTCTTTTTCAACGCAAGTCACATTGAATAGCTATGTGTTTCTTGGCACTGCGAGTGATGGGAAACATGCGGCCAGACGCGCTCACTGGAGGACTATGTTTTCTTGTGGGAGAATCGCGCCCATAGGGTTGGAAACCCAGCTCGGTGCCACTTAGGACATCGAGGCCGCGAACTCCCCTTCAACCTGAGAGAGCGGCCAGAGAAGGGAATGAGATCATTGGGAAGAGCACAGAGCTTGTGGCCAAGGCACTTTGTATGTTTAATGGGGGAGAAATCAAAACACATCCAGGACGGGACGTCTGACAAGCACTCTGATAGCACTCAGGCATAGGAGGCATGAGGAGATTGCTAGAGAGAAAATAGCTAAAGGTGTCTTCAGTGTACAATTGCAACCTGAACCCATGTCTACAGATGATGTTGCCAAGGAACAGTATGTTAAGGCAAAGGAGCCAAGGATAGAACCCTTGGTAGGGGTTCTGAAGGTAACAGTGTTGCAGCTGAAAAGAGATTGGTACAGATGCCCTGGTGAATGATGAAAGACGGACGTGTAGAATCAAACAAGGGCGGTCCCACTGAGCTGGATGGTGGTGGAGTGGAATGAGAAAAGTATGGTGTTGTCGATCATCTTGAAGACGGCCTCATCCTTTTTTTTTACCTCTTTCATATGTTTTTAAGAATGCTTATTGGCTTGGACCCAGCCTTGCTGAATGTTGGCCTCTCACCTCTGAGTCAAAAGGTTGTGGTGGTTCGAATTCTATTCCAGAGGCTTTAGCACATATAATGTAGGTTGATATTTCAATGTAGTAACTGTTCAACTAAACTACAACCTTCTACATTTCCTGGGTCCGTATCCCTCTATTCCCATCCTATTCATGTATTTGTCAAGATGCCCCTTAAATGTCACTATCGTCCCTGCTTCCACCGCCTCCTCCGGTAGCGAGTTCCAGGTACCCACTACCCTCAGTGTAAAAAACTTGCCTCGTACATCTACTCTAAACCTTGCCCCTCGCACCTTAAACCTATGCCCCCTAGTAATTGACCCCTCTACCCCAGGGAAAAGCCTCTGACTATCCACTCTGTCTATGCCCATCATAATTTTGTAGACCTCTATCAGGTCGCCCCTCAACCTCCGTCGTTCCAGTGAGAACAAACCAAGTTTATTAAACCGCTCCTCATAGCGAATGCAACATGTTCCATGTTCCTCTACAAACATCTATATTGTTAAAGTTTCTGTCAATGCCATCAAAGGTCAGCCAGTACTTCAGAATATGAGACAATATCAAGGAGTAGAGTCCAAGCTGCAGTCTATTCCCATTTAGCTTCAACTTCAATCTGATTTAAATCTGTTTTTTGCAGATTTAGATGCTATTAGAGTGCTCCAGGTTGATGAGCCAGCGATACAGTTAACAGCCGAGCAGCGCGTGAACATTTAACTAGGCAACTCGGTAGCACAGTGGTTAGCACTGTTGCTTCACATTGCCAGGGTCCCAGATTCGATTCCAGGCTTGGGTCACTGTCTGTGCGGAGTTTGCACGCTGTCCCTGTGTCTGTGTGGGTTTCCTCCGGGTGCCCCGGGTTCCTCCCACGAGTCCTGAAAGACGTGCTTGTTAGGTGAATTGGACATCCTGAATTCTCCCTCCGTGTACCCGAACAGGTGCTGGAGTGTGGCGACTAGGGGATTTTCACAGTAACTTCATTGCAGTGTTAAAGTAAGCCTCCTTGTGACACTAATAAAGATTATTATTATTACTGTCATCAAGTACGATGTAGCGTTTGAAAGGGAGAAACATAAAACAGCCACAAAGATTCTAGATTTAAGTCAAGCTGACTTCAATGGGATGAGGCAGAGAGTGCTCACAGTTCGTGGGTGAAACAGCAGTGGTGTATGTTCACAGCCTCAGTGCAACTTGATCTATGCAGACAACGTAAATACCTTTGCACCATTTTGAAATGACCATTTTGAAATGTCTGTAATGTTTCTTTGACTGTGTTGCAGCACCTCAGAGTACAACATGATCTATGGAGAGAACCAGAATATTATTGCACTTTGTGTGACGGCTATTTTGAAATGTTAATAATAATAATCTTTATTATCCATCGACGGGGGTGGGATGCGGTGGGGGGGGGCATTCCCCCCCCCTCACTCTGACTTATTAATGGGGGTTGGGGAAGGGGGGAACAGGGAAGGGTCTGCAATGCTCCATAAAATTCAATCCCTAATTCATTACTTTTACAGGAGAAGGTTAATTATCTCATAGCGTCCATGCTGGGCCTCTGTCGAGCAATCCAGTCAGTGCCATCCGCCCTGCTATACACATGGGAATCACGGCTGTCTATCACACCAGTTCTCCGAACCAGAAAACAAGCATTAACACCACTTGCTGCTTTCTGTCTTTGAGTTGAATTTTTTTTATTCACACTGACACGGACTCTACCTCCTATCCCAGGTGCCAGAGTTCTGTTAACCAGCCTTTTATGTGACAATCAAAATCCTCCCAGGCAAACTGGGATGGCAGCCAAAGTGGGCCAGGCCATAAGAAGTAATTATGCCCTGGCACACCTGTGCCGGTATCGACAACGGGGACTGCCCAGCAACAGTGGAAACCTTGTGCACAAGTAAAACTGTTTAATAACGGATTTGTTTACTTAACAGGAGGAGCAGGAAGAACTTTGAAAACTAACTGTGTCATTACAGGTTGAAATACGGGCCCCTGACACGCGGTTGGCTAAGTGCAGTGGAGCATAGAATGGCGTCCGTGAGCATCCGATGCTTCGGGAAGGAACAGAAGGCAACCCACTGCTGTCATAATATATACCATGATGTGGAGATGCCAGCGTTGGACTGGGGTGAGCACAGTAAGAAGTCTTACAACACCAGGTTAAAGTCCAACAGGTTTGTTTCGATATCACTAGCTTTCGGAGCGCTCCTCCTTCCTCAGGTGAATGAAGAGGTATGTTCCAGAAACATATATATAGACAAAGTCTGGCATCTTTGAATTTGTCTATATATGTGTGTCTGGAACATACCTCTTCATTCACCTGAGGAAGGAGCAGCGCTCCGAACGCTAGTGATATCGAAACAAACCTGTTGGACTTTAACCTGGTGTTGTAAGACTTCTTACTATAATATTCACCAGTATATCATGGTGCAGACACACACTGATGGACATACAGCGGGACCAATCAACATACACAACACCGCAGCCAATCACCAGTGAGAGCACACGCACTATAAAGACAGGGGACATCAGAGTTCCCGCTCATTCGAGTAGCAGCTAGCTAGGAGCGCAGAGCTCACAGCCTGCAACACAGACATTCACCATGTGCTGAGTGCATCAACTGGTTAGGACAAGGCAAAGGTCTTTAGTTAAAGCTGGTATCGTATTTACCCACAGTTCAAGTCTGTTTAAATAGTTAACCTTTTAATAAAATAGTGTTGCACTACTTCAAGTGTTGGTGACCTGTATGTGATCCAGAACACCCAACACATCAACTGCGAGACCTGACAAATGAAATGTGTTACCCTTCCCGGAACGGGGGTGGAGGCGGAAGATACTCCCTCCACTGCGCATGCGCGGGAATGCCATGAGCGGCCGCTGACGCTCCCGCGCATGCGTCGCAGGGCAAAGTCGTTTCTGCGCCAGCTGGCAGGGCGCCAAAGGCCTTTCCCGCCAGTCGGCGAGGCGGAAATCACTCCGGCGCGGGCCTAGCCCCTCAAGGTGAGGGCTCGGCCCCTCAAGATGCGGAGAATTCCGCACCTTTGTGGCGGCGCGATGCCGGACTGATTTGCGCCGTTTTTGGCGCCGGTCGGCGGACATCGCGCTGATTGGGGAGATTCCCGCCCCTGGTCCGGTGAATGGATCAATGTTAGAAAGAGAAAACGGAGCCTTATGTGATCATTAACAGCATGAGCTGGTACCCGTACTCCTAAATAGATCAGATATAGGTTTACCCCTCTGGTGTTCAGCTAACACCTGAGAACTACACATGGTCCTGTTGAAATTAGTGCTCAAACAAGCAACATAATACTATGGTGGAGACTAACAAGCTCTCCCCTCAGGAAGGGGCAGAAGAGGCACGATTTGGTAAATGACTCCATTGATTTGGTCCACATTGTTCTGTAAATTAAGCAAAACCTCGCACGTTACAGGGGTCAATTGGCAGATTTTATCGCACCATGACCGGACCACCTCACACCTTTCAGAATCTAGGTTGTTTAAACTAATAATTTTCATCAAGACCTCTGGAGCACAGCACGCACTGTCTTCCACCCCCTCTCTCAGACTACCCTCTATTTCTTTTAAGATGTCTTCGAACAAACAAGGACATCAATGTTGGGACTGCAGAACAAGTTCGACAGCTCAGCAAGGAAAGGGCAGGCGAATTCTTCATTTCAGAGACGCCAGCCCCTTCAAGAGTTAATTTGTTTTTGCTTCAGAATGTTGGTGGGACAGGCTGAACTTTTCCAGCGATTCCTGGCTTTATTTTGCATTTTCTAACATTTGCGGTCTTTCGTTTTTAAGATTCCATTTGTTGCCAAGGCTGCTGCTTTGTGGTTTCGTGGGAAATAAACAGAATCCCTGAACGTGATCCCAGAACACCAGGAAACGTTCTGGAGGATGGGGGGCGGTGGGGGGGGGGGGGGGGGGGTAAATTGGATAGCCACTGGAAACGGATACGGTTATCAGGATCTGTGATGTAACTTTCAGATTCTGTGCTGCTTGTTCATCTCAATGATTTCTGAGTGCATCAAATGCAGCCACCATCAGCAGGGTGCCCGAAATCAAAAGTTGCAACACTAGGTAAAGCCATAGCCTGCGCCCTTAAAGTGTACTCTGGCTGAAGCAGGTGTTGACACTCCTTCAGGGAGGAGAGGCCGCTATTTCAAAATACGGCCACTGTCACTTAAGGCAGAGGTGAGGGGAACTAATTTCCTCAGAGGGTCGTAAGACTTTGGCATTCTCTTCCGTAAAATCTGGTCGAGGTGGAGGCCGGGATTTTCTACCTTCCAGTCTCGCCGATGTCAATGGCCATTTGCGTTGCTCGCCGACCACTGTTCTTGATGAGCAAGGGGGTGAAAGGTAATCAGCATGGGCAGGAATGGGAAGTTGAGGTGAAAATTAGACCAGTCCATGATCTTATTGAATGGCGGGCGGAGCAGGCTCGAGGGGCCGAGTGGCGTACTCCTGCTCCTAATTCATCTGTACGTATGTACAAAGAACAAGAACAAATAAATGTACAGCACAGGAACAGGCCCTTCGGCCCTCCAAGCCCGTGCCGACCATGCTGCCCGACTAAACTACAATCTTCTACACTTCCTGGGTCCATATCCCAATATTCCCATCCTATTCATGTATTTGTCAACATGCCCCTTAAATGTCACTATCGTCCCTGCTTCCACCACCTCCTGCGGCAGAGAGTTCCAGGCACCCACTACCCTCTGTGTAAAAAACTTGCCTCGTACATCTACTCTAAACCTTGCTCCTCTCACCTTAAACCAATGCCCCCTAGTAATTGACCCCTCTACCCCGGGGAAAAGCCTCTGACTATCCACTGTGTCTATGCCCCTCATAATCTTGTAGACCTCTATCAGGTCGCCCCTCAACCTCCGTCGTTCCAGTGAGAACAAACCGAGTTTATTCAACCGCTCCTCATAGCTAATGCCCTCCATACCAGGGAACATTCTGGTAAATCTCTTCTGCACCCTCTCTAAAGCCTCCACATCCTTCTGGTAGTGTGGCGACCAGAATTGAACACTATACTCCAAGTGTGGCCTAACTAAGGTTCTATACAGCTGCAACGTGACTTGCCAATTCTTATACTCAATGCCCCGGCCAATGAAGGCAAGCATGCCGTATGCCTTCTTGACTACCTGTAAGTGAATTTGACCTGAGAAACAGCTGTTAGCAGAGTTAAATGAGTCGAGTTCTTCAGACTGAATGAAATGTTAACAAAATGTCTTTTAATGCCGCATGCATGCGGGAGAATGAAACTCGCCCGCTGTAACCCCAGCTCGGTCCAAGTCGCTCTGTCCCCACAAAGCTTCTTTACACTGGTATGGTACAGACTGATTCAAAGGAATACAAAGCAATTCAAAGCATTACAATGCAACCGATTGTCAATACCGGCAGTTTGATTAGGTTGCAGTCATTCTCCTGATTAGATGACGTGGATACATTGACATGCTTCACTTCTAATCATTCGGTGGGCACATCTTGTCCATATTTTTAACCAACTTGCAAGTCTGACTCGCTTCACAGAGATCCAGACCACAAGCTGTCTCCTGGGTCTTCCGAACCGAGTGCTATCGGAGGCAAAGGAATCTCTACAAATACATTCGAATGGCATCAAGTTTCACATACAAGATTCCCATAGGCCATCCTATACACCTCCTGACCTGGCCATATATCCTGATTGGCTCACTTCTCATTCCTTGACCCTGGGCCTCTTGTTACCCAGCATCCTTTTCCCATCCTCCACCAGACACCCCTCCCCCCCTTCCTTGCCATGCTTTCTGAAATCCTCTGTCTGTGAACTCACTACTATTAGACTGATCACATCCACATTACTGTAACTAATATTCGAACTAACCATTTTATATCACATTCGTTTGTTCAAATTCCTCACACAATGCCCCTTCCAGACATGCTGGAGCCAGGCTAAATGTTTTAGATTTGTCCCTATTGCTGTGGATTAGAAATATGTTACCTGAGATATGCCTGCGTGTTGTATGCTAATTTGTGTTTGTCCACATTTGGGTTTTAGAGACTGTCAGGTTAACTCTTTTCAGGCATCCCCATCCCTGCTGTCCCATGTATCCCTCAAATTCTCCATTTTCCCGAACGACATGGCAAAGGATGAAACATAAGGCTCCAAAGATGAAGCTGCTGAAGGCCTTGCTGGAAGCGAAGGGAAGTAGGAGAGATGTCCTATATGTGAAGGGGGCCAGGTATCCCTCCAAACATAAACTCAAAAGGCAATGGAAGCAAATGGCTGTGAACAGCCAGGAATCATAGGCCCAAATAACCAGGATGTGGTGCCACACAAAGTACAATGGCCGCACATAAGTGGTCAAGGCCAGCGAATGCATATTCAACTGTGAATCGGTTACCTCAGATCCTGCTCCAATCCTACACCCCCATCATTCACCGACCCAACAATCTCTTTCTATTCGGGCGCCCACCTAGCACTCAGAACTTCATCATATGTTCGTACATTTAGCATTGCGCACCCACGTCTCACAGCTTGCACACACATTTGAATAACACAGCCGTGTCATCCAAGCAGATTGCACCACACTGACTGGCTCACTGGAAGCTGGAGGAAATAATCAGAGGAACTGAGGGAAACTGAATGTCTCAAGCCCCATGGAGAGGGCAGCTATGGCCATGGTCAGTGGCGGGTCTGAAGCCATCAAAGATGTTGACATCTTTATACTTAACCCTCCTTCTCATCCACGTTTTAATATTTTTGCATGGAATGTGGGCATCACTGACAGCATTTGTTGCCCAACCCTAATTGCTCTTGTGGAAGTGGTGATGAGCTGCCCTCTTGAACTGTTGCACTCCATGTGATGTAGGTACACCCACCATGCTGTTAGAACAAACAACAAAGAACAGTACAGCACAGGAACAGGCCCTCCAAACCTGAACTGATCACGTGTCCTATCATGACCAACCACCTGTATCCTTCTATACCCCATCTGTTCAGATCATTAAGTACATGAAAAGAAAAGGAAATAAAAGAAAGTACATAATAGGGCAACACAAGGTACACAATGTAACTAGGTAACACCGGCATCGGGTGAAGCATACAGGGTGTAGTGTTAATGAGGTCAGTCCATAAGAGGGTCGTTTAGGAGTCTGGTAACAGTGGGGAAGAGGCTGGTTTTGAGTCTGTTCGTGCGTGTTCTCAGACTTTGTATATCCTGCCCGATGGGAGAAGTTGGAAGAGTGAGTAGGCCGGGTGGGAGGGGTCTTTGATTATGCTGCCCGCTTTCCCCAGGCAGCGGGAGGTGTAGATGGAGTCAATTGATGGGAGGCAGGTTTGTGTGATGGACTGGGCTGTGTTCACGACTCTCTGAAGTTTCTTGCTGAGTTGGGCCGAGCAGTTGCCATACCAGGCTGTGATGCAGCCTGATAGGATGCTTTCTGTGGTGCATCTGTAAAAGTTGGTAAGAGTTAATGTGGACATGTCACATTTCCTTAGTTTCCTGAGGAAATATAGCCGCTGTTGTGCTTTCTTGGTGGTAGCATCGACATGGGTGGACCAGGACAGATTTTTGGAGATGTGCACCCCTAGGAATTTGAAACTGCTAACCATCTCCACCTCGGCCCCGTTGATGCTGACAGGGGTGTGTACAGTACTTTGCTTCCTGAAGTCAATTACCAGCTCTTTACTTTTGCTGGCATTGAGGGAGAGATTGTTGTCGCTGCACCACTCCACTAGGTTCTCTATCTCCCTCCTGTATTCTGTCTCGTCGTTATTCGAGATCCGGCCCACCATGGTCGTATCGTCAGCAAACTTGTATATGGAGTTGGAACCAGATTTTGACATGCAGTCGTGTGTGTACAGGGAGTATACTAGGGGGCTAAGTATGCAGTGGGACCCCGGTATTGAGGACTATTGTGGAGGAGGTGATGTTGTTTATTCTTACTGATTGTGGTCTGTGGGTTAGAAAGTTGAGGATCCAGTTGCAGAGTGAGGAGCCGAGTCCTAGGTTTTGGAGCTTTGATATGAGCTTGGCTGGGATTATGGTGTTGAAGGCAGAGCTGTAGTCAATAAATAGGAGTCTGATGTAGGAGTCCTGGTTGTTGAGATGCTCTAGGGATGAGTGTAGGGCCAGGGAAATGGTGTCTGATGTGGACCGGTTGCAGCGGTATGCGAATTGCAGTGGATCAAGGTGTTCTGGGAGTATGGAGGTGATGCGCTTCATGACAAAACTCTGGAAGCACTTCATTGTAATGGAACCTACGAGGGAACAAGCGGTCCTAGATCTGGTCCTGTGTAATGAGACAGGATTGATTCAGGATCTCATAGTTAGGGATCCTCTCGGAAGGAGCGATCACAATATGGTGGAATTTAAAATACAGATGGAGGGTGAGAAGGTAAAATCAAGCACTAGTGTTTTGTGCTTAAACAAAGGAGATTACAATGGGATGAGAGAAGAACTAGCTAAGGTAGACTGGGAGCAAAGACTTTATGGTGAAACAGTTGAGGAACAGTGGAGAACCTTCCAAGTGATTTTTCACAGTGCCCAGCAAAGGTTTATACCAACAAAAAGGAAGGACGGTAAAAAGAGGGAAAATCGACCGTGGATATCTAAGGAAATAAGGGAGAGTATCAAATTGAAGGAAAAAACATACAAAGTAGCAAAGATCAGTGGGAGACTAGAGGACTGGGAAATCTTTAGGGGGCAACAGAAAGCTACTAAAAAAGCTATAAAGAAGAGTAAGATAGATTATGAGAGTAAACTTGCTCAGAATATAAAAACAGATAGTAAAAGTTTCTGCAAATACATAAAACAAAAAAGAGTGGCTAAGGTAAATATTGGTCCTTTAGAGGATGAGAAGGGAGAATTAATAATGGGAGATGAGGAAATGGCTGAGGAACTGAACAGGTTTTTTGGGTCGGTCTTCACAGTGGCAGACACAAATAACATGCCAGTGACTGATGGAAATGAGGCTATGACAGGTGAGGACCTTGAGAGGATTGTTATCACCAAGGAGGTAGTGATGGGCAAGCTAATGGGGCTAAAGGTAGACAAGTCTCCTGGCCCTGATGGAATGCATCCCAGAGTGCTAAAAGAGATGGCTAGGGAAATTGCAAATGCACTAGTGATAATTTACCAAAATTCACTAGACTCTGGGGTGGTCCCGGCGGATTGGAAATTAGCAAACGTGACACCACTGTTTAAAAAAGGAGGTAGGCAGAAAGTGGGTAATTATAGGCCAGTGAGCTTAACTTCGGTAGTAGGGAAGATGCTGGAATCTATCATCAAGGAAGAAATAGCGAGGCATCTGGATGGAAATTGTCCCATTGGACAGACGCAGCATGGGTTCATAAAGGGCAGGTCGTGCCTAACTAATTTAGTGGAATTTTTTGAGGACATTAACAGTGCAGTAGATAACGGGGAGCCAATGGATGTGGTATATCTGGATTTCCAGAAAGCCTTTGACAAGGTGCCACACAAAAGGTTGTTGCATAAGATAAAGATGCATGGCATTAAGGGGAAAGTAGGAGCATGGATAGAGGATTGGTTAATTAATAGAAAGCAAAGAGTGGGGATGAATGGGTGTTTCTCTGGTTGGCAATCAGTAGCTAGTGGTGTCCCCCAGGGATCAGTGTTGGGCCCACAACTGTTCACAATTTACATAGATGATTTGGAGTTGGGGACCAAGGGCAATATGTCCAAGTTTGCAGACGACACTAAGATAAGTGGTAAAGCAAAAAGTGCAGAGGATACTGGAAGTCTGCAGAGGGATTTGGACAGGCTAAGTGAATGGGCTAGGGTCTGGCAGATGGAATACAATGTTGACAAATGTGAGGTTATCCATTTTGGTAAGAATAACGGCAAAAGGGATTATTATTTAAATGATAAAAAAATTAAAACATGCTGCTGTGCAGAGAGATCTGGGTGTGCTAGTGCATGAGTCGCAGAAAGTTGGTTTTCAGGTGCAACAGGTGATTAAGAAGGCAAATGGAATTTTGTCCTTCATTGCTAGAGGGATGGAGTTTAAGACTAGGGAGGTTATGCTGCAATTGTATAAGGTGTTAGTGAGGCCACACCTGGAGTTTTGTGTTCAGTTTTGGTCTCCTTACTTGAGAAAGGACGTACTGGCACTGGAGGGTGTGCAGAGGAGATTCACTAGGTTAATCCCAGAGCTGAAGGGGTTGGATTACGAGGAGAGGTTGAGTAGACTGGTACTGTACTCGTTGGAATTTAGAAGGATGAGGGGGGATCTTATAGAAACATATAAGATTATGAAGGGAATAGATAGGATAGATGCGGGCAGGTTGTTTCCACTGGCGGGTGAAAGCAGAACTAGGGGGCATAGCCTCAAAATAAGGGGAAGTAGATTTAGGACTGAGTTTAGGAGGAACTTCTTCACCCAAAGGGTTGTGAATCTATGGAATTCCCTGCCCAGTGAAGCAGTTGAGGCTTCTTCATTAAATGTTTTTAAGATAAAGATAGATAATTTTTTGAAGAATAAAGGGATTAAGGGTTATGGTGTTCGGGCCGGAAAGTGGAGCTGAGTCCACAAAAGATCAGCCATGATCTCATTGAATGGCGGAGCAGGCTCGAGGGGCCAGATGGCCTACTCCTGCTCCTAGTTCTTATGTTCTTATTACGACTGAAGTCAGGGCCACCGGACGGTAGTCATTGAGGCACGTTGCCTGGTTCTTCTTTGGCACCGGTATGATGGTGGTCTTCTTGAAGCAGGTGGGGACCTCGGAGTGGAGTAGGGACAGGTTAATGATGTCCGCGAACATATCTGCCAGCTGGTCCGCGCAGGCTCTGAGTGCACGACCAGGGATCCCGTCCGGATCCGTCACCTTCCGAGTGTTCACTTTCAGGAAAGTGCCACTTTTAAGAATCCGTGGACCTGCATGCCGAGATCTCTCTGTGTGTCTACGGTCCTGATGGTTCTACCATTTATTTTAGAGCTCCCACCTGGATTGGATCAACCAAAATGCATCACCTCGCATTTGTCTGGGTTGAATTCCATCTTCCATTTCTCCATCGTTGTAGCCTATCTATATACTGCTGTATTCCCTGACAATCTTCATCACTATCCGCAACTCCAGCAATCTTAATATCATCCGCAAACTTGCTAACCAGACGCACTACGTTTTCTTCCAAGTCATTTCTATATATTACAAACAGCATGCCCCATCCCACAAACTCTTTTGATTTACAAGCTGCAGATGGTATAAGCCTGTCTCCCTTCCTTGCAAAGCCCCCCCCCTAACTTCCAACAAATGACACAAAAGGCACAAGCCTTTTCTTTTCATTCACCCAAGGGTGCAACAAAGTACATACTGCTGATGATGATGTACCATCACTTGATTTCACACTTGCAGCCACCACTTTCTCAAGATACTGATGCAGTGCTTACATTAGACTACAGAGTTGTGCTCTACAACCGATGATACAATGGGCACAACTGGGCTCTGGTCGGGGCTGGGCAAAATGGTAGCGAAGGGTTCCAGCTTTCTGAAGGGCAAGGTTGCACATGGGTTCTCCTGCAGAAAACTCAAATGAGGACATCAATGGTGCAGCCTGCAGAATGGCAGGGATGTATAATGAAATGCTCAGGGCATTCAATAAATGTCAAGGAGCATGGCAGCGTCCAGCACTAACTTGGCACAGGCGATTGCACAGAGCGTGGAGCCCATTCTTTCCCGGATGAACGTGGTGACCAACTCCAGGAGAACACGTGCAGACCCAACTATGTGGCAATGTCTGCAACATCCATTGCAGCATAAGGAGTGGAAGCCCTAAAGCATGGTGGCAGAGCAGCCCAGCAGGCTGTGCTCCGGCAAGTTTCTAGCGCAAGGGACCCGGGTTCTATTTCCGGCTTGGGTCACTGTCTGTGCGGAGTCTGCACGTTCTCCCTGTGCCTGCGTGGGTTCCCTCCGGGTGCTCCGGTTTTCTCCCACAAGTCCCAAAAAACGTGCATGTTAGGTGAATTGGGCATTCTGAATTCTCCCTCAGTGTACCCGGGCAGGCGCCGGAATGTGGCGACTGGGGATTTTCACAGTAACTTCATTGCAGTGTTAATGTAAGCCTACTTGTGACACTAATAAAGAAAAAAGTACTGGAATGGCTGAGACTCTGCCATGGGGAGGTGGCAGTTACTCTGTAGAACCTGAACCTGCTGTCCTCTCTCAGAAACGCAGTACATGACCGCCAATCATGCCAGGCTCTTGTTGTTGCTGGTCAACTAGGCAGCTAGGACAGCTGCCGCGCAAACTGAGGAGGTGCAGTCTGAAGTTGGGCCTTCTAGATTCAGAGCTGTTCAATGCCGCCCTCCAAGGTCATCTGCAATGACCTCCACTGAAAGTGGAGGAAACTCCAATTCGATCGATAAGTTTGCAGATGATATGATTGTGGTGGATCGTATCTCAAATAACAACGAATCAGACTGCAGAAGGGAGATAGATCACTTGGTTGCATGGTGTACCGAAAACAACCTCTCTCTAAATGTCGGAAAGACCAAGGAACTGATCATCGACTTCAGGAAGCGCAGCACGACACTCCCCCCCCGTCTGCATCAATGGCTCCGAAGGGGAGATGGTCGATAACTTTAAGTTCCTGGGGGTCACCATCACCAACAGACTGTCCTGGTCCACTCATGGTGATGCAACAGTCAAGAAAACCCAACATCTTCCTACAGAAGCTAAAGAAATTTGGCATGGCTGCATCGACTCTCACAAACTTCTACAGATGTGCGATAGAGAGCATCCTATCCGGCTGTATCACAGCCTGGTATGGCAACTGCTCAGCCCTAGATTGCAAGAAACTGCAGAGTGTGGTGAACTCAACACATCACACAAGCTTGCCACCCTCCCATTGATTCCGTCTACACCTCCCGCTGCCTCAAGAAGGCAGACAGCATTGTCAGAGACCCCTCCCACCCAGCCTTTGCCTTCTTCCAGACCCTTCCATCAGGCAGAAGGTACAGAAGTCTGAAGGCACGCATGTCATAATATACACCAGTATATCATGGTGCAGACACACACTGATGGACACACAGTGGGACCAATCAACACACACAACACCGCAGCCAATCACCAGTTAGAGCACACGCACTATAAAGACAGGGGGCATCGGAGTTCCCGCTCATTCGAGTTGCAGCTAGCTAGGAGAACAGAGCTCACAGCCTGCAACATGACATTCACCATGTGCTGAGTGCATCAACTGGTTAGGACAAGGCAAAGGTCTTTAGTTCAAGCTAGTATCATGTAAACCCACAGTCTGAGTACGTTAAACAGTTAATGATTCAATAAAATAGTGTTGCACTATTTCAAGTGTTGGTGACCTGTATGTGTTCCACGGATCCAGAACACCCAACACATCATGATACCAGGAGTTGAGGGATATTAGCACTTCTTAGACCTACCTGCAAGTGATCTGCCTTCCGCCAGCATTCCATCATCCTGCAACATGGACAATATCAGCCCGCCGCCACCGCTCCGCATCGCCGGCAACCTCGGGGCCAACTGGAAGATTTTCAAACAGCGCTTCCAGCTCTTCCTTGAGGCCACAGACAGGGAGGGTGCCTCGGATACCAGGAAGATTGCTCTCCTCCTATCCACGGCTGGAGACCATGCCATCCACATTTTCAATTCTCTCACCTTTGCGGATGATGAAGATAAAACAAAGTTCAAGACGGTCCTCCTCAAGTTTGACACTCACTGCAGCGTAGAGGTGAATGAAAGTTGCGAGCGCTACGTGTTCCAACAGCGTTTGCAGGGTAAGGATGAACCTTTCCATTCCTTTCCCACGCACCTCCGCATCCTTGCGGAGTCTTGCAGCTACGGGCCCACCTCCGACTCCATGATACACGACCAGGTTGTTTTCGGCATTCAGTCGGACCCCCTACGACAGCAGCTCCTCAAAGTAAAGCAGCTCATCCTAGCGACCGCCATTGAGACCTGTGTCTTACATGAAAACGCCACGAGTCGGTATTCCCACATCCAAGCGGCTGAAACGGCACGGCAAGGTCCCCACGAGGCGGAATTGGTCCAAGTGATTGAGCACCCCCAGGGCCTCAGCCTGGATGAGGGCAGCCATGTCGCACGCTTTTCGCAGACTCCCACGCTTGTGCGCACCAAACGAGGGGACTGTGACGTCGAAGAACGCAATGCGCAGGCGCGCACCACGCACGATCGCACCGCGCATGTGCGGTGGCACAGCGAACGTGCTGACGTCACGACGTGCGGCAACTGTGGCTCCGCCCATTTAAAACGGCAATGCCCTGCCAAATTTCGACAATGCCTACGATGTGGCAGACTTGGCCACTATGCTGCCTTCTGCCGAGCAGCTCAGCCTGCCAATTCATATCGCTTCAGCCAGCCTCGCAGGAATGTCCGGGCAATTCAACCCACGGTCACCGAGTCCGATGCGGACCTCCCACACAGCAGTGACACGAGGACCCGAATGCGCCTTTTCGAGTCGGTGTCGTAACGAAAAACAGGCTGTCCCCAAAGCAAAGACACCAGCCGCTGTCGGTATACAGCATCGATCCAGACGATGAGTGGTGTGCCACCCTGACGGTCAACCGGTCCCAAATACGATTCCGCCTGGACACTTTTGCCTCCGCCAATCTCATGGCATGGTCTGACTTCCAAAGTCTTCGTGTCATACCAGCCATCCTTCCATCAGCCTGCCAGCTATTGGATTATAATGGCAATGTCATTCCTGCTAGCGGCTCATGCCAACTTGAAGTGACGCACAGGTCTCGCAAAGCCATCCTACCTTTTGAGATCATGGGCTCCTCGAAAGACTCCCTGCTTGGCGCGCAGGCATGCAAGCTGTTGAGCCTAGTTCAGAGAGTTCACTCTCTCTCTCCTGATGACACGTCTGCCTTTCAGGACGCTGACCTCAGGGCGCAACTCGACACCATCATCGACCAGCACCATGACGTCTTCGAAGGCATGGGCACGCTCCCATATACCTACAAGATCCTACTCAAACAGAACGACACGCACCTCGCAGGGTCCTGGCACCCCTTAAGGACCGCCTCAAGCAGCAGCTGCAGGACCTCCAGGACCAAGGAGTGATCTCCAGAGTTACGGAACCAACCGACTGGGTCAGTTCCATGGTATGTGTAAAAAAGCCTTCCGGCGAGCTGAGAATTTGCAGTGATCCCAAGGATCTGAATCGCAATATCATGAGGGAGCATTATCTAATTCCCAAGCGCGAAGAGATCACATGCGAGATGGCTCGCGCCAAGCTCTTGTGACATATTGTTTTTCTGCACCAGGTACCTTCCCATGTAAATAGCTTAGTTCTCATGTACATAGTCCTGTAAATATTTCGCACACACGTAGTCAGGGACATTCACCATACACTATTTATTGCCACGCAGGTAAATTTTTTATAAAAGGGGGATGTCATAATATTCACCAGTATATCATGGTGCAGACACACACTGATGGACACACAGTGGGACCAATCAACACACACAACACCGCAGCCAATCACCAGTTAGAGCACACGCGCTATAAAGACAGGGGGCATCAGAGTTCCTGCTCATTCGAGTTGCAGCTAGCTAGGAGCACAGAGCTCACAGCCTGCAACACAGACATTCACCATGTGCTGAGTGCATCGACTGGTTAGGACAAGGCAAAGGTCTTTAATTCAAGCTATCGTATTAACCCACAGTCTCAGTATGTTAAACAGTTAATGATTAAATAAAATAGTGTTGCACTATTTCAAGTGTTGGTGATCTGTATGTGTTCCACGGATCCAGAACACCCAACACATCAACGCACATCCAGACATAGCTGTTCCCCACAGCTACAAGACTCCTCAACGACTCCCCCTCGGACTGATCGGTTCCCTGTAATAACACTATTCACAACATCCTCTGCTTCTCTTGCTCATGCATTTGCTTTGTTTGGACGTTGGTGCGCACTGTAACCAATCACTATTTGTCGATGTACTCCGTCGATTATTCTTTTTGACCACCGAGTATGTACTGTGTACATTCCCTTGGCTGCAGAAAAAATACTTTTCACTGTAATCAGGGTACGTGACAATAAATCAATCAAAACAAAAAACAGCATTCTTCACTGGCCATTCTGCAGGCACCATGTACCAGCCACCCCGTACCAGCCTCCCTAAACAGGCGCCGGAGTATGGCGATTCAGGGCTTTTCAAAGTAACTTCATTTGAAGCCCACTTGTGACAATAAGCGATTTTCATTTCATTTGATTTTCATTTTCATTTCATGTGGGAGCACTCCAGCAGGCAAACGCACACGGAAGATATGGAAATACACAAGGATGAATCATTGAGTTTTGTATGCAATATGGTATAGTTTCAATATTAAATTTGGTTTGGAACGTTTATTTTGTGTTGGCTTTTCTTTTAGCATTGTAACCAATCAGACACTATGAAGGTCAGCAACAGAGGGAAGATAAGAGACTGGATATTCCCCTCTCACTGCTGACCAACCCCATATAAAGAGACCCAAACTGGGATGTGTGGAATCGGATTTTAACTTACCAGCCTATTCCCAATCAACACAATTTTCGTTGGGGCAGGAAATATCGTCTGTCACAACCAGACGCTCAAATAGAATGATGTTAGGATCACCATCGAAACGGTGCTACAAATGTAATTTACCCAGATATTGATATTTTTCTTGAGGTTGTGAGATCCATGTCAGGTATATTCATTCATTGGGCGGGATTCTCCGACCCTGGGTGACCGGAGAATCGGCGCCACTAGCGCCGGCGGGGTCGGCGAGGCGCCGGTCGGGGGCCGCTCTACGCGGTCCCCTCAGCGATTCTCCGTGCGTGTTGCTCTGAGTGGCCGCCGGGATAGGTTGAGTCCCGCCGGCGCTGTTCATGAGTGTTCCTACCCGACGGGGCCTCGGCGTTCATCCTGCGGGGGGGCGGCCTGGTGGGGGGGGAGGGGGGGATCAGACCCAGGGGGGGGGGGGGCGGCCTCCACTGCGCCGAGCCCCTGTAGCTCGCCACCATGTTGCGTCGGGGCCGACGCGGAGAAGGCAACTCACACACATGCACGAGTTCCCGCCGGTTGTAACGCGCATGCACGAATTCACGCCGGCCGCAGCGCGCCTGTGCAGACCCGCGGCGCCTGTTTGACGCCGGTAACGGCAGCTGGAGCAGCGTGAGGCTCTCCAGTGCCGTGCTGGTCCCCTGTGAGGCGCAGGATCGCTGATCCTGATGGCCTGTTGATGCCATCATAAAACCCGACGGCGTTTACGACGCCATCAACACTTAGCCTCAGGCTCAGAGAATCCCGCCCATGATTCTTTGGGGAACTCTATTGTGGGGTGGAGAACCTTTCAGCCAGTAAGATGAAAATTTCTTGCCGATTTTAAATGTCATGATGCAATGGTGTATGATAATTTAAATGTGTTTTTCATGTAGAAACTGATCATAGGGCTCTTCTTAAAATGTAAGTGACCATTAAATTGACCTGAATTCTGTAGGTGTTCCTATGCATTAGAGTACTTTATCCAGTGGTTAAACAGTATTGGGAATCTGATTCAAATATGTTATCTGAACACTATAGCTTGGCTTTGACAGTGACTTAAAGACAAGAGATCTTTTGGATAAACTGAATATTTGCTGGACTTCTCTGGTTGAAACTGCATTTATCCCTTCAAAGAAAAGGAAATCTGGTCAGACAAATAATCTATTGTATGGAGCTCTCTTTGGTTTGTTTCTGCACCTGTATAATGTAATCCCATTCTGGATTCATGGCTGAGTTCCTCGTGAATGGATTGAGCTCAACAGAGTTATTGACAAGCTCTGAAGTGGAATGTGTACTTGACTTGATTTACAGTTTTCTATGCTTCTCATAGAGCTAAATGTTTCGAAGAGGATTTAGAATGGCCGTTTGTTTCTTTTCGCAAAGTAATGGACACTTGAGATAAGAAAATGGGCTGACGTTTCAGATGGCGAGCGTCCGTCAGCTTGAGAATCATCGGCGAATGGATCCCCACCAACTCTGACAGGCCTGCAGTCATTTCACGCTCAATTGAACTGTGATTGGCAGCAGATGGGATGGCTGTTCATACTTGGATGGAGGCCCTGCGTTGGAGAAATGTCGGCCAATCAGGTAGCGCACAGCTCCATCGAGATACAGTACTGCAGTGGCTCAAAGAGGTACTGGAACTCCATGCCTGGGACTGAGGAATGAGGAAATAGAATAGATATCGAACAAATATTTTGGGCAGGATTCCCTGGTGGCAGAGGGTGAACAATGGGAAACCCCGAATTAAGGGTCCATAAATGGAAACCCCACCTTCCAAAGAAAAATCTAGTCCTACTAGTTACATCCTCAAAAAATGCTAATTAAATTTGTCAACATATTTTACCTTTTATAAAACAATGTTGACATTGTCTGATTATAGTGTATAAGAATTCCTGAATAATAGCCTTTTCGCAACGACTGTTGTCAGGGTTACAGGCCTGTTGTTCCCTGCTCTCTTGAAGAATGGTGTTCCATTTTTTAACTTCCAATCCACTGGGAGTGTTCTCAAATCTAGGAATTTTGGGGACTCATAACCAATACATCCACAATCTCAGCAGCTTCTGTTTTAGGCCTTTGACATACGGTCCGAGGGAATTGTCAGATTTTAGTCCTTAACATTTCTCCAATATTTTTATTTTGCTGATATTAATCGCTTTAATTCTCATGTTTCTTAGCATCTAGGTTACCCTCTTTCTGCTATGCAGGTTGCGTCTTCTACTGTGAAGACAGACACATAGGGCGGGTGTAATATCCCGCATGGGCCTTACAGGATAGGAATGATGATCTCCCCATGGTTTTTGCGGTGTACCATTCCATTGACCATCACTCACAATCAACATCCTGGGAACACCATTGGTCAGAAACTGAACTGGACTAGCCACATTAATACTGTGACTACCAGGGCAGGTCAAAGGCCAGGAATCCTATGGCGCGTACCTCACCTCCTGACCCTCCAAAGCGTGTCCATCATCTACAAGGCGCAACTCAGGAGTGTAATGGAATACTCTCCACTTGCCTGGATGATTGCAGCTCCAAAACTCAAGCAGCTCGACACCATCCAGGACAAAGCAGCCCGCTTGATTGCTCCCTCTTCCACAAACATTCAAACCCTCCACCACTGACGAACAGTGGCAGCCGTGTGTACCATCTACAAGATGCTCTGCAGTCACACAACAAGGTTCCTCAGACAGCACCTTCCAAACTCATGACCACTACCATCCAGAAGGGCAAGAGCAGCAGATACTTGGGAACCCCACCACCTGGAGGTTCCCCTCCAAGTCACTCACCACCCTGACTTGGAAATATATCGCCGTTCCCTTGTTGTCACTGGGACAACACCCTGGAACTCCCTCCCTAGCAGCACAGTGGGTGTACCTACATCTGAAGGACTACAGCAGTTCAAGAAGGCAACTCACCACCACCTTCTGAAGGGCAACTAGGAACGGGCAATAAATGCTGGCCTAACCAGCGAAGCCCAGATCCCGTAAATGAATTTTTAAAAAATCAACTTTAGCCAGCTCTCCCCCCTGCCGACACAACAGGGTTTGTTGAATGTTTAAGATTCTTGTTCAGGACTGGAACTGAATTGTATCATGGTCACTTTTTCACAGCAGAGCTTTAACAATGAGATTACGAACTAATCCTGCCTCATTGCACAATCGTAAAATTGCTTTATCCCTAGTTGGTCCCACAATGTGTTCTTCCAGGAAACTGTCACAAGAGCATTCTACACAATCACCTTCCAGGCTATTGCGATTTGATTAGTCCAGTTTCTATGAAGCTTGAAGAGCCACAACTATTACATTGCTTTTGTTACAAGTTTCAGTTATTTCCTTCAGTCTAACGGTATAACTACTGTTCGGGGGCCTATCTGTATTTTGTATTTGTTACTTTATCTGGCGTGGCCCATTCCTTTACTACCCCCCCCCCCCCCCTCACACACACACACCCACCCACCCCAACGTCTGTATCTACTCACACGTCTTTCCAACTTTCAGCACCACTGCGTAAAATGTTCCTATGGCTTGTGAAATGTCAAAGTTTCAGCCAAGTTGAAAATTACACGCGCTGGCAAGCTGGACAAGTTTGAAAGTTGATCCCCTCCAGAGCTCCGAGCCACAAGTGGGCTTGTGTGACTGTGAAACAATGCAGTCAGTTAACCAGCTTGATAAGATGTAGCCAAGCATCGAATGGAGGAAAAGCACAATGCAAAGTTTTGGCCGTCCTAAACTTTCAAGAGCACCGCGAGCTTTGCAGTATTCTTCTACATGAGGACAGGGACACAGGTACTTATTCCAGCTAGCACTCAAGAAGCTTGACACTATTCAAGACAAAGCAGTCCACTTGATTGACACCCTAAACAACACCTTCAATATCCATACCCTCCCACGGTGGCAGCACTGTCTGCCATCAACAAGATGCATGGCAGCAATTCGCTGAGTTTATTTGATCGCACATTCCAAACCCACAACCTCTACCACGTAGAAAGATAAGGACAGCAGATGCTTTGGAATACCGCCACCTGCAAGTAGCCCCCCACACCCACAACCCCCTTACTCAAGACTAACTTGGAAATAATATTAATCTTTATTGTCACAAATAGGCTTGCATTAACACTGCAATGAAGTTACTGTGAAAATCCCCCAATCGCCACATTCCGGCGCCTGTTCGGGTACACTGACAGAGAATTCAGAATGTCCGATTCACCTAACAGCACGTCTACCAGGACCTGTGGGAGGAAACCGGAGCACCCGGAGGAAACACACGCAGACACGGGGAGAACGTGCGGACTCCCCACAGACAGCAATCCAAGCTGGGAATCGAACCTGGGACCCTGGCGCTGTGGAGCAACAGTGCTAACCACTGTGCTACCTTATCGCTGTTCCTTCACTGTCACTGGGTCAAAATCCTGGAACTCCCTCCCTAACAGCACTCTGGGTGTATCTACATGACGTGAGTGCCAGTGCTTCAAGAAGGCAGCTCACCACAACCTCCTCAAGGGAAATTAGGAATAGGCAATAAATGATAGCTGTGCCTGTGAAAGAATTTTTTGAAGTTTTAAATGGCAATACGGACATTTTATTCCATAATATAAATGGAAGGGCTTCTTGTTCTTTTCTTTATCATTTTGATATCAATTTCCCCATCCTGGGTTATGGTCTAGCCATGTCTAACTCCAATATCATGTTTTGAAGTAAGTCATGGGACGATGCACATTGATGAGACTGACGATAACACAATTTAATTTACAAATTACAGTCCAGTATGGAAACTTTCACACCCTTAGTGAACATCAGGAATTTAGAGGTGGAAGTCTGTAGGTGCTTGCATTCATTAAAATTAATGGACCTCCACACAATTCCTAATATATTCACAAACAGAATTCCCAATATATAGTCTGATTATCTGAACTCATAAACTCCACCCTTAAAAGCCAGGGCTTCAAAATGTCAGAAATCGTAGAGTAAAATTCCAGTGAGTTACTCTCATTTAAACTTAATTCTCCGGGCCAATTCCCAAGTATGCCTATGAAAGCGTTTTAGCATTTCTTTTCCAAGAAGTCAGGCAATGTTGACAGAGGCAAGGACAAAATGGAAAGTGAAATGGGAAATAAGTCAGCCACTGGAAAGCTAGAAATAAGAAAATAAAGGAAGTTAATGTTTCAGGCGAGCAGCAATTCTGTTTATCCATTGACCGGAAATGTTAGCTTCCTATCTCCACAGGTACTGTTCGCTATTCTCTCTTTTCCACTGAAGGCAGTAATTGGAGATTTTTGAGTTAGTAATACGGGAGTGTGGCATGGCCTTTTGAGATGACAGGACCATTGGCTGCTCACAAATATAGGCAAGGGAATTGATGGCATGGTGGCACAGTGGTTAGCACAGCTGCCTCACAATGCCAGGGACCCGGGTACGATTCTGATCTCGGGTGACTGCCTGCGCGGAGTTTGCAAATTCTCCACGTGTCTGCGTGGGATTCCTCCGGGTGCTCCGGTTTCCTCCCACAGTCCAAAAATGTTCAGGTTAGATGGATTGGCCATGCTAAATTGGCCCTTAGTGTCCAAAGGTTAGGTGGGGTTCTGGGGATGGGGCGGGCAATGACGTTTAAGAAGCACTGTACACCTCCTCTTGAATTGCTCGCCCTAATGTTGGCACTGCTGCCTCACAGATCCAGGATCCCATGTTCAATTTCCGCCTCGGGTGACTGTCACTTTCTCCCCGTGTCTGCATGGGTTTCCTCCGGGAACTCCGGTTTCCTCCCACTGTCCGAAGAAGTGCAGGTTAGGTGGATTGAGCATGCTAAATTGCCCCTCAGTGTCCAAAAGGTTAGGTGGTGTTACTGGGTTGCGGGGATAGGTTGGAGGCATGGATTTGGGTAGGGTGCTCTTTCCAAGGACCGGTGCAGACTCGATGGGCCGAATGGGCTCCTTCTGCACTGTAAATTTTATGATTCTATGATAACTTGCTGCTTTCAACACTACATGCGTTTTAATTGTAAAAGATTGCTATAATGTAATTGGAAATCCTTCAGAGTTATTACCCAACCATAGAACGCTGCCCTGTAATCAGCGAGTTAATCAATCTGACATTTTTAGAGGAAACAAACTCATAATAGTTCTAGGCATAACCTATGTTTATTGTTGAAATTTGAAAGCCCTGATGTGGTTACCCAAGAACCACATTCAAAATATAGTTCATATTCTATTGCTCAAGAAGTTTTCTGTTTGAATCCAACATCTACCATAATAATTATCCCCAAATTACATTAATACATTAAATTAACAGGCTCTGCAGAAGTTCAGACGATAAGCTTGGGGTGGAATTGGCCATATTGACGGGGAAATACCTGCGGCTTGATCCTTGGTTTCCAGATTTCATCCAACATGTAAACTCAGCTACAGGGTCCCTTGCAGTACCCCATGGGCTAAGGGCAGGAAAGTCTGCAAGGTTTTCCCATTCCTAACTGCTATCCAGTCCGCTTGGCTGGAAAGAGCACTTGGTGTGGTTGTCAGGTAAGGACAAATTTGGACTTGTGTAAGGAAATCATCATGTTGAAAAACCAACACCCATTGAATTGAATTGAATTGAATTCAATTTGAATTGAATTTGAATTGAATTGAATTTGATTTATTGTCATGTGTACCGAGGTGCAGTGAAAAATATTGTTCTGCGTACAGTCCAGACAGATCCTTCCGTACATGAAAAAACATAGGACATGCATAAATACACAATGTGAGTACATGGGCACAGGCACTGGGTGGAGCATACGGAGTGTAGTACTACTGGTAGAGAAGATGGGTGAAGAGATCAGTTCAATCCATAAGAGGGTCATTCAAGAGTCAGGTAACAGTGGGGAAGAAGCTGTTTTTGAATCTGTTAGTGCATGTTCTCAGACTTTATGGGGCTGGTTTAGCACAGGGCCAAATCGCTGGCTTTTAAAGCAGACCAAGGCAGGCCAGTAGCACAAATCAAATCCCTTACCAGCCTCCCCGAATAGGCCCGGAATGTGGCGACTAGGGGCTTTTCACAGTAGCTTCATTTGAAGCCTACTTGTGACAACAAGCGATTTTCATTCATTTCATTTCATTTTATTTTGAGTCTCCTGCCCGATGGAAGAAGTTGGAAGCGAGAATAACCGGGATGGGATGTGCCGTGTTGGGTGTTCCGCTATACAGACGAACCAACACGGTTGTAGATGGTACAACTCTGTTTTATTACTCTTGATAACAACATCTGTAAACTTATGACTGTGGTTCATAATTTACCCGTTAACCTGTGGACCTAGCCCTAACACTATCTTAGAGAGGCACTCAGCACATGGTGTATGTCTGAGTGGCACGCTGTGAGCTCTGTGACCTGAGCTATCTCCTGCGGGAATGAGCGGGAACTGTGGTGTTCCCCGTTTTATAGTGCGTGTGCTCTCACTGGTGATTGGCTGTGATGTTGCGTGTGTGTTGATTGGTCCGTTGATCTGCCCATCAGTGTGTATGTGTGTTTGCACCATGATATGTTTATCTGAATATCATGACATCCCTCCTTTTTACAAGAATATGTGCCTATTTGGGAATAAATATTGGTGTGTACTGAGTGCAGCTGAATATGTGTGTGCAATATCTACAACATGTACATGAGGCTAAACTATATACATAGGAAGGTGTCAGGTGCAACAGAGCAACGAGGTTGTACCATAAACAAAACAAGTGCAATCATCAAACATCGAAAATGAACTCCTGTAACGACAAAAAGAGAAACATATTAACATTGTGGCAGAACACTTTAGTGAGTCCAATGTGCAAACAGGCTCATAAGTCCAGCCTAGTAGGTGGGCGACGAATTTGGGTTGACCGTTAGGGTGGCACACCATTCATCACCTGGATTAACGCTGTACACTGGCACCGGCTGGTGGTTCCTACTTGGGGATATCCGATTCCTGTCAATGACCGCAACGCGGAAGGCTTCCCGATCGTCGGTATCACCGGTCTGTACATTCTCAGGGTATGACTCAGTGTATGGAGGCTGAATGGCCCGCACGTCCCTGCGAGGCTGGCGGAATTGGGGAGCGTTGGCAGGTTGAGCTTCTCGACAGCAGGCAGCGTAGTGTCCCATTTTGCCACAGCGGAGGCATTGTCGATTCTTTGCTGGACATTGCCGCTTTAAATGTGCGGATCCACAGTTGCCGCACGTCATGACGTCATGGCGTTCGTTGTGCCACCGCGCATACGCAGTTTGGTCCCGCGTAGAGTGTGCCTGCGCGTCACGTCCCTCTGCGTCGACCTCACTTTTGGCGCGTACAAGCGCGGGAGGCCGTGGAAACCGTGCAAAATGGCCGCCCTCGTCCGGGCCGGGGGCCAGGAGGAACTCGATCGACTGGACCTGCTCGGCCTCATAGGACCCATGCCGTGCCGATTTGGCCGCCTGAAATTGGGAGTACCTGCTGGTTGCGTTTTCATGGAGGACGCAGGCTTCGATGGCGGTGGCTAGGGTGAGGCTTTTAATTTTGAGGAGCTGCTGGCGTAGGGTGCCCGAGGTGACCCCAAAATCTATCTAGTCCTGAATCATGGAATCGGAGGTGGTCTCATAGCCACAGGACTGCGCGAGGATACGGACGTGTGTCAGGAAAGATTGAAAAGGCTCATCCTTACCCTGCAGGCGCTGCTGGAAGAGGTACCTCTCGAAGCTCTCGTTCACCCCGACGCTGAAGTGTTGCTCAAGTTTTAGAAGGACCGTCTTGTACTTCATCTTGTCCTCACCTTCCGCGAACACCAGGGAGTTGTATATGTGGATGGCATGTTGCCCTGTCGTGGAGAGGAGGAGGGCGATCTTCCTGGTGTCCGCTGCATTCTCCCTTTCTGTGGCTTCTAGGAAGAACTGGAAGCGCTGTTTAAACAGCTTCCAGTTGACGCCGAGGTTTCCAGCGATTTGAAGTGGCTGCGGTGGGCTGATGGTGTCCATGGCGCAGGATGGCGGATCCCTGAAGATGTGCAGGTAGGTCTCACAGTTGCTGGGTTCCGATCCTGGTACTATGTCGTGTTGAGTGTTCCGCTATACAGACGAACCAACACGGTTGTAGATGGTACAACTCTGTTTTATTACTCTTGATAACAACATCTGTAAACCTATGACTGTGGTTCATAATTTACCCATTAACCTGTGGACCCAGCCCGAACACTATCTTAGAGAGGCACTCAGCACATGGTGTATGTCTGAGTGGCACGCTGTGAGCTCTGTGCCCTGAGCTGTCTCTTGCTGGAATGAGTGGGAACTGTGGTGTTCCCCGTTTTATAGTGCGTGTGCTTTCACTGGTGATTGGCTGTGATGTTGCGTGTGTGTTGATTGGTCCGTTAATCTGTCCATCAGTGTGTATGTGTGTTTGCACCATGATATGTTTATCTGAATATCATGACAGGATGGGCCTTTGATTATGCTGTTCATTTTCCCAAGGCATCAAGAGCTGTAGGCAGAGTCAATGGATGGGAAGCAGGTTTGCACGATGGACTGGGCTGTGTTCACAACTCTCCACCCCCACCCGCCCCCCCCCCCACCCCCACCCCTCCCCCACATGTGCTCCATAAACCCCTGCAGCTCCTTTGCCGTAGCTAATACCTTCCCCGACCTGGAACTCGACCGATCTAGCCTCAGATCCAGGACCGTGTTGAAATCTCCCCCCTCTATAGTTTCTTGTAGTCTTGGGCTGAGTAGTTGCCATACCAGGCTGTGATGCAGCCAGATAGGATGCTTTCTATGATGCATCTGTAAAAATCGGTAAGAGTCAATGTGGACATGCCGAATTTCCTTAGTTTCCCGAGAAACGAGAGGCCCTGGTCGTGTCATCAGTAAATTTGTAGATTTGGAGCCACATTTTGCACACAGTCATGTATGTATAGGGAGTATAGTAAGAGGGCTAAGTATGCAGCCTTGCGAGGCCCTGGTATTGAGGACTATCATGGAGGAGGTGTTGTTGTTTATCCTTACTGATTGTGGGCTATGGGTCAGGAAGTCGAGGATCCAGTTGCAGAGGGAGCAGCCAAATCCCACGTTTTGGAGTTTTGATGAGCTTGGGAGGGATTATCAGGTTGAAGGCGGAGCTGTAATCAATGAATACGAGTCTAACGTAGGAGTCCTTGTTGTCGAGATGCTCCAGAGATGAGTGTAGGGCCAGGGAGATAGTGTCTGCTGTGGACCGGTTGTGGCGGTATGTGAATTGTAGTGGATCAAGACATTCTGGGAGTATGGAACTGATGTGTCTCATGACCAACCTCTGGAAGCACTTCATAATGTTCGATGTCAAGACCACCGGATGATAATCGTTGAGGCACGAGGCCATGTTGAAAAATGCCAGTGTGCAATAGCAGAAGGCATCTGTCAAATGTTGCCTGATCGTGCGTCCATGCCATCAAGGTAAGTGAGGGGAACATTTGTTTCAAGTGAAAACTATTGACAAGTAGACTGGAGTGACATCATTCTCAACCATTACTTTACTTGTTTTGCTGTATATTTATGATATGTCATAGTCCCTGGGGAAATGAGAAACTGTTTCAAAGGTTATTGTGGAAAACAAAAGCTCGTAGTGTAGGGGGTAACATATGGGCATGGATAGATGATTGGCTAGCTAACAGGAAACAGAGAGTTGGCATACATGGGTTTTTTTCTGGTGTGCGGGTTATAATGAGCGGTGTGCCACAGGGTTCAGTGCTGAGGCCTCAACTTTTTACAATTTCTATAAATAACTTGGATGAGATGAAGAGACTGAAGGTATGGTTGCTAAATTTGCTGACTGCAAACAGATAGGTAGGAAAGGAAATTGTGAAGATAGGAACAGAAGGAGACTACAAAAGGACAGAGATAGGTTAAGTGAGTGGGCAAAGATATGGAAAACGGAGATGATCCATTTTGGCAGGAACAATTGTAAAGAAGCAGATTATCTAAATCAGGGTTTTTCAATCTGCAGGTCGTATCCCGTAGGTGGGTCGAAGATGGGTGTTGGAAGTGTCGCAAAATGATCAGTCACTGCATTCCCGATCGCAGGAGAAGAATCCAACGACCGCAAATGGCTTTTAAGAATGCCGTTCTTGACCAGCTTTAAAGTTCAGAATGCCAGCAGCGCATGGCTTTTAAATGCAAACAATGCAGTGTTGCCGGTAAAAGCGGCAGCAGATCATCTGCAGATCATACACTGACGTCAATGCTTTTGCTGCGAAATCAGGAGAGATTCCTCCATTTTCGAGCTGCTGGCAAGAAACGCAACAAACTGTGAAGCACTGAATATGGATCATTTTGTTACAAGGAAGAGAGGGCCAGAGACACAAACAAGCCAGGATCTTACAAATGAATCTGCTGGAGAGAGCTGCTCAAGAGAGTCCATGGCAGGACAAAGCAGTGCTGGTGTGAGCTGTATACAGAACTCCAGGGCTTCTTGTGAGCTGCCTACCAAGAATCAATTAAATTGGGAACAAAGTAGTAAAAAAATGATTTATTGAGCTATGGCTTTGTTCATTTTGCCAATGCAAATCAGAATGCAAAGCCCATGTGTGTTATATGCAGGGAAGTACCGGTAAATGAGAGTTGGATGCTAACTATGTCTTAACTTGCAGACACCTTTTCAATTCTAAATGAACGGAAGCTCAAATTGCAAGGGAAGGATGATGATTGCTTTCGACACTGAAGAAATAGATGCTTTCCATAAGTCACTGAAAGTTTTGCAAGTGCAAGTACAAAGTCAAAACTACCAAATGTTTTCACACTGCTACGACACAGCAAAGAAAACAGTGTTAGTAAGGGAACGGTCTATAGACTGACAAGCCTTATTCAGTCGCATCTGGGTGCACTGATCAACAGTTTTTTTCATTAATTTCCAGAAGATAAGTTTCAGATTTTGAGAGAGAAGTAGTGGGTGAAAATCCCGTTTGGGTTTGAGGCCCGAAAGTCAATTATTAATTTACAGCTGACTCCAAATGAAGAGTCTGAATGGTCGAGGACTCTGGGTCTGTACTGGAGTTTAGAAGGATGAGGGGGGATATTATTGAAACTTACAGGATACTGCGAGACCTGGGTAGAGTGGATGTGGAGAGAACGTTTCCACTTGTAGGAGAAACTAGAACCAGAGGACTAAAGGGACGATCCATTAAAACAGAGATGAGGAAGAATTTCTTCAGCCAGAGGGTTTTGTGAATCTGTGAAATTCTTTGCCGCAGAAGGCTGTGGAGGCCAAATCACTGAGTGTCTTTAAGACAGAGATAGATAGGTTCTTGATTATTAAGTGGATCAGGGGTTATGGGGAGAAGGCAGGAGAATGGGGATGAGAAAAATATCAGCCATGATTAAATGGCGGAGAAGACTCGATGGGCCGGGTGGCCTAATTCTGCTTCTATGCTTTATGATCTTATGTTCTTCTGCATTTTACCTGCGGGGTAGCACGGTGGCACAATGGTTAGCACTGCTGCCTCACAGCACCCAGATTCGATTCCGACCTCAGGTGACTGTCTATGTGGAGCTGTGTGGAGCTTGCACATTCTCCGTGTGCCTGCGTGGGTTTTCTCCGGGTGCTCCGGTTTCCTCCCACAGTCCAAAGATGTGTAGGTTAGGTGGATTGGCCATACTAAATTGTCCCTTAGCGTCCAGAGGTTGGGTAGGGTTACATGGATATGGTGGGAGATTGGGCCTAGGTAGGGATGCTCTTTCGAAGGATCTGCGCAGACCTGATGGGCCGAATGGCCACCTTCTGCACTGTCGGGGTTCGATAATCTATGATCTTCTATGAACTGTGACAGCACATTAAAAACACGCCACAAGTCCCTGAGGCTGTCAGTATTCTGAAGTAGGGTCTCTGAGGATTATCTGTTCTCACAAAGATGAAGACAGCACAAAGGAATCGGCTGAACTCTGCACCTGACATGCGCATTGCCCTCTCCTGTGAACCTGATTGAAGTGAGATGATGAAGACCAAGCAGTCTCACCTGTCACGTTAAAGGTCAGCAAAAATTGTGTGTTGTGAAGGTTGGTTGGCATGGATTATTAAGGTCGGCCAGATGGGTCACGAAGGTCAACCGGCGTGGGTCCCGAAAGTCGGCCGATTGGTAAAAGTGGGTCCCGGGAAAAAAAGTTTGAAAGAAACACTGACTTGAAGAGCGTCCTCAACAGTGAGATTCCTCTCCACAGCTAAAAATTACAGCAAAATGCCCTTGAACAGCGGGGTCTTACTCGATACGCTGTTCAGCAGACTTCACTCCGAAGCTGAATCTTGTCACGTTGTTTTGCAGCTCATCGCCAAGAAGCAAATTGCTGACTTCCGGTGGCGGCTATGAGGGAGTAAGTCGCACATTTGGTGGCTCCCGCTCTGGCCGGACGTTTGGACCTTTTACCCCGACTTTTTTGTGGTTTCGAGTTTTGGCTTTGAAGGCGCAGATAATCTGGCTCTGGATCCACACAGTGGTGCATGGAACGGAGAACACCAAGGGACCAAAAAGGAAGAAATAAAAAGATAAGCAAGGGCTGGGTGGAGGCTGCGGCTGAAGACAGCATGGCTGATGTCCGGACCCCTGCTGCGACGGCCCAACCATCGACGGAGGAGCTGATGCAGGTCATCCAGGAGGGCTTTGCCAGACAGAAACGGGACTGTCTTGACCCGATAAAGGAGTCGATCGATCGGCTGGAGCGCAGGCTGGAGGCCCAGGATCGGACGATTCAGAAGCTGGAGAAGGCGCTGGCGGACCAGGAGGAGCACCAAACGGTGGCCGAGCTGGAGGTGGGGATGCTGAAGGATCAGCAAAAAAGGCTGCTGGAGCAGGTGGAAGATCTGGAGAACTGAACTCGCTGGCAGGACTTGAGTGTGGAGGCCAGAAGGAGGGCAGGCTTTAATCAAGTGAAGGCGATCCTATATAAGAAGAAGGTGAAATTTGGGCTGCTATACCTGGCGCGTCTTTGGGTTACGCACGCGAACCAGCACCATTATTTTGAGTCGCCCGAAGGCGCGATGGACTTTGCCAAGAAGAAAGAGCTGGTGCTGAACTGGGGACTTTTTGGTTTTAAGTTGTAACTTCTCTGAGTGATGTTTATATGTTTTGATTGTCGTTTTTCTTCTGCTTTTAAGTTTGAGTGAAGATGGGGGAAGGAAAAGTTATTCGGTTCCATGGGTTTCGGTGTTTTGATGGGGGTGGTTGGTGGGGGCTTTTTACTTTTTATTACTTTGATTTGCACTTTTGGGGAGGTTCATTTTGGGTTGTCTCCAATGGTAATTGGCTGATTGTCTGGGGTTGGTTTGATGAGGGAAGTGGTTTCGATGGGCGGGGGGGTGAGGGGAGTAGGGAACAATAGGTGGGAGACTTCTTGGCTCCGGAGGCGAGGGCCACCAGGCTAGCTGGGTGAGCGAGTCAACGGAAGCACAGTGGGGGGTGTATATGTTCAATATATGGCAGGGGTTAGGTTACAAAGTGGTGTTGCTAGGGCTTGGGGGGGGTGGACTTATTCTGCTGATGAGGGAGGGAGTTAGGTTTCAGGACAGAGAGGAGGTCGGGGGTGGGGGCTGCCAGGAGGCGGGCTGATGGAGGCGCGGCGCACGGGCTGGAGGCGGGCCCAGGAAGGGGGATGGCTGATCGGTGGGGGGGGAGGGGGGCGGTGCGGTGCCCCCCAACTAGGCTGATCACCTGGAATGTTAGAGGATTGAATGGGCCGGTCAAGAGGGCATGGGTGTTCGCGTATCTGAGGGCTCTGAAGGCGGACATGGTGATGTTGCAGGACACACGCCTGAAAGTGGCAGATCAGGTTAGGCTTAGGAAGGGCTGGGTCAGTCAGGTCTTTCATTCGGGGCTGGACACCAAGACTAGAGGGGTGGCGATTTTAATCAATAAGCGGGTGCAATTTCAGGTGGGCAGTATAGTCTCGGACAGGGGGGGCCGTTATGTCATGGTGAGTGGCAAGCTGGAGGGGAGGAAGGTAGTCTTCGTTAACGTGTACGCGTGGCCAAACTGGGGCGATGTAGAATTTATAAAGAGGGTACTGGGAAGATACCTGATGGGAGGGGATTTTAATACAGTCTAGACCGGCCGTGTTCAAAAACGGGAAGGGTGCCAGCAATGGTAAAGGAGCTGTTCGGGTTCATGGAGCAGATGGGGGGGTCGACCCATGGAGGTTGAGGCAGCCGACGGGGAAGGAGTTTTCTTTCTATTCGCATGTGCATAAGATTTACTCCCGGATTGATTTTTTTCATTTTGAGCAGGGATTTGCTGGCGGGGGTGGTGGACTCGGGGGACTCGGCCATCACTATTTCGGATCATGCCCCACACTGGGTGGAACTGCAGGTTGGAGAGGAGAGCTTCCAGCGCCCGCAATGGAGATTGGACGTGGGCTAGTTGGACGAGGCTGTGTGCGAGAGGCTGAGGAAGTGCATGCAGATCTACCTGCAGGTCAATGACACGGGGGAAGTTTCAGCAGCGGTGGTCTGGGAGGCGCTGAAAGCAGTGGTGAGAGGGGAGTTGATTTTGATCTGGGCTCATAGGGACAGGACGGATAGGGCAGAGACGGACCGACTGGTTAAGGAGATCCTACAGATAGATAGGAGGTATGCGGCGACCCCGGGAGTTGAGCTTTTAAGGGAACATCGGAGGCTGCAGGCTGAGTTTGGGGTGTTGTCCACAGGCAAGGCAGTGGAGCAGGTTAGAAAGGGGCGGGGTGCTTTTAACGAACATGTAGAGAAGGCCAGCAGAATGCTGGCACAGCAGCTTAGGAAGAGGGGGGCAGCCAGGGAAATAGAGACGGTGGTTGATGGGGATGGGAATTTGGTAGGGGACTCGGCGGGGCTAAACAGGTCATTCAGGGACGTTTACAGTAGATTCTATCGCTCGGAACCCCCCACGGGACCCGAGGGGATGAGATGCTTTTTGGACGGTCTGACCTTCCCAAGGGTGGGCAGGGAGCTGGTGGATGGGCTGGGGGCCCCGATTAGGGCCGAAGAAATAGGGGAGGGCTTGAAGGCAATGCAGTCGGGTAAAGCGCCAGGGCCGGACGGGTATCCGGTGGATTTCTACAAGAAATTCTCAGCGATATTAGGGCCATTGCTGGTCAAGGCTTTTAATGAGGCGAGGGATAGAGGGGTGCTGTCCCCGACAATGTCACAGGCCACTATTTTGTTAATATTGAAGAGGGACAAGTACCCAGAGCTATGTGGGTCATATGGGCTGATCACACTGCTTAATGTGGACGCCAAGCTGCTGGCCAAGGTCTTGGCCTCCAGGATTGAAGATTGTGTGCCGGAGGTGATTATGGAGGACCAAACTGGATTTGTCAAGGGCAGGCAGTTGGTGGCCAATAAAGGAAGGCTGCTCAACGTGATTATGATGCCCCCGGAGAGTAGGGAGGTTGAGGTAGTTGTTGCAATGGATGCGGAGAAGGCGTTCGACCGGGTGGAATGGGACTATCTATGGGAGGTGCTGGGGCGATTTAGGTTCAGTAGGGGCTTTATGCACTGGGTTAGGCTGTTGTTCCAGGCCCCGGATGCTAGTGTAAAGCCGAGTAGGACGACCTCGGACTATTTTAGACTGTACCGGGGGACAAGACAGGGATGCCCCCTCTCCCCACTGCTGTTTGCGTTAGCTATAGAGCCGCTGGCGATTGCTCTGTATTCCAATACCTCCCAATTTTCATCCCGCGGTCCTTTTTTAAGAGGGTTAACAAAATCATTCTGGGCTTTGTCTGGGCGGGTAAGACCCCGCGGGTGAAGAAGGCGATGCTCGAGGGGAATCAGGGGGAGGGGGGGCTTGCCCTGCTAAATTTCAGCAAGTACTACTGGGCGGCCAACATTGTTATAATTAGGAAATGGGTGGTGGGGGCAGGGTCGGTTTGGGAGCGGATGGAAGCAGCTTCATGGGGCACCAGCTTGGGGGCGCTGATAACGACCCCTCTGCCGTTCCCGCCGGCGAGATATTCCACCAGTCCCGTGATGATGGCGGCCTTGAGGATCTGGCGTCAGTGGAGGAGGTACGTTGGAGCAGTGAGGGCGTCGGTCTGGCCCCCAATATGTGACAACCACCGGTTTGCTCCAGGGAGCTTGGATGAGGGGTTTCAAGTTTGGCGAAAGGCGGTAATTGAGAGGATGGGGGACCTGTTCCCGGAAGGGAGCTTCCCTAGCTTGAGGGCGCTGGAGGAGAAGTTTGGGTTGGCAAGAGGGAACAAATTGAGATATCTAGAGGTGCGGGATTTCCTGCGCAGACAGGTATCATCCTTCCCACTCCTGCCACTAAGGGGGATCCTGGATAGGATAGTATCTAGGGAGTGGGCGGGAGAGGGGAGCGTCTCGGACATCTACAAAGAACTTGGGGGGATAGGGGGCGGAGGAGATACAGACCGAGGAGCCGAGGCGTAAGTGGGAGGAGGAGCTTGGGGGTGAGATGGAGGATGGCTTATGGGTGGACGTGTTGAGCAGAGTCAAAGCGATCGCTACATGCGCAAGCTCAGCTTGATCCAATTCAAAGTGGTCCATCGGGCCCACATGACAGTGGCCCGGATGAGTAGATTCTTTGGAGTAGAGGACAGGTGTGTAAAATGTGCGGGAGGACCAGCGAACCATGTCCACATGTTCTCCAAAACTTAGGGGATATTGGCAGGGGTTTGCAGATGTCATGTCCAGAGTATTGAAAACAAAGGTGGCAATGAGTCCAGAGGTGGCGATTTTTGGGGTGTCGGAAGATCCGGGAGTCCAAGAGGAGAAAGAGGCAGATGTTCTGGCCTTTGCCTCCCTGGTAGCCCGGAGACGGATTTTATTAGCTTGGAGGGTCTCAAATCCCCCGAAGTCGGAGACCTGGTTAACTGACATGGCGAGCTTCCTTGGCCTTGATAAGATTAAGTTCGCCTTGAGAGGGTCATTGTTAGGGTTCGCCCGGAGGTGGCAACCATTCATCGACAAATGTCGAAGGGTGTGATACTGAACAAAGAACAAAGAACAATACAGCACAGGCCCTCCAAGCCTGCGCTGGTCACGAGTCCTATCTGGGCCAACTGCCTGATCCTTCCATACCCCAGCTGTTCATGTGCCTATCCAGATAAGTCATAAAGGTCGCTAACTATCTGCCTCAAACACCTCACTTGGCAGTGCATTCCAGGCCACCACCGCCCTCTGTGTAAAAAAAACTTCACCTGCACATCTCCACTGAACCTGTCCCCCCTCACCTTGAACTTGTGCCCCTTGTAATTGTCATTTCCACCCTGGGAAAAGCCTCCAACTGTTCACCCTATCCATAGCCCTCATAATTTTATAAACTTCTACAGGTCACCCCTCAGCCTCCGTCTCTCTGGGGAGAACAATCCAGTTCATTCAATCTTTTGATTGATTTGATTTGATTTATTGTCACATGTACCGAAGTACAGTGAAAAGTATTTTTCTGCGGCCGAGGAACGTACAGAGTTCGTACATAGTAGACACAATAATAATCAACAGAGAATATTGACAAATGATCAATCTCTCCTCATTGCTAATACCCTCCATACCAGGCTACATCCTGGTAAACCTTTTCTGTACTCTCTCCAAAGCCTCCACGTCCTTCTGGTAGTGCGGTGACCAGAATTGGACACTGTAGTCCAAATGTGGCCTAACCAACGTTCTATATAATTGTAACATAATTTGAGCTTTTATACTCAATGCCCCGTCCTATAAAGGCAAGCATGCCATATGCTTTCTTTACCATAATTTCCATCTGTGCTGCCACTTTTAAGGATCTGTGGACCTGCACACCCAGATCTCTCTGTGTCTCTATGCTCCTGATGGTTCTGCCATTTATTTTATAGCTCCCACCTGCATTGGATCTCCCAATGGGGCTGGTTTAGCACAGGGCTAAATAGCTGGCTTTTAAAGCAGACCTAGGCAGGCCAGCAGCGCGGTTCAATTCCCGTACCAGCCTCCCCGAACAGGCGCCGGAATGTGGCGACTAGGGGCTTTTCACAGTAACTTCATTTGAAGCCTACTTGTGACAATAAGCGATTTTCATTTCATTTCAAAATGCATCACCTCACATTTGTCCGGGTTAAATTCCATCTGCCATTTCTCTGCCCAATTTTGCAGCCTATCGATATCCTGTTGTATTATCTGACAATCTTCATCACTATCCGCAACTCCTGCAATCTTAGTATCATCCTCAAACTTGCTAATCAGACTCGCTACGTTTTCTTCCAAGTCATTTATATATATTACAAAGATCAGAGATCTCAGCACTGATCCCTGCGGAACACCACAAGTTACAGACCACCATTCGGAAAAAAATCCTTCCACTGCTACCCTCTGTCTTCTATGGCCAAGCCAGTTCTGGATCCACCCAGCTTGTTCACCCCTGACCCCATGTGATCTAATCTTTTGCACCAGCCAGCCATGAGGGACCTTCTCAAATGCTTCACTAAAGTCCAGATAGACAACATTCACAGCCCTTCCCTCGTCAATCATTTTTGTCACCTCCTCAAATAATTCAATTGAATTAGTGAGACATGACCTCCCTCGTACAAAACCATGCTGTCCGTCGCTAATAAAACCATTCACTTTCAAATGTGTATAGATCCCGGGGGGGGATTCTCTCAGCCCGGGGCAGGGCCGGAGAATCGGTGTGATCGGCGCAAATCGCGCCACACCACCCCAACGCCGGGACGCGATTCTCCGCTCCACCATTGGTGCTGGCGTGGTCAGGGCGGCGCCGTTCGGGGGCCGCCAATTCTCGCCCCGGGATGGGCCGAGCGGCCGTAACCAAAAGACCAGAGTCCCGCCGGCGCCGTCCACCTGTGGTCTTACCCGGCGGGACCTCGGCGTGGAAGGGTCCAGGGGCGGCCTGTGGGGGGAAGGGAGGGGGGTCCGACCCCATAGAGGGCCTCCGCTGTGGCCTGGTCCGCGATCGGGGCTCACCGATCGGCAGGGTGGCCTCTTGGGCTGGGGGCCTCCTTTCTTCCGCGCCGGCCCCCTTAGCCCTACGCCATGTTGCGCCGGGGCCACCGCGGAGAAGGGAGTCACTGCACATGCGCGGACCCCGCAGCACCCAGTTGACGCCGGGATCGGCAGGTGAAGCGGCGTGGGTTTCTCCAGTGCCCTCCTGGCCCCCTGTAGGGGCCAGAATTGCTGATCCTGAGGCCATGTTGATGCCGTCGGGAAACATAGAACATACAGTGCAGAAGGAGGCCATTCGGCCCATCGAGTCTGCACCGACCCACTTAAGCCCTCACTTCCACCCTATCCCCGTAACCCAAAAACCCCTCCTAACCTTTTTTGGTCACCAACGGCAATTTATCATGGCCAATCCACCTAACCTGCACGTCTTTGGACTGTGGGAGGAAACTGGAGCACCCGGAGGAAACCCACGCAGACACAGGGAGAACGTACAGACTCCGCACAGACAGTTTCCCAGCGGGGAATCAAACCTGGGACCCTGGCGCTGTGAAGCCATAGTGCTATCCACTTGTGCTACCGTGCTGCCGCGACGCCGTTTACGACGGCGTCAACACTTAGCCTCAGGATCAGAGAATCTCGCCCCCTATCTCTGAGAATCTTTTCCAACAATTTCACTATTACTGACGTCAAGCTCACTGGCTTATAATTACCCGGATTATCCTTGCAACCCTTCTTAAATAACGGGACAACATTGCCTGTCCCCCAATCCTCTTGGATCTCATCTGTGGCCAATGAGGACACAAAGATTCCAGTCAGAGGCCCAGCGATTTCATCTCTTGTCTCCCTCAGCAGTCTGGGATAGATGCCACCTCGCCCTGGGGATATGTCTACCTTAATGCTTTTTAACACACCTAACACTTCCTCCCTCATAATAACAACCTGTTCTGAAGTATTTACACATCCCTCTGAACCACCTCCAATCAACGTGTCCCTCTCCTTTGTGAATACCGATGCAAAATACTCATTAAAGACCTCACCTACTTCCTTTGGATCTGCACATAATTTCCCTTCTTTTTTCCGTGAGTGGACAAACTCTTTCTCTAGCTACCCTCTTGTTCCTAATATACGTATAAAATGCCTTGGGATTCTCCTTAATCCTGCCTGCCAAGTGTAGCGCACAATGACTTACGAGAGACGAGAAGTGATGAAGTCGATCCAGGCTTTATTAAGCGATGCTTGTCCCCAGCAGCTCAGCAACAGAATGAAGCTGCGGGGAGAGGCTCGGGTTCTTATACTCCGCCTTCAGAGCGGAGCCAGGAGTTGGCAGCCAACCAGGACCCGGGATCTGTCAGCCAATAGCATCTCGGCTTCACAGTCCCACATGACCCCTAATACATACCACCAGATTCACCCCTTGTTAAAAAAGGAACCCGGTGGGGTGGTGGTTCGCATGGTGGTAGGGGTTTACAAGGCTGGCCCTGGAACAAAATTTCGGACAGTGTTACTACAGTTTTAGCCCTACACTGGGCTATGTACAAGTTTGTGAGAACTATTTACAATATTAGCAAAAACATTATTTTTTTTGGTTACAACAACATTCTTGGTGTCACGCGGATTCCACGAGTCGAGCGGGCGGTCTGGTCTTCCTCGTCGCTCGCCTCAGCCCCGGTGGCGGTGCAGGTGCTTGCTCAGGCGTTGTCGCCTCCGGGATTGTTTCGGTGTTTGTTCCTGTTTTACTCCTGGGCGGGCACGGGAGGAGGACCAATCCCCCCGGGAAGGGGGCGGTCGCGGGGTGCGCCGGTGGCAGGGAGGGGACTATCGGTGTCGGGGGTGTGTGTGTTTTGCCGGCGGGCGCCAGGTCCCGCAGGGAGACCGTGTCCTGTCAGCCGTCGGGGTACGCCACGTATGCGTACTGCGGGTTCGCGTGGAGAAGGTGAACCCTCTCGACCAACGGGTCCGATTTGTGCGCCCGCACATGTTTCCGGAGCAAGATGGGTCCTGGGGCCGCCAGCCAGGTCGGCAGTGACGTTCCGGAGGAGGACTTCCTGGGGAAGACAAGGAGGCGCTCATGAGGCGTTTGGTTAGTGGTGGTACACAGCAGCGACCGGATGGAGTGGAGAGCGTCCGGGAGGACCTCCTGCCACCGGGAAACTGGGAGATCCCTGGACCGTAGGGCCAGTAGGACGGTTTTCCAGACCGTGCCGTTCTCCCTCTCTACTTGCCCGTTCCCCCGGGGGTTGTAGCTGGTCGTCCTGCTCGAGGCTATGCCCTTGCTGAGCAGGAACTGGCGCAGCTTATCACTCATGAAGGAGGACCCCCTGTCGCTATGGATATACGCGGGGCAACCGAACAGTGTGAATATGATGCCAAGGGCTTTAATGACTGTGGCCGCTGTCATGTCGGGGCAGGGGATGGCGAAGGGGAAACGAGAGTACTCGTCCACCACGTTCAGGAAGTATGCGTTGCGGTCGGTGGAGGGGAGGGGCCCTTTGAAATCCAAACTGAGGCGTTCAAAGGGGCGGGAAGCCTTGATCAGGTGCGCTCTATCCGGCCTGAAAAAGTGCGGTTTGCACTCTGCGCAGATGTGGCAGTTCCTGGTGACTGTACGGACCTCCTCCACAGAGTAGGGGAGGTTGCGGGACTTTACGAAATGGTAGAATCGAGTGACCCCCGGGTGGCAGAGGTCCTCGTGGAGGGCTTGGAGGCGGTCAATTTGTGCGTTGGCACATGTGCCGCGGGATAGGGCATCGGACGGCTCGTTCAGCTTTCCGGGACGATACAAGATCTCATAGTTGAAGGTGGAGAGCTCGATCCCCCACCTTAAGATCTTGTCATTCTTAATTTTGCCCCGCTGTGCATTATCGAACATGAAGGCTACCGACCGTTGGTCGGTGAGGAGAGTGAATCTCCTGCCGGCCAGGTAATGCCTCCAATGTCGCACAGCTTCCACTATGGCTTGGGCTTCCTTTTCCACTGAGGAGTGGCGGATTTCTGAGGCGTGGAGGGTCTGGGAGAAAAAGGCCACGGGTCTGCCCGCTTGGTTAAGGGTGGCCGTCAGAGCTACGTCGGATGCGTCGCTCTCGACCTGGAAGGGGAGAGACTCGTCGATGGCGCGCATCGTGGCCTTTGCGATAACCGCTTTGATGCGGCTGAAGGCCTGGCGAGCCTCTGTCGACAGGGGGAAGGTAGTGGACTGTATTAGCGGGCGGGCCTTGTCTGCGTACTGGGGGACCCACTGGGCGTAATATGAAAAGAAACCCAGGCAACGTTTCAGGGCTTTGGAGCAGTGGGGGAGGGGGAATTCCATAAGGGGGCGCATGCGTTCGGGGTCGGGGCCTATTATTCCATTGCGCACTACGTATCCCAGGATGGCCAAACGGTTTGTGCTAAAAACGCACTTTTCCTCGTTATATGTGAGGTTCAGGGCGTTAGCGGTCTGGAGGAACTTTTGGAGGTTGGCGTCGTGGTCCTGCTGATCGTGGCTGCAGATGGTTACGTTGTCGAGATACGGGAACGTGGCCTGCAACCCGTGCTGGTCAACCATTCGGTCCATCTTCCGTTGGAAGACCGAGACCCCTTTTGTGACGCCAAATGGGACCCTTAGGAAGTGGTATAGACGCCCGTCTGCCTCGAAGGCGGTGTACTTGCGGTCACCATGGCGGATGGGGAGCTGGTGGTAGGCGGACTTGAGGTCCACGGTGGAGAAGACCTTATACTGGGCAATCCGATTGACGATGTCGGATATGCGGGGGAGAGGGTACGCATCTAGCTGCGTGTACCTGTTGATGGTCTGACTATAGTCTACGACGATCCTTTGCTTCTCCCCGGTCTTTACTACTACCACCTGGGCTCTCCAGGGACTATTGCTGGCCTGGATTATGCCTTCCTTCAGCAACCGCTGGACTTCAGACCGAATAAATATCCGGTCCTGGGCGCTGTACCGTCTGCTCCTAGTGGCGACGGGTTTGCAATCCGGGGTGAGGTTTGGAAACAAGGACGGCGGTTCAACCTTGAGAGTTGCGAGGCCGCAGATAGTGAGTGGGGGTATTGGGCCGCCGAATTGGAATGTTAGGCTCTGCAGGTTACACTGGAAATCTAATCCCAGTAATGTGGGCGCGCAGAGTTGGGGAAGAACGTAGAGCCTGTAGTTCTTAAACTCCCTCCCTTGCACCGTTAGGTTCGCGATGCAGAACCCTTTGATCGCTACGGAGTGGGATCCTGCAGCTAGGGAAATCTTTTGCGTGCTTGGATGGATGGTCAGAAAACAGCGTCTTACCGTGTCTGGGTGAATAAAACTTTCAGTGCTCCCGGAGTTGATCAGGCATGGCGTCTCGTATCCGTTGACCAGCACCGCTGTTGTCGTCGTCTGGAGCGTCCGGGGCCGCGATTGATCCAGTGTCACCGAAGCCAGTCGTGGTAGTAGTGTCGCGGCGTCTTCTTCGGACCCCGTGGAGCCGTCGATGCTGGGGTCCTTTGTTGTCAACCAAGACGGTGGTGTCCATGAATCGCACGCGGCCGGGGGTGGACAAAATGGCCACCCCATGAATCGCACGTGGCTGGAGGGTCACAAGATGGCGGCGCCCATCCTCCCCTCGTGGTGCCCGTGACCCAAAATGGCGGCATCCGCGGGTCGCACATGGGGCGCTGGGGGGGTTGGGGAGTGTTTGGGATGTGCTGGGCTCGTTCTTCTCCGGGGATTGCGGCGACCCCCCGGGACCGGCACACTGCAGCGTAATGGCCCTTCTTGCCGCAGCTTTTACAAATAGCTGCGCGGGCCGGGCAGCGCTGCTGGGGTGTTTCGCTTGCCCGCAGAAATAGCAGCGGGCCCCCCCGGGATGGTCTGGCGCTTTAACCGCGCAAGCTTGCGAGGGGGGGGGAGTTTGTCGCGATGGGGGTCCACGGAGCCCAAGGGGCTGCCGCGCGGTCGGGGCCGTAGGCGCGGGCGTTTTGCGAGGCCACATCTAGGGAAGCTGCAACGGCCCGTGCCTCTGAGAGTTCTAACGACTCTCTTTCGAAAAGTCTTTGGCGGATTTGGGGAGAGTTCATACCTGCCACAAATGCATCGCGAATTAGCAGGTCCGTGTGTTCGATCGCGTTCACCGGCGGGCAACTGCAGCCCCGTCCCAAAATTAGCAGCGCGGCGTAGAATTCCTCTCGCGATTCTCCGGGACTTTGCCGTCTGGTCGCGAGTTGGTGGCGCGCGTAGACCTGGTTAACGGGCCGAACGTAGATGCCCTTCAGCAATGCGAGCGCCGTCGGGAAATCCTCTGCGTCTTCTATGAGAGGGTAAATTTCCGGGCTTACCCTCGAATGCAGGACCTGCATTATCTGGTCTTCTGTGATCCGGCCGGGGGCCGTTCGGAGGTAGCCTTCAAAGCATGCTTGCCAGTGTTTGAATACTGCTGCCGAGTTCGCTGCGTGGGGGCTGATCCGCAGGCATTCCGGGGCGATCCGGAGCTCCATAGTCTTTTAAGCTCGCTTAATAAATTGTAGCGCACAATGACTTACGAGAGACGAGAAGTGATGAAGTCGATCCAGGCTTTATTAAGCGATGCTTGTCCCCAGCAGCTCAGCAACAGAATGAAGCTGCGGGGAGAGGCTCGGGTTCTTATACTCCGCCTTCAGGGCGGAGCCAGGAGTCGGCAGCCAACCAGGACCCGGGATCTGTCAGCCAATAGCATCTCGGCTTCACAGTCCCACATGACCCCTAATACATACCACCCCACCAAGGACATTTCGTGACCCTTGTTGTCCTAACTCCCTGCTTGCGCTCTTTTCTACTTTCCTTGCATTCCTCAAGTGCTTCATCTATTTTTAGTTGCCTGTACCGCACCTGTTCATCTTTTTTCTTTTTGACAAGATTCTCAATTTCCCTGGTCATCCATGGTCCACGAATCCTGCCTTTCCTGTCCTTCCTTTTTACCGGCACATGCCTGTCCTGCACTCCCATCAACTGCTCCTTAAAAGACTCCCACATGCCAAATGTGGATTTACCCTCAAACAGTCTCTTCCAAATAACAGCCTCCAAATCCTGCCTAATCTGGTTGTAGTTAGCCTTCCCCCAATTTAGCCCCTTAGTTGTCCTTTTCTATGAGTATCCAAAAGCTTCCGGAACTGTGTTCACTGTTCACCAATGTTCTCCCACTGCAACTTTGATGACCTGGCCGGGCTCGTTCCCTAGTAATAGGTCCAATATAGCCCCCTCTCGAGTCGGACTATCCACATGTTGTTCCCCAAAAACCTTTTTGGACACACTTATTAAACTCCTCACCATCCAGATCACTAGCCCTAAGGGGAACTGCCAGGTGAGTGCGGTTAGAACCACATTGTTTAAGCTCTGCTGGGTTAAAGGGATAGGGTGGGAGATTGGGCCCAGGTAGGGTGCTCTTTCCAATGGTCTGTGCAGACATGATGGGCCTTAATCATAGAATTTACAGTGCAGAAGGAGGCCATTCGGCCCATCGAGTCTGCACTGGCTCTTGGAAAGAGCACCCTTCCCAAGGTCAACATCTCCACCCTATCCCCATAACCCAATAACCCCACCCAACACTAAGGGCAATTTTGGACACTAGGGGCAATTTATCATGGCCAATCCACCTAACCTGCACATCTTTGGACTGTGGGAGGAAAGCGGAGCACCCGGAGGAAACCCACACACACACGGGGAGGACGCGCAGACCCCGCACAGACAGCAACCCAAGCCGGAATCGAACCCAGGACCCTGGAGCTGTGAAGCAATTGTGCTAACCACCATGCTACCGCCCAAGAAACAACATCAAAGGGCTCGTCCGGTTAAGGCCTCCTTCTGCACTGTAGGGGTTCGATAATCTATGATCTCCTATGTCCTGTGACTGCACATTAAAAACACGCCACAAGTCCCTGAGGCTGTCAGTATTCTGAAGTAGGGTCTCTGAGGAGTATCCATCCGCACAAAGATGAAGACAGCACAAAGGAATCGGCTGAACTCTGCACCTGGCATGCGCATTGCCCTCACCTGTGAACCTGATTGGAGTGAGATGGTGAAGACCAAGCAGGCTCACCCGCCCCGTTAAAGGTCAGCAAAAATTGTGTGTTGCGAAGGTTGGTTGGCATGGATTACTAAGGTCAGGCCAGCGTGGGTCACGAAGATCGACCGGTGTGGGTCACGAAGATCTGCAGGTTGATAAAAATGGGTCCCAGGAAAGAAAATTTGAAAGAAACACTGACTTAAAGAGTGGCCTCGGCAGTGAGATTCCTCTCCAAAGCTAAAAATTACGGCAAAGTGCCGTTGAATAGTGGGGTCTTACTCGATGCACTGTTCAGCAGCCTTCAATCTGAGTCCGCTGAATCATGTCATGTTATTTTTCAGCTCAGCGCCAAGAAGCAAATTGCTGCAGGCAGATAGGTGAATGGAAATTTCCAGTGCTGGGATTTTTTTGAGCATGTTTCGAGTCACATGATGTTATTAAAGGCGTTTGTTCCCTAACTTCCCAGAACATCATCAGCCTTAAGCAGTTTAACCAGAACTGCGGTCATGCGGTTTGCATTTTGATAGCAGCTTGTGAATAAATCATTAAGGGTGTGAGATTGAACTGTCAGGTGAGTGCTGTTATAACCACATTGTTTAAACTCTGCTGGAATTTACCCTTTCAGATCATTTAGTGCAGCTCGTTGCTCGAGGAATACATTGAGAGCTGCACACAAATCAGTGAACTCACCATTTTAATCTTTCAGAGATTACTACCTAAATTTTAATTGTAAAAAATAAAGTACTTTCAGAACCAATAAGGAACTGGTGAGCTTGTTGAGGTTGGTAAGTACACAGGGTCAGAGACATTAAAACAAATGCAAGGATAATGATCAGTGATAGTGAAAAGCTGTCTAGTTAGGAAACGGTGTTTTATATTGTAGGTCCATTCTGGTTTTGTCAATATCATATCATATTGTAGCTATTGAGCATAAAAACATACAAATTAAAAGTAGGCCCCTCGGCCCCTCGTGCCTGGTCTGCCATTCAAGTAGATCACGGTAGCATAGTGGTTAGCACAATTGCTTCACAGCTCCAGGGTCCCAGGTTCGATTCCCCACTGGGTCACTTTCTTTGCGGAGTCTGCACGTTCTCCCCGTGTGTGCGTGGGTTTCCTCCGGATGCTCCGGTTTCCTCCCACAGTCCAAAGACGTGCAGGTTAGGTGGATTGGCTGTGCTAAATTGCCCTTAGTGTCCAAAATTGCCCTTAGTGTTGGGGGGGGGGTTTACTGGGTTATGGGGAAGGGGTGGAGGTGTGGGCTTGGGTCGGGTGCTCTTTCTGAGAGCCAGTGTAGACTCAATGGGCCGAATGGCCTCCTTCTGCACTGTAAATTCTATGAAAATGATGGTAACCTTAATCCCACATTCCTGCCTATTCCAGACCATCTTTCACTCCCGTTTACATTCTTTATATAAGGAGACCAATACTGTTCACAATTCCCCAGATGTGGGCTCGCTAATAGCCTGTACAAATGAAGGATTAACTAAAACCAGCTCAGCGTACGCCACCACTCATATCTTCCCATTCTAATAGCTCTGGAAGAAAACGGACCCAGAGAAAAATCTCCAACTCCAAGGAAAAGTGAGAAGGAACCCAGCCCTCCCCAGGATACTGAATCTGCCCAGGACATCAAAGGAGAAAGGCTCTGATTTTTAAGTTCAAACTAACAAAAAACAAAATAAAAACCCGATACAGCTATTTCTAACTGAGGGGCTATCCTCAATCTCAGTAAGGACTTAACTAGCCCTATCAACCGACTCCACCACCACCATCCACCCATCATCCCCTGCTGGCTCCACTCATCTTCATTATAAGTCAGATAAGGTGTGTCAAAAATGCACATAACCACAAGGATTTTCACACATAATCACCCAAAGGAGTAAAGCTGTGCACAGATCACATTTCATATAATCGACTCAATACTATGATTTTTGCTGGAACAGGATAACAGACGACACTCATCTCGTGCTCACATCTTGCGCGCTCTTGCAGGAGAAAAGCCAACAACAAGTAATCAAAAACATAATCACAAGGGAGTACGTCCAGGATTATAGAAGAATTGCAGGAAAATGACACCATCTACGTTGCTCGAGTAGGCCCATGCAGAGACAGGAGAACGAGCCGAGGCCTTCATCTGGGCTAACGTTCTCAATGGCGGGCATCATGCGGGTGCACACAGCACTGCCAAGGTGAAGGTCCACTCACCAGCAATACCACCACTGCAAGCTGGGATCCAGACCAGCCCATTCCGACCGGCACAGCCAAGCGAGGATTTATCTCAGCTCCTCTTCGCAAAACACCAACCAGGGTCCTCCAGGGACATAGCGCAAGACATATATCCCAGGAAAAGACAAATATAAAATGTGCACCTGGGTGAAATAAAGGATAACAAAATGAACAAAACTAGACCTCGCAAAAATGCAGCCACTCCTGTGTTCACATCACTTTTCAGGTGAGGCAGCACGTCATGTGTACCTCTTTCAATCTGATCTATTGCATTTGATGCTCCCAAGGCGGTCTACCCTATGTTGTAGAGACTAAATGCAGACTGGGTGACCGCTTTGCAGAACACCTTCACAAGCAGGACCCAGAACTTCCTGTCCCTGTCATTTCAACTCACCGTCCTGCTCCCACGTCCACACGTCCGTCCTTGGCCTGCTGCAATGTTCCAGTGAAGCCCGGCGCAAGCTGGAGGAACAACACCTCATCTTCTGATTAGGCACGTTACAACCTTCGGGATTTAATATTGAGTTCAACAACTTCTGACTGTGAACTCTCTCCTCCACCTTCACCCTATTTTTATTTCTATCAATTTATTTTTATTTCTTCCATCGATCCGTTTTAACTTCACCATTGTCCCCCCTCCCCCCACCCCACCCCACTTGGGCTTCTGTCCCTTGTTCCTAGTTGTCATTTGACACACTGCTTACCCCTGTTAAGCCATTAAATAATCTTTATTGTCACAGATAGACTTACATTAACACTGCAATGAAGTTACTGTGAAAAACCCCTTGTCGCCACATTCCGGCACCTGTTCGGGTACACCGAGGGAGAATTCAGAATGTCCAAATTACCTAATAGCATGTCTTTCAGGACATGTGGGTGGAAACCAGAGCACCCGGAGGAAACCCACTCAGACACGGGGAGAACATGCAGATTCCACACAGAGCAACCCAAGCCGGGAATCGAACCTGGGACCCTGGCGCTGTGAAGCAACAGTGCTAACCCTTTTACTATTAACACATTCTGATTGCTTAATGTGCCACCATCAGCACCTTTCTTAGCCTTGATCACCCCATTTACATTCCCTTGGACTTTTTGCCCATTACATCTTTGTCAATTTCTACCTATCGCTGACCGTCTATCCAACCCCACTGCTTTTATCCTTGAGATAGGGAATGATGTGTTGGGTACTCTGGATCTGTAGAGACTGCGTTTATCTTAGCAGTAACATAGACAGGCTACCAACACTTGTAATAGTACAACACTATTTTATTAAGCTAGAAACGGTTGAACATACTTTCACTGTGGGTTAACACGATGTTCGATTAAACTAAAGACCTATGCCTGTCCTAACCAGTTTATGCACTCAGCACATGGTGAAGATCTGTGCTGTAAACTGTAAGCTCTGTCCTTCTGAGAGGCTGCATCCCGAATGAGCGGGAAAACTGATGCCCTCTGTCTTTATAGTGAGTGTGCTCTAAGTGGTGAGTGGCTGCGGTGCTGTGTGTGTTAATTGGTCTTGCTGTGTGTCCATCAGTGTGTGTGTCTGCACCATGACATACTGGTGTATATTATGACAGGGAATGCGGTGGTTTTAATTTTTCCAAATTTCCTAGATTCAGGAATGTTCAATTTGATTGGAAAATCATGGAATCACAGAATGTTTACGCCACTGAAGGAGACCATTTGTCCCCACGTGCCTGCACCGGCTCTCCCGATGAGCATTACAGCTTAGTGCTCCTCTCCTGCCTTTTCCTCATACCCTTGCACATTGTTTCTATTCAAGTAACAATTTAACACCGTCTCGAATACCTCAGTTGCACCTGCCTCCACCACACTTCCAGACAGTGGATTCCAGACCCGAACCACTTGCTGTGTGAAAAAGCTTTTTCTCACATCACATTTGCTTCTTTTGCAAATCACTTTAAATCTGTGTCCCACAGTTCTTGATCTTTTTACAAGTGGGAACAATTTCTCTCAATCGACTCTGTCTGGCTCCATCCTGAATTTGAACATCTCTATCAAATCTCCTTAGGCTCCCCACTCCATGGAGAACAATCTCCAATCTCCCTTCATTATGGAAGTTTCTTAGCCCTGGAACCATTCATGGAAATCTCTTCTGCAATCTCTCCAATGCTTTCACAGCCTTCCTTTGGTGTGACACCCAGAACTATGTACAAGACAAAGCAGAGGTCTTATGAGTGTCTATATAAACTCAGCATAACCTCTTTGCTTGTACTCTATGCTCCTATCAATAAAGCCCAAAATATTGCATGCGTTATTAACTGCTCCCCCACCTTTCCTGCCACCTTCAATGATCTATTCACATATACACATAAGTCCTTCTGCTCCTGTGGCCCTTAAGAATTTTAGCCCTTATTGTATATTGTCTTTGCATGTTCTTCCTCCCAGAATGCATCGTCTCAGACCTCGCCACATTGAACGGCACCGACCACCTATCTGTCCACTGCACCAACTTGTCTATTTCCTTTTGAAGTTCTTTCCCCCTGATAGTTCACATTACTTCCAAGTTTTGTATCATCCATAAACTTTGAAATTATCCCCGCATACCAAAGTTTAAATCATTAATAAAAATCAGGAAAAGCAAAGATCGCAATACCAACTCCTGGGGAACACCAATACAAACCTTCTTCCAGCCTGAAAAATATCCATTAACCATTACTCTGTTTCATATTATTCAGCCAATTGTGTATCCACGTTGCTACTGTCCCTTTTATTCCATGAGCTATAACTTTTCTCACATGTTTGTTGTGTGCCGTTGTTTCGAATACCTTTCAAAGGTCCATGTACACCACATCAAGGCATTACCCTCACCGACTATTTCTTCAAATAAGTTCCAGCAAGCTTGTTAAACTCTATCTTTGCCATTGAAAATCCTTTCTGTTCCTAATCCACCCACATGTTTCCATGTGACTACTAAATCTGTCCCAAATAATTGCTTCTAGAAGCTTTCCCACCACTGAAGCTAAACTAACTGGTCTGTAATTGCTTGGCTTATCCGTACAACCTTTTTTGAACAGTTCTTTGGCACCTCCCCCGAGTCTGGAGAAGGCTGGGAGATTATGGTCAGTGCCCCCTGCAATTTCCACTCTCACTTCCTTCAATATCCTTTGATGTATCTCATCCGGTCCCAGTGTCTTGTCAACTGCCAGTACCGACAGTTTTCCCAGCACATCCTCCTTATTCATTTCGAACCCTTCTAGGGATAGAGCTTCCTCGTCTGACACTACAGTCTGGGTAGCAGCGACCACTTTGGTAAAGTATTCAAAAGTATTAATGTAATACCTCAGCCTTGCCCCCTGCCTTTAGGTCCCTAATTAGCCCTACACCTTTTACACTTTACTATTTATATCCTCTAGAATCCTTTCGGATTCCCCTTCATGTTGGCTGTCAGTCTTTTCTCATAATCCCTCTTCGCTTCTCTAATGAGCTTTTTCAGCTCCCTGCTGAACCATCTGTATTCCTCTTGATTCTCAATTGTATTTTCTACCTGACACCTGTCATAAGCACACCTTTTCGTCTTTACCTTAATTTCGATCTTCATTTTCATCCAGGGAAACACATACATAGAAATAGAATCGGGGGGGGAGGAGGCCATTCGGCCCTTCGAGCCTACTCTGCCATTCATTATAATCATGGCTGATCATCAAGTTCAATACCCTGATGCCGCCTTCCCCCCATAGCCCTTGGTCCCTTTAGCCCCAAGAGCTATATCTAATTCCTTCTTGAAATTACAAAATGTTTTCGCCTCAATTATTTTGGGCTGGTTTAGCACAGGGCTAAATCGCTGGCTTTTAAAGCAGACCAAGGCAGGCCAGCAGCACGGTTCGATTCCCGTACCAGCCTCCCCGAACAGGCGCCGGAATGTAGCGACTAGGGGCTTTTCACAGTAACTTCATTTGAAGCCTACTTGTGACAATAAGCGATTTTCATTTCACTTTTCACTTTCTGTGGTAGCGAATTCCACAGATTTACCACTCTCTGGGTGAAGAAACTTCTCCTCACATCAGTCATAAAAGGTTTACCCCTTATCCCCCACCATCGGGAACATTCTTTCTGAATCTACCCTGTCTAATCCGGTTCGAGTTTTATAAGTCTCTATGAGGTCCCCTTTCACTGTTCTAAACTGCAATGACTGTAATCCTAACCAATATGACAATCCGCTTGATAATCTTCAGCCCAGACTACTTAAAGAAGTGGCCGTAGAAATAGTAGATCAATTGGTGGTCATTTTCCTAAATTCTTTGGACTCTGGATGGTCCCTACAGATTGGAGTGTTGTGAATGTAACCCCCCTATTCAAAAAGGGAGGTAGAGAGAAAACAGGGAATTATAGAACTGTGTGGGGCCGGTGGATACTCACCTCTGCAGCGCAGGCCAAGCTAGACGTCGGTGACCGCTCCAATCTCGGTCACCTCCGCGACCTCCAGGGCCCGTTCCTCAGCCGGTGAGGACTCTGATGTACAGCATCCCACTGCCCGACTTCACCTTCGCCACTCTGCTATGGACCAACTTCTCCTGCGAGTACAAAGAGAGGGCATCGTGAGCTGAGTGGGCACTGTTGGGCGGGATGTGCTGGTGGGTACCAGGGTGTGCAGGGGCACAGGCGCAGAATTATGATGGGTGGGGTGATGCAGTGCCAACCGCAGGGTAATGAGGCGGGGGGGGGGACACGGTAGGCAGGACCGGTTCCAAATCACCCATGCAGCCCGGTGGAGGTCATTTAGCTTATTACGGCACTGGGTGGCGGTCCTCCTGATGACACTCCCGGCACTGACGGCCGCTGCCAGTTCTTCCCAGACGGCACTGGCTGCCCTGTGGCTGACCCTATGATCCCCTCGGGGAGGGTACAGGGTTTCCCACCTGGACTCCACCACATCCAACAGGTCAGCATCTCCGAATCGTGGAGCTGGCCTGCACGGTGGCATGGCTGCATGCTGTCTGGGGTTCGCTCTGCGGGATCGGTTTAAGAGCTGCTCCCTCTCGTTAGCGGGGAGATGCCTGGTGCGGGCTAGGGGAATCAGCTGGTGGGACAGTCATTACAGGCCCTAATTGGCATGTAGATACCGGTAGCGGTCTTGCCGTGTCGGCCATCGGGTAGCAACCGGCAATTTCCTCTCGCTACCACACTTAGAAACTTTTCCGTTAGATCGCGCCACCAGTCCAAGATGGCCTGTTCCCTTGTTGGTTCCTTGACATATTGGTCCAGAAAATCATCCCGTTTACAGTCCAGAAATTTCTCCGCTATGGCACTGTGACTAATTTGACTCGCCCAATCTATATGCAAATTAAAGTCGCCCAAAGTCACAGGTATTCCTTTATCACATGCATCTCTGATTTCCTGTCTCATGTTAATTCCAACATTACCACTACAGTTTGGTGGTCTGTACACCACCCCTATGAGTGGTGTTTTCCCCTTGGTGTTTCTTAACTCGACCCATGCAGATTCCACAATGTCTGTGCTAATATCTTTGCTCAATATTGTATCAATATCTTCTTTAATCAACAATGCAACTCCGCCACTTTTTCCTTTCTGTCTGTCCTTCCTAAAATCTGAATGCCCCTCAATGTTTAGTTCCCATCCTTTATCACTTTGGAGCCATGTCTCCATAGTCCCAACTATATCACACCCCTTGACATCTATCTGTGCACCTAATTCATCCATTTTATTTTGAATGCACCGAGTGGGAGTGGGGAGAGGATGTGGAAAAGGGGGTGGTGGTTAAGGGGTGGGGAGGGGGATGGGGGCTGGGGGGGGGGGGGGGGGGCGCCATCGGGAGTGGGGCATTGAACAGCGCATTAAACACCTTTTTGCACAACCATTATGATGCCTCTGTCACTTTCTTCTGCAATGAGGGCTGACAGCCGGACCCTTTGCCCATCTATCCAGGCCCCCCCCCCCCCCCCCCCCCCCCGCACTCCCCATGATGCTCACATACCCTCCGGCCATGGACATGTCCCCGGAGCTCTGTCCCATCCCCTGGACGTTCGGATGTGACGTGTGTGGTATTGCCTCCCGCAGTGTTCAAGCACAGTGTCCAAGCATGAAGGTGTGATTGAGATGCTAGGCCACTACCCCCACATGCTGCGTGGCCCGTCCACACATGGGAATCCACTTGGCATGTGTCAAGTGCTCACTTAACCATGATTACCAATTCCCTATTGGCAATAGCCTTGAGCCGCGCAGCCAGAGGCCTCACCAGTCGATGGGGGGTATGGATGAGAAATTGGGACCTACAGGCAGGCACAGGAGTTGCCCCCGGACTGGGTACGCATGATTCAGGGATGCCGTGAGCGATTGCCCTTGGTCGCCCCTCCAGCTCTCCCCCCCCCCCCCCCCCCCCCGCACCCCTCCATGGTGGCCCACACCTGCGGAGGGACCCCACCCCTCACCAATCTCTGGGGTGGCAATCCCAGCACCCCCGGGCTCTTTGCCTCTGAGCAAAGATGGCTACTCACCTCCTCGACTCCCCACAGAAACCCTTCCGCCAGGTTCCCGTTTTTCAAAATGAGTACTAATTTGCATCAGTGTGACCACTTGCTGGGAGTAAATGATGGGTGGCCGTTGGATATGGGATGGCTCTCGTTAATTATATGGAAATGAGGCTTGAGTGGTGATAATTGGTTTCTCGCCTCGCTACAGCGAGAGCTCGATTTCACCTACGGGAGCGGGCCAGTGGCATCACAAACTGTTTGGCGCCCGGCCCGGATCTCGTTTCTGGCCTCTCCCGCTATTCACCGGCCTTGTTATGCTTGAGCGAGAGCGCAACGAGGCCAGAGAGTCGTGCCCAGAGACTATGAAATAATATTTTTTAATGACACAGCTTTTCACTATCACTGTCTCCAATTTTGTGTGCCTACCGATCGCACCCGACTACTTCCTTCTTTGTTCTGAAAGTAGTAATCTAGTAATTAAAATGGTGAGTTCACTGATTTGTGTGCAGCTCTCAATGTATTCCTCGAGAAACGAGCTCTCTAAATGGTCTGAAAGGGTAAATTTCAGCAGAGTTTAAACAATGTGGTTATAACAGCACTCACCTGACAGTTCAATCTCACACCCTTAATGATTTATTCACAAGCTGCTATCAAAATGCAAACCACATGAAATACTCAGGGAGTCCGGTAATAATAGCTTCATTGAGAATTTGGAGGCAGTTTCGGCAACACTCTGGGTTGGGGGCAGGGTCAAGTGAAATGCCAATTCGGGGGAACCACAGATTTGAGCTAGGGAAGTGGGATGGAAATTTTTGGAAATGGGAGGAGAAGGGGATTAAGACACTAAAAGATTTGTTTCTTTGGGGTCGGTTTGCAGGTCTGAAGGAGCTGGAAGCCGAAGTATGGGCTGGAGCAGGGAGAAATGTTTAGATACATGCAGGTTCGAGATTTTGCCAGAAAGGAGATACAGAGCTTCCCGGTGGAGCCGGCCTCCACACTGCTGGAGGAGGTGCTGACGACAGGGGGACTGGAGAAGAGGATAGTGTCGGCGGTTTACGGAGCTATTTTGGAAGAGGAGAAGGCACCACTAGAAGTGATCAAAGAAAAGTGGGAGGAAGAGTTGGGAGAGGATATGGAGGAGGGGTTCTGATGTGAGGTGTTCCGGAGAGTGAACGCCTCCACCTCGTGCGCAAGGTTGGGGCTGATACAGCTGAAGGTGGTATACAGAGCACACTTCACAAGGGCGAGGTTGAGCCGATTCTTTGAAGGGGTAGATATGTTCATATGTTTTGGTCCTGTCCGAAGCTGGAGGATTGCTGGAAGGAGATTTTTAGGGTAATCTCTAAAGTGGTGCACACTGTCACGTGAGAGTACCCTTTACGAAATGAGTGTTTAAGAAATGTACCTTTAAGAAATGGAGCTGCTCATGTTACTGGAGTGATGTCAGAGTGTGGGTGGAGCTGAGCTCCACTTCTTTTTAGTTTCAGTTTGAGAAGAGCTTGGGTGTGTCTGTGAGCTGCACTGCTGTTGATCTCTGCCATGAAGGACTATCTCTTAATCATTTGGTGAATTCAGAAGAATTATAAATGTTTTCAGTCTTGAATTTAAACCCTAATGTGCTCCTGAAGGCTTGAAGGTTTGTTAAGCCTTTTGGATGTTAACAGGACAGCATGCAGATTACTTAGTGTTGTATTCTTTGGGGGGTGTATTTGATTTACTGGTTGCTAAGATATTCACTGTTTGTTTTAAAAAGGTTAACTTGAGTTCATAGAATAAACATTGTTTTGTTTTGAAAACCACTGGTCCATGTCTGCTGTACCATACCTGTAGAGTGAGCCGTGTGCTCCCCATACCACAATCTATTAAAAGTTGTGGGGCAGGTGAACTCCATGATACACTTTGGGGTTCTCTAAACCCTGGCCCATAACAATTAGGGGCTAGTCCAGGATAAAAGTCTATCTATTGGATTGGCTTAGTGAACTTAAAGACAGTGAGGGGTGAGCATATTGTGGTTGCTTTTCAGGTGTGGTATTTTAGTTCAAGTGGGGGGGGGGTGTTGTGGACAATGGCTCTTTCAAAGGCTCAGAAGTTTTTAAGGGTGGAGATGGTCACACGCAGTGCCTTACGGACAGAGACTAAAAGCAGACTGTTAGATTTGGCAAAAACATTGCAGTTAACATTACCTGACAAAATGCGAATAAACGAGGTCATTGTGGAGATAGCTAAGCATTAAAATGCCTGAGATACGGGTTGACTCATTGGAAATGGCAAAAATTCAGTTGCAAATTAAACAAATGGAACATGAGAAAGAATTAAAGCAGCTTGAATATGAAAGAGAGACAGCGGAAAGAGAAAGAGAGAGAGAGAAAAAAGAAAGAGAGAGGAAAAAGAAAAGGAGAGAGAAGAAAGGAGAAAAGAAAGAATAGCCCTAGCAGAACAAAAAGAAAGAGAAAGGGAGATACAGATCAGGGAAAAAGATAAAGAGAAAGAGTTTGAACTTCAGAAAATGGCCGTGAAACATGACAGTCAGTTGAAATTGGCAGACATAAAGGGAAACGTACAGTTGGATGATAGTGATAAGGATAGTGAGAAAGAGCGTCAAAGTCGAGCTTGGTGGGAATCTATTTAAATATGTCCAAACATTGCCAAGGTTTGACGAGAAGGAAGTGGAAGCCTTTTTCATTTCATTTGAGAAGGTAGCGAAACAAATGAAATGGCCACAGGACATGTGGGTATTACTGATTCAAACAAAGCTGGTAGATAGAGCGAGTAAAGTGTTTGCATCACTACCGGAGGAGGTATCTGGGACGTATGAGGAGGTGAAAAAATCCATCTTAGGTGCATATGAACTAGTGCCTGAAGCTTACAGACAAAGGTTTAGAAATTTAAGGAAAGAATTTGGTCAAACATACATGGAGTTTGAAAGGATCAAACAGAGTAATTTTGATAGGTGGATAAGGGCTTTGAAAATAGACCAAACGTATGAAGCTCTCAGAGAAATTATACTTTTGGAGGAGTTTAAAAATTCAATTCCTGATGTAGTGAGAACTCATGTGGAAGAACAGAGGGTTAAAATTGCGAGGTTAGCAGCAGAAATGACAGATGATTATGAATTAGTTCATAAATCAAAGCTTGGTTTCCGACATCAGTTTCAGCCTGTGAGGGATAGAAACTGGGGACATGTGAAATACTCAAGTGGTAAAGGTAAAAGTGATCTGATGGGAGATAATAAGGAGAGTGTACCTCAGATTAAAAAAGAAATCCAGGAGGGTAGAAAAAAAATGAAAAGTTTCAAATGTTTTCACTGTAATAAACTAGGCCATGTAAAGTCACAGTGTTGGTGGTTGAAGAAAAGCACTGGGAAGGCTGATGTGGTAAAACAGGATAAGACAGTGGGGTTTGTTAAAGTGGTAAAGGAAAGCCCAAGTGAAGCGAAGGAGGTGCGAAAGATTGTACAGCCTGATCAAGAGGTGATTGATACGAAGGTGCCAGATCTCTTTAAAGAATTTACTTGTGTGGGTAGAGTTTACGCATGTGTATCAGGAGGAGTAGGTAAAGAAGTCACAATTTTAAGAGATACGGGAGCTAGTCAATCTTTAATGGTAAGAGATGAGGAGTTGTGTAGTTTGGGAAGAATGTTGCCAGAAAAGGTGATAATATGTAGAATTCAGGGTGAGAGGAGTAGCGTGCCATTATATAAGGTAAGGTTGGAAAGTCCAGTGAAGAGTAGTGAAGTGGTAGTAGGAGTGATAGAGAAACTATCTTGTCCAGGAATACAGTTTATCTTGGGTAATGATATAGCTGGATCGCAGGTGGGAGTGATGCCTACTGTGATTGATAAGCCAGTGGAAAATCAGGCAACTGAAGTGTTGAAGGACGAATATCCTGGGATTTTTCCAGATTGTGTAATAACAAGGTCGCAAAGCCACAGGTGAAGACAAGAGGAGAAATCAAAGAGTGAAGATGAGGTTGAAGTGCAATTATCAGAAACGATTTTTGATCAGATGGTTGAAAAAGAACAAGAACAGGCGGAGGATGAGGTGGATAATTTTAGTTCAGGAAAATTGGCGGAGTTACAACAAAAAGATGTAGAAATAAAATGGATGTATCAGAAAGCATACACGGAAGAGGAATCTGCGTGTATACCAGAGTGTTATTCCCGTAAAAGTGATGTCTTGATGAGAAAATGGAGACCTTTACATATGCAGGCGGATGAAAAGTGGGCAGAAGTTCATCAAGTAGTATTGCCGTTAGGGTATAGAAAGGAGGTGTTGTGAGTTGCACATGAAGTATCAGTGAGAGGTCATTTGGGAATAAGGAAAACTCAAGCTAAAATCCAGAAACATTTTTATAAGCCTGGACTACATAAAGAAATCGTTAAATTTTGTCAATCATGTCACACATGTCAAGTGATAGGGAAACCTAAAGCAGTGATAAAACCAGCGCCCTAAATACCCATTCCAGCATTTGAGGAACCTTTTACAAGTGTCCTAATTGATTGCGTAGGACCACTTCCTGAAACAAAAAGTGGGGATCAATATCTTTTGACTATAATGGGTGTGTCTACTAGGTTTCTAGAGGCCATTCCAGTACGTAATATTACAGCTAAAAAGATTGTGGAAGAATTACTTAAATTCTTTATGAGATATGGACTACCCACAGAAATACAATCGGATCAAGGATCAAATTTTACCTTGAGGTTATTCAAAGAAGTAATGGATAGCTTAGGATTAAAACAATTTAAATCAACTGCGTACCATCCAGAATCGCAGGGAGCGTTAGAAAGGTGGCATCGGACATTAAAGACAATGTTGAGGGCATATTGTCAAGATTATCCAGAGGATTGGGATAAAGGAATTCCATTCGGACTGTTTGCAATTAGGGATGCACCTAATGAGTCAACCAAATTTAGTCCTTTTGAACTAATTTTTGGCCATGAGGTAAGAGGACCACATAAATTGATTAAGGAAAAATTGGTGAGTGAGAAATCGGAAATTACATTGTTGGATTACGAGTCAGATTTTAGGGAACAATTAAATAGAGCAGGTGAATTGGCTAGACAACATTTGAAAGTTGCACAAAATATGATGAAACGAGTAGCAGACAAGAAATTCAAAGTTTGTAGTTTTGCCAGTGGAGATAAAGTTGTTACCAATGGTAGGTGAACCTTTAAAAGCTAGGTTTTGTGGACCTTATCAGATTGAAAGCAAATTAAGTGAGGTGAATTATGTGGTCAAAACACCAGATAGAAGGAAGACTCACCGAGTGTGTCATGTGAATATGCTTAAAAGGTACGTTGACAGGGAAGGAGAGAAAAAGGGGGAGATTTTAATGATTCTAACTCAAAGTGACTAACCAAATCCAGATGACTGTGAATTTGACATACCTCAAATTAAATTGGAAAATTAGGATGTTCTTGAAAATTGGGATAAATTGTTGCGTTATCTTCCAGAGGAAAAACGAACCGACCTGAAATAGTTATTGATATCACATGGGCAAGTTTGTGGAGATAAATTGGGAAGTACTAAAATGGCTGTACATGATGTAGATGTGGGAAATGCTGTTTAAATCAAACAACATCCATACAGACTTAACCTTTTAAAATTGGCGCAGGTTAACAAAGAGATTGAGAGTATGCTTTAAAATGGCATAATTGAAGTGGGTTGCAGCCAATGGAGCTCACCCATAGTGATGGTACCTAAACCAGACGGTACCCAATGGTTGTGTGTGGACTATAGAAAGGTTAATGCCGTTACAAGAACGGACTCTTATCCTATCCCACGTTTGGAGGATTGCATTGAGAAAGTGGGACAATCAGCTTTTATTTCCAAATTGGATTTACTTAAAGGTTACTGGCAGGTGCCTTTCTCCGAAAGGGCGAAGGAGATTTCAGTTTTTGTGACTCCAGATGTTATATACCAATTCAAAGTTATGCCATTTGGCATGGAAAACGCACCAGCCACATTTCAACGGTTAACTAACAAAGTTGTTTCAGGATTACCCAATTGTACGGTATACATCGACGATCTGGTAATTTTCAGCCAGACATGGACAGAACATTTGAAACATCTGATGGAGTTATTCGATCGACTTCAGGGGGCGGGTTAGGTGATAAACATAGCAAAAAGTGAATTTGTAAAAGCCCAAATCACTTTCCTTGAGGAGTTTTCGATACCCTCGAGACAAAGGGAAATGATGCGATTTCTTGGCATGAGCGGATTTGATCGAACATTTGTGCAAACGTTTGGGAGCGTGATTGCTCCACGGATGGACCTGCTCAAAAAACGTCGAAAATTTTGATGGACAGCAGACTTTCGACAGGCATTTGACTGCCTGAAAACTGTGATAACCAATGCTCCTGTGTTGGAGAATTACAAGGGACTCTGTGATCAGATTGAACTAAAGTATCTGACTTTAAGGAGAAATGTTGAGGCGTAGAGAAATGGACGGATCGTGCAGAGACCTACCTTCCTGTTCAACGAGACTGTCAATCATGAAGGATTTCAGTTGGAGGAAGAAGAATGGAAAAAATGGACTTTATTATTATACCTGTTTGCGTGTGTTTTTTTTTTAAACAAACAAGTATATTTACTGTGTGCATTTCTTAAAGGATGGTGAAAATGTGAAAAATGAAACTATCTTGAAGTTGATGGTTTATTTTCTTTTCTTGGTGGGGGGGGGGGGGAGGTGTCACGTGAGAGTATCCTTTAAGAAATGAGTGTTTAAGATATGTACCTTTAAGAAATGGAGCTGCTTATGTTACTGGAGTGATGTCAGAGTATGGGTGGAGCTGAGCTCCACTTCTGCTTTTTAGTTTCAGTTTGAGAAAGGCGGATCCTGATGGGTTGGAGAGCAACCTCTCCAAGCTGTGCCCTGGCGTGGCGGGGGACCTGTTGGAATTCTTGACTCTTGAGAAGGTTAAAGTTTGAACTGAGGGGAAGGATGGAGGGGTTCTACAATTCATGGGTATTATTCATTATGCACTTTCAAGAACTGAATAACATCGAACATTAGTTGGGGTGGGTGAGTAGGAGGGTTGGGGGGAGGGGGGTGGTGTGTGTTAATGGTGGCTACGGGTGATTCCTGATTCCTTTTTGTAATTTGTTTATGTTAACATGCGGGCTAAAGTTTGGGGTTTGGTGGGAGGATGGGATCGTTGTTATTGATATGGGGATTGACATTATATTCATTACTGATTGTTGTTTGTTGATGGTGAGTGCAAACTTGGGAGAAAATGTGAAAAAGGAGGAGAATAAAAATATTTTTTTTTAAAAATGCAAACCACATAACCTCAGGCCCAGCCAAACTGCTGAAGGTTGCTAATATTTTGTAATGTTTGGGAGTGCCTTTAATAACATCCCAGCACTGGAAATTTCTATTCATCTATCTGCCAGCAGCAATTTGCTTCTTGGTGTTGAGCTGAAATACAATGGGCTGGATGTTCCGTTCCTGAGGCTATGTGTCGACGCCAGCGGAGGAAGTGGCAGCACGGTAGCACAGTGGTTAGCACAGTTGCATCACCGCTCCAGGGTCCCAAGTTCGATTCGCAACTTGGGTCACTGTCTCTGCGGAATCTGCACGTTCTCCCTGTGTCTGTGTGAGTTTCCTCCGGGTGCTCTGGTTTCCTCCCACAGTACAAAGATGTGCAGGTTAGGTGGATTGGCCATGTTAAATTGCCCCTTCGTGTCCAAAAAGGTTAGGTGGGGTTACTGGGTTAGGGAATAGGGTGGAGGCATGGGGTGCTCTTTCTTTTTTTTTATAAATATTATATTGAAAATTTTTGGTCAACCAACACAGTACATTGTGCATCCTTTACACAATATTATAACAACACAACTAACAATGACCTATTTTATAAACAAAAAATGAATAAACAATAAATAACAAAAATGAAAACCAACCCTAATTGGCAACTGCCTTATCACAAGTAACACTCTCCAAAAATATAATTTAACAGTCCAATATATAATTATCTGTCGCAACGACCTATACATATTATACAGTATATATTAACAACCCTGAGAGTCCTTCTGGTTCCTCCTCTCTCCCCCCCCCACCCCCCACCCCCCTCCCCCCCCCACCCTCCCCCCTCCCCTCTTCCCCCCCTTCCCCCCCCTCCCACCCTCTCTCCCCCCCCCACTCCCCTCCCCCTCTCCCCCCCTCTCCCCTCCCCCTCTCCCCCCCCTCTCCACCACCCACCCCCCTCTCCCCCTTCCCCCCCCCCCACCACCCCCACCACCCCCCCCCCCCCCCCCGATCCTGGGCTGCTGCTGCTGCCTTCTTTTTTCCATTCCATCTATCTTTCTGCGAGGTATTCGACGAACGGTTGCCACCGCCTGGTGAACCTTTGAGCCGACCCCCTTAGAACGAACTTAATCCGCCCTAGCTTTATAAACCCTGCCATGTCATTTATCCAGGTCTCCACCCCCGGGAGCTTGGCTTCTTTCCACATTAACAATATCCTGCGGCGGGCTACTAGGGACGCAAAGGCCAAAACATCGGCCTCTCTCGCCTCCTGCACTCTCGGCTCTTGTGCAACCCCAAATATAGCCAACCCCCAGCTTGGTTCGACCCGGACCTCCACTACTTTTGAAAGCACCTTTGTCACCCCCATCCAAAACCCCTGTAGTGCCGGGCATGACCAAAACATATGGGTATGATTCGCTGGGCTTCTCGAGCACCTCGCACACCTCTCCTCCACCCCAAAAAATTTACTGAGCCGTGCTCCAGTCATATGCGCCCTGTGTAATACCTTAAACTGAATCAGGCTTAGCCTGGCACACGAGGACGACGAGTTTACCCTGCTTAGGGCATCTGCCCACAGCCCCTCCTCGATCTCCTCCCCCAGCTCTTCTTCCCATTTCCCTTTTAGTTCATCTACCATAGTCTCCCCTTCGTCCCTCATTTCCCTATATATATCTGACACCTTACCATCCCCCACCCATGTCTTTGAGATCACTCTGTCCTGCACCTCTTGTGTCGGGAGCTGCGGGAATTCCCTCACCTGTTGCCTCGCAAAAGCCCTCAGTTGCATATACCTGAATGCACCCCCTTGGGGCAACCCATATTTCTCGGTCAGCGCTCCCAGACTCGCGAACTTCCCATCCACAAACAGATCTTTCAGTTGCGTTATTCCTGCTCTTTGCCACATTCCATATCCCCCATCCATTCCCCCCGGGGCAAACCTATGGTTGTTTCTTATCGGGGACCCTCCAAGGCTCCAGTCTTTCCCCTATGCCGTCTCCACTGTCCCCAAATCTTCAGTGTAGCCACCACCACCGGGCTTGTGGTGTAGTTCCTCGGTGAGAACGGCAATGGGGCTGTCACCATAGCCTGTAGGCTAGTCCCCCTACAGGACGCCCTCTCTAATCTCTTCCACGCCGCTCCCTCCTCCTCTCCCATCCACTTACTCACCATTGAAATATTAGCGGCCCAATAATACTCATTTAGGCTCGGTAGTGCCAGCCCCCCCTATCCCTGCTACGCTGTAAGAATCCCTTCCTCACTCTCGGGGTCTTCCCGGCCCACACAAAACCCATGATGATCTTTTCAATCCTTTTTAAAAAAGCCTTCGTGATCACCACCGGGAGGCACTGAAACACAAAGAGGAATCTCGGGAGGACCACCATCTTAACCGCCTGCACCCTCCCTGCCAGTGACAGGGATACCATATCCCATCTCTTGAAATCCTCCTCCATTTGTTCCACCAACCGCGTTAAATTTAACCTATGCAATGTGCCCCAATTCTTGGCTATCTGGATCCCCAGGTAACGAAAGTCCCTTGTTACCTCCCTCAACGGTAGGTCCTCTATTTCTCTACTCTGCTCCCCTGGATGCACCACAAACAACTCACTTTTCCCCATGTTCAATTTATACCCTGAAAAATCCCCAAACTCCCCAAGTATCCGCATTATTTCTGGCATCCCCTCCGCCGGGTCTGCCACGTATAGTAGCAAATCGTCCGCATACAAAGATACCCGGTGTTCTTCTCCTCCTCTAAGTACTCCCCTCCACTTCTTGGAACCCCTCAACGCTATCGCCAGGGGCTCAATCGCCAGTGCAAACAATAATGGGGACAGAGGGCATCCCTGCCTTGTCCCTCTATGGAGCCGAAAATATGCAGATCCCCGTCCATTCATGACCATGCTCGCCATCGGGGCCCTATACAACAGCTGCACCCATCTAACATACTCCTCTCCAAAACCAAATCTCCTCAACACCTCCCACAAATAATCCCACTCCACTCTATCAAATGCTTTCTCGGCATCCATCGGCACTACTATCTCCGTTTCCCCCTCTGGAGGGGCCATCATCATTACCCCTAACAGCCTCCGTATATTCGTGTTCAGCTGTCTCCCCTTCACAAACCCAGTTTGGTCCTCGTGGACCACCCCCGGGGCACATTCCTCTATTCTCATTGCCATTACCTTGGCCAGGATCTTGGCATCTACATTTAGGAGGGAAATAGGTCTATAGGACCCGCATTGTAGCGGGTCCTTTTCCTTCTTTAAGAGAAGCGATATCGTTGCTTCAGACATAGTCGGGGGCAGTTGTCCCCTTTCCTTTGCCTCATTAAAGGTCCTCGTCAATACCGGGGCGAGCAAGTCCACATATTTTCTATAGAATTCATCCGGTCCCGGGGCCTTTCCCGCCTGCATGCTCCTAATTCCTTTCACCACTTCTTCTACCTCGATCTGTGCTCCCAGTCCCACCCTTTCCTGCTCTTCCACCTTGGGAAATTCCAGCCGATCCAAGAAGCCCATCATTCTCTCCCTCCCATCCGGGGGTTGAGCTTCATATAATTTTTTATAAAATGTCTTGAACACTCCATTCACTCTCTCCGCTCCCGCTCCATCTCTCCTTCCTCATCCCTCACTCCCCCTATTTCCCTCGCTGCTACCCTTTTCCTCAATTGGTGTGCCAGCAACCTGCTCGCCTTCTCCCCATATTCGTACTGTACACCCTGTGCCTTCCTCCATTGTGCCTCTGCAGTGCCCGTAGTCAGCAAGTCAAATTCTACATGTAGCCTTTGCCTTTCCCTGTACAGTCCCTCCTCTGGTGCTTCCGCATATTGTCTGTCCACCCTCAAAAGTTCTTGCAGCAATCGCTCCCGTTCCTTACTCTCCTGCTTCCCTTTATGTGCCCTTATTGATATCAGCTCCCCTCTAACCACCGCCTTCAGCGCCTCCCAGACCACTCCCACCTGGACCTCCCCATTATCATTGAGTTCCAAGTACTTTTCGATGCACCCCCTCACCCTTAGACACACCCCCTCATCTGCCATTAGCCCCATGTCCATTCTCCAGGGTGGGCGCCCTCCTGTTTCCTCCCCTATCTCCAAGTCTACCCAGTGTGGAGCGTGATCCGAAATGGCTATAGCCGTATACTCCGTTCCCCTCACCTTCGGGATCAACGCCCTTCCCAGCACAAAAAAGTCTATTCGCGAGTAGACTTTATGGACATAGGAGAAAAACGAGAACTCCTTACTCCTAGGTCTGCTAAATCTCCACGGGTCTACACCTCCCATCTGCTCCATAAAATCTTTAAGTACCTTGCCTGCTGCCGGCCTCCTTCCAGTCCTGGACTTCGACCTATCCAGCCCTGGTTCCAACACCGTATTAAAATCTCCCCCCATTATCAGCTTTCCCATCTCTAGGTCCGGAATGCGTCCTAGCATACGCCTCATAAAATTGGCATCATCCCAGTTCGGGGCATATACGTTTACCAAAACCACCGTCTCCCCCTGTAGTTTGCCACTCACCATCACGTATCTGCCCCCGCTATCCGCCACTATTGTCTTTGCCTCGAAAAAGACTACCCGCTTCCCCACTAATATAGCCACCCCCTGTTTTTCGCATCTAGCCCCGAATGGAACACCTGCCCCACCCATCCTTTGCGTAGCCTAACCTGGTCTATCAGTTTCAGGTGCGTTTCCTGTAACATAACCACATCTGCCTTAAGTTTCTTAAGGTGTGCGAGTACCCGTGCCCTCTTTATCGGCCCGTTCAGCCCTCTCACGTTCCACGTGATCAGCCGGGTTGGGGGGCTTCCTACCCCCCCCCCCACTTGTCGATTAGCCATCCTCTTTTTCCAGCTCCTCACCCGGTTCCCACACAGCTGTATCTTCCCCAGGCGGTGCCCCCCCGCCCATCCCCTCCCATACCAGCTCCCCCCTCTCCCCAGCAGCAGCAACCCAGTAATTCCCCCCTCCCACCCCCCCACGCCCCCCCCCCCGCTAGATCCCCCACTAGCGTAATTACTCCCCCCATGTTGCTCCCAGAAGTCAGCAAACTCTGGCCGACATCGGCTTCCCCCCGTGACCTCGGCTCGCACCGTGCGACGCCCCCTCCTTCCTGCTTCTCTATTCCCGCCATGATTATCATAGCGCGGGAACCAAGCCCGCGCTTCTCCCTTGGCCCCGCCCCCAATGGCCAACGCCCCATCTCCTCCACCTCCCCTCCTCCCCCCATCACCACCTGTGGAAGAGAGAAAAGTTACCACATCGCAGGATTAGTACATAAAACTCCTCTTTCCCCCCTTTGTAACCCCCCTCTTCGCCCCCCACATTCGCCCCACCACTTTGTTCAAACGTTCTTTTTAATAACCCGCTCATTCCAGTTTTTCTTCCACAATAAAAGTCCACGCTTCATCCGCCGTCTCAAAGTAGTGGTGCCTCCCTCGATATGTGACCCACAGTCTTGCCGGTTGCAGCATTCCAAATTTTATCTTCTTTTTATGAAGCACCGCCTTGGCCCGATTAAAGCTCGCCCTCCTTCTCGCCACCTCCGCACTCCAGTCTTGATAAACGCGGATCACCGCGTTGTCCCATTTACTGCTCCGAGTTTTCTTCGCCCATCTAAGGACCATTTCTCTATCCTTAAAACGGAGGAATCTCACCACTATGGCTCTGGGAATTTCTCCTGCTCTCGGTCCTCGCGCCATCACTCGGTATGCTCCCTCCACCTCCAACGGACCCGCCGGGGCCTCCGCTCCCATTAACGAGTGCAGCATCGTGCTCACATATGCCCCGACGTCCGCTCCCTCCACACCTTCAGGAAGACCAAGAATCCTCAGGTTGTTCCTCCTTGCGTTGTTCTCCAGTGCCTCCAACCTTTCCACACATCGTTTCTGATGTGCCTCATGCGTCTCCGTCTTCACCACCAGGCCCTGTATGTCGTCCTCAGTCTCGGCTGCCTTTGCCTTCATGACCCGAAGCTCCCGCTCCTGGGTCTTTTGTTCCTCCTTTAGCCCTTCGATCGCCTGTAGTATCGGGGCCAACAGCTCTTTCTTCATTTCCTTTTTGAGCTCTTCCACACAGCATTTCAAGAACTCTTGTTGTTCAGGGCCCCATGTTAAACTGCCACCTTCCGATGCCATCTTGGTTTTTGCTTGCCTTCCTTGCCACTGTTCTCAAGGATCCACTGCAATCCGGCCACTTTCTCCTCCTTTTTTCATCCGTATCCAGGGGGGATTCCCTTCTGGTTTACCGCACAGTGTTTTTAGCCGTCAAAATTGCCGTTGGGGCTCCTATCAAGAGCCCAAAAGTCCGTTTCACCGGGAGCTGCCGAAACGTGCGACTCAGCTGGTCATCGCCGCACTCGGAAGTCGTCCCAGCCAACACGGCAGGAGGGCAGCGCCACGGTTCAGGAACGCTGAAGTCGGAGCTGGAGACCCTCCCGGATGCCGTGGAGGAGAGAAGCATGACCCTATGTCCCGGCCCGGGAGGAAGGCGACCTAATAGAGGTCTAAATGTTTATGAGGGGCATGAATAGAATGGATGGGCAGGCGTACTTTCCCAGGGTGGAGGGGTCAGTCACCAGGGGGCATAGATTTAAGGTCCGTGGGACGAAGTTTAGAGGAGAAGTGCGGGGCAGGTTTTTTTTTTTTACACAGAGGGTGGTGAGTGCCTGGAACGCATTGCCAGGGAGGTTGTGGAAGCAGATACATTAACAGCCGATGCAGGTCGGAGTGCCCGAGGGGCCGGACGGTCGGGGCGCAGGCCGGCCCGAAGAACCAGCTGCCGTCCAGATGGGTTCCGGGCTTCTGGAACATCCAGTCCCAACCATAGTGCAGGTGCAGTCAGACAGCCAGGGACTACAAGAGGCGATGATGGAGAGCATCCAGCACCTGCAGGCGCAGGTGGAGGAGTCCATCCACATGCAGGAACAGGGGGTGGTGCTAGCCATGTGTGCCACCCAGGCAGACACCACAGGGGTTGCGGCCACAGTATTCCATATTAGCAGCCTGTGGCCTCAGCCGTCAGTGGGGGTTATGTGTGATCGGCGGGGGAGACGGGTAGGGACAAGGGTCCCCCCCGAAATGGATGCACATGATCCAGAGGTTGGAATGGTGGTGCCGTGAGCGGTTGCCCCCACGGGTGCCGATCCCAGCGCCTCCCCCCCCCCCCCCCCCCCCCCCCAACCCCCATGACAGTAATACCTAGTCATTTGTGTAGCTTGTGCCAACATGTTATTAGTCTTCATTTTTGGCAGTTATCAACATCCTCCAAATCACCTACTTTCAAATGTGCAGTCACAACTTCCCGAGCTGTGATTTGCCGAGACACGTTCTGCCTGCAGCCTGGCCTGGAGTCTGTGACTGCTCCGTTTGCAGTCGCCATTTTATTTTTCTACCTGTTTCCCATCATTTGGCACTCCCAATAACTTAACTAACCCCTTAACTGCTGAATAGTAATCACCAGGAACAGCTTTCCTTTCCACAGGCGTTAATCAGTAATGTTGTCAATGGTGCAAACATTAAAATGATTGCATCTAAGGCCCAATTCCCAAATCAAGGGGGAAAATTGGTTGCGTACGCACCAACACTTGTTCAGGTCAATGCAGATCCCTACACCATCCAACTGCATTTTCAGTATAACGATTTGTTTATAATTTTTCACTCAGGACAATAATAACAATAATAATAATAATAATAATAGTCTCTGGGCCACCAGGGAGGCAAAGGCCAAAACGGTGGCTTCTCTCCCCACCCTGGGCTCCCGGATCTTCCGACACTCCAAATATTGCCACCCCTGGACTCGGAGTAACCCTCCCTTCCAGGACCTCTGGCATGACATCTGAGAATCCCTGCCAAAATCCCCTCAGCTTCGGACACGCCCAAAACATACGTACATGATTCGCCGGACTTCCCCCGCACCACCCACACCTGTCCTCCACCTCCTCAGAAAACCTACTCATCCGGGCTACATATGAGCCCTGTGGACCACCTTGAACTGGATCAGGCTAAGCCTGGCACACAATTGACTCTTTTCAGGGCCTTCTCCCATAGCCCGACTTCCAACTCCCCCCAACTCGTCCTCCCACTTCACCTCCCCAATTGGGACCCCTTTCCACTCCATCAATTCCTTATATATTTTCGAGACCCTCCCCCCCCTTCCCAACCCCTGGTTTAGACATCACCTTATCCTGTAGTCCCTTTAGAGGGAGGTGAGGGAAGCCTGGAACCTGCCTCCGGACAAAGTCCCGTACCTGCAGTTACCGAAATCCGTTCCCAGCCGGCAACATAAATTCCTCCTCAAGCTCCTCCAGGCTCGGGAACCCCTCCTAGATCCCCAAATCTCTCAATCCCTGCCCATTGCCAACTCCTCAAGCCTCCATTCAGCGCCCCCCCCCCCCGGAGTGAACCAGGGCTGCCACTACCACGGAGCTTGTGGAGTACCGAGCCGGCGAGAACAGCAGAGATGCAGTTAACAAAGCCTCCAGACTCGTGCCCTTACAAGATGCCGCCTCCACTCGCTCCCACACCGACCCCTCCCCCACTACCCACTTCCTAACCATTGAAATATTAGCTGCCCAGTAGTCGTTAATAAAGTTCGGAAGGGTCAAGCCCCCCTCCCGACGCCCCCGCTCAAGAAGGCCCTTCTTCACCCTAGGGGGGCCTTCGCAGCCCATATAAAACCCAAGATCGCCGCGTTCACTTTCCTAAAAAATGCCTTGGGGACAAAGATTGGGAGACACAGAAACCAAACAACAATCTCGGGAGGACTGTCATCTTCACAGTCTGTACCCTCCCCACCAATGAGAGCGGGAGCATGTCCCAGCTGCAGAAGTCCCCTTTCATTTGCTCAATAACACCCTGCCTAAATTTAATTTATGAAGCTGCCCCAGTCCCTCCTGCCCCCATGCCTGGATCGTGAATACCTCGCTCTCGCTCCTGTTTAGTTTGTAACCTGAGAAATTCCTGCCAAATCCCTCCAGTATCCCCAGAATTCCTGCAACCCCCCCCCAATCCCCCCCAACCCCCCCAACCCCCCACCCACCCCCCCACCCACCCCCCCCACCCCCCCCAACCCCCCCCCCACCCCCCCACCCCCACCCCCACCCCACCCCCCCCCCCCCACCCCCCCCCCCCCCCCCCACCCCCCCGTTTTGGCCTTTGCCTCCCTGGTGGCCCAGAGACTATTATCAACCGGTATCCATCGGGTCCCAGGGCCTTACCCGATTGCATTGCCCCCAACCCTGCTAGAACCTCCCCAAGCCCAATTGGGGCTCCCAAATCCTCCACCAGCTCCTCATCTATCCTCAGGAACCCCAGCACCTCCCCCAAGAATCGCTTCATCCCCTCCTCCCCGGCTGGGGATTCCGATTTATACAATCCACTGTAGAACCCCCGAAACACATCATTTATCCCGCCGGATCCAAAACCACCTTCCCCCCTGTATCCTTGACTTTCCCAATCTCCCTCGCCACCTCCTGTTTCCTCAGCTGATGCGCCAGCATCCTGCCGGCTTTTTCCCCATAGTCATACACCGCCCCCCCCCCTTTATCCTCCTCAGCTGTGACCTGTGGACAGGAGCCCAAATTCCATTTGCAGTCTCTGACACTCCTTCAAAAGCCCGTCATCCGGAGACTCCGCATATCTCTTCTCCACCTGTACAATTTCACCTACCAGTCTGTCCAACTCCGCCCGCTCAGTCTTCTCCTTATGTGCCTGGATTGAGATGAGTTCCCCCCTAACAACCGCCTTCAGTGTCTTCCACACCACCCCCTACCGAAACCTCACCTGTGTCATTGATCTTAATATATCCCCCGAATGGCCTCCCTCACCCGCTCGCACACCTCCTCCTCCGCTAACAGCCCCATATCTAACCTCCATTGCGGCCGCTGGATCTTTCCTTTGTTGGACCTGCAGGTCTACCCAGTGTGGGGTGTGGTCTGACACCACACAATTGCTGAATATTCAGCATCCACCACTTCAGCCAGCAACGTTTTGTCCAACACAAAGAAGTCTATCCGGGAATACACCTTGTGCACATGGGAGTAGAATGAGAACTCCTTACTCTTTGGCCTCCCAAATTTCCAAGGATCCACCCCCCCCCCCCCCCCCCACCCCCCCCCAAATGCGCGTTGCAGCTCCTCTGCCGTAGCTAATACCTTCCCCGACCTGGAACTCGACCGATCTAGCCTCGGATCCAGGGCCGTGTTGAAATCGCTCCTCTCTCGAGTTTCTTGTGGTCTTGGGCTGAGCAGTTGCCATACCAGGCTGCGATGCAGCCAGCCGGATAGGATGCTTTCTATGGTGCATCTGAAAAGTTGGCAACAGTCAATGTTGACATGCCGAATTTCCTTAGTTTCCGGAGAAAGGAGAGGCACTGTTGTTTTTTCTCGATCGTAGCGTCGACGTGGGTGGACCAGAACAGATTGTTGATGATGTGCACACCTAGGAGTTTGAAGCTGTCAATCATCTCCACCGCATGTTCATCCAAATGGAAGGTATGGCCCCTAGGCTGGCACAGTTTCTGTCGGAACAATGCCGCTTCTGGCGCCCCCAGGACCGGCGTAGGAGCCCACAAGTCCGACACTGACATGGCTCCTCATCCACCGGTTCTGGAGAAGGCTCCCTTCGGCGAGGAAAGTCCGGCGGCCACTGGCGTCGATCCGGACACCGCCCCGCCCAAGGTACCACAGGGGTGCGGGGAGACGCTTTTGGACAGAATGGGTTGCGCTCCAAGGCATGTACCTCCATTCCCTGTAGCTCCTGCACTCGCCGTTCTGTGCTCTCGCGGGACAATACTATCTGAATGGCTTATTGAAAAGTCACTGTTGGCTCAGCTAACAACTTTCTCTGGGTGGCCGCATTGTTAATACCGCAAACCAAACGGTCGGGTAACATTTCTGACAAAGTCTCACCATAGTCACAGTATTCCGCAATCCTGCGTAGCCTGGATAGAAACTCTGCAAAGGATTCTCCTGGGGTCCTCTCAGCGGCATTAAACCGGTAACGCTGGACTATCGTGGATGGGGTTGGGTTAAAATGTTGCCCCACTATGGTCACACGTTCATCAAACGTCTTGGTGTCCGGCACAACGTATGCGGGCCACAGGCGGTGAGCAAAATGACCACCTGGCGCTCATTTTTGGTGATGTTATTCACCCAGAAATAGTAACGCATCCGTTGTGCGTACTGGTTCCAGCTTTCCAGCGCAGCATCAAAGACATCCAAACGTCCATAAAGAGGCATGGTGTAATAGAAAAAAAAATTCCAACCTGTATCCAACAAAAATCCAGGGAGGTGGCTTCAGCAGCATAGTCAGCTATCCACTTTAACCCTCGTCGCCAATTTTGTGAGAGCCACAAAGAATCCAGCACAAGTTTGTAGAATCGAAAGAAATAACTTTATTTACAATTGCTGCAGCAGCAGTGCTCACTCCTTCCTAACTGGTTCCACACTGGCCAGCTCTATTTATGTAGGTGACTCTACTAATGATGTCTCCCCCCTCCCCCCCCTCATTGGGGAAGCTCATACTCATTTAGGATTGTGGGATTGCCATTAGTCCCCAGCCAGTAGTAATCAGGCAGGTTATAACAAACACCATGGAAGAATCAAGTAATGAGGCAATGTGGGTAGAACTCAGAAACAGGAAAGGGGCAGTCACTATGATGGGGGTGTACTACAGGCCTCCAAACAGCCCACGGGAAGTTGAAGCACAGATTTGTAATCAGATTCTGGATAGATGTAGAAATAATAGGGTTCTTGTAGTGGGAGACTTTAATTTTCCTTATATTGACTGAAATCCCTTAGGGCTAGGGGTCCGGATGGTGAGGAATTTGTTGTGTGTCCAAGAAGGGATTTTGGAACAATATGTGGATAGTCCGACTAGAGAGGGGGCTATACTGGACCTAGGACTAGGGAATGAGCCCAGGCAAGTCATCAAAGTTGCAGTGGGGGAACATGTGGCGAACAGTGACCACAATTCCGTAAGCTTTCAGATACTCATGGAAAAGGACGAGTGTTGTCCTCGAGTTAAGGTGCTAAACTGGGGGAAGGCTAACTACAACCAGATTAGAACGGTTTTGGAGGCTGGTGTTTGGGAGAAGCTGTTTGAGGGTAAATCCACGTTTGGCGTGCGGAGTCTTTTAAGGAGCAGTTGATGGGAGTGCAGGACAGGCATGTGCCAGTAAAAAGGAAGGATAGGAAAGGCAGGATTCAGGAACCATGGATGACCAGGGAAATTGCGAATCTAGTTAAAAAGAAAAAAGATGCATACATGAGATAGAGGCAACTAAAAATAGATGAAGCACTTGAGGAATACAAGGAAAGTAAAAAAGGGCTCAAACAGGGAGTTAGGAGGGCAAAAAGGGGTTCCGAAATGTCCTTGGCAGACAGGATTAAGGAGAATCCCAAGGCATTTTATGCGTATATTAGGAACTAGAGGGTAGCTAGAGAAAGAGTTGGTCCACTCAAGGACAAAGGAGGGAAATTATGTGTGGAACCAAAGGAAGTAGGTGAGGTACTTAACAAGTATTTTGCATTAGTATTCACAAAGGAGGGGACAGGTTGATTGGTGGTGTCTCAGAGGGCTGTGTACACACTTTAGAACAGGTCGTTATATGAGGGAGGAAGTGTTAGTTGTGTTAAAAAGCATTAAGGTAGAAAAATCCCCAGGGCCAGGTGGCATCTATCCCAGATTACTGAGGGAGACAAGAGGTGAAATCACTGGGCCTCCCCAGAAATATTTGTGTCCTAGTTGGCCACAGATGAGATCCCAGAGGATTGGAGGATAGCCAATGTTGTCCCGTTATTTAAGAAGGGTTGCAAGGATAATCCGAGTAATTATAGGCCAGTGAGCTTGACGTCAGCGATTGTGAAATTGTTGGAAAAGATTCTCAGAGATAGGATCTATGCACATTTGGAAGTGAATGGTTTTATTAGCGACAGACAGCATGGTTTTGTATGAGGGAGGTCATGTCTCACTAATTTAATTGAGTTTTTTGAGGAGGTGACAGAAATGATTGACGAGGGAAGGGCTGTGGATGTTGTCTACATAGACTTTGGTAAAGCATTTGATAAGGTCCCTCATGGCAGGCTGGTGCAAAAGATTAAATCACATGGGGTCAGGGGTGAACTGGCTGGATGGTTCAGAACTGGCTTGGCCATAGAAGACAGAGGGTAGCAGTGGAAAGGTGTTTTTCCGAATGGAGGTCTGTAACTAATGGTATTCTGCTGGGATCAGTACTGAGACCTCTGCTGTTTGTAACATATATATAAGTTACTACGAAGAAAACGTAACGGGTCTGATTAGCAAGTTTGCGGAAGATACTAAGATTGCAGGAGTTGCGGATAGTGATGAAGATTGTCAGAGAATACAACAGGATATAGATAGGCTGCAAAATTGGGCAGAAAAATGGCAGATGGAATTTAACCCGGACAAATGCGAGGTGTTGCATTTTGGGAGATCCAATGCAGGTGGGAGCTATCAAATAAATGGCAGAATCATGAGCATAGCGACACAGGGATATCTGGGTGTGCAGGTCCACAGATCCTTAAAAGTAGCAGCACAGGTGGAAATGGTGGTAAAGAAAGCATATGGCATGCTTACCTTCAGCGGACAGGGCATCGAGTATAAAAGCTCGAAAATTATGTTACAATTATATAGAACGTTGTTTCGGCCACATTTGGAATACTGTGTCCAGTTCGGGTCACCACACTACCAGTAGGACAAGGAGGCTTTGGAGAGAGTACAGAGAAGATTTATCAGGATGTTGCCTGGCATGGAGGGTATTAGCTATGAGGAGAGATTGAATAAACTAGGATTGTTCTCCCCAGAGAGACGGAGGCTGTTGGGCGACCTGATAGAAGTTTATAAAATTATGAGGGGTATAGATAGGGCGAACAGTTGGAGGCTTTTTTTCCAGGGCGGAAATGATAATTACATGGGGCACACGTTCAAGGTGAGGGGGGAAAGGTTCAGTGGAGATGTGCGGGTGAAGTTTTTTTACACAGAGGGTGGTGGTGGCCTGGAATGCACTGCCAAGTGAGGTGGTTGAAGCAGATACGTTAGCAACCGTTAAGACTTATCTGGATAGGCACATGAACAGACGGGGTATGGAAAGATACAGATGGTTTGTCTAGATAGGACACATGATTGGTGCAGGCTTGGAGGGCTGAAGGGCCTGTTCCTGTGCTGTATTGCTCTTTGTTCTTTGTTCTTTGACTGCAAGACTCAGGATCACAGATAAAGACGAATATCTGTCCGGTACTTGTTAGTCACTCCAAAGTTAAGTCAAGGTCTTGTATTAACTTGTTCTGTAATATAAGTTACGTTGAGTGCGTGTGATTGTATAACCTTAACATTGTGTGCACGTGAATAAATATTGATTGTTTAAAGAAACAGACTTGCAGTCATTTGTCCATCGTATACGGGTTAAGACACATTGTGGCTTAGCAACAACAATTGGCGACTCTGGTGGGATATCAACTGGAAGTAACTTTGTTGCTCGATATCGAATCCCACAAACCTAATATTCCTGCAGATTTAGCCTGGGCCAGAATTACTATGGCAAATGCCCCACATGATGGCCAGGATTTCAAGTAAATCAAAGAGAGTGGAAAGTCTCTATTGAACAATTATTTAAAAATAAGAACCCAACGGTGTGTACTCCGTATTGGACAAATGGTATGCGCAACTAACGGGGAGGATAGGGTAAGCTCTGCCAGTTTGCATTTAAACTCAGCTGGATTAGGATCCAAAAATAGCGCACTTATCTGGTATCTGGTGTTAGTGCAGTAAAAGTGAAGGAATAATTCCTTCCTCACCTTCTCATCTTCTTCCTGGTTCTATTTCATTTTATTGCGGACCGAGTGAAACCACTCCCCTGTTGTTCGTTCAGTAAACTAGAAAGAACAGTTCCTTCCCCCACACCACACCTCTTCTCGTCTTCCCCGGGTATGTGAAAGCATACCTTCCTTTCGTCCCACATATGAATGTCCCTCGCAAATCTATGTTAGTATTTTGTGGTGTCGCGGCCTGGGGTGGGGGTAGGGGTGGGGGTGCTGCCATTCCGCAGGGCAGGGACTCACTTTAGGTACCTGGGGGTGCAGGTTGCCCGGGAGTGGGGGGCTCGGCAGGTACAACATTTCTAGTTTGGTGAGGAGAGTGAAAGCTGATCTGGCAAGGTGGGATGGTCTCCCTCTGTCACTGGTGGGTCGGGTGCAGGCGGTTAAAATGAACGTGTTGCCGCGATTTCTGTTTATTTTCCAATGCCTACCGATATTCCTGCCAAAGATTGAGGGAATGATTACTTTGTTCATATGGGGAGGAAAGGTGGTGCTACAGAGGGGAAGGCAGGCAGGGGGTTTGGGTCTTCCGAACCTGATGTATTATTACTGGACGGCGAATGTAGAGAAGATGCGGAGCTGGGTCAGGTGAGTTGATTCCCACTGGGGCAGGATGGAGGAGAGTTTGTGCAGGGGTCGGAACTGAAAGCACGAGCAACAGTGCCGCTCCCGATAGCTCCAGAGAAATACTCAGGGAGTCCGGTAATAATAGCTTCATTGAGAATTTGGAGGCAGTTTCTGCCAACACTCTGGGTTGGCGGAAGGGTCAAGGGAACTGCCGATTCGGGGGAACCACAGATTTGAGCCAGGGAGGTGGGATGGAATTTTTTGGAAGTGGGAGGAGAAGGGGATTAAGACACTAAAAGATTTGTTTCTTAGGGATCGATTTGCAGGATTGAAGGAGCTGGAAGCGAAATATGGGCTGGAGCAGGGAGAAATGTTTAGATACATGCAGGTTCGAGATTTTGCCAGAAAGGAGATACAGAGCTTCCTGGTGGAACCGGCCTCCACATTGCTGGAGGAGGTGCTGACGACAGGGGGACTGGAGAAGGGGATAGTGTTGGCGGTTTACGGAGCTATTTTGGAAGAGGAGAATGCACTGCTAGAAGGGATCAAAGCAAAGTGGGAGGAAGAGTTAGGAGAGGATATGGAGGAGGGGTTCTGATGTGAGGTGCTCCGGAGAGTGAATGCCTCCACCTCGTGCGCGAGGTTGGGGCTGATACAACTGAAGGTGGTATACAGAGCACACCTCACAAGGGCGAGTATAAGCTGATTCTTTGAAGGAGTTGAAGATGTGTGTGAACGTTGCGGGGGAGCTCCACTAATCACGTTCATATGTTTTGGTCCTGCCGCAAGCTGGAGAATTACTGGAAGGAGGTTTTTTGGGGTAATTTCTAAAGTGGTGCACATGAAACTGGACCCGGGCCCTCGGGAGGCCATATTCGGGGTGTCGGACCAGCCAGAGTTGGAAACGGGTGCAGAGGCAGATGTTGTAGCCTTCGCCTCGTTGATCACCCGAAGGCGGATCCTGATGGGATGGACAGCAACCTCTCCACCCAGAGCCCTGGCGTGGCGGGGGGACCTGATGGAATTCTTGACTCTTGAGAAGGTTAAGTTTGCGGGGAAGGATGGAGGGGTTCTACAATTCATGGGCATTATTCATTATGCACTTTCAAGAACTGGGTAACATTGAACATGGGTTGGGGGGGGGGGGTGGGGGGGGGGAGGTGTTAATGGTGACTTTGGGTGATTCCTGATTCCTTTTTGTCATTTGTTTATGTGAACATGCGGGCTAATGTTTGGGATTTGGTGGGAGGATGGGATTGCTGTTTTTGATATGGGGATTGACATATTTGTTACTGATTATTGTTTATTGCTGGTGGGTGTAAATTTGGGAGAAAATGTGAAAGAGGAAAAAAATTTTTTTTTAAATTAACCACAGTGTTAATGTCAATTCCAACATTCCTCACCTTCCTGATCTGCCAAAAGCTCCCAAGAGCAATTCAACACGTCTCTTCACAGTAATCTCACCACACCACAGTCTGGTTTTTTTAATAGAATTTACAGAATTTACAGTGCAGAAGGAGGCCATTCGGCCCATCGACCCAGTTTGGTTGTGGGATGGAGAAGGTATTACTCTACTGTGCTCGAGGACACTTGCCACAGACCACAGACCACGCTACTCGTTTTTCTTTCCTTTCTCTTTCTTGCCCTCTCCTTTGGTCACGCACGAACGACTCCACCTGCTAATTACACCCTAGGCCCATTGTGATGGCGGCTAAAAATAAAACAGGCCGCCCTAATTTTGGGCTTCTTAGAAATCGAATTGCTCCCGGGGTGAAACAAAAGCATAAAACAGACCACCCTAATTTGCCAATCAGTTAAAAATAAGGTCGACTTCCGACCACTCTGAGCCTCAATTGTTTGGTTGTGGGGTTTTTTTAAAGTGGGGGGGGGGTTCACGCAGGGGGTGGGGGGGGGTCACGCATAATAAAGACAGTATAAAGCAGATATTAAGCAAATTTGACAACAGAAATTATGCTTGATCTCTTCAGGACACCAACAGACAACAGCAAAATGCAACCTGGAGTCTACCTCATCATGTTTATCATCGGAATCAAAACCCAGGACATCCCAAACAATAGGATTGTTTTATACCCTGGATACCTCTGGTTTGCTCCATCTGACATGGGCAATGTGAGGATGGTGTACTCTGGATATACACCAATAAAAGTGTAATATTTGGGTGCAATAATCAGAGACTTATTTACAAAAAGCCAAACAGGAACTCAGCTGCCACAGTGCCATATGACTGAAGAATTGTTTTCCTTTATTCTTTCATGGGTGGTTGGCATCGTTGGCAGGGCCAACATTTGTTGCCCATTACTAAATTGCTTCTGAACTGAGTGACTTGCTGGGTCATTTCAGAGGGCGTTTAGGAGTCAACCGCATCGCTGGGAGTCGCGTATGGGCCAGACTGAAAACATAATAATAATAATCGCTTATTGTCACAAGTCGGCTTCACTGAAGTTACTGTGAAAAGTTCCTCGTCGCCAAATTCCAGCGCCTGTTCAGGGAGGCTGGCACGGGAATTGAACCCATGCTGCTGGCCTTGTTCTGCATTACAAGCCAGCTGTTTAGCTCAGTGTGAATATGGATGGCGGAATAAGATTCCCTAAAGAGCATTAGCGAAGCACATGGGTTTTTACATAAGTCTATTATAGTTTCATGGTGATCATCACAAAGAACAAAGAACAAAGAACAAAGAAAAGTACAGGAACAGGCCCTTCGGCCCTCCAAGCCTGCGCCGACCATGCTGCCCGTCTAAACTAAAATCTTCTACACTTCCTGGGTCCTATCCCTCTACTCCCATCCTAGTCATGTATTTGTCAAGATGCCCCTTAAACGTCACTATCGTCCCTGCTTCCACCACCTCTTCCGGCAGCGAATTCCAGGCACCCGCTACCCTCTGTGTAAAAGACCTGCCTCGTACATCTCCTCTAAATCTTGCCCTTCGCACCTTAAACCAATGCCCCCTAGTAATTGACCCCTCTGCCCTGGGAAAAAGCCACTGGATATCGATTCTGTCAATGCCCCTCATAATTTTGTAGACCTCTATCAGGTCACCCCTCAACCCCCGTTGTTCCAGTGAGAACAAACCAAGTTTATTCAACCGCTCCTCATAGCTAATGCCCTCCATACCAGGCAACATCCTGGTAAATCTCTCCTGCACCCTCTCTAAAGCCTCCACATCCTTCTGATAGTGTGGCGACCAGAATGGAACATTATACTCCAAGTGTGGCCTAACTAAGGTCCTATACAGCTGCAACATGACTTGCCAATTCTTATACTCAATGCCCCGGCCAATGAAGGCAAGCATGTCGTATGCCTTCTTGACTACCTTCTCAACCTGTGTTGCCCCTTTCAGTGACCTGTGGACCTGTACACCTAGATCTCTCTGACTTTCAATACACTTGAGGGTTCTACCATTCACTGTATATTCCCTACCTGCATTAGACCTTCCAAAATGAATTACTTCACATTTGTCCGGATTAAACTCCATCTGCCATCTCTCCGCCCAAGTCCCCAAACGATCTAAATCCTGCTGTATCCTCTGACAGTCCTCATCGTTATCCGCAATTCCACCAACTTTTGTGTCATCTGCAAACTTACTAATCAGACCTGTTACATTTTCCTCCAAATCATTGATATATACTATGAACAGCAAAGGTCCCAGCACTGATCCCTGCGGAACACCACTAATCACAGCCCTCCAATTAGAAAAGCATCCTTCCATTGCTACTCTCTGCCTTCGATGACCTAGCCAGTTCTGTATCCATCTTGCCAGCTCACCCCTGATCCCGTGTGACTTCACCTTTTGTACCAGTCTACCATGAGGGACCTTGTCAAAGACTAGCTTTCAATTCCAAGTATTATTAATTTAATTACATTCCACCAGCTGCCTTCGCCTTGCTGGGATTTGAAGCCCTGCCCCAGGTGATATCCTGGCCTCTGGATTACTAATTACAAATAATATTACCACTGAGGCACGATCAATTTGGCTGGAGACGAAGTTGAATTCAAACTGAGGCTTTATTGGTATCTGAAGTGTGGCCTCCTACAGCAGCTGACAAAATGGCTGCGAGCTGGAGGCCACGCATATTTATAACCCGGCTCTTAGGCGGAGCTAGCATGCAGGGGCCCAGATGAACCTGTAGTACAGGTTCTACCGTACAACCCTTAATATAGGAACACAGTGGTTTACCACATTCACCCCCTGTTAAAATTGAGTCCGGCGGGGGTGGTGGATAACTATATACAATTCTCAATCTTTAATATTTACAGAACAGTGACAAAAAATGTCTCTGGTCATCCGGTGGGCCGGTCAGAGGTTCAGCCGGTCCGGCGCCTTGATCGTCCTCTGGGATCGGCGAAGTGGAGCCGGCGATGTTGGTGCTGTCGTGGTCGAAGTTGACTCCGGGAGCGTGCCAAAATCCTCTTCATCAACGGGGGTGGGCAGGGGTAGGACGGACAGTCCTAGGGGGGGTTGATGGAGGTGGCGGGGCAGGGGAGGGTGGTGCCGGGGGCGACGGGGGTGGTGTGGGGGCGGAACCTGCTGGTTCCAGGTCCCTGAGGGAGACGGTATCCTGGCGGCCGTAGGGGAACGCCACGTAGGCGTACCGTGGGTTTGCGTGAAGCAGGTGCACCCTTTCCACCAACGGGTCTGCCTTGTGGAGCCCCACATGTTTACGGAGAAGCACGGTTCCTGGAGCTGTGAGCCAAGTTGGGAGTGATACCCCGGATGTGGACTTCCTGGGGAAGGCAAAAAAACGTTCTGTACTGTGGTGTACTGTTAGTAACATTGCAAAGTAATGAGCAAATGGAATGTAGTGCATCAGGGAGGACCTCTTGCCAGCGGGAGGCCGGGAGATTTCTGGACCGTAGGGCCAGCTGGACGGCCCTCCATACCGTCCCATTCTCCCTTTCTAACTGTCCGTTTCCCCGGGAGTTGTAGCTCGTCGTTCTGCTGGAGGTGATACCCCTGCTGAGCAGGAACTGGCGTAGCTCATCACTCATGAATGAGGATCCCCTGTCACTGTGGATGTAGGCGGGGATGCCGAACAGAGTGAAGATAGATTTAAGGGCTTTAATTAAGGTGGCAGACGTCATGTCGGGGCATGGGATGGCGAAGGGTAAACGGGAGTATTCATCGATCACACTGAGGAAATACGTGTGTCGGTCAGAGGAGGGGAGGGGGCCTTTGAAATCCACGCTGAGGCATTCAAAGGGGCGGGAAGCCTTCACCAGGCGCGCACGGTCCGGCCGGTAGAAGTGCGGTTTGCACTCCGCACAGACCTGGCAGTCCTTGGTGATCGTCCTTACTTCCTCGACGGAGTAGGGCAGATTTTGTGCCTTCATGAAGTGGTACAACCGAGTGACCCCTGGGTGACAAAGGCTGTCATGCAGGGTCCGGAGTCGGTCTATCTGTGCGCTGGCACATGTACCTCAGGATAGGGCATCTGGGGGCTCGTTGAGTTTGCCAGGGCGATACTTAATCTCGTAATTATAGGTGGAGAGCTCGATTCTCCACCGCAAGATTTTGTCATTTTTGATCTTGCCCCCCTGTGTGTTGTTGAACATGAAGGCTACCGACCGTTGGTCGGTGAGGAGAGTGAATCTCCTGCCGGCCAGGTAATGCCTCCAATGTTGCACAGCCTCAACGATAGCCTGGGCCTCGTTTTCGACAGATGAGTGCCGAATTTCGGAGGCATGGAGGGTGCGGGAAAAGAATGCCACGGGCCTGCCTGCCTGGTTGAGGGTGGCGGCAAGGGCGATGTCCGATGCGTCGCTTTCTACTTGGAAAGGAAGTGTTTCGTCTACAGCGTGCATGCCAGCTTTGGCAATATCAGCTCTGATCCGGGCGAAAGCCTGTTGGGCCTCTGCCGTCAGGGGGAAATGAGTGGACTGTATGAATGGGCGGGCCTTGTCCGCATAGTTTGGGTTAGGGTGAAGGCCACGCATATTTATAACCCGGCTCCTGGGCGGAGCTAACATGCAGGGGCCCAGGTGAACCTGTAGTGCAGGTTCTACCGTACAGCCCTTAATATAGGAACACAGTGGTTTACCACAACCACTCTGCCATCTTCTCTGCTTTCATTGAACAAATACTTTATTGGAATGTATGCGGGTGTGTCATGCATTAATTTCCAGCATGACTGTACATGAGAATGTCAACACTAATGTTGAAATCATTCTTTTAAGTCATGGCACCATGGCACAGTGGTTAGCACTGCTGCCGCACAGTACCAGGGACCATAGTTTAATTCCGGCCTTGAGTCACTGTCTGTATGGAGTTTGTACATTCTCCACGTGTCTGTGTGGGTTTCATCCCACAGTCCAAAGGTGTGCAGGTTAGGTGGATTGGCCATGATAAATTACCCCTTATAGTCCAGGGACGTTCAGGTTACGTTTTGGGGCTGCGGGGTGAACAGGTGGGTGGATGTGGGTAGAGTGCTCTTTCAAAGGGTCGGTGCAGATGCAATAGGATGAATGGCCTCCTTCTGCACTACAGGGATTCTACGATTCTATAAGTCCTTGTATGGGTGGGACACAAGGGGTAGGCTCATCCTGAACTTTTTTAACAAGGTCAAATAAACATTGAAGTTCCTTCCCAGTCTGCTTCCTGACATGAAATGGTACCTGCTGCTGTCGATGCACTACCGAGGGCACATTGAGGTCTACTTGCCACTTGCTTGTAATGCTACCAGCACGGTAGCACAGTGGTTAGCACTGTTGCATCACGGCGCCAGGGTCCCAGATTGAATTCCCGGCTTGGGTCACAGTCTGTGCGGAATCTACACGTTCTCCCCGTGTCTGCGTGGGTTTCCTCCGGGTGCTCCAGTTTCCTCCCACAAGTCCCGAAAGACGTACTTGTTTGGTGAATTGGACATTCTGAATTCTCCCTCAGTGTACCCGAACAGGCGTCGGAATGTGGCAACTAGGGGCTTTTCACAGTCACTTCATTGCAGTGTTAATGTAAGCCTCCTTGCGGCAATAAAGATTGCTATTATGCCCTTCAATGTGCTGATACACCTGAAGCGGCCAGCACACATTTCAAGAATATTGTTAATTTGCGTAGGAACGGCGGGTGTGCCCCAGCAAACACATGTTGCTGCATGGAATCTCATTAGCAGAATAAAGACAGCATTTATTCTGGTGTCTTTTAATGATACTGGCGTTTCAAAAGTCCTGTGAATTTTCAATGGTTTTCACTGTTGTAAGGGGAATATTTTTGCATTCCATGCTTTGCAGAAAATGGGATGGTCCTGCAGTTCTTTGAATGTTTTATATTGACAAATGCCTGTGTGTCTCTGAGCGTGCCATCGCCTCAGCAGTCAATAATCACTGTCACGCATGGCTGGCTGCTGTGTCTGAAAGAGGGCACAAAAGCATGTTCATCTGCCTCTTCTTTGGCTACCTTCGCTCGCCCTTCTGCTGTGGTACGCGCGTGTGGCACCCTTCGGCTGGTGTTGTAGTTGCTTTTGCTCAGGACCGACAGGCACAAGCAAAGTGGTTGGGTTTTCCATAGGCTCTGCCCTGTTTACAGGAAGCAGGACAAGCTGTCCAGTGTGGATAAAGAACTGCCACGGCAGAAATATTGCTTGGACAAGTTGCAGCTCTATTTGTGAGACTGCTGCTGTTGCTCTGCTGGTGGTTGCCTGGCACGTGAGCAATCAATCGTGTTTATAGGACTTCAACTTGGAGTATGGTTTTTCTTTTGGCAGCCCAACTCCAGCCTACCTAGGTCGGGAAAGCGCCCGTGCTCTTCCTCCAACATCTCTGACAAACGTTCCGGCTTTCTTTGGTGATTTTTTGTTTCCATTTCCCTTTCCATCTCTTGACTTCACCAAAGTTACACTTTGTTGGCGAGTTGCCTCGAGCCACGTGCAGCACTGGCCAATCCATTGGCTCCTCGCTTCTTGCGTCAGAAGCTTCATATATTGGTGTGAAAGAGGGTGTTAGTGCCTTGTAACTCACTCCATTCATTTTACTAAAGCGTAAACATTTCAAAAATAGCTTCTAATTCTTCTCTACTATCGAAAACCAGGGGTTGGTTTAGCACAGTGGGCTAAACGGCTGACTTGTAATGCCGAACAAGGCCAGCAGCGCAGGCTCAATTCCCATACTGGCCTCCCCGAACAGGCGCCGGAATGTGGCGACGAGGGGCTTTTCACAGTAACTTCACCGAGGCCTACTTGTGACAATAAGCGCTTTTTTTGTTCTTTTGGTTTTTTTTGTGGAGAAGAAATGCCTATTTTTCTTTGGTCCTCTTTGATGGCAAAACCTGCCAGAACGCCTTTGAAATGTCACAGCCACTTTTTTGCCAATGTGGAAATAAAAGAGGTTGGTTTCAAATACACTGGAAAAGGTTTTAGGTTGGCCAGAGACAATTTTGTCAGCTGCGGTGATGTAAAGCATTCCTGCTTGCGTGATCCGAGTTTGTGGGCCTTTGAAACAGCCTGGGCGGTATTCTCTAATCCGGCGGCAGAGCGTCCACGCTGTCGTAAACACAGTCGCCTTTTATGACGGCGTGAACGGGCCGATCCGACAACTAATTCTGGCCGGCAAAAGGGGCCAGCAGGGCACTGGGGTAGTTCACACCGCTCCAGTTGCTGATCCTGGCGGGAACTGGATCCATGCATGCGCAGTGGCACTGGTGGCAACGCGCACATGTGCAGTGCCTTCCTTCAACGTGCCGTCCCCGACATAACATGGCGCAGGACTACAAGGGCCGGCGCGGAAGAAACGAGGCCCCCAGCCAGAGAGGCCGGCCCGCTGATCGGCGGGCCCCGATCGCGGGCCAGGCCACATCGGAGGCCCCCTCCCGGAGTCGGACCCCCCCTCCCCCCCCGAACACGCTGCCCCCTGGCCCTTCCACACCGAGTTCCCGCCACCTGAGAGCAGGTGTGGATGGCGCCGGCGGGAGTCGGCGTTTTTACGACGGCCGCTCGGCCCATCCCGGGCCGAGAATCGGCAGGCTGGCCGCGTACAGCGACCCCCGACCGGCACCGCGCCAACCACACCGGTGCCAATGCCGCCGATTCTCCGCTCTGCGGGGAATCGCATGCCAGCGTCGGGGTGGCGTGGCGCGATTCGCGCCGGTCGCGGGGATTCTCCGGCCCAGCCCCAGGCTGAGAGAATCCCGCCCAGGTGTCTTTCCCAAGTTTGCAGCTTAAAATTCTGTGGGCAAAATAAAATAGAGCTTTCTCTGCAGAGAGCAGGCAAAACCCTCCAAAAGGATTCAGAACTTCTTATTTTGCATTCCCTCATCATCAATGTGAGGTGCTTGGGATGGGAAACAAATGGCTTCTGTTATTAAAACAATTTTGTCATGTTCCTGCAGACTCCCTCTGCTGGTACAATTCTGTGTGTAGCCTCAAGTGGCCAATATATGCATATGGAAAGTTCTAAACACTGATACACTGCAAGTTAAGTATCAGAAATAATCATAGAATCATTGAATTTACAGTGCAGATGAAGGACAGTTGGTCCTTCGAGTCTGTACCGGCTCTTGGAAAGAGCACCCTGCTTCAGCCCACGCCTCCACCCTATGGTGGTGTTCCTGGGTTATGGGGATAGGGGGGGGGAAGCATGGGCCTGGGTGCACTTTCCAGGGGCAGGTGCAGACTCAATGGGCCAAATGGCCTCCTTCTGTACTGTACATTCTATGATTCTATCCCCGTCACCCAGTAACCCCGCCTAACCTTTTTGGACACCAAGGGACAATTTAGCATGGCCAATCCACCTAACCTGCACATCCTTGGGCTGTGGGAGGAAACCGGAGCACCCTGAGGAAACCCACGCAGACACGGGGAGAACGTGCAGACTCCGCGCAGTCAGTCACCCGAGGCCGGAATTGAACCCGGGTCCCTGGAGCTGTGAGGCAGCAGTGCTGACCACTGTGCCACCTAATGACCCGGATTTCGTGATCAGCGACAAAGGAATTGTGTTTCACCGAGGGACTCGATATTGAAACACATGGAATTGGGTGAGGTTGGAATACTTAGTCGCCAGGTACTCACTATGCACAGAAAATAGCTCGGGCTGGTTCATTTTTTAATGCAAGACCAGTCTTATTTACTACCAAACATTCTCCCTGGCACGGAAAATTAACTTGGGTAAGTGTGGAAATATTGTGCAATGAGAAAAGAGGTGCTGCTCTGCTATGTTCAAAACAAAAGTGAAGGGCGCGGAGACAGAAAGACCTAGAAGCTGAGGCCCAGAGACAAAATTAATAAAATATTTAAAAAGATACTAACTGCTGCTGGCGATAACACCTTGAAAATATCCACTCCAGACAATGGCATCAATGGGAACAGACTGCATGAGGGGTGAGAAGCAGCAGAGAGTAGAAATGCTCTCATTCTCGGAGAGTCCACAGTTAAGGGGACAGGCAGCCATTTCTCTAATTGTCATCATGAGTCCCACATGTTGTTTTGCCTCATAGGTGGCAGGATAAAGGTCATCACGGAGTGGGGGGGAAGAATGTTCTGTAGGAGGGGAGGGGGAGGACAGTAAACCAGAAGCTGTTGTACAAGTCGGTAGCAGCAACACAGACGGATCCTCCGATGCTCCTGCCCCCGCTGGCGGAGGCATTGAGATTCACACCTGCCAGCGGGAAGATGCAGGGACGATGTTTACATCCTGTTAATGAGCTGGGCACCGGATTTTCCAAGCCTGCGTGAATCGTCAGTCCACTGGGCCAGGATTTATATAGTTGAGAATTGGTGCAGGTACTTTTCAGCAAGGCCCTGGTGCGGTGGACCTCATGGTGGGCCAAGGGGCTAACTCTTTGAGGAGTTACGCTCAAAGTCTATCGGATGACCACCTGTCCCCCACAATGCAAAGCCTGCCTAATGCCCCCCCCCACCAGAGACTCCCCACCAGAAACCCGTCATTACAGATACCCCCACCAGAGATCCGGATAAGATAGACCCTGACCAGAAAGCCTCCCATTATAGAGACCCCCCACCAGAAACCTCCCCCCACAAGAGAGACACCCGTCAGAGAGACACCACCATAAGAGAGAAGCGCACCAGAGACTCCCCCTCACGACAAGAGAGATCGCTGCCTGGAAGCCCCCCATTACAGAGACACTGCCTGGAAGCCCCCCCATAATTGAGACTCCTGCCTGGAATCCCCAGCTGACAAAATCCAACAGTTTGCAGAGTTTGATTGATTGATTAATATTGTCACATGTACCAAAGCACAGTGTAAAGTATTTTTCTGCGGCCAAGGGAACGTACACAGTATGTACATAGTAGACAAAATAATAATCAACAGAGTACATTGACAACTGGTACATCAACAAATAGTGATTGGTTACAATGTGGAACAAGGGCCAAACAAGAGCAGCATAGGGCGTCGTGAATAGTGTTCTTACAGGGAACAGATCAGTCCGAGGGGGAGTCGTTGAGGAGTCTGGCAGCTGCGGGGAAGAAGCTGTTCCTACGTCTGGATGTGCGAGTCTTCAGACTTCTGTATCTTCTGCCTGATGGAAGGGTCTGGAAGAGGGTAAAGCCTGGGTGGGAGGGGTCTCTGATAATGCTGTCAGCCTTTCTGAGGCAGCGGGAGGTGTAGACAGAATCAATGGGAGGATGGCAAGCTTGTGTGATGCGTTGGGCTGAGTTCACCACACTCTGCAGTTTCTTGCGATCTTGGACCGAGCAGTTGCCATACCAAGCTGTGATGCAGCCGGATAGGATGCTCTCTATGGCACATCTGTAGAAGTTTGTGAGAGTCGATGCAGACATGCCGAATTTCTTTAGCTTCCATAGGAAGTAGAGATGTTGTCGGGCTTTCTTGACTGTTGCATCAATGTGAGTGGACCAGGACAGACTGTTGGTGATGGGGACCCCCAGGAACTTAAAGCTATCGACCATCTCCACTTCGGAGCCATTGATGTAGATGGGGGCGGTGGTGCCGTGCTACGCTACCTGAAGTCAATGATCAGTTCCTTGGCCTTTCCAACATTTAGAAAGAGGTTCTTTTCGGTAAACCATGCAACCAAATGATCTATCTCCCTTCTGTAGTCTGATTCGTCGTTGTTTGAGATACGACCCACCACAGTTGTATCATCTGCAAACTTATAGATTAAATTGGAGTTGAATTTTGCCGCAGTCGTGCGTGTATAGAGTGGACAGTAGAGGGCTGAGCACACATCCTTACGGGGCCCCGGTGTTGAGGACTATTGTGGAGGAGGTGCTGTTACCTATCCTGACAGATGATGTTGCAGATGATACAAAGATCTGTAGATGGACAGGTAGTATTGAGGAGGCAGGCTGTCTGCAGCAGGACTTGGACAGGCTAGAAGAGTGGGCAATGAAGTGGCAGGTGGAATACAATCTGGAAAAGTGTGAGGTTATGCACTTTGGAAGGAGAAATGGAGGCATAGACTATTTTCTAAATGGGGAAATGCTTAGGAAATCAGAAAAATAAAGAACAAAGAAATGGACAGCACAGGAACAGGCCCTTCGGCCCTCCAAGCCTGCGCCGACCATGCTGCCCGACTAAACTAAAATCTTCTACACTTCCGAGGTCCGTATCCCTCTATTCCCATCCTATTCATGCATTTGTCAAGATGTCCCTTAAACATCACTATCGTCCCTGCTTCCACCACCTCCTGCGGCAGAGAGTTCCAGGCACCCACTACCCTCAGTGTAAAAAACTTGCCTTGTACATCTCCTCTAAACCTTGCCCCTCGCACCTTAAACCTATGCCCCCTATTAATTGACCCCTCTACCCTGGGAAAAAGTCTCTGACTGTCCACTCTGTCTATGCCCCTCATAATTTTGTAGACCACTATCAGGTCGCCCCTCAACCTCCATCGTTCCAGTGAGAACAAACCAAGTTTATTCAACCTCTCCTCATAGCTAATGCCCTCCATACCAGGCAACATCCTGGTAAATCTCTTCTGCGCCCTCTCTGAAGCCTCCACATCCTTCTGGTAGTGTGGCGACCAGAATTGAACACTATACTCCATGTGTGGCCTAACTAAGGTTCTATACAGCTGCAACATGACTTGCCAATTTTTATACTCAATGCCCCGGCCAATGAAGGCAAGCATGCCGTATGCCTTCTTGACTACCTTCTCCACCTGTGTTACCCCTTTCAGTGACCTGTGGACCTGTACACCTAGATCTCTTTGACTTTCAATACTCTTGAGGGTTCTACCATTCACTGTATATTACCTACCTGCATTAGACCTTCCAAAATGCATCACCTCACATTTGTTCGGATTAAACTCCATCTGCCAACTTGCCGCCCAAGTCTCCAAATAATCTAAATCCTGCTGTATCCTCTGACAGTCCTCATCGCTATCTGCAATTCCACCAACTTTTGTGTCGTCCGCAAACTTACTAATCAGACCGGTTACATTTTCCTCCAAATCATTTATATATACCCCGAACAGCAAAGGTCCCAGCACTGATCCCTGAGGAACTCCACTAGTCACAGCCCTCCAATCAGAAAAGCACCCTTCCATTGCTCCGCTCTGCCTTCTATGACCTAGCCAATTCTGTACCAATCTTGCCAGCTCACTTCTGATCCCATGTGACTTCACCTTTTGTACCAGTCTGCCATAAGGGACCTTGTCAAAGGCCTTACTGAAATCCATATAGACAACATCCACCACCCTACTTGTATCAACCATCTTCGTGACCTCCTCGAAAAACTCTATCAAGTTAGCGAGACACAACCTCCCCTTCACACAACCGTGCTGCCTCTCCCGAATACGCCCACTTGCTTCCAAATGGGAGTAGATCCTGTCTCGAAGAATTCTCTCCAGTAATTTCCCTACCACTGACGTAAGGCTCACCGGCCTGTAGTTTTCTAGATTATCCTTGCTACACTTCTTAAACAAAGGAACAACATTGGCTATTCTCCAGTCCTCCAGGACATCACCTGAAGACAGTGAGGATCAAAAGATTTCTGTCAAGGCCTCAGCAATTTCCTCTCTTGCCTCCTTCAGTATTCTGGGGTAGATCCCATCAGGCCCTTGGGACTTATCCACCTTAATATTTTTCAAGACGCCCAACACCTCGTCTTTTTGGATCTTAATGTGACCCAGGTTATCTACACACCCTTCTCCAGACTCAACATCCACCAATTCCTTCTCTTTGGTGAATACTGATGCAAAGTATTCATTTAGTACCTCACCCATTTCCTCTGGCTCCACTCATAGATTCCCTCCCCTGTCCTTCAGTGGGCCAACCCTTTCCCTGACTACCCTCTTGCTTTTTATGTACGTGTAAAAAGCCTTGGAATTTTCCTTAACCCTATTTGCCAATGACTTTTTGTGACCCCTTTTAGCCCCCCTGACTCCCTCCTTAAGTTCCTTCCTACTTTCCTTATATTCCACACAGGCTTCGTCTGTTCCCAGCCTTCTAGCCCTGACAAATGCCTTTTTCATTTTGACGAGGTCTACAATATCTTTCGTTATCCAAAGTTCCTGAAATTTGCCATATTTGTCCTTCTTCCTCACAGGAATTCTGGTCCTGAATTCATTTCAACTGACATTTGAAAGTCACATGTCAGATGTTGATTTACCCTCAGACATCCATCCCCAATCTAGGTTCTTCAGTTCCTGCCTAATATTGTTATAATTAGCCTTCCCCATATTTGGCACATTCACCCTAGGACCACTCTTATCCTTGTCCACCAGCACTTTAAAACTTACTGAATTGTGGTCACTGTTCCCGAAATGCTCCCTTACTGAAACTTCTACCACCTGGCCAGGCTCATTCCCCAATTCCAGGTCCAGTACAGCCCCTTCCCTAGTTGGACTATCTACATATTGTTTTAAGAAGCCCTCCTGGATGTTCCTCACAAACTCTGTCCCAGCCAAGCCCCTAGCACTAAGTGGGTCCCATTCAATATTAGGGAAGTTAAAGTCTCCCATCACAACAACCCTGTTGCTTTTATTCCTTTCCACAATCTGTCTACCTATCTGCTCCTCTATCTCCCGCTGACTGTTGGGAGGCCTGTAGTAAACCCCCAACATTGTGACTGCACCCTTCTTATTCCTGATCTCTACCCGTATAGCCTCACTGCCCTCTGAGGTGTCCTCCCGTAGTACAGCTGTGATATTCTCCCTAACCAGTAGCGCAACTCCTCCACCCCTTTTACATCCCCCTCCATCCCACCTGAAACATCTAAATCCTGGAACATTTAGCTGCAATCCTGTCCTTCCCTCAACCAAGTCTCTGTAATGGCAACAACATCATAGTTCCAAGTACTAATCCAAGTTCTAAGTTCATCTGCTTTACTTGTTATACTTCTATGCACTTCAGGCCACCAGTCCCGTTGTTTTCAGCAACATCTCCCTGTCTGCTCTTCCGCAGAGCCATACTCTGGCTATATTCTCTAGTTCTCCCTCAGTTTTTGCACCTTCTGACCTATTGCTCCCGTGCCCACCCCACCTGCCATACTAGTTTAAACCCTCTCGTGTGACACTAGCAAACCTCGTGGCCAGGATATTTATGCCTCTCCAGTTTAGGTGCAACCCTTCCTTCTTATACAGGTCACACCTGCCCTGGAAGAGCTCCCAGCGGTCCAGATAACTGAAACCCTCCCTCCTACACTAGCTGTTTAGCCACATGTTTAGCTGCTCTATCTTCCTATTTCTAGCCTCACTGGCACGTGGCACAGGGAATAATCCTGAGATTACAACCCTAGAGGTCCTGTCTTTTAAATTTCTGCGTAAATCCCTGAACTCCAGCTGCAGGACCTCATCCCCCTTCCTGCCTATATCGTTAGTACTAATATGTACCACAACCTCTGCCTGTTTGCACTCCCCCTTCAGGATGCCCACTACCCATTCTGAGACATCCTGAACCCTGGCACCAGGGAGGCAACATACCATCCTGGTGTCTCTTTCACATTCACAGAAGCACTTATCAGTGCCTCTGACTATAGAGTCCCCTATGACTATTGCTCTTCTGCGCTTTGACCCTCCCTGCTGAACATCAGAGCCAGCCGTGGTGCCACTGCTCTGGAGTAGACTTGGGAGTCGTTGTTCACAATTCTCTTAAGGTTAACGTGCAGGTTCAGTCAGCAGTTAGGAAGGCAAATGCAATGTTACCATTCATGTCAAGAGGTCTAGAATACAAGACCAGGATGTACTTCTGAGGCTACATAAGGCTCAGTCAGACCCCCATTGGAGTATTGTGAGCAGTTTTAAGCCCTGTACCTAAGGAAGGATGTGTTGGCCTTGGAAAGGGTCCAGAGAAGGTTCACAAGAATGATCCCTGGAATGAAGAGCTTGTCATATGAGGAACGGTCGAGGACTCTGGGTCTATACTCGTTGGAGTTTAGAAGGGTGAGGGGGGATCTTATTGAAACTTACAGGATACTACGAGGCCTGGATAGAGTGGACGTGGAGAGGATGCTTCCACTAGTAGGAAAAACTGGAACCAGAGGGCACCATCTCAGATTAAAGGATGATCCTCCAAAACAGAGACCAGGAGAAATTTCTTCAGCCAGAGGGTAGTGAATCTGTGGAACTCTTTGCCGCAGAAGGCTGTGGAGGCCAAATCACTGAGTGTCTTTAAGACAGAGATAGATAGGTCCTTGATCAATAAGGGGATCAGGGGTTATGGGGGAAGGCAGGAGAATGGGGATGAGAAAAATATCAGCCATGATTGAATGTCGGAGCAGACTCGATGGGCTGAGTGGCCTAATTCTGCTCCTATGTCTTATTACAGAGCCACTTGCCTGTAAGCTAGAAAACAGTCGAGACAGAGACAGTGCAAAATACCACTGCTTTAAAACACACCTGTGCAATACACCTGCAGGCTCAGGCAGAGAAAGCACCACCTGTAAATTCCGAGAAAGGGAAAATCACATCAACGGGCTTTAACACCTTCGGATATTTGATCTGCAAGGTTTTCATTAATATCAATGTGAAATTGATTTGACTAGGCTGTGAGTAATAACTTGCACACACCCAGCTGTCTGGATGGTTTAATCTAATTTCTCTTCATTCTTGAGTGGAATTCAAGTAGCCACCTGTGAAACTAACCACAATGTTTATCAATATCCAGCTGTAATTCATAGAATCATAGAATCATAGATGTTTACAGCATGGAAACAGGCCCTTCGGCCCAACCAGTCCATGCCGCCCAGTTTTTACCATTAAGCTAGTCCCAGTTGCCCACACTTGGCCCATAACCCTCTATACCCACCTTACCCATGTAACTATCTAAATGCTTTTTAAAAGACACGATTGTACCCGCCTCTACTGCTACCTCTGGCAGCCCATTCCAGACACTCACTACCCTCTGAGTGAAGAAATTGCCCCTCTAGGCCCTTCTGAATCTCTCCCCTCTCACCTTAAACCTATGCCCTCTAGTTTTAGACTCCCCTACCTTTGGGAAAAGATGTTGACTATCTACCTTATCTATGCCCCTCATTATTTTATAGACCTCTATAAGATCACCCCTAAGCCTCCTACGCTCCAGGGAAAAAAGTCCCAGTCTATCCAGCCTCTCCTTATAACTCAAACCATCAAGTCCCGGCAACATCCTAGTAAATCTTTTCTGCACTCTTTCTAGTTTAATAATATCCTTTCTATAATAGGGTGACCAGAACTGCACACAGTATTCCAAGTGTGGCCGTACCAATGTCTTGTACAACTTCAACAAGACGTCCCAACTCCTGTATTCAATGTTCTGACCAATGAAACCAAGCATGCCGAATGCCTTCTTCACCACCCTGTCCACCTGCGACTCCACCTTCAAGGAGCTATGAACCTGTACTCCTAGATCTCTTTGTTCTATAACTCTCCCCAACGCCATACCATTAACTGAGTAGGTCCTGGCCTGATTCGAATTGACAGCTCTTGGACCATATCAAAGGCAGTTAAGTGCTTTCTCCAGAGAAAATTGTTTTTCTCGGAATCTACAGGCGGTGCTTTCTCTGCCTGAGCCAGCAGGTGAATTGCATAGGTCAGTTTTAGAGCAGTGATTTTTTTTCATTGTCTCTGTCTGGACTGCTCTCTAGCTTCCAGGTGAGGGTCCCTCTTATGGGTGGTGTATCTGGTGGGGGTCTCTCGTATGGGCGGCTTTCTGGTGGGGGTCTCAGTATTGGGGAGTTTCTGGTGAAGGGCTCTCTTATGGAGGGTCTCTGTTAGGGGTCTCTGTAATGGGGGTCTCTGTAATGGGGGTCTCTGTTGGGGGGTTCGGGTCACCCTCCTACTTTGGAAGGGGGTCGACCATAAAATGTCTTGGTGGAGTGCGGGATTTGGAATTTATCTGCAGAGGAGGAGGTGAGCCAACCTCCATACCTCGCTATCAGGCCTCCGATTCAAAATTGCGACCTGATAGCAGGATTCCCTAAGAAATCCCCCACAATCCCTGCCATGCATAAATTTGCATGGTAAGGGCTAGTGAATCGCCTTTGATTTGTGTGCCCTCCACAAGCACAAATCTGAGGCAATTCACCTCCGGTGGGAGGACATAGTCTCCCCAATGGAAAATTCTGGCCATGATGTCATTGAGGGAGCAAGGACAGAATCTGTTTGGCTAAAGTTGGGAAACAACATTGTCATCATGCTACTGGGAATATTCTATTGGGAGAGAGTTGTCAATAATGGGTCTTTTTCTGCTTGGCAGGATGTGACGAGTGGTGTGTCGCAGAGATCAGTGCTGGGGCCACTATTTTTTACAATTTATATCAAAGATAGGTAGGGAAGTAAATTGTGAAGAGGACGTAAGGAGGCCACAGAGGGTCATAGAGAGGTTAAGTGAGTGGGCAAAAATCTGGTAAATGGAGTATAATGTGGGAAAATGTGAAATGGTCCATTTTTGCAGATGAGTCAGAAAGAAGCTTATTAACTAAATAGTGAGACATTGCAGAGCTCTGAGGCACAGAGGGATCTGGGTGTCTTAGTGCAAGAAAAGGCTGGTATACAGGTGCAGCAAGTAATTAGGAAAGCCTATAGAATGTTATTGTTTATTGTGAGGGGAATTGATTTCAAAATTAGGAAGTTTTGCATCAGTTACATACGGCATTGCGTAGTGAACTTAACCCACAAGAGCGAGAGAGAAAAACCTTCACAGTATAGCATGGTGATATTGAGAAGCTCAAACTATCCCAATATCGACTGGGATGAGGAATTTCTGAAATCATAGATCATAGAATTTACAGTGCAGAAGGAGGCCATTCGGCCCATCGAGTCTGCACCAGCCCTTACAAAGAGCACCCTACTCAAGCCCACGTATCTACCCTATCCCCGTAACCCAGTAACCCCCACTTAACCTTTTTGGACACTAAGGGCAATTTAGCATGGCCAATCCACCTAACCCGCACATCCTTGGACTGTGGGAGGAAACCGGAGCACCCAGAAGAATCCCACGCACACACGGGGAGAATGTGGAGACCCCACGCAGACAGTGACCCAAATTGGGGATCGAATCTGAGATCCTGGAGCTGTGAAGCAACTGTGCTAACCACTATGCTACCATGCTGCCCACAAGAGTTCAAGGGAACCTCCTTGACCAGTACATTCTCAGTCCAACTAGGAAGGTGGCATTGCTGGGCCTGGTGCTGAATGGAGAAGAGCAAGTTACAAAGGAAAGGGGGGTAGGGGGAGGTGGTGGCATAGTGGTATTGTTAATGGATTAGAAATCCAGAGACCAAGGCTAATGTTCTAGGGAGCCTGGGTTCGAATCCCACCGCGGCACAAAATTGAATTCAACGTTGACCATTTTTGCAAAAACCCATCAGTGAAGGAAATCTGGCCAACCTGTGCATCCAGATCCACGGCAATATAATTGACTCTTTACTGCCCTTTGAAAAGGCCGAGAAAACCATTGACTTGTTGGCCACAGAAGGAGCATTCATAACGCAGCTCAATGAGCTGATAATCAGCTCGGGAATGCATGTGAATGGTGCCTCGGTGCAATGAAGTTATAATAATAATAATCCAATTACACAATCTAAGGAACAATTCTAAGAGTGTGGACACAATTTCATGCCCTCTCCAGTTAACAGCAAATCACAATTGCACCATCCTTGTACATACAGAAAGAAAATACCAGGGATGCTGAAAAATTGAAATTGAGATAAGGAGTGCTAGCAATGACTTCCGGTGACAGGTATGTGCTGAGCAGTTACACATCAGGTGGCTCTCTCTCCAGAATACAGTCAAATAGGCACTTTTGGTTGAATTTAGCCTGAAAATCCAGACTTATTCTACTCCTGCACTGGAAAGGAAGTGAAGAAGAGCAATATGCCAGCAAGCAGTATCTCAAGAGGCCGCAGGGAAGCCAGAAGTGGCGGAAAAGGACAGGAGCAGCGAGCAAGTCATCAGACCCAAAGGGTGAGGAGTCCCCGACCACCCCCAAGAGAGGGAGTCCATCGAGCCGGACGGACAACGGGCTACACCCCCACCCCCCTCCCCACCCACCCCCACCTGGAGAGGGATGGAAGACATTCCTAACCAAGGAATGGCACGGTAGCACAGTGATTAGCACTGTTGCTTCACAGCGCTAGGGACCCGGGTTCGATTCCCGGCTTGGGTCACTGTGCGGAGTCTGCACGTTCTCCCCGTGTCTGCGTGGGTTTCCTCCGGGTGCTCCGGTTTCCCCCACAAGTCCCGAAAGACGTGCTGTTAGGTGAATTGGACATTCTGAATTCTCCCTCAGTGTACCCGAACAGGCATGGGAGTATGGTGACTAGGGGCTTTTCACAGTAACTTCATTGCAGTGTTAATGTAAACCTACTTGTGACAATAACAAAGATTATTATTAACATTAGGAACTGACCGTGAAGAAGGAAGAGATCAAAGTGGTGACCCAAGTGGCGATCCAAGTGGCAGTCAAGATGCCGGTGGTGGAGATGCTGGTCGCCATGCAGATGGCATTCGATGGAATGGGGAAGAAGCTGGAAGCTCAGGGAAAGATAATCCAGGAGCTCAAAAAGATGTCAAACAACCATAGCGACAGGATCGTCACTCTGGAAGCAGAGAAGAAATATTGGCAATGCTCAGCAGATCAGGCAACATTAGTGCAGAAAGAATCAGGTAACATTCATCTATTAACATATGATTAGAGCTCTAACATTCAGAGTAGTTACCCCAGTTGCCTCGATAATAAGGAAGGCTATGTTCAGAATGTAAGAATATGGAAAAGTGGATCAAGGTCACCCTTTATATCAGTCGCCCTACGACTCATCCTTTTAATGTCCTATTCTATATTTTATAGATTAATGCAACTTTTCAACAGCTTCAACCATTTCCTCCATCTAACAAATAAGATACATAAGGAGTTGTCATAGAGTTTTTCAGCACATAAAGAGACCCATTGTGTTTGCATTGGCCACTAAGCACTTCTCTATTCTAATCCCATCTTCCAGCACTTGGTCTGTAGCCTTGTATGAGTCGTGTTGTGAATTATTTTGAACAAATATATTTAGAGTCCAATCCAATTCCAATTCTATTCCCACATCTCGTGGTGCACCAAGACAGACATTTAACTGTTTCCATAGCTAGTTATTCCTGAATAGGCCGCTACTCAGTAGCCAAAGACTTATAACTTGAGGGACACCACTCCACATCATCATGGAGTCTCCCCCACTCTTATCGCCAGCCATTGGTGTGTTGGAAGGATTTTGGAGGTTGACGTTCAACCTTTCTGTGGTGACCTTTGTGAGGTGGACTTCAGGATGGAAAACGTAGTGATCACAAAGACACATGAACTAAACTAATTTTATTTACACTACTTGATTTAGAATTCGACACTTAGTCCTATGGTAATCAAATATATTATTAAACTACACTCACTGACACTATCTCTATGTTCTAACTACAATTATACTCTATGTTACTAGCTCTACAATGCACTCTATTCCAGTCTCTTCTGAACTCTAATCTACCCTCGCCAGCTCACTCTCCCAGAAATCTAAGAGTCAGTGCAATTTATAGTACTGTCCTTTAGCTCCCTCTAGTGGCTAGTTTTAACATAACATTAACTATGCACATGCTGTACATTTGTATAATGTCACATCCCCCTTTCTTTTAAAAATAAAATGTTCCATTCTTTTACAAACAAGGTTGAATGTCTAAAAGTTTTCTATGCAAGTTATCACACAGCATGTCAAGAAGTACAAAGTAGTTCTGGATTTGACATATTTACAAATTCAAATGAATCGGAGGTTTCCTGTGCCTTTTAGACCTTCTCAATGGCACAACATTGTAATTTGAATTGTCTGTTACATTTGACAACAAAGCTTTTGGAAAGCCAATGGTAGGAAAGATAGTTCTTGTTTCATCGTAGCAGATTCTATAAATTGTACAGGATGTTTAACTTCAAATAATGCTCTTCTATTCCTGTGAAAAATCTTTCCAGGTGCCGTCCTGACCATGTATCATCTGGGTGAGACTTCATTGAGTACTATCTGCAAGATCCATCCATCCGCCATCAGGATTGCGAATTCTTACAAAATCACCTTCTCTGAGTGACAATAGTGTTTAGAGTTCTTGTTGTAATATTTATTTTGTTTGTTCTTCAATTGTTGCATTTTTGTATGCACGATTTGTTCATCTACATTTGGAACTATTAAAGTCGGCAACGTTGCATGTAGTTTTCTTCCCACTAATAATTGTGCTGGAGAGAATCCTTATGACAAAGGTGTAGCCCTGTATGGCAACAGTGCGAATGCAAAATCCTTTTTGTCATCTTTTTTTTAAAAGAGCTACTTTACAATTCCAATCGCTTTTTCAGCTTTACCATTGGCTTATGGATAAAGTGGGTTAGATATTACATGTGTGAAGGTGCATTTGTTGTATTTGAATTGTAACCATTCCTCGCTGCTAAAGCATGGTCCATTATCCGTGACAACAGTAACCGGTATGTCACGTCTAGAAAACACAGATTTTGTTGCTCTGACAACTAAATGCGGAGTCAAGTCGGATAGCGTAATGACCTCTGGAAATTAGAATAATAGTCTACGATGATTAAGTAACCACGTCCTCTGCAGTAAAATAAATCCATGGCGACATATACCCATGGTTGCGTGATAAGTTCACTTTCCACCAAGGTTTGTTTGCACTGTGCCAGTTGATGCATCTGACACACACGACATTCCTCTACATAATTGTCCACATCTGCATTTCTCCCCGGCCAGTATACCGATTGTCTTGCTCTGCGTCTACACTTCTCGATTCCCTGATGACCTTCATGCATTTGTTCTAAAATGTTCTGTCTGAGACAGGAAAGAATTACAATTCGATCCCCTTTCAGCAGAAATCCATTAATGACTGTCAGGTCGTCGTTTACGTTGCGATAGCTGGTACATTTTCCTTTAGGCCATCCGTCACATAGGTATTGAACCACTTGCTGAAGTGTAGCATCATTGTTAACTGAAATTTGGCATCTGTTACAGCTAGCATATCAGCAATAAAGTTTGCTTGTGCTTCAACATTAAGCACAATGTCAACTGCTTTTGTATCACTGTACACCGTGGCTCTGGATAGTGCATCCGCAAGGACTAATGTATAAACTAATTCAAAATCATACCGATGCAGTTTCATCATCATGTGCTGGAGGTGTGGCGACATGTCATTAAGATCTTTCTTAATGATGTTCACCAGCAGGCGATGGTCAGTCTCTACAATAAAATGTGGTGGACCATACAAGTAATAGTGAAATTTACTGATGCCCGTTACTAGGCCTAAACATTCTTTTTCGTTTTGAGCATATCTCTGCTCCGTCTGGGTCAAAGAGCGAGAGGCATATGCAACTGGTTTCCAAGAGTCGTTGTCTGCTTATTGTAATAACACCGCTCCAATGCCATTTTGGCTGGCATCAGTCGATGTTTTAGTTTCTCTTGTTGAGTCAAAAAGTGTTGGAGCTGGTGCGGTGATTAAAGATGACTTCAGATCTTGCCATTCCACTTCATGCTGTGGAGTCCATATGAATTCTACATTTTTCTTGATTAAGTTTCTTAATGCAGCCGTCCTACTTGATAGATTTGGAATGAATTTTCCCATGAAGTTGACAATACCTTGCATTCTTAATATGGCTTTCTTGTCCTTTGGTGTTTGCATCTGACCAACAGCATGAATTTTGGATTGATCAGGCTGTACCCCGCCTTTTGAGATGACACCCCTTAAAAAGTTGAGTTTTTGGATGCCAAATTGGCATTTCTCCTGATTCGGCTTGAGCCCATAGGAATCTATCCTGTCCCTCACAGTGGTCTGCCTGTGTGTTGGACCATATTATTATATCATCAACATCCACATGTACGTATGGAATTCCTTCTATAATGGTTTCCATCGCAAGGTGAAATATTTCAGAAGCTGAAATGATGCCGATGGGCAGTGGATTAAAGCACTATCAGCCAAAAGGAGTGTTGAAAGTACATAGGGCTGGATTCACCATTTTTGAGTCAAGTGTTGACGCCAGGGGAGGAACTGTGGCGTGTCACGACGGAAAAATCGACGCCGAACTCTCATCCATCCTGTCACTAGTGAGGAGCTAGCAGCCGCGCCGAGTAAAACTCCCGGCTCCCACGACAAAAACAGCTGGAGAATCGCCGGGTCCTGGCCGCGCAAGCACACAACGACGACCTGCAACGGTCGCGTCATAAAGTGTCGCGAGGGCAGCACGGTGGCGCAGTGATAGCACTGCAGTCTCACGGCGCCGAGGAGCACACAATTAGCTGAAATTGTTATAATTAATTGCTACAGAGATGTGGTCACACCGAAGGTACAGGAAGATAGATGGGTGACCACCAGGCGGGGTAGGCAGACTGTGCAGGGGTCCCTATGGCTGTCCCCCTATCTCACAAGTATGCAAGGATAATCCAGGGAACTACAGGCCGGTGAGCCTTACGTCAGTGGTAGGGAAATTACTGGAGAGAATTCTTCGAGACAGGATCTACTCCCATTTGGAAGCAAATGAACGTATTAGCGAGAGGCAGCATGGTTTTGTGAAGGGGAGGTTGTGTCTCACTAACTTGATAGAGTTTTTCGAAGAGGTCACAAAGATGATTGATGCAGGTAGGGCAGTGGATGTTGTCTATATCGACTTCAGTAAGGCCTTTGGCAAGGTTCCTCATTGTAGACTGGTACAAAAGGTGAAGTCACACGGGATCAGGGGTGAGCTGGCAAGATGGATACAGAGCTGGCTAGGTCATAGAAGGCAGAAAGTAGCAATGGAAGGGTGCTTTTCTAATTGGAGGGCTGTGACTAGTGGTGTTCCGCAGGGATCAGTACTGGGACCTTTGCTGTTCGTTGTATATATAAATGATTTGGAGGAAAACGTAACTGGTCTGATGAGTAAGTTTGCAGACGACACAAAGGTTGGTGGAATTGCGGATAGCGATGAGGGCTGTCAGAGGATACAGCAGGATTTAGATCATTTGGAGATTTGGGCGGAGAGATGGCAGATGGAGTTTAATCCGGACAAATGTGAGGTCATGCATTTTGGAAGGTCTAATGCAGGTAGGGAATATACAGTGAATGGTAGAACCCTCAAGAGTATTGAAAGTCAGAGAGATCTAGGTGCACAGGTCCACAGGTCACTGGAAGGGGCAACACAGGTGGAGAAGGTAGTCAAGAAGGCATACGGCATGCTTGCCTTCATTGGCCGGGGCATTGAGTATAAGAATTGGCAAGTCATGTTGCAGCTGTTTAGAACCTTAGTTAGGCCACACTTGGAGTATGGTGTTCAATTCTGGTTGCCACATTACCAGAAGGATGTGGAGGCTTTAGAGAGGGTGCAGAAGAGATTTACCAGGATGTTACCAGGGCATTAGCTATGAGGAACGGTTGAATAAACTCGGTTTGTTCTCACTGGAACGGCGGAGGTTGAGGAGTGACTTGATTGAGGTCTACAAAATTATATGGGGCATAGACAGAGTGGATAGTCAGAGGCTTTTTCCCAGGGTAGAGGGGTCAATTACTAGGGGGCATAGGTTTAAGGTGCGAGGGGCAAGATTTAGAGGAGATGTACGAGGCAGGTTTTTTTACACAGAGGGTAGTGGGTGCCTGGAACTCGCTGCTGGAGGAGGTAGTGGAAGCAGGGACGATCGTGGCATTTAAGGGGCATCTTGACAAATACATGAATAGGATGGGAATAGGGGGATACGGAACAAGGAAGTGTAGAAAATTGTAGTTTAGTCGGGCAGCATGGAGGGCCGAAGAGCCTGTTCCTGTGCTGTACTTTTCTTTGTTCTTTGTTCTTTGTCAAGTGGAATCCTAATGTCACCACCCTGCACCATCAGGCAACAGGAACCTTTTGTAACTATTTTGTTAACATTGTAGTCAGTTAATTTACAAGCTGTTTTTTTAAGTTCTTTTAAAAATCTGTGTCCACTGCCAGATTAAAGTGTGCACTTGTGTTCAAATTAAACTGCACATCTGACCCATTGACATTTAAGGTTTCAGTCCAATCCGTATCCAAATCGGAGAGTTGCATAATTTGTTTATCAACAGCTGTCATAGCATTAACTTTCGTTATTGCCTCAATTATAATTGTGTCCTTTGCAGGAAGCGTAGCGGAATCAATTTCTGAATTTAAAATGTTTTCTTCATCCGTCTTTTTTTGTACACTATTAACCTTTTTATTTGTCTGAAATGCCTTTTTAAAGTTGGTCTGCTGTGTTAAATCGGCATTGCGCACCAAAATTATTACATTTGTTACATATCAAACATCTTTTTACAAATGTTGGCCATTGTTGCTTTAAGTGGGCGTCACCACAGCATCGACTCGTTATCATGCTTGTGATGTCATGCGTAAACCTCCCATGCGCATACGCAAATCGGTCGACTTCCGGTTGCCGTCATTTTTCAAAGTGCACATGTGCAGAAAGTTCAACACCCGAATCGCGTTGCTGAATGTGCAAAACGGCCGCCTCCTGCAGCGTGATGTTTTTTTATATGCGCCACAGAGTCAATGGCGCTGACCACGTTGTTCAAGTTCACGCCATTTTCTCTGCATCGGAACTCAGCATACTCGTTGCTGGTTTGCTCACTTGCTTTACACAGATTGATGGCTTCCTCGGTCATCTTAATAAACGTTCTTGCATCTGCTCATCAAAAATACCAAACACAATCTGTAACTGAGGGAAAACTGCAGGATTGCGTTTGGAGCCTTAAATCAGTGACAAACGAGTCAAATAATTCCCCTTTGAGCTGCAAACATTTTTAAAACATATATTTCTCATATACCTCATTGATATGTTTTTTACAATGAGAATCAAATGTTTCCAATACTTTTACATACTTATTTTTATCTTCACTATCCTTAAATTCAAACGAATTAAACTGTTCAAACACCTGCGTGCCTGCCAGATTTAGTAGGAGGGCTATTTGTCCATTGTCAGGAGCTGATTCAAGTGCACAGACAGATAGAAAAACTTCAAATTGACACTTGAAGCTTTTCCAATTCAAGCTAAGTTTACCAGACATTTTGAAGTGATCAGGTTTCTTCACAGCTTCCATGTTGCTCTCGATGTTTTCTTTCAGATCATGAGATGTGTAGCGGTGCAATGATTTTTTTCTTTCTTCTTTCCTTCTTGCTTACTCTTTAGGAACACAAGTCCTGGTACCATGTGGTGATCTTTGTGAGGTTGACTTCAGGATGGAAAGCGTAGTGGTCACAAAGACACTTGAAGTTCTTTTCATAACTAAACTAATTTTATTTACCCTACTTGATTTAGAGTTTGACACTTATTCCTATGGTCAACAAATATAATATTAACTACACTCACTAACATTCTCTATATTCTAACTACAATTATACTCTACCTTACTCGCCCTACAGTACAATCTACTTGTTTCCTCTAAACCCTAATCTACCCTCTCCAGCTCACTCTCCCAGAAATCTAAGAGTCAGTGCAATTTATAGTACTGTCCCATAGCTCCCTCTCGTGGCTAGTTTTAACATAACAGTAACTCTTCACATGCTGTACATTTGTATGTCACACTTTCCATCATAAGGTCAGGAGTGCGGATGTTCGCAGATGACTGCACAATGTTCAGCACAATTCAAAACTCTTCAGGTAATGAAACAGTCCATGTCCAAATGCAGCAAGGCCTGGACAATATCCAGCCTTGGACTGACAAGTGGCAAGTTACATTCATGCCACACAATTGCCAGGCAATGACCATCTCCTACAGGAAAGGATCTAACCATTACACCTTGATATTCAATGGCATTACCATTACTGAATCTCCCACAATCAATATTCTGGGAGTTACCATTAATCAGAAACTGAACTGGACTAGCTGTGGTTAATACTGTGGCTACCAGAGCAGGTCAAAGGCTAAGAATCCTACAGCGAGTAACTCACTCCTGACCCCCAAAGCCATCATTTAGAACGCACAAGCCAAGAGGGTAATGGAATACTCTCCACTTGCCTGGATGAGAGCAGCTCCAACAACGCTCAAGAAGCTCAACACCATCCAGGACAAAGCAGCCCACTTGATTGCTCCCCTTTCCACAAACATTCAAACCCTCCATCACCAACGAACAGTGGCAGGCATGTGTATCAGCTGTAAGATGCACTGTAATAACTCCCCGAGGTTCCTTAGGCATCTCCTTCCAAACTCACAACCACTGCCATCTAGAAGGTACTGTCGCTGGGTCTTAATCCTGGAACTCCCTCCTTAACAGCACAGTGGGTGTGCTTACACCTCAGGAACATGCAGCGGTTCAAGAAGGCAACTTACCACCACCTTCCGAAGGACAATAAATGCTGGCCTAACCAGCGACACCAAAATTCCATAAAATAACAAAAATAAATTTAAATCTCTATCGAGTCTCCTCTCAGACTTCTTTTCACCAAGGGAAAACAGTCCTAAGTTTCCAAATCATCCTCATGGCTACAGTTCTTTATCCCTGGAATCATTAGTGAAGCTACTCTGTGTTTCTGTTAAAGCTACAACTGATCAATCGTGCCTTGGTATGTATCTTGCGAAACATTTCGAAGGGAATCCAATCATTGTTCCTACAAAAAATAAAAAATAAAGCTAAATTCCCTATACTTGCCATGACCTGATTAGGTTCAAATGCCAAGCCACGATTCAGATCATGGGGAAACAAGATGAGTTATAACAATAGGGGCTTTGTATAGCGCTGCTCCAATCTGCACAACAGATGACGTTTTAAACACTTACGAGATTTTTTGATACTTCTTGACTAACTAGCTCCCCTTCATTGGGGAATTTCTTAAGAAAACAGAGCTTGTTACAGCTTTCATGGGCTTGTGATCTAACCACATCAGCTAATTACAGTTTGTTCCTTAATGGACAATAAACAGGCCAAAGATCTTATTGCTTTTTTTGCATAAAAAGCCGATTGCAGCCAAGCTCTTTTGTTTTCCACAGGAAAATAATTCTGCGGGTGAGTCTCCCCAAAAATGGATATGGCCGGGATTCTCCGTTCCCCCAGCCGTATTGTTCCTTGGCGGTGTGCCGTTCGTGGGCGACGGGATTCTCTCTTCCCATTACTTGTCAATGGGATTTCCCATTTCAGCCACCCCAAGCCGCCGGGAAACCCATGGGGGGGATGCGCTGCCAAAACAGGTGAGAATCCTACCAGTTGATGTGGCGAGGAGCTGTCAATCAGAGCAAGAGTGTTTATCAACACTGTGGTTAGCATCAAAGCAAGTTCTTGAGAAGCATTCAGCTGTGTCTGAACCATTAAACTGTCAATCACAAGCTAGTGAAAGGTATTGCTTTGGGGGTTTGTTCATGTATCTTTCCCCTAGCACTTGAATGTTTCTCAAGTACCCTGATCTGGTGCCAATCACAATGTTTACAAACACTCTTGGTATGATTGGCAGCTCCTCACCACATCAAAGCAGCCAAGTGAAATTGAACAGATATTTTGCATTTCAAAGGGTGTCAGGGAATTTGAAGCCCTTTCAAGTGTTATGGGTTTTCCGAGTAGCTTCTGGCATTTGGAATAGCTGCCGTTTTAGATGTTTTTGTCTCAGGGAACAGATGTTAGGAAGTTGGACGGGGGGCAGTGTCAGGTTCCTAGCTAATCGTTAAATAACATATTCCGCTGACGCGAGGGAATAGCACGCTACTGTCAAAAGCAGAGCAGCGGAGAATGGCAACGGGTCAGGCGCCCAGCCCCAGTCCCGTTTTTCCGGCGATGCTCCATTCTCCGTCCAACCAGCATTCCCAAGCACAGTCAGAGAGAATTTCTTTGGTGCTTGGGGAGATTCTCACTGAATTCAGCAACACTTAGAACAAAGAACAATACAGCACAGGAACAGGCCCTTCGGCCCTCCAAACCTGCGCAGCCCATGGTACCTACCTAAATAATACCATCTGCACTTACGGAGTCCGTATCCTTCCATTCCCACCCTATTCATATATTTGTCTAGATGACACTGAAATCGCGAAACGCTATCGTACCTGCTCCCACCACCTCCCCAGGCAGCGGGTTCCATATATTTACCATCCTCTGTGTAAAACACTTGCCTCGCACATCTGTTCTAAACTTCTCCCCGCTCACTTTAAGCCTATGTCCCCTAGTGCTTGACTCTCCTCCAGTAGGAAAGAGCATTTGACTAGCAACTCTGTCTATGCCACTCATAATCTTGTAGACCTCTATCAGGTTGTCTCTCAACCTCCGTCGTTCCAATGAGTGCAGACCGAGTTTATCTAACCTCTCCTCATAGCTAACGCCCTCCAGACCAGGCAACATCCTCGTAAACCGCTTCTGTACCCTCTCCAAAGCATCCACATCCATCTGGTAGTGTGGTGACCAGAATTGTACACAATATTCCAAATGAGGCCTAACTAAGATCCTAACTTAGGGCGGGATTCTCCGTTGGCTGACGCTGAAATCGCGAAACGTGATTGGGCGGAGAATCGGTTCCGACGGCAAAATCACGACAGACGCCGATTTGACGCCAAATCGCAATTCCCAGGGGAAGAGTGTGGGGAGCCCAGGCCACCCACAACGTCCGCCCATTCCCTGCCCGCACACCCTCTCTGGCCAGCCCAAACCAGCCCACTCCTCACACACATCAGACAGGCAGTTTGTAACAGTGGTAAAAGGTGTTTAATGTGAACAAATATATACAGATTTGTGCCCTAGCCCCTATAACTAAATTGCGCCCTGCACCCGTGTCAACTTAACTGCTGTCTAACTTTCTGGCCTTATGGGCCCTAATGCTACGTCTAGGTGGGTCCCCAGACGGTACAGCAGGAGTGGAGGCAGCCCGCTGTGATTCCCGCCCTGTGACCTGGGTCCCCGTTGGCAGGCGTCTTCTGGGGCGGCTGGGCTGGAGCAACACGGAGGCCGAGAGTATCGGGTATGCAGCCAGTCGATCGTTTGAAGGTGGGTTCAGATTTGTATTTTCCCACTGCTGCCGTCACCGGCAGGGTACAGGGACATCGGAATGGCCGCCGATCCCATTTTTTGCCCGACGCGCGATTTTCCGCTGGATCGGGAGCTCCGCTACCAGCAACAGGCCGCAGAGAATCCACCCCTTTGTTTTTCACAGCTCAAACTACCCCAAAGCACTTTTCAGGCAATAGATGGAGACTGGAATATTTGCAGAGACCACCCGACGGTGGCATAAAATTCTGCCTGTAGTCACTATTGTAATGTGAGCGTCATAGAAGGAAACACCAATAACTGTCCAGTTTGTAAAGTGTGACTTTGCCATGAACTTTGTACAGTGCACAAATATGGAGTCAGACAGCTATTAAAATTCAACAGTTCCCATGCTTATGTCATGGGCGTGATTTGCCTATTATTTGACTTATGGTTTATACTCACAGAAAATAACTCTAGTTGATCCAATTGGCAGTCATTGGCAATATTTGTCATAGCAGTAAAAACTCAACTACCCCAAATAACCGGAGTGATATCACAGTGATATCTTAGCTGGGGCTCGTTTAGCTTTTGTGATGCAGAACAACGGCAGCAGCGCGGGTTCAATTCTCGTACCGGCCTCCCCGAACAGGTGCCGGAATGTGGCGACTAGGGGCTTTTCACAGTAACTTCATTGAAGCTTACTTGTGACAATAAGCGATTGTTATTAAGAGGCCATAAATCCTAACCATCCTGCTGAAAGAGAAAATCGGTTCAATACTGTCAGATCACAGTAAAAATCAGTAGCACTGCCACAATAATGCTCGAGTTCCATTCCAAGATACGCGTCGGCAGTTCGGGCAGATTCTACTCTACCCTTCACTTCCAGGTTTCACTGGTTTTTCCTTTTGACCTGCCACACAAACCGAGCTGACTCAGAGACCTGGGGCTGGATTCTCTGATTCTGCGGCTATGTCCGCAGGACCCGTCTGGTCTTACGACCAAAAAGTCAGCTCCGCCCCCGCACCGCCCGGTGGGGGCTAGCAGTCACGCCACGTAAAGCCCCCGGCTATACCTACAGATACGGACGCAGAAGGGGCTGGTTTAGCACAGTGGGCTGAATAGCTGGCTTGTAATGCAGACCAAGGCCAGCAGCACGGGTTCAATTCCCGTACCGGCCTCCCCGAACAGGTGCCGGAATGTGGCGACTAGGGGCTTTTCACAGTAACTTCATTGAAGCCGACTTGTGACAATAAGCGATTTTCATTTCATTTCAGAATGGCGGGGTCCATGGCCGTGGCTGTACACGGCGACGGCGCCGCCGTACAACATGGTGCCGGCCGCGAGCACTCCCGGCCTGCCAAACACTCCCCTCCTGTAACCCCGCTCGTCACCCCCGGACACAGTCCGCAGCCACCATGCGAGGTCCCGAAGGTCGTGCGGCCACACGCTCCATGCCGTCGGGGACTCGGCCCATCAGGGAGGGAGCATCGGGGGAGGCCCTCAGGCGATGTCCTGAGGCTGCCCTGACGGCGTGCGGCGTACTCCTCGAGTACGCTGCTTTTGAGAACGCAGCATCGGAAAAACGGCATTGACCCCGATTCCTGCGCATCCTCTGCCCGATTGCCAAACTCGATTTTGTCGTCAGCGATGGGAGAATCCAGCCCCTTGAATTTCCCAGGGTTTTGTCTGCAATACAGATTCCATAGGCAGAAACTCACAACTGGTCTTGCTAACCTCTGCCCTTTCCTTGTCCGCTCTCTTTCTGATGTTGAGCCGGCATTTTCCACATTTTCTTCTCTTTTTTTGCCGCACTTTCTTTTCCACTCTGCAGTTTCAGAGAGAGAGAGAGAGAGAGAGGGAGGTGGATGAACTTTTCTCGACAGCGATTACACCACACAGAGAATGAGCAGCCCCACTGGGGGGGGGGCGGGGGGGGGGGGGGGGGACGACAGCGCATGCACACAGTATCCTTTTATGTTTCATCAAGCGATTCCAAGGGCATTGGAATTCCTCCTTGGCTGCCATCAGTTCGATCCAAGCATGGTGATCTCAGGTTTGCATTATTAAAATGGAAATAATATGCAGAGCTGTGTCGTGTTATTCACCCTGGGGTAACGCGGACTGCAACGGGATGCAGATGAACTGTAAAGCATACACCAAACGTAGGTGTTGGTTCAATACGATTTCTTAAACTTCTGTAACAATGCACACAGCTGGCTGTGGGTTGACACTCTACTACTCTAAGTGTACTAACTCCAACTAACTAGACCAGGCTAGCTCTGATCCACGTGTAGAAGGTGCTGACTGATATATACACCCTGACTGTCGCTACAGTTGTCACCAGTGGAAAGAGGAGGAGTGCTGATGCCTCGCGTGTTTTATAGTTGGAAGCCTCCCCTCTGGTGTTCTGTCTGGTGATTGGTTGTGTTCTGTCCTGTATGTTGATTGGCTAACCTGGGTGTCACTGCCTGTTTTTACCTCATAATGTGCATATATTATAACAAGCTGTTCCTTTTAGTTTCAACTGGACAGAGGTCACAAGGCACAATGGCTGCCTGTGAGGTGGCAACCCTGTCCTGGGCCTCGGCCAGCGGCTGCACAGAATGCCCCAGGCCTTGGACGTAGCCAATACCGTCTCCCCAAAGCTTCCACCATGGACGCCACCTGCGGTGTTGGCCTGGGTGGCACGCATGGTTGGCGCCACCTCCTGCTGTTGCACATGGTTGGATGCCTCTAACTGCACCTGGAGGTGCTTGATGCTCGCCGACAACCCCGCATGTAGTCCCTGGCTCTGCGACTACATCTCCTTTATGGATGGGACCATCCGTTCCAGAAGCCCGAAACCTGTCTGGATGGCAGCTAGTCCCTGGGGTTGGCCTGCCCTCTGACTGTTCGCCCCCTCGGGAGTTCGTACATCCACCTGATGTACCGGGTCAGCTGTGTGATGCGCACTAGAGAGTGTCTCAGGAGCCTCTTCAGTAAAGTGTCCAACCAAGGAGGGTGTCTCTGGGATGGTGGAGGGTGTTGGAGACAGATGTGACGGGAAGTCAGTGTCATCGAGCTCCAAGGTATCTTGGGCCTCAGGTGGAGGGCTAGCGACCGAGCTGTCCTCATTGCTGCTCGGCTCACAGCGGGCTCCAGCTGTGGCACTGGCTGGGAACAGGAGATGTCAGATGGACCCGACCCATCTCTGTCAGGTCCTAAGACAAGACGCATGATTAGACCTTGGGCGGGGGGGGGGGCGAGGGTTAGCAGGGATGGGAGAGGGTGGGTTGAGGGTGGCATGGGGTGAGAGTTGGGGTGATGGTGTGGCTGGGGGTGAGGGTGGTGTGGGGGTGAGCATGGGCGTGAGGGTGGTGTGGAGTGGGGGTGGTGTGGGGGTGAGGGTGGTGTGGGGTTGAGAGTGGTGTGGGAGGTGGTGGGGATTAGGGTGATGGTGAGGATGGTGCGGGGTGGGGTGGGTGGCGGGGGGGGGATTTACACACATGTCACGGGGAACCGCAACTCAGCAGGGTCTCACTTCCTCACCTCACCCTGGCGACCCTTTCCTCCGGGCTGACAACCATGGCCTTCTCCTGGGTGGAGGGACTTGGGCAAACAGAAAACAACAATATTAGACAGTTTGACGCATTTGCTGTCGTGGAACTCCACATATTCTGTGCCAACATCAACAGTCTCAAAAATGGAGAATCTGACCCCACATCTCAGGGGTTTAAACTGCCTCAAATCCTTTGATCTGCAAGGCTTTTATTCACATCAGTAGGAAATTGCTTTTACTGGGCTGTGATTGACAGCTTCCAGACTGCCAGATGTCTGGATTGTTTAACTTCATTTCCCTTCGCGCTTGAATGGATCTCAAGTACCGTGCTATGAAACTAACTGCAATGTTTCTAAGCATCTAGCTATGATTGACTGATCTTAACCACATCAAAAGCAGGTAAGTGCGTTTCTCGCAGCAGGGCGGCCCGCTAGTGGGATTTGCAAGGGAATCCCTTGGTAACCTCTCCATGTATAAATATGCATGAAAAGGGACAGCGGATCATCTCTGGGCACCGCCCCCAGTGCAAGCGCAAATCAGAGATGATTAATCCCAGTGGGAGAACATAGGGCTGAATTCTCCGAGTCTGAGGCTTTGTCCCCACGCCGGTGTGGGAATGGTGGCGTTAAACGGCCACCGATCCTCCGTTTGGCTGGGGGCTAGCATGTCGGAAACGTCGAGCACCCGGCTCTAACTGATGATACGGCCCGGAGAATTGCTGGGTCCGTGGCCACGTACACGCACGATGGCGGCCTGCAGCGGTCGCGCAGTGTTACATGACGGAAGCCGCTCGCGGACAAAACCCGTGAAATAGTGACCCCCCCTTTGGCCGGCTCACGCGCCCTGGACCATGCCACCCCCCCCCCCCACAGTACCCCCAGCCTCTGATAAACCCCCCCACTGTCAGTGGAACGGCCCTCCCCCGATTGTGGCAGGGCTGGACTGAGTCCTCAGCCGTCAGTCCGAGTTCCCAACGGATGAGACCACACGCAACCGACGCCATCGGGAAGCCGGCTGGTCAGGGGCAGAACCTTGGGGGGGGGGGGGCCTCAGGCAATTCCCTGAGGGCGTCGATACGTGGCGCGACGTACTCAGAGAGTACGCCGCTTTGGAGGGGTGGAGCATCGCGAAAACAGTGCCGCCCCCAATTTGGTCGGGTACTCTTATTCTCCAGCCGATCGCCGAATGCAATTTCGCCGTCGGCGACCAGAGAATCCAGCACATTAAAAACCCAAGTTCGGCACCAACCTCAATCAAAACTAATTATTTTTAATGCATTGTTAGAATGCGGGCATCACAACAAAGCCAGTTTCTATGTCCTGTACTTGTTGCCAGTGAGAAGGTGATGTTGGGTCGTCTTTTTGAACCATCACAGATAAAGATGCTTCGATAATGCTGTTAGAAGTTCCAGGATTTTGGCCCAGTGATACTGAAGGAATATATTCCCAAGTCAGGATGTTGTGTGATTTGGAGAGGATGGTGTTCCCACATATCTGCTGCCCTTGCTCTTCTAGGTGGAGATCATGGGGTTAGGTGGTGCTGCTGAATAAGTCACTGTTTTTTGGTGATGATACACATTGCTGAAGGTGACAGGCAGACCCAAGATTTCATTTCGATTCATTGGTGTCAATGCCTAAAATATTGGGCCGAATTCTCTGTCACCCCGGCCATACGTTTCCTGGTGGCGCGTCGTCGCCGGCAGGGGGATTCTCCATTCCTACTGCTGGCCAATGGGATCCCCGTTGAGGCCACCCCACACTGCTGGGAAAATCCACGAGCGGGGTTGCACTGCTGGCAGAATAGAGAATGCCTCCGGTGGAGAATCCAGCCCATTGTGTTTTCTCTGCTTTATCTCCCTAGCGATCAGCAGTGTGGAGTCGTGCCTGACCTCATTGGTGCAGTAAAGGGCAGCAGTTGGATGAACACCTGTTGCCAGCATTAATGTTGTCACAATACAGAGCTGTTAAACAAACTGCAGAAATTGGCAAAACATTCATAATGCCTCCAAACACTGGGATACAGATTTTAACAGTAGGCTGGCTGCAGTACAACACACCTTTTTTAAAAAATGATAGCGTATTTCAAAATCCGAGTCTCTCAAAGCACTTTACAACCAATTAAGCACTTTTGAAGTTAAGTCACTGTTCTAATCCAGGATACAGAGTATGTATGACCTTGCCTATTATTGTTGGAAGAAGTTGGAGAGGGACTGGCTATCAATTGCTCCTTTTCAGGCTTGTTTGCAAAGATTTTCACTCATAACCTGAACAGCTTTCACCTCTATCAAATATAGCCACAATTATATAGAAAATTATTGGTTTTCTGACTAAATCCAAATAGGTATGCATCTGCCCCGAATATGAACTATGCAGCATTCGTGATGTTGGCTCTAACAGTCAGAGGCAAAGGAATTTAACAGAATATTGCGCCAAGCAAATTATGCAAAATAACGTTAGGCTGGGTTCAGGTACAGCTATAGGTCTGCCCGTGTTGTTAGCAGTACCGCAAACTCTAATCATAGGTACTAATATGAACTTTAGGGTTAGCGAACAACAGAGAATTCTGACCAAACGCCAGTACATGTGGCAAAGAGGAGGCCATGAATTTGAGGTACCAGACTCACTAGATTGAGGCCTTCCAGATTTAGGCCAGATTGAGGCCTTCCAGCATCAGGCCACCTCCAGCAAGCTCAGAGGAATCCTGTTTCTCTGGGTCTAACAAATACTCTTCCAAACATTGGCACCTTGCTCTGAAGATTGGTTGTGGTGTGCATGGCATCAACAGTAAGGATCTGAGTGGATGGAGTAAATGAAGGATAGTGCAGGAGAAAGTTTAGGAGAAACAAGGAAACAATACTTACGAGCAAAGGATTCCCCCGCGGATTCTAAGTATCGGGCCCCCCCTGCTGAGAGATAAGCATCTACTTGCTTTTGATGTGGTCAAGAGCTGTCAATCATAGCTAGATGTTTAAAAGCATGTGGCTAGTTTCACAGCAGGGCACTTGAGATCTATTCAAGCATGAGGGGAAATGAAATTAAATAATCCAGAAATCTGCCACGGAAACAGGCTATTCTACCCAACCAGTCTAAGTTGGTGTCTTCTCGAGCCTCCTCCCATCTTCGGGCAGCACGGTAGAATACTGGTTAGCTCTGTGGCTTCACAGCGCCGGGGTACCAGGTTCGATTCCCTGCTGAGTCACTGTCTGTGCAGAGTCTGCACATTCTCCCCGTGTGTGCGTGGGTTTCCTCTGGGTGCTCCGGTTTCCTCCCACAGTCCAAAGACGTGCAGGTTAGGTGGATTGGCCATGCTAAATTGCCCTTAGTGTCCAAAAAAAGGTTAGGAGGGGTTAAGGGGATAGGGTTGAACTGAGGGCTTAAGTGGGTCAGTGCAGACTTGATGGGCCGAATGGCCTCCTTCTGCACTGTATGTTCTATCTTTTCCCTTCTAAATCCATTATCACAACCAACTATTTTGTTCTCCCTCATAGGCTTGTCTAGTTTCCCCTTAAGTGCATCTGCACTCTTCACCACCCCCTGTGGTAGTGAGCTCCACATTCTCATTACTCTTTGGACGAAGAAGTTTCTTCTGAATTCCCGATTGGATTTCTTGGTGATTATCTTTTATTGATAACCTCTAGTTATGCTCTTCACCACAAGAGGAAATATTCTCACTGTGTCCACTCTTGGAAAAATCTGTCAAAAATGATTACAATGTCATCAATCTCATAGGGAAACATCCAGATCTGGATTTAATGTTGGTGATGGTGTTCTTGCCCACACACGGTTGGAGGACCGGTGGGAAACCCGCGTCACTCTCATGGGAGGGCCCAACCAAATTAAGTGCCTGCCAGACCCTTAATTTGCCAGCATCAGACCTTCTCCTGGATTGAGAAACCCAGTGGTGGAAATCGCCCTCCCCCCCCCCCCCCCCCCCCGCCACGAGCCATCGAAGGCAGAGGCAGTGGTCGGTATTTCTTCAGGATCTTCACAGGATCCATGGATTCAGGTGGACTCAGATAACTGAAGGTTGCGGAGAGGGGATCATGGGAGAGATGGGGCAGGGGGCATTCGGAGGCAAGGACAGACTTTCAGTTCACCCCCCCCTCCCCCATTCCTGATGCCCGGTCCCTCAATGGACACAGAGTGCCTGGCAATGAGTGGCCCCTCGTGGTAGGCAACTGACAAATGTGACAGGATTGACTTGGCAGCCTTCAAGAGGCACAGAAAAGCCGTGCGTCTCCTATTTAATCCCGGAGCCACCAGTGGGCCCAGGGATAATGGTGCCCGATGGCTAATCATCGACCCGTTCCTGCGTCTGACACAATCGCAGGAGGATTTCCTTCGATCGGGAGACTGACTCTCGGCCTCTTCCACAATTACGTGGGCCTGGCTGCCATGTTTCCCACCGCGATAGACTGGATTAAATTCAGCCTGGGATTATGGCGGAAAGTATAAAATAAGAGGCTGGAGGTGAGAGGAGCTGCTTCAGGGATCACAATCTACGAGTAACATGATGTCCCCCTTTTGAACCAGTGGGACACGTAAGCTTTCATGAACTTGTGCTCCACCTTAGGAAAGTTTGTGCGTAATCTTAATGTTCAACTTCATATTATCCATTCAAAGTAGTGTTGGAATGCCAGCCTGCATTGGGAAAACAATTATTAGCCAGGGATATTATGTTAGCTATTAACTTCGAACAAAGTTCTTTTGAATCACTCATTAACTGATTTGGCAGTTTATCAGTCATTACCACAAACTGCAAGCACATTGCTTCATTATTGCAGTTCTGCCATGCCAAACATAGCACGTGCTGGTCAGCTGCTCCATTAACTAAAAACATCTTCCCATTTCACTCCAGCGAACCACGGGGCTTTCACTGGTTTATAGATCTTCCGGAACAATCCTTATCCGAATAAAATGAACTGTGAATTTCAAGTCCAAGCGATCAACCCGTTAATTCCATCTGTTCTGTAAATCATTGCAACAGAAAAACTGCTGACGTAATTGTTATAATGCTTTAACTTGTTCAGTTTTCTGATAACCCGTTTGGCAGACCAGGGAGAGGAAGCATTTTCGTTGTATCCACCCTGGCCAAATCTATCAGAAACGATGACAATGTTGTAAATCTCATAGCGAAAGATCGAAGTCTGGGTTAATGTTGGTGGAGCGGCGGCTGCTCGAAGGGGCGAGGTTTCGAGAGATCTTGCGACCCAATCGGCCAGGCGGGCGGGGGGTTTAGCATGTGTATCCGGGGGGGAGGTGGTGGTGGTGGCAGAGAGTAGGCTTTCCTGGCAGAATCGATCCTGGAGCTGTAGAGGTCGGTCGCACAACCTAGCGCTCTGTATATAATCATAGTTGTTCTCACAAATAGTTTGTTGTCCTTCAAACCTGGGGGTCACCAATCGCTCAGATATTACACCTGCCAGATTGGGTTTCTTATTCTATCACGGGATGTGGGCATGAGTGGCCATTTCCGAGGGTAGTTGGCACGGCAGAAATGAGTGACCCAGATGGGTTGCTATAACAACGGTCATCATTAGGCTTTTGATTTCATATTTTTATTGAATTCAAATTTCATCATCAGCCGGGGTGAGATTTGAACGCGGGTTCCCGGAGTGTTACCCTGGCTCTCTGGATTACTGGTCCAGTGACAACACCACTACACTACCGCCTTCCCCTGCAGGATAACGTCAAGATTGAGAAAAGTGATAAAGGCCGGGCGGCACAGTGGCACAGTGGTTAGCACTGCTGCCTACAGCGCCGAGGTCCCAGGTTCGATCCCGGCCCCGGGTCACTGTCCTTGTGGAGTTTGCACATTCTCCCCGTGTCTGTGTGGGTCTCACCCCCACAACCCAAAGATGTGCAGGGTAGGTGGATTGGCCACGCTAAATTGCCCCTTAATTGGAAACAAATAATTGGGTACTCTAAATTTAAAAAACAAATCAGCCACGACCGCAGTGGATTGCCCCTGTTGCCCAGGAGCTAAAAACCCCAGCTGGGGGTGCACCTCGAAGAGGTCAGGAACTGTCAAGTGTGGCAGGATAAAGATGTCATGCACATGTCCTGGGTATCAGGCGCTGACATGCATGATGTACATTTGATTGTCACACGTTCATTGAGTGGAACCTCTTTCGATTTGTGAAGACTGTCCTGACATCTGTAGGCGCTCGTAGGGCGACATGCATCCTATCGACCACCCTCTGGCCCTGGGGCATCTCAGCGATGGTGGCGACCGTTGCTGCTGTCCAGGCATCCTGGTGGGCTCGGTCCACATTGAAATGGATGTATTGCTCCGCCTGGGCATATAGGGCCTCCATGATGGTGCAGATGCACTTGTGCACCGAGGTCTGTGAGATCCCAGACAGGTCCTCACTTGACGCCTGGAAGGGCCCTGTGGTGTAGAAGCTCAGGGCGACCGTCACCTTGATGGCCACCGGAATCGGGTGTCCTCCCCCTTTCCCCGCATTGCCAGGTTCGCCATGATCTGGCTAATATGTCACACTGTCCCCCTGTTCATACCGAGTCTTCGACGGCATGCCTGGTCCGGCACCCATACAGCCAATGTCACTCTGCAGAACCACGGGCCACGGTGGGTGGTCAGTGGGGTGCGCAGCAAGAGGGCTGCCTTGTAGGCCACGGCAATGGCAGTCCGTGCCTGGACAACCTGGTCCCATGGAAGGTTGCCACAGCCCCATGGCCCGTCCCCTGGTCACCCCCACTTCCACAGCCAGCCCGGTCAGTATTAGGACCGTCAGCCCACGTTCGCAACTCTGCATGTCCTACCCCCTCTCTCTCCGGTGCCTGTGTCCCAATTTTTAAGTGAACCTCGCCGTCGGGAATTCTGCCCAGCAGAGACTGGGTCAGGCCCTCTAATGATGTGTAAACAACATTTATTGTACATGCGGAGTGGAACGCATGAACGCTGCTGTCGAGGCAGCAGAGAATTGCGGTTTGGCGTGAAACCGGTGCCCGCCACACTTGGCTAAATCGCTGGCTTTTAAAGCAGACTAAAGCAGGCCAGCAGCTCGGTTCGATTCCTGTACCAGCCTCCCCGAACAGGCGCTGGAATGTGGCGACTAGGGGCTTTTCACAGTAACTTCATTGAAGCCTACTTGTGACAATAAGCGATTTTCATTTCATTTCATTTTCATTTCATTCATTTTCATTCATTTCATCCCAGCGTCAAGACAGATTCTTCGCCCAATCGCTTTTCCCGATTTCAGTGTCGACCACGGAGAATCCCTCCCCAGAGATGCGATGGAATACTCTCTATTTGTCAAAATGAATGCCGCTCCAGCAACATTCAAGAAACTCAGCAAAGTCCATGACAGACACAGCATTCTTGATCAGAACCCATCCATCAATTTAAACACTTACTCCATCCACCACCAAGGTTAGACAGTGGCAGCAATTCTCCACGGCTCCTTCGACAGTACCTTCTAAACTTGTGACCACTACCATCCAGAAGGGCAGCAGGTACAGGGGAACACCACCACTTGGAAGTTCCCCTCCAAGACACTCACCATCTTATCTTGGACCTATATCACCATTCCTTCACTGACGCTAGGTCAAAATCAGCACTGTAGGTGTCCCTACAGTGGATTACAGCAATTCAAGGCCAGTGGGCAGCACGGTAGCATTGTGGATAGCACAATTGCTTCACAGCTCCAGGGTCCCAGGTTCGATTCCGGCTTGGATCACTGTCTGTGCGGAGTCTGCACATCCTCCCCGTGTGTGCATGGGTTTCCTCCAGGTGCTCCGGTTTCCTCCCACAGTCCAAAGATGTGCAGGTTAGGTGGATTGGTCATGATAAAATTGCCCTTAGTGTCCAAAATTGCCTTAGTGTTGGGTGGGGTTACTGGGTTATGGGGATAGGGTGGAGATGTGGACCTTGGGTAGGGTACTCTTTCCAAGAGCCGGTGCAGACTTGATGGGCCGAATGGCCTCCTTCTGCACTGTAAATTCTATTCTATCTATTTTATTCTATTCTAATTCTATTCTATCTTCTCAAGGGCAATTATTGATGGGCAATAAATGCTGGCCTTACCAGTGACACCCACATCTCAAAAAAGAATAAAATAAATAAATCAAGTAGTGGTTGGATGTTTACAAATCATTTATTTGACATCTAATAATAATAATCTTTATTGTCACACGTAGGCTTACATTAACACTGCATTAAAGTTACCGTGAAAAGCCCCTAGTTGCCACATTCCGGCACCTGTCAGGGTACACAGAGGGAGAATTCAGAATGTCCCAAATTACTTCAAACACTTTTCAAAATAAAAGAGCCCTTATAAAACAGAAGTTAATATGGGCCAGGGTGTGCGGGCAGACGAGCCTAGTGACTGTAGTTACGCTTTGCATAAAGCACCATGGTACTGATTGTTGGCAACCAAACATCTCAGTCCCAGGAAATCTCAGAATCCCAGAATTGTTAGGGTGCAGAAAGAGGATATTTGGCACATTGTGTCCGCACCGGCTCTCTGATTGAACAACCCACCTAGTTCCATTTCCCCGCCTTCTCCCTGCAGCCTTCACATTCTTCCATTTCAGATAACAGTCTAATTCCTTTCTGAACCCTTCAATTGAACCTGCCTCCACCACACTCTCCGGCAGTGCATTCCAAATCTTAACCACTCGCTGTGTGCAGGCATTTTTCCTTTTGCTTCTTTTACTAATTACTTCAAATCTGCACCCTTTCATTCTCGATCCTTTCATCAGTGGGAACAGTTTCTCCCCCATCTACTCTGTCCAGCCCGCTCATGATTTTGAATGCCTAATATCAAGTCTCCACTCAGCCTTCATTTCTCCGAGGAAAATAATCTCAACTTCCACAGTTTACCTTGATAACTGAGGTTCCTCAGAGCAACAGCCTAATTCTTCAGCTTCTTCCATGACCATTCCTCCATCATGTGGAGATGCCGGCGTTGGACTGGGGTGAGCACAGTACGAAGTCTTACAACACCAGGTTAAAGTCCAACAGGTTTGTTTCGATGTCACTAGCTTTCAGAGCGCTGCTCCTTCCTCAGGTGAATGAGGAAGGAGCAGCGCTCTGAAAGCTAGTGACATCAAAACAAACCTGTTGGACTTTAACCTGGTGTTGTAAGACTTCGTACATTCCTCCATCATAAGATGGGAAGTGGGAATGTTCACAGATGATTGTTGTTCAGCTCCATCTGCAAGTCCACAGAGAATGAACCAGGCCGAGTCCATAAGCAGCAAAACCTGGACAACATCCAGGCTGATAAATGGCAGGTAACATTCCTGCCAAAATATCAGGCAATAAACGTATAAAAGTAAGCCTAAACATCTTTCCCCAGCTTTCAATAGCGTTGCCAGTGCTGCATTCCCCCAGCATCAATAACGTAGACCAAAACCGTACTGGACCAGCCTATAAATGCTGTGACTACGAGAGCAGCAAAGAGATTAGATATGCTGAATGGCATTATTCCCTCCTAATTCCCTAAATCCTTCACCATCACATACAAAGCACAAGTCAAAGATGTGATGGATTTCTGGATGGATTAAACTACAACAATGCTCAAGAAGCTCGATATCATGCAGGACAAGGAGCTGTATACTTGATTGGCACTAGCCTAATCATCCAACACCTCTGGCTGTAGTATGTACGATCTACAAGATGTCCTCCAGAAATTTATTAAACTTCTCCATCAAAATCAACAACCTCGATACCCGGAAAGGCCATGGGCAGCAGTCGATCGGGACACCATTACTTCCTAGTTCTCCTCCAAGGCACATATCATACTTCCATGGGTGTAAATCACCGTTCCTTCATAGATGTTTAAACATTGGAATTCTCAATGAACCCTATCATTTCAAAGGATTCAGCAGCAAGACAGAAAGTCACTTGCAAGCTTCAAAAATACTTTAAAAATTAGGTATCTCCTGAATTTTTGGAGAACTATCATCTACTCATCTATGTTGACATCTCAGTGGAGTACCAAGGGAGTGCAGCATCACCAGAGCTGCCCTCCTTCTAATGAGACATTAAACTGAAACTCAATCTGCCTGTTTGGATGAGCACTCTGGGCACTAACAAGGAAACAACACATTTGAGAACAAGGGTATACTCAGAGGTGGAGTCCATAAGCCTTTTCACAAAACCAAACATGAAGTCAATTAATTTGAATTCAATTTGATTTGTTGTCACGTGTACCGAGGTACAGAGAAAAATATTGTTTTGCGTGCAGTCCAGACAGATCATTCCATACATGAAAAACATAGGATATACATAAATACACAATGCAAATACATAGACACAGGCATCGACTGAAGTATACAGAGTGTTGTACTACTCAGTAGAGAAGGTGTGTGAAGAGATCAGCTCAGTCCATAAGAGGATCATTAAGGAGTCTGGTAACAGCGGGGAAGAAGCTGCTTTTTGAGTCTGTTGGTGCGTGTTCTCAGTCTTTCGTATCTTCTGCCCTATGGAAGAAGTTGGAAGAGTGAATAACACGGGTGGGAGGGGTCTTTGATTATGCTGCCCACTAACCCAAGGCAGTGGGAGGTGTAGACAGAGTCAATGGATGGGAGGTGGGTTCGCGTGATGGACTAGGAGGTGTTCATGACTCTGTGTAATTTCTTCTGGTCTTGGGCCGAGCAGTTGCCATACCAGGCTGTGATGTAGCCAGACAGGGTGCTTTATGGTGCATCTGTAAAAATTGGTAAGAGTCAATTTGGACATGCCAAATTATTTCCTTAGTTTCCTGAGGAAGTTTAGGCGTTGTTGTGCTTTCTTGGTCGTAGCGTCGACGTGGGTGGACCAGGACAGATTGTTGGTGATGTGCACACCTAGGAATTTGAAGCTGTCAACCATCTCCACCTCGGCACCATTGATGCAGGCAGGGATGTGTAAAATTCTTTGCTTCCTGAAGTCAATGACCGGCTCTTTAGTTTTGCTGATGTTGATGCTCCCTTATAATAATCGCTTATTGTCACAAGTAGGCTTCAATGAAGTTACTGTGAAAAGCCCCTAGATAACGTTTGTGACTGTTATCAATTTGATCAGTGTGACCTTACTTCACAAAATGGTTAATTGTGATTCAACAAGTGTCAGCCGGGCTGGAATGACTCAGGAAGAGAGTGGAAACAGAATTCTTCTTTATAACAGGCAATAATGAATTTAGCTCATATCAGTCTGGCATCTCCCACGAAGAGGCCAGATCCGTATTCAGGACGATCACCGCGGCTGCCCTGTTAAGCTGTTGAGCAAAACTGTGGAATTCGCCTCAGCCACCAGCAGTCAGTAGAAATCGTGGCTGGGTGATGCTGATGGCTCACTTCAAAGGTGCCAAACAGGCTGAGGAAGGGAGGCCACATAATGGCAAGGCAATACATTCCGTAATGAGATGTGGGCTCTACTGGCAGTTAAGGCCAGTTTTGGATACCCATCCCTCATTGCTCTTGAGAAGACGGTGAAGAGCGAGCCACCTTCTTGACCTGTGGCAATCTACCCGGTATCTGTAACAGTCGAGTACAACTGAGTGGCTGACTAGGCCATTTCAGAGGGACGTTAAAAGTCAACAAATTGGTGCAGGGGAAGGAACACGTGAGTAGTCTTGTTTATATTTTTTTTAAACGTTAAAAACCTTGTGTAAACAAACAAAGAAGCTGGAACAATGTCACACGGTGACTCATAACAGTGAACATCATCAAGCAATTGTGTTGGTGGAGAGGGGACTGGAATACGCAAAAGTGAATGATATATATAAGATGAGTTTGTCCTGTAACATACCAGTGAGTTTACAATAAAGTTTTGCACAGCTCCTGAGGTACAGTATTCACATTCACATCTTAGAAACCATACTAAAAATGTAATGTTGAAAATGGACTTTACTGGAGTTTTAATAAATAATAATAAATAACCTTTTATTGTCACAATATAGGCTTGCATTAACACTGCAATGAAGTTACTGTGAAAAGTCCCTAGTCGCCACATTCCGGCGCCTGTTCGGGTACACAGAGGGAGAATTCAGAATTCTCAGCTGGTACGGGAATTGAACCCGCGCTGCTGGCCTTGTTCTTCATCACAAACCAGCTGTCTAGCCCACTGAGCTAAACCAGCCCTTATTACAACAACTCAACAACTAGCTTTCATGCAAAAATTTAGTTCTGCCTAGAGCAATAAATTGAGACAGTATTACTTTAGGTTATAACATTTGACTATTTACTTAGATACAATCTTCTTCACACTTTGGATATAGAAATTAAGGGCCCATTATCCAAATAAGGGATAATAATTTAGAATTTAGTTGCTCATCTTGAACTTGTACACCACTCACTGAAAGCGAGCCTGCAGGTACAGCAAACAGTTAAGAAGGCAAATGATATGTTGGCCTTCATTGCAAGAGGACTTGAGTGCAGGGACAAGGTTGTCTTCCTGCAGCTGTACAGCTGTATGACATTACATTTTTCCTTCCGTCACACAGGGCCTAACATTTGTAATAGTTCATGGAGCATTTTTACAAACAAGTGAATTAAACCCTTGCCCAAATTAATAGGTAGATATCTGTGAAGAAACTATCAAGGTTTGTGCTTCCTCTGTAGTGAAGAACCCACACAAGTATGTAATTCTCAATTATTATTTAAGGCTCAGTCCATGATGTATTTCATTTCATTGCCCAACTTGAAGAGCAAACCATATTAAGATAGATTTGCCATGCTCTGAAATGACTTCTTTGCCCTTGACAACAAAATAGCATAAGAATGAGATTTTTTTAAAATAAGAAACTTATGACTATAAGACGTGGGAGCGGAAGAAGGCCACTCGGCCCACCGGGGCCTGCACCGCCATTCAATCAGACATGGCTGATCTGATATGATTATCCTCAACTCCACTTTACTGCCTTATCCCCTATTCCCTTACTGATTAAAAATCTGTTTATCTCAGCTTTGAACATACTTAATGACCCAGCCTCTACAGCTCTCTGCGGAAACAAATTCTACAGATTCACTACCCTCTGAGAGAAGAAATTCTTCCTCATCTCTGTCTTAAATGGGGGACGCCTTACTCTGAGATTATCCCATTGGTCCTAGGCGCTCACACAAGGAGCAAAATCCTCTCAGCATCTACATTGGATGTTTCCATTTATCAGTCGTGGCATAGGCTATAAGAGCAGCAAAGTTATATTGCAGCTATACATAATTTTGGTTAGACTACAGCTGGAGTACTGTGTGTAGTTCTGCTTACCTCACTATAGTGTTATGGGCCAGGGTTTAGAGAACCCCAAAGTGTATCATGGAGTTCACCTGACCCACAACTTTTAATAGATTGTGGTATGGGGAGCACACGGCCCACTCTACAGGTGTGGTACAGCAGAAATGGAAAAGTATTTTTTAAAGCAAAACAATGTTTATTCTATGAACTCAAGTTAAACTTTTTAAAACATACAGTGAACATCTTAGTAACCATCAATTCAAATACAACCCCCAAAGAATACAACACTAAATAATCCTTGAGCTTTCCTTTTAACATCCATAAGGCTTAAAACAAAACCTTTAACAGAAGCACCTCAGGTTTAACTTCACTACTGAGAACAGTTACCACGTTGAAATCAGCAAAGCTTGCAGAGATTCACACACATCCTGCTGTGATTGCAGCTTCTCCAAAACTAAAATTAAACTAAACGCACCGTGCAGCAAAAAGCCGAAAACGAAAGTAAAAAGCTGACAGACAGCCCAGCTCCACCCACTCTCTAACATCATGCAGTAATAAACACCCATTTCTTAAAGGTACTCTCACTATAGATATTTATATACACACCCATTTATAAACACCCATTTCTTAAAGGTACTCTCGCATGACAATAGGAAGGATGTGATTGCACTGGAGAGGGTGCAGAGGAGATTCGCCAGGATGTTGTCTGGGATGGAGCACTTGAGCTATGAAGAGAGGTTGGATAGGCTTGGGTTGTTTTGTTTAGAGCACAGAAGGCTGAGCGGTGACCTTTTATAAAAATTCATTTTTACAGGATGTGGGCTTCGCTTGCTAAGCCATCATTTGTTGCCCATCCCTAATTTCCCTTGAGAAGGTGGAGGGCAGTTGCCTTCTTTGAACGTCTGCACTCATTGTGCTGTAGGTACACCCACTCTACTAAGAGGGAGGAAGTCCCAGGATTTTGACCCAGCGACAGTGAAAGTGAGTGAGGTGTATAAGATTCTGAAGGCAATGGAGAGGGTAGATAGGAAGCAGTTGCTCCCTTTAGTTGAAGTGTCAATCTGAGGGAAAATCATTTTAAGGTGAGGGGCAAGGAGGTTTAGAGGGGATTTGAGGAAAACGAATTTCACCCAAAGGGTTTGGGAGTCTGGAATGCACTACACTAATATTCCAGGCTACGGGCCAAGTGCTGGAAAGTGGGGTTAGTGTAGATCTAATGTAGTTTTGTTGGTGCAATCTCGATGGTCCGAAGGTCTCGAAAAGATCATGGGTTCATTAAAGACATGTTGCAGGATTCTCCGGCCGTGTCCGCCCGGCGACCGGAAGTTCCCGCCCGATGTCAAAGGACCTTTACAAGGTCCGCATTCCCCCGTGGCGACCTTGTGGTGGATAGGGTGGAAGAATCCAGCCCATGGGCTTATAAAGGAAAGGATTCCAATCCTAAGTAGACTTTATTCAATGAATAAGCAACTTAATTTATCTCCGTTATGATGAAGTACTTGTTGGTAATGAAGGTGAACTTTGGATTCTAGGATTATTGGAGTAGCGAAGGCTAAAAGAAGATTTAATGGAGATGTTACGATGCCTGTACAGGCCAATAACCTTTCAGAGATATTTGAATTTGCAATGACTGATTGGAAAGAACACACAAGATTTTAAATTTCACAATTTTTGTCTGTAAGAAACAAACTAAAAGCAACATTGAATAAATATTTTTCAGTGGACAACTTATATGTAATAATAATAATAAATAGAATCTTTGTTGTCACAAGTAGGCTTACATTAACTGCAATGAAGTCACTGTGAAAAGCCCCTAGTTGCCACATTCTGGCGCCTGTTCGGGTACAAGGAGGGAGAATTCAAAATGTCCAAATTACCAAACAGCATATCTTTCGGGACTTGTGGGAGGAAACCAGAACATGCAGAGGAAACCCACGCAGACACAGGGAGAACGTGCAGACTCCACACAGACAGTTTTTGCACTTTCTCCCCGTGTCTGCGTGGGTTTCCACCGGGTGCTCCGGTTTCTTCCCATAGTCCAAAGATGTGCAGGTTAGGTGGATTGGCCATGCTAAGTTGCCCTTAGTGTCCAAAGCGGTTGGGATAGGGTGGGGATGTGGGTTTAGGAATTGTGCTCTTTCCAAGGGCCAGTGCAGACTCGATGGGCCGAATGGCCTCCTTCTGCACTTAAATTCTATGATTCTATGACCGAACCCGGGAATTGAACTTGGGACCCTGGCGCTGTGAAGCAACAGTGCTAACCATTGTGCTACCGTATATACTTATACTGGAAACTCCAGAAATATTTCCCCCCATTTAACTCGCAGATTTCTTTCAGAGTTAAAGGGTAGTGGGTTTAAATACCTTGACATCTTGACAGCTCCCTTTGACAGCTCAGTTAATCTTGACACTTTTGACAATTTATTATAACAGTTCCTTTTGACTGTTCATCTTGTCATGTTTGACAGTTGCTTTAGGCAGTTCCAATAAGTTTCACAGTTCCAATGAGTTTATACACGTCCTGTGTAGTCATGCCTACTTTTAGGATTCCAAGAGAGAACCTTACTTCTCCAAAAGAGCACAGGACCGCCCCACCAATGTGTAATAGAGATTTTTTAAAATATGAAAAGTTTTAATAAAATGAACAGGGAACATTTATTTCCTGTGATTTACTGCTCTGCGATGATTTAGTCTAGCTTAAAACTATCACTAAGAAGTTAAGAAGAAACTTTATGAAAATATTATTTACCCAAAGATTTGTTGGAGTGTGTAATATTTTGTTGGTTGAGACAGAGACCATCGCATCTGTTAAGAGAAAATTAGTTGAGTGTTTGAAGAAGAAAGAAGCACAAGGTTATGGAGAGAAGGTAGAACAACTTGTATTCATTTTGGATTGCTGAAGAGAAAAGCTGGCACAGACACGATGACTGAAAGGCTTCCTTTCTTGCTGCAAATATTTATAATTCTAATACTACCAGGAGTGAAATTCTTCCTGTTAATAACTTTGGCAAAAGGTCAGTAACAATTTAAAAAATGAGAGGAATTCTCAATCCCCTAGATGTTCTTCAATTAAATTTGCAGTCTTTGCGATTGCTAACACATGAATGATAAAATTATATGATAGACTCTGATGGAGCAACGATTGTAAATACACACTGATACCTGACATATCATACTGTTTTTTTAAAGGTTGATTTGTTTTGCTGGCACCAAATATCTTGCACTTAACATTGCAAGCTTTCGACAATTGCTGCCAAATCTAAATATGCATGCAAACTGGGCTGATGTTCTCCCAAGGCTTGCCGTTAAGTGTGTAGCTATGGTGGGAGCTGCCACCAACTTGTCTCTTCACTATTAACAACTGATGTTTACCTGAGGATTGACCATATCTGTTCCAACAGGTACAGAACCTGTTGCCCACAAACTAGCCCAATGGCTCTTTACAGCCCCGATGTCAGCTTACATACCAACACATGCCACCTTACCCACCACCCATTGCCCTTACGCCTACCATTCCAGCTCACCCAGAATCCACCATGGAAAGGCCTCAGGATCCATGCTGAGATGAAGCAAAATAGAGTTCCAAGTGTTGATTGTAAACTTTTTTTTGTAAAAACACCCTTATTCATAAAACCCATCAACTACACTTCCATTCCTTCAACTACGTTATCCCTTAAAGCAACAAACATTTCATTTATTAGCACAGTCCCTTATAAAAACGATCATTGGAAGTAAGAAGAGACCTTCAAAGGTGGGGCTCACTCCCACTCTCTCTGGCGGGGAGAGTGCAGATGATCAAGATGAACGTACTGCCAAGGTTCCTCTTCCTGTTTAGATCTATTCCGATCTTCATCCCCAAGGCCTTTTTCCAAAACATAGACAGTCTAATCATGGCGTTTGTGTGGGGGGGGTAAGAACCCGAGAATTCCCAAACAGAAGAAGGAAAATCAAAGGGGGCTTGGCCTTACCAAACCTACAATACTACCACTGGGCAGCAATGGCAGAAAGAGTGAGGGGATGGGTACAAGAACCCGACACAGATTGGGTACAAATGGAGGAGGCATCCTGTAAAGGAATGACCCTTCGTTCGGGCCCTGGCCGCAGCAGCACTCCCATCCCCCTCAACAAGATACACAACGAGGCCAGTGGTAGCGGCCACACTGAGAACGTGGACCCTGCTGAGACAACACTTTGGGATAGCCAAAATGTCCCCCATGGCTCCTATATGCAGCAATTACAGATCCCCCCAGCCATGCTGGATACCACCCTCAAAAGATGGAGGCGGGACTGGGGTGTGGTAATACCAGGTATTGCAGTACCTGAGAGGTGGATGCCCATTGGCCAGACCTAGGAATCTACCATTGGCCAACGTACGTAGCTCCGCCCTGAGAGGCAGGGTATAAGAACCCATGCCGTCCCAGCAGCCCTCACTTTCTGTATCGGAGCTGCTGGGTACAGTTCTAGCTGATTAAAGCCGATTAGTATGACTCTCCTTGTCTCACGAGTAATTGATTGTGCATCAGGGGGCACATTGAGGTCGGGGACTTCTACGTAGGGCACAGACTGGCGACACTAGACGAACTGACGAGGAAGTGGAGGCTAGCAAAAGGTCAGGAAATGAGACACCTCCAAATAAAACACTTCCTCCGCAAAGAGACAGTGGGGTACCCCGGGGCCCCAGAAACCACACTACTAGAGGACCTTATAGGCACAGGCAACGAGAAGGGGGGGCTATGTGGGAAAATATATGGGCAGCTACTGGACAGAGCCCGTACTCCACTGGACGAGACCAGACACAAATGGGGGCACGAACTGGGGACAGAGGTAGGATGGGGACTCTGGAGCGAAGCACTGAGCAGGGTGAGCTCCACCTCCTCCTGCGCAAGGTTAAGCCTAATGCAGCTCAAAGTGGTGCACAGAGCGCACCTGACCAGAACCCGAATGAGCAGGTTCTTCCCGGAGGTGGAGGACAAATGTGAGCGGTACCAGAGGGGCCCAGCCAACCACACCCACGTGTTTTGGGCTTGCCCCAAGCTTGCTGGGTTCTGGACAGCCTTCTCCGAGGCAATGTCCAAGGTTGTGGGGGTGAGGGTGAAGCCATGCCCAATAGTGGCAATCTTCGGGGTATCGGAGCAGCCAGAGTTACACATGGGGAAGGGGGCCAACACCCTCGCTTTCGCTTCCCTAATCGCATGCCGGAGAATCCTGCTCGGCTGTGGGGGGGAGGTGCAAGAATGGTGGGGAAACCACGAGAGATAAGGGGGGGAAAGCGCAGCCGAAGCTAGGGGGGTCGGGGGTGGTGGTGGAGCAGGGAGGGGGGGACAACGGGGAAGGGGGATGAACCATAGACCGATCCAGAGGGCAACGCAATGCACGTAGGGTCAGTTAAACGAAGGACAAACTAAACCTCTCTGTATAATAAAGGAAATTAGTGCAGGTGAGAAAAATGTGATGTCTATATATACAACTGTTTATAAATATGGGCAATGCCGATAAAAAATGTTTTTTTTAAATAAATAAATAAAAACGATCATTGGAATTCAGAGACACACTTCAAAAAGTACATACCCACTTCCCTCAACCAATATTATTTTAATGTTGTGTCTGTTCTCTTCTTAAACTGGGCTTTGCGACTGAGAGTGAGTCACCTTGACGTAAAAATTCTCTCGCATTGAAAATGAGTGACGATTCAAAATGACCATTTAACCATTTTGGCATCAGGAATTGTGCAATCTGAAAAGTATTGAAAATTATTTGCTGGAGCTCCAAGGGTAACTTATAGGGAAATAGCCAGATGCAAAACAAGTTGATTGTTTTGACAATTGCCATGAAGTCCATTATTGGATTAACCCTACCTGACAATTTTTCAGTATGGAAAATCAATTTACGTGGCTGTGCTTTATCTCCACTCAAGACAATTGGTTTGTGATGTGTTGAGCCAGAAATTAGTGGCATTTGTTTGCAAAATATGTATGTTTTCTGATACCAATAATGGGAGTTAACCATTGTTCATCTGATCAAGTATGGTACTAAAGTTGTGACCTATCTGAAGTGGCATTGAGTTAGCATTGGTTAATTACTCGGAGAAGTGCCTTTTGTGTTATTTGATGATCAATTCTGCAATTGCGAATACATTTAGAGATAGTCGTTGACCTTAGATCAGACCCTTATATTGTAAGTGAGGATCATTCTCAGGGCACAAGGCAACAGTAGTAGTAACATTTAGAAAATCAGAATCAGAATGGTTTAATGAAGGGTAAATCGTGTTTGACTAATGTGTGAGAGTTCTTTGAAGATGTAACAAGCCAAGTGGATAATGGGCATCCTGTAGATGTAGTATATCTGGACTTCCGGAAGACATTTGATAAGGTGGCGCACAGAAGGTTACACAAGGTAAGGTCACCATGGGATGTGGGGTAATTTATTAGCTTAGGTAGAAGGCAGAGTCGGGATAAATTGTTTTTTTTCTGGTTGGGAAGATGTAACTAGTGGCGTGCCACAGGATTCAGTCCTCGGATCTCAGCCCTTTACAATCTATATTAATGACTTGGATGTAGGGATAGAAGATACAATAGCCAAATTTGCAGATGACACTAAAATAGATGGGATAGTAAGCTGCAATGAGGAAATAAGACATTTACAAATGGATATAGATAGATTAGGTGAGTGGGCCAAAATTTGGCAGATGGAATTTAACGTGGATAAGTGGGGCTGGTTTAGCACAGTGGGCTAAATAGCTGGCTTGTAATGCAGAACAACGCCAGCAGCGCGGGTTCAATTCCCGTACCGGCCTCCCCGAAAAGGTGCTAGAATGTGGCGACTATGGGCTTTTCACAGTAACTTCATTGAAGCCTACTTGTGGCAATAAACGATTATTATTATTATCCATTTTCATCGAAAAAATGGAAATGCAGCTTATTATCTAAATAGAGAGAAACTTCAGAATGATTCGGTGCAGAGGGATCTGGGCATCCTCGTGCATGAATCACAGAAAACTAGAATGCAGCTACAGCAGGTAATAAGGAAGGTAATGGAATTTTGGCCTTTATAGCTGAAGGGATAGTATATATAAGTAGGGAAGTGTTTCTGCAACTGTACAGGACATTGGCGAAACCACGCTTGGAGGACTGTGTCCAGTTTTGGCCCCATTATTTGAGGAGGGATGTAGTTGTATTAGAGGCAGTTCAGAGGAGGTTCACTAGATTGATTCCAGGGATGAGGGATTTGTTTTATGAAGAGAGGTTGAGAAGTTTAAGCTGATACTCACTTGAGTTTAGAAGAATGAGAGATCTAACTGAGGTGTATCAGATGATAAAGGGTATTAACAAAGGAGATGCAGAGTGGATGCTTCTTCTTGTGGGGCAATCTAGAATGAGAGGTCAGAGTTTTAGGATAAGGCGCAGTAGATTTAACACAGAGATGAGGAGAAATTACTTCTCACAAAGGGTTGTGATTCTGTGGAATTCACTACCCCAGAGTGTGGTGGATGCCGGGGCATTGAGTAAACCGTGCAGTGCTGTCCCGAGGAATCTGAGGACATCCTCCGCGACTGCTTGGAGCTGTGGAGTGGTCCATACTCAAGGCCGTGGCAGCTAACCTGGACGAGTACGCAACCACCGTCACAGACTTCATCAGTAAGTGTGTCGAGGACTGTGTACCAAAGAAGACAAGACGGGTATTCCCCAATCGGAAACCCTGGCTCAACCAAAAGGTTCACTCCCTGCTGTTCCGGACGGGTGCATTCAAGTTTGACGACCCTGACATATATAAGAAATCCAGGTACGACGTACGGAAAGCCATCAGGGCTGCAAAAAAACAATACCACATCAAACTAGAGTCCCAGGCCAACAACACTAACCCACGAGGACTATGGCAGGGCCTACACAAGATCACAGGCTATAAAGCAAGACCAGGTGGAATATCTGGGGCTGGAGCATCCCTACCCTTTGATCTGAACAAGTTCTATGCCCACTTTGAGCAGTCAGCCAATGTATCAGTGCCACCCGCGCCAACAGCCCTGGATACACCCATACCCACTATTACAGCCTCAGAGGTAAGAGCTGCCTTCTTGAAAGTGAATCTGCGGAAAGCGACGAGCCCCGACGGAGTCCCTGGGCGAGCACTCAGAGCCTGCGCTGACCAGCTGGCGACTGTATTCGCAGATATCTTCACCACCTCACTCCCCCGCTCCGAGATCCCCACCTCCTTCAAGAAGACCACCATAATACCAGTACCAAAGAAGAACAAAGTAGCCTGTCTCAAATACTACCGACCAGTGGCCCTAACGTCTGTTATCATGAAATGCTTCAAGCGGCTAGCCATGAAGCATTTTGCCGATCACCGCAACCGGTCCACAGCAGACGCAATCTCACAGGCTCTGCAATCAGCACTCGAACACCTCGACAAGGACACCTATGTAAGACTGCTGTTCATAGACAACAGCTCCGCCTTTAACGCCATTATCCCGACAAGGCTATTAACCAAACTCCACAATCTTGGATTTGACCCCTCCCAGTGCAGCTGGATCCTCGACTTCCTCACCAACAGACCGCAATCGGTCAGGATAGGCAACAGCACCTCCTCCACAATAGTCCTCAACACCGGAGCCCCGCAAGGATGTGTGCTCTACTGTACTCCCTATACACACATGACTTTCCAGCAAGATTTAACTCCAACTCAATCTATAAGTTTGCAGATGATACGACTGTGGTGGGCCGTATCTCAAACAATGATGAGTCAGACTACAGGAGGGAGATAAGTCTCTTGGTTGCATGTTGTACCGAAAACAACCTCTCTTTGAATGTTGGAAAGACCAAGGAACTGATCATCGACTTCAGGAAGTGCAGCACGACACACACTCCCGCCTGCATCAATTGCTCCGAAGCTTTAAGTTCCTGGGGGTCACCATCACCAACAGTCTGTCCGAGTCCACTCACGTGAAACAGTCAGCCCAACAACGTCTTTGCTTCCTACGGAAGCTAAAGAAATTTGGCATGTCTGCATCAACTCTCTCAAATTTCTACAGATGTGCGATAGAGAGCATCCTATCCGGCTGCATCACAGATTGGTATGGCAACTGCTCTGTCCAAGATCGCAAGAAACTGCAGAGTGTGGTGAACTCAGCCTAACACATCACACAAGCTTGCCATCCTCACATTGATTTTGTATACGCCTTCCGCTGCCTCAGGAAGGCAGAAAGCATTATCAGAAACCTCTCCCACCCAGGCTTTGCCCTCTTCCAGACCCTTCCATCAGGCGGAAGGTATAGAAGTCTGAAGACTCGCACATCCAGACATAGGAACAGCTTCTTCCCCACAGCTACAAGACTCCTCAACGACTCCCCCTCGGACTGATCTGTTCTCTGTAAGAATTCTATTCAAGACGTCCTATGCTGCTCTTGCTCATGTATTTGCTTTGTTTGGCCCCTTGTTCCGCACTGTAACCAATCACTGTTTTGTCGATGTACCATTTGTCAATGTTCCCTGTTGATTATTCTTGTGTCTACTACGTACGTACTGTGTACGTTCCCTCGGCCGCAGAAAAATACTTCTCACTGTACTTCGGTACATGTGACAATAAATCAAATCAAATTTAAGGAGGGGATAGACAGATGTTTAATTTGTCATGGGTTGAAGGGTTATGGAGAACGGACAGGAAAGTGGAGGCGAGTCTGAGAGATCAGCCATCATCGGATTGAATGGCAGAGCAGACTCGAGGGGCTGCTCCTAGTTCTTATGTTCTTTGTTCCCCTTAACACCAGCCTCACATTCCTCCCCAGATCCTTATTGTCCTTGGAATCTACACCTCCCATTTTATTTCCAATCATCATGTCGTCAGCATTTCTTTAATAAATCAGAATTTGAGCCTTTCAGGATTAATTGAAGAACTCCTAGTTGGCTTCCACAATGGCAAAAGTGCCTGGAACAGGAAATATTTCCAAACTCTATTCATTCTTAGTGCTGTGAAAATTAACTTGTTTTAATACAATGAGTGAAATAAATAATTAACTTTCACAACTTTTCAACAATAAAATATTAACCTTTGCAGGTTGGATCTTCCACTTGTCCTTCAGACCCCAGGACCACTTTGTCCAAAGTCATCCAATCGTTTGTCTTTTAGAAATCCACAGGCCTCAACGTTAACTTTTTAAAATGTAACAACACCGTGTGTGGCCATTTCTCTCTTTGCACTCTGGGTCTGCCTAATGTCTTTAGGACAGGTAATTTTCCAATTCTAATTCTCTTCCCGCACCTTGCGGTGCACTAAGGCAAACATTTGTCTGTTTTTAGAGCAAGAAATTCTCGGAGCAAGTCACTAGTCTGTCACCAGAAGCTTATAGCTTGAGGGGCGCCACTCCACATCAAGTGTGGCTGACCAGGTGTCTCTCTCGCTCTTACCAGCCATTGATGTGTTGGAAGGATTTACAGGTTGATATTCAACCTGTTTGACCGTGCCAAGAACAAGCCAAGTGGATAGTGGGGATCCTGTCGATGTAGTACACATGGATGTCCGGAAGGTGTTTGATAAGGTGCCGCACAGAAGGTTAATACACAAGGTAAGATCACATGCGATATGGGGCAATTTATTAGCTTGGATAGAAGACTGGCTGTCAGACAGAAGACAGAGAGTTGGGATAAATGGGTCTTTTTCTGGATGGCAAGATGTAACTAGTGGGGTGTCACAGGGTTCAGTCCCCGGTCCCAAATATTTACAATCTATATATTTTTTTTAATAAACAATTTTAATGAGGTACTTTTGGCATTACAAACAGCAACAGTATAAAAAACAATGTACAAAGAATAATAAACAGTGCAATCACCGACTCCCAACCCACCAAGACCCGCCGAATTAACCCCCTATTCTACGCTACCCTAACCGCCCCCCCCCCCCCCCCCCCCGCCCCTGCTGACGGTTAATTCACTGCGAAGAAGTCGATGAATGGTTGCCACCAATGGGCAAACCCTAACAGTGACCCTCTCAAGGCGAACTTAATCTTCTCTAGTCCGAGCCATGTCAGTTAGCCAGGTCTCCGACTTCGGGGGCTTTGAGTCTCTCCAAGCTAGCAGTAACCGTCTCCGGGCTTCCAGGGAAGCAAAGGCCAGAACATCTGCCTCTTTCTCCTCCTGGATTCCCGGGTCTTCCGACACCCTGAAAATCACCACCTCTGGACTCATTGCCACCCTTGCTTTCAATCCTCTGGACATGACGTCTGCAAACCCCTGCCAATATCCCCTAAGTTTTGGACACGGCCAGAACATGTGGACATGGTTCGCTGGTCCTCCCACACATTTTACACACCTGTCCTCCACCCCAAAAAATCTACTCATCTGGGCCACTGTCATGTGGGCCCCGTGGACCACCTTGAATTGGATCAAGCTGAGCCTGGAGCATGTCGCGGTCGCGTTGATTCTGATCAAGGCGTCCGCCCATAAGCCGTCCTCCATCTCACCACCCAGCTCCTCCTCCCACCTACGCTTCAGCTCCTCAATCCGCGTCTCCTCCGCTCCCATGAGTTCTTTGTAGATGTCCGAGGCACTCCCCTCTCCCGCCCATCCCCTAGACACTACCCTATCCTGGATCCCTCTTAGTGGCAGGAGTGGGAAGGATGATACCTGTCTCCGCAGAAAGTCCCGCACCTGTAAATATCTAAATTCATTCCCCCTTGTCAACCCAAACTTCTCCTCCAGCGCCCTCAAGCTAGGGGAACTCCCCTCTAAAAACAAGTCCCCCATCCTCTCAATTCCCACCGCCCCCCGGCAATTCTTCGACCCGGCGGGGGGGTCGGAGAATCCCGCCCGAGGGGTTTGTCTTACGAAGAGAGATTGAGCAGTTTAAGCCTATACTCTCTAGAGTTTAGAAGAATGAGGGGATATCAAATTGAGGTATGTAAAATGATAAAAGGTATGGATAAAATAGACGATCATGGGAGGAACGCCCGACTGCCGCGAATGGCCTTTAAAAATGCCTGCCTCCCGCGCATGCGTGTCAGATCAAGTAGTGCGGGGTGGACCATATCCTCTTGACGTCAGCGCTGTCTAGGGTTAGTTTTGTTTTCAGAAAAAGACCGAGTCTTCCCATCGAGAGCGGCAGCAGAGAGCAGGTCACACGCCCCGAAGCTGACGTCACGTGTTCTGGGCGCGAGAGAGCTTCCTCCATTTTGTAGCTGCCAGCAGTGTTGGTGTGAACTCCAGGGCCTCTGCTGAACAATCCATGAGGAAGAAGCTGAAAACAGGAAGAAAGCAGCATAAGGATGATTACTTGAGGTATGGGTTTATTAATTGTGCCAATGCAAATCAGGATTCAAAGTTCATCTGTGATCTATGCAGGGCAGCACTGGCAAATGAAAGTTTAAAACCTTCAAATACATTTGAAGACTAAGCATGGCACGTTCGAGGACAAACCGATTCATTTTTGTCGACGGCTGCAGTGAGATCTTAATTCATTTACGGGATGTGGTGACACTGGTTAGGCCAGCATCTTTACACCACCCCTGACTTGTACCTTGTAGAAAGTGGACAGGCTTTGGGGGGGTCAGGAGTTGAGTTCCTACCCTTTGACCTGTTCTGGTAGCCACAGTAATTATATGGCTAGTCCAGTTCAGTTTCTGATCAATGGTAACCCCAGGATGTTGATTGTGGCGGTTTCAACGATGGTAATGCCATTGAATGTCAAGGGACGGTGGTTGGATCCTCTCTTGTAGGAGATGGTCATTGCCTGGCACTTGTGTGGCAAAAATGTAACAAGGGGTCGCAACTTTAAAACAGAGATGAGGAGAAATTACTTCTCCCAAAGAGACGTAAATCTGTGGAATTCGCTAGCCCAGAGTGCGGTGGATGCTGGGACAGTGAGTTAATTTAAGGAGGAGTTAGACAGATTTTTAATTGGTAATGGGTTGAAGGGTTATAGAGAACGGGCAGGACGGTGGAGTTGGGGCCATGATGAGATCATCCATGATTGTATTGAATGGTGGAGCAGGCTCCACAGGCTAACTTGCCGACTCCTGCTCTTTGTTCTTATGTTCTCAGAAAGAACTGTTCTGTCTAATTCCACCTTCCAGCTCTTTGGCTGTGGCCCTATAGGTAACAGCACCTTAAGCTCAAATCCAGTGTTCTTGATTAATAAAGGGATCGGGTAATGGGGGAGGAGGTAGGAGAATGAGGATGAGGGACATATCAGCCATGATCGAATGATGGAACAGAATCAATAGGCCGAAAGGCCTCATTCTGCTCCTATATCTGATGGTTATGAACGCACCTTCCTTGGCCATCGAGTCCTGGGTGGAACCCGAACCTGGAGCTTCTGGATCATGGTGCCAACGTCGTGCACCAGGGTCTCCATTGTGGTCACCACACTAGCAGTGTTGCCCTCAGTGCTACTCATTGCCGGCGACATCTCCTGCGCCCGGAGCCTCTGGGACTTCTCCAAGCAGCTATGGATCTGCTGGAGAGACGCTTACATCTCCCTCTGAATGTCCCGGCCGCTCCCTACCGTCTCCATCAGCTCCGGGTAACCCTGCCCCAGAGGCTCAGCATCAAGTTGGGGCCCAGCTGGGCCTTGGGATCCAGCAGTCCTCCGAATGCTGGCTCCCCTGGGGGTTCCTGCCTCCACCTGATGTACATCAGCAGCAGTGCGGTGCTCACCAGATTGTGCCCCAGAAGCCTGACCACTAACATTTACCACCGAGGTGGGTGTCTCTGTGCTGGTGGAACTGCTCTCTCCTGAAGTTGCGGCAGTAAAAATGATCAAGAACCTGCCTTTGGCAGAGTACTGAGGAAAAAAGGAGGAGAATGGAGAAAGACCACCCTCATGGTGCAGAGATGGCCGTTAATTCTCTCAGCCTTTACTTGTCGCCATTTTTCTCTGTTCTCCTTTGAGGCCTTCGCGTAAAAGCAGCACAATGACATCCCAGCCACTGTGAGAACTCTCGATGCGCTGATTAGTCATCCTTCCTTCTCAACTTGTTTCGTCATCCCTCCTCCTCCTCAACTTGCCTGTCTTCCCTAACTAGATTGCAAAACTGGAGGCAACATTCGTGACTGGTGGGCAACACAGTGGCGCAGTGGTTAGCACTGCTGCCTTACAGCGTCGAGGACCCGGGTTCAATTCCGGCTACGGGTCACTGTCCGTGTTGAGTTTGGACATTCTCCCCGCATCTGTGTGGGCCTCACCCCAACTACAAAGCCAGGTAGGTGGAATGGCCAGGCGAAATTGCCACTTAATTGGGAAAAAAAGAATTGGGTACTCTAAATTTATACTTAAAAAAACCTTTCTAACTGGTATCTTCTGTAAAATTGATCTGAAACGTGAGTTGCACTGATGGCCAGGTAACAAAGCTGGAAAATGTCTTGACGGCCGAAGATATTGTGTCCAAAAAATCCAGCCTATTGTGTGCAGAAGTAACTGAAAGAATCAATGGCCTGAATTTTAATCTATTATTGTTCCATTGTTTGTCTGCTGCCAAACCGCTCATCCAGCTGGAGCCACTGTCTGGAATAGGGTGGATTGATATAGGTTATCAGAGAGCGGAATTTTGTTTTCTTCTGAACAGCTGGCTTTCTTGAAACACAATTGCACATTGTTATAATCCAACACAATTCGACATAACAAATACCGTGTTTGGGAAGATTACCAGCTCAAACTGAAGAAAGTCGGGGAGACCAAAGTTGTGAAAATAATGACCGCTGCGTCATTTTCTATTAAGATTAGTTTCTCTGTTTAATCTCGATAAAAGCTACACACAGCTGCATGCCCAGCTGCAAGGCTCGTTAACACATTTGCATTTACTATTTACCCCCAGGTGGAATTAGCATTGTAGCATACTTTCCCTCTATATATTTATATATGCAACTGCTTTGGGTGGAGTTGTGCAATTGTCAGTACTTGAAATGCAGTATTCTAGTAGAAATTCCAATGTGTCGTCAACACTCAGGCTGCTGAAGATGCAAGAGTTAACATCGGATGTTATTTTGTAGAGTAGTTAAATAATAATAATCTTTATTAGTGTCACAAGTAGGCTTACATTAACACTGCAATGACGTTACTGTGAAAATCCCCTAGTCACCACACTCTGGCGCCTGTTCGGGTACACAAAGGGAGAATTCAGAATGTCCAATTCACCTAACAAGCACATCTTTTGGGACTTGTGGGAGGAAACCGGAGCACCCGGAGGAAACCCACGCAGACACAGGGGATCGTGCAGACTCCGCACAGACCCAAGCCGGGAATCGAACCCAGTTCCCTGGCGCTGTGAAGCAACAGTGCTAAACACTGTGCTACCATGCCGTCTATGAAGTGGTATGGAATTCATTTTTACTTTGTGTAGACTCCCACATGTACATCTGATCTGGGGGCTGAATTCACTGATGGGAAATGGAAAGTTATAGACCTGATACTTTCCTCAAAAATGCCTTGCAAAGAATTATCAATGTAAAATATTATAACACGCCCATTGTACACCATTGGTCTACGTCATTGTTTCCTCATCATCATTCTGTGTGTAAGATGAAATCTCATGGTGTAGTGGGTAACACTGGCCTAGAATGAAGTTTGGTTAGTGAACAGGAAACAGAGAATTGGCATAAAATGGGTCTTTTTCTGGTTGACAGGATGTGGCGAATGCTGGGGTCTCAACTTTTTACAATTTATAGAAATGACTTGGACGGTTGCTAAATTTTCTGACAACACAAAGATGGGTAGAGAAGTAAATTGTGAAGAGGACGTAGAGCGGTTAGGTGAGGGGGCATAAATCTAGTAAATGGAGTATAATGTGGGCAATTGCAAAATTTTCCATTTTGGCAGGAAGAATTCTGGCAGAATCCAACAGCCCCTGCAAAGTGGACATAACCGCCCAGTTGATTTTGGCCAGTTGGGTTAAGGTAGCGCAGGAGTTCATTTCATCAACTGGAAGGGGTTCCACTCCATCACTGTCCAGCTGGTATGTAACCAGTGTGCCCGTTTTCCAGGGAGCATGCAAGACAGCTAAATCCTCGTCCCGATCTAGAATCTTCGAGGGACACCCCTGGCTACAGGGATGGTGCCTTGGGGACAAGGGATATTCCCCTCAGGTTGTGGCTGATGATGGCAGTGTGGAGGCCACAGACCACTACGGAGACCAGGTACAATGAGGCGTACAATGCGATCCGAGCTGTCATTGGCACCGGCCTATTGAAGATGCGGTTCCGCTGACTTAACAGGTCCAGGGGGGCCTTACAATACAGTTCCCTCCAGACAGTCTCCTGAATTGTTGTGGTCTGATGTGCCCTTCACAGCCTGGCTGTGCAGTGGGGTGAGGAGCTTACGGAGGATGACCTGGAAGAGTGGCACATGTCCTCAGACAAGGAGTACGTGCAAGAGGATGCCAAGGAAGAGCCCACTAAGGAGCCTCAGGGTGGAGGCCAGGTGGGAGCGATGGTGCGCTTTGGCAGGTGAACTGGAGACATCCTTATCGCCTCTTGCTTCATGAGGAAAGCCTAGCTCGCTGTCAACAGCATGACCACCCCCACCACCAGGATACTGTAACCCCTCTGCGACAAGGGGGTGAAGGTGGCCGAGATATCTATCATCAGGGTGCTGGGGCAGGGGTGTCCTTGAATGCGTGCTGCCCAGTCAATACATTAGAGCGATGATGATTTTCAGTGATGGATAGTCTGTGATACTCCTCAGCTGCTGTCTATGTCTGACTCCTGTCTGTCTGCTGCCAGCATACTGACTGCCCGGTTCATGTCTGATTGATGATCTGCCCTCCATTCTTTCGTCCCTTTGCACCAGAGGGAGATTCGGGGCGAGAGTCTCCAATTCACTGAATCACGCCTGAATCCTATAATTGTAATTGAAACATTCGCTCTGAGCGGGCCTAACTGTCCGGCAGGCATGGAGGGCCACTGAGAATGCCTGCATCCCGGTGGGGAGAAGAGCCATGCCACTGGGGGGTGAGTTAAAGATTCTGAGCCGTTAATGTGGTACACTATGATTATATTTACTGTAATGACATATCAAAACGTGACAGCTGACAGAATACAGGGAGCACTTACCCTGGCAGAAGGGAGTAGGTCATTCATCATCTTGCGGCACAGCACGCCCGTTCTCTTGTGAAGGTTGCTGCCACTGATCAGTGCTGCGACCATCTCCCAGCTGGAGTTTGCTATTTTGCTTGGGGGGGGGGGTCTCCTGCCAGCCTGAGGGTATATTGTAGCCAGCCTCTCCTCTACAGCAGCCAGCATATGGGTGAGGACCCCACCTATGAATCGAGGAGCAGGTTTCCTCGCTGCCATCGTCCTGGCTTCAATGAGGACAAGTGCTGTGGAGCCGTTTAAATGCAGCGACCCCCATGGCCATCGAATCAGACACTTCGGGCCTCAGGCATGGCGTTTTTCACGTGGGGAATGTTTTTCTCGAAAGTGGCAAAACATTGTAGTTCATCGCAGTGAGAATTACACCGGTTTTCGCACCAAGATTGACACTTTGGCATTTTTTGAAATATTCCACTTTATGAATACGTGTAGGAGTGGACATTTTTGATTTAAATTGCCTTTAATGAATTTTGGAAAGGATTGTGGCCTCTATTCTGTTATAGTTTCCTTCTGAGTAAGGGCGGCATTTGGCGCAGTGGTTAGCACTGCTGCCTCACAGCGCCGAGGACCCAGGTTCGATCCCAGCTCCGGGTCACTGTGCGTGTGGAGTTTGCACATTCGCCCCGTGTCTGCGTGGGTCTCACCCCCTGTGGTGGTATGTATTAGGTATATTAAGGTACCCTGGGATGCCGAGAGGCTATTGGTAGATAGACACTGGATCCCGATTGGATCAGGCCGCCTGCTGGCTCCACCCAGCAAGGCGGAGTATAAGAGCCCAGGTTCTCCCAGCAGCCGCACACGTAATAAAGCCATCGTTCGACTCCTTCTCATCTCGTCTCGTGAGTGATTGATTGTGCTACAATTTATTACACAAACATTTAAGGACATGGAGCTCCGAATCATGCCGGAGTGTCTGCGAATCAGCCCCCACACGGCAAAGCAGCGGCCACTTTTAAACATTGGTTAGCGTGTTTCCAGGGATACCTACGAACGGCCCCCGGCATATCTACAGAGGAACAGAAAATCTAGGTCCTGCATGCCAGGGTGAGCCCTGATATCTACACGCTTATAGAGGATGCAGAGGATTTCCCGACGGCAATCGCGATGCTGATTGGAATATACGTTCGGCCCGTCAACCAGGTCTACGCACGCCACCAGTTCGCCACGAGACGGCAAATCCCCGGGGAATTGCTGGATGAATTCTACAATGCACTGTTGATACTGGGGAGAAATTGCAACTGCCCATGGTTGCGGCGAATGAACACACAGAGCTGCTAGTCCGAGCTGCGTTCGTGGCAGGTATGCTTTCATCCCAAATTCATCAGCGATTGCTTGAAAAAGACACACTAGGCCTCAAAGAGGCATGGGCCCTCGCGGCCTCATTCGATGTGGCGTCACAGAATGCCCGCTCCTATGCCCCCGACCGCGCAGCAGCCTCTTGGGCACCGGGGACCCCCGTCGCAACCGAACCCCCGGGACCCCCGTCCCCCACAGGCCTGCGCTGCCAGAGCGGCAGATCACCCGGGGGAGGCCCCGCTGCTACTTGTGCGGGCAAGGGAAACACCCCCAGATGCGCTGCCAGGCCCGCTCGGCCCTCTGTAAAGGGTGCGGGAAAAAGGGGCATTTCGTCGCTGTGTGTCAGGCCCGGGGGTTAGCCGCAATCACCGGGGGAGAACCCCAAACTCAACCCCCCCAGCGATCCATGTGCGGCCAATAGGCGCTGCCATCTTGGGTCCCGGACTCCACGCGGGAGGGATGGGCGCCGCCATTTTGTGCCCCCCCCCAGCAACGTGCGATCCTTGGGCAGTGCCATCTTGTCCACCCCTGACCGTGTGCGACCCGTGGACGCCGCCATCTTGGCTGACGTCTAAGGACCCCGGGATGGATGGCCACACGGGGCCTGAAGAAAACGCCCCGGTGCAACAGTTACGACTGGCTTCGGTGACCCTGGACCAGTCGCGGCCCCGAACGCTCCAAATGGCATCAACAACGATATTCGTAAATGGGTACGAGACGCCCTGCCTGATCGACTCTGGGAGCACGGAGAGTTTTATACATCCTGATACGGTAAGAAGCTGTTCCCTTCCAATCCACCCGATTAATCAAAAAACATTTCTGGCGGCGGGGTCCCATTCGGTAGAGATAAAAGGGTTCTGCATCGCGAACCTCACGGTGCAGGGGAGGGAGTTCAAAAACTACCGGCTGTACGTCCTTCCCTACCTCTGCGCTGCCACACTCCTGGGATTGGATTTTCAGCGCAATCTTCAGAGCTTAACGTTTAAATTCGGCGGCTCTATACCCCCACTCACTATCTGCAGCCTCGCGACCCTCAAGATAGATCCGCCTTCTCTGTTCGCGAATCTCACCCCGGATTGCAAACCAGTCGCCACTCGGAGCAGACGGTACAGCGCCCAGGACCGATCTTTTATCCGGTCAGAAGTCCAGCGGCTGCTGAGGGAAGGCATAATTCAGGCCAGCAATAGTCCCTGGAGAGCCCAAGTGGTAGTCGTAAAGACCGGGGAGAATCAGAGGATGGTCGTAGACTATAGTCAAACCATCAATAGGTACAAGCAGCTGGATGCATACCCTCTCCCCCGCATATCCGACATGGTCAATCGGATTGCACAGTTCAAGGTCTTTTCCACGATGGACCTTAAGTCCGCCTACCACCAACTCCCCATCCACCCGAGCAACCGAAAATACACTGCCTTCGAAGCAGACGGGCGGCTCTACCATTTTTTAAGGGTTCCATTCGGCGTCACTAACGGGGTCTCGGTCTTCCAATGGGAGATGGACCGAATGGTTGATCGGTACGGTTTGCGGGCCACGTTCCCGTATCGCGACAACGTCACCATCTGCGGCCACGGCCAGCAGGACCACAACGTCAACCTCCGAAAATTCCTCGAGACCGGTTTAGCACCAACTATCTGGCCATCCTCGGCTATGTAGTGCGAAATGGAGTGATAGGCCCCGACCCCGAACGCATGCGCCCCCTTATGGAGTTCCCCCTCCCTCACTGCTCCAAGGCCCTGAAACGCTGCCTGGGCTTCTTCTCTTATTACACCCAGTGGGTCTCCAACTACGCGGACAAGGCCCGTCCGCTAATCCAGTCCACGGTTTTCCCCGTCGACAGAGGCCCGCCAGGCCTTCAGCCGCATCAAAGCGGATATCGCAAAGGCCACGATGCGCGCCATCGACGAGTCCCTCCCCTTCCAAGTCGAGAGCGACGCGTCTGACGTAGCTCTGGCGGCCACCCTCAACCAAGCGGGCAGACCCGTGGCCTTTTTTTCACGTACCCTCCACGCTTCTGAAATCCGCCACTTCTCAGTGGAAAAGGAGGCCCAGGCCACAGTGTAAGCTGTGCAACATTGGAGGCATTGCCTGGCCGGCAGGAGATTCACTCTCCTCACTGACCAACGGTCGGTTGGTTGCCTTCAAGTTCGATAATGCGCAGCGGGGCAAGATCAAGAACGACAAGATCTTGCGGTGGAGGATCGAATTCTCCACCTATAACTATGAGATCTTGTATCGTCCCGGAAAGCTGAACGAGCCTTCCGATGCCCTATCCCGCGGCACGTGTGCCAACGCACAAGTGGACTGTCTCCGAACCCTCCACGAGGACCTCTGCCACCCGGGGGTCACTCGGTTCTATCACTTCGTGAAGACCCGTAACCTGCCCTACTCCATCGAGGAGGTCAGGACCACCACCAGGAACTGCCAAATCTGCGCTGAGTGCAAACCGCATTTCTACAGGCCAGATAAAGCGCACTGATGTGTTGGGTACTCTGCTGCACAGACGAACCAACACGGTTGCGAATGGTACAACTCAGTTTTATTACTAACATTTATTTACAGTGGTAAACTGGTTACTGAGGTTCGATCATAACCCTAGAATCTGTGGACCTATTCCTAATACTATCTTAGAGTGGCACTCAGCAGATGGTGAATGTCTGAATGGCTTGCTGTGAGCTCTGTGCCCTGAGCTGTCTCCTGCTGGAATGCCCGGGAAGTGTTGTGTTCCCTGTTTTGTAGTGTGTATGTTCTTGCCTGTGATTGGCTGTGGTGTTGTGTGTGTGTTGATTGGTCCGTTGATCTGTTCATCAGTATGTATGTATGTTTGTACCATGATGTTTACCTGAATATCATGACACGCATCTGATAAAGGCTTCCCGTCCCTTTGAGCGCCTCAGCCTGGACTCCCCTCCACCGACCGCAACACGTACTTCCTCAACGTGATTGACCAATACTCCCAGTTCCCATTCGCCATCCCCTGTCCCGACATGACCGCGGCCACGTTCATTAGAGCCCTCGGCACCATCTTTACACTGTTCGGTTTCCCCGCCTACATACATAGCGATAGGGGGTCCTCCTTCATGAGCGACGAACTGCGTCAATTCCTGCTCAGCAAGGGCATCGCCTCGAGCAGGACAACCAGTTAACTCCCGTGCAATGGTCAAGTAGAGAGGGAGAACGGTACGGTCTGGAAGACCGTCCTACTGGCCCTGCAGTCCAGAGGTCTCCCAGTTTCCCGCTGGCAGGAAGTCCTCCTGGACGCCCTCCACTCCATCCGGTCGCTGCTGTGTACAACAACGAATCAAACACCTCACGAACACCTCCTTGTCTTCCCTAAGAAGTCCTCCTCCAGAACGTCACTTCCGACCTGGATGGCAGCCCCGGGACCCAACCTGCTCCGAAAGCATGTGCGGACGCACAAATCGGACCCGTTGGTCAAGAGGGTTCATCTCCTCCACGCGAACCCTCAATACGCCTGCGTGGCATACCCCGACGGCCGACAGGACACGATCTCCCTATGGGACCTGGCACCCGCTGGAGCCCCCCCCCCCTCCCAACACCAGTGATCCCCTCTGGAGCCACGCACACCCCCCCAACACTGATCACCCCCTCCCTCCCCCTGGCCAATCCCACAGCCGCCCCCTTCCAGGGTGGATCGGTCCTTCCCCCAGCCCCGAATAGGGATATTGAAGCGGGACGAGGCATCGCAATGCTCCCAGAGACGACGAGGCCAGAATATGCGCCTGCATCACCACCGGGGCTAAGACGATCGGTGAAGGTGACCAAGGCACCCATTCGACTCATCAAATCTGTATAATGAAGCACAAAATGCCTCTGTAAATAATTTTTTGGGGTTTGGTTGCCCAGTAAAAGCGGCATTGTAAGTAGTTAGTATCGGAGCATAGCCGCCGTGTTAGCGGCATCCTAGGTACCGACTCTGGAAACCCCTACCACCATACGGCCCACTACCCCGCCGGTTCCTTTTTAACAAGTGTTGAATGTGGTGGTATGTATTAGGGGTATTAAGGTACCCTGGGATGCCGAGAGGCTATTGGTAGATAGACACTGGATTCCGATTGGATCAGGCCGCCTGCTGGCTCCACCCAGCAAGGCGGAGTATAAGAGCCCGGGTTCTCCCAGCAGCCGCATTCTGTAACTGTGCTGCTGGGGAACAAGTCTGCGTAATAAAGCCATTGTTCGACTCCTTCTCATCTCGTCTCGTGAGTGATTGATTGTGCTACACCCCCACAACCCAAGGGTGTGCAGGGTAGGTGGATTAGCCACACTAAATTGGCCCTTAATTGGAAAAAACAATGGAATACCCTAAATTTATATTAAAAAAATATAGTTTCCTTCTGGATGATTCAGTGAGCCTGTATTTCATGCATTAAAGTGAAAAGTGCGCAAACAGGAACACTGCGAATATTACCTATTTGTCTTTTGTTACAGTTCCTTAAGTGTTCATAAATCCTCTCGTGATTCAAAGTTTATTTATTCTTTTTTAATAGCTCATTGCAAAATGATCATTTATGCTCGCCTATTTAGGAATCTAAGCAGTTCAACGAAGCATATATTTAGGGTCTAATATTATTTTGTTCCCACTTTCACCTAATTAACTCAAATTTCCTATTACGAAAACAACAATAAATCACAACTGAACATGGTCAGAACCAGCAAAGAGGAAGCAGGAATGAGAGCTGTGAAACATGGCCAGTCAGTATCGCCATCAACCCAGGTGCACACATCTGAAAACCCTTTCAGCTGCAATCGTGGGTCATCTGTGAAATGCACTTCTGAAGTAATGTTTGCAACACTATAAAACATTAAAAATCCACGAGCGAATAAACTTACCCCGTGCATGCAAGTTTCTGTGTTTGAAACACCTTTCATATTTTATTTCTGTGCTAAAGTCCAAAGCCTTGGGTGTTTGCCAAACCTAGAATCTCCAGTTGAATTGCTTCAAGTTAGTACAGCTCCAAGCAAACATCAGTATGCACAACATTTTTGTGATGGACAGGAATACTTGACACTGCATAGCTCCGCACGGTCCTAGTGCCCGACGATCACAAATTGTCACTAGCAAAAATAATGATGTTTAGAATGTTAAATACATTGAAGCAGGAGCTTTGGAGAATAAATATATTGGATCAAAAGTTAAATTAAGAGAATTACTTGCAGTATAAGGAAATGAGAATCTGATGGCAGGAAAAGATTTGATAAAAATAGATGCAGGTAGTAAAAATTAAGATATTAAAACCAATTGATAATAGAGAGGAATGTGGATGAAGCTACCAACTGAGGCTGCAGGCAAAATAATCAGTGAAGCTGTAAAATGTAAAGACAAGATTGTTCAGAATTTGGGTAAACATACAGTTGAATTAGAGAAGCAAATGGAGAAGCCTGGAGCAAAAGTAATTGTATCACAATTAAAACACATGACCCAACTGGTGGGAAGACAGTGAATTAAAACCCGTTAGCAGCACTGATAGGACAGATGATAAAGTTAAAATGTTATGTTTAGAACTTACCTTCATAAAAATCCGGTCGTAATTAAAATAAAGTAATTAAAGTAAATACAGTAGCAATATCAGGAATGTATCAGGGTAAGGTTTCAATGATTGGATAACTGAGTGTGCAAAAGAGGAGGAGTTTGAGATTCTTCGAATCTCACTCAGGGGTGCAATGACAGAAGGAGGAGGCTTAACAGGCTTTAATTGTATGAAGGACGTAAAGGATAAGGAAAATAAACCAGTTCCAAAAAAAAAGGAAAGAAATGGTGGCGAAAGAAATCCGGAAGTCCTGGAGAGGGCACTTCTGGGGTTTCCAAACGAAAATAGAAAGTACAAATTAAAGAATAGGGCCCTCTCCACCCTTGACCTGTTAATTTGATTTTTCAGATGGAAAAAATAAATAACAGATAAATCAGTTTACAAGAAGGAAGAGAACTACACTTCAGAGAAGAATGTTTTAGGCACTATTGGGGGAAACTAATGATACAATTGGCTACATATTTGAGGGAATCAAATGACAGAACCTGGAGGAAAACTTTACGGGTTAGAAACAAATCAAAATATCAAATTATTACTGAACAGTGAAACCTCCGGTCAGACATCTCTAATTGGACATCAGCTGATGGATGATCTGCAGTCTCCATGGGGTTATGGTACTACGCGGTCGAGTTATTAAGGGTCTCGGCAGACAGCAGCGACTGACGAGGAACCCCAATATGATAAATGACAAAAGTTTAAGAATTTTTGTAGCTTGATGCCATGGCGGGAAAATTGTTACCAATGCAGCAAACAATATTGCATTGAAGAGCTGTAATAATTATTAAAGAAGTAATGTCATGTAAATTGGTAGGGACTGTTATGTATGATAATGGGGATATGTGTGCCATTCAAGAACTTGATCAGCATTTCTAAACTGTGTGAATGTTTTAATAGAGGGGGAATAGTGGTAGTTTAGTGTGTTTTCATGATTTGACTACATAGAACATCTCAAATAATATTGATGTTATTTAGTATATACTGACTATTGGTCCCAAAGCCACAAAGGGATGTGTTGATATTGTACTTTATTTTTAGTATTGGAATTGTGATAACAGTTGCAAATATGTAAAGTTGTAACACACGGTCTATTTGTGTGGTTAGGTGATGAGTAATGTGTTAAGATAAGACTTAATTTTTTTAAAATATGTATTTAACAATAGGGAGAATTTATTTGGGAAAAGTGACAGTTCAATGGGGTTTTGCGAATACTGTGGGCATATTATATTGCAAATGTTGTAATTGAAAAATATACTTTCATGTTGTAAGGGAAATGATAACAGATGAAAGGGATTTGAAGGAAATTTGTCAGAAAGATATTCTCTCATGTACACCAGGGGTTGGCAGACATACATGGTTCAGAACAATGTTAAACATTAATGTGGAGAAGTTAGGGAGAGAAGCAGGATCAATTGAACCTTTTAAATTAATAAAGCAAGGGAATCAGTGGGTGGTACATGATATCATAATTTACCATTCCAATGAGAAACGGAAAGCAATTTGGATGACGGAAAAAGGGGACACTTAACAGCCAGTGATGGACAAATGACCTTTTTGGTTACTGATGGACTGAGTTGTGTGCTGTTTCTAAGGGACATGAGGAAGCTTCTACGGTGCTGCTACCCCAAGGAAGTAAAATGCTTTGGAGGTAATGGAACACATGGATATAGCTATTGAGTTACCTTCCTGAGCGGCTGCGGCTATGGTTCATGGTAATTGGACTTGAGGAAAGAACGAAAAAAGACACTGGTCTGTGATATGGATATATTTACAAATTGATTTCGGTGCACAATTTAAAATCACAAAACATGTACATACAAATGAGAAAGATCGGGGATAAATGTTAGTCAGTTAATTAGATGGGGGGATAATTGACCAAAATATATAGTTATGTTTCAAATGTCAAGACGGGGTGTTATTAAAAATATGGAAAGATGTGTCATTTGAAACATGTAAGTCTGGCAATATCTGGTCTGAGAGAAACATGAGTGGATACAGGGAAAGATCCCAGAAAGGGTTAACAGCAGCTGCCAGGAGAGGATTGTAAAATGCAGATAGCCTTGGTCAAGCAGGCTTAGCAAACAAGACAAACAGGATTTTGAATGAAGCCAAAAGCAATGGCTCACACCTTCATTGAAAGTAATTATCTTAGTTAGCAGCTGGAAAAAAGGATGAGGTTCAATTGAATTTGGTGATAATTCTAGGTGTGAACATTTGCTAATACCAGGTAAATTAAAGAAAACTGGAGACTATCAGTCTACGAGAAACATAATTCAAAGCCAAAATCAAAGTCAAAATTATGAGCTGAGGACACAATTGGAAAATAAAACTATAGAAATGGCAGGAACCAAACCAAAAGTAACACCTCTTGAAGTCAAAGCATTTTGAACATCACAAAGGAAACAATGTAATCAGATCAATGAGATGAAGTCATGTCAAAATGAATACTTAGTTGGATTAGAAAGTTTAGATCAAAGATACTTTTTACAATCAAAGTGAAAAATGTTACTTTACAATAACGTCATAAAAACTTAATAACTGTTAGAAAAATATATAAACCTTGAGACCAGAGCAGGAACTACCCAGAACCAGAACTCAGAGAGAATCAGAGAAGGAACAAGAGAAGCAGCTCAGAGTCAGATTACAGTCAGCTCGGCCATGGGAAAGGGACAGGGCAAAGGAGCCGAGCTAAAATAGCTAATACATCTAAGGAAGACTAGAATTTAAAGAGTAGGCAGATTCAGCTCAGAGTCAGCTCAGAGATAGCCAGCAGAGTCAGCTCTCACAGCTCGGTACATGGGAAAGATAGGACACAGCAACCGAGCTAATCAGCGAATACATCTAAAGAAGACCAGATTTTAAAAAGAAGATTGATTGTCAAGTTGGGCCTGAAGGTCCCTTCAACCAACCAGAAGGACCCAGAAGCAAGATCTTTTTCCTTTCCTTAAAGAAAGTATTTGCAGCGTTTAAAAGAAAAAATATAATAATAAAATAACTTAATTTAACCTGAAATAGTGGTTATTGCAAAGTCTACTTTACTTACTTAGCAATGCGGGACCCAGGATCGATGCTACTAAGTGGTAAGTAGATGTAATCTTCGGTGAAGGTATGGGTTATACCAGGGGACACCTTGAAAACATTGTTTGACCTGATAGCACCCACTGAAGCCTGTATCGGAGTCAGGGAGTGAGAATCCCTGATCACCATTAAGAATGTCGGCCCTTTTTGGTATAGGGGGACTTCTAAGAATAGTGGTGAGTTTTCAAAAACACTACCCATCACCTTCCGAAACTCACCTCCATCACGCTCAACCAGTCCCGGCCTCATCACCTCACAAAATCTACGATGACCGTCCGGATCAACGGGCACAAGATGGCTTGCCTTTTCGACTCCGGGAGCACAGACAGCTTCATACATCCAGATACGGTAAGGCGCTGCTCCCTCCCAATTTTACCCGCGACCCAGAAAATCTCTCTGGCTTGCGGATCCCATGTAGTAGAAATCCGAGGGTACTGTGTCGCGACCCTTACGGTACAAGGCGTAGAGTACACTAACTTTAAGCTCTACGTCCTTCCCCATCTCTGTGCTGCCCTATTACTGGGGCTCGACTTCCAGTGCCACCACCAAAGCCTTACTTTAAAGTTCGGTGGACCCCTGCCCACCCTCACCGTCTGTAGCCTCGCGACCCTTAAGGTCACCCCACCCTCGCTCTTTGCTAACCTCACCCCGGACTGTAAGCCCGTCGCTACTAGGGGCAGACGATACAGTCCCCGGGACAGGGCCTTTATCAGGTCAGAGGTCCAGCGACTCTTGCGAGAGGGGATCATTGAGGCTAATGCCAGCCCCGGAGAGCCCAAGTGGTGGTCGTCAAGACTGGGGAGAAGCACCGGATGGTCATCGACTACAGTCAGACCATCAGCCGGTACACGCAGCTCGATGCGTACCCCCTCCCCTGCATATCTGACATGGTCAACCAGATTGCGCAGTATCAAGTCTTCTTCACAGTTGACTTGAAGTCCGTGTACCACCAGCTCCCTATCCGCCCGTAGGACCAGCAATACACTGCCTTTGATGTAGATGACTGCCTCTACCACTTCCTCATGGTCCCCTTCGGCGTCACCAATGGGGTCTCGGTCTCCCAAAGAGAAATGGACCGAATGGTTGACCAGTACGAGCTGCGGGCCACGTTCCCGTACTTAGATAATGTCACCATCTACGGCCATGACCAGCAGGACCATGACGAAAACCTCCGGCACTTCCTCCACACCGCTATACTCCTGAACCTCATCTACAATAAGGAAAAATGCATTTTCCGCACAACCCGCCTAGCCATCCTTGGCTACGTTGTGGAAAACGGAGTCCTAGGGCCCAACCCCGACCGCATGTGCCCCCTCCTGGAACTCCTCCTTCCCCACTGTCCCAAGGCCCTGAAGAGATGCCTGGGGTTCTTCTCTTACTATGCCCAGTGGGTCCCCAATTATGCGGACAAGGCCCGTCCACTTATTAAATCCACCATTTTTCTCCTGACGGCTGAGGCCCACCTGGCCTTCAACCGCATCAAGGCACATATTGCCAAAGCCGCGATGCACGCTGTGGACGAGTCCATCCCATTCCAAGTGGAGAGCGATGCCTCAGACTTTGCTCTGGCTGCTACCCCCAACCAGGCGGGCAGGCCCGTGGCTTTCTTCTCCCGTACCCTCCATGCCTCCGAAATTCGACACTCCTCCGTCGAAAAGGAAGCCCAAGCCATTGTGGAGGCTGTGCGACATTGGAGGCATTACCTGGCCGGCAGGCGATTCACTCTCCTCACCAACGGCTGGTTGCCTTCATGTTTAACAATACACAGCGGGGCAAAATCAAGAATGACAAGATTCTGAGGTGGAGGATCGAGCTCTCCGCCTACAAATACGAGATCTTGTACCGACCGGGGAAGCTCAATGAGCCCCCAGGTGCCCAATCGTGCATATGCCAGCGGACAAGTGAAATGAAAATCGCTTCTTGTCACAAGTAGGCTTCAAATGAAGTTACAGTGGAAAGCCCCTAGTAGCCATATTCTGGCGCCTGTTCGGGGAGGCTGGTACAGGAATTGAACCGTGCTGCTGGCCTGACTTGGTCTGCTTTCAAAGCCAGCGATTTAGCCCAGTGTGCTAAACCACCCCCGACCCTACACCATCTCCCTCCACCACTACCCAGCTACTTCAAGATCTGGCACCCGCAAGCCCACCGGCGACCATCACCACCACCCCCGCCCATATACCGCTCCTCTCTCCACCGACTCAACTACTGGGTGAAGAAGAGGACATCACGCTCCCGGACGCGCAGGTGTCGACACCGGTGCCCACACAGCCGGGACTGAGGCGATCACGGCGGAAGGTCAAGGCCCCCGACAGACTTGATCTTTAAGACCACTTCACCCCCGCTGGACTCTTTTTTTTAACAGGGGGTGAATGTGGTAAACCACTGTAGTATATAATATGTGTATTGTGGTAAACTGCTACTGTATTACATGTAATGTGGTAAACCACTGCCCGATAGCTCCGCCTCCCCTCGGGCTCGGTATAAAGGTGGCTGGTCTCCGCCTCTGACCCAGTTCGGGATCAGAGGCCAGGAGGCTTTCTGTTTCATAGAAGGCTGGTCAGGGGTGCGAAGGCTGGTCGGGGTGGCAGTGATTTGGAGAGTGATTTCTGGGGAAAGTTGGGGGAGGACTGTGTCCGAGGAAGAGGGTGTCTTAGACCACGGGGTCAGTGGTGTCAACGGTGGGGTCCTGGGGGTTGAATTCAGGGCACTGGTGATACAAGAGAACAGTCACAGCCAGAGGGGGTGGGGTGGCAGGCACAGGGTGATGGTTTGATAGGTGAATGTTTCATGGGGGGGGTGGTCACAGAGGCAGACTGGACAGTGGTTCAGGTAATGGGAATGGGGCAGGATGGGCATGGGGACAGTAACAGGTGTTGGCTCTGAGGGGAGGGGAAGCATGTGGAGGTGGATCGTAATTGCGTCCTGGATTAAGGGGAGAGGTTAAGGGGAGAGGTTAAGGGGTGAGGTTCAAGGGTGAGGGGGGTAGAATGGTGCTATCGATCAAGGGTGATGGGGGGAAGTTGATGGGTGATAGAGGGAGGATAGCAGGTGGTGGAGAGGTAGCTGGGAGGAGTGTGGATACAGTGGGGATACAGTGCCTAAACAGTGGCCAGGCCAAGGATGTAGCATTGTTCTGCTTTGAGATAGAGGGAAATCTGTGAAGAACATGCTCACTAAATTTATCCTTTTAATATGTTTACAGATCCTCTCAGATGTCGATGACCCAGGCTCCAGACAACCCTGCCTTGGTAATTAATGGCTTTCATCACAATGAGGAGAAGGAGATCAATTGCCGGTTAGCACAGGGCCATGAGGGGCAAGGGCCTGAGCAGCAAGAGGCAGCAGAACCTCAGCAACGCCACCAGGCTGGTGAACAGGGTTTGCTGCAATGGCGACCATTGGCCCCACCGTTTGTGCCAGCTGTGCTCATACCTAGAAACGGGTGAAAGGCAATGCCCGAGGCATCTGGGATGTGGTTGCTCGCGTCTGCCAGCCTCTCTGGGACAGACTGAGGCCACGAGGACTCTGGGTGAGTAATCCGGAGCTCTTGGCCTGCAGTGAGTGAACGGATGTCAAGCCCTGTAAATATGGCAGCCGGACTTCCAACCCCATGAGGTAACAACAGTGATGGTGACTTCCTGTCCGTCCCCACCACGAGATTCACGTGCTCCACACAGATAAGAAGTAATGAGTTGAATAGTGCAAGATCGCAGGTGTTCAGCCGTCTTCCCTCCTCCAGTGGGAATCATTCCCACTTATCTGCCCACCACTGACGTTCGACTTCAGAGCAGAAGATTCTGCCCAATAATGATTCTCACCCCGCAAATGCCTACTGACCTGCTGAGTATTTCCAGCATTTTCTGGTTTAATTTCAGATCCCCAACATCCGCAGTATTTCATGGGTATATTTGTTAAACCCTTAGTTGTTGATATGTACTAATATCCATGGGTCCTGGCGAATGGTAACTTTAGCTCAGGCACAGTTCATCGGGACCAGATTGAAAAGGGCCCAAAAGCACATTAACGTTATAGAAAAGAATAAACGTAAGCGCATTTAAATACTTGTTAAAAGGCGGTTCCTTTATAATTCAGGGCTCCGAGTCACGATAATAGCTTGTCAGGAGTGGTATCAGTCATTGGGAACTGGGGTTCTTCCCAGGTGATTCCGGGAATAATTATGTTTGTTCTTTCTAATTTGTTATCTTATAATGTGGCGATATTCTCATCTTCAGAAAATAAGGCATTAAGGTTTGACCCATGACACCATCCCCCAGACTCACTTTCCACTAATTTAATTTGCAAATGCCAAGTTGCCTTAGTTGAACACCAACTACAACACACATTGGTTGAGCCGGATGCCTTATTTCAGGCATTGTCAAACTCAGGGGCGCGACCCACGGGTGTGTCGTGGGCGGGTGTCAGGAGGGTCGCGGGGCCGTCTGTTGCGGCGCTCCCGATCGCGCAGCCGGCTTTTAATAATGCTGGCTGCGAGCGGCCTTCAAAATGGACAGGAACAGATTTTTAAAATTTGGCCGCACTGCGCATGCGTCGGGCACGCATGCGTAGTGCGGCCACGTTTTTTAAATCTGGTCGCAGCCTTTTTTTTTTCAAGTTCGGGGGGACAAAGGGACCCCAAACTATTTCCTCCATTTTTGTCAGCAACAAACAAGATAAGAGAAAATGGTGGGTCGCGAAGGTCGGCCGGCGTGGGTCGCGAAGGTCGGCCGGGTTGGGTCCCAAAGGTTGGCCGGTTGGTAAAAATGGGTCCCCGGAAAAAAAGTTTGAAAAACACTGCCCTATTTGTTATTTATTTGTTTGTAGTGTTATGTAACTTATCGTTGTGTCAGAGGTTTGTGGGTTAAAGTTCCAATATAGGATTCAATCAAGTTGGGAGGGACCTCCTGTCCATCTGCTCCGGTCTGTGAAATTATCCCAGCATTGGGACATTGTCTTAGAGTTAACATTCCAAAATGCCAAATGCATTAGCATTAGAAAAACAAAGTTGCCAACCTTGGTATCTTGCTGAGGTGTGCTGAGCATGTGCTGAGTTTCATACCTCGCAGCTTCATCATCAAAAGAAACCATTTATTTCCACTTCACAATAAAAGTGAAGTAAAATCACCATAGTCCCAGATGACCATAGGCTGCTTTCCCCAGGCCAGTTTGAGAAGGCAGGGCCTTCATAAATAACCTCAGCCGGTCCAGGGATCGAACCCACGCTCTTGGCTTCACTCTGCTTTGTGAACCAGACGTCCAGCCAACTGAGCTAAACCAGCCATAACGCAGCCCTTCGGCCATGGAAACCCTTATGTAGAAGTGCTGGGTTCCACTAGCTGGTGACCAAGAACTGAGTTTAATCACTAGTCTGTTCATTGGCCCAACTGGTGGAAGGATCTCTCACTGTTTTTATCCCAATGTCTGAGTAGTGTAATCACTAGTCTGAGCAACAATACATGCTTGTACTCTGCCCACACTCCAGAGAGAAATACCGCACTCCCGTCATGTGACCTTTAAGTAGCTGCATCATCACATGACCACTCCGCCTACGCCTTATACATGCCTTAGTCATCTCCAAACTCAAATGTTTTCACTTTTTTAAAATTTACAGTGCCCAATTATTATTTTCCAATTAAGGGGCAATTTATGGTGGCCAATCCACCTACCTGCACATCTTTGGGGTTGTGGGGGTGAGACCCACTGAGACATAGGGAGAATGTGCAAACTCCACACGGAGACCAGGAGCCAGAATCGATTCTCCAGCGCCGTAGGCAGCAGTGCTAAGCACTGCGCCACCGTGCCGCCCAAATGCTTTCACATCTGTTTGTTGGTATCCCATCTTCCATAAACTCCAACTTAACTTTCCCCTCTTTCACCGACAAAAGGGACTTTATGTCTGAGCTGTCAATTCATTTGTTCCCAGATGGGGACTGGCCTGCTCTGTCTTTCCAGCATTTTGTTTTAGTTTCAAATTATCAGTAGGGTGCACCACTTGTTTGTTTATCCTTTGACCTCATTATAAACCCAATTTACAATTTCCTGCTTTATTACAACAGCTCTGCCTACAAGTCTCCTGTGAGTAATTTATAAAATGCCTTCAGAAAAATCAAGATTTGCAACAGCAGCCACATTGCTGTTTCTAACCCACTAATTCAGCTACGTTCTCAAAGAAATTGTGCTTCTTTGGCCCAGGGTTGATTTCCATTTCATAAATCTGCATTGGCTTGGATTTATCATTTTGGCTCATTGTTAATGTTCTATTTATGCTAAGCATGACAAGAGATTTTAGTGTTGCACAGAACAATGGTAATATCCTGCTCAATGGCAAAAAGTATTTGCAAAGGCCTAAGGCAACCTCAGATTAAAATGCCTGCCCCGTTAGTGTGCATTATACTCAACTCAGAAGTCCCACACCTGCATTAACATGAGTGGTCCCCCTTCGCGCACATTCGGCCCATGAATTTTCTGAGAGGGATGGCGAATTTTGTGGCAAATTAGGATAAGAGTTCTGTCGTCTGCCAGTCTGTCCTGGGCTGACCCGGCTCAAAGTCATTTTGCGTTACTCTAGCTAACGGACCGAGACTTGTGCAACTGTGCAACTGGGCTACAGAATCCAAGCTCTGTCGGTGAAGGAGAGCTAACCCACTGCATAAATTCCTCCTGTTTACTCTGATTTGATTAACTTGAATTTCTTCCTTACTAATGGACTGCTATATTTGCACTTAGTTCCTCCTGTATAAATTATGCTCAAAGATTGAAATTCCCAGGGTCACGCACCCGGCCAAAATGGAACATTAGTTTTTCCAACCTTCTCGTGCCATTCCCGTGTTTAAAGAGCTGAAAAGTTGGATATGTTCCATCTTCTCTTGATGCATTCAAAACATTCAAGAACTCTGGGCAGCACGGTAGCATGGTGGTTAGCACAATTGCTTCACAGCTCCAGGGTCCCAGGTTCGATTCCCGGCTTGGGTCACTGTCTGTGTGGAGTCTGCACGTTCTCCCCGTGTGTGCGTGGGTTTCCTCCGGGTGCTCCGGTTTCTTTCCACAATCCAAAGATGTGCAGGTTAGGTGGATTGGCCATGCTAAATTGCCTTTAGTGTCCAAAATTGCCCTTAGTGTTGGGTGGGGTTAATGGGTTATGGGGATAGGGTGGAGGTGTGGACTTAGGTAGGGTGCTCTTTCAAAGAGCCAGTGCAGACTCAATGGGCCGAATGGCCTCCTTCTGCACTGTAAATTCTATGATAACTCAAATATTTTACATGATGATTACATGACTAACTTCAGTCATCCCTATGAATTTAAAGTGTTCCCCAACTGTCTAAGGTGAACACAACGGGCAGGATTCTCCCTTGCCAGATATTGTAATCGGCAATCAGGTGGAGAATCCCTTCCGACACCCAAATCGGTTTGACGCCGTTTTTTGAGTCCCCGCCCTCTCTGAAATGGCGTCATCGCGTCATGTGCCACGTCGTGTTGAAACGGCGTTGGCGCGTCTTTGGAAGGCCCCCCCCCCCCGAATCCCCCCCCTCGATGGGCCGAGTTCCCAACCGCGCAGTTGACGTGTGCCGTGCTGCTGGGCGGGGAGCTTCCGTGAGGGCAGGGGGAACGGGTGGGAGGTGGCCAGGGGGTGGTCAGGAGGTGGCCTGTTGGGCTGTATTTGGCAGGTCAGGTCCCCGCATGGCCGGCACCATGTTGTGCGGCGCGAACGTTGCAGGTCGTCACCGTGCACATTTGCGTCCACGGACACGGCCATTCTCCGGCCTTTTTTGGCGCGGGAGCCGGGAGTTTTACCCGCCGCTGCGACTAGCCCCTCGCCGGTCTTGGAATCGGTGAGGGCTCAGCGCCAATTTTGGCATCATAAAGCGCCCGGGAATTCTCCGTTTCAGCCGCCACTTAGCCGGCACTCAGCCGCTGAAATGGAGAATCCAGCCCATTGTGTGAAGTACATGCTGCTGAAAATCCAAGCTACAAGCAGAAAATGCAGGAAGTGAACAGCAGGTCAGTCAGCATTTGAAAGAGACAGATAGGTTGGCATTCTGGCTGGCAAGATTTGTCAGAGCTGCCAATAATATTAATGTTTTCTGCAATCAAATCTGTTCCTTTAAAAATATGCTGAATCTGAAAGGTAATTTAAGTGTAATAAAGGATGTGCCCTTGACGCGGTGGGCGGCACGGTGACACAGTGGTTAGCACTGCTTCCTCACAGCGCCAGGGACCCGGGTTTGATTCTGACCGGGGTGGCTGTCTGTGTGGAGTTTGCGTGTTCTCCCATGTTCACGTGGGCTTCCTCCGGTTGCTCCGGTTTCCTCCCACATTCCAAAGATGTGCAGGTTATGTGCATTGGCCGTGATAAATTGCCACTTAGTGTCCAAAAGGTTAAATGGGGTTACGGGGATAGGGCAGGAGCATAGGCCTAGGCGAGGTGCTCTTTCGGAGGGCCGGTGCAGACTCACTCGGCCAAATGGCCTCCTTCTACAGTGTAGGGATTCTATAATTCTGTGACACATAGCAGTTCTATGCCTGATGAGATGTTGCAAGATGATTCCCTTAATCTGTCTACGCCACAATATTAAAACAGTGCTGAAAATACCTTGCTTAACTGAGAAGTCTGTGGGCACAGTGTAATGGATGACTGGGACTCAGTGAGTAACGACAGGGGCATCAGAAATTTGGATACCGCCGAGTTTACGGAAGAGACAAGTTTTGAGGTAGACTAAGAGTGTGCTGGATTTCTCAAGGCTAAAGGTAAAAATATATCTTGCTGAAGGTGCAGTTACAGATTGTCTCCTGACCTTTCTTACTCAACAACCTGTATTTATGGAGCACTTTTAAAGTAAGTGCCCTAGGGCACTTACAAGAGCATTGTTGAGCAAAAATCTGACGGAGCCACGAAAGCAAATGTTAAGGCAGATTAGACCATAAGACCATAAGACATAGGAGCGGAAGTAAGGCCATTCGGCCCATCGAGTCCACTCCACCATTCAATCATGGCTGATTTCAACTCCATTTACCCGCTCTCTCTCCATAGCCCTTAATTCCTCGAGAAATCAAGAATTTATCAACTTCTGTCTTAAAGACACTCAACGTCCCGGCCTCCACCGCCCTCTGTGGCAATGAATTCCACAGACCCACCACTCTCTGGCTGAAGAAATTTCTCCTCATCTCTGTTCTAAAGTGACTCCTTTTTATTCTAAGGCTGTGCCCCCGGGTCCTAGTCTCCCCTGCTAATGGAAACAACTTCCCTACATCCACCCTATCTAAGCCATTCATTATCTTGTAAGTTTCTATTAGATCTCCCCTCAACCTCCTAAACTCCAATGAATATAATCCCAGGATCCTCAGACGTTCATCGTATGTTAGGCCTACCATTCCTGGGATCATTCGTGTGAATCTCCGCTGGACCCGCTACAGTGCCAGTATGTCCTTCCTGAGGTGTGGGGCCCAAAATTGCTCACAGTATTCTAAATGGGGCCTAACTAATGCTTTATAAAGCTTCAGAAGTACATCCCTGCTTTTATATTCCAAGCCTCTTGAGATGAATGACAACATTGCATTTGCTTTCTTAATTACGGACTCAACCTGCAAGTTTACCTTTAGAGAATCCTGGACTAGGACTCCCAAGTCCCTTTGCACTTCAGCATTATGAATTTTGTCACTGTTTAGAAAATAGTCCATGCCTCTATTCTTTTTTCCAAAGTGCAAGGCCTCTCACTTGCCCACGTTGAATTTCATCAGCCATTTCTTGGACCACTCTCCTAAACTATCTAAATCTTTCTGCAGCCTCCCCACCTCCTCCATACTACCTGCCCCTCCACCTATCTTTGTATCATCGGCAAACTTAGCCAGAATGCCCCCAGTCCCGTCATCTAGATCGTTAATATACAAAGAGAACAGCTGTGGCCCCAACACTGAACCCTGCGGGACACCACTCGTCACCGGTTGCCATTCCGAAAAAGAACCTTTTACCCCAACTCTCTGCCTTCTGCCTGACAGCCAATCGTCAATCCATGTTAGTACCTTGCCTCGAATACCATGGGCCCTTATTTTACTCAGCAGTCTCCCATGAGGCACCTTATCAAAGGCCTTTTGGAAGTCAAGATAGATAACATCCATTGGCTCTCCTTGGTCTAACCTATTTGTTATCTCTTCAAAGAACTCTAACAGGTTTGTCAGGCACGACCTCCCCTTACTAAATCCATGCTGACTTGTCCTAATCTGACCCTGCACTTCCAAGAATTTAGAAATCTCATCCTTAACAATGGATTCTAGAATCTTGCCAACAACCGAGGTTAGGCTAATTGGCCTATAATTTCCCATCTTTTTCCTTGTTCCCTTCTTGAACAGGGGGGTTACAACAGCGATTTTCCAATCCTCTGGGACTTTCCCTGACTCCAGTGACTTTTGAAAGATCATAACTAACGCCTCCACTATTTCTTCAGCTATCTCCTTTAGAACTCTAGGATGTAGTCCATCTGGGCCCGGAGATTTATCAATTTTTAGACCTCTTAGTTTCTCTAGCACTTTCTCCTTTGTGATGGCTACCATATTCAACTCTGCCCCCTGACTCTCCGGAATTGTTGGGATATTACTCATGTCTTCTACTGTGAAGACTGACGCAAAGTACTTATTTAGTTCCTCAGCTATTTCCTTGTCTCCCATCACAAAATTACCAGCGTCATTTTGGAGCGGCCCAATGTCAACTTTTGCCTCCCGTTTGTTTTTAATGTATTTAAAGAAACTTTTACTATCATTCCTAATGTTACTGGCTAGCCTACCTTCATATTTGATCCTCTCTTTCCTTATTTCTCTCTTTGTTATCCTCTGTTTGTTTTTGTAGCCTTCCCAATCTTCTGACTTCCCACTACTCTTTGCCACATTATAGGCTTTCTCTTTTGCTTTGATGCATTCCCTAACTTCCTTTGTCAGCCATGGCTGCCTAATCCCCCCTCTGATAACCTTTCTTTTCTTTGGGATGAACCTCTGTACTGTGTCCTCAATCACTCCCAGAAACTCCTGCCATTGCTGTTCTACTGTCTTTCCCACTAGGCTCTGCTCCTAGTCGATTTTCGTCAGTTCCTCCCTCATGCCCCTGTAGTTACCTTTATTTAACTGTAACACCTTTACATCTGAGTCTACCTTCTTTCTTTCAAATTGGAGATTGAATTCTACCATATTATGATCACTGCCTCCTAAGTGCTCCCTTACTTTAAGATCTTTAATCAAGTCTGGCTCATTACATAACACTAAGTCCAGAATGGCCTGTTCCCTCGTGGGCTCCATCACAAGCTGTTCCAAAAAGCCCTCCTGTAAACATTCAATGAATTCCCTTTCCTTGGGTCCACTGGCAGCATTATTTACCCAGTCCACCTGCATATTGAAGTCCCCCATGATCACTGTGTCCTTGCCTTTCTGACATGCACTTTCTATTTCGTGGTGCATTTTGTGCCCCCGGTCCTGGCCACTGTTAGGAGGCCTGTACATAACTCCCATTATGGTTTTTTTGCCTTTGTGGTTCCTCAACTCTACCCACACAGACTCCACATCATCTGACCCTATGTCATTTAGTGCTATTGATTTAATTTCATTCCTAATTAATAAGGCAACCCCGCCCCCTCTGCCCACCTCCCTGTCTTTTCGATAGGTTGTGAAGCCCTGGATGTTTAAATGCCAGTCCTGAACCCCCTGCAACCATGTCTCTGTGATGCCTACCACATCATACCTGCCAGTCACAATCTGGGCCACAAGCTCATCTACCTTGTTCCGTACACTGCGTGCATTTAAATTTGGCACCTTTAATTCTCTATTGACCGTCCTTTTTTGTTTTCTTAGTGTGGTGGACCTTGGTTTACTGAGCCTTTCCATACACTGTGTCATATTTTGTGGGATGGGGACTATCGTAACCTCTCCTGAGTTTTGTCTTTTCGTGCTTTTTTGTATACCTAAGCAGCTACGCTTCCCACTGATTACTTCACCTCTTGGTTCCCTGACTTTCCCTTCCCCCCCAATCTTTAGTTTAAAGTCCTATTGACCACCCTATTTATTCTTTTCGCCAGAACACTGGTCCCAGCTCGGTTCAGGTGGAGACCATCCCAACGGTACAGGTCCCCCCTGTCCCAAAACTGATGCCAGTGTCCCATGAAAAGGAACCCCTCTTTCCCACACCATTCTTTCAGCCACGTGTTAACTTCCCTGATTCTTGCCTCCCTATGCCAATTTGCACGTGGCTCGGGCAGTAATCCGGAGATTATGACCCTGGAGGACCTGTTTTTTAATTTGAATCCTAGCTCTTTATAATCTCTAAACAGGTCCTCTTTCCTAGACTTGCCTATGTTGTTGGTACCGACATGGACCACAACAACTGGATCCTCCCCCTCCCTCTCCAGTATCCTTTCAAGCCGGTCAGAGATGTCCCGCACCCTAGCACCGGGCAGGCAACATACCATGCGGGACTCTTTATCCTGCTCACAAAGGATACTATCTATCCCCCTGATAATAGAATCCCCTACAACTACAACTTGCCTATTTACTCCCTCCCCTTGAATGGCCTGCTGAACCATGGTGCCTTGGTCAGCTGACTCATCCTTCCTGCAGCCCTGTTCGCCATCCACACAGGGAGCAAGTGCCTCATACCTGTTGGACATAGTCAAGGGCTGAGGCTCCTGAGTTCCTGACTGCTGGTTCCCTTTACCTGCCTGACTTGCAGTCACACCCTGCTGTCCCTGGCCACTGGCAGGATTTAAACTACTTACTCTGACAGGTGTGACTGCCTCCTGAAACATAGTGTCCAGGTAAGTCTCCCCCTCCCGGATGTGCCTCAGTGTTTGAAGCTCAGACTCCAGCTCATCAACTCTGAGCCGGAGCTCTTCGAGCAGCCAACACTTACTGCAGATGTGGTCGCTGCAGCTCGCAATGGGATCTGCCAGCTCCCACATCAAGCAGCTCAAGCACATCACCTGACCAGCCATCACTAATTAATTAATTAGTTTAATTTAAGTTTATGAGTTTAGCTGTGTTTTTTTTTTAAATTTGGGGCAGATTTGCTATCAACCACTCAGATCACAGCTTCCCTCTGACGTCACTTTTGGAAAAAAACAACAACTGGAAAACAGGAAGTTACCGTTAGGTTTTTATACTCAGACTGCTCCTCCTCCTCCGAACGGCTCCCGAAATTAGGCCCGAAGAAAGAGAGAGAACAAAACAGTAGGGAAAAAGCACCTTTTCCCACTCTTCACCGAATTACCTCACTGCACCAAATTACCAAATTCTCACTCAGCCTGTATCTCTCTCACTCAGGCTATGACTCCTTGACCTGCGCAATGCTTACTAATGTGTGCTTTCTGTCTGTCTTTTATACAGACTTTAAGATGACTCACACTAAAACTTCAAAGAGAAGAATACAATGTGTAGCTTTGTGCCCCTTAACAGGCCTCAGGTGACTGCCAGATAACTGCCTCTCAGCAATTAGGGTGGGGGCAGCTTCAGCCAATCAGACACTAATCTACACTGGACTTTTAACTGAAAAACAGCACAATTAGATTAACCACTTACCTTTCCTGGTTACCTCACTGCACCAAATTTCAAATTCTCACTCGGTCTGTATCTCTCTCACTCAGGCTGTGACTCCTTGACCTGTGCAATGCTTGATCAAGATTGATCAAGAGCTCGATCAAAGACAGTGGTTTTAAGGAATGTTTTAAAGAAGGAAGGAGAGATAGAGAGGTGGAGATGTTTAGGGCGGGAATTCCAAGGTTTGAGGCTTTGACATCTGAAGGCATGGCCACCATAGAGGGGATGATTAAAATCAGGGAATTGCAAGGGGCCAGCATCAGAGAAGTGCAGGTATCTCTGAAGGTTGATGGCTGGAAGCGGTTAGGCCATTGAAGGATTTGAAAACAAGGAAGAGAACTTGAAAAATCAAAGTGGTGCTTAACCGAGAATCAATGTAAGTTAATGAGCCCAGGGTTAGGTGAACGGAACTTGGCAAGTAAAGACAAGGGTGTCAGGCTTTTGGATGGCCTGTAGTTTATGGAAGGTAGAAGTTTTGAGGCCATCCAGGAGTACGTTGGATTAGTCAAGTTCAGAGGTAACATGGCATGAATGGGGTTTTAACAGTACATCTGCTGAAGCAAGGAGGAGCCAGGCAATGCCAGCTGTATTAGCTAACAAGAAACAGAGAGTAGGTGTAAATGGGTCATTTTCAAGATGTGATGAGGGAATGATCAATGCTGGGGTCTCAACTATTTACAATCTATATTAATGATTTGGATAATTAGACCAAATGTATTGTTGCTAAATTTGATAACAACATAAAGTTAGGTAGGAAAGTAACTTGTGAAGAAGACGTAAGAGTCTACAAAGAGATAGAGATAGGTTAGGTTAGTGGGCAAAAATACAGTAGATGGAGGAAACTGGGAAAATGTGAACTTGTCCACTTTGGCAGGAAGAATAGAAAACCAACATATTACCTAAATTGAGAGAATTTGCAGACCTCTGAGGCGCAGAGGGATCTCGGTAACAAAACGTTAGTGTGCAGGTACAGCAAGTGATTAGCAAGGCAAATTGAACCGTGGCATTTCTTGCAACAGAAATAGAATAGAAGAGTAGCGATTTTTTGCCACAGTTGCACAGGGCGTTAGTGAGACTACATCTGGAGTACAATCAACTCCCGCTGTTCCCACCCCGATCATGATCTTGTTTACCCACGCAAATCTGTTTGTATATCCAATCACTGTTCGTGCACCCAAAATCTTACTCAATTAAAAATGTTACAATATGGAACATCAATTTATAAACAAGGGATAGATTCCATATAAATGAAAGCCATTGAACTAATCAGTGGGAATTGTAAAACATATAAAATAGGAGAGAAGCAGGCCATTCGGCCCTTCGAGCCTACTCCGCCATTCATTTTCATCATGGTTGATCATCCAACTCAGTAACCTGTTCCTGCTTTCCTCCAATATCCTTTGATCCCTTTAGCCCCAGGAACTATATCTAACTGTTTCTTGAAAATATACAATGTTTTGACCTCAACTGTTTTCTGTCGTAGAGAATTCCACAGACTGACCACTCTCTTTGGTGATGCTAAATATATCGTTAGACTGTGATCCCTGGTTCTGGACTCTGCCACCATTAGGAACATCCTTCCTGCATCTGTCCTGTCCAGCCCTGTTGCCATTTTAGAGGTTTCTATGAGATCACCCTTAATCTTCTAAACTCCAGCGAATATAATCCTAACCAAGTCAATTTCTCCTCATACGCCTGCCCCACTTCAGAGGTTAATTTCAGGCTTGTGTTGATTCAGATACCTCCCGCTGCCTTGGGAAAGTGGGCAGCATAATCAAATACCCTTCCCAACCAGGTTATTCTCTCTTCCAACCTCTTCCATCAGGCAGGAGATACAAAAGTCTGAGAACACGCACTAACAGATTCAAAAACAGCTTCTTCCCACTGTTACCAGACTCCTGAATGACCCTCTTATGAACTGAACTGATCTCTCCACGCATCGCCTCTGTTGAGTAGTACTTCACTCCGTGTGCTCCGTATCTGAGGGCAGCACGGTAGCACAGTGGTTAGCACAGTTGCTTCACAGCTCCAGGTTCCCAGGTTCGATTCCCGGCTTGGGTCATCGCCTGTGCAGAGTCTGCGCGTTCTCCCCGTGTGTGCGTGGGTTTCCTCCGGGTGCTCCGGTTTCCTCCTGCAGCCCAAAGATGTGCAGGTTAGGTGGATTGGCCATGATAAATTGCTCTTAGTGTCCAAAAAGGTTGGGTGGGGTTATTGGGTGGATGTGTGGCCTTGGGTGGGGTGCGCTTTCCAATGGCTGACGCAGACTCGATGGGCCGAGTGACCTCCTTCTGCACTGTAAATTCTATGATTCGCCCGATGTCTGTGTCTATGTATTTACATTGTGTGTCTATCGTACGTCCTATGCTTTTTCATGTATGGAACCATCTGTCTGGACTGTACGCAGAACAGTACTTTTCACTGTACCTCGGTACATGTGACAATAAACCCAAATCCAGATGTATGTTCAGGGTTGAAATCCAAACTAACTCCTTCCATTCTGGCCTTCAAATTCCCTCAGTCCAGAAACTCATTTACCACCCAAAGTGGGCACAAAATTCTTGGGGCAACTGCGCCAGCCACCAGCCTGCACCAGTGTGAGACACAAACAAAATTGGGGCACAGACAGCATTTCTCAATGCCGACGGCAAATTATGGGCGGCAGTCAAAACGGTTAGGATGAGTGTGAGAGACAATCTGGGGCAGTCCCTTGAATGGGTCAGCAGAAGGGCCTCTGAAGAGCCCCCAAAAACTAAAGGCCCCAGTCCAATGCCGGCATCTCCACACCAAAAATTAAAACTTAATTGGTTCGGCCTAGAGTTCTCTCCAAGTTCTTTTTGTTGCACTGCTCATCATTCTGCGCAATCTCGTGAGGGAGCGTTACTTGTGCGCGACCTGTTTGTTCCCCCCCCCAGTACATTCTGGATTACTGTAGTCAGGCACCCTTGAAGCTAAAAGGAAAAATTGATGATGTCACTCATTATTAGGTACAGATATGCAGACAGTCTCAGTGTATGCTCTACCCATTTGCACCTGAAATGGTGCCTAGCAACCATCACTGAACTCCAATTTGTACGTGTAGGTACTGTACCCTTACACCTGCTGAGAGGCCCACCTGAGTTGCTCGCTCAATTTGAAACCGCTCAATGCCTGGATTTCAGCTGCAAATCAAGAAGGCATTTGTAGAACTTCTCTCTCCTCCCTCGCATTCTGAGCGCTATAGCCCCATTTCACCATTATCTCCCAAATCATGGCGGCATCTTAAAGTTTAAAAGAACCAGAAATGTCACTGAATGTCAGTGACCATGCATTGGCAAAGGAAGTCAAAGACAATGCAAGTTGGTTTGGATCTATCCAGCTGGAAGCATTCAGTGTGACAAGGATCGCTCCATGAATCCACCTTTAGCCCCGTGGTACATGAGATCAAAGTTTAGGATAACTGAAGATGTAGCAGGCTCTTTTGATGGTGCTCATTAATTTGTTGATGTTATTGATGATTACAAAGGATAATTATAATAAAGTTACATTTTCATTTTTACTATACCCAGAGGCATCTTAGGAACTGGTTATAAGCCGTGTTTGACGTGCGTGATTCCACCCTTTGTGAGATCTCCCAGGGATGGAACCCATTTGAACAGCAGGAATTGACTGTACCGAGTAAAGTCTTGGTCCCCTTCTTTAAGAAAGTGCATAATCGTGTTAAAAGCAGTTTGGCTAATGTTCGCTTGCTAGCATTAAAAGCACAAAAGTAGTCAGAGTAGGTGTTAATAGCAGGATAAAGGTCAGCACTGTCTGAAAGCAAAGACATGACAACAAGGCACAGACGGGCACCAGGAGGAACAAATTTCAAAATGGAGGCCCGCGTTCATGGTCTGAAGTTGTTGAACTCAATGTTGAGTCCGGACAGCTGTAAAGTGCCGAATCAGAGGATGAGAGGCTGCTCCTCCAGTTTGTGTTGGGCTTCACTGGAACATTGCAGCAGGCCGAGGACAGAAATGTGAGCATGAGAACGGGATGGTGAACAGAAATGTCAAGCCACCAGAAGGTCATGTTTGCGGACTGGGCGGAGGTGTTCCACAAAGCGGTCATCCGGTCTGTGTTTAGTGTTCCAGTGTAGAGCAGGCCGCACTTTGACCAGCGAGTACAGTAGACTAAATTGAAAGAAGTACACATAAATCGCTGTTTCACCTGGGGTGATTTTGTTAGTGCGATGCATTTTATTAATCATCTCAATTTTAGGTGGGTTTGAGGTGGGGGTGCACGCGAAAGTGCATGGATAAGGTTCCCTCCGGGATCCTGGCCATCCCGACCCAGATGTGATTTTACTAGAGGGGGGGGCGGGCGTGCCCTCTGACCGGAGACCCTCATGTGGTCACTGAATGGCGCCTCCATCATAAGCTCCTTTCTGGCTGGAGGTCCCTCTGCTCCTGGACCGGACACCTCCAGACCTCCCTCCCCGCATGGCCTGTCCCTCAATTACGCACTCTGCAAACCCCACCCCCCCATGACCCCCCAAGGCATCCCCTATCCTACCCTCCACAGGGACCCTGCCACTTAACTCACACCTGCTCTTAGTTCCAGGCACAGCACTGCAGTTACTCTTCCGGCCACTGCAGCGCTGTACCTGTTTGGCCTGGAGAGCCGTTAGCCAATCTGATTGATCGGCAGCTCTTCAAGGCCGGATTTCCATCCACGTGAGGGTGGAAGTCTTCTGTGCTGCCAATCAACGCTCCATAAGAGCGGCAGCGAGCCGCTGTTCGGAGCTGGTGTTCCCAGCTGACTCTCCGGATCAAACCCCGCCAACTGGAAAATTCAGGCCAACATGATGACCGTTTCTGCCTCCACCACATTTTCAGATAGTGAGTTCCAGACCTCCAACACCCTCTGGAGGGGGGGGGTGGAATCTCAACTCTCATCTAATCCTTCTACCAATTAATTTAATTCAAAGCCCCCAAATATTGAGCAAAGGGAACAGATTCTTCTTATCTACTCCAACTAGGTCAGGCATTGTCAAACCCGGGGGCGCGACCCACAGTGGGTCGTGGGCGGATGTCGGGAGGGTCGCGGAGCCGTCCGACGCGGCGCACCCGATCGCGCAAATCCGCGCGCAACAGCCGCAGCAACCGGCTTTTAATAATGCCGGCCTAGAGCAGCCTTCAAAATGGCCAGGACAGATAAAAAGAATTTGGCCGGACTGCGCATGCGTGCCCGATCAAAGGAAAGTTCGGGGGGGGGGGGGGCAAAAGGGCCCAAATCCATTTTCCCCATTTTTGTCAGCAACAAACAAGGTAAGAGAAAATGGTGGGTCGCGAAGGTCGGCCGGCGTGGGTCGCGAAGGTCGGCCGTCGTGGGTCACGAAGGTCGGCCGGCGTGGGTCGTGAAGGTCGGCCGTCGTGGGTCGCGAAGGTCGGCCGGCGTGGGTCGCGAAGGTCGGCCGGGTTGGGTCCCGAAGGTTGGCCGGTTGGTAGAAATGGGTCCCCGGAAAAAAAGTTTGAAAAACACTGATCTAGGCTCATCTTTTTATTCACCTCAATTAATTGCACAGACAATACTGTCACCTTTTTAATTAACCAAAGAGGCTAGCTTTACCAGCAGCTTAGAGGCTGCCAGTCAATGATACTTTTAATCTTTTAGTGTTTATTTCCACACGCAATATTTTAAAGGCACAGTATCTTCACAATTGCTGCCTGAAGCTTAGAGGGTGTCAATGCAGTCAGCATTCCCATACATCACGGCAGGCCTCCAGGATTGCCCCGTAACAGTACTGTGACAATGAGACCAGAGACATTTGAGGTTTAATGACCAGATGGTGTCAAGTGCTGGGCTAGATGTCCTGCCGTTCCAGAGGCGCACCTTTTCCCTGTCATGTTCTCCCTAATCCAATCTTTTTGGCTTTAAAACCATCTTTTCTTTGGTTTACTGTGGTCATTTAATTGGCTCTTGCTCCTTCTCAATTGAATCCGATCACACTATAATTGTTCCTCTACCCAGCCTTTGAAAAACGAAAGGCCTGAGAGTCCCGATGGTACTGGAAGTGAAGCAGAAGAATTCTCATTCCGGGATCCTCTCCGGTGATCCTCTGCTGCAAGACGTACGACAGTGGATGCCAGTGGAGGACTGAGCATTGATGACTGTGTTGTCTTCACAGTAAAGCTGTTTAACAACGCCAGCTATCTCTGCTCAGCACAAAAGGTGGTATTTTGGTCAAGGCACCAGAGAGTTGCGTGGATGTGAGGATCAGTGGAACAGGGAGACGATACAACTGTGGAAAAAAGATAAACTTTACTGGTAGTACATCCCAAAATTAGGAAAGCTGCTTTTGATTACAGGCTAAAAAGGTTTTGGTCAAGATATATTTTATCACCTACAATAAATGTTAAAAGCAAAATAGCAATAGCAAAATAGCATATTCCTGTAGCTATGGATCAAAGTGAAAAGCTCTAATTTCAAGGTACAATAGGATTACTGATGCCAGCAAACTGGAATTATGTCATAAAATAACAGAAAAGTTAAAGAGAAACAGCCTACAGTCTATTACCACAATAATAAGTTACAGATGATGCATAAAAAGCTTATGTGCCCAAAGTGTTTATTGTTCTCTTAATATTGGTTGCTGGCAACAAGCCCTTCAAATCTAGAAGCTTTGATTAGTTTAATGAAACAAAATAAGTATGTGCTTTCTGTGGAAAAACATTCACCTCGCTGTCTAGAATTATATAAGACAGACCTGAAATATGATGCTATTTTTCAGAATTGTGTAAAATTTCAGAACTACTTAAGAGGAAGTACATGACTAGACCATCAAGTCTTCTGGTGGTGGCCATGGAGTAAGTGGCCATGCACAAGGAGGCTCCTCCCGAGGACGCAATCTTTAATGTCAAAAAACAATAAAAGGAGGAGTGCGCCGAGCAAAGGGCACGCCTCAGGCCAGGACGACATTCGTGACGCTGGAAGGGGAAAGATGGTGGAGGGACCTGCAACATCGCCACCCATACAGTGATCGATGGAGCGGTTCATCGAATCTATCGCGGCTGAATTCAAGAAACAGAGGCTGGGCGGCCTCAGAGGACCTTGCGTGAGCCGTTGAGCCAATAAATACGGCCCTGGAAAGAGTAGAGCAGAGTCTGGAGACGCAGAGGGCGTCGATCCAGAAGGTGGAGGAATCAGTGGCCGACCACGAGGATCGGATTGGATCTTTAGAGGCTGAATTGCTAATAACGGGGAAGGGGAGAAAAAGTTGAGGGAGAAGATTGACAGCCTTGAGAACCGCTCACGGAGGCAGAACTTAAGGTTCGTGGGGCTATCCGAAGGCACGGAAGGAACGAAGGTCATGGAATCTGTGAAAAGTGTTTGAGAAGCTGATGGGGGAGAGTATCTGTGATCTTCAACCTGAAGTGGATCAGGCACATCAGTCACTGGGAGAAAGCCGGGAGCAAGTGAGCAGCGGCCGCGTGCAATTATCATGAGGTTACACCGATACCTCAGCAAAGGTGGGGTCCTGAAGTGGGACAAGGAAGGCCACACAGTCCGTATTTCTCAAGTCCTGAGAGCAGAGCTGGCTAAAAGAAGGGCTGGCTTTAATAACGCTGTTCTTTTCAAGCACAAGGCTCAGTGTGTCATGATACACATAATATGTAGTCTTAGAGTTTTGCAACATTTTTCACCTCATGTTCAGGTATAGGTATTAGGGGTCTTGAACATATCTGGACTTTGGTGTGATACGTGGGGGGGGGGGGGGGGGGGGGGGGGGGGGGGAGGATGAAGGAGTTGGGCATTATGGGTTTGTAGTGATGGGACAGAGGGGGGACACTTAAAAGTGTTTTTACATTTTGAGTATCCCATTCTTTTTTTCCAATGAAGAGGCAATTTAGTGTGGCCAATCCACTTACCCTGCACATCTTTGGTTTGTGCGGGTGAGACCCACATAAACATAGAGAGAATGTGCAAATTCCACACGGACAGTAACCCAGGGCCGGAATCGAACCCGGCTCCTCGGCGCTGTGAGGCAGCAGTGCTAACCACTGCGCCACTATGCTGCCCATCGATCTGTGCTAGTCAAAGATTTATCCCAACAGGGCTGGGGTCAAGAAGGGATAGAGCAGTTTAGAGATCTTTTCCTGGAAAGGAGATTCACAGAATTGGGGGAGCTAGTCGAGATATTTGGGAGAGGTCTGTATTTTATATTATTTTACAATATAGTTACAAATCTGGGCAGGTGGAGTTTAAAACAGGTGGGGTTTCATGGGAAATGCTTGCATACAGTTTTTTAAATTTTCTTTTTTATTTAATTAAGTCTTTTATAAATTTAGAGTATCCAATTTTTTTTTTCAATTAAGGGTACGACCAATCCACCTAACCTGCACATCTTTTTGGGTTGTGGGAGTGAGACCCACGCAGACACGGGGAGAATGTGCAAACTCCACACGGACAGTGACCCCGGGCCGGGATCGAACACGGGTCTGCGGCGCCGTGAGGCAGCAGTGCTAACCACCGCATCGTCGTGCTTGCATAAAGTTGATTGTACCGTGTGTTTTGTATATAAGTTGAAAATGCTTGAATAAAAATATATATTTTTTAAATAGGCGGGCAGCACGGTAGCACAGTGGGTATCACCGTTGCTTCACATGCCGGGGTCCCAGGTTCGATTCCCGGCTTGGGTCACTGTCTGTGCAGAGTCTGCACGTTCTCCCCGTGTCTGCGTGGGTTTCCTCCGGGTGCTCCGGTTTCCTCCCACAGTCCAAAGGCGTGCCGTTAGGTGAATTGGACATTCTGAATTCTCCCTCCGTTTACCCGAACAGGCGCCGGAATGTGGCGACTAGGGGCGTTTCACAGTAACTTCATTTGCAGTGTTAATGTCAACCTACTTGTGATGATAAAGATTATTATTATCAAAACTGATTCTTTATCGTCATGGCAGCGATTTGATTGTTACAATCACAGCTGAAATGGACTGCAGGTCTGATAAGGAGGGAGCTGAGCCACAGCAGAAAGATCAATCCAATTATAACTTACTGGGCGGGATTCACCATTTCACAAACTAAGCCCTGTGGCCGGGACTGGATTGGTGGTGTTCTACAACCACGGAGGCAGCGCTGGTCCTGGACCAATTCAGGATCCGTTAATGGGCTAGCACCCGCGCCAGTGTCGCCGGGGTCAGGATTGTCACTTGAGAGGTTGATACGCTTCGGCCGCATAGTAGCACTCCACTCCCCACACACACACTCATCCCAGCCAACAAGATGGCAGCACGGAGAGCGGCACCCCGGTTTGCAAATGCAGAGCTCGAGACCCTGCAGAATGCCGTGGAGGAGAGGCTGGGCAACCCAGGGGTGGGAAGGAGGCTGCCACTCGCCACTGTATACCAGGCCGAGACACAGGTGGCAGAGGTCGTGAGCGCCGTGGGCCCCACCGCTATGAGCGGCCAGCAGTGCCGGAGAAAGCTACACAACGTCCTCAGGGCCGCCAGGGTGAGTAGCCAGCACCTTGCCCCTGGCACCAACCCTTGTCCCACTCACCCGTAACCCCTCACTGTCGCGGAGCAGCGAGCACTGGACGGTCGGTCGGCCTTGGGAGAGGGTAGTCACCGAGGCGGAGGCCGACATCGGGGAACCAGGTAAGTCCCCGCTGAGTTGCGATGTCCCCATGGTACCCGTGGCACAACCACCACACCACCACCTTGCTGCGGTACACCAGATGGAGGTAAGAACCCCCGAGGGGATGGACAATCAGAGGGCAGCCCAAATCCAGGGACTAGTTGCTGTCCAGGTGGGTCTTGGGCCTCTGGAAAGGGCGGTCCCATCAATGTTGGAGATGCAGTCGCAGAGCCAAGGATCACATAAGGGGATGTCAGCAACCATCCAGCGTCTGCAGGTGCAGCTGGAGGAGTCCAACTGCCTACAGGGTTAGGAGGTGGTGCCGACCATGCATGCTACCCAAGCGAACATTGCACGGTTGATGTCCACAGTGGTGACCTTGGGGGCAAAGGAATCTGCCATGGGTCAAGATGTCCAAGGCCTGGGACACGCTGTGTGGGTGGTGGCCCAGGTACAGGGCTGGGCTGTCCTCTCACAGGCAGCTCTGTCCCAGGGCCACCTGGACATTGCAGTGGTGCTCCAGAGCTTGGCCCAGTCGCAATGGGTCATGATTGCGGGTGACAAGAGCATTGCCCCGTCACAGAAAGACGTGGTGCAGTCCCAGAGGGAGGTGCACAGTCCCTGTGCTCCACGGTCATGAGCATTGAGACCCTGGTCCAGACGGGAGCGGACCTCCAGGACTGGCAGCACCAGGTGGAAGGGGAGCCCCCGGAGCTTGCTCCGGCCCCAACCCGGTCCTAAGGAGTAGCCCGGGGGCTATTGGGCACCCCAAAGGAGAAGGAGGTGATTGGGCCCATGCCGGTGACCCCTACAGGGGAGATGCCGGAACACCACAGCACCTCGGACAGTGATGGCATACTCGTTTAGGCTGGCCACTGAGCTCTTAATATGGACCAGTCCACATGACTCCAAGCAGTCATGTAGGAGCTCTTCTGTTTCCTCATGTTGCTGGCGAAACCTGCTGCCCAGGCTTCCTGGTGGACACAGTCCACATTGAAATGGATGTATTGTGCCGAGCGGGCATACTGGGCCTCCATGACGCCGCGGAGGCACCTGTGCACCGATGTCTGCAAGATCCCAGACAGGTCCCCACTCGGCGCCTGGAAGGACCTCGTTGCAAAGATGTTCAGGGCGACCGTCACCTTGCCGGCCACCGGGAGCGGGTGCCCTTCCTCATACGGGGGTTCCAGGTGCGCCATAATCCGGCAGATATGCCATATTGTCCCCCTGCTCAGCCGGAGTCTTTGACGGAATGCCCGGTCCGCAGGTCCTCGAATGACAGGCGCTGCCGGTACAGATGAGGAACGCAGCGCTTCCATCCCTCCTCCTCGATCTGATGGGCAGCCGGCTCTCCATCCTCACTGGCTGGTTGCTGTTCCTCTGGGGCAGGCTCCACTGCTGCAGGGTCCTCCTCCTCGAGCAGCTCCAGCTCGTACAGCCTCAGTGCATCCCGCAGGGCTGCAGCAGCCAGGACGAAGGCCACCATGCCTGGTTGGATTCTGAAATCCATCGTCTGCAGGGGGTGAAAGGCAGATGTGTTAGCATGGTGCGTACCCCCGTCCCCAACCAGGTCCAACGGCTACACGGTGGTCCCGGCCGGCACTGCAGCCCCTGCCCCGCATGTCCCCCGCCTCCCCCACCCTACTCCCCCACACCCACCCCCAGCCGTTCCCCCTGGCACTCTGCCCTCCACACTGCACCCCTGTCCCTGTCAGTGTTTGGCACCATGGGGCCTCTGGCCCCGGCTCCCTTCCGGCAGGGGTACCGGTGGCTGCTGCTACCCATGTCCGAGGTACGCTCTGCAGCCCCTGTCCGGAGCCCTCCTTAGGGGCTACTGTAGGCATTGCCCTTGGGTGGACCACGTGATGCCCAGCCGGCGAGTGGCGCCCTGTTCTGGATGAGGAGGGGGGGGGGGGAGGTGTTGGTGGGGTGGAGGTGGGGTGGAGGGGGGGCTTTAGGGGTGGGTGTGGAGGGAGGGTTCGTGGGGTGGTTGGTGGGGTGGAGGTGGATAGAGTGAAGGTTTAAAGGATGGTGGTGCGTGTGGAGGTGGGGTGAAGGGACGGGTCGGGGGTGGTTGATGGGGTGGAGGTGGGTAGAGGGAGGGTATAGGGGTGAGGATGTGTGTGGAGGTGGGGTGAAGGGAAGGGTCGGGGTGGTTAGTGGGGTGAAGGTGGGTAGAGGGAGGGTATAGGGGTGAGGATGTGTGTGGAGGTGGGGTGAAGGGAGGGGACGGGGTGGTTAATGGGGTGAAGGTGGGTAGAGGGAGGGTTTTAGGGGTGGTTGGTGGGGTGGAGGTGGGGTGGAGGTGGGTAGAGTGAAGGTTTTAAGGGTGGGGGTGCGTGTGGAGGTGGGGTGAAGGGAGGGGTCTGGGGGGTTAGTGGGGTGAAGGTGGGTAGAGGGAGGGCTTTAGGGGTGAGGATGTGGGTGGAGGTGGGGTGGAGGGAGGTGTCGTGGGGTGGTTGGTGGGGTGGAGGTGGGTGGAGGGAGGGTTTTAGGCGTGGTTGGTGGGGTGGAGGTGGGTGGAGGTGGGTAGAGGGAGGGTTCTAGGGGTGGTTGGTGGGGTGGAGGTGGGTGGAGGTGCGTAGAGGGAGGTGTCGTGGGGTGGTTTGTGGGGTAGAGGTGAGTGGAGGTGGGTAGAGGGAGGGTTCTAGGGGTGACGGAGTGTGCATCCACATGGCCAGTGTTGCTCTATGCAACCACAGGGCGATCAGTGGGATACACAGCAGGATGGCTACCTTGCAGGCTGCGGGAATGGCAGTCCATGCCTGGACAGCCCAGGCCCGGGGTTCACCCGGACACCATGGCCTATTCCCTAGTCACCTCCGCCACTACCCCCAGCGCTGGCAGACCCTCAGGCAGCCACGCCATCAGCAGGACCGGTAGCCCACAGTCGGGCCTCTTGGAACATGGCCTACCTCCGCTCTCTCCCTCAGCAGCCACTGCGCCTCTTTCCCGATTGTTAAAACAAGTGACCCACACCGTCGCTAATTCCTCCTGCCGGACAATACTGGGACGGGACGATTAATGATATGCCAACGGTGTTTACTATACATGCAGAGTAGAATGCACTCCCACCACTGTCTAGGTGCCGGAGCATGGCATTCCGTCGGGTGCCCACCACTGACCTCGACTTTCGACTGGTGCATGATTATCCGCCCGATCACATTTCCTGATTCCGGCACCGGCCAACGGAGAATCCCGCCCAGAATCGATTTCAAAGCCAAGTACATAATATCACTGGCAATTGACAAAGGTGCATATCATATATTAAACACAGATGTAAAATCCCGATGTCGAAAACATAAACACCCTGTGAAGGGAAGATTTATTCCAGGGATTGAGGGTTTGGGAAGAAACTCCAAAGTGTAAAATTTAATTCATGGTGTAGAGTAGATCATTCCAGATTTGGAACTGAAACAAAATATTACTGTGACTATGTTTGGGGGAGTACTGACCTCATGCTCAAAAGTCTTGGAGAGATTCAGCCATTATTTCCTCAAAATAATTTTGCTGCCATATTTGCAATCAAGTGTCAAACAAAGGAGTGACATCAAGTAATATCTCTGGTCATCCTCTTCCCAGTGTCCTACCATCTGGTTTTGCCCAGTGCTTGTGGTCACTGTCAATGGCGCAGAAAATGGTTGGCTTTCCATTGCTTCGGAGAATGAAAGCTATCAGGATGTGAGGGTGGGACCGTTCTACTTTTTAAAACTCATTCATGGGACGTGGATATTGCTGACCGGGCCAGCACTTATTGCCCCCTTCCCAGGGCGATCCAAGTAGGCCAGATCAGGTAAGGACGGCAGATTTCCTTTCCTAAAGGACATTAGTGAGCCAGATGGGTTTTCAACGACAACCGACAATGGTTTCATGGACATCATTAGACTTTTAATTCTAGATTCGTACTGAATTCAAATTTCACCTGGGCCCCCAGAGCATTACCCTGGGTCTCCGGATCACTAGTCTCCCCACAGGTACTGGGTAACCATGCACACAACAGAACTTCCTTCTAAAGCTGTTATCAAGTTTTGGACAGGCAGAATATGAAGCCCCATAAACGTCCTGTAAACCTCAGAATTAGGTGAACAACCTGCTGAGATTGGACATTCGTATAATAACAAACTATATCACAATAATGTTCCAGCAGCCATCACGGAGCCGTAGCAAATAACATCTGCCAAAGAAACAAAAATAATGTAATCCAACTTGGACCAGGTTTTATTACCTCCTGCCAAGACTGGGATTTGATTAGAGAGCAAGGAATATAAGAAATAGCACAGCAGAGAAATAATTTTTTTTTGACAGGACATAATACTCCTAGAAATTCTGTCAGGTGACCTTCTGCTCCTTGGGGCCAATATTAAATAAATTAGCCTTTTTAACCTTCAAATTGTTTCCCAGAATGCAAAAGGTACCACACATTAGGAGATGATGAAATGAAATGAAATGGAAATCGCTTATTGTCACAAGTAGGCTTCAAATGAAGTTACTGTGAAAAGCCCCTAGTCGCCACATTCCGGCACCTGTTCGGGGAGGCAGGTACAGGAAATGAACCGTGCTGCTGGCCTGCCTTGGTCTGCTTTCAAAGCCACCAATTTAGCCCTGTGCTAAACAGATTGAAAAGGCTGAAGAGTTTTCTTGCTTCCTGTTCACCGATGACCATTTTCTTTATTTTTCACTTTTTTCCCTTCCTTTAATTTTAAAAAAAATTTAGACTCTCATCCCCAATTCTTTTTTTCCCCAATTAAGGGTCAATTTAGCACGACCAGTCCAATACCCTGCACATCGCCCACGCGGACACGGGCACTGGTTAATATTTTCAGGGGTACTCGGTGCCCTTTACCCTGAATGGCCATTCTTCCTGTGGGTGTCTTGACAATAAGTTTCATGGAACATAAGAAATAGGGGCAGCGGTAATGAGGTGAGCAGTCGTACACGTGGAGGCTCCGGTCTGGGGATTTGGTTTCTATCCGGTTAACGGGTGATTTCTGGGAAGACATTCGTGCAGTATGAGAGGATAAGGTCCCATCTTGCGAGTGATGTCTGGTTGATACAATACAAGGCAAACGTCGGGCAAGGATCCTCGTCGGATTCAGAAGGCCCTCGAGCCCCAGAAGTGGAGAAAATGGCGGAGGTCTCTGGTGTCGAAGCCACGTGGACGACCGAGTAGTTGGTGGAATTCTTCAAAAGAGAATTTAAGAAGCAGTGACAGGCGGTCGCTGAGGATCTGGTGAAGGCGATTGAGGGGACGGTGGCGTCTATTCGGGCGTCCTTGGACAGGATGGATCAGCGGTTAGAGGTACAGAGGGCGACGATCAAGAAGGTGGAGAGGTTCTCATTGGCCATAGCGATCGGATTGTCTCTTTGGAGGCAGGGATGGTGCTGCTGGCGGAGGAGCAGATGATGTTAAAGACCATGGTCGATGATCTGGAGAATCGCTCCAGGCGGCAGAATTTAAGAGTTTTTGGGTTGCTGAGGTTCTGGAAGGTACAAACACCGTGGATTACATCTCTAAGCTGTTTGGAAGGTTGGTGGCGCAGGGGATCTTTCCAACCCCTCCTGAGTTGGACTGGGTCCATCGATCGTTGAGGCAGAAGCCCAGATCAGGCAGGTGAGGGTCTAAAAACAATCATTATCACTAAAGAAGTAATGTTGGACAAGCTCATGAGGCTAAAGGTAGACAAGTCTCCTGGCCCTGATGGAATGCATCCCAGGGTGCTAAAACGATGGCGGGGGAAATAGCAAATGCGCTCGTGGTAATTTACCAAAATTCGCTAGACCCTGAAGCGGTTCTGGCAGATTGGAAAACAGCAAATGTGACGCCACTGTTTAAAAAAGGAGGTAGACAAAGGTGGGTAACTATAGGCCGGTTAGCTTAACTTCTGTAGTGGGGAAAATGCTTCAATCTATCATCAAGGGAGAAATAGCAGGGGCGGCACATGGCACAATGGTTAGCATTGATGCCTACGGCGTTGAGGACCCGGGTTCGAATCCTAGCCCTAAGTCACTGCCCGTGTGGAGTTTGCACATTCTCCCCGTGTCTGCGTGGGTTTCCCCCCACAACCCAAAGATGTGCAGTTGAGGTAGATTGGCCACGCTAAATTGCCCCTTAATTGGAAAAAAATAATTGGGTACTCTAAATTTATTTTTAAAAAGGGAGAAATAGCAAGACATCTGGTTAGAAATTGTCCCGTTGGGCAGACGTAGCCTGGGTTCATGAAAGGCAGGTCATGTTAAACTAACTTATTGGAATTCTTTGATGACATTATGAGTGTGGTGGACAATGGGGAACACCTGGATGTCCAGAAAGCATTCGACAAGGTGCCGCACAAAAGGCTGTTGCATACGATAAGGGTGCAGGGCATTGTGGGCAATGTCATTACCCATATTAGCATGGATAGAGGATTAGTTTACTAACAGAAAGCAAAGAGTGGGGATAAATGGGTGTTTTTCTGGTTGGCGATCAGTGGCTAGTGGTGTACTTCAGGGATCAGTTTTGGGACAGCAATTGTTTACAATTTCCATAGATGATTTGGAATTGGGAACCAAGTGTAATGTGTGATAGTTTGCAGATGACACTAAGATGAGCAGTAAAGTGTGTAAAGGACACTGAAAGTCTGCAGAGGGAAATAGATAGTTTAAGTGAGTGGACAAGAGTCTGGCAGATGGAGTACAATGTTGGTAAATGTGAGGTCATCCATTTTGGTAGGAATAACAGCAAAATGGATTGTTATTTAAATGGTAAAAATTTGCAGTATGCTGCTGTGCAGAGGGGCCTGGGTGTCCTTGTGCGTGAATCACAAAAAAGGTGGTTTGCAGGTGCAGAAGGCAATTACGAAGGCAAATGGAATTTTGTCCTTCATTGCGAGAGGGAAAGAAGTTTAAAAGCAGGGAGGTTATGTTGCAGCTGGACAGGGTGCTGGTGAGGCCAGTTTTGGTCTCCTTACTTGAGAAAGGATATACTGGCACTGGAGAGGGTGCAGAGGAGATTTACTAGGTTAATTCCAGAGTTGAGAGGGTTAGTTTATGCGGAGAGACTGAGTAGAACGTTGGTTAGCCCACATTTGGAATGCTGTGTCCAATTCTGGTCACCACACTACCAGAAGGACGTGGAGGCTTTGGAGAGAGTACAGAAAAGGTTTACCAGGATGTTCATAGATTATCATAGAATTTACAGTGCAGAAGGAGGCCATTCGGCCCATCGAGTCTGCACCGGCTCTTGGAAAGAGCACCCTACCCAAGGTCAACACCTCCACCCTATCCCCACAGCCCAGCAACCCCACCTAACACTAAGGGCAATTTTGGACACTAAGGGTAATTTATCACGGCCAATCCACCTAACCTGCACATCTTTGGACCGTGGGAGAAAACCGGAGCACCCGGAGGAAACCCACGCACACACGGGGAGGACGTGCAGACTCCGCACAGCCAGTGACCCAAGCCGGAATCGAACCTGGGACCCTGGAGCTGTGAAGCAATTGTGCTATCCACAATGCTACCGTGCTGCCCGTGTTGCCTGGTACGGAGGGTGTTAGCCATGAGGAGAGATTGAATAAACAGGGATTGGTCTCCCTAGAGAGACGGAGGCTGAGGGGTGACCTGATAGAAGTTTATAAAATTATGAGGGGTATAGATAGGGTGAACAGTTGGAGGCTTTTTTCCAGGACGGAAATGACAATTACAAGAGGGCACAAGTTCAAGGTGAGGTGAGGAGGGATAAGTTCAGTAGAGATGTGCGGGGGAAGTTTTTTACACAGAGAGTGGTGGTGGCCTGGAATACACGGCCAACTGAGGTGGTTGAGGCAGATAGTTAGCGACCGTTACGACTTATCTGGATAGGCACATGATCAGATGGGGTATAGAAGGTTACAGGCGGTTGGTCTAGATAGGACACGTGATTGGCACAGGCTTGGAGGGCCGAAGGGCCTATTCCTGTGTTGTACTGTTCTTTGTTCTAAGACTGGGACTATACCCATTGGAATTTAGAAGAATGAGGGGGGATCTGATAGAAACATATAGAATTATGAAGGGAATGGTTAAGATGGAAACAGAGAGGTTGTGTCCATTGGCGGGTGAAACTAGAACTAGGGGGCATAGCCTCAAAATAAGGGGGAGAAGATTTAGGACTGAGTATAGGAGGAACTTCTTCACCCAAAGGGTCATGAGTCTGTGGAATTCCTTGCCCAGTGAAGCAGTTGAGGTTACCTCATTGAATGCTTTTAAGGCACAGGTGGATAGATTGTTGAACAGTAAAGGAATTAAGGGTTATGGTGAGCTGGCGGATAAGTAGAGCTAAGTCCACAAAAAGATCAACCATGATCTTATTGAATGACGGTGCAGACTCGAGGGCCCAGGTGGCCTACTCCTGCTCCTAGTTCTTATGTTCTTAGCCACCACGGATCATAATCAGGTTCCTGGTCAAGGAACGGGTCCTGAGATGAGCGAAGGACCATCGAGATGGTAGCTGGGAGGGCCATGTCATCAGAATATACTAGAACGTTGAGCAGAACTGGCAAGAAGGCGTTTAATAAGGCCAAGGCTGCTCTCTGTAAGAGCAACATGCGATTTGGGACGGTGTACCCGGCCCGCCTTCAGGTCACTTGACAGAGACTATTATTTTGATGTGCCGGAGGAAACAAATGATATTGTTGGTAGACACAGGTTGGGGGGAAACTGAAGAGCTTGGGGACTATAGTCTTTGATGTTTGTTCATTGTTAACTTCTTCTCTATCTGTATTTTTGTCTGGGATTGTTGTAAAAGTGGAGGAGGGCCCGGAGTTGTTATGTGGCCTGTTGGTGTGGGTTGTACCTGGGCGAGATTGGGGGTTGTTTGATGTATTGTTGGAGGTGTTTGGGGGAGGGGATTTGGGTGTGAACAAAGGGCATTACAGCACAGGAACAGGCCCTTCGGCCCACCAAGCCTGCGCCAATCCAGATTCCTTATTTAGACCTGTTGCTTATTGCCCGAACAATCTGTATTCCCCGCCTGTTCATGTGACTACCAGGACACATCTTAAACGTAGCTATTGTGCCTGCCACCACCACCTCCACTGGCAACGCGCTCCAGGCACCCACCACCCTCTGCGTGGAAAACCTTCCCCACACATCTCCCCTAAACGTTCCCCCGTCACCTTGAACCTGTGCCCCCTCATAATTGAGACTTCCACCCTGGGAAAATGTTTCTGACTATTCACCCTGTATGTACCTCTCATAATTTTGTAGACCTCAATCAGGTCTCCCTTCAGCCATCTTTCCAACAAAAACAATCCAAGTTTATTCAATCTCCCCTCATAGCTAACACCCTTCAGACCACTCTCTCCAAAGCATCCACTTCCTTCTGGTAGTGTGGTGACCACAACTGCACGTACTATTCCAGATATGGCCTAACTAAAGTTTTATACAACTGTAACATGACCTGTCAACTCTTGTACTCAATACCGCGGCTGATGAAAGCAAAGGGTACCAGCCACAAACCCTGCCCCTAATGTCCCCCGAAACCCTTAGTCCCCCTCAGGTCTCTCTCTCCACCCCACCCCCATCCCCAAACCCCTCCCCCCCCCCCCCCCCCCCCATAGACCTGCAAAAAGCTGACAAGAAAAAAAAAGACTCCTTCTTCTTTCCCCACCAACCAAAAAGCAGGGCTCACTGTCGAAAACAAGTCCAACAAACCGTAGCCCCTACCCCCACTTCACTCCCGTTCACGAGCTAAAATTTTACTTCGAGCAACGGTAACCCCCCCACCCAGGATGTATGCTCAAAGAACACAGAGAAACGACCCTCCTCCCGCCCGTCCCAGTTGTGGAAGAGTAACCAAAACACAACACCCTTACAGTACTCAAACTCCCCCCTGGGGGCCATGTATTCCCCATACTGTTATCCTGTCCACTACCCCCCGGCAATTGTAGCCCCCTCAGTCCCAGACATACAACAGATACCTCCTACAACACATCCCGAACCAACCCCTCCCAACCGTCCCCATTAAAGTCCCAATCGATTCCATTTAATCCAGTCCATGCTCCTTGACAAAAGCTTCCACCTCCTCCGATGAAACGCCACTCTCTACCTCGCCGTGTACACCACTCCAAACCACTCCTGAATAGCGCTGACTTCGCCTTATCAAAATAATAATAATAATCTTTATTATTGTCACAAGTGGGCTTACATTAACACTGCAATGAAGTCACTGTGAAAATCCCCTCGTCGCCACATTCTGGCGCCTGTTCAGGTACACAGAGGGAGAATTCAAAATGTCCAAATTACCTAACATTCTTCACAGATTCTGATATATTTTCGCCGACAAGCTCCTTATCTCATATAATGGGCTGGTTTTGATAACCAAAATCCCCAGGTACCGTGTTAAAAAGTCCAACAAACAAAGGCCATAGTAGGAGCTACCTTATGGGCGACCTTCTCCTCCCTGTCGCCACTGGAAGTCAAAAGTATATCTTTAATGACCCAATGCAATGCCTTTGACCAATTCAAGTTGACCTACGCGGTTTGAATTTTAACAAAAGCTCATCAGTAAGCTGCGCCCTGGGCCATTTTCCATGGCACTGCCTCTGCCAATCAGAGTCCACTTGCCAACCAATCAACACACTCTTCTCATGCAGCATAAATTGTTCCCTTTGCTAGTGTATTCTTGAATATCTGTCCTGATGAGTGCTAGATGAAAAGCTTTGACAACACGTCTCTTTTTTTCAGCGATACTCACAAGTTCTGTAAAAGCAAATAGATTAAAACTCATTGTAGTGGCTTTAACATGCTCAGCCAGCATGACTCAATCAACAGTTCAGAGTTACTGGGTGTGATTCAACCAGCGTGTTGCGTCCAGTGCGGATATGGGCGCGCCGGGTAAATAGCGGGAAAGGCCAAAATCGAGATTCGTCCCCATATGCGAACCAGTTTGCAATTCACTTGGCCCGTTCCCGATGGCAAGTTCTGGATCTCGCCCAAAGATGGCAATCATATCATTAAACCTTATTTGCCTTCATTTCAATCTCATTAGAGAGATTTAAGTTGACTGCAGCAGCCTCCAGGGAATCATGGGACTCGCCAACGAGAAATCACGGGGACGTTGTTTAGTTCTCCTTTTTAAAAACGTGAAGTTGCCACAGTAGCAGCTGAGGGGAAGTGGGGAGGAGGTGAGTAGCCACTCCCATTTTCTGGCATGCAGCTCTGGGGCACCAGAGCTACTGGTGCAATGCTTGGGGTGGGGAGGGGGGGGCATTGTGGGGTGGGGGGGAGAACCCTTAGGGGCGTTGTGCTTGGTTGGAGGGCTGACACATTCCAGGTCAAGGGTCGCTCCTAGGCCGGGGGGGGTTCAGGAGCTTTGCATCTGTGAGGCCTTCAAGCCACCTTTAAGTATTGTGGAGACCCATAGCAGGGACAATCACAGCTTCAACCAGTCTGCCCACCAAACACTTCCCGGTCAAGAGCCTCGTTGTGCCTTCAATGCTGAAATTCAATTTGACTCCCGTGAGCAGCCTCTAGCTTCCCAGCTGACGGCTATTGCAAATGAGGAATTAGCCTTGTTAGTTGTGAGAACACTTCATAGCTGCAGGATGTGTTTGCTGCTTGCTCCTGCTGATGGCTGCAGATGCCTGGAGGCTGCTGCTGCTGTTTTCTTCCTTTTCTGTAGCTGGAAAGAAGGACACTTTTTTCTAAGATACCTGGGTCCTGGAACACCGGGTTCAGGGGGATGTAGGAGTCCAGAAGACAATCCGGTTTGAAGCAAGAAAACGCTGCGGGACCTGGTGTGCGACATTGATCCAAATGGGCCACCTGATGATGCAATTGAAGACGTGCATTCACAGATTGCTGATGCTTTTGATGCTGGTGTGGTGAGTGGTGCATGTAACTGGCACGTCACCGCGGGTTAAACACGCTGGAAGTCAATAATGTTCAACTGCACCTTGAGCGCCAGTGAAATATGTGGATGCCAGGATTTGGTTCCGGTGAGATTGGGCCGTGTGGGAGGGGCCTGCACAGCTGTGGCTCCTGAACAGAGAATGGCTCTGATACGTGGAGCGAGTCAAACATTGATGGCAAGATCATTTCTACGACAAAGGTCTGGACATGGTAACACATTCTCAGGCTTATCCTCCGTTTCTGTTGAGGAAACTGCGAGAGGCGATACCGTGTGCTTTGGTGTTTTTGTGTGAAAATGAGCTAATGTAGCTTTGTATTGGTACCAATAAGAAATGGTGATGTTTCCTTGCTGTCTAATGTCAAGTGTGAGATGTGGAATGTTACGGGGTTGATTTTTGTTACTGTTGACCGTTTAATAAACAAAATATTCTCAACTCTCACGTGCCGATTCCATGATACACATGGCCATGCCTCACAGAGTGATTAGTGCATTGCATCTCCACGAAACGCTGAAGCCTGAACAGTGGGCCTGAACTCTAGGAGCATCAGCACCGTAAAGGCAGCTGCCCAACAATCAGACACTAAAGGGTTGGGCTTCCTCACTGGGGATATCCTCGTGACCAAGGGGCAAGTGCGTGGATCAGGGGAGGGCACCTGAGCACGGTCTCCCTAATGTTCCCGGCAGAGGTCTGGGGAGTCCGGATGTGGCTGGGGGCTAGTGGGCAGGGCAAGGTTCGCTCGCACGACTGGCTCGCTGGATGGCACTCTGAGAGAAGGCGGGACAGTCATGGTAAAGGTGGGGTGGGGGGGCTTATTGGATTCGAGGGTCCCGGGATGGAAGCCCTACAGCTGTCGAGTCTCTCCTCCAACTCTGTCCAGATTAAAAGTGATTGTGGATGTGGATCCTGCAGAGGCTGCCCCGTGTGGCCGGGGGCAGCCGAGGTGGGCAGACGCCGTAGAAGGTGGCAGCAGCGCAGATGCAGGTTGGAGGCGGCGCCCCATGTGCAGGTGGTCGCCCCACACCCTGGAGACTGGTTTTCCCATCAGGCCGAGGAGGAACCCAGAAGGGGAAGTCAGTGATGGCCCAAGGTGCACAGGCGTTACTTATCTTTCAATGAGATGGCGGACAGCATGGGCCGCAGGAGACTCCGTCTTAAGAAAGAGGCAGTGCCATCTGTGCCATGTTTTGGTGGACACGGCATCCGGTGGAGGAGGAGGACACCTGCTCCCGGTGACATGAAGGTCACCGCCGCGCTGAACTGTTATGTAACCGGCTCATTCCAGGGCTTTGTGCGGCATTTCTCAACCTACAGCCGACAGGTGCATCCGGGTGGTCATGGATACCCTGCATGCCCGGGCATCAAATTACATCAACTTTGAGCTACACCAGGCCCACCAAGATGCCCGGGCTGCAGGATTCTTTGCCATCGTCAGGATGCCGCAGGTCCAGGGGCAATGGATGGCACACATCGCCTTGCATACAATGGAGCATCAGGGAGTGTCCTGCCCTTTATTAACAGGAAGGGGCTTCACTCCTTGAATGTACAGATTGTGCGCGATCAATGCCTCGTGTGCACGCTACCCAGGAATATGCATGACAGCTACATCCTGGGGCTCATGGAGATCCCCGTCGTCTTCGAGGACTATCCAGGTTGGCTCTCAGGAGAAAAGGATTACCTACTGAGGTCTTGGCTGGTGCCGCTGGTGTGGAGGTCTGAGACCGAGGCAGCGACTTAATATAATGAGGCCCATGCTGCCATCCGTGCTGTCTTTGAGCAGTGCATCGGGCTCCCCAGTGTCCTCTCTGCCATAATATACACCAGTATATCATGGTGCAGACACACACTGATGGACACACAGTGGGACCAATCAACACACACAACACCGCAGCCAATCACCAGTTAGAGCACACGCACTATAAAGGCAGGGGGCATCAGAGTTCCCGCTGCAGCTGCAGCTAGCCAGGAGGACAGAGCTCACTGCCTGCAGCACAGACATTCACCATGTGCTGAGTGCATCGACTGGTTAGGACAAGGCAAAGGTCTTTAGTTCAAGCTAGTATCGTGTTAACCCACAGTCAGAGTGTGTTAAACAGTTAATGTTTCAATAAAATAGTGTTGCGCTATTTTAAGTGTTGGTGGCCTGTATGTGTTCCACGGATCCAGAGCACCCAACACAATATGATACCAGGAGTTGAGGGATATTAGCACTTCTTAGACCTACCTGCAAGTGATCTGCCTCCCGCCAGCATTCCGTCATCCTGCAACATGGACAACATCAGCCCGTCGCCACCGCTCCGCATCGCCGGCAACCTCGGGCCAACTGGAAGATTTTCAAACAACGCTTCCAGCTCTTCCTCGAAGCCACGGACAGGGAGGGTGCCTCGGATACCAGGAAGATTGCTCTCCTCCTCTCAACAGCCGGAGACCATGCCATCCACATTTTCAATTCTCTCACCTTTGCGGATGATGAAGATAAAACAAAGTTCAAGACGGTCCTCCTCAAGTTTGACACTCACTGCAACGTAGAGGTGAATGAAAGTTTCGAGCGCTACGTGTTCCAACAGCGTTTGCAGGGTAAGGATGAACCTTTCCAGTCCCTTTCTCACTCACCCCCGCATCCTTGCGGAGTCTTGTAGCTACGGGCCCATCTCCGACTCCATGATACGCGACCAGGTCGTTTTCGGTGTTCAGTCGGACCCCCTACGACAGCAGCTCCTCAAAGTAAAGCAGCTCACCCTAGCGACCGCCATTGAGACCTGTGTCTTACACGAAAACGCCACGAGTCGGTATTCCCACATCCAAGCGGCTGAAACGGTGCGGCAAGGTCCCCAGGAGGCGGAACAGGTCCAAGTGATTGAGCACCCCCAAGGCCTCAGCCTGTGTGCGCACCAAACGAGGGGACGGCGAAGTCGGAGAACGCAATGCGCAGGCACGCACCATGCACGACCGCACCGCGCATGTGCGGTGGCCCAGTGAACGTGCTGACGCTACGACGTGCGGCAACTGTGGCTCCGCCCATTTAAAACGGCAATGCCCTGCCAAATCTCGACAATGCCTACGATGTGGCCACTATGCTGCCTTCTGCCAAGCAGCTCAGCCTGCCAACTCATATCGCTTCAGCCAGCCTTGCAGGAATGTCCGGGCAATTCAACCCACGGTCCCCGAGTCCGATGCGGACCTCCCACACAGCAGTGACACGAGGACCCGAAGGCGCCTTTTCGAGTCGGTGTCGGAACGAAAAACAGGCTGTCCCCGAAGCAAAGACACCAGCCGCTGTCGGTATGCAGCATCGATCCAGACGATGAGTGGTGTGCCACCCTGACGGTCAACCGGTCCCAAATACTATTCCGTCTGGACACTGGTGCCTCCGCCAATCTCATGGCATGGTCTGACCTCCAAAGCCTTCGTGTCAAACCAGCCATCCTTCCATCGGCCTGCCAACTATTGGATTATAATGGCAATGTCATTCCTGCTAGCGGCTCGTGCCAACTTGAAGAGACGCACAAGTCACGCAAAGCCATCCTTCCTTTTGAAATCGTGGGCTCCTCGAAAGCCTCCCTGCTTGGCGCGCAGGCATGCAAGCTGTTGAACCTAGTTCAGAGAGTTCACTCTCTCTCTCCTGATGACACGTCTGCCTTTCAGGACACTGACTTCAGGGCGCAACCTGACGCCATCATCGACCAGCACCACGACATCTTCGAAGGCACGGGCATGCTCCCATATACCTACAAGATCTTATTGAAACAGAATGCCACGCCTGTGGTGCACGCACCTCACAGGGTCCCAGCACCCCTTAAGGACCGCCTCAAGCAGCAGCTGAGGGACTTCTTGGACCAAGGAGTGATCTCCAGAGTCACGGATCCAACCGACTGGGTCAGTTCCATGGTATGTGTAAAAAAGCCTTCTGGTGAATTGAGAATTTGCATTGATCCCAAGGATCTGAATCGCAATATCATGAGGGAGTATTATCCAATTCCCAAGCGCGAAGAGATCACATGCGAGATGGCTCGCGCCAAGCTCTTCACCAAACTCGACGCCTCAAAAGGCTTCTGGCAAATCCAGCTCGACAAATCCAGCAGGAAACTGTGTACATTCAATACCCCCTTTGGCAGATATTGTTACAACAGGATGCCGTTTGGGATCATATCTGCTTCAGAAGTGTTCCATAGGATCATGGAACAAATGATGGAAGGCATTGAAGGTGTTCGCGTCTATGTCGACAACATAATCATTTGGTCCACCACCCCGCAGGAGCATGTCAGTTGCCTCCAGCGCGTGTTCAAACGCATACGGGAGCAGGGCCTACGCCTCAACAGGGCCAAATGCTCTTTTGGTCAGATGGAACTCAAGTTTCTTGGGGACCACATCTCCCAATTGGGTGTGCGACCGGATGCGGACAAGGTGGCTGCCATCACAGCCATGAAAACGCCAGAGGACAAGAAGGCGGTCCTCCGATTTCTGGGCATGGTCAACGTTTTAGGGAAGTTCATCCCTAACCTCACCTCTCATACCACGGCTCTCAGGAACCTGGTCAGGAAAACAGATTTCCAATGGCTTCCTGCCCACGAGCGCGAATGGAGAGAACTCAAAACCAAACTCACCACGACCCCGGTCTTAGCTTTCTTTGATCCAGCAAAAGAGATCAAAATTTCGACCGATGCTAGCCAATCCTCATTGGAGCAGTGCTCCTGCAACGCGATGAGGCCTCATCATGGGCCCCCGCTGCATATACGTCACGTGTGATGACCCCCACGGAGCAGCGCTACGCGCAGATAGAAAAGGAGTGCCTGGGCCTTCTGACCAGTGTGGTTAAGTTTCACGATTATGTCTACGGACTTCCTCAATTCACCGTCGAGACCGACCATCGCCCGCTCCGGCGATATGACTTCCAGCTGGTATACACCCCAGGCAAAGACCTCATCATTGCAGACGCTCTCTCCAGGGCAGTCAACACTTCATGTTACCCAGCGGGATTTGTCTGCCAGGTTGACGCCCATTTGGCCTTCGTGGCCTCCAATCTACCTGCCTCGGATGAACGCCTCATCCAAATTCGCCGCATGATGGCGGCTGACCCTTTCCTACAGCGGGTTATGCGCCACCTAACAGACAGGTGGCTCAAGGACCAAAGCCCTCAGTTCTATAATATCAGAAATGATCTGGCGGTAGTAGACGGGGTTCTTCTGAAACTGGACCACATTGTCATCCCGCATAGCATGCGCCAGCTCGTCCTGGAGCAGCTACACAAAAGCCATCTTGGCGTGGAAAACTGCCGCCGACGGGCCCGAGAGGCAGTGTACTGGCCCGGCATTAATGACAACATAGCCAACGAAGTTCTCAACTGACCCACTTGTCAGCGCTTCCAGCCGGCCCAACCACGTGAAACCCTGCAGCCCCATGAGTTGGTCACGTCACCTTGGACCAAGGTGGGCATCGACCAGTTCCACGCGCTGGGTAGAGACTATGTCCTGATCGTGGACTACTTTTCAAATTACCCGGAGGTGATACGGTTGCACGACATCACATCGTCTGCAGTCATCCGTGCCTGTAAGGACACCTTTGCTCGACACGGCATCCCGCTCATGGTTCTGTCGGACAATGGCCCCTGCTTCGCAAGCCAGGAATGGTCCAACTTTGCCAGGTGGTACAATTTTGCACATGTGACATCCAGTCCCCTGTACCCCCAATCCAACAGCAAAGCGGAGAAGGGCGTCCACATAGTCAGACGGCTCCTCTGCAAGGCTGCCGATGCTGGGTCCGATTTCTACCTCGCCTTGCTGGTCTCTCGCTCCGCCCCACTGGCCACTGGCCTGTCGCCAGCCCAGCTGCTCATGGGTCGCATCCTGAGGACGACGGTGCCGTCCATTCATGTCCCAGACCTCGACCACGTTCCCGTCCTTCGACGGATGAAACTGTCTCGTGCACAGCACGAGGCGGCTCATGACTCCCGTGCAGCTGATCTCCCTGCTCTGGCTCCAGATGACAACGTCCGCATCCATCTTCCAGATGGTGGCTGGTCTGCAACGCTGTGGTCCTTCGGCAGGTGGCCTCCTTCTCGTTCCCGGTTCGTCTACCGGATGGCTCTATTCTGCGCCGCAATCGACGTGCCTTTTGTCTCGTTCCGCGCTCGCTACGTGATCCTCCACTGTCGTCTCGCCCTCCTGCTGACCCTGCCATGGACTATGAAGAGATCCCAGTCACTCTGACGCCCCCTCCTCACTCTGACGCAGTCCAGCCCGCTCCTCAGCCGGCGGCTCCCGACCCACCCTTGAGGCGGTCAACCAGAATTCCTCGCCCACCTCAGAGACTTAATTTGTGAACGTTGTGGACTTATGGACTTTCTGATTTGTTCTGTTCTTCCGTTTAATCATTTACATGGTTTGTATATCGTGTTCATCTCGTTATTCTTGTTGCATACTGTTTTTCTGCACCAGGCACCTTCCCATGTAAATAGCTTAGTTCTCATGTACATAGTCCTGTAAATATTTTGCACACATGTAGTCAGGGACATTCTCACCATACACTATTTATTGCCACACAGGTACATTTTTTTATAAAAGGGGGGATGTAATAATATACACCAGTATATCATAGTGCAGACACATACTGAAGGACACAGTGAGACCAATCAACACACACAACGCTGCAGCCAATCACCAGTTAGAGCACACACACTATAAAGACTGGGGGCATCAGAATTCCCGCTCATTCGAGCTGCAGCTAGCTAGGAGGACAGAGCTCACAGCCTGCAGCACAGACATTCACCATGTGCTGAGTGCATCGACTGGTTAGGACAAGGCAAAGGTCTTTAGTTAAAGCTCGTATCATGTTAACCCACAGTCAGACTATTATAAACAGTTAATGATTCAATAAAATAGTGTTGCACTATTTCAAGTGTTGGTGACCTGTATGTGTTCCACGGATCCAGAGCACCCAACACAACACACTCGGTGTTCCTCAATCTTCTTGATCCTCCGTGGTCTGTTGCATGTAGTGTGGTCCCCAGGATGCACATCAGGGGTGAAGCAGCTTGCTGCTTTCTGTGCCCTGTGGTCTTTGATGCCCTCGGCAGGCATCCTCTGGAAGGCCTGGAGCCGGAGGGCCCCGGCCGACTTACCGGTTCCGATGCCTGGACCGCTCTGGTGGTACCCTGCAGTACAAGCCCCCCAGAGGATCTCCTGTTTGTGGTGGTCAGCTGTGCCCTCCACAATCTGGCACAGCAACAGGGCTGGAGGAGAAAGGGGGACATACGGTCTCGGCTGAGGAGAAGGCGGGCCAGGAGGGTCTGGAGGGCGAGCCCATCAGGAGTCGCAGGAGAAGCCGGAGGATGGAAGACAGGCAGCGGCAAAGGTCCGACCAGGGACCTTTCACCCGGAAGACCAGGGAGGCCCTCATCCTCACAAGATAGGACGAGGCTGTGTCTGTCAGCTCAACCCCTCCCCCCAACTTCCCTCCCAATCCCCCTCCCATTTTCCTCCTTCCCCCAAGTTCCACTCCCCCCATTTCTCTTCCAACCCCCAATACCCCCTCTCCATCACACCGCCCTCTTCCCTGCCACCCAGTTTCACCTCCAAGGGTCTGTGTAACACCCCTGAGTGCTGGGCCTGTGTCGGCACTGTCGGCGGGTCAATATACAGGGCAGGAGAGTGATGACCACTCGCTGTGAGGTTAACTCTGGCTCCTCAGTTTGTGTTGAAGTCTGACTCTTGTCTTTCTGCTGACAGCGCTCTCACACCCATCACCTGAACGGGGTCTGCATCGGGGACTTTTGTTCTTGGCCACTGTGCCCGGGAGGGGTGGTGGGAACAGAGGAAAACAAGGGGTGGGGCTGCAGGCAGGTCCACTGTGAAGATTATCGTGACAGAGGCTTAACATGAAGCAGATGTTACAAGTTTTAATAGTGAACAATAGACATTTCTATCCCCCGTGGCTACAGATAGTGATTGCCCCCCACCCCCAACCTTCCCCTTCCACCCCAGTGTCCACTCTGTGTTCCTTAATCTTCTTGATCCTCCGTGGTCCACTGCGACAGGTCGCTGTGTCCCCAGGATGCACATCAGGGGTGGATGCAGCTTGCTGCTTTCCATGCCCTGTGGTCTTTGATGCCCTTGGCAGTCATCCTCTGGAAGGCCTGGTGCTGGAGGGCCCCGGCCGACTTACCGGTGCCACAGGCATCGCCGTACCAACATGTTCTGCCGGTCGGTGCCCATGAGGTGTGCTGGTGTCAGCAGCGGGGGGGATTCAAGGGAACTGGAGACCCTCGCCGGTCTCCTTGGTGGAAGGCCCCGGGTTGGTCGCCGGCGTTTCCTCCTTCCTGACGGTGTCCGTAGGTCCCTAGGGGTCTCCATGGGATGGTGGGGCAGCTGGAGTCAACTCCAGAGGCCTCGGAGTCATCTGGGTCAGCCAATCCTGGCGGCTACAAAGGGAGGGCATTGTGAGCCACATTCCTGATGGGTTAGGGGGGTCTATAGCAGGTGGCATGTGTGGGCACCGTACCTGGACATGAAGGGGTTGTGCTAGTGGGTGCCAGTGTGTTCTGAGGAACAAGCATGAAGATCGGTGTGGGGAGGGTCCGAGGTGGCAGCCAGTGATCTGTGGGGTGGGGGGGGGGGGGGGACGAGTCTGGAATTTGAGGGGTGGCAGGCGGAACTTACCCTTGCTGCTCGGTGGGGGTCGTTAGTCATCTTCCGATATTGGATGGCGGTCTTCCTGGTCATGCTGCCCAAACTGACAGCCGCTGCCGCTGCCTCCCAGATGGCATTGTTGACCCCCTCGAGGGAACAGGATGTCCCATCGAGTATCGACGGCCAGGTCGACATCCCCAAAGCGAGGAGCAGGTTTGCGCGCTGCCATGCCTGTGCGTTGACTGGGAGTGAGTGGTGAGGGAGTGTTTAAAAGCAGCTCCCCCTTGGTAACAGTGAGGCACTGAGACACAAATCAGGCGGAGACAGCCAGTAATGGCGAGAAGCTCATGGGGGTTCATTTTCGGCACTGTTGAAGATGGGCCGCAATCTCTCCATCGCGGCTATCGAGAAACACCCCACCAATCATGCCCAGAATGACACTTAGAAATATTTCTGTTGAATTGCTGCCTACATCTGGCAGCACCTCGTCTTTATGACCCACATACTCAGCTAAACTTGTTGAGCCACTAGTGATGCTCTTTTTTCCCTTTATGTACCCTTTCTTTACAAAAGGGAAAATTTTTCATGCCTCAGAAGGTGAGGGAACCGCCAAATCTTGTTCACATTGCATGTTCCCCAAAGGTAAAACTGCAATGATTCTATGTCAGCTGTGGCAATAATCACAGAAAGTTCTGGAAAAGCTCAGCAGGTCGAGCAGCTTCTGTGGAGAGAGAATTTCTTTGATCTTTGTTGCGAAGTAGTCATATCGGAGTCCATATATTAACTAATTCTGTCTCCGCAGATGCCGCCAGATATTTCTGAGTTTCCCATCATTTTTCTGTTGTTATTTCAGATTTGGCTTCTATTTCAGCAGTAATAACCCTGCCTCCAAATCCAGGGGTTTTGTGCACAAAATCTAAACTGACCGCCCCCCCCCCCCCCCCCCCCCCGCCCCCCCATATGGTAGAGATGGAGTGCTGTACTGTTTTTGTTGTTGATTTAATTTGATTTATTGTCACATGTACCAAAGTACAGTGAAAAGTATTTTTCTGCGACCGAGGGAACGTACACAGTACGTACATAGTAGACAAATAAATAATCAACAGAGAACATTGACAAATGGTACATCGACAAACAGTGATTGTTATAGTGCGGAACAAGGGGCCAAATAAAGCAAATACATGAGCAAGAGCAGCATAGGGCGTCTTGAATAGAATTCTTACAGAGAACAGATCTGTCCGAGGGGGAGGCGTTGAGTCTTGTAGCTGTGGGGAAGAAGCTGGTCCTATGTCTGGATGTGCGGGTCTTCAGACCTCCGTACCTTCTGCCTGATGGAAGGGTCTGGAAGAAGGTAATGCCTGGGTGGGAGGGGTCTCTGATAATGCTGTCAGCCTTCCTGAGGCAGCGGGAGGTGTACACAGAATCAATGTGGGGGTGGCAAGCTTGTGTGATGTGTTGGGCTGAGTGGACCACACTCTGCAGTTTCTTGCAACCTTGGACCGAGCAGTTGCCATACCAGGCTGTGATGCAGCCAGATAGGATGCTCTCTGTCGCACATCTGTAGAAGTTTGTGAGAGTCGGTGCAGACATGCCAAATTTCTTTAGAAAGTAGAGATGTTGTTGGGCTTTCTTGACTGTTACAGAACATAGAACATAGAACATTACAGCGCAGTACAGGCCCTTCGGCCCTCGATGTTGCGCCGACCTGTGAAACCACCCTAAAGCCCATCTATACTATTCCCTCATCGTCCATATGTCTATCCAATGACCATTTGAATGCCCTTAGTGTTGGCGAGTCCACTACTGTTGCAGGCAGGGCATTCCACACCCTTACTACTCTCTGAGTCAAGAACCTACCTCTGACATCTGTCTTATATCTACCTCCCCTCAATTTAAAGCTATGTCCCCTCGTGCTAGACATCACCATCCGAGGAAGAAGGCTCTCACTGTCCACCTTATCCAATCCTCTGATCATCTTGTATGTCTCAATTAAGTCACCTCTTAACTTTCTTCTCTCTAATGAAAACAGCCTCAAGTCCCTCAGCCTTTCCTCATAAGATCTTCCCTCCATACCAGGCAACATTCTGGTAAATCTCCTCTGCACCCTTTCCATCCTTCCTATAATGCGGCGACCAGAATTGCATGCAATACTCCAAATGCGGCAGCACCAGAGTTTTGTACAGCTGCAACATGACCTCATGGCTCCGAAACTCAATCCCTCTACCAATAAAAGCTAACACACCGTACGCCTTCTTAACAACCCTCTCAACCTGGGTGGCAACTTTCAGGGATCTATGTACATGGACACCGAGATCTCTCTGCTCATCCACACTACCAAGAATCTTACCATTAGCCCAGTACTCTGTCTTCCTGTTATTCCTTCCAAAATTAATCACCTCACACTTTTCTGCATTAAACTCCATTTGCCACTTCTCAGCCCAGCGCAGCAGCTTATCTATGTCCCTCTAACTTGTAACATCCTTCCGCACTGTCCACAACTCCACCGACTTTAGTGTCATCGTCAAATTTACTCACCCATCCTTCTACGCCCTCCTCCAGGTCATTTATAAAAATGACAAACAGCAGTGGCCCCAAAACAGATCCTTGTGGGACACCACTAGTAACTGGACTCCAGTCTGAACATTTCCCACCAACCACCACCTTTTGTCTTCTTCCAGCTAGCCAATTTCTGATCCAAACTGCTAAATCACCATGAATCCCATGCCTCCGTATTTTCTGAAGTAGCCTACCGTGGGGTACCTTATCAAACGTTTTACTGAAATCCATATACACCACATCAACTGCTTTACCCTCATCCACCTGTTTGGTCACCTTCTCAAAGAACTCAATAAGTTTGTGAGGCACGACCTACCCTTCACAAAACCGTGTTGACTATCTCTAATCAAATTATTCCTTTCCAGATGATTATACATCCTATCTCTTATAAACCTTTCCAAGATTTTGCCCACAACAGAAGTAACACTCACTGATCTATAGTTACCGGGGTTGTCTCTACTCCCCTTCTTGAACAAGGGGACAACATTTGCTATACTCCAGTCTTCTGGCACTATTCCTGTAGACAAAGGTGACTTAAAGATCAAAGCCAAAGGCTCAGCAATCTCCTCCCCAGCTTCCCAGAGAATCCTAGGATAAATCCCATCCGGCCCAGGGGACTTATCTATTTTCACACTTTCCAGAATTGCTAACACCTCCTCCTTATGAACCTCAAGCCCTTCTAGTCTAGTAGCCTGAATCTCAGTATTCTCCTCGACAACATTGTCTTTTTCCTCTGTGAATACTGACGAAAAATATTCATTTAGCACCTCTCCTATCTCCTCGGACTCCACGCACAATTTCCCACGACTGTCCTTGACTGGCCCTACTCTTACCCTAGTCATTCGTTTTTTTCCTGACATATCTATAGAAAGCTTTAGGGTTATCCTTGATCCTACCTGCCAAAGACTTCTCATGTCCCCTCCTGGCTCTTTTTAGCTCTCTCTTTAGGTCCTTCCTAGCTAACTTGTAACTCTCGAGCGCCCTAACTGAACCTTCATGTCTCATCTTTACATAAGCCTCCTTCCTCTTGACAAGTGTTTCGACTGCTTTAGTAAACCACGGTTCCCTCACTTGACCACTTCCTCCCTGACTAACAGGTACATACTTATCAAGGACATGCAGTAGCTGTTCCTTGAACAAGCTCCACATTTCCATTGTGCCCATCCCCTGCAGTTTTCCTCTCCATCCGATACATCCTAAGTCTTGCCTCATTGCATCATAATTGCCTTTCCCCCAGATATAAATCTTCCCCTGCGGTATATACTTACCCCTTTCCATCACTAAAGTAAACGTAATCGAATTGTGGTCACTATCACCAAAGTGCTCACCTACCTCCAAATCTAACACCTGTCCTGGTTCATTACCCAGTACCAAATCTAATATGGCCTCGCCTCTCACCTGGCCTATCTACATACTGTGTCAGGAAACTCTCCTGCACACATTGGACAAAAACGGACACATCTAAAGTACTCGAACTATAGCGTTTCCAGTCAATATTTGGAAAGTTAAAGTCCCCCATAACAACTACCCTGTTGCTTTCGCTCCTATCCAGAATCAACTTTGCAATCCTTTCCTCTACATCTGGAACTTTTCAGAGGTCTATAGAAAACCCCTAACAGGATGACCTCTCCTTTCCTGTTTCTAACCTCAGCCCATACTACCTCAGTAGACGAGTCCTCATCAAACGTCCTTTCTGCCACCGTAATACTGTCCTTGACTAACAATGCCACCCCTCTCCCTCTTTTACCATCTTCCCTGCGCTTACTGAAATATCTAAACCCTGGCACCTGCAACAACCATTCCTTTCCCTGCTCTATCCATGTCTCCGAAATGGCCACAACATCGAAGTCCCAGGTACTAACCCATGCCGCAAGTTCACCCACCTTATTCCAGATGCTCCTGGCATTGAAGAAGACACACTTTAAACCACCTTCCTGCCTGCCGGTACACTCCTGCAACTTTGAAACCTTACTCATGACCTCACTGCTCTCAACCTCCTGTATACTGGAGCTACAATTCAGGTTCCCAAGCCGCTGCTGAACTAGTTTAAACCCTCCCGAAGAGCATTAGCAAACTTCCCCCCCAGGATATTGGTACCCCTCTGGTCCAGGTGTAGACCATCCCGTTTGTAGAAGTCTCACTGACCCCAGAATGAGCCCCAATTATCCAGAAATCAGATACCCTTCCTCCTGCACCATCCCTGTAGCCACGTGTTCAACTCCTCTCTCTCCCTATTCCTTGTCTCGCTATCACGTGGCACGGGTAACAACCCAGAGATAATAACTCTGTTTGTCCTAGATCTAAGTTTCCACCCTAGCTCCCTGAATTCCTGCCTTACATCCCTATCCCTTTTCTTACCTATGTCGTCGGTACCCATGTGGACCACGACTTAGGGCTGCTCCCCCTCCCCCTTAAGGATCCCGAAAACACGATCCGAGACATCATGCACCCTGGCACCTGGGAGGCAACACACCAACCGTGAGTCCCTCTTGTTCCCACAGAATCTCCTATCTATCCCCCTAACTATGGAGTCTCCAATGACTAATGCTCTACTCCTCTCCCCCCTTCCCTTCTGAGCAACAGGGACAGACTCTGTGCCAGAGACCTGTACCCCATGGCTTAGCCCTGGTAAGTCCCCCCCCCCAACAGTATCCAAAGCGGTATACTTGTTACTAAGGGGAACGGCCACAGGGGATCCCTGTACTGACTGCTTCCTCCCAGCCCCTCTCACCGTCACCCATCTATCTTTATTCTTCGGAGTAACCACATCCCTGAAGCTTCTATCTATGACCACCTCTGCCTCCCGAATGATCCGAAGTTCATCCAGCTCCAGTTCCAGTTCCCTAACGCGGTTTCTGAGGAGCTGGAGATGGGTGCACTTCCCACAGATTAAATCAGCAGGGACACTGACGGCGACCCTCACCTCAAACATTCTGCAGGAGGAACATTGCACTACCTTCCCTGCCATCCCCTCTAGATAAAAAAAGAAAAAGAAAGAAAGAGCTTACCTGTTATTCACTCCCCTTCTCAGCAAGCACTCACTCAGCAACCTCTGCGCCCCGCACAATAACACCTGAGGGAAAATAAAATAAAAACTACTTACCAGTCACCAGCCAATCCCTTACCTGCAGGCCGTGACGTCACCGTTCACCTTCTTTCTACTTCTACCTGCCCTTGAACCTTCCTCTTGACCTTTACAGTGGTTGGTTTTTTTTGGTTAGAGGAGGGGGTAGGGAGGGAAACACTGAAGAAGTGTTTCGGGTTTAAGTGTCACTTGACAACAGCTCCTCCACAAACCACCTTCAAGTTAGGGTGAGCACAACGGCCTATGCAAATTTCCCCCGCAAAAGCAAATCAGCAGCTCCGCTCCACTGCTGGCTGCTTGTCTTCACTAGGGTCTCTTGCTCAGGTACACTGAGCAAGTTAGGGTGAGCACAACGGTGTATGCAAATTTTCCCCGCAACAGGCAATCAGCAGCTCCACTCCACTGTTGCATCAACATGAGCGAACCAGGACAGACTGTTAGTGAAGGTAACCCCCAGAAACTGAAAGCTATCGACCATCTCCACTTCGGAGCCATTGATGCAGATGGGAGTGACTGTCGTGCTACGCTTCCTGAAGTCGATGATCAGTTCCTTGGTCTTTTCAACATTTAGAGAGAGGTTGTTTTCGGTGCACCATGCAACCAAGTGATTTATCTCCCTCCTGTAGTCTCATTCGTCGTTGTTTGAGATACGGCCCGCCACAGTCGTATCATCTGCAAACTTATAGATTGAGTTGGAGTTAAATCTTGCCACACAGTCATGTGTGTATAGGGCATACAGTAGAGGACTGAGCACGCATCCTTGCGAAGCCCCGGTGTTTAGGATTAATGTGGAGAAGGTGCTGTTGCCTATTTTGACAGATTGCGGTCTGTTGGTGAGGAAGTCGAGGATCCAGTTGCACAGGGAGGGATCAAGTCCAAGATTGCGGAGTTTGGTTATTAGTCTTGTCGGGATGATGGTGGTGAAGGCGGAGCTGTAGTCGATGAATAGGTGTCTTACATAGGTGTCCTTGTTGTCGTTTTTAATAAGACCTAAATTAACATGCCATATGGCCTCTCAGGTGGAAATACGTGTATAGATACATAGAAAATAGAAACAGGAGGGGACCATTCGGCCCTTTGAGTCTGCTCCGCCATTTATTTTGAGCATGGCTGATCATCAAGTTCAATAAAAGACTACATGACACTATTTGATGAGAAGGGGAATTCTCCCTATGTCCTACGCAATATTAATTCCTCAAGCAACACTGAAAAACAGATTGTCTGTTCATTAGCCCATTCTGTTTGTGAAACCTTGCTTTACTTTAAATTGCTGCCAAGTTCTTTTTACATTACCATGTGACTGCATTTCAAAAAAGTAACTTCATTAACTCAAATACTTTGGGTCATCCTGAGGCCATGAAACGATGCAGAATTTTTTTTTTGTTATTCGTTTACATCAGTGTGGCCATCATTGTGACTAACCAGCATTGAGTGCCCAACCCTAATTGCTCTTGAAGGGGGTCGTGTGGCGCAGTGTGTAGGGTCTCTGCCCCTGAGCCAAAGCTCGGATGTGAGTCCCACCCCAGGACTTGATGGCCAAGGAAGGTGCGTTCATAGCTCTGCCAAACAGGTTGAGTCCGTCAAACTGCAAATCCTTCCAGCACACCAATGGCTGGTGGTCAAGCGGGAGAGAGTCCTGGTCAGCCTTGCTTGATGTGGAGTGGCGCCGCTCAAGCTATAAGCCTCTGGCGGCAGATGAGTGACCTGTTCCAGGAATTACTAGCTATGGAAACAGACAAAAGTCTGCCTTAGTGCATCACAAGGTGTGGGGAAAGAAAGAAGAATTGCTATTGAAAACATGGCGGTGGGTCTCTTTCCTGACCCACCGCAGTTTGTGCAATGTAAGTACACCCACAGTGCTGTTAGGAATGGAGATACACATTGTTTTATTACTCATCACTTATGTGCCTCTCGAAGCTGGTGATGTGTCTTCTCTTTGAACCACTGATCAACTTATGTAAGGAATGCGAGGATTTCAATCCAGTAATAATAAAGGACTGGTAGTGTGGCCAGGAACTGACTGGCTACATTAACTTTGATAGGCAAGAATAAAATCCCTGGTAACAATTTCAATAGGTCTTTCACCAATTTTCTGCTCGCCAATTGGGGGAACCTCTCAAGAAATTTCCCAGTTTTATGTCCAGCTGAAGATTGGATCTGAGTGGCTGTGCACTATGCCTATGATCTTCGCATTCTTGTCCTTCCTAGTGATAGAGATTACGTCAATGCAAGTTGTTACGCAGCATCTTGAAAATTGTAAATACTGCAGCCATAGTACAGCAGAGGTGGGTCCAGTGCCCCAGATACAGGCCGATGCTGTCAAAGTTGGTGTAATTGGTGAAACATTCCATCACATGCCTGAGTTTGCAGATGGTAGAGGGACATTAAGTCGGGAGGTTAGCTAGTCGTCAGGATCACCAACCTCCAGCCTTGCTATTTTAGTCAGTGTACCTATGGCTGGCCCAGTGACGTTTCTGCTCAATAAGTGGCCTCAGTAGTTGTTTGGACAACTTCTTGTTGGGAGATGCCTAGCAACAATGTGGCACAAATAATTTGTGAGCTCAAGCCTGAACATTATTCAAGTTTTGTTAGCGCAGGTTGCACCATTACAAGCTGGAACTAAACAATGGAGTTGTCAACAAACAGTCTCATTCCTTACTTTATGATCAAGGAAAGATCATGGAGGAAACACCGAAGGATGGCTGGACTTGGAATCTTGCCCCAGTGGACTTCTGCAAGATATAACTTTCAACAACTGTCCATGTTCCTTTCTACCAGGTTATGAGTCAAGCTACTGAAAAACTACCCGGAAATCGCAGTGGCGTTGCCCACTCACAGCAGGCCACGGTTGGGAGCATGGCGCCATTGCCCAGGCGCTGGCCACTGTGGCACAGACACATAGGGAGGTGGCCCAGTCCCAGAGGGAGATGGCGCAGTCACAGGCTGATGTGACACAAACCCAGAAGATAGTGGCACAGTCACTCGGTGATGTGGCACAATGCCAGATGGAGACGGTCCACCCCCTGTGCTCCATGGCCGCGAGCATGCAGATCCTGGTCGAGACCAGAGGGGGCCTCCAGCACTGGCAGTGCCAGGTGGCAGGGGAGCCTCAGGGGATAGCTCCGCTTGCAACCCCGTCCCATGAAGTAGCCTGATGGCCATCGGGCAGGCACCCAGAGGAGAATGAAGTGTTGGGGCCATGCCGGTATCCTGCAGGGGAGGTGCCGGAACACTGCAGCACCTTGGATCACCCCACACACCCTCATGTCCCTGGTGCATCTGGTGGGCAGTGGGCAGAACAGGACAGCACCACGCCACCTGGGGCACCCGAACAGCAGTCAGGCCCACCCAGGGCCAGGCACCCCAGAAGACACCCACCACAGGGACCCATGATGCAGTGTGGAAATCACAGCAGGCCGCCCAGTTACAACCAGCGTCAGTGCTCAGTCAGATGTGTGTGAGGGATGGGCTGGTCTGGGCTGGCCAGAGAGGAGGGGGGGGGGGGGTGGGGGGGGGGATGATGGGCAGACGTTGTGGGAGGCCCTTGCTCCCCACCCCAACCCCCTTGACCGTCCCCACCTCCATCACCCCAGGGATTCAATGGGACTGTATGCTGGATTGGCCAGCTCGCATGCAGGGGTCACCCAGGTGGACGGTGAAAGTGCTACCATGGGCAGGAGCCGTACATTGGCTTACAACATGGAGCACAAGACCTCACTACAGAGCAGATTGTCATTATCCTTCATCCTATGGACGAGACCTGGTATTACTGCCAAACCAGTGCCCACACCCCATAGTTGGGCAAGTATCTATCATGGAGGGGGTTACAGACGAGGGGGTGGCCAGGGAGGTGTGTGGAGATGCGATGCCCCTGGCCAGTCCCTCCTCCCCACAGTTGCTGAACCTGAAGGCGATCAGAGCATCCCATGCACGTTGGCCCTGCTGCACACGTCATGCGGCCTCATGTGCATCGTGCCTGAGCTTCTGTTCTGTCCATCCTCCCCCCGTACCCTTCTCGTTGGACAAGGACTGGCGTTCCTCCTCCAGCACATCGCCCCTCTGCGCGATGTTGTGGAGGATGCAGCAGGCCACCACGATGCGGGCGACCCTCTCAGCATCATACTGGAGGGCCCCTCCAGAGCAGTCCAGGAACCTGAACGCATCTTCAGGAGGCTGAAGCACCGCCCGATCATGCTCCTGGTTGCTACATGGGTATCGTTCTAGCAGGTCTCCGCTTCGGTCTGTGCCTCCGGATAGGCATCATCAGCTACGACCACAGCAGATAACCCCTGTCGCCCAGGAGCCAACCTCCCAGCCGGGAGGACATCTTGAACATGTCAGGAATCGTCATGTGTCAGTATGAAGGCATTGTGCACATTGCCCGGGTATCGGGCGCAGATGTGTAGCTGATTGTCACATATCAGCTACACGTTCATCGAGTGAAATCCCTTTCTGTTTGTGTCGAGCAACGAGTCGTCTGCAGATGCTCCTGGGGGGGGGGGGCAGGGGGGCATGCATCCCGTATTTCACCCCCTGGACCTGTGCATCCCGTTGATGGCAGCGAATCCCGCTGCCCGGCCATCCTGGTGGGCGTGGTCGCGAGATTTACCGGCCTCGTTGCGTCACCAAATCAGGGGTGATGAGGCCATACAATCGCACCTAAAGTGTTCTGAGTTAAACAGGCAATTGCAGTAATTATACTTAAAGTGGGGCAACAGATGTAATAGGTGGGCAAATTTTAATACAGTCTGGGAATCGAGAGCAAAAGCATTCGTGAGCAGTTTGCACAGCAATCAAGAAATCCTAAAGGTGCAAAACACTGGACTTGATTCGTTGTTAAAAGTGGAACAAAAGCTTTGTTTAAAAGTGTCATTTGGAAAACCTGGTCTGGATTTCAGAATGCAAACCACTAAAGGAAAGCATACCCTTGAGTGTATTTACCCACAGTCATCCTGTGCTTAAAAAGGACTGTGTGTTAATGAGACCATTGTAGATTACAATGTACTTTGTAATCTGTGTTAATCCTAAAGTGTTAAAATAAGTGGGGGGGGGGGGGGGAAGTAATGCCATAGTGCATTAGAATTCAATTTTTTTCATGTTTCATAAATGTTTTCCTTTTTGATATAACTAATTAGCGGTCCTGCGACTTTGCTCTGCCACAAGAAAATTAAAGTTACGGTCTTTTGAGCCAGGGTTCCAATCTGGAATCTTCCCATCCAGTTACAACATCAACTGGGATCATAACAAAAGATGCTGAGTTGCAGTGGCGAGTCACCGGAAGGTTGGGGCTAGGCTTGTGAATGGAACCAAGGTGTTGCGCAAAATGGTCACCAAGTCTGCATTTAGTCTCCCATCATTGGGATGATGTAGTTTTAATGCAGTGGAATAGCTTGGCCGAATGTAGAACTGAAAAACACATATATTGTTATCTGGTGGGACCATTTTTACTGGTAGTACTGTTAGTGGTTAGCACTGTTGCTTCACAGCTCCAGGGTCCCAGGTTCGATTCCCGGCTTGGGTCACTGTCTGTGCGAGTCTGCACATTCTCCCCGTGTCTGCGTGAGTTTCCTCCGGGTGCTCTGGTTTCCTCGCACAGTCCAAAGATGTGCAGGTTAGGTGGGATGGCCATGTTAAGTTGCCCCATGTGTCCAGAATGGTTAGGTGGGTTTACTGGGTTACGGGGATTGGGCGGAGCTGTGGGCTTAAGTAGGGTGCTTTTTCCAAGGGCCGGTGCAGACTCGATGGGCCGAATGGTCTCCTTCTGCACTGCAAATTCTATGATTCTACGCCAAAAAAAAAGACATTGGATGAGAAGGATCCCATGGAACCACATTATGAATGAGCACATACAGAGGCACGGTAACACAAGTAGTTAGCACTGTTGCTTCACAGCGCCAGGGACCCGAATTCGATTCCTGGCTTGGGTCACTGTCTGTGCGTTCTCCCCATGTCTGCGTGGGTTTCCTCCAGATGCTCCGGTTTCCTCCCACAAGTCCCGAAAGACATGCTGTTGGGTGAATTGGACATTCTGAATTCTCCCTCTGTGTATCCAAACAGGCGCCGGAGTGTGGCGACTAGGGGATTTTCACAGTAACTTCATTTCAGTGTTAATGTAAGCCTATTTGTAACAATACATAGAACATAGAACGATACAGCGCAGTACAGGCCCTTCGGCCCACGATGTTGCACCGAAACAAAAGCCATCTAACCTACACTATGCCATTATCATCCATATGTTTATCCAATAAACTTTTAAATGCCCTCAATGTTGGCGAATTCACTAGTATAGAACATAGAACATAGAACAATACAGCGCAGTACAGGCCCTTCGGCCCACGATGTTGCACCGAAACAAAAGCCATCTAACCTACACTATGCCATTATCATCCATATGTTTATCCAATAAACTTTTAAATGCCCTCAATGTTGGCGAGTTCACTAGTGTAGCAGGTAGGGCATTCCACGGCCTCACTACTCTTTGCGTAAAGAACCTACCTCTGACCTCTGTCCTATATCTATTACCCCTCAGTTTAAAGTTATGTCCCCTCGTGCCAGCCATATCCATCCGCGGGAGAAGGCTCTCACTGTCCACCCTATCCAACCCCCTGATCATTTTGTATGCCTCTATTAAGTCTCCTCTTAACCTTCTTCTCTCCAACGAAAACAACCTCAAGTCCGTCAGCCTTTCCTCATAAGATTTTCCCTCCATACCAGGCAACATCCTGGTAAATCTCCTCTGCACCCGCTCCAAAGCCTCCACGTCCTTCCTATAATGCGGTGACCAGAACTGTACGCAATACTCCAAATGCGGCCGGACCAGAGTTCTGTACAGCTGCAACATGACCTCCCGACTCCGGAACTCAATGCCTCTACCAATAAAGGCCAACACTCCATAGGCCTTCTTCACAACCCTATCAACCTGGGTGGCAACTTTCAGGGATCTATGTACATGGACACCTAGATCCCTCTGCTCAGCCACACTTTCAAGAACTTTACCATTAGCCAAATATTCCGCATTCCTGTTATTCCTTCCAAAGTGAATCACCTCACACTTCTCTACATTAAACTCCATTTGCCACCTCTCAGCCCAGCTCTGCAGCTTATCTATATCCCTCTGTAACCTGCTACATCCTTCCACACTATCGACAACACCACCGACTTTAGTATCGTCTGCAAATTTACTCACCCACCCTTCTGCGCCTTCCTCTAGGTCATTGATAAAAATGACAAACAGCAACGGCCCCAGAACAGATCCTTGTGGTACTCCACTTGTGACTGTACTCCATTCTGAACATTTCCCATCAACCACCACCCTCTGTCTTCTTTCAGCTAGCCAATTTCTGATCCACATCTCTAACTCACCCTCAATCCCCAGCCTCCGTATTTTTTGCAATAGCCTACCGTGGGGAACCTTATCAAACGCTTTGCTGAAATCCATATACACCACATCAACTGCTCTACCCTCGTCTACCTGTTCAGTCACCTTCTCAAAGAACTCAATAAGGTTTGTGAGGCATGACCTACCCTTCACAAAGCCATGCTGACTATCCCTGATCATATTATTCCTATCTAGATGATTATAAATCTTGTCCCTTATAATCCCCTCCAAGACTTTACCCACTACAGACGTGAGGCTCACCGGTCTATAGTTGCCGGGGTTGTCTCTGCTCCCCTTTTTGAACAAAGGGACCACATTTGCTGTCCTCCAGTCCTCTGGCACTATTCCTGTAGCCAATGATGACATAAAAATCAAAGCCAAAGGTCCAGCAATCTCTTCCCTGGCCTCCCATAGAATCCTAGGATAAATCCCATCAGGTCCCGGGGACTTATCTATTTTCAGCCTGTCCAGAATTGCCAACACCTCTTCCCTACGTACCTCAATGCCATCTATTCTATTAGCCTGGGGCTCAGCATTCTCCTCCACAACATTATCTTTTTCCTGAGTGAATACTGACGAAAAATATTCATTTAGTATCTCGCCTATCTCTTCAGACTCCACACACAATTTCCCATCCCTGTCCTTGACTGGTCCTACTCTTTCCCTAGTCATTCGCTTATTCCTGACATACCTATAGAAAGCTTTTGGGTTTTCCTTGATCCTTCCTGCCAAATACTTCTCATGTCCCCTCCTTGCTCGTCTTAGCTCTCTCTTTAGATCCTTCCTCGCTACCTTGTAACTATCCATCGCCCCAACCGAAACTTCACACTTCATCTTCACATAGGCCTTCTTCTTCCTCTTAACAAGAGATTCCACTTCCCTGGTAAACCACGGTTCCCTCGCTCGACGCCTTCCTCCCTGTCTGACCGGTACATACTTATCAAGAACACGCAGTAGCTGATCCTTGAACAAGCCCCACTTATCCAGTGTGCCCAACACTTGCAGCCTACTTCTCCACCTTATCCCCCCCAAGTCACGTCTAATGGCATCATAATTGCCCTTCCCCCAGCTATAACTCTTGCCCTGCGGTGTATACTTATCCCTTTCCATCATTAACGTAAACGTCACCGAATTGTGGTCACTGTCCCCAAAGTGCTCTCCTACCTCCAAATCCAACACCTGGCCTGGTTCATTACCCAAAACCAAATCCAACGTGGCCTCGCCTCTTGTTGGCCTGTCAACATATTGTTTCAGGAAACCCTCCTGCACACACTGTACAAAAAACGACCCATCTATTGTACTCGAACTATATCTTTTCCAGTCAATATTTGGAAAGTTAAAGTCTCCCATAATAACTACCCTGTTACTTTCGCTCATATCCAGAATCATCTTCGCCATCCTTTCCTCTACATCCCTAGAACTATTAGGAGGCCTATAAAAATCTCCCAACAGGGTGACCTCTCCTTTCCTGTTTCTAACTTCAGCCAATACTACCTCGGCAGAAGAGTCCCCATCTAGCATCCTCTCCGCCACCGTAATACTGCTCTTGACTAGCAGCGACACACCTCCCCCTCTTTTGCCTCCTTCTCTGAGCTTACTAAAACACCTAAACCCCGGAACCTGCAACATCCATTCCTGTCCCTGCTCTATCCATGTCTCCGAAATGGCCACAACATCGAAGTCCCAGGTACCAACCCACGCTGCCAGTTCCCCTACCTTGTTTCGTATACTCCTGGCATTGAAGTAGACACACTTCAAACCACCTACCTGAACGCTGGCCCCCTCCTGCGACGTCAAATCTGTGCTCCTGACCTCTATACTCTCATTCTCCCTTACCCTAAAACTACAATCCAGGTTCCCATGCCCCTGCTGCATTAGTTTAAACCCCCCCAAAGAGCACTAACAAATCTCCCCCCCAGGATATTTGTGCCCCTCAGGTTCAGATGTAGACCATCCTGTCTGTAGAGGTCTCACCTTCCCCAGAAAGAGCCCCAGTTATCCAAAAATCTGAAACCCTCCCGCCTGCACCATCCCTGTAGCCACGTGTTTAAATGCTCTCTCTCCCTATTCCTCATCTCACTATCACGTGGCACGGGCAACAACCCAGAGATAACAACTCTGTTTGTTCTAGTTCTGAGCTTCCATCCTAGCTCCCTGAAAGCCTGCCTGACATCCTTGTCCCCTTTCCTACCTATGTCGTTGGTGCCAATGTGGACCACGACTTGGGGCTGCTCCCCCTCCCCCTAAGGACCCGGAAAACACGATCCGAGACATCACGTACCCTTGCACCTGGGAGGCAACATACCAAACGTGAGTCTCTCACGCTCCCACAAAATCTCCTATCTGTGCCCCTGACTATAGAGTCCCCAATTACTAATGCTCTGCTCCTCTCCCCCCTTCCCTTCTGAGCAACAGGGACAGACTCCGTGCCAGAGGCCCGTACCCCATGGCTTACCCCTGGTAAGTCGTCCCCCCCACAAGTATCCAAAGCAGTATACTTGTTTCTCAGGGGAACGACCGCAGGGGATCCCTGCACTGACTGTTTTTTCCCAGTCCCTCTTACAGTTACGCACCTATCTCCAATCTTTGGTGTAACTAATTCCCTGAAGCTGCTATCTATGACCCCTTCTGCCTCCCGAATGATCCGAAGTTCTTCCAACTCCAGCTCCAGTTCCCTAACTCGGTCTTGGAGGAGCTGGAGATGGCAGCACTTCCTGCAGGTAAAATCAGCAGGGACACTAACTGCATCCCTCACCTCAAACATCCTGCAGGAGGAACATTGCACTCCCTTCCCTGCCATTCCTCTAACTTTCTACCAAGATCTGGCTAACAACTAAATTAAATTTTTATAAAAAAATAATAATAATATAATAAAAAAAAAAAAAAAATATGGTACTTACCTCAGACCAAAGGGTTTTATTATTAGGTTAGAGGAGGAGGGCGGGTGGGAGACACTACACGTGTAGTGTCTCGGGTTTCCTCTCCACCAGAATTTATTGGTGAGGGTCTTCCCAGACGTCCGCGGGTCGACTTCCTGATCCCGCCTAAAAAACTAATTTTAAAAAAAAAAGAAAAATTCTCAGCTCCTGCTGAAACTGACTCACCAGCTGCTCTCACGCCGCCGAAATCGACTGGCCTGCCCCTGCAAAGAGAAGTGCTTTTAAAGGTTGACTTACCTCCCAGCAACCTCCTTCCGCAATGCTCCCGCTGAAATTGACTAACCAGCTGCTCTCTCGCCGCCGAAATCGACTGGCCTGCCCCCGCAAAGAGAAGTGCTTTTAAAGGTTGACTTACCTCCCAGCAACCTCCTTCCGCAATGCTCCCGCTGAAATTGACTAACCAGCTGCTCTCACGCCGCCGAAATCGACTGGCCTGCCCCTGCAAAGAGAAGTGCTTTTAAAGGTTGACTTACCTCCCAGCAACCTCCTTCCGCAATGCTCCCGCTGAAATTGACTAACCAGCTGCTCTCTCGCCGCCGAAATCGACTGGCCTGCCCCTGCAAAGAGAAGTGCTTTTAAAGGTTGACTTACCTCCCAGCAACCTCCTTCCGCAATGCTCCCGCTGAAACTGACTAACCAGCTGCTCTCACGCCGCCGAAATCGACTGGCCTGCCCCTGCAAAGACAAGTGCTTTTAAAGGTTGACTTACCTCCCAGCAACCTCCTTCCGCAATGCTCCCGCTGAAATTGACTAACCAGCTGCTCTCACGCCGCCGAAATCGACTGGCCTGCCCCTGCAAAGAGAAGTGCTTTTAAAGGTTGATTTACCTCCCAGCAACCTCCTTCCGCAATGCTCCCGCTGAAACTGACTAACCAGCTGCTCTCACGCCGCCGAAATCGACTGGCCTGCCCCTGCAAAGAGAAGTGCTTTTAAAGGTTGACTTACCTCCCAGCAACCTCCTTCCGCAATGCTCCCGCTGAAATTGACTAACCAGCTGCTCTCACGCCGCCGAAATCGACTGGCCTGCCCCTGCAAAGAGAAGTGCTTTTAAAGGTTGACTTACCTCCCAGCAACCTCCTTCCGCAATGCTCCCGCTGAAACTGACTAACCAGCTGCTCTCACGCCGCCGAAATCGACTGGCCTGCCCCTGCAAAGAGAAGTGCTTTTAAAGGTTGACTTACCTCCCAGCAACCTCCTTCCGCAATGCTCCCGCTGAAATTGACTAACCAGCTGCTCTCACGCCGCCGAAATCGACTCTGGTTCGGGTGAAGGTAGGGCTACTGTTGCAGGTAGGGCATTCCACGGCCTCACTACTCTTTGCGCAAAGAACCTATCTCTGACCTCTGTCCTATATCTATTACCCCTCAGTTTAAAGCTATATCCCCTCGTGCCAGCCATTTCCATCCGCAGGAGAAGGCTCTCACTGTCCACCCGATCTAACCCCCTGATCATTTTGTATGTCTCTATTAAGTCTCCTCTTAACCTTCTTCTCTCCAACGAAAACAACCTCAAGTCCATCAGCCTTTCCTCAAAAGATTTTCCCTCCATACCAGGCAACATCCTGGTAAATCTCCTCTGCACCCGCTCCAAAGCCTCCACGTCCTTCCTATAATGCGGTGACCAGAACTGTACGCAATACTCCAAATGCGGCCGAACCAGAGTTTTGTACAGCTGCAACATGACCTCCTGACTCCGGAACTCAATCCCTCTACCAATAAAGGCCAACACTCCATAGGGCCTTCTTCACAACCCTATCAACCTGGGTGGCAACTTTCAGGGATCTATGTACATGGACACCTAGATCCCTCTGTTCATCCACACTTCCAAGAACTTTACCATTAGCCAAATATTCCGCATTCCTGTTATTCCTTCCAAAGTGAATCACCTCACACTTCTCTACATTAAACTCCATTTGCCACCTCTCAGCCCAGCTCTGCAGCTTATCTATATCCCTCTGTAAACTGCTACATCCTTCCACACTGTCGACAACACCACCGACTTTAGTGTCTGCAAATTTACTCACCCACCCTTCTGCGCCTTCCTCTAGGTCATTGATAAAAATGACAAACAGCAACGGCCCCAGAACAGATCCTTGTGGTACGCCACTTGCAACTGAACTCCATGCTGAACATTTCCCATCAACCACCACCCTCTGTCTTCTTTCAGCTAGCCAATTTCTGATCCACATCTCTAAATCACCCTCAATCCCCAGCCTCCGTATTTTCTGCAATAGCCTACCGTGGGGAACATTATCAAACGCTTTACTGAAATCCATATACACATCAACTGCTCTACCCTCGTCTACCTGTTCAGTCACCTTCTCAAAGAACTCGATAAGGTTTGTGAGGCATGACCTATCCTTCACAAAGCCATGCTGACTATCCCTGATCATATTATTCCTATCTAGATGATTATAAATCTTGTCTCTTATAATCCCCTCCAAGACTTTACCCACAACAGACGTGAGGCTCACCGGTCTATAGTTGCCGGCGTTGTCTCTACTACCCTTCTTGAACAAAGGAACCACATTTGCTATCCTCCAGTCCTCTGGCACTATTCCTGTAGCCAATGATGACATAAAAATCAAAGCCAAAGGTCCAGCAATCTCTTCCCTGGCCTCCCAGAGAATCCTAGGATAAATCCCATCAGGCCCTGGGGACTTATCTATTTTCAGCCTGTCCAGAATTGCCAACACCTCTTCCCTACGTACCTCAATGCCATCTATTCTAATAGCCTGGGTCTCAGCATTCTCCTCCACAACATTATCTTTTTCCTGAGTGAATACTGACGAAAAATATTCATTTAGTATCTCGCCTATCTCTTCAGACTCCACACACAACTTCCCATCCCTGTCCTTGACTGGTCCTACTCTTTCCCTAGTCATTCGCTTATTCCTGACATACCTATAGAAAGCTTTTGGGTTTTCCTTGATCCTACCTGCCAAATACTTCTCATGTCCCCTCCTTGCTCGTCTTAGCTCTCTCTTTAGATCCTTCCTCGCTACCTTGTAACTATCCATCGCCCCAACTGAAACTTCACACCTCATCTTCACATAGGCCTCCTTCTTCCTCTTAACAAGAGATTCCACTTCTTTGGTAAACCACGGTTCCCTCGCTCGACGCCTTCCTCCCTGCCTGACCGGTACATACTTATCAAGAACACGCAGTAGCTGATCCTTGAACAAGCTCCACTTATCCAGTGTGCCCAACACTTGCAGCCTACTTCTCCACCCTATCCCCCCCAAGTCACGTCTAATGGCATCATAATTGCCCTTCCCCCAGCTATAACTCTTGCTCTGCGGTGTATACTTATCCCTTTCCATCATTAACGTAAACGTCACCGAATTGTGGTCACTGTCCCCAAAGTGCTCTCCTACCTCCAAATCCAACACCTGGCCTGGTTCATTACCCAAAACGAAAACCCAAAACCAAAATAATAAAGATTCTTATGTTCCAGTTGGCAAAAGTAATGAGATTTAAAAAAACACACTAGTAATTCAAAACTTCTCATCTTTAATAAAGTAACCCCTCCAACAGCTTTCAATACAGAATGGATTGGATATATATTCTTTTAAATATTTAATTGTCTTATGACGTGAGATTATTTCTTCCTAGAATGCAATTTCTCTTCGTAGTTGGGTTGGATCTTCCCTGGGCAGGTTTCATCAGTATCTGGGGTGCGGTGTTTGAGTATCGAAGGTCTGATTACATCTATGTCACGTCCTAAGTGATCCAACATGGTTGGGATAATGGTAGTAGGGGCATCAAAATCCACTAAGAAATATCTGAAATAAACAAAAGATCATAAGCAAACTCACTTTAAATAAAAGACTATTTTTCGAGCGCCTACAACCATCAATGTCCCCTATGGACATCTGGATAACTGAAAGATGATCAGATACACCAACACCATTGCAATAGATGCTGTGGGCATAAAATCGCTCCTATATTTTCTTCCCATCCCAAAATTGTTTAATTTTAAATCCTTTTTCGATACCAAGTTAATTCATTCATTTTTGTCAGGGAATTCTTTAAATTAAGAAACAAATCGAACATGATCATGTAAGCAAAATCTTGTGCCAAGAAATAGATCTGCTTTGTTCTCAATACTGCTAATACTCCCCACACAAAGTAGCGGCTCACTGCCCGACAGTCCGTCTCATTGTGTAAGGTTATTCTGCAACTGCCACTGATACTGGGCTGAATGTAACCAACCCTTTGAAGGCAAGCAGCGGGGACGGCTGGTAAGATGGCAAGGGGCTGGCTCGGGGGTGTGGTAGGGAGGGGAAGAGGGAGAGAGAGAGAGAGAGAATGTCTGACCCCTTCCGACAGCATTTCAGCAGCGGTGGGTACTTTAGTGTCCATTGGATGGCCAATTAAGGGTCACCTCACGCACCTCTGCTGGCATTTTACTGGTGACAAGAGGAACTGACACTGCACAGGGGGTGCCAGGCAAATCATGGCAGTGTCCAAGGGGATTCCTGGGCAGGGTGAGGGGGATAGAGCGAGGGGGAGCCCCCTTCCTGGTCACCCCATGGTCCACAAAGAGAAGAAATACACACTAAATTGTTAAACTTTAAAAGCATTAGAGAGACTAGGGTTTATTTTCATAAGTGGAACTAAGGTAACACTAAACTTTCATGTATAACTGGTTAGGTCATAGTTAGAATATTATGCCCAACCTTAGTGCCTTAACTTAATATATGAAGTCCATGAAGGGAATACACAGATTGATGAAGGAAAAACATGGATTAGTATGAACAGTGACCAGGGAACCTGGGCTCCTGATTAGCATATTCAAGGACTCATTTAAATTTTCAACTAGATGGAAGAAAGCAGAGGAGATTAGATAAAGATGTTTAAACTGATTTGTGGTCCATAAGCGTTAAAGTGGAAGTGGATGGTTTGTAATAGGAAAATTAATAAAGAATGAAAGGAAAGTGAAAAGGGCTAAATGAGTAGCTCTCTGAGAACTCCATAGATTTAACAGGTGTAATAGGTCAAATGGCCTCCAACCTCTGCTGTTAGATATTGAGAGAGAAATTAGTTCACATTGGGCTTGAAATGTGGATGGTCAGGAATGAGTTTTAGGTGCCAACATACTGTGCGAGATCTGAAACAGACAATGAGCCCGGGAACATGCAAAGCAGGAAACGAACACCTTATGGAAGTCTGCTTCCAAATTTGGTGGAAACTGGTGAAGCGTGACTCGCACACCCTCCACTCGGCTGATCCGAATGTACGGGTTACCGTGACGATGCTTCTTAAAGGGACTGCCTTGAGGCAGCTGGCAACACATTTGTTTTAAAAAACCTTACTGTAGTGTGGAGCAATAATACCATGTGTCTTCGTCAGCCTGGGCTCATTCTCTCCAGTTCACATCACAGTCCCTGGATTTAAGACCATAAAACCATTAGACATAGGAGTGGAAGTAAGGCCATTCGGCCCATCGAGTCCACTCCACCATTCAATCATGGCTGATTTCAACTCCATTTACTCGCTCTCTCTCCATTTAACGGGCTGGAAGCCAGCATCCAACCAATCACTTTGAGAGGGTGCTGGCCAGCATGCTGCACACGGGGATGCCCAGGTTGTGTACGCAGCTCGCCAGTTTTATGGAGGTGAGGCCCGAGGCCCAATCTGGGACAAGCTCGGTGGGAAGCTGGGTCCCAGACACAAGGGTCTATTTTGTACCCGATTCTGGCGCAGAGCGAATTTCCTAGCTCAGGACATAACTAAGCATATTTATAGACGTGCACCTCAAAAGAAGCAGCTGGTAAATGAAATAGATTCTGTTTGTGCACAGCAGCAACCAAATCTCATAACCTGCAGTTGGTTACGGTACATTTTTGCTTGTGCCGAGTTGTCAAATGAACTGTAGTCAACAGAACAAAGGTCAAAATGTTCCCGGGTTCAGGCCAATCACAGTGACCCCTGCCAATAAAGCCAATGAATATCATTACAAGTTCACGAGAGCAGCAAAGTAAAGGGTCCTCTAATGATTTGTACTGCCGTCACTCTTGGAGGCATAGAGGGGAAGTGTACGTTATAATTCGGCGTTTGTAATTTATATGGCTGCACTGTTGCTTTAGATTAAAATAATTAGTTAAAAGGAGACAGACATGTTGCATGAAGTAGCTTTTCAGACTTTAATTCAAGATATGGTTTACAAATACCAAGATGAAAAGAATAAACGAAATCCAGGTGGCGAATAGAAATTTATATATTTACTTTTTAATATTTAAAATGTTGGAGTAATTACTGTCACTGGTCACAATATAGCCCAAGAAATTTATTCCCCATGTGAATCCTTATTTACCCAATAACTCGTTTTGCAATACTTGGCAGCAATACAGAATGGATTTTTCCACACTGATAAGCAGTTTTGGAGCAGTAATGAAAGTTAAAAGGAATCTGGCTTTGCTGATTGGATTACATCGCGTACTCTTCCACACAGTTACTTCCTCAAACGGCACGCAGTGAAACTTTCCGCACAGATTTCTTTTCGGGCCTACATAGTCTCAGCCCATACAGTCTCCATCGGCGGGATCCTCCGCTTCGCTGGCAGTGTACCCACGGCAGCAGGTTTCCCGACGGTATGGGGATGGCCACAATGGGAAACCTCATTGGCCGGCTGCCGGAACGGAGGATCCCGCTGCTGGCGGGGGCGCGCCACACCGAAAAATGGGGCTGACGGGCCTCCGCTCCAAAATCGCGATCGGCGTGGGGGGAGAAGTGTCCCCGGATAATCACCGCGAATCGCGCATGCGCGGTCTACACGGCGCGGGTAGGGGGCCATTGACAGACACCCCTGCGGTGATTCTCCGAGGACAACTGGCCGAGTTCCCGAGGCCGTGGTTCTAACCACGTTTTGCCTGTCGGGATCGGCCGGTGGTGGCTGCAGACACAGTCCGCGGCCGCCCTGGTGGGGGGGCAGGGGGATCCTTCACTGGTGGGGGGGGCCTCACTGAAGGCCAGGCAAGCGATCGGGCCGCACCGATCCACAGGCGTGTGCAATCTCGGAGGGGGGGGGGGGGGGGGGGACCTACATTCCTGGTGCCGCTCCGCAGGCTGAGTCCACCATGTCGCACGGAGCGGCCACCGCAGGCCGCGGCCGTGCGGGTGCGCGGACTCCCGACTGGAAGTGCAGTGCCCCGTATCCGCAGCCAGAGCTGCGAGAAGCACTCCGGGGCCCTACAAGCCCCCTGCAAATTGGAGAATCACTCTGGACGCTCTGAAAGAATGTCCAGAGTGAAACACCCAAGGTATGATGCTGGCATGGGGACATAACCCCATTATTGGAGAATCCCGCCCCAAATCTTTCTATATAACTTTTGTCTTTAAGTAATGTGCAAAGCCATAGAGAGGAGTTAGCTTTCGCTAACCGGGTTGATGGCAAAGAAGGGAATGATTGTTAGGAGGACAGACTCGAGATACAGTCTGAAATGCTAGTAAAATCAGACGTTCTCATCTCAAATCATGCTGCAAAGTTCCCCAGCCACGAGAACAGCAGGAACATCAAGTGGGAGCAATGAAAGGGGAGGGAGAAAACTGCGACTTTGCTCTGCACAGCCACAATGGGCCAAATGTCCTCCTCTGAGCCATGAATCTTCTATGTAGGGTGTCATTGTAAATTGGAAGTGGAGAGGATAGTATGACCATTAACAGAGTGGATGGAAAACTGTGAACTGGAGGGAGGAGGTAGATGCATGGCAATGCCAACTGGATTGAAGAATTTGTGGTATCCTCTTCCTCTGGATTGGACAGGGTGGGTTAGAATGGGTGTCGGTGTAAACTGGAGGGGTGGGGGTAAACGGTGCTTGCACGAACTGGGAAGGAAGAGACTCCGCACAAACAGAGGTCACTCAAAGTTATGGAATGGACAGAGCAGTAGGGTGGGAAAATAATGACAGGCCAAAACTCGTCCGTCTAGCCTGGGGTGGGGAGGGTGTCAGTTTCTCCAAGTGGGTGGCGGGCAGGTGGGAAAGAGAGGGTTAAGTGACAAGAACATGGCTGACTGATATTTTTCCATCTCTTGGACATAACTGCATTCCAAAAATATTTGGAATGGAAATCCCAATGTATTCTTCGCAGCTCCTTACCAATAAAATTGGCTAATGTTGGAGGTTACTGGTGCTGACACAAAACAAAGCAAACAGGTTACTCTTCAACTAAGAGCTAACATGGATGGAAATAATTATTTGCCTTTTTAAAAAAAATTTGTCAGTCAATACCCAATGTATTAAAAATGTAAAGATACGACCAATACTCTACCAAAATAGCAACAACTGGAAGTACTGAGAGTAAATGAATCACATGTTTGAATAGAAAATGCAATCTCCATGCCACAAAGTGATGCTGTTCACCAGCAATGCCCTGCCTATCCAAAGGTCAAGCAGTCATCGCTCAACTCTGTCGTGCGGCACGGTAGCACAGTGGTTAGCACTTTTGCTTCACAGCGCCGGGGTCCCAGGTTCGATTCCCGGCTTGGGTCACTGTCCGGAGTCTGCACGTTCTCCCCGTGTCTGCGTCGGCTTCCTCCGGGTGCTCCGGTTTCCTCCCACAAATCGCGAAAGACGTGCTGTTAGGCGAATTGGACATTCTGAATTCTCCCTCTGTTTATCCAAACAGGTGCCGGAGGGTGGCAACTCCAGGATTTTCACAGTAACTTCATTACAGTGTTAATGTAAGCCTACTTGTGACAATAATAAAGAATATTATTATTTTCATTGCCCTGCACTAGTGTGACACGAGTGTCCTTACTTGGTGCCGAGTTCAAAGTACATAGTGTAGCCAACCTTGGCCGATCCGATATATCAAACCAGATGGATGATGTCTGTGCATATTGCAACAGGAGCAGCCTTGTAGTTTGGGTCTTTGCCATATCAGCAGTAACCACCCTAACTGTCACTATTTCCTGAACAAACTGGGCCCTTCTAGCTTGGGTTCAACAGCAACTGCAGGAAGTCATCATCATTTCAGATATGTCAGCAAACGGACAGAAAACTAGAACTCACACAACAGTACAAGAGAAAGAATTTCTCGTTCTCAAACTAGAAGGACAATTAACATCCAGTGATAAGTGAGAGGGGAAATAATCAATTAGAGATAGAATCATGGGAAAGCATGGTTCTTCTAGTGTGGCGGGGCAGGTACATGGATGTCAGCCAGAAAATTAGGAATGCTTAAAATTCAATTGTATCTATTGTTAATTCAGAGTTAAGTTGCCCGTATGAAGCATGTCAAATATAAATCTTTGTTCCTAAATTAGGCAGGAGATTTAATTGTCATGGAAATTTATGCAGGGAACAATCATAACTGTGCTAAACGCTTGGATATTTATTTATATAATCCTTACTCTTTCTCTATCACTTTTTAGGTGACCCATTCCTGCTCGAAGGTAAGTGCCCTGCAGTCAAGTCTGAAAGCTACACTAGACAAAGAGTTTTTACTTCACTGATCCCCCTCCCCCCTCAGGAGGGGCTTTGATGTAATGGGTTGGGAGCCCGAAAGAGAAAGCAAGCTTTGCCATTGCTGTTTGCGTCTGTGACTGGATTAGCATCCCACAATGAATGGTGGGGTTTCCCAGACAATCCGTCCCTGCCAACTGAAGGATTCCATTTAGAAGGACTCGGCCAGGGGTGACATTGACTGCATTCTAGGTTGGCTCATGAGGCTTCAGCAAGCAGAAGAAAGAAGCACAATGTGGAAAGGCTGCTTGCTCCCTGGTTCTCCCAGCGCTTCCACGGAGCTCTTGTGGGATGCGAGGGCCAGATGAGCAAGTATTGTTTCCTGCAGGTGGAAGAAAACAGGTGTGCCTGGAAGTGACAAGTGCAACGAGCAGCAGTGCACGGTATCTCACACCTGGATTCATGGTTGCGAGAGATTCGATGAACTCATGGGAGCAGGAAAGGTGAAAGTGCTACTTTCAAGTGCCAACCCCCACAATCTGACTTCCCCAGACTTCTCCAGCAGAGCAGGCCTCAGTCCAATACATCTTGCAACTCCACTCATTCCTCGCTCTCTCGGCACCTCCTCACATCCCCATTTTAACAACCAACGGTCACGTTCACCTTCATCGTGTTGCCTATCTCGTACCCACTGCCAATGGAGAGATTGGGGTCACTCAGATACATGACGACAGAATTAAAAATCAAATTGCAATGTGACACATAATCCCATGAATCATTAACATGAACTGCCAGCACTAACTGAAATATGAGCAGCCTCACAATGGTGACTATGAACTCTTTCTCCAAGCCCGTTCTCAATGTCTTTCATTCCCCACAGGCCCTTGAAGCATGATGCAGGAGGAACTCGAGCACTCTTGCAAGTACTGTTGCATAACTAATGTGTACCCTCCACAAGCGCAGGTACTCATCTCCAAGGGAGATAACGAGGTTGTTACATGGTTTGATGTACATCACAATGAAACAAAATGAAAATCGCTTATTGTCACAAGTAGGCTTCAAATGAAGTTACTGTGAAAAGCCCCTGCAAATGTTTCCAGTTAGCTAGTCAATTTTCTTTCCATCCAATATATCATCCAAAAGCATGGAGCTTGTACCCCTTTACCCACTCTGCTTGTAACGTCCTCAAATAATTCTAATAAATGTTCCTTTCACAAAACCATGTTGCCCCTGATGATTTTCGAAATGTCCTGCTATTACTTTCTTAATAATGGATTCTAGTATTTTTCTCAGTGACAGATGTTAGACTAACTGGTCAAAGAGTTTTCCTGCTCTCGGTCTCCCTTCTTTCCTGGATAATGATCATTTTAAAAATAAGGCAACACAAACTGTACGTCCCATCATAACCCCTTGCTCACCTTCAAACATACATTGTAGTAGTGGTTCGAAGACTTAATAAACTAACAAATCTAGCCCAAATGTCTATGTTGAGGTTAAAAGCCTCGCAGCGGAATTCAATGGAAAAATTTCTTAATTTGTGGCGGGTTTTTCAGGGAGTTTCCCGTTGGTTCTGCCAGCGAGTACCCCGCCGCTATCCAATGACAAGTCACTTTTTGGGGCCCTGGGGAGTTTCTCATCGGTTCAGCCCACACTTAGGATTTTGTTTCAGTACAGGAAAGCTGAACTCCGAGATCAGGCCGCCATTTTGAATGATAGAACTCATAGTGCAGAAGGAGGCCATTCGGCCATCGAGTCTCCACCAGCCCTTGGAAAGAGCAGCCCCTCCCTCCCCGGATCCACATCCGTCACCCACTCAACCTCCAGAGGCCCCCACTTACCGGCCCTGCACACCCCCACCCTTCAACCCCCCCCACCCTCTTCTCATGGGCATGGCTCACCTTGGGTCCTGACCCTTGGCACTGCCATCCCAGCTCCCTTGCACTGCCAATCTGGCAATGCCACCCTGGTATCTTGGCAGTGCCAAGGTGCCATCTGGGCAATGCCAAGGTGCCCACATTCTAGGGGGAGGACCAGGGGCCACCCAGGGGTCTCCGATGGCCCCGGAGACCCACCGGGTGCCGTTCCACCTGGTCCCCATTCTTGTGGACCATTACTGATCTGTGCCTGGCTGCAGCCTCCCTGGGGAAGCTGGTAGATCGAGGGAGGCTGGTAGATCCTGAGTAGGTAGGTCTCAAGTAGGTCCAAGACTTCCTTTAGCGAGCGCCATTTGGTCCCGTCCCTTTTTGGCAGAATTCCCATTCCGGCGCCTCGCGGGGCTTGGGCATATCCCGCAAGGCACAAAGGTTGCTGGGAGGCTGTGGGGAGGCTTCACCCGGGATCTACTGGCCGTATTGTGCTCTCGTTAGAGCGCAACGGGGTCACTGGGTCGCGCCCTAGGTTTCCTATATTTTAAAAGTATTATAAACACGTCCTGTTTTAGCATCCACTGGCCGAACCAGCCATACTTCCCGTTACATTAGTAAATTTTTTTTTCTTTTTTATAAATTTAGAGAACCCAATTATATTTCTCCAATTAAGGGACAATTTAGCGTGGCCAATCCACCTACCACGCACATCTTTTTTGGTGTGGGGGGGGGGGGGGGGGGGGGGGGCACGCAGACACGGGGAGAATGTACAAACTCCACTCGTACAGAGACCCGGGGCCGGGACCAAACCCGGTCCCTTGGCAGCAGTGCTAACCACTGCGTCACCGTGCTCCCCTCGTATTTGTAAACCCTACTTGTAAATAATGTAGTTGTTATTAATTGCAACTTCTGAAAACATGTTCCATTTGATCAGTGTTGACTGACTCGTCTAAGATACCGTAATTTCCAGTTTAACCATAAGAACACTGACAAAACATTCAATCCCAAATATCAGTGTCTTTTGCATTCAAAACAGTAAATTTATATACACAATAAACCTGCACATATTTGTTTGAGATATGTTTAGAGGTCAGTTGAGAAAATTTAGAATTTGAAGTTTAAAATTAAGCATTTGTGCTACAAGGCCTTACAACTAAACTGGGTGCTCAATAAGTCAGAGATTTATTTCATTATGACTGCAAAGATTTGTTCCTTAGATACAATTTATGAGCAGGGCAAATGTCTGCTGGACACCTTTATCTCATGCCCCCACCTTCAATAGGATTACGAGTGGTCAGTTTACATCCAAGAACTTGTATAGCCTAAAGGAATCCGAAACAAATTATGATTTAGAACCTTCAGAACTGCACAAATGAATTTAATGACATGGAAAATTTAACTTCAGTTTAAAGAAATCAAAATCCTCTTGCTCGCCTTTTAGCCTGTATTTCCGATAAACAGGAACTGTGGGATTATTTATTTCCCACAAAATCAGTCAATCGATCAGAGTGTCAACTGGCATAATCTTCCTCTGGTCAGATGGCGGACCTGTCAGAATGACACATGCAATAGTGAACTGCTGATATCTGTAACTATCTGCTCACTAAACAGACAAACTGCAGCCGGAACAGGATCCAGCTGCAACCTGCTCAACCGGCCCACAAGCTAAAGAAAATGCACTGTTAGTATATAAACAATTTCCATTTGACTTCTTTCAAATATTGCATTCAAATTGTTTTGTTTTTTCACAATGTGTGTCCGGATATTAAAAACTTTATTAACATTGCAAACATTAAGGAATTCATCTCCTTTTCATTGCAGATTTGTAAACAAATTCAGATCCATGCCTATTTGCTGTTTGTCAGAATTTCCCAGCGTTCAGGTGCTATTGTTCCACGTTCAGAGAGTGGGCAGTACTGATGGTTCGCTGAGTGCGTGCAAGTCATTCACAAAGAAAGTTTGAAACAAAAGGGCTGGATTCTTCAACCGCACCCGCCAAAAGATCGCCACAGGCAAGCCACGGACATTCCGGTCGCCGGGCGGGCGCGGGGGAAGAATCCCACCCAAAATGTCAAACAATTTCTGACAGAAACAAATAACTCAGGGACACTGCATGCCTCAACAATGATTGTGGTTGTTTAAATAAACACAGGATTAAAATGTCTTGGTAAAATCTATAATTGGATCTCAACTCTGGTTATTTGAACTCAGCGACATTGCTAACTAACCATTCACTTTTAGCAACAATTGTGACCACTGGATTTCGCCCAGTTGAAAGTCGTACCTAAATTAACCAAAACAGTGATTAGGCCTGGTTATAACGCAGTATAGCAGAGCAGGAAACATGACGGCTGGTCGCACTTAATTGTGGGAGAGGCCCTGTATCAGCCTCCCGGCAGCAGGAAAACCTCACCCCGATTAAGTTAGTGAGTACAAGAGACTAGTATGTGATTCCCAGCGGCGGAATGTCAACTAAACTCATCAATTAACCAATTGACAGCTGTTTTGGCAATTTAGTGGTGGCTCAGGGATTAAATGGAAGCTGTAACAGCCTTTCCAGCACCGTCGGAAGACCATCTAGCAAAGCCCATTCGATAATGAAGTCTGCACGTTCTCCCCGTGTCTGCGTGGGTTTCCTCCGGGTGCTCCAGTTTCCTCCCACCAGTCCCAAAAGATGTGCTGTTAGGTAACTTGGACATTCTGAATTCCCTCTCCGTGTGCCCAGAACACGCGCCGGAGTGTGGCGACTAGGGGCTTTTCACAGTAAATTCATTGCAGTGTTAATGTAAGCCTACTTGTGATAATAAAGATTATTATATTGTTAGAATTCTGCTAACTGGGTTTGCCAGCACCCTCCTGCTGAAGGACCTGGCATCAGGCATGGGGGTGGCTGCTGAAAATCACCTTGAACCTGCGCCCTCTTGTAATTGAGTCTTCCCCCTGGGAAAAAGCTTCTGACTATTCACCCTGTCTATATCTCTCGCAATTTTGTAGACCTCAATCAGGTCTCTCCTCATCCTCCGTCTTTCCAACAAAAACAATCTGATTTTATTTAACCTCTCCTCATAGCTAACACCCTCAGACCAGGCAACATCCTGGTAAACCTTCTTTGCGCTCTCTCCAAAGCATCCATGCCGATCAGGTAGTGTGGTGACCAGAACAGCACGCAATATTCCAAATGTGGCCCAACTAAAGTTTTATACAACTGTAAAATGACCTGTCAACTCTTGAAGCCTATGCCTTCCTATCCACATTATCCTGCATTGCCACGTTCATGGAACTATGGATCTGAATGCTCAGATCCCTCTGTAATCAATGCTCCTAAGGGTTCTGTCATTTAATGTATAATTCACACCTGAATTTGATCTTCCAAAATGCATCACCTTGCATTTGTCCGGATTGAACTCCATCTGCCATTTGTCAGTCCAACTCTCCAATCTATGTATATTCTGTTGTATTCTCTGACAGTCCCCTTCACTATCTGCAACTACACCTATCTTAGTCATCTGCAAACTTGCTAATCAGACCATCTACACTTTCCTCCAGATCATTTATATATATTACAAACAACAGTGGTCCAAGCACTGATCTCAGTGGAACAACACTAGTTACAGATCGCTATTCTGAAAAACTCCCTTCCACTGATACTCTGTCTCCTGTTGTCCAGCCAATTTTTTATCCATCTAGCTAACGCACCCCGATTCCCATGCAACTTTACCTTTTGTACCAGTCTGCCTTGAGGGACCTTGTCAAACGCCTTACTAAAGTCCATATAGACGACATGCACAGCCTTTTCCTCATCAATTAATTTTGTCACCTCCTGGGGGCAGCATGGTGGCACAGCGATTAGCACTGCTGCCTCACGGCGCCGAGGTACCAGGTTCGAACCCGGCTCTGGGTCACTGTCAGTGTGGAGCTTGCACATTCTCCACGTGTTTGCGTGGGTTTCGCCCCCACAACCCAAAAATGTGCAGGTTAAGTGGATTGGCCACACTAAATTGCGTCTTAATTGGGAAGGAATGAATTGGGTACTCTACATTTTTTTTTTAAATAAAAAATTTTGTCACCTCCTCAAAAAACTCTATTATGCTGATGTGGAGATGCCGGCGTTGGACTGGGGTGAGCACAGTAAGCAGTTTTACAACACCTGGTTAAAGTCCAACAGGTTTGTTTCGATGTCACTAGTTTTCGGAGCGCTGCTCCTTCCTCAGGTGAATGAAGAGGTATGTTCCAGAAACATATATATAGACAGATTCAAAGATGCCAGACAATGCTTGGAATGCGAGCATTAGCAGGTGATTAAATCTTTACAGGTCCGGAGATGGGGTAGCCCCAAGTTAAAGAGGTGTGAATTGTATCAAGCCAGGACAGTTGGTAGGATTTCGCAGGCCAGATGGTGGGGGATGAATGTAATGCGACATGAATCCCAGGTCCCGGTTGAGGCCGCACTCATGTGTGTGGAACTTGGCTATAAGCTTCTGCTCGGCGATTCTGCGTTGTCGCGCGTCCTGAAGGCCGCCTTGGAGAACGCTTACCCGGAGATCAGAAGCTGAATGCCCTTGACTGCTGGAGTGTTCCCCGACTATTACGTTGGTAAAACATGACCTTCCCCGCACAAAACCATTTTACTCATCACTAACAAATCCATTCGCTTCCATATGTGAATAAATCCTGTCCCTCAGTATCTTCTCCAACAGCTTCCCCAGCACTGACATCAGGCTCATTGGCCGATAATTACCCATATTATCCCTGCTTCTCTTCTTAAACAAAGGGCCAACAGTGTCTATTTTCCATTCCTCTGGAACCTCGCTTGTAGTCAAAGATGATGCAAAGATATCTGTTAAGGCCCCAGCTATTTCCTTTCTTGCCGCCCACAGTAACCTGGGATATATTCCATCCGGCCCAGGGGGATGTTTCTACCTTAATGCATTTTAAGATATCCAACACCTCCTCCTTCATTATGCCGACATGTCCTAGAGTAGTCACACACCCATCCCTAACCTCAACATCCGTCATGTCCCTCTCCTTGGTGAATAACGATGCAAAGTACTCATTAGGGATCTCACCCACGTCCTCTGACTCCACGCATAACCTCCCTCCTTTGTCCTTGAGTGGACCTATTCTTTCCCTACCTACCTACTAGCTCCTTATATATGCCTAAAATGCCATGAGGCTTTCATTGACCCTGCCTGCTAATGATATTTTATGGCCTCTTTTAACCCTCCTAACTCCCCGTTTGAGTTTGTTCCTATTTTCCCTATATTCTTCAAAAGCTTTGTCTGTTTTTAGTTGCCTAGACCTTATGTATGCTTCTTTTTTCTTTTGGACTAGTCTCTAAATTTCCCCTGTCATCCATGGTTCCCTAATTCTGACATTTCTGTCCTTCATTTTCACAGGGACACATCTGTCCTGCACCCTAATCAACTGGTCTTTAAAAGACTCCCATATTTAAAATGTGAATTTACCCTCAAACAGCCGTTCCCAATCCACATTCTTCAGCTCTTGCCAAATTCTGTTGTAGTTAGCTTTCCCAAAATTTAGCATACTCACTCAAGGACCACTCTTGTCCTTATCCATGAGTATTCAAAAACTTACGGAATTATGATCACTATTCCCAAAATGTTCCCCCACTGAAACTTTGGTCACTTGGCCGGGCTCCTTCTCCAATACTAGGTCCAGTAAGGCCCCCTCCTTGGTTGGACTATCAACATACTGTTTCAAAACCCCTCTTGGACACACCTGATAAATTGCTCTCCATCTGAACCCTTGGCACTAAGGGAGTCACAGTCAATATGGGGGAAATTAAAATCACCCACCACAACAACCGTATTTTCACATCTTCCCAGAATCTGACTACATATCTGTTCTCCTGTATCCCGCTGGCTGTTGGAAGGCCTATACTACAACCCCAACATTGTGATTGCATCCTTCCTATTCATGAGCTCTTCCCATAATGCCTCACTGCAGGATCCCTCCAAGACATCCTCCCTCATCACAGCTGTCATATGTACCCTAACCAGTACTGCAACTCCCGCACCCTTTCTGCTATCCCCTCTGTCTTGTCCAAAACTTTGATATCCCGGAACATTAAAGTTGCCAGTCCTGTCCCTCCTCTAATAATGTCTCTGTAATAGCAACAATATCATAATTCCGCACATTAATCCAAGCTCTAAGTTCATCCGTCTCACCTGTTATACTTCTTGCATTGAAGCAAACGCACTCCAGACCCACTGAGATCAGCGACTTACCTCTGCCTGCTCTCCCCTTTTGCTCTATTTGCATTAATCTCAAGCACTTCCCCAGTCTCTACACTTGCTGGTCTGCTGCTCCGGTTCCCACCCCCCTGCCATACTAGTTTAAACCCTCCCGAACCACATTAGCAAACCTCCTGGCCAGGATATTGATGCCCCTCCAGTTTAGGTGCAACCTGTCCTGCTTTAAATAGAGCTGTTCTCAAAAAAATTAAACAACATAATCATAAAAGAATCAATGGTCGATGTTGATAATTATTAAGTGAGATAAAATAGACTGTGGAGATGACGACTCCAATACAGCAACATTTCTGAACAATGAAGGACATTTTAACTGCAAAACTAACAACGGTGGTACTGCAGCATGGCATAAAATGCCTGACAAATATTAATTATGATGATTTTGCTTCATAGTATTTTTCTTAAACCACAGAAATTCAATCCAGTGAAATGTTAAGAGCAAGATTTATGATTGAGATGGATTTCAACAATTGGGACTTTTTTGGATAAGCAATCAGATTAATCAAAACAGGTTACTCTGCCAAACCAAGTTAAATGGGGCTCCCTCCAACCATGACCTGAGAGCAAAATACTGTAAATCTGAAATCCCGGGACAGGTCTGGCAGCATCGGAGGAGAGTGAACCATAGCCAACGCCATCTGATGAAAGGTCATTAACCTGAAACATTGGCCTGTATTTACACACGGGTTCAGGAAAACCCGACTTGAGCACCTTCGGAAACGCATATCGACCCGTGTGGAGCGGTGAGGTTGGATATGGGGTCAGCGATAGGTGGAGATAGACAAAGATGTTGTGGATAGAAAGACAAAAGAAATGTAAATGAGGGTGATTAAGGTTAAGGTGTGTCAAAGGCCAACTAGGGACAGGGAACAGATGGCCGGGGGGGGGGGGGGGCGACAATGGTGAGGGGAAAAACAGACCTATAGAAGAAATAAAAATGGGACGAAGGTGAAGAAGAGATTTCAGAGTCTGAAGTTGTTAAACACAATGCTATGTCCGGAGGCCTTAATGTGTCTAATCGGAAGATGAAGTGCTGTTCCTCCAGTTTGCGTTGGGCTTCACTGGAACATTGCAGCAGGCCAAGGACTGACATGTGGACATGAGAGCAGGACGGTGAGTTGAAATGTCAAATGACAGGGGGGTCTGTGTCCTGCTTATGGACAGACCGAAAGTGTTCTGCAAAGCGGTCACCCAGTCTGTGTTTAGTCTCTTCAACGTAGTGTAGACCGCATTACGAGCAGCAAATGCAATAGACCAGATTGCAGGAGCATTTATTATGGCTACAGAATTATCATAACAAAGGTTTCCAGCTACACTCCCTGAATCTGACAGAACTGAATGGTGTCCACTTGTCAATTAGTGGAGGGGAGCCCAAATCTTCCAGTCTCCAGTTCATCGGAGCTTAGACATATGACAGAAGACGCATGTTAGTGCCCAGCGGAAGTGAGAATTGGCCGGAAGTTTAAACACCCAATGAATTCCAGTGCTCCCCAAGATCCTGTGTAAGTGCCTTCTGCTCTCAGCAAAAATCAAAAACTGTGGATAGTTCTGCAGGATTTACCTGCACAGTTACCTGGGAAATCTGGGTAACTCTGCAAATGGCCTCCCCAATTCAACCAGACCCAACTACTAGACCTCACTGCCACCCCAGCACATCTATATTAAAATACAACATCTAATATTGACAGCTGAAGGTGTCAAAACATTTTTCACTTGGCCTTTCTCTGCTCCTCAACAGGCTTTCCTGGTGGTCATGAGCTCTTCAAGGTAGCGTGATTTTTAATTTTTTTTTAAGGGAATACAAACCTCCCAATAGTACACAAAAATATTGTGCGGGAGGAAAGGCAGTTTTCCTGTGATCCTCACAACGAGGACCTGACCTCGGAAAAGGTGCGTTTTGCACCGGAGGCCTTCTTGATCCTCCAAAAAGCCACATGAAAATGGTGTGAGGGCTCAGGAAGACATAGGACTATTGTTTCTCCAGCATATAAAAAACTCAAGTTCGGCGTTTCGCAACCAGATTCGCACCTCCACGGGAGTCGAAAATCCTGTCCCTTATCTGTTTCTCTCTCCACATATTCTGCCACACCAGCTGAGTAGTTCCAACATTTTCTGTTTTGATATGAAATTTGATCGGTTTGGTTCAATCTCCCAACATCTGGTTCAACTCAAATTTATAACTATCGGTTTTTTTTACATAATTATTTTCCGTGGGTAATAGTTCTCCAATTTAAAACATGTGATAGAAGAAAACAAAGGTGCAAGTGCGACAGTTTGAATGCCAGATCATGATAATAATAATCTTTATTATTGTCACAAGTAGGCTTACAGTAACACTGCAATGAAGTAACTGTGAAAATTCCCTCGTCGCCACATTCCGCCGCCTGTTCGGGTACACAGAGGGAGAATTCAGAATGTTCAATTCACCTAACAAGCACGTCTTTCAGGACTTGTGGCAGGAAACCGGAGCACCCGGAGGAAACCCACGTAGACACGGGGAGGACGTATAGTCTCCGCACAGACAGTGACCCAAGCAGGAATCGAACCTGGGAACCTGGTGCTGTGAAGCAACAGCACTAACCACTGTTCCACCGTGGCGCTCCGATGTGCAGTCTCTGCAGCCTGATGAAAGCAAATGATCAAAACTGAAACCATATCTCAGATATAAACAGTAAATGTATAGAAATTTTTAATTCTTCGCATTTGAATTGCGACCAAACTTCTGGTCTGCACATTATAGTATTGCAAGTAAGGTCATGCATTTTTGTTTGATCATAGTTGTATCTGGTAACCCTTAAAATACAATGGTGTAAAAGCAACGGGTCTGATTAGCAAGTTTGCAAACGTAGCGGGTCTGATTAGCAAGTTTGCAGATGATACTAAGATTGCAGGAGTTGTGGATAGTGATGAAGATTGTCAGAGAATACAACAGAATATAGATAGGCTGCAAAATTGGTCAGAGAAATGGCAGATGGAATTTACCCGGACAAGTTTGAGGTGCTGCATTTTGGTAGATCCAATTCAGGTGGGAGCTATAAAATAAATGGCAGAACCATCAGGAGCACAGAGACACAGCGATATCTGGGCGCGCAGGTCCACAGATCCTTAAAAGTGGCAGCACAGATGGAAATGATGGTAAAGAAAGCATATGGCATGCTTGCCTTCATAGGACGGGGTATCGAGCATATTATGTTACAATTATATAGAACGTTGGTTCGGCCACATTTGGAATACTGTGTCCAATTCTGGTCACCACAGTACCAGAAGGATGTGGAAGCTTTGGAGAGAGTACAGAAAAGGTTTACCAAGATGTTGCCTGGTATGGAGGTATTAGCTATGAGGAGAGATTGAATAAACGGGCATTGTTCTCCTTAGAGAGACGGAGGCTGAGGGGCGATCTGATAGAAGTTTATAAAATTATGAGGGGTATAGATAGGGTGAACAGTTGGTAGGCTTTTTCCCAAGGCAGAAATGACAATTACAAGGGGGCACAAATTCAAGGTGAGGGGGGAAGGTTCAGTGGAGATGTGCGGGGGAAGTTTTTTTACACAGAGGGTGGTGGTGGCCTGGAATGCACAGCCAAGTGAGGTGGTTGAGGCAGATAGTTAGCGACCTTTAAGACTTATCTGGATGGGCACTTGAACAGACGGGGTATTGAAGGATACAGGCGGTTGGTCTAGATAGGACACGTGATCGGCGCAGGCTTGGAGGGCCGAAGGGCCTGTTTCTGTGCTGTATTGTTCTTTGTTCTTTGACTCTATCCCGAGGAAGAGCAGTCAAGGATCCTGATGGCCACTTTGTGGCCCTTACTGGATGCCAGAACAATATTGGGATCAACTACAATGGCATCAACAATTAAATAGCTTGTTGGCACCCAAACTGGCTCTACACAACAGTCAGCTACATTGTCAAGATACCAGAAAACCGCACATCATCTTTTCAGGGTACCTATGGGTGGCCAATAAATGCAGCCAAGCCAGCAATATTCGCAGCCCATGAAGAAATGTTTAAAATATCACCAAAAGGAGTTGACTTTCCTACACACAAAACAAACTCCAAATGTCCCCAGTATTCAATGTCACCCCATCCGGAAGTTCAAGAATCTTCCATCCTCTTACCTTCAACAAACTCTTTTATTTAAATATCCTCAAGTCCCCTTAGGCTGAAGAGAAGGACAAACATGTGACGGATAAGCTTTTCATTTTTTTATCCCAGATTCGATCTATACCCAAAGGATCAATTTACTTGTGAGAATGAACTATACCTTGGTGGTGCAGGGCACCATAAGCTTCACACATTTGGCACATCCATTAGTGAAGGAGTAAGAATGCCTATTAAAAGAATTTAATGAATTTTAGTGAGTTCAGTTCCTGAGTGGGCAAAGAAATGGGAAGCTATACCTGCTTCCATATTAAAGTTTCAAGAAGTAACAATGAAAGCAATAGTTTAGAATGCTGCTTTGTACACATCTGGTACAGCATTTGAAACTTAAGCTACCCATGAGATATTGAAGAAATTAAGGGCAAGCCAGTGATCTTTTCCATATGGTAACTTGTTTTGAGGTCTCGAGAGGCTGCGTTAATTACTGGGAAAAATATCAATACACTCTCTGAGGCAATTTTCTGCAGCAGGGAGCCTAAATAAATGCAAGATGCTATTGTTGTTCATTTTAATCCATTAAATGTATTGGCAGATTCTCACAGTCCCCTGCACCCCGCAATGTACATTTTTCCTTTTGCAGGACACACAAATCCACCCGCTGAAGTTGCAATGTGGGCTTTCTAGATGCCGATAGCATTCCCATTTTATTCAATCTGGCGGCACTATTGTTAATGTCAAACCCAGTTTTTTGAATTTTATTCTCCATTCCTGCATACCATTAATGGTGGCGTGAAGTAGGCAAACTTCAGCCAAAAACAGGCCAAAGTCAGAAAACATCTGAGCATTCAGAAGTATTTAAAGAAAGCTCAAACTCCTTTTTTTTTAAAAATACATTTAGAGTACCTAATTATTCTTTTTCAGTTAAGGGGCAATTTAGCGTGGCCAATCCGTCTAACCTGCAGATCTTTGGGTTGTGGGGGTGAAACCCACGCAGACATGGGGAGAATGTGCAAACTCCACACGGACAGTGACCCGGGGCCGGGATTGAACCCGGGTCCTCAGCATCGTAGGCAGCAATGCTAACCACTGCGCCACCGTGCCGCCCTAAGAAAGCACCAACTTCTGTTTGTGTACAAATCGTTTATAACTACAAGGGACGCAGAAGCACTTCACAACCAGTTAATTACTTTCAAATGAAGCATGAATAGAATTTACAGTGCAGAAGGTGGCCATTCGGCCCATCGAGTCTGCACCGGCCTTTGGAAAGAGCACCCTACTTAAGCCCACACCTCCACCCTATCCCGTAACCCAGTAACCCCACCTAACCTTTTTGGACACAAATGGCAATTTAGCATGGCCAATCCACCTAACCTGCACATCTTTGGGCTGTGGGAGGAAACCGGAGCACCCGGAGCAAACCCACGCAGACAAGGGGAGAACGTGCAGACTCCGCACAGACAGTGACCCAAGCCGAAAATCGAACCTGGGACCCTGGAGCTGTGAAGCAACTGTGCTAACCACCGTGCCACCCTGTGGGACACACAGTTTGCACACAACAAAATCCCACAACAAAAACGATTGGATAATTTGCCTGCGTGATCTTGGTTGAGGGAGGGAATGTTAATCAGGACATTGGGTGAAATATATTTTTCTTTGAACGGCAGGTCAGAATAAAGCCTCAGTTTAACACTCAAAACACAGCAATTCTGATAAAGTAGCACTTACTGTGTACTGTACTGAAGTGTCAGCTGAGAATGCTGAAGGCCTGAGCTGGGCCCTGAACTCTCATTTCAGACTCAGAGTAACAAGGACAAACACTGAGCCAGGCCGACACCTTTTAATCCTTTCTCCATTACCACTTGTAAAAACGATAGACTACACTGGTGATTTTTAACAAAGTTCCGTGGCAGTATCCTGCGGTGTGGTAAAAAAGTGAAGCTTAAGGTGTTTTATATTAAAATATTTTTATTGAGAAAAACTTTCATTATAACCACATGACAAATACAACTTCAAATTTATCCACTCTCCCGACCGCATCCCCCAGAAAGCAAATAACTCAACCAAAAATGTCCCCCTCAACGTGTGATGGTGACCAGCTCCCTAAAATCAGAAATGAAAGGCCATCTTCTGCCGACCTCCTCATGATGTACTTAACCTTCTAGAAGTACAAGAACTCCATAAGGTCACTCAACCAGGATGAAGCACTGGGAGGAGCCGGAGACCTGCACCCAAGCAGAACTCTCCTCTGGGCTATCAACGAAGCGAAGGCGAGAACATTGGACTTTACATCCACCTTCACCTCCGCCTGAAGTTCCGGTGAGTCCAAGACCTCAAAAATGGCAACCAGCTCAATCTCAAGAATCCCTGACATGGTGCTGAAGGAGGAGACCCGAAAGCTTACAAGTTTAGGACATGACCAGAACATGTGTGTATGATTCGCCAGCCCTAGAGAACTTATCCTCCACTCCAGGAAAATAAAACACTCATCCGCGCTCTGGTCAGATGTGCCCTATGCACCACCTTGAACTGAATCAAGCTGAGCCTAGCACATTAGGAGGTGGCATTGACCCTGTGAAGAGCCTCACTCCACACCCCGTATCAAAAACTGGACCCAGCTCCCTTCCCCATTTCCTTTTTACCTCATCCAACGAAGCTTGCTCCAGTGACAAGATCCAACCATAAATATCCGAGACCTCCCTCCCCCAACTCGGCCAGCGAAATGACCCCGTCCAAAAGAGAAGGTGATGGTGCCATGGGAAAGGAAGGAATCTCCGTGGTCAAAAAGTCACAGACCTGAAAAAACCAAAATACGTTAGCCTCTGGGAGTTGGAATTTATCCAACAGCTCCTTAAAACCAGTGCACTTCCCCTCTGTAAACATGTCCCCAGACCCCTCCAGCCCCTCCCTCCCCCATGACCCGAACAACCAGTCCAAACCCGCCGGCACAAAAAGACGATTTCTGCAGATTGGGGCCAACGTCAACATGGAGCCCAGCTTGAAATGTTGCCTGAACTGCCTCCAAATCCTCAGAGAGGCCATCACCAGACTAGAAGTAAATCTTGTGGGGGGAAAACAGAAGGAGCAACCAAGGCCCTCAAACAAGTGCCTCCACAAGGGCTCCCCTCAATCCGCCCCCATATGGAATCTAGGTCCTGAAGCCATCCTCGTACTTTTTCAATGTACGCAGCCCAAAAGTAAAATAACACATTCGGCAGCGTTCAGCCCCCCCCCCCCACCACTGTTTCAAACGCTGAAACAAAAATAAAAACCTCGGGAGGATATTCACTTTTACCAACTGAACCTTGCCTGCCAAGGACAGAGGGAGGTTATCCCACTTCTTCAAATCAGACTTAACCTCATCCACTAGACCAGCAAAACTGAGTCTATGAAGCGAGGCACAGTTGTGAGCTACACGGATTCCTATATAACAAATACTAGACCTGGCCAGGCGCAAAGGCAACGTCCCCAAATCGACTCCCCTCCCCAGTGAACTCACCAGAAAGTATTTACTTTTATCCAGATTCAACTTATACCCCAAGAAGGGGCCAAAACTCCAAAGTAGCTTCATTATCTCCTTTGGATCCGTTACACACAACTGCAGATCATCTGCATACAAGCACACCCTATGCTCTTTCCCTCCCCTCTCTATCCCCCTCCACCCCATGGATGGACTCAATGCTATGGCCAGAGGCTCACTTGCCAAGGCAAACAAAAGCGGGGACAATAGGCAAACGTGCCGCGAACCCTTATTCAGCTGAACATATCCGAAGCTCAGGCCATTTGCATGAACACTCGCGATGGGGCCCTGCAGAGAAGATGGATCCGAGAGATAAACTTAGGCCCAAAACCAAACCTCGCCAAGGATCTCGAGCAGATATCCCCATTCTACCCTTTCATCTGATTTTTCAGCATCCATAGAAATAATCACCTCTGGCTCAGGGATTTGAGAGGGGGACAGGACGAAATTAAGTAGTCGACGTATGTTGGCCAATAGCTGACAAAACCATCTGTTCCTCCAAGATCACCCCTGGGATGCAGGGCTCCATGCGCAATGACAGACCTTCACCAATAATGTAGCGTCGGACAGAGTTCAGTAATAAAACCATAAGACCATAAGACATAGGAGCAGAATTAGGCCACTCGGCCCATTGAGTCTGCTTCGCCATTCAATCATGGCTGATATTTTTCTCATCCCCATTCTCCTGCCTTCTCCCCATAACCCCTGATCCCCTTATTAATCAAGACCCTATCTATCTCAGTTTTAAAGACACTCAAAGATCTGGCCTCCACAACCTTCTGTGGCAAAGAGTTCCACAGATTCACGACCCTCTAGCTGAAGAAATTCCTCCTCATCTCTGTTTCAAAGGATCATCCCTTTAGTCTGAGATTGTGTCCTCTGGTTCTAGTTTTTCACACAAGTGGAAACATTCTCTCCACGTCCACTCTATCCAGGCCACGCAGTATCCTGTAAGTTTCAATAAGATCCCCCCTCATCCTTCTAAACGAGTACAGACCCAGAGTCCTCAACCGTTCCTCATACCACAAGCTCTTCATTCCAGGGATCATTCTTGTGAACCTCCTCTGGACCCTTTCCAAGGCCAGCACGTCCTTCCTCAGATACAGGGCCCCAAACTGCTCACAATGCTCCAAATGGGGTCTGACCAGAGCCTTATACAGCCTCAGAAGTACATCCCTGGTATTGTATTCTAACCCTCTTGACATGAATGCTAACATTGCATTTGCCTTCCTAACTGCCGACTGAACCTGCACGTTAACCTTAAGAGAATCTTGAACAAGGACTCCCAAGTCCCTTTGTGCTTCTGATTTCCTAAGCAGCTTCCCATTTAGAAAATAATCTATGCCTCCATTTCTCCTTCCAAAGTGCATAACCTCACACTTTTCCACATTACATTCCATCTGCCACTTCTTTGTCCACTCTCCTAGCCTGTCCAAGTCCTTCTGAAGCCCGCCTGCTTCCTCAATACTACCTGCCCCTCTACGGATCTTTGTATCATCTGCAAACTTAGCAACTGTGCCTTCAGTTCCTTCCTCCAGATCATTAATGTATATTGTGAAAAGTTGTGGTCCCAGCACCGACCCCTAAAGTACACCATTAGTCACCAGCTGCCATCCTGAAAAAGACCCCTTTATCCCCACTCTCTGCCTTCTGCCAATCAGCCAATCCTCTATCCATGCCAGGATCTTACCCTGAACACCATGGGCTGTTAACTTATTTAACGGTCGCCTTTGCAACACCTTGTCAAAGGCCTTCTCGAAATCTAAATAAATCACGTCCACTGGTTCTCTTTTGTCTAACTTCCTTGTTACTTCCTCAAAGAACTCTAACAAATTTGTCAGACATGACCTCCCTTGACGAAGCCGTGCTGACTCAGTCCTATTTTATCATGCACTTCCAAGTACTCTGCGATCTCATCTTTAATAATGGACCCTAAAGTATTACCAATGACCGAAGTCAGGCTAACCGGCCTATAATTTCCCATCTTCTGCCTCCCTCCCTTCTTAAGCAGTGGTGTTACATTAGCCACCTTCCAGTCCTCTGGGACCCTTCCTGGCTCCAGTGATTCCTGAAAGATCATCACCAATGCCTCCACAATTTCCTCAGCTATCTCTTTTAGAACCGTGGGTGTAGTCCATCCGGTCCAGGTGACTTATCCACCTTCAGATCTTTCAGTTTCCCCAGAACCTTCTCCTTAGTAGTGGTCACTGCACTCACCTCTGCCCCTGGTTCTCCTGGAGTTCTGGCATCCCATTGGTGTCTTCCACCGTGAAGACTGATGCAAAGTAACTATTCAGTTCCTCTGCCATTTCTTTGTTTCCTATTATTACTTCTCCAGCCACATTTTCCAGTGGTTCAATGTCTATTTTTGCCTCTCTCTGACCTTTTATATATTGAAAAAATCTCTTCCTGTGTTATTTTATATTACTAGCTAGCTTGCACTCATATTTCATCTTCACTCCCCCCCCCCCCCCTCCCCCCCGCCCCCCCATTGCTTTTTTAGTTGTCCTGTGCTCGCTTTTAAAGACTTCCCAATCCTCTGGCTTCCCACTAATCCTTGCCACTTTGCATGCTTTTTCTTTTACTTTTATGTTGTCTTTGACTTCCCTCATCAACTATGGATGCCTTGTCCTCCCCTTAACATGTTTCCTCCACCTTGGGATGAATTTCTGTTCTGCCTTCCGAATAACTCCCCAAAACTCCTGCCATTGCTGTTCCACTGTCTTCCCTGCTAGGCTCCAATCAATTCTGGCCAGCTTCTCCCTCATGTCTTTGTAGTTACCCTTATTTAATTGTAATATTTTGTTACATCTGATTCCAGCTTCTCCCTCTCAAACTGCAGGGTAAATTCTATCATATTGTGGTCACTGCTCCCTCAGGGCACCTTCACCTTAATGAAATGGGACGATATGACCCACATTCTGTCGGATCCTTATCCTTTGTCAAAATCAAGGAGGTGGATGCCTGCGCCAGTGTGACCGGCAATACCCTTCGGAACATGGATTGTTGAACATGTCTAACAACAATGGGATTAGCTGACCAGCAAATTTCTTATAAAATTCAATAGGGAATCCGTCCGGGCCCAGAACTTTCCCCAACTACATTAAACCCATGATCATCTCCGGGCTCAACAGGAGCTCCAACTCCTCTCTTCTCTCCCGTTCCACAACTGGGATGGACAAGACATCCAAAAATTCCAACATGGGCAACCTCTCCTCGAGGGGCTCCAATTTATGAAGGCTTCGGTAAAAGGCCTCAAAGGCAGCATTGACCTTCGCTGGGGCGGAGATTAACCTGCCGCTCGAGTCCCTCACCTGCACCATCTCCCGAGAGGCACCCTGCTGCCTCAGCTGGTGCGCTACTGGGGCTGGTTTAGCACAGTGGGCTAAACAGCTGGCCTGTAATGCAGAATAAGGCCAGCAGTACGGGTTCAATTCCCGTACCGGCCTCCCCGAACAGGCGTTGGAATGTGGCGACTAGGGGCTTTTCACATTAACTTCATTGAAGCCTGCTTGTGACAATAAACAATTATTAGTATTATTATTACTAACAGGCAACTGGCCTTCCCCCCATATTTATAAAATGTCCTTCTCAAGCATCGCAGCTGGTGCCCTCCACCCTCATTTGTTCAATAAATGTTACTAGTGCCTTTGCCACTCCCAAAGGACTCAAAGACTTCGGTCTTGATCGAGCCAGTCGAAGGCCCAGTACACAATTAAAGTCCCCCCTAGAATTAACTGGTGAGAGTCCAGGTCAGGAATAGAAGCCAGCAACTTGTTGACGAAAGCTATATCGTCCTGGTTCGGTGCATACAAATTAACTAGGACCACCGGAGTACCTGCCAATCACCCACTACAATCACAGAGAACATAGAACATAGAAAATACAGCACAGAACAGGCCCTTCGGCCCACGGTGTTGTGCCGAACCTTTGTCCTAGATTAATCATAGATTATCATTGAATTTACAGTGCAGAAGGAGGCCATTCGGCCCTTTGAGTCTGCACCGGCTCTTGGAAAGAGCACCCTACCCAAACTCAACACCTCCACCCAACACCAAGGGCAATTTGGACATTAAGGGCAATTTATCATTGGCCAATTCACCTAACCCGCACATCTTTGGACTGTGGGAGGAAACCGGAGCACCCGGAGGAAACCCACGCAGACACGGGGAGGACGTGCAGACTCCGCACAGACAGTGACCCAAGCCGGAATCGAACCTGGGACCATGGAGCTGTGAAGCAATTGTGCTATCCACAATGCTACCGTGCTGCCCTTAAGAACAAATAAATCTACACTATATCATTTTACCGTAATCCATGTACCTATCCAATAGCTGCTTGAAGGTCCCTAATGTTTCCGACTCAACTACTTCCACAGGCAGTGCATTCCATGCCCCCACTACTCTCTGGGTAAATAACCTACCTCTGATATCCCTCCTATATCTTGCACCTTTCACCTTAAATTTATGTCCCCTTGTAATGGTTTGTTCCACCCGGGGAAAAAGTCTCTGACTGTCTACTCTATCTATTCCCCTGATCATCTTATAAACCTCTATCAAGTCGCCCCTCATCCTTCTCCGCTCTAATGAGTATCTCCAGTTTGGGTCCGCCAAAACCTTAGCAGCCAAAAAATATACCCTTTTATTCGCCAAAACCGCAATTCCTGGGCCCTATTATCAAATCCCAAACGGAATACCTGTCCCACCCAGTCCTTCCGTAGTCTTGTCTGGTTCTTGATCCACAAATGGGTCTCCTGCAAAAACACATCAGCATTCAAACTCTTTTCACTGGGCCGTTCAATCCCCTTGCGTTCCAAGTGACCAGTGATGGCCCCCTCGCCTACCTCCTCCCGATCCTACCCACCATGTGAGGTAATCCAGCAACCAGTCAGAGAGTGCCGACACCTCTGTCCCACCCAAGATGGCCGCCAAACCCCCAAACAACTCCCCCCACCCACCCCCGTCCCCCATTCCCCCCCAATCAGAAAAGGACAAAGAAAAAGTTGTAGTCACTGTCAGAGAACTAACTCTACCCTGCCCCCCATCCACCCACCCTGCCTTCCATCAATAAAGCACCCAAATAAGCCAGCAAGCAGCAACAAGGCGAACAAAGCCCCCCCCCCCCACCCTTAACGCCAAACAAAACTAAAACTAAAATCCCAACTCATCCTTAAAACCCTCCTATGAGCTGCAGTTACCCCACTGCTCTGTTCCCGTTGATTAACTATACAGCTGACAGGGCAGTCCCTGCACATATAAAAAAAGCAGAACCAATAACCATAACACCAACCAGCACCCCCCTCCCCCCCCCCCGCCCCCCCACATCCAACTTTAACAGTCAATGAACAATCCCCATCCCACAAACAAACAATAAAAATACAAATACCAACTGCAGAATGTCCAAAATGCACCTCAACAAATCCCAAAGATCACATTTCTGCCCACCAAACAGAAATCTCACAACAAATCCAATTCACAGTTAGCTCAACCCCAGTCCATGCTGCTTCACAAATGCCTCTGCCTTCTCCAACACGTCAAAATAGTAATCTTTCGAGTCATAAGTTACCCGGAGATGTGCAGGGTAGACCACACCAAAATGAACATTGTTCCTGTGCAACGGTGCCTTCTTGAACACCGCACGCTTCTTAGCCAGCTCCACTCCCATATCCTGGGAGAGCCAAATGGCATGGCTCTTCCAGTTAAAATCCCGATGGTCCTTCGCCCACTTCAGGACCTTCTTCCTTCTCTTGGTAGCTATGCAAGCCACAATGACCGCCCACGGTGGGTTAGCAGAATGGGGCATTTTGCCTGAATGACTTGCGAGCTTGATGCAATTTGGGAGGGGATATCATTTCACCCTCCCCCACCATCTTCTCAAACATCTGCGACATGTATTCCACTGAACTCGGACCTACCAAACCCTCCAGCAGCCCTCTGAGATTCTCTAGATCATCCACCTTGGCCCTTAGCACCTTGTTATCCCCAGCCACCCACGCAATGTCTACTTCCAGGGAGACAATCTGATCACTCTGCCTCGAGGGGGCCACCTCCACACTCCGCAGCATCACACCTTGAGCCTTTACCGTCTGTCCACTTTTGCCAAGGCCGCACGAATGAGGGCCATTGCTCTGTCGAGGTCTTCAGAGACAGCCTGCCGCAATTTCTTAAGTTCTACCGCCACAATGCTGGTGAGCATCTCGGCGTCAGTGGAGTGGCCAAAGTGGCAGCGGGACCTCCGCCATTTTCTCAGCAGATGAGACTCGAGAGGCTTCCAAGTCTGACGATGATTCTTTACTTGTCTGCCACCTGGTCTTGTGCTTGATGGGCATTCCTTTATCATGAAATTCTTATTCCATCAAACTAATAAAGTTCCACTCCAAATCCCCCCTTGAAAACCGGACAAAAAGGGCCAAAGTCCTCTGTGAAGCTTAAGGTGTCCTGGAGTGTCAAGAAATGTTAGACTGGAATAACTATCTACCTTTGAACATCAGGAACATGTCTGAAAAACCTTCCCTTTGAAGAGTAAACACATAAGACAGAATTTATGACACAGTAGATGGTATATTGTCTTTGGCTTCTTAGGCCAAATGATTATTACATATTCTTACCAAAATATTACCTGTTTATAGATGACAAGACAGACCAGAACAGGACATAGCACCGGAAACACATTTAACTGCATGATCAGTTTTGTAAAAGTTTAGCTGCTGAAGGTGGATTAAAGTGAAGGTTATTCCAGATTAATTTGTGCATCTATTTGCCTCAAGTACTTCTTGGGTACTTGATTAGAGAAGCTAATTATCTACCGCAATTTTAAAAAAATTGTTCTATTGAGCAGCATGATCGAATGATGAACGAAAACATTACAAAAATCATGTGTTCAACATTGCAACACCACTTTTCAACTCTGACACTGGTTCGACTCCAAGATAAATTCAATGCTTATTTTCATAATTATCTCAGCTGACAAAATCCACAATAGCTTTTTGTAGCTTATATTCAAATATTTGGAATTCAGATCTTAAAATATTTAATACTCAAATGCAGAGTTTCAATTTCCAGGAACATGGGCGGGATTCTCTGATCCCGCGCCGGGTCGGAGAAACACCGGCGGGCCGCTCGGAATCGCGCCACGCCGCCCAGACGCTGGTACACGATCCTCCGCAGTGCGGAGAATTGGTGCATTGGCGCCAGCGTGGTTGACGCGGTGCCGGTCGCAGGCCGCCCTACGCGGCCGGCCCACCGATTCTCGGGCCCGGATGGGCCGAGCGGCCGTACCAAAAGAGCCGAGTCCCACCGGCACCGTTCTAACCTGCTCTGGGCTGGCGGGACGTGCAAGGGTCGCCCTTTGGGGGGGAAGGGGGGTCCGACCCTGGGGGGGGGGGGGGGCGGGGGGGCGGGCTCCAATGTGGCCTGGCCTGCGATCAGGGCCCACCGTGTGGCTGGGGGTCTCCTTTCCTACGCGCCGGCCCCTGTAGTTCTGCGCCATGTTGCGTCGGGGCCGGCGCGTTGAAGGAGGCCACTGCGCATGCGCGCGTTGGCGCCGGTGCTACTGCGCATGTCCTCGTTGGCGCTGGCGCAACTGCGCATCCCGCGGTGCACAGTTCGCGCCGGGATCTGCAGCTGGAGCGGCACGAACCGCTCCAGCGCCGCTGGCCCCCTGGAGGGGCCAGAATTAGTCGTGGGAGCGGCCCGTTCACGCTGTCGTAAGACGTGACACTGTTTACGACGGCGTGGACATTCTGCCGCAGGATTGGAGAATCCCACCCAGGGAGAGGCATGGGTGCAGTCATCACTATCCATCAAAAACGCTGCTATTTACTGGAATCAAAACTGAGCTTGCACCAGTGATATGCTCCTCCTGTACTATGTGGCAAATCATGGAAGATTCAGTTGTCCCTGGAGACCGCATGTGCAGGAAGTGTCTCCAACTGCAAGGGGCTTTTCACAGTTACTACATTTGAAGCCTACTTGTGACAATAAGCGACTTTCATTTTCAACTGCAGCTACTGGCTGGAGCGGAGGGTGGATTCACAGTGGAACATCCGCGATGCTGAGCACGTCATGGATAGCATGTTCAGTGAGGTGGTCGTACCGTAGGTGAGGACTGAACAGGCAGAAAGGACATGGTGACCACCAGGCAGAGTAGAGGAAGGCGGGTAGTGCAGGAATCCCCTGTGGCCATCCCCCTTTCGAACAGACATACCGTTTTTGATGCATTGTGGGAGATGGCCGTGTAGGGTAAAGCATTGGCAACCAACCTCACGGTTGAGACTGCTGCACAAGAGGGGAAGAGGAAGAATGGCTGGGCTATAGTGGTAGGGGATTTAACTGTAAAGGGAACAGACGGACATTTCTATGGTTGCAAAACAGACTCCAGGATGGTACTTTGCTTCCCTAGTGCCAGGTTCAGGGATGACACTGAACCGCTGCAGGGCATACTGAAGGGGGAGGGCAAACAGACAGATATCGTGGTACATATTGGTACCAATGATATAGGTAGAAAAAGGGATGAGGTCCCGCAAACTGAATTTAGGGGGCTCGGAAGTAATTTAAAAACCAGGATTCAGAAGGTAGTAATCACTGGATTACTCCCGGTGCCACTTGCCCGTGAGTAGAAATAGGAAGTTAGTCTAGATGAATACTTGGTTGGAAAGATATTGCAGGAGGCAGGGCTTTAGATTTCTGGGACATTGGGACCATTTTTCGACACGGTGGGGCCTGTACAAGGCAGACAGGTTGCACCCAAACAGCGTCCAGCGTCCTTGCAGGGAGGTTTGCTAATGCTGTTGGGGTGGGTTTAAATTAACTTGACAGGGGGAACCATCCTGAGAGATGGTTCAGCAGGGAGAGATGCAAAGCCAAAATTAGAAGAGACAGCAAGTGAGTCAGGAAGTTGTATGCCAATTAACTCAGAAGAGAGTTTGGCATGATTGGATGGTATTCATTTTAATGCAAGGAGTCTGACGAACAAGGCAGATGAGTTGAGGGCACAAATTAAAACATGGGGATATGATGTAATTTCTGTCACTGAGACATGGTTGAGAGAAGGGCAGGATTGGCAGCTCAATATTCCAGGACATAGGATCTCCAGACGAGACAGGGAAGGAGATAAAAGAAGAGGTGTCGCAATTTAGATCAGGGAATCAATTACAGCAGGAACAACATCTTAGAAGTGTGGCACAATGGAACTGCAACCTCACAGCGCCAGGGACCCGGCGCCTTTGGTGACTATGTGGACTTTGTATGTTCTCCCCGTGTCTGTATGGGTTTCCTCCCACAGTCCAAAAATGTGCCAGTTAGGTGGATTGGCCATGATAAAATTGAGTCCAGGGATGTACAGGTTAGGTGGGGTTACAGGGATAGGATGGGGCAGTTGGCCTGGGAAGGGTGATCTTTCAGAGGGTCGGTGCAGGCTCGATGAGCCGAATGGCCTCCTTCTGCACTGTAGGGATTCTATGGGAAAAAAGGCTCTTCAAATGAAGCCATATGGGTAGAACTTTATGAACGGAAAAGGAGCAACCACATTGCTTGGAGTGTTCTATCGGCCCCTAACAGTCTGAGAGAAATAAAAGAGCAGGTACGTAGGTGAATTTCAGAGAAGTGTAAAAGTAATAGTTTAGTGATAGTGGGGGATTTCAACTTAACTGGGGTAGTCATAATGTGAAAGGTTTAGAGGGAGCGGAATTCTTAAAATGCGACCAGGAGAACCTTTTAAGCCAGTACGCAGAAGATCCTACAAGAGATGGGTGAGCCTGGACTTAATTTTTGGTAACGAAGCCAGGTATGTGGTTGAAGTATCAGTGAGGGAGCATTTTGCAGACAGCGATTAAAACTCTGTTGGATTCAAGATTGTTATGAAAAAGAACAAAGATGGGCCGGAAATCAAAGTTCTAAACTGGAGAAGGCCGATTTTAATAAGATCAGATATGATTTGGCCAGTTGGACTGGGAGCAGACACTTATAAGTAAATCTGTGACAGAACAGTGGGACGCTTTCAAGAGGAAATAAGGAGAGTGCAGGGCCAACATGTTCCAATAAATAAAAGGATGGGACCAACAAATCCAGTGAATCCTGGATATCATGGGAAAAATAGCATTGGATAAGGAGAAAAAGGGAGGCTTATGGCTGATACCTAGAGTTCTAAACAGCAGAAGCCCCAGAGGAGTATAGAATATGGAAGGGGAACCTTAAAAAGGAAGTTAGGATAGCAAAAAGGGGATATGAAGGATACTGGCAGTTAAGATAAAGGAAAATCCCAAGTTGTTTTAATAAGCACATTAATGGTTAAAGGATAACTAGGGAAAAAGTAGGGCCCATTAAGCACCACAGTGGTAATTTATGTGTGGAGCAGGAGGACATAGGGAGTATTCCAAATGAATATTTTGTGTCAGCGTTCGCTTGTGATAGGGACAATGTGGGTATAGAAACCAGGGAGAAGGAGTTTGATAGAATTAAATAAATTAACATAGACAGAGAGGAGGTTCTGAATGGTCTGGCAGGCTTAAAAATAGACAAATCTCCAGGGCCGGATGAAATATATCCCAGGCTGTTTAGAGAGGCAAGGGAGGAAATAGCAAGGGTGCTGGCAATAAGTGCCAGAGGACTGGAGGATAACTAATGTGGTACCATTATTCAAAAAGGGAGGAAGGGATGAGCCAGGAAACTACAGGCCAGTCAGTCTAACTTCAGTGGTGGGGAAACTATCAGAAGCAATTCTGAGAGGCAGAATTAATCTGCATTTGGAGAGGCAAGGATTAATCAAGAACAGTCAGAATGGTTTTGTTAAGGAGAGGTCATGTCTGACCAACTTGTTTGAATTTTCGAAGAGGTGACCAGGTGTGTAAATGAGGGAAATGCATTTGACGTAGTCTACTTGGACTTCAGCAAGGCTTTTGATAAGGTCCCACATGGGAGACTGACAGTGAAGGTAAGAGCCCATGGGATCCAAGGAAATTTGGCAAATTAGATCCAGAATTGGCTGAGTAGCAAGAAGCAGAGGGTGATGGTTGAAGAGTGTTTTTCTGACTGGAGGTCGGTGTCCAGTAGGGTCCTGCCGGGATCAGTTTTGGGGCCCTTTGTCCTTTATAATGCTTTAGACGTGAATGTAGGAGCGTTGATCAGCAAGTTCACAGATGATACTAAAATTGGTGGGGTGGTAAATAATGAGGAGAAGAACCTTAAATCACAGGAGCATATAGACGGGCTGGTCAGATGGGCTGCTCAGTGGCAAATGGAATTCAATCCAGACAAGTGTGAGGTGATGCTCTTGGGCAGGCAAGCAAGGCAAGGGAAGACATGATGAACGTCAGGACCCTGGGAAGCACCGATGATTAGAGCGACCTTGATGGGCATGTATATCGGTCCCTTAAAGTAACAGGGCAGGTGGATAAGTGGTTAAGAAGGTATAAGGTAAACTTGCCTTTATTAGCTGAGACACAGAGTTTAAGAGCATGGAGGTTATGCTGGAACTGTATAAAATGTTGGTTAGGCCACAGCTAGAGTATTGTGTGCAGTTCAGAAATCCACATTATAGGAGGGATGTGATAGCACTGGAAACGATGCAGATTACCAGGATGCTGCCTGGGATTTTGTATAATGAAGAGGGATTGGGTAGATTGGGGTTGTTTTTCTGGGAGCAGAGGACAAAATTAAGGTGTATAAAATTATGAGGGGGATAGATAGAGGACACAGAATGGAACATTTCCCCTTGAAGGGATCAATGACCAGGGGGCATGGATTTAAGGTAAGGGCCAGGAGGTGTAGAGAGGATGTGAGGAAAAGCCTTTTCACCCAAGGTAGTGGGAGTTGAAATGAAAACTTAAATGAAAATGAAAGTGAAAAACTGAAATGAAAATCGTTTATTGTCACAAGTAGGCTTCAAATGAAGTTACTGTGAAAAGCCCCTAGTCGCCACATTCCGGCGCCTGTTCGGGAAGGCTGGTACGGGAACTCACTGCCTGAAAGGGTGGTGGAGGCATAAACCCTCATAATATTTAAGAAGTATTTAGATTTGCACTTGCGATGCCAAGGCAGACAAGGCTATGGACCAAGTGCTGGAAAATGGGATTAGAATAGTTAGGTGGTTTTTTTTTGACCATCGCATACGCAAGGAGCCAAAGCGCCTTTTCTGTGCTGTACACCTCTATGTCTCTATGAAACGGGTGTGAAGGGAAAGAAGAAACTGGGTGTTGCAATATTTGTTGTCCATCGCTAGTCGCCCTTTGAGATGTTGATGGTAGGCCATGTTGTTGTACCACTTCTGTCCATCTGATACTCTTTTAGACTCTCCTGTAATGTTTTGGTACAACCGAGTGATTTGCTAGGCCATTTCAGGGGGTAATTTTAAAAAACCACATTGACAGGTGTCAACCACATTGCTCTGGAGTCACATGTAGGCCAGACCCACTATGGAGGACTGCCTTCCCTAAAGGACACTCGTGATTCAGATGGATTTTTACAACAATCAATGACAACAAGGTGGCTTACCATCAACATCTCAAAGGGCGACTAGCGATGGACAACAGGTAGTTGGTCACCATGTCAAAGACTGGCTTTCAATTCCAGATTTATTAGTTGGTTGACTTTAATCGATTGAATTTAAATCCCACGGGCTGCTATGATATGATTTGAACACATGTCCCCACAGCATTAGCCTGAACCTCTGGATCATTAGTCCAGTGACATTACAGGTACATCACTGTAGGGCAGCACGGTAGCATGGTGGTTAGCACAATTGCTTCACAGCTCCAGGGTTGCAGGTTCGATTCCGGCTTGGGTCACTGTCTGTGCGGAGTCTGCACGTTCTCCCCGTGTGTGCGTGGGTTTCCTCCGGGTGCTCCTGTTTCCTCCCACAGTCCAAAGATGTGCAGGTTAGGTGGATTGGTCATGCTAAATTCTCCTTAAGTGTCCAAAATTGCCCTTCGTGTTGGGTTGGGTTACTGGGTTATGGGGATAGGGTGGAGATGTGGGCTTGGGTACGGTGCTCTTTCAAAGAGCCGGTGCAGACTCGATGGGCCGAATGGCCTCCTTCTGCACTGTAAATTCTATGAAAATTCTTCTTTCGTGCTTGATCTTGAATCCAATGCAGGATTAATAGGATGAAAGCCTCTAATTAGAGCTCCTTCTGGACGAAGGGTACAAAGCAAGAGATTCTACAATTTGGCATCAAAGGACAGTTTGACACAGAGAAGCCAGGATGATGGCAGCTGTACAGTGAAATAATGCAGGGCAGTGCAAAACAAGATGATTTTCTGAGGCTGAGGAACAAGAATACTCGTGGGCAAAATAGAAAAGGCTGAAATCTGCATGGGAATTGTTATTCTAGATCCCAAGAGCTGACATAAGGTGTTAACATCCCGAATATCCCTCACTGACACATACAAAATTACATATGAAAATGTGTATACTTATGAGATGCCATTGACAAAAATAAAGCATTTTGTCCACTACATTGCTGATCATAACACTGGCAACTTCTTTCTGCACATTTCAGGGAAGAAATGTCTGGTACCCCAAAAGTATTAATTTACATCTGCTGCAACTGTCAAACGAAATAAGATAACATTTGTTGAATAGAGAGAAAGCAGACTGCTATAGAGAAGAACTCAGAATCTCCATCGCAACAACAACTTGCACTTATGTCGCATCTTTTATGTTCCAAGCACTTCAGAGGAGTGCTACCAAATAAAATTCGACTCCAAACCACGTGAGGAAATATTGGTGCTGCTAACCAATAGTGCAGATGACCAAGCATTTGATCAAAGAGGTACATTTTAAGGAAGAAGGAAAGAGAGGTGGAGAGTGGTATAGGGAGGCAACTCCAGATGCTAGGGTCTCGGCATCTAATGGTTGGCATGAAAAAAATCAGGGATTTTAGGAGGTTAGAATTGGAGGAGCAATTATCTTGGATGGTTGTGGGACTGAAGTAGATGAGAGGAGTTGGGAGGTGATACAGGAATCAGAATCTTAAAACTGAAGCCTTAGTTGAACGGGAGCCAATGGGGTCAGAGGGACATGCAAGACCGATGGGCGAATGGTGCACATTATGACTGAGTTTTGAATTTTCTTTAGGTTTATGGAGGGGAGAAGATGGGAGACCAGCCCAGGAGTACATTCGAATAATAAAGTGTACTAGCCATGGTGAAGATTTCAGCAGCAGATGTGTTTGGGCAGGGGCAGAACCAGGCAGTTTAATGGAGGCGGAAATAAACAGTCTCAGTGATGGATCCGAAAATGTGGCTGGGAAGGTAATCTCCAGGTCAAATGTAAGATCAACATTGCAACGTCTGAGCGGAGGGCGCAAGCTCGAGGCTGGCTTAAAAAGGGTGATGGCTAGTCGGGAAGGGGTGGGGGGGGATGGGGGGGGGTGGAAGCCTCCCGTCCAGGCTGATCACATGGAACGCGAGAGGGCTGAATGGGCCGGTCAAGAGGGCTCGCGTGTTCGCGCATTTGAGGGAACTGAAGGCGGACGTGGCAATGCTACAAGAGACACACCCAAAGGTTACAGACCAGACGAGATTGAGGAAGGGGTTGGTTAGCCAAGAGTTCCATTCAGGATTGGACTCAAAGTCCAGGGGGGTAGCGATCTTGATCAGCAAACGTGTGGCATTCGAGGCAGAGAGAACCGTGTCAGACAAGGGGGGTAGGTACATAATGGTGAGTGAGAAGCTGCAGTGGGTGCGAGTGAACATATATGCTCCGAATTGGGACGACATGGAATTTATGAGGCAGGTGTTAGGTAAGATCCCAGACTTAGAATCACTAACCTGATCATGGAAGGGGACTTCAACACAGTCACTGATCCGGAATTGGACCTGTCAAAATCCAGGACAGGGAGGAGGCCGGCTGCGGCAAAGGAATTGAAGGGTTTTATGGAACAGATGGGGGGAGTAGACCCATGGAGGTTTGCACGGCCGAGGACGAAGGAGTTTTCCTTTTTTTCACATGTCCACAAGGTATTACTCTCGCATCAAATTTTTGGTTCTGAGCAGGGCGCTAATACCGAAGGTGGTGGATACGGAGTACTCGGCAATTGCAGTGTCGGATCATGCCCCGCACTGGGTGGATCTACGGGTTAGTGTGGAGAGAGGGCAACGCCCGCTGTGGAGACTGGATGTGGGGTTGCTAGCGGACGAGGAGGTCTGTGGGCGGGTTAACAAGTCCATCCAGAACTACCTGGAAACAAATGATACGGGGGAGATCTCCGCAGCGATGGTTTGGGAAGCTCTGAAAGCAGTAGTCAGAGGGGAATTAATCTCGATACGGGCCCACTGAGAAAAGGTGGAACAGGCTGAGAGGGATAGATTAGTGGAGGAGATACTCCAGGTGGACAGGAGATACTCGAAGGCCCCGGACACAGGGCTACTGAGGGAGCGGCGGTGGTTACAGGTTGAGTTTGGGCTGTTGACCACAGGGAAAGCAGTGGAACAATTGAGAAGGCAAGGAGGCGATCTATGAGTACGGGGAAAAGGCAAGCAGGATGTTGGCGCACCAGCTCAGGAAAAGAGAGGCGGCCAGGGAGATAGATAAAGTAAAGAGTAGAGATGGTAATACTGTCCTGGACCCAGCGGGGGTGAACAAGGTGTTTAAGGACTTTTATAGTAAATTATAAAAGTCGGAACCCCCGGCTGGGGTGGAGGGGATGAGGCAATTTCTGGATGAGTTGAGATTCCCGAGGGTGGAGGAGGACGTGGTGGAGGGGCTGGGAGCCCCAATTGAGATTGAGGAAATAGTCAAGGGGCTGGAGGGCATTCAATTGGGCAAGGCCCCGGGCCCTGACGGCTACCCGGTGGAAATCTATAAGAATTTTTCAGAGATATTGAGCCCACTGCTGGTGAGGACATTTAACGAAGCAAGAGAGAAGGGAGTCCTCTCCCCAACAATGTCGCCGGCCTCGATTTCATTGATCCTGAAACGGGAGAAGGATCCGGAGCAATGCGGGTCACACAGGCCGATTTCTCTACTGAATGTGGATGCCAAACTGCTGGCTAAGATACTGGCCATAAGGATAGAGGACTGTGTCCCGGGGGTGAAAGGGGAAGACCAGACGGGATTTGTTAAGGGAAGGCAACTCAAGGCCAATGTTCGAAGGCTTCTAAATGTTATTATGATGTCCTCAGAAGGAGGGGAGGCGGAGGTGGTGGTAGCGATGGATGCGGAGAATGCTTTTGATCGGGTGGAGTGGAATTACTTGTGGGAGGCGCTGGGAAGGTTTGGGTTTGGTGAGGGCTTTATTGACTGGGTGCGGTTGCTCTATCAGGCACCAGTAGCGAGTGTGTGTACGAACCGGCTACGGTCGGGGTATTTTAAACTACACCGAGGGACAAGGCAAGGGTGCCCCCTCTCCCAGATACTGTTTGCTCTGGCCAGAGCCATTTGTTGGCAATTTTTCGGAGTATAAATTGAACATGGGGAAAAGCAAGATGTTTGCAATCCAGGCAAGAGGACAGGAGAAGAGACTGGGAGAGCTGCCGCTTAGAATGGTAGGGAAGAGCTTTCAATATCTGGGAATCCAGGTGGCCCTGAAATGGGAGGTACTACACAAGTTAAACCTATCCCGGTTGGTAGAACAAATGGAAGGGGACTTTAAGAGATGGGACATGCTCCCACTATTACTGGCGGGGAGGGTACAGACCGTGAAAATGACTGTCCTACCCAGATTTCTGTTTGTCTTTCAGTGCCTCCCCATCTATATCCCCAACTTCTGCAATTACTACTGGGCGGATGGAGGCGGCGTCATGTAAAGACACCAGTCTGGGAGCATTGATAACGGCACTTCTGCCGTTCTCGCTGGCCCGATACTCCACAAGTCCGGTGGTAGTGGCGACTCTGAGGATCTGGGGGCAGTGGAGGAGATATAAGAGAGTGGAGGGAGCATCGATTTGGACCCCGATTTATAGCAACCACAGGTTTGTACCGGGTAGGCTGGATGGTGGGTTCCGGAGATGGCAAAGAGCAGGAATTAGAAGGATGGGGATCTATTTATAGACGGGAGTTTTCCCAGCTTGAAAGCTTTGGAGGATAAATTTAAATTGTCAGCAGGGAATGGTTTTAGGTATTTGCAGGTGGGCGACTTCCTGAGAAAGCAGGGGCCGGCCTCTCCGCGGTGCTGCCGCCACGGGGGATACAGGATCGAGTAGTTTCCAGTACCTGGGTGGGGGAGGGGAAGGTATCGGATATTTACCAGGAGCTTTCGGAGGTGGAGGAAACTCCGGTGGAGGAGCTGAAGGGCAAGTGGGAAGACGAGCTAGGTGGAGAGATAGAGGCGGGTCTATGGGCGGATGCCCTAAGCAGGGTTAATACCTCCTCATCGTGCGCCAGGCCTAGCCTGATACAATTTAAGGTAGTCCACTGGGCACACATGACAGCAGCTAGGATGAGCAAGTTTTTCGGGCTAGAGGATAGGTGTGCGCGGGAAGCCCAGCAAATCATGTCCACATGTTATGGGCATGCCCGAAGCTTAGAGGGTTTTGGCAGGGTTTTGCTAAGGCAATGTCCACGGTGCTAAAAAACACGGGTGGTGCCGGGTCCGGAGGTAGCGATCTTTGGAGTGTCGGAGGATCTGGGAGTTCAGGGGGCAAAAGAGGCCGACGTCCTGGCCTTTGCCTCCCTGGTATCCCGGAGACGGATCTTGTTAATGTGGAGGGACTCGAAGCCCCCAGAGTGTAGAGACCTGGGTTAGTGACATGGCTGGGTTTCTCACTCTCGAGAAAATAAAGTTCGCCTTAAGAGGGTCAATGTTAGGGTTCTCCCGGAGGTGGCAGCCGGTCGTCGACTTTCTCGGGGAAAATTAAAAATGTCAGCAGATGCAGTGTTCGGGGGGGGGGGGGGAGTGGTTGAGGTGTGTGAAGATTGGGCTGGGGAGGGAAATGTTTATTTTACAATGTTGATGTCATTGTTTCTGTTACTGTTATAAACATTTTCAAATACCTTAATAAAATATTATTAAACAAAATAAGATTGCAAAATCTGATTCAACCTCAGGCGATTGCCAGGGAGAGAGTTGGAGTTGGTGGGTAGAGAATGGAATTTGTGGCATGAATGACGTGAGCAATTATGTATCAAAGATCAGATTGATATTGAGTTAATACTAGATGGGTATAGAGGAATACGGCACAAGGAAGTGCTGAGGGTTTTGGCCAAGGGTGGTATCATGACCGGTACAGGCTTGGAGGGCCGAAGGGCCTGTTCCTGTGCTATATTGTGCTTTGTTCTTTGTAGGGAAACATCTGGTTTGACAGTTCAAGGAGAAAAGAAAAGGGTGCAACTACAGTAAGAGTGGAGTTAGTATGGAGTGCTGTTCATTTAATGGCTGAACAATGAACACAGTTGCTTCTGGTTTAGATGGACACCATGTATAGCCAACCATGTTCTGAAGCTGGAGATAGAGCATGAGATATCCCAGTAAACAGCAGTATAGTCACATGAATTCTTCATCTGACTCTTGGGTTTCAGTATATTTGCATAGTTCAAGATTCACTGTGGGTCATGAGGTGTACGAGTTACATATGCTCACTGCTGGAGTGACCGGTGACAAAGAGATAATCTAGGGTAAAACCTCCCAAAACATAGCAGCATTTATCCCAATCTCCAAATCTTATGCTTCACTATATCAGACATACCCGCCGCTGGTGTGCCGTAGATTGTGCTTGGACATTTTGTATGGGAGGCTCCGCTCGCCCAGGTTCTCCAGGTTCCTCACCACAGCTCCATGTTTCAGTAATGCTTCCACCGTACGACGCATGGCAGCAGCTGTCTCAGTCTGTGAAAGAAATAATAGGAGTTGGGGGCAGGAATGGAGGGGAAGAGGGAAAGAGGAGAGGGAAAGAGATGCAAACTTTTGAGTCCAATTGTTACATCAACGGAAACGCCATTTAGCATTTCATAAGCCCAGTCATTTCTCATTTGGAGGAAGTAAATTGTCCCTGAAAGTCAAGTAGGCCCAGTAAAAGGGAACATTTTCTGTTTGCCTCATCTCTTCCTGGTTGAGAAAATTCTAAATACCACAATAGCTTCAAAACCTATGAAAAAGTGCATAATCGTTCTTGTATGTCTGTCTAGGACAAGGAGAACATCTTTGAGTCACCTCTAAGTGCCTGATTTTATGGTTCAGAACCACATTTTGGAAGTAACCCTCAAAAGGTAGAATGTTGTTTCATGTCACATCATTGAGAGGGCTATAAATTGAATGTAGTTAAACCAAAGAGCTGCTTTTAAGGTACTGTTTTCATTTAAATATGTCAAGGATTTCTATGTTAGCATCACACAAGGGCGAGTTCAGAAAACGTTCTCACAACAAATCAAGCCGGACAACAAGAAGTGCTTCTTGCTCATTTTTACTGTCACCAAATTATAAGGGAAGAATGTCAATGACACAGTAATAATGGATGCCTTCAACCACCGCATTGTTAACTGAAGCATGGCAACAAAACCCAGAACTTGCTGCCAAATTGTTTCTTGGCACAGTCTGTTGCAGACCTCACTAGCTGGATTTGCATCTAGAACTGGTTTTCATACATACAATCATAACCAAACTGCAGAAGTACTGGAACCTCTGCCGACGAGTGAGCAGACTAAATGAGTGACCACACACTAAATCAAATTGGAGATCTCCCTGAAAATCCACTGCAATTACATTCAGCAAAGCCATATACAATTTCAAACGGGTAAATGGTCAGTCGATTGTGGGGTAAGCTGGAAAAAAAATCAGGAGGTCCAGTGCTTACGCAGACCCCATCGAGGGAAAATAACTGGTGGCCTTTGAGACCGTAATGCAAGACATACACAAGCAAAGAAACAAATGGTTGGGTAATTAAAATTTATAAAATATTTTCAGGAAGAAAAAAAAAAAAAAACAGAACCATAAACTTATTCCAACAATGATATCAGGGCTGAAAACAGAGCTGTAACACGGAGCATTTTAGTATGTGTATATTTTAGTATATATAAATACATAATCCCTCATCACATGAGGAAATACTTCATCCAATTAATGATTATGAAGGATACACACAGCTGTAGAGGTAAAACAAGAAGACAATGCTATTTTTCAGTCAAAAGGTGACCTTGCCGACTAACCGGTTGTGGGGTTGGCAGCACACCCCAGGTGTGTTTAGACTGCCAACCCTAGGTAAAGACAAAGGGTGGAATTTCCCATTTACAAGACCAAGTGTGGTAGCAGGCAGTTTAGGAGGCATCCACCTTGCTGCTCGGAATGGCAGGAACTCACACCCAATTCCACACCTGGAAGTTCATTAATCATGCACAGGTGAGTATCAGACTGAATCAGCTCACGGTCGGGAACGGACTTGTCTGCCCATCATCAGCTGTCGGGGCTGAAGGTCTGGGCCCCCTATGTAAACACCAATCAAACACATACATCTCTCTCATTAACCTACCTGTCTCCAGGAGACCGCAACAGAGATCTTCCACCCACAATGGGTGGCTGCGAGCCTCAAGAGGGCAGCACGGTACATAGTGATTAGCACAATTGCTTCACAGCTCCAGGGTCCCAGGTTCGATATCCGTCTTGGGTCACTGTCTGTGCGGAGTCTGCATGTTCTTCCCGTGTGTGCGTGGGTTTCCTCCGGGTGCTCCGGTTTCCTCCCACAGTCCAAAGATGTGCAGGTTAGATGGATTGGCCACGCTAAATTGTCCTTAGTGTCCAAAATTGCCCTTAGTGTTGGGTGGGGTTACTGGGTTATGGGGACAGGATGGAGGTGTGTGGTTGGGTCGGGTGCTCTTTCCAAGAGCCGGTGCAGACTCGATGGGCCGAATGGCCTCCTTCTGCACTGTAAATTCTATGAAAAAGAGGAAAGCTGTACCCCACTTCATCCACCACGCCTTGCAGGGCTTGATCAGAGGAGTGCAGGCAGACAGGCATGTCCTGTTTCCCAGGGATTGGTCCAGGAAGCCACACCAAACTCAACTCTCCCGTCTGGGAGGCTGTCACACTGGAGGTCAGCAGGTTGGCAACTGTGTTGAACTGAATGATCCCATTTGCTCTGCTAGGGCAAGTCAACCTTCAACTCCCTCCAATGTTAAATTTCTCTGCATGGGATCATGTACAATGGCTACTCTCTTCAGGGATTTCACACATCCATTCACAGGGAACACACATCACCACTCATTCGCACACGGAAACTTCCACATCACCACCACACATCTATCTCGTTGCTCAAATTCCACCATCTAGCCATTTTGGGGAGGATTCACCACACGCAGGGGACATGCATCTTACCCAACCTCTGCTCCTGCCCTTATCAGCACAGGCCTTTCTTTCATCTTCATACAGGCCAAGCCGACACACAAAAGGGAAAGAGCGCAGACATCACGCAAGGGGGCAGCATGGTAGCATTGTGGATAGCACAATTGCTTCACAGCTCCAGGGTCCCAGGTTCGATTCCGGCTTGGGTCACTGTCTGTGCGGAGTCTGCACATCCTCCCCATGTGTGCGTGGGTTTCCTCCGGGTGCTCCGGTTTCCTCCCACAGTCCAAAGATGTGCAGGTTAGGTGGACTGGCCATGATAAATTGCCCTTAGTGTCCAAAATTGCCCTTCGTGTTGGGTGGGGTTACTGGGTTATGGGGATAGGGTGGAGGTGTTGACCTTGGGTAGGGTGCTCTTTCCAAGAGCTGGTGCAGACTCGACGGGCCGAATAGCCTCCTTCTGCACTGTAAATTCTATGATAATCAAGAGGGACGACCAACATCACTGCCCTCAGAGTTCGAATAGGCTGCCGCTGAGCTGGCTGGGTGGACAGGGATCACTCCTGTGGGGAAGCGGAGATCAGGTTGTTCCAACAATCTGGTACAGATCTCAGCACCATCGCTTCATCAAATCCTGACAGCAAATCAGGTGCAGTATTAAATCTCTCAAGCTCATCAACCAAAACTGTATTCTCTATTGTGTAGGTAGCAGCAGATGGAGGCCCACAAAGCAGCCTAACAGGAGTCCGAGCTTCCATATATGTCCGAAGAGGAAGCGCTGGAAGAAACGTGACTGTGCTCATCCATGCCCTCCACCAGCAGAAACGCACACCTCAGCAGGGCAAAGCTCTAGATTAGACTCAGGTCACCTTCTGGAGAACACCTGCTGTAGGGAGATATCAGTGAGGTTGAGGCAGAGACAGCCCAGGTCTCCAGCAGTTGGAAGGCTGCTGGAGAATAGCCACTCACTCAGTCCAGGTCAGATGATGGAACCCTACAAGTGGCTGGCAACTCAATGCTGAAGATGTATCAGGCCAGAGATCTGACAGTCACTCAGCAGATTCGAGTGAACAATGGAGGAGTCCATCCATGCTCTGGCTTATGTCACAGCTCTGACATGGGAATGACGTGGCTCTGACATGGGAATGCCGTGAGGCCATCATGGGACAGTAGGCAACAACCATTAATATTGAATACCAGATCTTGCCGGATTTGCACTCGACCCTGCAATCCATGGCCACCCACCCTGGTAGTCACCATCAAGATGTAAATGACACGGAGACGAGGCACCTCAACTTCCCAGGTGCACCACCTTCTCAAGGAGTCAGGGCGGGGCCGGGGCCTCCATGCAGGACACTCTTAAGGGTGTGCAGCCCCCTCTGCCTGCAACCACATCAGCTCTAGCTGCTCAAACGAAACACGGTGCATCTGTGCCTGAACAGGAGATGCACAGCGAGCTGGGGCCCTCCAGGCCACAGGCTTCCAGAGAACAACTGCCAAAGTCATCACAGACATCAAGGCATAGCAGTCAGCAGACTGCCTCCACCCCTGCTGTTAATGTCAGGGCTGCACCAAGGCACAGCAGTATGGTTAGGAAAGATGAGGAATTCTGATGTCACTTTTGGGTCAAGGGTGTCCTATCACTGTAAAGAATTTTAACTTTTGTGAATACATTTGATGTTTATGTGAATGTTCGGTCAACTGAAGGCATTATGAATTTGTACATTGGAATCCTCTTATGTCAAGGTTCAGACATCCTCCCCCTCAGTGATCATGTCACACTGTGGGATTAACATTCATGTGGTGTCCACCTCATTTGAGCTAGTCTCCACACCCTTGGGTGATGTCTAGGAGGGGTGTTAAAACCTTTATTTGAAGTGTGTAATGTAAGCTTTGCTAACCGCTCTTCCACGAGGAACACTATTGAGTGAGGGCAGTTAATCAGCGTCAATTTTTGCAGTACCTGTTTCTCCTCTGTGGAAGTGGCAGAACGCAGGACATACAGGAGAAGAGTAGAACTCTCATCTCAGTCGCAGCAGGGTTTGAAAAATTGGTAGGAAGCCAACTTAGGAGAACACTAGCTGAATCGCAACCATTTTGGGAGGCAAGAGTTGCCCCGGGACAGGTAGTCCAGCCTAAGAGAGCTGCAGGCCAATTAGAGGCGGGCAGCGCTATTGGGGATTAATTATGGAGAGACCCAATGGCTATCACCAGGCTGGGCAATTTGCCAGGCTCGATGCTTGACATGGGCCTCACCTTGCCACTGGTTAAATCCCAGTGGAAATTAATTGCCTGCTTAAGTGCCTCAATTGATCCATTGGTGGGCGAGTTTCCACTGGTATATTTACGATTCAGCAGGGACAGCTGGTGGAGCAGGCCAGCCTATTAGATTTAATGAACCCCAGAGACTTCAAACCCACCAGCAGAGGAGTGCAAATTCCTGCCCATGTCTTTGTTAGTGAAACCACATCGTAATCCCATGTAGCAATTTAAGAGCATAATAAATAGGAGTAGGCCATTTGGGCCCCTGCTTCCCATTCAGTCGGATCAGAGTTGATCTACTCAGCTACACCTTCCTGCACTGAACTCATATTTCTTTAGCACCAAAAATAAATTAACCTTGGACTAAAATATACTCAGGAACTGAGCATCTACATCAATCCGCGAGAGAGAATTCCAGAGGTTCACAGCTCAGATTGAAGAAACTTTTCCTCATCTCAGTCATAAATGGCTGAGCCCAATGACAGGTAGTGCAAGACATCTCAGCCAGGAGAAATGCCCTCCCATCAATTATCCTGTCAAACCTTTATTTATGTTTCAATGAGATCAGGGGCGAAATTCTCCGGTATCGGCGCGATGTCTGCCGACCGGCGCCCAAAATGGCGCAAATCAGTCGGGCGTCGCGCCGCCCGAAAGGTGCGGAATCCTCCGCATCTTGAGGGGCCGAGCCCCAACCTTAAGGGGCTAGGCCGGCGCCGGACGAATTTCCGCCCCGCCAGCTGGCGGAAACGGCCTTTGGTGCCCCGCCAGCTGGCGCGGAAATTACATCTCCGGGCGGCGCATGCGCGGGAGCGTTAGCGGCCGCTCACGGCATCCCCGCGCATGCGCTGTGGAGGGAATCTCTTCCGCCTCCGCCATGGTGGAGACCGTGGCGAAGGCGGAAGGAAAAGAGTGCCCCCATGGCACAGGCCCGCCCGCGGATCGGTGGGCCCCGATCATGGGCCAGGCCACCGTGGGGGCACCCCCCGGGGCCAGATCGCCCCGCGCCCCCCCCAGGACCCCGGAGCCCGCCCGCGCCGCCTTGTCCCGCCGGTAAGGTAGGTGGTTTAATCTACGCCGGCGGGACAGGCATTCTAGCAGCGGGACTTCGGCCCATTCGGGCCGGAGAATCGCAGGGGGGGGGGGGGGGGTGCCCGCCAACCGGCGCTGCGCTATTCCCGCCCCTGGCGAATATCCGGTGCCGGAGAATTCGGCAACCGGCGGGGGCGGGATTCACGCCAGGCCCCGGCGATTCTCCGACCCGGCGGGGGGTCGGAGAATCTCGCCCCAGTTCCCTTCTAATCTCAAGGAAATATAGGCCTAGTCTACTCAACTGCTCCTTACATGGCAAAAGGCCCTCATCTATGGCAAGAATACCCTTCTGTGGGTGAGGAACCAAAACTGTAATACATGTGTGGTCTTACCAGGGCCCCATAGAATTGCGGTAAGATTTCTTTAGTCTTAAATTCAACTCCTTTTGTAAAAACACCAACATGTCATAGAGTCATTGCTGTTTACAGCATGGAAATAGGCCCTTTGGCCCAGCTTCTATCATTAAGCTAGTCTCACTTGCCCGCATTTGGCCCTCTATACCCACCCTGTCCATGTAACTGTCTAACTGTTTTTTAAGTGACAAGATTGTACCTTCCTCTACCACTGCCTCTGGCAGCTAATCCCAGATGCTCACCACCCTCTGCATAAAGAAATTTCCCCTCTGGTCTCTTTTGTATCTCCCCTCTCACCTTAAACCTATGACCTCTAGTTCTAGACTCCTCTACCTTTGGGAAAAGATATTGTCTATCTACTTTATCTATATCCCTCATTATTTTATAGACCTCTATATGATCACCCCGAAGCCTCCTACGCTCCAGAGAAAAAAGTCCCAGCCTGTCCAGCTCTCCTTATAGCTCAGACCATCAATTCCTGGTAGCATCCTCGTAAATCCCTTCTGCACTCTTTCTAGTTTAACAATATCCTTCCTATAATAGGGTTACCAGAACTGAACACAGTATTCCATGTGTGGTCTTACCAACGTCTTGTACAACTTCAACAAGACGTCCCAACTCCTGTATTCAATATTCTGACCAATAAAACCTAGCATGCTGAATGCCTTCTTCACCACCCTGTCCACCTGCGACTCCACCTTCAAGGAGCTATGAACCTGTACCCCTAGATCTCTTTGTTCTGTAACTCTCCCCAACTCCCTACCATTAACTGAGTAGGTCCTGACCTGATTCGATCTACCAAAACGCATCACTTCACATTTATCCAAATTAAACTCCATCTGCCATTCATCAGCCCACTGGCACAATTGGTCAAGATCCTGTTGCAATCTTATATAACCTTCTTCATTATCCGCCATGCCACCAAACTTGGTGTCATCTTCAAACTTACTAACCATGCCTCCTACATTCTCATCCAAATCATTAATATATATAACAAATAACAGTGGATCCAGCACTGATCCCTGAGGCACACCGCTGGTCACAGGCCTCCAGTTTGAAAAACAACCCTCCACAACCACCCTTTGTCTTCTGTCGCCAAGCCAATTCTGTATCCAATTGGCTATCTCACCTTGAATTCCATTAGATTAAACCTTTTACAACAACCTACCATGTGGTACCTTGTCAAAGGCCTTGCTAAAGTCCATGTACAACTGTACTGCCCTCATCTACCTTCTTGGTTACTCCTTCAAAAAACTCAACCAAATCCATGAGACGTGACTTCCCCCTTACAAAGCCATGCTGACTTTCCCTAATTAGCCCTTGCCTATCTAAATGCCTGTAGATCCTGTCCCTCAGAATACCTTCTAACAATTTACCCACAATGGAAGGAAGGCTAACCGGTCTGTAGTTCCCAGGCTTATCCCTACAGACCTTTTTAAATAAGGGCACAACATTTGCTACCCTCCAATCATCAGGCACCTCTCCTGTCGCAGCCGATGATTCAAATATCTCAGCTAGGGGGCCGGCAATTTCCTCCCTAGCTTCCCAGTGCTAACCACTGCACCACCGTGCTGCCCTATCATTTACATCTTGTCACATGGATGACAGTTTTAGTTTTGAGTTAGCAGACTGTAGCTGCTTATTGTATGTCAACCATATTTGAATTGGCATTCTTAGGTGCTACTAGGCATCCATCTGAAGATTTGGGTACAGTTGATTCCAGTTTCATTTGGGGGTAGAAAGTGGTTTATCTTATACACTGCAAGTTAAAAATCGAACATTCCTCTGTGAAGATAGTGGGAGAGTTACAGTAACATTGTGCAGAGCAATTTGGGCAGTCTCAAATTATTTAATTCCTGTGGGACATATAAACTTGAACAGTTGAAGACAAAAATCCCTATATAAATATTTAGCAAAAATCATTTCTCAAAACTGGAAAAATTAGATACCCATCGCATTTACCATTGCTCTGGAGAAAGTGGAAGCAAATTGTTGGCTAAATCTTTGTTGGATTCATCAGAACTGTAACAATTGGGATTTAACAGTGAATATTAAGAAAACTAATTTGTTTTACGGAAGAGATAGATCATGAAGAGGAGGAGCTGGACTGATGAGATGAATGCAACCAGATTATAAAATTTGGATTAATTTAGAAAGATATCAATACAAGTTGACTCTTAAACAGACTATTCTATTCGGATATTACTTTACGAGAGTTAAAATGCATGACTAAAATGGTAAACTTGAAACAAAAAAGAAAGTAAAAATCATCACTGTGGTGGTAAGAACAAAAGCAGAAAATGCTGAGAATATTCAGCAGGTCAGACAGCATCCGTCTGGAAAACATGCAAGCTATACAACAACGTTTGAGGAATAGATCCTCCATCACAGCTGGAAGATATTGCAAGTGGGCAGCATACAATAAGGCAAAGGGGAAAAAGAGAGGCTGAAAGTTCTTTAGTGGAAAACGCAAGGTAATTAAATGGTGATATCGACACGAGGAAATAGGGTGTGCAACCCTTTGCAGATTTTAAAAGAGAAGTGGGTAAACAGAAATGAGAAAAGAAAGAAAACGGGGAACAAGGATTGTACAAAGTAAATAGTTTTTTCAGAGAACTGACTTAGATGTGATGGTTCGAATAGCCTCACTGTGTAAAATTCTGTAATTCTAAAATGTTGCTGTAGATACTTTATTTCCATAGCCCAGTGCACAAATAGATCGGGGTGTAGAAAATGCCGAGCATGATTATACTCCGTATTTCCTTTAGCTCTGCCAAACAAGCAGTTTGCAATGCTTTAAATTGCAGTCAAAGTCATTCCCAAATAATTCTTAATTCTGACAACAACGGCATGTATTGCACATTAAATGTGGTAGAACATCCCAGGAACATTGTCAAATAAAATATGACACCTAGTCGCATATTAGGGAGTTTTGGTGGATGACTAATAGCTAGATTTTAATGGGAGTCTTAAAGGTGGAAAGTAACGTCGGAAGGTGGTGAGGTTTAAAGAGAGAACTTCAGACGTTTACGTAAGCTGCTAATGGCGGAGTGCTTAAAGTTACTGACGAGGCCAGAATCGCAGGAGTGAAAAGATTTGTGGAGCTGGCAGAGGTTAAGAGCATGAGAAATTTAAAATCAAGGCATTTCTTAATGGGGAGCCAGGATAGGTCACCAAGTACAAAAGTGATGGAGAAACGGGATTGGTACAAGCAGAGTTTTGGATGGCCTGTTGTTTATAGGGGATAGAAGATGGAAGGCCGGCCTTGAGTGTATTGGAGTAGTTAGGTCTAGAGGTAATAAAGGCATGGATGAAATGAAAATGAAAATAAAAATGAAAAATGAAAATCGCTTATTGTCACAAGTAGGCTTCAAATGAAGTTACTGTGAAACGCCCCTAGTCGCCACATTCCGGCGCCTGTTCGGGGAGGCTGGTACGGGAATTGAACCGTGCTGCTGGCCTGCTTGGTCTGCTTTAAAAGCCAGCGATTTAGCCCAGTGTGTTAAGCCAGCCCCTGTTTGGAGCAACAGATGAGCTGATGTGGGGCGGAGTTGGGCAATGGTTTCATGGTCATCATTAGGATTTTCATTCCAGATTTTCATTGAATTCCAGTTTCACCATCTGCTACAGTGGGGTTTGAACCCAGGCCCCCAGAACTTGCCCTTTGTTTCGGGATTACTAGTCCAGCGACAATACGGAGTCACTGCCTGAGGGCATGGTGGAGGAAGGTTCAATGTTGGTTTTCAAAAAGGAAATTGAATAAGCACCTGAAGAGAAAAGATTTGCAGGACTTTGAGGAAAGGGTGAGGGAGTGGGAAGAGTAGAGTTGTTCATGGAGAGAGCCAGCGGGCAAATTGCCTCCATCAACGGTGTAACCTCTTGATCTTGCTCAGAGTTCTGTTGAAGTGTATTAATAGTTTCTACAGTGTCAAAAATTGAGGGTCTCCAGTTGATTGGTATTTCATGATGTTTTCAAAATTTTCATTGTGCTGCTTGCACACTGAAGCATTTTATTTAGATTGTTTGACATTTAAATACAATACACCAGAATCTCCCGACGATAGATCTGTTTTCCATTCTGAATTATTGTATTTCAAGCATATCCCCGATTAGCATGGCACAATGTTAAAAGTGGAATTATTTTAATATAGTCCTGTATTTCCCAAATGGGAGTATGATACAAAAATACCATTCAAAACCCCCCCCCACAGTAACTGCAGTTAAAAATAAACTAATGAGTCATGAGTGTTGTATGATTATGCTCCCTACACTAAATCAAAAGATTACGAAGGTCATGAAACATGTCCTCCTACAGTGTAGGACAGAACATTTTTTGAATTCTGTAAGCAGCATGCATAGACGACCCTTTCATTGCTAACAATACAGCTGGAGGTTTGGTACGGCAGCCTCTCAAGATACCTAAAAGAATGAAGCTTAAAATTACATGACTTAATAATGCCAGACACCAAGTTTTTTGGAAACATGTTCTGGTTTCTTAGAAATTGTTTACAGTGGAATTGTTTATGGTGGATGACGCAGGGACCACTGCTGGCACTGGTATGTTGTGTACAGTACATTAACTGCAGGATTGGCAAACAGTTCTTGACTTGGTAAATGGTACCACATTAGTTATGTTATTGTTGACTCCACAATTTCTCAAATGTTCTGGCACAACTTCAAGTGTTTGTTCTGTTTCAGAATAGAACGTGTTTTTGTTCTACCCCTCAATGTCCACAGCTGCATATCAGGCCATAATTGTCAATATCATAAAAATTGGTTTTCCCAATTCCATCTGAGCAAGCATCAGTTCTTCCCCCCCCGAGGCTATCTCGCTCTGTAACCACTTTTGCATTTTGGTACTGGCAAGCAAGATTGAGGACTGTAGCAAGAGCAACGGTCATGACACCACGGACGGCTCAGCTGAATTGGAGGGGAGGAGGAAGACTGCAAGTGCAAAAGTGGTAGGGGATTCCGTAGTTAGGGGAGCAGACAGGCATTTCTGCAGTCATGGACCTGGTGTGAGTATCAAGGATGTCACGGAGCAGCTACAGGACATTTGTTGGGGGACGGTGAACAGCCAGAGGTTGTGGTCCACATTGGGACCAAGGACATGGGTAGGAAAAAGAATGAGGTCCTGAAAGCCTATTTTAGGGATACAGGAAGGGAATTAAAAAACAGGACTTCAAGAGCTATAATCTCAGGATTACTCGCAGTGCCATGTGATAGCGAGCGCATGAGTAAGAAGTTGGAGCAGTTCAACAGGTAGCTGGGAAATGGAGTAGGAGAAAGGGTTTTAGATTTACGAGACATTGGTTTTAGTTCTAAAAGATGGGATCTGTACAATAATGATGGGTTACAGCTTAACAGGACTGTCCTTGTGGCAAGGTATGCTAGTGCTGCTGGGGAGGGTTTGAACCATCCAGGTGGATGGAACCGGAGGGGAAATTCGGAATGGAGAGGAAAACAACTGGCAGTGGGAAGGAGAGGTATTAACTGATAGGGAGGATATATCAAGAGAGTGGTATCAAGGTAAATAGAACACTTGGGAGGTTTGGTGGAATTAGAGTGGGCAATGGTAAATCATTAGATGTGGATTGAATAAGGTGTGTGGAGTAAAAAGCCTAAATGAAGGTTAATGTGCATGTATGTGAATGCATAGGTCATGATTAATAAAACTGGTGAACTACAGACACACGTTAACAATAATATTATTGCTATAAGAGAGACCTGGCTCAAAGCAAGGCAGGAGGTGGCATTTACCTTGGTACAAGATGTTCAGGAGAGACAGGGAAGGATGAAAAGGGTGGGAAATGGCATATTGACTAAAGGTGGGAAGGTGGTTTACAGTACAGGAGAGAGAGGATGTTCCAGAGCGGTCAAGGATAGAGTCTCTCTGGCTAGAGGTAAGGAATGAAAAAGTTGCAATAATACTGATCAGTGTAGTAGAGAGACCACTGATTAGTGGAAGGGACTTAGAGAAAATAATTTGCATAGAGGCGGCGGAGAGGGTGGCTTATGGGAGTACCGTTCCGGCAAGCAGGAAGTCATTCTCGGTATTTGGGGGTCCAGATAACAAGTGAATGGGGAAACTCCGGAGGTTGAATTATACAAGTCTGGTGGAGAAGGTCAAAGCGGACCTGCAAAGATGGAACGGTCTCCCGTTATCCCTGGCGGGCAGAGTGCAATCGTTTAAGGTGAATATCTTGCCGAGATTTTTATTTTTCTTGCTAGATAGGATGTGAAGTTTAGGAAGTGGACGGATATGGGTTTGGAGAAGGCGGGACACTTATTTTTAGAGGGTCAGTTTGCTAGCCTGAGGGAACTGAAGGAAAAATATGGGCTTACAGATGCTGATGAGTTCAGGTATCTCCGGATGTGTAGCTGGATCAAAAAGTACTTCTCTGCCTATCAGGTGAAGCAGCCTGCTACCTTGCCCGAGAGGATCTTATCCTGTTTGTGCTCGGAGGTAGTCAACATGTCGGGTACATACCAACGCATAGTGGGGGAGGAGACATGCTCGGTTTAGGGCATGAAGGCAAAGTGGACGGAGGGACTGGGGCCATCTTGGAGGAGGAGATTTGGAGTGGGTACTGAGGAGGGTGAACTCAACATCATCCTGTGTGAGGTGGAGTCTCATCCAGCAAAAAGGGGTGTTCCGTGCTCACCTCACGAAGGCTATGAGTCAGTGTTTTAAAGGGCCGAATGATAGATGTGTTCAGGTAACCCAGCACATCATGCGCACATGTTCTGGTTGTGTTCCAAGCTAGTGGGCTTCTGGAGGTCCTTTTTTGAAGCTATGTTGGCAATTCTGAACATTGGTTTGGAACCTTGCCCATTAGTGGCGATTTTGGGGGTTTTGGTTGTGCCGGAGCTCCGGACGGGAGCAGACATCCTGGCCTTTGCCTCATTGGTGGCAAAGAGACAGACCATCTTGGGCTGGAGGTCGACTACACCACCAAGTGCCTCAGCGTGGCTGGATGACTTGATGGAGTCTTTGCACCTCGAGAAGTTTAAGTGAGAGGGTCAGTGGAAGGGTTTTATCATAGATGGCGATCGTATATAGTGTACTTTAAAGAGCTGGTCCCTGTTGGCTGCTAGGGTGGTGGGGGGGGACTTAATAACTAAGTTAGACTGTTGCAGGGGAAGGCAGGGGATGGGGCACGGGATTCTTACTGTTTAATCATGATTTTGTGTTACTGTATGTTTTGTATATAAATTGCTAAAAATTATAATAAAAATATTCCCTCCCCCCTCCAAAAAAAATAATGGGGGACTTCAATTATCCAAATGTAGACTAGGATAGAAACAGTTGAGAGTTCCTATAGTGTGTTCAAAATAAATTTCTGCAGCAGTATGTTTCCAGTCCAATGAGAAGACAGGCATGTTGGACTTGGTTCTGAGAAGTGAATTGGCCCGAGTGGATCAAATATCAGTGGGAGAGCATTTAGAAGACAATAGCAATGAGTTCCACAGATTCGCCACCCACTGGATGAAGAAATTCCTCCTCACCTCAGTTTTAAAGTATCGCCCCTTCAGTCCAAGTCTGTGCCCTCAGTTTCTAGTTCCCCCAGTGGAAACCCCCCCCCCCCCACGTTCACTCTACCTAGGCCTCTCAGTATTCTGTAAGTGACAATGAGATCCCCCTTCATCCTTCTAAACTCCACTGAGTACAGACCCAGAGTCCTCAACCGCTCCTATAAACTAGAATGTAGACAAGGGTGTGAAATCAGACGAGTTTGCTGCTTCGGTCACATGGCCTGTGAAGTCCGAACACCTTCATAAACTGGGTCTTCTGATCATTGCTGGTTAAGGTTTAATTTCTGTGCAAGGTTTTAGTAAGAATAAAATAATTGTGCGATGTTTCACCAGGTAAAACACACAGCAACACAGCACTCGGTGCATTCTGCAAAGTGGCTTACTCTAAAATCAGAAACAAAGGGTCTGAGTATTAAATACAAGTACTGTAGCTATTTGACAAGAAAGGTCAGTGGATTAGAACTATGACTAATTGTAATGTAATTCAATACCTGCCATCAGCTTTGCTTATCATTCTTGGTTTGTATGCACTCAACCACCCATGTCACTTAATATAATAATAATCTTTGTTGTTACAAGTAGGTATACATTAACACTGCAATGAAGTTACTGTGAAAAGCCCCTAGGCGCCACATTCTGGCGCCTGTTCCCATACCAGCTTCCCCGAACAGGCGCCGGAATGTGGCGACTAGGGGCTTTTCACAGTAACTTCATTTGAAGCCTACTTGTGACAATAAGCGATTTTCATTTCATTTCATTTCAGAGGGAGAATTCAGAATGGCCAAATTACCAAACAGCGCGTCTTTCTGGACTTATGGGAGGAAACCGGAGCACCCGGAGAAAACCCACACAGACACAGGGAGAACGTGCAGACTCCACTCAGATAGTGACACAAGCCGGGAATCGAACATGGGACCCTGGAGCTGAGAAGCAACAGTGCTACCCACTGTGCTACGCATATTTACTCGGTATTTCAGGAAACTAACTAATAAAACTACTTATATCAGGGTGTTCCATGTTTAGGAAGCTCAAGGCTCGAGGAAGTTAAGCAGTCTTTGCTGCAGAAGGCTGTGGAGGCCAAATCACTGAGTGTCTTTAATACAGAGATAGATATGTTCTTTCTTAATAGGGGGATCAGAGGTTATGGGGAGAAGGCAGGAGAATGAGGATGAGAAACGTATCAGCCATGATTGAATGGCGGAGCAGACTCAAAGGGCTGAGTGGCCTAATTCTGCTCCTATGTTTGATGATTTTATAGTCTGTGAAAAATTATGCCATTTGAAATAAAAAGATAATAAAGACAGAACGTGTATGGATGCCACATTTAGAAATCAAGAATAGTTGGGGGAAAAAATCAACTGAAATGAATCTCTCCAGGTCTGCCTGACCTGAGTATTTCCAGCATTTTCTTTCAGATTTCCAGCACCTGTAGTAGTTTGCTTTTATAATTGGAAAAAGCTGGTTTCCTGCAATGTTTACAAGACTATTGTCTTTGGTTCAATCACTCATTAATTCTTCTCTATTGTAGTGATTTATGCCAGATAAACATTTTTTTCTAACCCTCAAGCGAGGTTAGGGGCTAATCTTTGGCAGCACTTTCTCCAAGCTAATAATAAAAGATATTAAATTATGATTTCTCTTGGTAAACATTAACATGTGCTTTTACTTGGCTAAAGAAAGAGTCATAATGCGGCAAAAAAATATTGTTTGCAGTCAGTGTCCAAGTTTTAACATGGATTACAAGTTCCATTTACAAGTTCCACTCAGTGAAAACAGCTTCACAGGTGATAACCTGGTGAAGAAAGACTAAAGCCAAGTACTCGACAATCTGAATATTCCCTGCTCTTAACACAAATATTCTAAACTTCAGGGGCATCATTCTCCGACTCCCCGCTGGGTTGGAGAATCGCCGGGGGCTGCCGTGAATCCCACCCCCGCCGGTTGCCGAAATCTCTGGCACCGGAGATTCGGCGGGGGCGGGAATCGGGCCGCGCCGGTTGGCGGGCCCCCCCGCTCGATTCTCCAGCCCGGATGGGCCGAAGTCCCGCCAATAAATTGCCTGTCCCGCCGGCATGGATTAAACCACCTTTTGAACGGCGGGACAAGGCGGCGTGGGCGGACTCCGGGGTCCTGGGGGGGGCGCGGGGCGATCTGGCCCCGGGGGGTGCCCCTACGGTGGCCTGGCCCGCGATCGGGGCCCACCGATCCACCAGCGGGCCTGTGCCGGGGGGGCACTCTTTCCCTTCCGCCTCCGCCACGGTCTCCACCATGGCGGAGGCGGAAGAGACTCCCTCCACTGCGCATGCGTGGGAAACTGTCAGCGGCCGCTGACGCTCCCGCGCATGCGCCGCCCGGGGATGTCATTTCCGCGCCAGCTGGCGGGGCAACAAAGGCCGTTTCCGCCAGCTGGCGGGGCGGAAATTCCTCCGGCGCCGGCCTAGCCCCTCAATGTTGGGGCTCGGCCCCCAAAGATGCGGAGCATTCCGCACCTTTGGGGCGGCGCGATGCCCGTCTGATTGGCGCCGTTTTGGGCGCCAGTCGGCGGACATCGCGCCGTTTCGGGAGAATTTCGCCCTCTGTTCATCCACCAAAGTCGGGGGCCAGTTAGCTCAGTTGGCTGGGTTGTGATGTGGAGCAACACCCACAGCGTGGGATCAATTCCCGTACCAGCTGAGGTTATTCGTGAAAGCTCCGCCTTCTCAACCTTGCCCCTCCCTGAGGCGTGGTGGCCCTCAGGTTAAATGACCACCAATCAGCTCTCAAAGGGGCGTGCAGCCTCTGATCCTCCAAGGCTATGATGACATCTACATTGACTGCTAAGCAGTATTATGTTACAGCCCTTGATTTCCTGAGCTCCATGCAACATTCCCACCGATCTCTCAAATTGCCCATTTCACGTGCTCGCGCTGAGGATACCCTCCATTGTTTTGTGTGGCACAACCACCATGCTAAACAGGAACAGATCTAGCAACTCAAGACTGGGCAACCATGAGGCATTGTGGCAATCAGCGGCAGCAGAATTGCATTTGAGCGCAATCTGTAACCTCATAGCCCGGCTTATCCCCCACTCTACCATTACCACCAAGCTAGGGGATCAACCTTGATTCAATGAAGAGTGCAGGATGACATGCCAGGAGCAGCGCCAGGCATTCCTAAAAGTGAGGTGTCACCTTGGTGAATCTATAACTCAGGACTACTTCCGTGCAAACAGTAAAACAGCAAGTGATAGATAGAGCTCAGCAATTTCACGGCTAATATATCAGATCTAAACACTGCAGTCCTGCCACATCCAGTCATGAATGGTGGTGATCAATTTAAATCACTGGAGGAGGAAGCTCCACAAATATCCCCATACTCAATGATGGGGGAGCCCACCACATCAGTTCAAAAGAGTTAAACTGGGCATTTGCAACAATCTCCAGCCAGAAATGCCAAGTGGATGACCCATCTTGGCCTCCGCCGGAGGTCCCCAACATCACAGATGCCAGTGGTCAGCCAATTCAATTCATTCCACGTGATATCAAGAAGCGGCTGAAGATACTGGATCCTGTAAAGACTATGGGCCCTGACAATATTCCAACAACAGCACTGAAGACGTGTACTCCAGAACTTGCCAGGCCCTGAGCAAAGCTGTTCCAGTACAGCTACAACACTGGCATCTACCCGGCAATGGGGACAATTTCCCAAGTGTGTCCTATACAAAAAAAGCAGGACAATTCCAACACGGCCAATTACTGCCCCATCAGTCTACTCTCGGTTATCAGTAAAGTGATGGAAGGACTCATCAACAATGTTTATCAAGCGGCATTTGCTTAGCAATAACCTGCTCACTGATGCTCAGTTTGGGCTGCACCAGGGTCACTGAACTCTTGACCTAATTACAACCTTGGTTCAAACATGGACAAAGGAGCTGAACTCCAGAGGCGAGGTGAGAGTCACAGCCCTTGACGTCAAGGCAGCATTGCACGAGTATGGCATCAAGGAGCCCTAGCAAAATTTCTGTCATTGCAAATCAGGGGAAACTCTTCACTGGTTGCAGTCATATGGCACAAGGAAATGCTGAGGGCTTTGGCCAAGGTTGGTATCATGACCAGTACAGGCTTGGAGGGCCGAAGGCCTATTCCTATGCTGTATTGTTCTTTGTTCTTTGTTATACCTAGCACAAAGGAAAATGATTGCAGTTGTTGGAGGACAATCATCTCAGTTCCAAGATGCCCCTGCAGGAGTTCCTCAGGGTAGTATCCTAGGCCCAAACATCTTCAGCTGCTTCATCAATTACCTTCTTTCCATCATAAGATCAGATGTGGAGCTGTTCGCTGATGAGTGCACAATGTTCAGCACCATTCGCATCGCCTCACATACTAAAGCATCCATGTCCAAATGCAGCAATGCCTGGAAAATATCCAGGCATGGGCTGACAAGTAGCATTCGCCTCACACAAGTGCAAGCAATGACCATCTCCAAGAAGAGCGAATCTAGTCATAGCCCCTTGTTATGCATTGGCATTGCCACTGTTGAATCTCCCACCTGAGTCTAAGCTGAGATTTTGACCCTGATCACTTCATCACAATGATCACTTTATCTCTACGATATTACCTGCTTCCAACCCTATCCCTAGTCTATCTACTGCTGAAACTCACCTATTCCTTTGGTATCTTTAGGTTCAGCTATCCTCATACTCTTCTGGTTGCCCTACATCCTCTGTAATCTTCAGTACATCCAAAACACATGTACCCTGCCTACTCATTTATCACGCGTCCTGGTTTTCCCTATAAACCTAAAGTTCTAATCCTCACGTTTAAATCCCTAACTCCAAACAACATCTACCACTCCAACTCCCCCAAACAATTCATTCTTTTGCGCATTCCCTCCTCCCTGGTTGAATATGTTGGTCATCTAGACTCCTTTATGAAATATCCTGTCTGAACCTCTCTGTCATTCCATCCCTCTCCTTTGACTCCCCTTAAAATCCACCTAATTGATTACCTCTCCGAATAGCCCTCTTTCATCTTAGCATACATTATTCCTCGCTACATACTGTGGAGTGCCTTGGAAAGTTTTCCTTTATTAAAGACACTAAACAAGTGTATAGAGGGCCTCAGTTTACCTGAAAAGGTGGCATCTCCCACAGTGGAGCACTCCCACAGCACTGCAGGAGGAGGTCAGCTTTGCTTTTTACGCTCACACCCTGGAGTAGGACTTGAGTCCACAGCCATCTGACTCTGAGACAGGAGCACTCCCAGCCGAGCCACTGCCAGCACCATTAAGGAATGGTAACCAAAAACCCGAACAAAGTGAACCCAACAGTACTCGTTTGTGGTGTAGGGCAGAAAATACAAAGTTTAGGGTCTATACGACTGACTTTCCCAAAAGAAAAAAAGTCCCAAAACTAGAAGATTCAAAATGATCGCACAGCATTCAAACAGATTAACCATTTGCTTCTTTACCTCATGAAAGGCCCATTCCAGTATCACTGCCAGTTAAATAAAACCATGGCCCATTAGTTCTCATGTGTTAATAGTCGTTATTCAAGGCGGACGGCAATTTGAACAGTCAAGAATATTAACAGTTTCATTTCTGAATATAGTTGGTAACAGACATGGTTGATTCTTTAGCTGACATTGATATACTCAGAATGGAACATCCCACATTGCTCACTTCCAACAATGAGAAAACATTGATAATGCTGGCAACTCATCAACTAGCCTTCCTCTTGTCCAACTCCGCCATTTGAGATGAAGATACACATAGGTTGTAGGTAACCATGTTTACTTGAATATCTCCAAATTATCTAAAAAGACTGTACCGGTAAATGCAATAAACAGCATAGTCAGACTCTCATGTGAACAGGGCTCCAGGCCTATTTTAACCAAAGGCTGCTCTTCAAATATTGCCCGACTCTGAAGACCAGACACAATTTTGTCTTGTAAAAATAACTCCTTAATATGGCCTATTTTCCTCATTTTCCTCAGCTTTGCTCAATTTAGGATCATGTCCTTCTCTTATATCATGCACCAATGAGCATGATTTGCAACTGAGACACAAAAAGCATAAGCTGAAAACTCATCAAAGGCTTTCAGCAGAAAATGATCATAATGCCAATGGCATCAGATTGAGTATCTTGCAGATTCCGGGTCACAACATTTTTAAAAAAGCAGAAACCCCAGGCCATCAATTCAACATCAGATCACAAAACAGAACTACAGATTACACCAACATTTATAGTCACAGCAGGGTTGGACCATTTTAAGGAGATACATCAGGATACATAGAATAAATACATTACAATAAAAAAGAAAGATTCCAAGGGAAGAATCCACATGCGGTTAATGAAAAAAAAGTAAAAGACAGTATCAATCTTAAAGAAAAAGCATATAATTGTGAAAAGACAGCAGGTCAGAAGATAGGACAGAATATAAAGAACAGCAAAGAACAATCAGAAGATTAATAAGGATGAAAAATAGAGTATGAGAGAAAGCTTGTTAGAAATATAAAGGAATAAGAAAAGAACCAGGCAGGTGCTTCAATGACTACCTCTGACTTCAGTCGGAATGGAGTGCTTCGAGAGGTTGGTCATGAAGCGCATCACCTCCATACTCCCAGAACGCCTTGATCCACTGCAATTCGCATACCGTCACAACCGGACCACAGCAGACGCCATTTCCCTGGCCCTACACTCATCCCCAGAGCATCTCAACAAGGACTCCTACATCAGACTCCTATTTATTGACTACAGCTCCGCCTTCAACACCATAATCCCAGCTAAGCTCATATCAAAGCTCCAAAACCTAGGACTTGACTCTGCAACTGGATCCTCGGCTTTCTGACCAAAAGACCACAATTAGTAAGAATAAACAACAACACCTCTTCCACAATAGTCCACAATACCGGGGCCCGCAAGGCTGCGTACTTAGCCCCCTACTCTACTCCCTGTACACACACGACTGCGTGGCAAAATTTGGTTCCAACTCCATCTACAAGTTTGCTGACGATACGACCATAGTGGGCCGGATTTCGAAGAACGACGAGTCAGAATACAGGAGGGAGATCGAGAACCTAGTGGAGTGGTGCAGCGACAACAATCTCTCCCTCAATGCCAGCAAAACTAAAGAGCTGGTCATTGACTTCAGCAAGCAAAGTACTGTACACAGCCATCAGCATTAACGGGGCCGAGGTGGAGATGGTTAGCAGATTCAAATTCCTTGGGGTACACATGACCAACAATCTGTCCTGGTCCACCCACGTCGACGCTACCACCAAGAAAGCACAACAGCGCCTACACTTCCTCAGGAAACAAAGTAAATTTGGCATGTCCACATTAACTCTTACCAACTTTTACAGATGCACCATAGAAAGCATCCTATCTGACTGTATCACAGCCTGGTATGGCAACTGCTCGGCCCAAGACCGCAAGAAACTTCAGAGAGTCGTGAACACAGCCCAGTCCATCACACGAACCTGCCTCCCATCCATTGACTCCATCTATACCTCCCGCTGCCTGGGGAGAGCAGGCAGCATAATCAAAGACTCCTCCCACCCGGCTAACTCACTCTTTCAACTGCTTCCATCGGGCAGGAAGTATAGAAGTCTGAGAACACGCACAAACAGACTCAAAAACAGCTTCTTCCCCACTTTTACCAGACTCCTAAACGACCCTCTTATGGACTGACCTCATTAAAACTACACCAATGTATACTTAATCTGATGCCGGTGCTTACATAGTTACATTGTATACCTTGTGTTGCCCTATTATGTATTTTCTTTTATTTCCTTTTCTTTTCATGTACTTAATGATCTGTTGAGCTGCACGCAGAAAAATACTTTTCACTGTACCTCGGTACACGTGACAGTAAACAAATCCAAAGAGTTTCTATAGATTCTTAAATAAGAGTTTAAAAAGTGAGCATTGTTCCTATTGAAAGTGAGTTTGGGAAATTAACAATAGAAAAAAGAGAGATGGTAGATAAATTGATCGGGTATTTTCCCAACGGTCTTCACTGGAGAGAATACAATATCCCAGAAATAGTTATCAAAGAGGAATTGGAGGGGGGGAACTCGAGAAAATTACAATCGCCAGGGAAGTGGTGCTTAGAAAATTGTTGGAGCTGCGGGTTGACAAATCCCTGGGTCTTCGTGGACTTCATCCTAGGCTCTTAAAAGTGGCTAATGAGATAGTTGATGCATTGGTTTTAATTTTCCAAAATTCTCTGGACTTGGAGACAGTGCCACTAGATTGGAAAATAGTTCCTATGTTCAAAAAGCAGGACACTACATGCCAGGTGGTGTAACATCTGCCGTAGGAAAATTGGCTATTACTAAAGAGAAAGAGAGCGAGAGCGAGCACTAGACTTAAAAGGTATATGTCCATAAAACATCCATGATAACCACAAAGTAAAAGAAATGGGAAATAAGGGGATCAACAGGAAGGACCCTTACAAAGGGGAACGAGTGGATTTCCAGAAAGTATTTGATAAGGTGCCACGTCAAAAAGTTATTGTGGAAAATAAAAGTTCATGGTGTTGAAGGTAACATACTGGTTTTGGATTAATGATTGGTTAGCTAACATGAAACAGAGGGTACCCATAAATAGGTCTTTTTCTTGATGGCAGGATGTAACATAGGGTGTCACACAGTAATCAGTAGTGGGCTCTCAACATACTACAATTTATATAAATGATTTAAATGAAGGGACAGAGGTATGGTTGCTAAATGTGCTGATGATACAAAGATAAGTAGATAAGTAGGAAAGTACGTTGCAAAGGGGCCATAAGGGGATGTAGATAAGAAGAACAAGGAGGGGAAGATCTGCCAAATATAGTATAATGTGGAAAAATATGAAATTGTCCGTTTTGGCAAGAAGGATAAAAAAAGCATATTATCTAAATAGTGAAAGATTCAGAGCTCTTGAAGTGCAGAGGGATCTGGGTGTCCTCGTGCATAAATCACAAAAGGCACCAATGCAGGCACCGCAAGTAATTAAGAAAGCTAATAACAAAGAACAAAGAACAAAGAAATGTACAGCACAGGAACAGGCCCTTCGGCCCTCCAAGCCCGTGCTGACCATGCTGCCTGACTAAACTACAATCTTCTACACTGCCTGGTCCATATCCCTCTATTCCCATCCTATTCATGTATTTGTCAAGATGCCGCTTAAATGTCACTATCGTCCCTGCTTCCACCACCTCCTCCGGTAGCGCGTTCCAGGCACCCACTACCCTCTGTGTAAAAAACCTGCCTCGTACATCTACTCTAAACCTTGCCCCTCTCACCTTAAACCTATGCCCCCTAGTAATTGACCCCTCTACCCTGGGGAAAAGCCTCTGATTATCCACTCTGTCTATGCCTCTCATAATTTTGTAGACCTCTATCAGGTCGCCCCTCAACCTCAGTCGTTCCAGTGAGAACAAACCGAGTTTATTCAATCGTTCCTCATAGCTAATGCCCTCCATACCAGGCAACATTCTGGTAAATCTCTTCTGCACCCTCTCTAAAGCCTCCACATCCTTCTGGTAGTGTGGCGACCAGAATTGAACACTATACTCCAAGTGTGGCCTAACTAAGGTTCTATACAGCTGCAACATGACTTGCCAATTCTTATACTCAATGCCCCGGCCAATGAAGGCAAGCATGCCGTATGCCTTCTTGACTACCTTCTCCACCTGTGTTGCCCCTTTCAATGACCTGTGGACCTGTACTCCTAGATCTCTTTGACTTTCAATACTCTTGAGGGTTCTACCATTCACTGTATATTCCCTACCTGCATTAGACCTTCCAAAATGCATTACCTCACATTTGTCCGGATTAAACTCCATCTGCCATCTCTCCGCCCAAGTCTCCAAACAATCTAAATCCTGCTGTATCCTCTGACAGTCCTCATCGCTATCCACAATTCCACTACCCTTTGTGTCGTCTGCAAACTTACTAATCAGACCAGTTACATTTTCCTCCAAATCATTTATATATACTGCTAACAGCAAAGGTCCCAGCATTGATCCCTGTGGAACACCACTGGTCACAGCCCTCCAATTAGAAAAGCATCCTTCCATTGCTACGCTCTGCCTTCTATGACCTAGCCAGTTCTGTATCCACCTTGCCAGCTCACCCCTGATCCCGTGTGACTTCACCTTTTGTACTAGTCTACCATGAGGGACCTTGTCAAAGGCCTTACTGAAGTCCATATCGACAACATCCACTGCCCTACCTGCATCAATCATCTTTGTGACCTCCTCGAAAAACTCTATCAAGTTAGTGAGACACGACCTCCCCTTCACAAAACCATGCTGCCTCTCACTAATACGTACATTTGCTTCCAAATGGGAGCAGATCCTGTCTCAAAGAATTCTCTCCAGTAATTACCCTACCACTGTCGTAAGGCTCACCGGCCTGTAGTTCCCTGGATTATCCTTGCTACCCTTCTTAAACAGAGGAGCAACATTGGTTATTCTCCAGTCCTCCGGGACATCACCTGAAGACAGTGAGGATCCAAAGAGTTCTGTCAAGGCCTCAGCAATTTCCTCTCTAGCCTCCTTCAGTATTCTGGGGTAGATCCCATCAGGCCCTGGGGACTTAACCACCGTAATATTTTTCAAGACGTCCAACACCTCGTCTTTTTGGATCTCAATGTGACCCAGGCTATCTGCACACCCTTCTCCAGACTCAACATCCACCAATTCCTTCGCTTTGGTGAATATTGATGCAAAGTATTCATTTAGTACCTCGCCCATTTCCTCTGGCTCCACACATAGATTCCCTTGCCTATCCTTCTGTGGCCCAACCCTTTCCCTGGCTACCCCTCTTGCTTTTTATGTATGTGTAAAAAGCCTTGGGATTTTCCTTAACCCTATTTGCCAATGACTTTTCGTGACCCCTTCTAGCCCTCCTGACTCCTTGCTTAAGTTCCTTCCTACTTTCCTTATATTCCACACAGGCTTTGTCTGTTCCCAGCCTTCTAGCCCTGACAAATGCCTCTTTTTTCATTTTGACGAGGCCTACAATATCCCTCGTTACACCAGCCAGCTCCCCTGCTCTCTTCAAAGTAATGCCATCTTGGGAATATTTATGCCCACCTGAGGGGGCATAAGTGGCCTCTGTTTAATGTCTCATCTGAAAAACAGCACCTCCGACTGCAAAACACTCCCTCAGTACTGCACTGGAGTGTCAGCCTAGATCGCTGTGCTAGAGTACTGGAGTGGGACTTGAAGCTACAACCTTCTGACTCAGGCAGAAGTGAGCCAAAGCAAACACAGTCATCCTACCAGTAAGTTAAACAAATTTAAAATAATGACACTTTACCCTCAAATGTTTTCCAAACAAGAGGCTGGCATTGACGAGATAATTGAAGCAATTGGCCAACAATCATATTCGGTGTTTAAACAACCTTTGTCAATCAATATATTAATCGGTAAACATCGCGACCAGGAGTCTCCGTTGCGAGTCTGGCCTGCTACTGCTGCCAGCGAGAATAGAGAATTTGGAGCTCAGCAAAAACTCCATTCACTATAGGGAACAGAGAATCCCCTAAGTTTTCCATTCCAGTGAGCTTCGTAAATCTCCTCCACCATTCTACGGCTCAAGTAGCACAGATAAAGTCCCGGGAATTTGAGTATTTAAAATCTAAACCTGAACACACTGTTTTATGTATTCAGCAAATTTTATAGTACAAGTTATTCAGTATCATTTATGAATAGTGTGAACAAGGGCCTCAGAATAGACTGCTGCGGAACCTATGTGACTCCTGTGTGGGCAACTTATCAATCTATCTTCTAGCTACAGCAGTCAGGCTAAATTTGCATCCAGATAGCTATTTTACAATTAATCCTGTGCAGGTTAGCTTTTCAACAGGAAATTTACCAAACATTTAAAAATCCAAGCAAATTACCAGAGGAGAATATAGTGTATATCTCATTGCGGAATTCCAGTGGATTTGTGCAGCATGAGTTATTGCTACTGTAGCCACATTAATTACCTTTGATGGCCTCCACTTTGTTCAGATGGACATTGTTAAATGGCCCATAACATTTTTTAATATTTTCCCTACTACCAATGTTACACTAATAATATTAAAACTCCTGTTTGTTTATAATTCCTTTTTAATGTACATTGGAATGATGTTAGCTATTATCCAACTAGCAAGGAGAACCTTTGCCTAAACCATGCCCCTAGAAATATTAAGAGTTTCACTTTTTTAAGAAATATCTAATCGCTTCAGAGATTACACAAAACACTTGTTCCAGGCCAGCTGCCCGATATAGATATCTTCAGATTCTTTTCAACATGCACGATACTTACTTCTACATATTATAAATCCCCGAATCAATGCAACTGGCTCTGGAATTTGGCCACAAAGAAGAATTTAACATCTGCAGTTTTTATTTCTGTCCAGTCCCCCGTGAAACTCTATGATGTTGACCCTGGGGAGCACCTTATTCATTTATAATTTTCTAGATGTTATTTCTAAGCCAACGAATATCCTTGAAAAATAATCCATTTTGTCTTCTGCCTATTTTATATTGGGATAAAATCATGTTGATTCTGTCAGGAAACAAAGATTTGCCTTCTGAAGCCCAGTTGCCTTTCCTATCACTCATTTTGATGCCAGCTAACCGTGACTTCAACAGTCACTGGCCATAGCGCTGTCAGGATCAAACCCATGGTGCATCTGGATTTACGTCCCCCAGCCAATGTCAGGGAATACCAGCACTGGAAAGCAGAGGCCCAGGTTTCTCCAGCTGGCCAAGGCCCCAAGAACTCTTTCTGCTGCTTAGGCTATAAAAGCTTTGTGGTGATATGCCTGTGCGCAATTCTACATATAGTTAGTAATGCGACCTCCAACCAGCTGGTGGCGATAGAGATGAGATCTATCACCTGACTCAAGATACCCGCCAGTTGGTAGTAAGTTGTACAAGATAGTCGCACTTAGAGTAGTTCCAGGAGAATTCACGGAATTCATTTAGTAGCCATCGTCTGTATTAGAGTTCATTAATTATCTTTTCCACATGTTTATTAATAAATCATCTTTATAGTTAAACAACTATATGTTCTGTGTACATCATTACAACGGTTATGTCACAGAACTCAACAAGCTTCATTTTTTGTCATAACAGTACTTTCCACCTCTCAGTCTGGGATGATCATCTCCAAAGGACGGGTTGACTATCTCAGTTGCTACGTAATTCAAATCCAATGCCAGCAATTACTTGTCCAGTTCCTCTCTGAAGGGTTTAAGAAAATATTTTTGCAAAAATGTTCCCTTTTCCCATTACTCACAAATAATTGACAAGTTTCAAAAATGCACTTTGAACTGTAATAAAATTTGCAGGGTCGTGTCTGCATGCAATACATTGTGTGTAATGCCTTCAAGTTACCCAACAGTATTCAGTTAATCATTAACAATCACTATAGAATAAATGAATTTGCTCCCATCAATCATGTGGATGCGGTTTTATTCCTATACACCACTTCTCTATATTAAAGTCTATCTATCATTCCTTAGCACATCATCTTTGTTGGTTCAGATCTTATTGAATGCAGGGCATTCATCTGCTGCAGTTCTTAACATTAGTAAATTGTAAGAAATGAACATATTCTCCATCATTTAGGAAGTGTGTGAACGGGACCCCAATTAAAACCTTGTAAAGCAGTGATAAGTGCCTACTGCCCACCAAGGCTTTTCCCATTAAGCACTTTCTACATCCCATTGCCATGTGAATATTGAACCTGCGCACACTTAATTGCTCATTCATCCGAACAACCTTGACCTTAAATAAATGAAACTGTAGAAAAATGCAGAATAGCCTTCTTCCACCATTTGTTACTTCCCCAAAGAATTCTAGTAAATCTGCGATGCATAACGTATGGCTTAAAATCTGTGCTGACTGTTTATGGCTACTGTGCTCTTCAAGTGAGAAATTATATCTCCCTATATTGCATTTTCCTACTGCACAAATTGGACTAATTGACGCATAATTTCAAGGTTCATGTCTCATTTCTTTGGATATTGGGATAACATTCCCTGTATGTTTCCTTTATTCATACATAGGTTATGAACACTATCCTAATTTCCCTCAAGAAGGTGGTGGCCAAACCGCGATAGTACGTGTGGTGTAGGTATATCCACAGTTCTGTAGAAGGGAGTTCTAAGCTTTGGACTCAGTGACAGTGAAGGAAAAAGTCAGGATAGTATGTGGCTTGAAGGGGAACTTGCAGCTGGGGTTGTTTTAATGGTCTGCTGCCATTGTCCTTCCATGCGGTAGAGGTCACGGGTTTGGAAGGTGTTATCAAAGGAGCCTTGGTGAGCTGGCAGTGCATCTTGTAGATAGTACACACTGCTGCTACTGCATCAGTAGTGGAGGGGGTGAATAGTTTAAGGTGGATGGGGTGCCAGTCAAGCAAGCTGCTTTGTTCTTGATGCTGTCAAACTTCTTGAGTGTAGTTGGAGTTCAACTCATCCAGGCAAATGGAATGTATTCCATTACACTCCTGATTTGTGCCATATAGATAGTGGACAAACTTGGGGGATGGGTTACCCACTTCAGAATTCCCAGACTCTGACCTGCTCTTGCAACCACAGTATTTATAGGGAGTCCCATAAAGTTTCTGGTCATGAGTTAATGAGTTCTTGCTCGCCTTTAAAATATTTTATACAGTGTGATGAAACATTTTCAGACTTAATGCTGTTCCTCTTATATTTAAATTGGACTTGGAAGAGGAACTGGATTTTTTAACTTTAAATTCTTAAATCATTCCTGAGCTTTCTTTGTGAGCTCCCGGCTTGGGTCACTGTCTGTGTGGAGTTTGCACGTTCTCCCCATGTCTGCGTGGGTTTCCTCCGGGTGCTCCGGTTTCCTCCCACAGTGCAAAGATGTGCAGGTTAGGTGGATTGGCCATGCTAAATTGCCCCTTTGTGTCCAAAAAAAAAAAAAGGTTACTGGGTTAGGGGCATAGGGTGGAGATGTGGGCTTAAGCAGGGTGCTCTTTCCAAGGGCTGATGCAGAATCGATGAGCCGAACGGCCTTCTTCTGCAAGAAATTCTACGATCTTATGATCCGATATGGTAACCTCCTCCCCCCCACCAGGGTTGATGTTGGAGATAGCTACTGCCCAGTACTTGTGTGATGCAAAATGTTACGTGTCAATTATCAGTCTAAGCCTGTCCAGGTTTGCTGCACATATATACAGACTCCTCCAGTATGAGAAGTCGCAAACTGTATGGAAGACTCTGCAATCATCAGTAACTTCATTGCAGTGTTAATGTAAGCCTACTTGTAACATTAAAGATTATTATTAAATTTCCTCACTTTTAGACCACTGATGAAGCAGCTGAAGATAGCTATTCCCTGGAGCTAAGATGATTGGCCTCCAATATCCACAACCATCTTCCTTTGTGTTAGGTATAGCTCCAAGCAGTGGAAAATCTTCTCCCCAATTCCTATTGACTTCTTGCCTCACTGAGTCAAACATTGCCTTGATGTCGAGGACAGACTCTCACATTCAGCTCTAGAATTCAGCTCTGATGGTTATGTTTGGACCAAGGCTGTAAATGAGGTTTGGAACCGACTGAGTCTGACAGAAAACGGAGTGTCAATGACCAGGTTATTGCTGTGCAGCTTGATAGCACTATCAACAACCTTCCACTACTTTGTTGATGATTGAATAGACTGATGAGGCTACAATTGGCAGGATTGGATTTGTCCTTTTCTTTCGGAAAGAAGTAACTGGCAATTTTTCACATTTGTTGGTGGACTTTTTAAAAATTAATTTACATGATGTGCACTTCACTTGCTAGACCAGCATTTATTGCCGAGTTGCCTTTGAGAGGGTGGTGGTGGGCTGCCTCCTTGAACCGCTGCAGTCCCCAAGGTGTAGGTACACCCACAGTGCTGCTAGGGAGAGAATTCCAGGAGTTTGACCCAGTGACGGTGAAGGTGAAGGAACAGCGATATATTTCCAAGTCAGGTGCTGATGTTTCCAGGTCCTTCCAGATGGTAGAGGTCATGGGTTTGGAAGGTGCTGCCCAAGGAAGCTTGGCGAGTTTGTGTGGCACATCTTGTAAATGTGACACGCTGCTGTCACTGTTCATCGATTGTGGAGGAAGTGAATGTTTGTGGAAGGGGTAGCAATGGTGTTGAATGTCTTGAGTGTTATTGGAGCTGCACTCATCCGGCAAGTGGAGAGTATCCAATTAGTCTCCTGACTTGTGCCTAGTCGACGGTGGACAGGCTTTGGGGAATCAGAAGATGAGTTACTCGCTCCAGGATTCCTAGCTTTTGACCTGCTCTGGCAGCCATAGTATTTATATGGCTAGTCCAGTTCAGTTTCTGGTCTATGGTAATCCCCAGTATGTTGATAGTGGAGGATTCAGCAATGGTAATGCCATTGCATATCAAGGAGCAATGATTGTTGGGAGATAGGTTCGACCTATTTTGGCACAAATCTTACTTGCCACTTAACATCCCCTCTGTGTACCCGAACAGGCGCCGGAATGTGGCTACTCGGGGTTCTGCACAGTAACCTCATCAGAGTGTTAATGTATGCTTACTTGTGACAATAAAGATTATAAATTTGCAATTCCTCAGATACTGAAGCAGTCCATGCCCAAAAGCAGTGAGACCTGGACATTATCAAGGCTTGGGAAGTCAAGTGGCAAGTAAGACTTGTGCCCCAAATAATTATACTGAATTTTGTGCAATCATCAGCAAAAATCCCCACTTCTGACTGTATGATAAAAGAAGGGTCATTGATGAAGCAACTAAAGATGGTTGGGCCTAGGACACTACCTTGACCAACTCCTGCAGTGATGTCCTGGAGTCGAGATGACTGACATCCAATCACCGCACCCAGCTTCCTTTGTGCCAGGTTATGACTCCAACCAACAGAAAGTTTTCCCATGATGCTTCAAGACTTGACCAGCTCAGTCAGTAGTGCTGTTGAGTCACTCCAGCTGATGGGCATTCAAGTCCCCACCCTGAGGACATTCTGTGCCCTTGGCCACACTTAGCATTTCTTCCAAGTGCTATTCAACATGGGGGAGTACTGATTCATCAGCTGAAGGAAGGCAGTAATAAGTGGTAACCAGGAGGAGGTTCCTTTTCCATGTTTGACCTAATGAGACTTCATGGAGTGCAGAGTCGATGTTGAGGACTCCCAGCACCATTCCCTACCAACTATATAACACAGTGCTGGCATGTCTGATGGGTCTGTTTGTCACAGGAGGTTATCGCAGGAGGTTCTGCATAGACAGCATGAGGAGCTAGGCGCCAAAGTAAGGAAAACCGCAAAGGTAATAATTTCTGGATTATTACCCGAGCCACATGCAAATTGGCATGGGAGAAATAAAATTAGAGAATTGAATGAATACATGGCTCACTGACTGGTGTGGGAGAAGTGGGTTCTAGTTCAGGGGGCACTAGCCAGTACTGGGAAAAGTTTGGATGGTCTACACCTGAACCATTCTGGGGCTGATGTTCTAGCAAGCTGCATAACCAGGGAAGTAGAGAATTTTAAATAAATAGTGGAGGAAAGGGATCAAATTTGGAAAAATGTGACATACCAAAGAGGAGAATCAAGGCAAGAGAGAAAGGTACGAAGATTTAAATCAGCAGATAAGGCTAGATGCTACAAAAATAATACAGCTCTGTATCTGAATGTACATAGCGTTCAAAACAAAGCAGAAGATTCAATGGCACACGTAGAAATTAAGTACAACAATCTGATTGCTGTTTCAGAGCCATGGCCACAGGATTACAGATTGGGACCTGAATATTGAAATTAAAGACAGGTGAAGGGGTGGCTCAGCTTATTAATGGGCTAGCATAATAAAGAGGGATAACACAAGTTCAGGAAACCAGGATATAGAAACAGTTTGGGCTGAGATGAGAAGTTATAAGAAGTCACTCCTGGCAGTGGTGTACAGGTCCCTCAACTGTAACTACATGAAAGGACAGCATATAAAAGAGAAAATGAGAGCTCATCAGAAAAGGTACTGCAATAATCATGGGGGATTTTAACCTACAAATAGATTGGGGGAAAATCAGATGAGCAAAAGTAGCGTAGATGAGGAGCTCAGAATATTTTTGGGAGTTTTTTACGAGGTTCTGGAGTCAACCAGTTTGCAGGCCGGGTATTGTGCAGATAGGATTATTTTTGATAATCTCATAGTGAAAGCACCCCTAGGTAGCAGCGATCATAATATAATTGATTTTTATATTCAGTTTGAGGAGGAGAAGAGTTTGTCAAAGGCTAGTATTTTAAACTTGAATAAGGGCAATTATGAGGGAATGAAAGCGGAGCTAGCTAAAGTGAACTGACAAGTATGCTTAAGAGATAGATCAACAGATGGTCGGTGGCAGACATTTAAAGGGATAATAGACACATCCCAACGAGAAAGAAAAATTGCAAGGGGAGGGCCCATCATCTGTGGTTGGCTAAAAAAGTTAAAGACAGTTAAACTTCAAGAAAAAGTAAATAATCACACAAAGACAAGTGGCGGTCAGAAGATTGGAAATATAAAGAATATCAAAGAATGACAAAAAGATTGATAAGCAGGGGGAGGTAATGTACGATAGAAAAGTGGCCAGTCATAAAAAGATGGGCAGTAATAGGTTCGAAAGATATTTAAATATGAAAGGGGTTAATAAAGTGTGCTTTGATCCTATAGAAAGTGCATCTGGGGAACGGATAATGGAAACTAGGGTGATGGCAGATGAATTAAAGTTATTTTATATCCGGCTTCACTATACAGGGCACCAGCAACATCCCATAGCTTTAAATCCAGAAATTGGAAGAAATCAGGAAAATTACAATCACTGCGCAAATTGCTAGGTCTGCAGGCTGACATATCCCTTGGTGTAGATGGACTTCACCCGAAGGTCTTGAAAGATGTGACTAATGGGATAGTTGATGCTTTAATTTTCCAGAATTCAGGGAAGATTCCATTAGACTGGAAGATAGTAATGCGACACCTCTATTCGAAAAGAATGACAGAAAGCAGGAAACTACAGGCCAGTTAGCAGAACAAGTATCATAGGGAAAATGTTAGAGGTCATTATTAAAGATGTTATAGCAGGGCACTTGGAAAACTTGAAGGCAATCAGGCAGGGTCGACTTGAGTTCTGTGAAAGGGAAATCATGTTCAACCTATTTATTGGAGTTCTTTGAAGGGTGACACAGTGGTTAACACTGCTGCCTCGCAGCGCCAGGGTTCAATTCCAACCTTGGGTGACTGCCTGTGTGCAGTTTGCATATTCTCCCAGTGTCTGAACAAAAACAAAAGAACAAAGAACAATACAGCACAGGAACAGGCCCTTCGGCCCTCCAAGCCTACGCCGATCACGTGTCCCATCTGGACCAACCGCCTGTATCCTTCTATACACCATCTGTTCATGTACCTATCCAGATAAGTCTTAAAGGTCACAAACTTATCTGCCTCAACCACCTCACTTAGTAGTGCATTCCAGGCCACTGCCACCCTGTGTAAAAAGCTTTCCTCGCACATCTCCACTGAACCTGTCCCCCCTCACCTTGAACTTGTGCCCCCTTGTTCCGCCCTGGGAAAATGCCTCCCAACTGTTCACCCTATCTATACTCGTAATAATTTTATAAATCGCTCCTCAGCGTCCCCATCTCTCAAGGGAGAACAATCCCAGTTTATTCAATCTCTTCTCATAGCTAATACCCTCCATACCAGGCAACATCCTGATAACCCTCCATACCAGGCAACATCCTGATAACCCTCCATACCAGGCAACATCTTGATAAACCTTTTCTGTACTCTCTCCAAAGCCTCCACGTCCTTTTGGTAGTGTGGTGACCAGAATTGGACAAAGTATTCCAAATGTGGCCTAACCAACGTTATATATAGCTGTAACATAATTTGAGCTTTTATACTCGATACCCCGTCTTATGAAGGTAAGCATGCCATATGCTTTCTTTACCACCATTTCCACATGTGCTGCCATTTTTCAGGATCTGTGGACCTGCACACCTAGATCTCTCTCTGTCTCTATGCTCCTGATGGTTGTCATTTATTTTTATAGCTCCCACCTGAATTGGATCTACCAAAATGCATCCCCACACATTTGTCCGCATTAAATTCCTTCTGCCATTTTCCTGCCCAATTTGGCAGCCTACCTGTATCCTGTTGTATTTTCTGACAATCTTCATCACTATCCGCAACTCCTACAATCCCGCAAACTTGCTAATCAGACCCGCTACATTTTCTTACATATATTACAAAGAGCAAAGGTCCCAGCACGGATCCCTGCGGAACACCACTAGTTACAGACCTCCATTCGGAAAAACAACCTTCCACTGCTACCCTCTGTCTTCTATGGCCAAGCCAGTTCTGGATCCATCCAGCAAGTCCACCCCTGACTCCATGTAATCTAATCTTTTGCACTAGCCTGCCATGAGGGGCCTCATCAAATGCCATATCTAAAGTCCACATAGACAACATCCACAGCCCTTCCCTCGTCAATCATTTTGTCACCTCCTCAAAAAACTCAATTAAATTAGTGAGACATGACCTCCCTCGTACAAAACCATGTTGTCTGTCACTAATAAGACCATTCACTTCCAAATGTGCATAGATCCTATCTCTGATAATCTTTTCCAACAATTTCACTATCACTGACGTCAAGCTCACTGGCCTATAATTACCCGGATTATCCTTGCAACCCTTCTTAAATAACGGTACAACATTGGCTATCCTCCAATCCTCTGGGATCTCACCTGTGGCCAACGAGGACACAAAGATTTCTGTTAGAGGCCCAGCGATTTCATCTTTTGTCTCCCTCAGTAATCTTGGATCAATGACATCTGGCCCTGGAGATTCGTCTACCTTAATGCTTTTTAACACGCCTAACCCTTCCTCCCTCGTAATAATGACCTGTTATTAGAGGCACCACCAATCTACATGTCCTTCTCCTTGGCCTCCTTCTGCACTGTAGGGATTCTATGATACTATGGATAAAGGGGAACTGGTGGATATACTGTACTTAGATTTCCAGAAGGCATTTGATAAGATGCCACATCGAAGGTTATTGCGGAAAATAAAAGTGAATCGTGTATAGGTAACATTGGCATGGATAGAAGATTGGCTAGTTGACAGGAAACAGTTGTCATAAATGGGTCATTTTCTGGTTGGCAGGATGTGACGAGTGGTATGCCACAGGGATCATTTTTTTTTTTCATTTTACATAAATGATTTGGATGAAGGTGTGGCTGTTAATTTTGCTGATTACACAAAGATAGATAAGAAAGTAAATTGTGAAGAGGGTGTAAGGACGCTACAAAGGAATATAGGTAAGTGAGTGAGCAAAACTCTGGCAAATAGAGTATAATGTGGGCAAATGTGAAATTGTCCATTTTGTCAGGAAGAATAAAAAAGCAGCTTATCAAAATGGTGAGAGATTGCAGAGCTCCGAGGCAGAGGGATCTGGGCATCCTCGTACATGAATTACAAAGGGCTGGTATACAGGTGCAGCAAGTAATTAGGAAAGCTAATAAAATGTTATCATTTATTGAGAGAGTAATTGATTACAAACACCTGTTTCAGCTGTACAGAGCATTAGTGAGACCACATCTGCTGTAATGTGTCCAGCATTGGTCAAGAAAAGAAGCAAATGCGTCAGAAGCAGTTCAGAGAAGGTTTACCAGAAATGGGTGTGTTGGCTTACGAGAACAGGTTGGATACGTTAGGTTTGTATCCACTAGAGTTTAGAAGATTAAGAAGCGAATTGATCAAAACCTTTAAGATCCCGAGGGATATGGACAGGGTGGATGTGGAGAGGATGTTTCCTCTTGTGGAAGAATATAGAATTAGGGTCACTGTTTAAAAATAGGGGATCGCTCATTTAAGACAGGTGAAGATAATTTTTCTCCAAGAGTTGCAAGTCTCTGAAATTCTCTTCCTTAAAATATTTTTAAGGACCCTGGCCCTGGGTCACTGTCCGTGTGGTGTTTGCACATTCTCCCCTTGCCTTCGTGGGTCTCACCCCCACACCCCTTGCCTGTGTGGGTCTCACCCCCACAACCCAAAGATGTGCAGGGTAGGTGGATTGGTCATGCTGAATTGCCCCTTAATTGGAAACATTTAAAATATATATTTTTAAGGCTGAGCCAGGCTTATTCTTGATTAACAATGGAGTGAAAGGTTATCAGGGGTAGGCAGGAAGGTGGGGTTAAAGCTATAATCAGGTCAGCCACGATCTTATTGAGTGACTGGGCAGGCTCAAAGGGCCTACTCCTGCTCTTAATTCTTATGTCCCTATGTCAATGGGACAAGACATACCCAGGGATGGTGGTGTCTGGGGCCTTGGGTGCCAGGCATGATTCAGCATCAGGCTGACTAGCCCGTGTTGCACTCTCTCAATTTTGGCACAAGTATCCAAATATTAATGAGGACTATTTTCCAAGGTCAACTGTACAACATGTGGCTTTGTCACTTCCAATGCCTTTGTTAATACCAAATGGTTCATCCAGTTTATTATTTTTCTACTTTTCAGTAGCTGTTTGATATAGCTGAAATGGCCTTTCAAGCCACTCGGAGGGTGCTTAAGCATCCACCACATCTTCTGCAGCATTTTTCTGTTGGCTATCTGCATTGCACACACCACTCACAAGACTGCATTTAATGACCATCCCTGGTTAGGATCAAAATTAGAATGGGGATTAAGAATGAATCCTGATATGTGGGAATGGAGTCACATTTAGGCCAGAGAAGGGACTCCCCTCAAGTGCATTAAAGAGGTTATGATAAATGACCATGGCACAGTATTTTATAATGGTGCCACCCACAAATTACCATATTTATTGAATTCTATTTCACAATTTGCCATGATTACTGGATTGCATAAACTGTTCAGTGCTTTTTTTAAAAAATTCAGTCATGAGAGGTACATGCTGCTGTTAATTCCATTATTTATTGCCCTCAAAAGTGGTGAGCTGCCTTCTTGAACCACTATAGAGCACGTGTAGATGCATCCCCAGGGCTCGAAGGGAGTTCCAGGATAGTAATTTAGCAATAGGAACAAAAGGTGATACTGGGCAGCTTGGAGAACTTGCAAGTGATGTTGTTCTAATGTACCTGGCGCCCTGGGTGTAGAAGTCACGGAGTGAGAGTTGCTGTTGAAAGAACATTTGTGAGTTCCTGCATCCTGCCACTAGCACAGGGGAGCAGAGTGTGTGAATATTTAAGATGGTGGATGGGGTGCCAATCCAGTGACCTACATTGGGAGCTACATTCAGGAGTATCATTCAGGAGTATTTCATCACCCCAGACTTGTAGCTTGTAGATGGTGCACAGAGGAGATACAAATTCCCAAACTCTGACTTCTTCATTTTAGCCACCATATTTATGTAGGTGATGCAGTTAAGCTTTTGGTAAGAGTGACGCTGAGGATGTTGATGGTGGGAGGTTGAATGAGCTTAATGCGATAGAATGTCATGGGAAGATGGTTATATTCTCTCCAGTTGGGTCTGGCAACTGCCTGGTACTTGCTTGGTGCAACGGTTGCTTGCCTTTTATCAGCTCAAGCCTGAATATTATGTAGAGCTTGTTGGGTGCACTCTTGGAGCTTTGTATAGCTGAAGTATGATTGCTACTCTTTTATATTCTAGTCCCACATTTCAACTCTGAATCGGTTGCGCGGAGTTCCTTTTGATCCTCCATTGCTTGTAGCTTTTTCTGCATTTAGAACGTACCCTCTTCTATCCCTTTTAGGTCCAGAGTGGATAACTTCACATTTGCCTTCTTGAAATCCATTTGCCACAATTTTGCCCATTCACTTATCTTTGCCTTGCAATGTTATCACTTCCTTTGCATTGCTTACAATGCCATCTATCTCAGCCTCACAATGTGGTGAAACAACTAGGCCCAACATTCACCAATTAAAGTACTGCTAGTTATCCCAGTCTCCTGTCACTGAATCATTTTCCAAATCAAGCCCAGGTAATTAACTCAATACCCTGGGCAAAATAAACAAAATTGAGAACCAAGTAACAAATGAAGAGTGAAATTACCCAAGAAATGTTAAGTGAAATCATATAGATTAGTAGCTGGCAGCTTTCTATAGGATCATAGAATTTACAGGGCCCAAGGAGGCCATTCGGCCCATCGAGTCTGCACCAGCCTTTGGAAAGAGCACATTACTTAAGCCCACACATCCACCCTATCCCCGTAACCCCACCTAATCTTTTTGGACACCAAGGGCAATTTCATGGCCAATCCACCTAACCTGCACATCTTTGGACTGTGGGAGGAAACTGGAGCACCCGGAGGAAACCCACGCAGACACAGGGAGAATGTGCAGACTCTACACAGACAGTGACCCAAGAATGATTTAAGAATTTTTTTTTTTTTTTTTTTAATCCAGTTCCTCTTTCAAGTCCAATTTAAATATAAGAGGACAGTATTAAGTCTGAAAATGTTTCATCATACTGTATAAAATATTCTAAAGTCAAGCAAGAACACAGACTCTCTGTACTTTGAATGAATGCCTTCACCTCAGAAGTACAACATTAGATGCATTGGTATTGGAAAAAAAAAAGCAAGATTTAAACCCAATCGTGAACCTCATTATTTGCATGAAAGATTTAGGCAAGTCACCAAAAGACTCATATTTCAGTATTGGAAATCTTTCAATTACAGCTTGCTAACCGGTTGCAAACTCTAATGCACTAACTCGATTTGCCAGTCAGCTTCCTTTCATTTCAAAAAAATGCCAAAGTCCTACTTATTTTGGATATCAACCGAGTTGCCAACACTCCAATCAGGTTTGTTTCTTCCGGAGATGCACATTTTATATGACTGCAGAGTTGAGGGCAAGGCGATTGAAGGCACAAAATCATGTGATAAAATCTCGAGAGTTGATAACCCATGTATAGTAGTAAAATGGCCACAGTACATTGTTATGTTACATAATTCAAAACCAAAGAAAATTACAGCACCGACCATGCTGCCAGTCTGAACTAAAATCCCCTACCCTTCCAGGGACCATATCCCTCTATTCCCATCCTATTCATGTATTTGTCAAGACGCCCCTTAAAAGTCACTACCGTATCTGCTTCCATTACTTCCCCCAGCAGCGGGTCCCAGGCTCCCACCGCCCTAGTGTAAAAAAAAAAACTTGCCTCTTACATAGCCTTTAAAGCTTGCCCCTTGCACCTTAAACCTATGCCCCCTAGTGATCGACTCTTCCAGCCAGAGAAAAGCTTCTGACAAGTAATGTGATCCAGTAAGAATATTCCTTCCATAAACAGAGGAACAGGCATAAGCCATTTAGCTCCTAGAGTCTGTTTTGTCATGGAATCTGTGACCCAACTCCTTGTGCCACTTTGCAGACAACACAACTCAAGAACTGCAAGGAAGATAGTAAGATGACATAGGCAGAATGGGTAGACACGTAATATAGTAAATTTGATGCGGAGAAGTGTTTAAGGAACAAAAACACCTTGGGATTACATGTATACCAATCACTGAAGATGGCAAAACAGGTTGAAAAAGTGAGTAAAGGCTCGTGGGATCCTGGGTTTTATATTAGAGGCAGCACACAAAATTAAGTTAGGTTCAACATTTACAAAACATTGATTCAACCTCCACTGGAGGAGTGTGTCCAATTCTAGGTACCATACTAAGGAAATATATGAATATTGAGAGGGTGCTGAAAAGATTATGAAAATGGTTCCAGACACGAGGGCCTTAGTTAGATTGAAGAAACTGGTGTTATCAGTGAAGTGAAGGTGGAGGGGAGATTTAATAGAGATTTTCAAAACCATAAGTGGTCTAAACAGAGTAGATAAAAACAAACTGTTCCAAAGGTGGAAGGGTCAAGCACCCAAGGACACTGATAGATGATGAATGACAAAAGAACCAGTGGCAAGATGAGGGATTTTTATTGTTTTAAATCGCACCAAGTAACTAGGGTGTGGAACGCATTGCCCAAGAGTGCAGTGGAGGTAATTGTGTTTTTGAAGAGGGAATTAGATAACTTGCCCATATCCTTCAATGCTTTTAACAACTGATCTATCATGTATTGCCATTTGTGGCAGAGTTCCAAACTTCAACCACACTTTCATAGAATCCCTCCAGTGCAAGAGGCCATTTGTCCCATTGAGTCTGCGCTGACCCTCTGAACGAGCACCCTAACCTCAGCCCACTCCCCCACCATATCACTGTAACCCAGTCTAACCTTTTGATACTACAGGACAATCGAGCATGGACAATCCACCCAACCTGCATATCTTTGGACTGCGGGAGGAAAACAGAGCACCGGAGGAAATCCACGCAGATATGAGAATAATGTGCGAACTCCACAGTCACACAAGGTCAGAATCGAACCGGGGTCCCTAGCGTAGTGAGGCAGCAGTATTAACCACTATGCCGCCAGTTTGCAGGAAGATGTGTTCCTTAATTTCACTAGTGATAAATTTGGCTCCAAGTTTTTTGTCTATGCCCCCTCTTTTTAGATTTCTAATTAGCAGAAATAGTTTCTGCCTATCGACCCTGTCACTTCTCCTTCATTCTGTAAACTTCACGCAAATCACACTTTAATCTTTTAAATTCCAAGGAATGCAACCTTAGTTGTGTAATCTCTCCTTGTAATTTTAACTCCTAAAGTACTGGTATCATTCAGGTAAACTGAAGTTGCATTCTCTCCAAAGCCAACATACCTTTGTGGTGCCTGAACTACTCTCGGTACTCCAGTTGTGACCTAACCAGGGCTTTTGTACAGCTGAAACATGACATGCAGGTGTTCTGATCCTCTAAATAAAGGCCAGCAGTAGCACTTGTTTTCTTTTTTAAACGTTATGATACTTCAATTACCTTAGACTCCCACATTTTGTTGGACCTTCACTTTCAAGCCTTTCACCATTTAGAAAGTACTTGCTCAACTGGATGACCTCACATGTACCTACACAAATCCATTTTCTAGATTAGCCCATTCAATTAATCGGTTACTACATTTTGCAACATTCCATTTACACTGCTTACAATGTAATCCATCTTTGTGGCATTGGCAAATTGGACATGTGGCTTTTTATCCCATGTCATTACTAAATACTGTTAGTGGAGACCTCAGCACAGATCAAAAGTCATGTACTTTATCATGAATCTGATCTAACCTATATAGTTGTCTGAAGAAAGTCTGCAAAGCTCCTCTCCCTTCCGAACTAAATCATATCTATACAAAATAGCTTGCTTAAGGTGGGGAGGATAGCTTTAGAAAAAGAAAACATGTTCAAGAAATTGCCACTTATGCTAGAGAATATATCTACCAAAAGCAGCATCACAACAAGGTGCTCAACAACAGCCACAAATCAAACAAAAATGGACACTGCAATAAAACAGTTATTAGGAGCACTGAGCAAATATTTTAACAAAAGGTGGGTCTTTTAGAGGATAGGGAGATAGAGAGGCACGAGTTAAAGGAAGAAATCCAGAACACAGTGGGGACCTAGATAACAATGTATGGCCACCAAACGGGGTAATGGGGAGAGGGAAGCACAAGGTCAGTCAGAAGAATGGAGAGTTTGGCCAAAGCACTGGAGATATACAGAAAGGAGCTAAACCATGAAGGATTTAAATATTATTTTAAAAATGAGAATTTTAAAATAGGAAGCATTAGGGAAAGGCAATTTGATGAAAGACAGGGGTGAAGTGAGAGCAGGGAAGAAAACGGCAGTTTAGAGTTGAAGTTTATGAACTGATCAGCACATAAGAGCTTTACGCATACATGTGCAAAGAGCAGAGGTAGGTGATGTTATAGATGTGTAAATATGCAGTCTTTATTAGGGAGTGACTAAGTGACACAATCTTGCCAATATTTAACTGCAAGAATTTTCAGCTCACACAAGATGAGCAGGTTGAAAGAGTTAGTAATGTAGAGCCAAGTGTTGTTGGCAGGGGGAAGGGGACAGAGCAACAATAATGTATGGGGTCAAGGAGCAGCTATTGTTGGAAATCCTGTCGATAAGCGGGCAGATCATTGAAGGAAGCAAGTCCAGATGAGGTGGAGAATAGAAGAACTAGTCACCATGTCAACGATTGCAGAAACGACATGCAGAGATAATTTACCAGTTAAGTAACAGAAGATGCCATTTGTACAAAGGTTAATTTTCATTATTTTAATGGTCATGGGGAGAAATAATTTGGAAATTTTTTTTTTAAATGAAGCTGCAGATTCGTGAGGCTACAAGACAAAGAACTTCAGCGAGGAACGAGAAATAAAGTAGACTGAAACACTAACAAATGTTAAATGTTCATGTTTGCAGTTTACTTGCTTTTACAAAGTGGCGTTTTCAAAACTGCCAGTGCAAAACTAATCAAGGAGGTCTTTCAAAATTCATTGATTTAAAAAATAACCACAGCAGCTGTGCCATTGAACTAAGGAGCAAATATGTTTCAATGATCAAAATTATTCAATGTACTGGCAAGCTCTGATCTGCAATTTTGCCGTTTTAAAATTTAAGGAAATCCGAGAGATGGGCCAAAGAATTTAATGTGTAACGTTCTTAAATTAGTGTAATTTGTTGCGTACCTCAAGTCATTCAAAAGAATTATATTTGAGACTTATTTTTTTTTTTTTTTTTTTTTTTTTTTTTTAAATCGCTTCCAATGTTGCACCAAATTTACATCACATAATCAATCAATATTGTGATGATTGTCAAATCACCCAACTATCCCTCACGTCAGGATCCTCCTATTAATAATTCTGTACATCATGTGTACATGATCACACCATGGCCAAAACAGCAACTGGATTTAAATTTAGCTTCATAAACTAAAAATCATTTTATACCAACATTGATGTTAATAATTCAGATCGGTCGTCTAGCCTAAGTTTTAGAAATCCAATTTTCTACTGCATCGTGAATTCAGGAGGCCATCAAGGGAAGATAGCCAGAAAGCCTATAGGGAATTCAGAAGAAATTTCTTCACCTAGAGTGGCAAGAATGTGGAACCCGCCAATACTGGGTGTGGTTGAAGCATATATTAAGGCAAAGCTAGACGAGCATTTAAAGGAGAAAGGAATAGTTCAATGTTCCTAAATTCAGCAGCGCCCAAACTGTGGAACTGGACCCACAGGGATCACAGAAAAGAATCTTATGGGGTTTCAAGCTCCGCTTCCCGAGGCTGTGCCCTGCTCCGGCAGAGCCCCAGGTGACATCCTACCCTCCTCTTGCAATGCTTCTCTCTGCGTCATGGGTTCTTAAACGTGTTCACTTCATGGAGTCTTCTTTCACTGGGGACTATGGAGCTCAGCTGAAACAAATGCAGGTTAATGTTCTATATTTATTCAGGAGCACTCCATTTTCCTCAAAGTCCAGCCCCAACCACAAACCCAACAATGCCTCCACTGCTGAGCTGCATCCTGCCCGAGCTCAATCCCATCACCCTGGTGCTGCAGAATGACCTGAACCTCAGTCAGCTGCCTCAAGAATCTCACCCTGTGCTTCTGCTACTTCCTATCCGAAGTCCAAGAGCTGGAGCAGCTCAGATGACTTGCTGGACACACCAAGTACATAAAATATAATTGTACTGAGTATTTAAATAGATTTTCATATTTAGGTGTACTTTATAACACACAAAACAATGATATACTGTTCTGTTCCACTGCTGCCTTATTGCAGTTGATTTCCACATCTGCACTTGTGTTAATTTTCAAATGTTAAACGGGGTCATACTGGAAAATAGTTTGGGTAGTGCTGGAATAGGTGGCTACAAAGGTAGATTTAGGCAAGGAGAGATGGGAGGAAGTTAGAGTGGTGCATAAACACCGGCATGAACTAAATAAGCCCAATAGCATGTTTCTGTGCTGTACAATCTATGTAATCCTATGAAGGATGAACAGCATCATTACACAAGTAAAATATTCAACATTTTATTAGTTATTTTGACATATACATAAATTGTTTCATTCCAAAAAAATACAAGAGTTACATAGCCATCACAGGTTAAAACAGATTTCATATAATCTTAAGGCAGATTGATTTACATAGTACATCTGTGACACAAATGGACAAAAGAATAATCCAAAACTAAATCCATATCTTTTCATCTATCATCCAGGAAGAAGGAAACAGCATCCCTTCATCCAACTTGGTGTTATACATTTCTTCATGACTCCTGTAGTACAAAACAGACCCACCAGCTCCTGATAATTTAATAATCCCTGTACCAAAAGGCAGTATTTCTCCACTTTCCCGTCTCTTCAACCTCAACAAATTAGTCTGACTAATTACAAGGAACTCTGTGTACCTTTCAATTACAACATTTTGCCCTGCTGCAGTTTTAAATTGGATGGGCACAAACTTTTCATATTTGGGTACAAACGGCCCAACACGTTTCACCTAAAGCAACACTGCCGTAGCTCCCTCACCCACAATTCTGGAATCATTTGATATTGGGGGCTCAATTCAAAAAAGAAAATCTCTATTTGGTTCTATCTTACCGGATTCACCATTGACACACAGGAAGAATGTGTCCATCTATAAGTTGAAGGTGAATTTTGCAAGAATGATAATCTAGATGCCAACGTCATTGTCACATTGCAATTTCCTACAAAGCTTTTAATACGCTCAAAGAGAATTCTTACCGCCCCAAAGCTACGGGTAAGACCTCAAAGCTCCATTTAAATGCTTTCTACCAAATTGCAGGATGAAACTTAATAAGCTTTGAATGTTTTGCTGCATTGTCGAATAGAAGTTAAGCAATGGATGGTTCTGGGCTATAATCTTTAAACTCATTTCACTTGGTCGAAATATAGTTTAGAAGCATGGCAAGCAACAGCCTTCAGTTTAGAGTTTGAAGAATTAGCTTTATTCTCCCGATCCCCATCAGGAGAGGAAAAAAGTTGTCTGACATAATGACTGGTGATACGTACTAGGATGACCTTTGCCACACTAGTACGCAAGGAATTACCAATACTGGAAATCCAAGTAGCAGTGGAGTCAACAGCGGTAAAGGCAGCACAGTGGTGAGCACTGCTGCCTCACAGCACCAGGGACCTAGTTCAATTCCGGCCTCAGATGACTGTGTGGAGTTTGTACGTTCTCAGTGTTTACGTGGGTTTCCTCCTGGTGCTCCGGTTTCCACTCAGTCTGAAGATGTGCAAGTTAGGTGGATTTGTCATTTAAACTGCCCATAGTGTCCAATAGGTTAGGTGGTGATTACAGGGATAGGGTGGAGGAGTGGGCCTGTTAGGGTGAGACTTGATGGGCTGAATGGCCTCCTTTTACACTGTAGGAATTCTATGAATAGGGAAATCTGACCTCACTCAAGTGATGAATTGCAAATATTTGGAAATATCAACAAAATGGGCAGAAGTACAGCTTCAACATTTAAGATTCATCTTTCTACTGTAATTTTCAAATCAAAAGCGAGATATTCTATTTTGATAAGGCATCAAAATAGACTAATGAAATTGCTGTTGAGAGGCCAAGACAGTAGTTCTGTGTATTAGGCAACTTCCCTCCCAATCATTCACCTCAAATTAGTTTTAAAATAAATATACAAGATAAAATGCCTTTAGCTGGAATAGTTGTTCTACCCTCATGAATATTTGGTACGCCAAATGTGTTGGGGCGGAAAACTGACAGCCCATTATCACCAGGAATCCAAAATAAAATTAATCCTGGAAGTCTTGCTCAATCGTGGAGGAAAAATAGGTCATAGATCTGCATTGTGGTACACAAACTTAACTTCAAAATGGTCTCAATCATTTCCCAACTTTGAAACTACCTAAACGGATCAAATGAGATCGCCCAAATTACAGATTAAATCCAACAAGGAATTTTGAAAAAAACTTGGGGATCACCTGCATCTTTTCAATTATCTGGAATAAGGGCTAGTGCAAAATGCTATACCCGTTATCGCTGATCACGAACCCCACTAATCCCAAATGAGTTGGGACTGGACAGAAACAATCTGTTTTCAAACAAACAACTCAGAATTTAGGCTTTGCATCCTTTAGCACTAATAAACTGGCAACTTATAAATTCAACAGACTTTGAAACTATCCTTACCAAAAATATCCTATTGTCCCCAATTTCCAGCTGTAATAATCCTCCTTCAAAGCAAATCTATTTCGATCAAGAACTGCAAACTTATAAATGCTTGTTAATACTCAGTTTCCTTTATTCCTTTTAATGGCAGCAGCAAATGCTTTAATACCGCTATCCTAAATCAACAATCTTACTAGGCTTAATGGTTTTGGCTTAGCAGTAGACCCAAGAAAATCTACCCCAATGTTAGAAAATATGAGAACACAAAAATATTGACTGCCAGGCCATACATCCTCAGAATTACCCAATACCCATATTTCCTTTCAAAACTGTGATGACTCAGACCTCAACACAAGAAATGTCCTCCTTGTCATATGGAAGACATGGAAAAATGCTCAAGGGGTCAGACCAGTGCAATATTCAGTCTGATCACAACTTCATCGGACTAGTATTCTACTGTTCTGGCTATATGTATCAGCTTTCTGTTGACAGTGAATGATTTGTTGTTTGGCATGAGTTGGACATGCAAGCTCTGACTAAACTGGAGCATGCCTACTGATATTGCCAAATTAATTCAGGTAATTCAGCTTTAAGAGATGAGCAGTTTGACTTGAAATCCACATCGGGCAGCACAATTAAAAACTGAGCCAACAGGTGGAACCCATGTAATTTAAAAAAAAAAATGTTTTTATTATAAATTGACAGGTTATAGAATGAGAATTTAATTGCTACTGTTAATTTGCTATTTCACAATTTTAATTGATTTTGCTAGATTCCAGTAATGATTGCACATACTCCTTTCTAAATCACCTCTCATCTGAGTTCTCTGGGAGGGGGGAAAAAAAAATGGTTTTCAGAAAAACATTTCAGTATGGCGACAGTTCTTTTACCTTGCTTTTAGAATATTTCCTCAGTATCCTCGATATAAGCGCCACTATCTTTCAGTACAGGAACAACTTGTTTTCATTATTTAAAGTGGGGGAACTTATTTACTCCTGATGACAAGATAGTTTAAACTAAAAGAAAGCTGCTTTTGCAATGCCTCCTTCCGAGATTTCCTGCTCAATTTCATCTTTAAAAACCTCAAGTGGAATTGGACCCGACATTTTACTGCAACCACGTCAACATTCAACAAACTCAATTCATCGCTGAAATCCTCACTTCATACTATTAACCAGCCACTATTAACCAGCCAGTACATGCATTGGTCGGTCCTAGTTCAGAAAAATGGAAACCTAATTTAGGAAAGGAATCATTGTAGAGCAGAAGGCTGGTATGTATATAATTTAAAAAACACAAGATTGCATAAATGGGAAAGACAGAAAGGAAGACAGGCAACAGCCAGAAACCGACGTGCCCATCTTCAGTTTTTAGCTATCCTAATTAGATCCATACTATATTTTATTACACAGAATGTTAATTGCATAATCTCATTGTTTGGTAATGTGCCACGAAAACTTGTGATTTGCAGTGAAGCAATGAATTTTGTTTTTTAAAAAAAGGGTTAAACCATAGTGTACAAAATAGCTCAAAACATCCAATCAGCCAAAGACAGTAAAATTGGCAACTTAACTCAATCAATTCTTTGGTATTTGAAATGTAGCATTAAGAGTATGGTACTTGTAATGTCCAAGGCCTGTAACTTCTGAAACTATCAGGCTATTAAAAAAAAGTATGACTGTAATACTAAAGATCTCAGGGCTGTATGTTACTCTCTCCCAAAAAAAAAACACTGATTAAATAATGGCTGGAATGATGGTAGGAGTTTCCAATAATAGCGGTTTATAGTGCTTAAACATAAAAGAGGGAAGGCTTTTTTTTTTTTTAAAAAGAGCTTTTTAAGAACCACGGACACTTATTCTGCATCCATGACTGGTAACTGTCCAGAAATTCTATAAATTTTCACTTTACAACAACAAAATTTTGGAAAAGACTGTCAGTTGTATTCTATTACCTCGCAAGGTGGCAAGCCTTGCCAATTTAATCAACTGAAGCGCAAATAGGATTCTCCAAATGATCTTTAAACACATGCAGATGTGTTCACTCAGAACTTTCAATGAATGATCAAATAAAAACGAGATGCAAATGTATCTCAAGCATCTTATCAAACATAAAACAATATACTTTCAAATGGAGTTTAAATTATGAATGCCAAATTTTTAATTTTTAAAATCTAGATATAATCAAAGGTTTTGGAAGAAAAGAAAATCATGTCAAGTATCAGTTGAGGATTTCATCTCCAGGTTTATGCTGAGCATCTCCCAATTTACAAATCAGGAGAATTTATTTTAAAATTTCAAACCATACTTTAAATTCAGATGCAGATAGTTTGGTCTGCATTTGCAGCATTTTGTTAAATGTTTAAATGACTACACGAGCCCAGTGGTAGCAGCGACGCTGAGATTGTGGACCCAGTTGAGACAGCACTTTGGGATAACCAAAATGCCCCCCCCCCCCATCTGCGGCAATCACAGATTTCCCCCCAGCCATGCTCGATACCACCTTCAAATGATGGAGGCAGGACGGGGGCACATTGACGGTCGGGGACTTCTACATAGGGTGCAGACTGGCGACACTGGACAAACTGACAAGGAAGTGGAAACTAGCAAAAAAGGACAGGAATTGAGACACCTCCAAATAAAACACTTCCTCCGCAAAATGACAGGGTACCCCGGGGCCCAAGAAAACACTACTGGAGGACCTGAAAGGCACAAGCAGCAAGAGGGGGCTATGTGGAAAAATATACGGACAGCTACAGGACAGAGCTCGAACACCACTGGGCGGGACCAGACAAAAATGAGACGGACAGCTACAGGACAGAGCTCTAACACCACTGGGCGGGACCAGACAAAAATGAGAGGACGAACTGGGGACAGAGGTAGGGTGGGAACTCTGGATCGAAGCACTGAGCAGGGCGAACCCCACCTCCTCCTGCGCAATGCTACGCCTAATGCAGCTCAAAGTGGTGCACAGAGAGCATCGGACCAGATTCTTCCCAGAGGTGGAGGACAAATGTGAGCGGTGCCAGAGGGGCCCAGCCAACCACACTCATATGTTTTGAGCTTGCCGGGTTCAGGACAGCCCTCTCCGAGGCAATGTCCAAGGTTGTGGGGGTGAGGGTGAAACCATGCCCAATAGTGGCAATCTTCGGGGTATCGGAGCAGTCAGAGTTCCACATGGGGAAGGGGGCCAACGCCCTTGCTTTCGCTTCCCAAATCGCACACCACAGAATCTTGCTCAGCTGGCAATCAGCAGCACCACCCAAAGCTGCAGACTGCGAGAGAGAGAGAGAGAGAGAGAGAGAGAGAGAGAGAGAGAGAGAGAGAGAGAGAGAGAGAGAGAGAGAGAGAGAGAGAGAGAGAGAGAGAGAGAGAGAGAGAGAGAGAGAGAGAGAGAGAGAGAGAGAGAGAGAGAGAGAGAGAGAGAGAGAGAGAGAGAGAGAGAGAGAGCAGAAGAGAAGAGGGGATCACAGACCGATCCAGAGGGCAACGAAATGTACATAAAGTGTTAGTTAAATGAAGGACAAAACAAACCTCTGTAAAATAAAGTAAATTAGCGCGGGCAAGAAAAATGTTATGTAGATACACAGCAACTGTTTATAAAGGAGAAAAGCCAATAAAAAGATTTTAAAATGTTTAAATAACTTTGTAATGGGTGAACACCCCTTCAGACATGTGAAAAAATGTAGATAAACAAAGCATATTTGATGGGCATGTGTGTTCTTCCCTGCACATCAACATATCCAGTCCAAACTACTTGCACAAATAATTGGGTAACTAGATATCCTCGCAGATCAAGGAATGTCGCTCTACACAAGAAAGATTTTTTGTGAAACCAGAATACTGTTTTGTTGGGGGTGGGATAAATACCATGTAAAATTAAACAGAAAAGGCTATTCTGCAAGGACACTTACATTTTTGCAAATCTTATGACAATTACATTTATGTTTTCACGAAGGCAACCAAATGGTACTTGCACGCAATATATTAGTTTTTATTTTATAATAGTATTTCCTTATATTCAAAAATTAAACTTTCTTATTTTTGTCTGCGGTTCAGTCAGTTTTAATTGGAGAATTTTCATTGCAAGTAGACTATATTTTCCACAATGACCTGACTGTATTTTGATGCAACATAGCTACTCCTTTCAACAAATATAAAGTCAAACTTTAAAATAAAACTGCAAGTGATTTTTTTTTTTTTTTTTTTTTTAAATGACTAAGGAAGGAGAAAATATGCACGGAAGATAAATAAAAGAAAATATGGGCAGGGTGGGGGACAGAGGAGAGAAAACACAGCCCTATAAAGATAGTAAATAAATAACATTACACCTCAAATTAACTTGGGAACACATACACTTTGAATTCTCCTCCATTCAATCATCATGCTTTACTAAATTTAATTACGACAAATATAGGATGTGGGAGAGGGGTCACAAGCACCACCGATGTTACCATAAAGGCTACAGATTTTTTTTGTTATGACAAGGGCTCCATCCAAGCTAAGCTGATTACTTGTTACAATATCATTACAACTGAATACAGCTAAAGCAGCCAAGGCTTCCCCAATAATAAAGTATTAATGCTTTCCACTTGACCGGCTAGAAGATGATATATTTTACAGGGCAATTTTCTTTCTAAACCCAGATCATTTATAATTATTATACAATAGCTACGGTTTTCATAATTTGAATTTCACAACTATGATCCTTTTGTTGGTCTATATATTCACCTCAAGTGGTTTCTCACAATGAATCTCTTTTAGAGTGAGCATCTGTTACACAGAAACTATTACATAAATGGATATAATACCCAAAAATTAATACATAGAATACGCAATAGTACACTGGAGAAACTGATTGCCATGCCATAAATATGAAGGCACTTGTTCAACTCTCTCCTGTCCATTCGACTAAATTCCTGACCCCAATTCTGAAAGGTGTTCAACACAGATCACCACTCTCCTGAGGGCAGGAAAGGCAAATTGGGGTAAACAATCATCCTGGGGTCACAGCTGGATACTTTCTCTCCAGCTACCTTTGCAGAAGAGATCTGGGAGCAGATCACCAACATCCAATAGATGGCCAAGAAGCACTTGGAGGAGGTAATTGGGACGGGGAAAACTAAATTAAACATTTTACATTTTTCATAAAAACTAGGTTAAAGTTAGCAATCAGTTCAGTCTATTCAATTATATTTAGGAGGGGGGAAAATGATAAGCCACAAGAGGTGCTGGGGCCTGGTAGCAGCCATCCACGGAGAGGAACCAGAGATGGTTTCTACTCGCCACGCCACAGGGAAGCTCTTCCTCAGGCAGATCTTTCAGAAGTGAAATTAGGAAACACTTCTGTACACAAGTGCCCAGATATAAGCATTTTATGATTAAAAGATAGTTTCACCCCCTCGCTCTCTCTCTCTCACTCTCCCTGCCCCCTCCCCCCACCCACCCCCCAAACACATTATCACTTTCAGTACGGGGGGGAAAAATCCAACTTTATAAAATAAATTAAAAAGGGGGCATAGCTTATTTGCACATAATTCACAGAATAAATACAAGAAAATGGAGTTACCTGTATAAAACAAGTGTCAAATTTCAATCCCCAAAATTAAGTTGACAATGGACTTATTTCCAAAAGTTCCAACATTTCTTTTCCAGCCACTTTTCCCTCCCCAGAAGGCACTGTTTACTGGGCAGGAATCACCCTCTGGTGTCCCACAGGAGGCCAGTGAACCTCAGTCGACAGCAGAAGGATACTTAACCAAAGTAATATCACTGCTGGACCTGACCTTGGTCTTCATCAGAAACCCACGTGTATGCTTCCAGCAGCTGTTGGGTTGCTGAGCAGCAATTAGAAGCTGAAATACAATTTATTTCCCCACCACACTTGACAATTTTACTACCTCTATGCTGTATCAGCTGAGACCGGACTGGGCACCTATAATTTCATTTTAGCTTCATCTTCTCCCTCACCACCACTTTATACTTTACAAAAGTTCTCTACCTGTGCAAAAAGGAACTCTTCTTTTTTTAAAAAAAAAAAAGTCTTGAAAACAAAACATTGCACCACTTGAATTTGCAGGCTGATTTTACAAAGAGAAATAAATGAGCATGGATATGCCAGAAGATAATACAATTAAAAGTCCAATATTTAACAATACTTTAATTCTTGGTCTTTCTTGGAGCATTTGTAAGCAAATCATTTCATCATCTATAGTGGCTACTGGGTTTTTCACGTCAGAATTTTTTAATCCACAAATGCAGTCAAAAAGTTTCCACCATTTGCTTCTTTCCAGTTCTGGCTCCTCTTTGGTTTCTGGGTCCCCAGCAATTGTTTGTCCATTTATATAACCATCATTTGATGTCTGCCCCTCCAAGATGCACAAGTTCAAAGATTTGGAATCATCACTTCCAGGTGTTAATAGAACTAATTCTATTCCATCAGCAGCTTTACAGTCAGGCTTATCCAAACTTGTGATGTGGCCATTGCATTCATCCATGGTTTGGTTTGCACATTTATCATATTCTTCTTTTTGGGAGTTTTTTATAGTGTCAGTGTCTTTCAATGCCCAGAACGTGGTGCAGGAAGTATATTTTCTAGGAAGAGCAGGAGTCAGCAGACTCACTACTATTGCTGTAAAGATTGTGATCCAAAATAGAAAAGTTGACACATACATGTAGTGAACATTTTTGATAAAACTTGGTCTAGTATCAAGTTGGTCACAGTCTGGTGCTCGATAAATAAAAGCAAGAATCATGCGTGTGATTCCCAAAATGGATCCAAGCAACCCTCCACAGAAAGCCCCCTGCTCATTACAACGCTTCCAGAAAATACCAAGAAGAAACAGGGCTGCCACCGGGGGGGTGAGATAATTTGTTACCTCTTGAATGTAAAGGTACATTTGTCCTCCCTGCATCTCTACAATTACAGGAACCCAAGCAATGCTTACAGCTACCATGAAGAAAACAAACAGACGACCTACTATCATAAGTTCTCGAGAGTTGGCAGCCTTTCGAAGATGCTTGTAAATATCCAGGGTAAATATGGTGCTGGCACTGTTGAATATGGAATCCAAATCACTCATTAAAGCTGCTATCATGACGGCCATCATTAGGCCTCGAAGACCTGCAGGCAAGATTCCCAATGCTAATCGTGGGTAGGCAATATTTGAACAACCTGCTTTGCTGCCACATACTTGCATACAGTGCTCTGGATTGATGCAAGCAATCTCATCGGTAAAAAGAACTCTGGAAATCATGCCTGGAACAACTATGATGAACATCGGCAAGAGTTTCAGAAAACCAGCCATCAGGGTGGCTCCTTTAGCATTAGCGACATCCTTTGCTGCCAAAACACGCTGCACAATGACTTGATCGGCGCACCAGTACCAAATCGAGGTTGGTGTTTGACCCAACAGGAAACCAGGCCAAGGAATATCCTCATCAGTTGGTTCACGTAACATCTTTAGAGAATCTTCTTTTGGGTGAATACGGCAAGTATTGGTAGAACTTAGGTTGAAGGAGGCTAGAACTGCTGTAACATTTGGAGAGGCTAGCATATATCGCCGTTTCAATTCCTCAAAACCTCCCACCTTGACCATTCCCACAATCATCAATGTTAAAGCTCCACCAATCATAAGAATGGCCTGCAGAACATCGGTGTAGATGACAGCCACAAGTCCTCCTGTGACAGTTAACACTGCAGTCAATCCAATTAAAATGATGATAGAGAGATACAGGTCCCAGCCCAGTGAGGCCCGGATGAACAATGCACCAGCATACAGGTCAACAGAAAGCTTTGTGAAAACATACAATGTCAAAATCAATAAAGCAAAATAGACTTTTAATCTGTTACCTCCATAACGTTTGTAAAGGTATTGAGGCATGGTGTACACACCAGATCGGATATAGACGGGGATGAAAACCCAACCTAACAACTGCAAAACCAATACTGCATTGAACTCCCAAGCTCCCACTGCAAACCCACTGGCTGCTCCAGATCCCGCTAACCCAATAAAGTGTTCACTGCCAATATTGCTGACAAACAATGAAGCACCTATTGTTATCCAGGTCATGGAGCGTCCTGCAAGAAAGTACCCACTCACAGTACTTCGGTTAGACTTCCACATCGCAAAAAATCCAATACACAATACAAGAACAAAATAAAGTGCTACAACAGCTAGATCAGCTGGTTCCATAAAGCCAAACATTTTTATAAAATATTTCAGATTCAATTTACAGAATAGGATATCCAATGACCAGACAGGTTTATGGTCACTATGAAGTAGGGAGGAAAAAAGTGTATGAAGGAATGATAAAATCTTTGTCCTTTGGTTTGCTGCCTTGGTTGAAACAGTAGGATTCCAGTTGTACAGGCACTGGGATGCCAACTACTATTTATCTTGTTAACTTCACTTCTGACTATTTCTCATGCTCTTTTTAGTAGCATTCCACAATACTGTCACAGCTTAAATTTGTTGATGTTGAATTTCTTAGCTGTTGCTGACAGGTCTAGTAAGGCCTAGAGTTACACTCCTGCAAGACAGCAAAGACAAAAGACAAAGAGGATATTAGAATTACACTTTTTAAAAATCGGGTTAATTCTGAAAAAAAGTACAGGATGCAAATTTTCTCAATTGCTAATGATTTAATATATGCAAGTATGTTGAAAAATTGGATTTTCATTTTAAAACAAAAAAGGTACAAGGTGACCAAAGGCTTACGATCAATGTTACCAATCCAGACTTGCTCAGCTTCACGTTCCAACCTTGCATGTGAATCGGGGATGTGAGGGCAAGCATGCTCATGTGGCATAATTAGGGTTAGATCAGGAATTGAATTATATAGGTGGCAGATTTAAAGGAATATTATTTTACACATAGAAACTAAGCAGTACCAAGCCTGTAACCTACAAGTACCACATACTGGGTAATTAAGGCCACAATACAAGTAGTTTGTTTTGAGAAAACATTAAAGGCATCTTCAACAAACCACTGGTTCCTGACACATGCATGGTGTACACAAATTTGATCCATGCAGTTCCACAAACGCCAAATTTAGGTGAACTTACGGATGTGAATTTAGTGCGTTTCAGAGATTGACATGCATGGTTGAAATCATGCGAAGCAGTCCAAAATCAATACACTGAAAAAAAAATGAAAACCTTCAAAAAGATATTTAAATGAAAACTAACAAGATCAGCAGAATGTTAAGCTATTTTCTGGTAGGGACAGCTACTATTTGGAGAATGTTAATTGTTGACAAGTTGGATGTAAACCACTTTCAACAAATCTAAAAAAGGCCATGGCCACAGCTTTTCACGCCGGTGGGCCTTCCAGTCCCGTCAATGGCGCATCCCCTTCGCAGGTTTCCCGGCAGCGTGGCCCGATTTGGGAAATTCCATTGACAGCTGCAGGACCAGAAGATCCCACTGCCAGCCAACGGTGGGCTGTCTCCTGCCTCAGAGGCCAGAGAATCTCACCCATATGTACACAAATATAATTTCTGAATGAAATAATATTTGTTCAATGAAGATAGCCAATAAAGCTATCAAAAGGTTTTGTGGGAACCAAGTGAACAGTTTTGCCTCTCTATTAAAAAAACATGGTAATTCTAGTGTTTCAGGGGATACAGGGATTTTAAAAATGCACAAAATGTTGCTATATTTAAAGTTCCAAGTCCTTTAACAATGATCAAACCATCAAATTCAGACTATGTTTTATAAACAAATTAAAAATTTAAATACCATGTATAGCAGATATGTGTGACACCAGAAAATACTTTAAACTCTAGGCCGTTTCTGCAAAACAAAGTTTAACACAAGTCAAAAATCTAGTACGTTGTTGTAGGTTAAAACTCAAATTTTATGGATACAAGCAACAGAATGAACCAAATAGAAATTTGAAGAAAAAGAATAAGGAAACAGTCACCCTCATCAATGCAGATATAACATGGTAATAGAGAGGCAAAAGCAGAAATGGAGGTTTTTTGATCATTTAGTGGGAAATTGTACCATGATGTAGTAGCGAACAACATTCAATCCCTGGTCTGTGCTAAATTAGCCAAGATAATGGCCTGGTTGTTACAATTAACGTCAATGCCCTTGTTCTGGGGAAGAAAGGATAAATAATGAATCAGGATTCCCATTCCTGATATCATGTTAAAAAGCCTGGAAGCTCAACAGTGGGGAAGACTGGGGCATACGCAGCAATACCACCCAAAGTCAAGTACTCTTCCAGCATCCAGGGTTACATGACGAATGGTCCCTTTGTTAGAAGATTAATTCCAGCAGGGATTATTGGATAACAATCAGAAGCCAATTGGTTTTCCTCCCTGTTCCCACCTTAACAACTGGGAAGCCAACTGTAGCACATTACACTTAACCCTAGCTTAAATCAGCTAACTCAGAGACCAGTGATTAAATTTGGGAACTTCTGGGCTGTACAGCTCAGAGTATTTCATACTCACCAAGCCAAGTGTCAATTCTATAATCCTAATATATTGCAGCCAATTACAAATAGGAAAGGATTATGCACATTAAGGTTGTTTCAAATTTATTTAGAGGCAATGTGAGGAAAGCTTATGTGGTAGTGGTAATATTACGGAGGGTCTTATAGATACAAATACCTTAATATCGTAAAGTGCATTTGTATAAAAGTTTACCACAATGGAATGTCACTAGTAAATGGTTAGAAGATATATCTACTCACGTATGCAGAAAGGAGAAACCACGGGTTTTCCAAAAGATTTGCACTTGAAGTTCACGTGAAGCACATGAATGGTGCAGGTATCCTAAGCTTACAGCTGCACTGTAAGTATTGACAGCAATGCACCTTTAACAGAAGTGCTGGAGTAATTGCATTCAAAAGGCTAAATGATCCAATACTATCAAATCTAGTGTACATGTCATAGCTTTATTTTACAGTTTTCTACAAGTCATAGTCATACCCTTATAGTTACAGGACACAACCATGCAATTGTAACTTACACACCAAATTTCAGAGTGTTGCCCTAATCACCATTTATACTCGTAAATATATTGCTATCAGCACTTTGGAACAATTGTTCAAAATGTTCAAATTGTAGCCAGACTCAAATGGTTGGTGGTAATGTCACCAGTCAACGATTAGGGTTTTTATAAGATTGAGAAAGAGATTGGTCTTTCGAGTGGTCACAAATTCCACACTACTCTGTTAAGGCACAATGAATTTTACTGTGCTTGTACCCAACTATTTATATTGCCAATTCTTTCACAAAAGACATGCATTAACAATTTTTCACAAGGATCCAATAATACATCAATACCGTCCTGCACAAAGTTGGCAAGATTTTAAAATAGTCACATTTGGTGCTGGGTAATTTATTTCACCCTCCATTCTGCATTCCATTAGTTTTATAGGGTTATATCTACCACCGTCAAAATATATGCTTCTAAATAGTTATCTGCATTTTGATGCAAGAATACCAATGAGGCAGAGTGCTCACCAGTTTTAAGTGGACAGCCACTTCCATTGTCCATGCATACGCAGTTTAATAAGTTGCTGTCTGTTTTTCCCTGCTCCTCCAAAAGCTGTGCTACAATGATACCTCACCATGAGCTCCAGCATTGAAACATCTGAAGTGAAGCTGTGGCACTTACCCACTAAACAGTCCAGAAAGTTAGGTCCATTCAAGCGTAATTGATTTTGTTTTTTAAAAAAGTATGGAGTCTCACGCCATGAGATTTTAATTATTCTTGGAAATTTTTTTCACTACTTTGTTCTGTCCCTTTACCACATCCTATTTTTCCTTGCCATTTTTAGTTTGCTGGCATATTGAAATCACTTTAGGAAAGGCATAATAGCTTTGGAGAGTGTACAAAAACATTTGCTTGAATGGTACCAGGGATGAAGAATTTGTTATGCAGTAACCCCAGAGACAGTGTGGTTATTCTCCTTCAAGTAGAGACTTTAAGTTTTGGAAGTAACCGTTTCCACTACCAGCAGGGTCAGTCGCCAGATTTAATATAATTGGCAAAGGAATCAGAAGTTGATGAGGAAAGTTTCTAAAAGCAGAAAGATATGACCTAGATTACACTGGCAGAAAGGATGGTGGAAGCAAATTCAACAGTAACTTGGAAAAGGGAACTGGATAAATGTTTGAAGAAAAGAAAAATGTATGGCTATAAAGAAAAAGGAAGTGGAACTGAATAATTCGTTCAAAGAGCAACCACAACAAGCTGAATGGCCCCCTTCTATGCTGTCTAATTCCAAGCAGAATACACACTGAAATTTATGTATTATATAATGTAATCTTTTCTAGCTACTCTAATAATGAGAAAATGGAATGGGATTTCTTTCAGCCCATCAAAAGCACTGATCTTTAAATATTTTGCAAATAATTGTCACCCACACTCATTATTTTGCTTCACCATCTTTTCTATTAATAGAAGATTGAAAAATATGATTAAAAGGTGGCCCCAAGAAGCATGCTCTTTGTGTCAAACATCCCTTTAAAAGAACTCCATAAAACAAATTTGCTGCAAGGCTCAAACACTTCTATTAGAAAAGGAAATTCTCACATACCTGGGCAGCCCATGAGAAAACATGCCCAACATCTGATGAAGATTTTAAAATGCCAATTCTATGCTTTGAACTTTCCTCATCATTTCAAAATTCCAAATAAACAATCTTTTCCTCCCTACATTGAAACCAAGACCAATTGTACAGATTTTATTCTTTATAAGTTCCCATGGCACCCAAAAGCTAAGGAACTCGATCTAGGAAATGGGGTCAAACTGCACACAGATGCAGTATGCCAATCTTACCTAGCTGCAGTACATCAGGTACATATATAATAAAAGAGAATATGAACAGTTAACAATGGCCACATGTTTAGCTTTTCCATTAATACTTCACCCTTACAAAAAGCTGGGTTTTCCTGGTAAATTATCAATTAAGTATTTTGTGCTAATTTCAAACTATGACAACAGATCAGCAGCAACTCAAGGTTCAAGACTGTACTATTGATGAGGCAATCAGAAAACACTGCGTATTGGATGCAACTTAGAAGCAACCAAGAATGAATTACAGTTCACTACCTTAAATGGAAATAAAAATCTAACCTTGCATACTCCATGGGATATTCATTAATACAATAAATGCTTCTAAGTTAACAAGTGTTTTATAAAGATATACAATGTCTCAAATTATTACTTCCATTGACCTAGGTCAGTGTCAGAAAGGATATGTTCGGACTAGTGTCGGAAAGGATATGTTCGGACTAGTGAAGAGAGAGATAATAAAGAAAGCCATAATAATACAGCTGGATTACAAGCCAACTCACAAATGGAAACATTCAATTACCTTACTGTATAACCATATTTTACACCACATTTGTTTAGAGTTGAGACTTTTACATTTACTTACAAGGATTCACAAATATGCTTTTTAGTTGCAAGTTTTATTACAAATGTGTTGAGCCAACAATGGAAATAAAATCGCAAGGGAGCACAAGTTCAATTTAAATAGCAATCCTCCATGTTTTTCTATGTTCAATTCCAACTAGGTTTTGTTCTACCAGGCTCATGTGAAAACAAATAGCATTACTGGTCTATCCAAATTGTGTTTATGGTTCTTTTGAGAAGTAAGCGAAAGCAGGAACTTATGTCAATGTGTTTAAAACCACTATTTTATTTGGGTCTTGGCAAAAGCAAAGTTCTTTAAGCCTTGAAAATGAAATGCTTGGATCTCTCTTTAAATTGTTTACAATATTCTATTGTGAAAGTGAAGGGTGTCACCAGACCCAAGGTGGAGTGGAGAGGTGGAAGCCCAGGAACTCAGTGGAAAGGATCAGATTCTTGTACATTGTGGCCCCACCCAGACAACCCATTATACATCCTTTTACCCCATTCCAAGAAATCCAACAATGACTGCAACCTGTGCACTGGAAATTACTGCACCCAAATTATTTTAAATGAGCTCCAATTTATTTCCACTCAAAAGAAAGGGACAGAATGGGAATTCAGGGCATATAATCTGGCAGAAAGTGACATGTGGCATTCCCCAGGTAAATATTCTGGGCCGTCAAACTTTTCACTAAATTACTAATTGTTGGAGAGAGTTGTGTATCCAAGTTTACAGGCTACCTCATGTTAGGTGGAAGAACAAGTAGTGCAGATGTGAGTGTCAAGTTACAAAAGGGACAGATCCCAAGTGACTGGATTAAACTATGTCAAATGGATTTCAATGTAGATACGGTGTGAGGTCATCCACTTTAGATACAAGGAGGATAAACCGAAATATTTTCTAAAATGGTGAAATACCAGGAACTGGAGAATCAAAGAGATTTGGGAGTCCAAATACCACAAACCATTAAAAGTTAGTAGACAGGTAGAAAAAGTAAATAAGAAAGACAAATAGAACTTTGGTCTTTATCCCAAGGGCCGTTGGAAATTATGCTCAAGTTATATAGTGTATTGGTCAAATCCCATCTGGAGAATACACAAACAGGTTGTATAAACGCTGCTTGTATTCACCCAGATGAAGATTGAAAGTTGATCTAATAAAAGGTATTCTAACAGGCAAATGGAGAACCTAGCCTCTAAAGGAGGAAGCACAAACCAGGATACAAGTTTAAAATTAGAACTGGGCCTTCAGGTGCACAAAAAAAGGAAACACTTAAAAAGGTTAGAGAAAATCTGGAACTCTTCACAAAAGGCTGTGGACTTTGGAATAATTGAAGCTTTTGAGACTGACAGACAGACAAATATTTGTTGCGCAAGTTGTGGTGTAAAGACAGGTAAATGAACTGAAGTGCAGAGCAGCCTCTGTTAAAGAGCAGCATTTCTGTTCAGCCTTGAGAGTAGATCTTCGAAACTCAATTTTTTGGCTATGGATAATACATAATTAACCTATGGTGGAGACAGGGAGAAGCTGGAAACCGATGATCCACAAAGTTTTTTTTCACTAATTCAGTAATTATAAAAATATACTGCAATCTCCAGTCCAGAAATCTATTGTTCAGAAACACTATGTATCCAGGAATTCCCGGAATATCAGTGACATTATTCTAGTATAGTACTGGAGTGAAACATGGAAGTTAAGAGTTTTCGGCCAAATTAAACTTTTTTTTTTTTTTTTTTTTTAAACTGCCTTATGATGTTTAATTACTGTTATGTGTTTTGGGTAAACATTTATTTCTACAGTATTTTATGGTTCACACACTTTCAACTGAACATTCTAATGTCACGCTACAATCATGCCAACCAACAAGCACTCTTTTTCCCTCTATTAACAATTGTTGCCGTCATTTGAAATTTAGCATTATTTCCCCAAATCATTTGTCCTGATGAGTGCAAGATGAAGACCTTTGGCAACAAATCTCTCTTTCCAGCAACCCTCGATAATCCAGAAAATTCCAAAATCCAGAAATGACTTGGTCCCCAAGCATTTCAGACTGGAGTGGTTGCAGTATATTAGAAGTCAAACAGTGAAACTGGAGATGCTGCAAATATATTAACACAATGTCACATTATATGAACCCACTTTCTATTCCGAGTGTATTTTAGTTAACTACCCACAGCACACAAGAAAGATCAGAGTTGTCTGTCTGAAAATTGCAAATCATTCAATGCAGCACTTACCTGTCCCAAAATTACAAGCACAGTACAGTAGATTCCTATTGAAAGGATTGATTCTAGCACTGTCAAAACATCATATTTTCTTAAATTATCATTTCATATAAATCAGACAAGACTTTTGGAAGGTGGAGTAATGTATGTGAACATAGTGGAACCCAGTTTTATAGTAAAAGATACCTGGCTCAATTGAATGTAAAATGATTAGTCAAAGAAAAGTGAGCAAATCTATGAAACTTTCATTGTTTGAACTGTCCAAAATCAACAGTTCTTGTTACAAAGATAAATTTGTCATTTTAGTTACTGCTATATACTGCAGCTTAGAAGTTAGTTTTGCAGTTCTACTTTTTTAAAACCAGTAGTTAAGTAGTTTCAGTCGCAGGTTACAAAATCTATAGCATGCAACATGTGCTATAATTTAGAGGCTAAAATTCTTCAAATCAATGTCTACAATGCAGTTAGTTAGTTTTGAAACGCTGACTGCAACTAAATTAGAAAGATCTTCCGGGTTTTTTTTTTTTAAATCCCATTAATACTCAAAGGTACATGGGGCGCGATTCTCCGATGCCGCGCCGTTTGGGGGAATTGCCTGGGGCGCCATTTTTTCACGCGGCGCCGGTCCGATGCCCTCCCGCGATGCACGCAAGCGTCGAGATCAGCACTATCTAGTTCTGCACGGCACAGTCCAGTGAATCGCCCGAGACACCCAAAATGGCGATTCTCCACCACCCCCGCTATTCTCAGGCCCGGATGGGCGAAGCTGCCTGCCCAAAATGACGGCTTCTCGCCGGCGCCATCCACACCTGGTTGCTGCTGGCGGGAACAGTGCGGGAACACTGGGGGAGGGGGGGGGGGGGGGGGGGGGGGGAGTTCTTTCGCCGGGGTAGGACTCAAAAGGAGTCTGGCCCGCGATCGGTGCCCACCGATCGGCGGGCCGGCCTCTCTGAAGGAGGACCTCCGCTCCCCGCAAAATCCATCCGACATCTTCTTGCGGGGCAGCCTCGGGGAGGACAGCAACCACGCATGCGCGGGTGATGCCAGTTAGGCGCCAGATGACACGGCACCACTTTTTTGCGACGCCAATGCCCGGCACGCGCTGACGACGCTGCTTTAGCGACACCACCCCCCCCCCAAAGTTTCTCACGGCCCCGATCCTAGCCCATTTTTGGGCCCTGAATTGGTCGCGATCGAGGCCGTTTCGCGCCGCCGTGAACCTCAACGCCGTTCACGACGGCGTGGGAACTTAGTCGCGGGAGTGGAGAATCGCGCCCCTTATCTATAGAAATTGTGTCAGGCCATGACGTGACGCTGACTGCAACTAAATTAGAAAGATCTTCCTATTTGTTTTTTTTAAATCCCATTAATACTCAATGGTACATGATCTGTAGAATTTGGGTCAGGCCATGACGTGGAAGGTTTCCATAAAACAGGGTTCCACCATTGGTAATCACCAGATAAGTTACCCTTCTACCCAGTAATAAAGATAACTATTCAACTGTAAATCAAATAGTTATCCAAGTAGGGCATGATTTTTGGGCAGTTAAGAGCTGTGGAGGCAAGATTGTGCAGTTAAACTAACAAATTCTTCTAAACAGCAAATACCTTTATTTAATTACTAATTATTTCTAAACTTTTGTATACTTTCATAGCTAACAACGTAGTTGCATTAGTTAAGACTATGAAAAGTGTCTCATCACCCCACTGATTTCTGTAGTGGTGATCAGATCCAGAGTTTGCAAGATGAAAATGTTAACTTGCTGCATAAATTTCAACTCAATCATTAAAACTATGAATTATTTCAGCAGATCCTACGTTTGCACGATAAAAATGCTCACTTTAAATTTTAACTCAATTGAAGCTCGGAATTACTTCAGCTTAAACCCAAAAATGCTTCACGCGTTTGAATATGATGCAGAAACTAACACACATACACATCTTATTTTACCCAACTAAAAGGAAAGTGTTGAGCAGTACAAAACTTATTTTGTTTAAGAAGGGCATGGGGCGCTGTTTCATCCAAGCGTCTCCAATTTCCTAACAAACCGGAGGGAGAATCACAGTCCAGAGGCATTGATCTGAAAGAAAAGGAGCGTGACGGCCAGTTTTAGCCCCTATTCTCCAACCAGCCGAAGCCCGCCCGGTTTCCTCGCCTAATTAATCTCCCTCAGTGACTGAGAGTCTCTCTCGGCCAGCCTGAGGCACCCCGCTCCCCGACATGGAGATGGGGCCTCAACGGCCAACTGACTTTACCGGTTAAAAAAAAAGAGAACAAAATGCACCATCTTGACACCAAACAAAAACAAAATCAACCCCCGCCCTTTGCGCAGTTAAGGCAGAGGAGGAGATGACAGGTTATGTCGGTCCCCGGCAGCCTGGTTACAGACGGGGCTTTCCACCTTGACGCCGGGAAGATGGCGGCTGCTTTATTTCCCCCTCCTCTCTCTCTCTCTCTCTCTTTCCGGGTTCTTTTTGTGAACACTCACCCGCTGCATGGCTTTGAGAATCAATGCTAGCTCATATCTGGGCATGTTGTTGTTGTTGTTGTCGTCGTCGTTGGGCGATGATTCTCCCGCGTGTTCTTTTATATGTGGACTCGGCCTCGTTTCCCCGCCTCCCAAACCGCCCGCTTCTAGTCCCTGCCACTCAGCTGGGGCCAGCGCACCTCTTAAAGGCGCACGCGCCCGCCCCTCTTAAAGACGCAGACACACCTTTGTTCCTTTTCCACCGTCCCCTGATTCTTGGCGGAGTCTGCTTCCGCAGACACTGGAAACTCAACTCGATGGTAATTCTTCTAAGACAAAGAAAAATCGATGTGCATTTAGGGAGCACCTTCTTTCACAAGCACCAGATTTCTCAAAGTGGCTTTACGGGCAATATGCACTTGTTTATCCTTACAGATTGTGGTCTGTTGGGTCAGGAAGTCGAGGATCCAGTTGCAGAGAGGAGCCGGGACCCGGGTTTTGACCTCGTATCCAAACGCCAAATCCTCCCTCTGAAAATGGATCCTCAACATCCTGGCCCACAGCCCGCAATCTGTAAAGATAAACAACGACACCTCCTCCATGATAGTCCTCAATACCGAGGCCCTGTAAGGCTGCATACTTAGCCCTCTAATATACTCCCTATACAAAATTCGGCTCCAACTCCATCCACAAGTTTGCTGATGACACGACCGTAGTGGGTCGGATCTCAAACAACAACAAGCCAGAGTACAGGGGGAGGAGATAGAGAACTTAGTGGCGTGGCGTAAGGACAATAATCTATCCCTCAATGACAGGAAAACTAAACAGCTGGTCATCAACTTCAGGAAGCGAAGTGTCATCCACCCTCCTGTCTGTTTTAATGGTGTCGAGGTGGAGATGGTTGACAGCTTCAAATTCCAAGGTATAAACGGTGGGCATAGTAAGAAATCTTACAACACAAGGTTAAAGTCCAACAGGTTTATTTGGAATCACTAGCTTTCGGAGCACTGCTCCTTCAGTTGAGTGAAGAGGTAGGTTACACAAACACAACATATAAAGACAAAGCCAATGATGCAAGATGATACTTTGAAAGTGGGTCTTTGCAGGTCCAGACGGAGCGACTGGAGAGAGGTATAATCACAGGTTAAAGAGGTGGGAATTGTCTCAAGCCAGGACAGTTGGTAGGATTTCACAAGCCCAGGCCAGATGTAGTGAGACATGAATCCAAGGCCCCAGTTGAGACCGTACAATAAATCTAATCTTTTGAAATCTTGTCACCCTTGTGTGGGAAACACAACAGCCAATTTATGCACACCAAAATGACCAGATAATTTGTTTCCATTATGTTACAGAATTATAGACGGTTACAGCAGAGGAGGACGACAGTTGGTCATGTCTGTACTGCTCTTTGCAAGAGTAACTCAACATAGTCCCATTTCTCTGTAAATTTCTCTTCATATAATGATCCAACTCTCATTTGAAAGGCATGATTGAATCTGGCTTCACCATACACAGGCAGTACCTTCCAGATTCTAATCACTCACTGGGTAAAAATAGCTTTTCTTTGCGCCGCTGTTGCTTCCTTGGCCAAACACCTTAAACCTGTATCCTCTAGCTCATGACCTTTCAACTAATGGGAACAGTGTCTCGCTATCTATCCTGACCAGACGCCTCATGATTTTAAACATCTCCATCAAATCTTCTCCGAACCTTCTCTTCTCCAAGGAGAACAGCCCCAACTTCTCCAATTTATCCACGTAACTGAGGTTCCTCAGTCCTGAAATTTTTCTCATGAATCATTTCTACACCCCTTCTAATTTCTTCACATCCTTCCTAAAGTGTGGTGCCCAGAACTGGTTGTGTTACTCCAGTTGAGACTGAACCAGTGTTTTATTCAAGTTTAAAATAATGTCCTTACTTTTTGTATTTATGTCTCTATATCTAAAATCCAGGATCCTGTATACTTTATTAAATATTCTCTCAATCTGTCCTGCTACCTTCAATGGCTTGTTCACACATACTCCCAAATTCCTCGGCTCCGACATCACTTTACTATTGTATCCTTTGTTTTTTATTGCTCCTCCTTGTTTTTCATTTCAAAATAAACCAGATGTCCGGTGTGTAGGATCGGAATCCCCTCCAACTGGACTTTTATTAAACATAAAACCCCAAAGCTTCGCAAACATATTTACTGCAACCAAACAGGCCAAACCTCAACTCACAAAGACAGGAAGGAGTTCATCTTCAAAGTCAGTCAATATCAAAACCAAGTCGAAACTGTGTAAAGATACTGGGGTATTATCATCTTAAAGACTTGATATCCATCAATAAACACACAACGAGCGATGAACTAACTGAGGCTTTAATACACTAAACAGCAAGCCTCCTGGCCTCTGGTCCCGAACTGGGTCGCAGGCGGAGACGAGCCACCTTTATACATGAGCCCGAGGGGAGGAGCCACAGGCGGAGCCAGCCGGGACAAGCCCAGGCATGTAACAACACAACACAATAGAATACAGTGGTTTACCACATTCACCCCCTGTTCACTCCCCCGGCGGGTGTGAAGTGGTCTTAAAGATCAAGTCTGTCTTGACCTTCCGCCGTGATCGCCTCAGTCCCGGCTGTGGTGTGGGCACCGGTGTCGAGACCTGCGCGTCCGGGAGCATGTTATCCTCTTCTTCACCCAGTTGTTGAGTCGGTGGAGGGAAGGGCGGTGTATGGGCGGAGGTGGTGGTGATAGTCGCCGGTGGGCCTGTGGGTGCTAGTTCCCAAATCCCGAAGGGAGACTGTGTCCTGTCGCCCGTCCTGATGTGCCACGTAGGCATATTGTGGATTGGCATGGAGGAGCAGGACCTTCTCGACGAGGGGGTCGGATTAATGGCTCCTCGCATGCTGCCGGAGGAGGACGGGCCCTGGGACTGTCAGCCAGGACGGGAGCGAGACCCCGGAGGTGGACTTCCTGGGGAAAGGAAACATACACTCGTGAGGAGTCTCGTTGGTGGCTGTACGCAGGAGCGACCGGATGGAGTGGAGCGCATCGGAGAGGACCTCCTGCCAGCGGGAGACTGGGAGACCTCTAGACCGTAGGGCCAGGAGGACAGCCTTCCAGACCGTCGCGTTCTCCCTCTCCACCTGTCCGTTTCCCCGCTGGTTGTAGCTGGTCGTCCTGCTGGAGGCGATGCCCTTGATGAGCAGGAACTGACGCAACTCGTCACTCATGAAGGAGGAACCCCGATCACTATGGATGTAGGCGGGGAACCCGAACAGGGTGAAAAGACTGTGCAGGGCCTTGATGACGGTGACAGAGGTCATGTCAGGGGACGGAATGGCAAAGGGGAATCTTGAGTACTCGTCAACAATGTTGAGGAAGTACACGTTACGGTCAGTGGAGGGGAGGGGCCCTTTGAAGTCGATGCTGAGGCGCTCAAAGGGGCGGGAGGCCTTTACCAGGTGTGCTCTGTCTGGCCGATAGAAGTGCAGTTTGCATTCCGCGCAGACCTGGCAGTCCCTGGTCACGGTCCTGACCTCCTCGATGGAGTAAGGCAGGTTGCGAGCCTTGGTGAAGTGAAAAAAACGGATGACCCCTGGGTGACAGAGATCATTGTGGAGGGCCCGGAGTTGGTCTACTTGTGCGCTGGCACATGTAACCCGGGATAGGGCATCTGAGGGCTCATTGAGCTTCCCAGGTCGATACAAGATACCATAGTTGTAGGTGGAGAGCTCGATCCTCCACCTCAGAATCTTGTCATTCTTGATCTTGCCCCGCTGTGTGTTATTGAACATGAAGGCAACCAACCGTTGGTCAGTGAGGAGAGTGAATCGTCTGCCGGCCAGGTAATGCCTCCAATGTCGCACAGCTTCCACGATGGCTTGGGCTTCCTTTTCGACGGAGGAGTGTCGAATTTCGGAGGCACGGAGGGTACGGGAGAAGAAAGCCACAGGCCTGCCCGCCTGGTTGAGGGTAGCGGCCAGAGCAAAGTCCGACGCATCGCTCTCCACCTGGAATGGGATGGACTCGTCCACAGCGTGCATCGCGGCTTTGGCAATATCTGCCTTGATGCGATTGAAGGCTAGTCGGACCTCAGCTGTCAGGAGACAAATGGTGGATTTGATAAGTGGATGGGCCTTGTCCGCATAATTGGGGACCCACTGGGCATAGTACGAGAAGAACCCCAGGCATCTCTTCAGGGCCTTGGGGCAGTGGGGGAGGGGGAGTTCCAGGAGGGGGCGCATGCGGTCGGGGTCAGGCCCTCGGACTCCGTGTCCCACGACGTAGCCGAGGATGGCGAGGCGGGTTGTGCGGAAAACGCATTTTTCTTTATTATCGGTGAGGTTCAGGTGTGGAGGAAGTGCCGGAGGTTTTCGTCATGGTCCTGCTGGTCATGGCCACAGATGGTGACATTGTCTAAGTACGGGAAAGTGGCCCACAGCCCGTACTGGTCAACCATTCGGTCTTTTGTGAGGGCCATGAAGAATCCAACACGAGTTTTAAGGATACAAAGTAATAACATTTATTTACAATAACATATATATATATATATAACAGCAGCAGCAACTTCCCTTGCTGCACACTCCTTCCTGCTGGTTCCTAAACTGGCCAGCTTTATTTATACTAGGAGTTTACTAATGGTTTCTCCGCCCCCCTCTTTGGGGAAGCTCATACTCCCACAGGATTGTGGGATTGTCGTTAGTCCCCAGCCAATGGTAAGTAGGCAGGTGATAACACGGTCCATTTCTCCTTGGAAGACCGAGACCCCATTCGTGACGCCGAAGGGGACCCTGAGGAAGTGGTAGAGGCAGCCATCTGCCTCGAAGGCAGTGTATTGGCGGTCATCCGGGCGGATAGGGAGCTGGTCGTATGTGGACTTCAAGTCAACTGTGGAGAAGACTCGATACTGCTCAATCTGGTTGACCATGTCAGATATGCGGGGGAGAGGGTACGCATCGAGCTGCGTGTACCGGTTGATGGTCTGACTGTAATCGATGACCATCCGGTGCTTCTCCCCAGTCTTGACGACCACCACTTGGGCTCTCCAGGGGCTGGTACTAGCCTCAATGATCCCCTCTCGCAGGAGTCGCTGGACCTCCAACCTGATAAAGGCCCTGTCCCGGGCACTGTATCGTCTGCCCCTAGTAGTGACGGACTTACAGTCCGGGGTGAGATTTGCGAGGGTGGGGCGACATTAAGGGATGCGAGGCTGGACTTCCGGTTGCGGTGATGCCTTGCTAGCCGCACATTTTGGCGGCTCCAGCTCCGACGGACCTTCAGGCTCTTTTAAGAGCCCCAACGGGAAATCTTTTGACGACGCAACCCGGTGTGGGGTGAGTGAGAAGGGAGTCCCCCCCCCAACGAAGGAGGAAAAAACCGGCGGCGGCGGCTGCAGCGCGAGGAATCGTTGACCAAAGGGTCAGAAAGGGAGAAGCACAAGATGGCGGCGGAGAAAGCGCAGGCGACATGGGGGCCTGAGCAGGATGAATTTTTGAGACGGTGCGTGGAGCTGCTGAAGAGGGAGGTGCTGACCCCGATGCTACAGGCAATTGAGGGGCTCAAGGAGACACAAAAGACCCAGGAGACAGAGCTCCGCGTGGTGGAGCAGAAGGTGACAGATAATGAGGACGAGATCCTGGGCCTGGCGGTTAAGACACAGACGCACGAGGCACTTCATAAAAAGTGTACTGAAGGGATCGAGGCCCTAGAAAACGGAGCGCGAAGGAAGAACCTTCGGATACTGGGTCTCCCTGAGGGTGTGGAAGGAGTGGACTGTGGCGCTTATGCAAGTACGATGCTGAGCTCACTGATGGGTGCTGAGGCCCCTACGGGCCCCTTGGAGGTGGAGTGGGCACATCGGATCCTGGCGAGAAGACCAAAAGCGGGAGAACCACCCAGGGCGATAATCGTGCGATTTCACCGCCTTAAGGATAGAGAAGAGGTCCTGAAATGGGCTAAAAAGGTGCGGAGCAGCAGATGGGAGAATGCAGTGGTACGGGTGTACCAGGATTGGAGTGCGGAGGTGGCGAGAAGGAGGGCGAGCTTTAACCGAGCCAAAGAGGTGTTGCATAAAAGGAAGGTGAAGTTCGGGATGCTGCAGCCGGCAAGACTATGGGTCACGTATCAGGAGAGACACCATTATTTCGAGACAGCGGAGGAAGCATGGACCTTTATCAAAGAGGAGAAATTGGATCGGAACTGAGGCTGCAGGAAATGTTATTGTTAATGTTATGGTTGAAATTAATTGAGAAGTAAATTGGGAAGGGGGGAGGCATTGGGAAATGTGGGCGCGGGTGAGGGGGGAAAGACAGGACATAGTTGGAGAATGGGGAAGGAGAGGGGGAGGGGAAAGGGAGCTGCGCCATAAGAGGCGGGTCAGGTAAAGGGATGTTCCCGCGCCAGAAAGAATATGGCGGGAAGACAGGCGCAAGGCGGATGGGAGTTCCCCACACGGGGGGGGGGTCGAGGAGTGAGCAGGAGTAGCCGGGGTCAGTTGAAGTCAGCTGACTTACGGAAGTAATATGGGGGGAGCAATCACGCTAGAAAGAGATCTGGCGGGGGGGGTGGGGGGGACAACTGGGTTGCTGCTGCGGAAATACAAAAGGAAATGGCTAAAGAGTGGGTGGGCGGGGATGGTGTGCGACGCTGGGGGAGCGAGCGGGAGCGCGGAGGCGGGATATGGGACTGGCCTAGAGAAGGTAATGGCTAGTCGACACGGGAGGGGGGCAGGTAGCCCCCTAGTGAGGCTGATCACGTGGAACATGAGAGGCCTGAAAAAGGACCGATAAAAAGGGCCCGAGTGCTAGCGCATTTGAAAGGACTAAGGGAGACGTGGTTATGCTCCAAGAGACGCACCTAAAGGTGGCGGACCAAGTTAGGCTAAGGAAAGGATGGGTGGGACAGGTGTTCCACTCAGGACTAGACGCAAAGAACAGAGGGGTGGCCATTTTGGTGGGGAAACGGGTAACATTTGAAGCAAAGAACATCGTAGCAGATAGCGGAGGTAGATATGTAATGGTGAGTGGCAGGCTGGAGGGAATGGAGGTCGTGTTGGTTAATGTGTATGCCCCAAACTGGGACGATGCGGGATTTATGAGACGGATGCTGGGGCGTATACCGGACCTGGAGGTAGGAAACTTGATTTTAGGAGGGGACTTTAATACTGTGCTGGACCCGGGGCTAGATAGATCCAGCTCAAGGACCGGAAGAAGGCCGGCAGCAGCCAAGGTACTTAAGGGGTTTATGGACCAAATGGGGGGAGTGGATCCATGGCGATTTCTTAGACCTAGGGCTAGGGAGTTCTCCTTCTTCTCCCATGTCCATAAAGTGTACTCCCGGATAGATTTTTTTGTTTTGGGAAGGTCGTTGATCTCTAGGGTGGAGGAAGCTGAGTATTCAGCCATAGTGGTTTCGGACCATGCCCCACATTGGGTGGACCTGGAATTAGGAGAGGAAAGGGAGCATAGAGCACTCTGGCGATTAGATGTGGGATTGATGGCGGATGAGGGAGTGTGTGCAAGAGTGCGGGGGTGTATTGAGAGATACCTGGAGGTCAATGACGACGGCGAGGTCCCTGTGGGAGTGGTATGGGAAGCACTAAAAGCGGTGGTCAGAGGAGAGCTGACCTCCATTGGGGCCCACAAAAGGAAAACAGAGGCCAAGGAAAGGGAAAGATTACTGGGGGAGATTTTAAGGGTGGATAGGGAATTTGCAGAGACCCCGGAGGAGGGACTGTACAGGGAGAGGAGACGACTCCAGACGGAGTTTGACCTTCTGACCACCAGAAAGGCGGTGGTACTGTGGAGGAAGGCACAGGGGAGGAGGTATGAATATGGGGAAAAGGCTAGTCGCCTGTTGGCTCATCAATTGCGAAAAAGGACAGCAGCGAGGGAGATAGGAGGAATTAGAGACAAAAAGGGAGACACGGTGCGAAGAGCAGGAAAGATAAATGAGGTGTTCAAGACCTTCTATGAGGGACTGTATAGGTCTCAACCCCCAGAGGGAGAGGAGGGGATGCGGCAGTTCCTGGACCAATTGAGGGTCCCGAAAGTGGAGGAGCAGGAGGTGGCAGGCCTGGGGGCACCGATTGGGGTGGACGAGGTTATTAAGGGACTGGGAAGCATGCAAGCAGGGAAGGCTCCGGGACCAGACGGGTTCCCGGTGGAATATTACAGAAAATATGTGGACTTGTTGGCCCCGTTGATGGTGAGGACGTTCAATGAGGCCAGGGAAGGAGGGACTTTACCCCCGACGATGTCGGAGGCGACGATATCGCTAATTTTGAAGAGGGATAAAGATCCGTTGCAGTGCGGGTCCTATAGACCTATTTCATTATTGAACGTGGACGCCAAATTGTTGGCAAAGGTACTGGCATCGAGGATAGAGGACTGTGTCCCGGGGGTGGTGCACGAAGACCAGACAGGGTTCGTAAAAGGGAGACAACTGAATGTTAACGTGCAACGACTATTAGGGGTGATAATGATGCCCCCAGTGGAGGGGGAGGCAGAGATAGTGGCGGCAATGGATGCAGAGAAGGCATTTGATAGGGTGGAGTGGGAGTATTTATGGGAAGTGTTAAGGAGGTTTGGGTTCGGGAACGGATTTATTAGCTGGGTTAAACTTCTTTATGGGGCTCCAACGGCAAGTGTAGTTACGGGTCGACAAAGATCGGAGTATTTCCGACTATATAGGGGAACAAGACAGGGATGCCCGCTGTCTCCATTGTTGTTCGAGTTGGCAATTGAACCTCTGGCCATGGCATTGAGAGACTCCAGGAAATGGAGAGGGGTGATTAGAGGGGGAGAAGAACACCGAGTCTCGTTATACGCGGATGACCTATTGTTATACGTGTCGGACCCAGCGGGGGGGATGATAGAGGTTATGCGAATGTTGAGGGAGTTCGGGGATTTCTCGGGGTATAGGCTAAACATGGGGAAGAGTGAATTATTTGTGATACATCCAGGGGACCAGAGTAGAGAGATAGAAGGCCTGCCTCTAAGGAAAGTGGAAAGAAACTTCCGATACCTGGGGATTCAGATCGCGAGGAGCTGGGGAACCTTGCACAGACTTAATCTGACACGGCTGGTAGAACAAATGGAGGAGGACTTCAAGAGGTGGGACATGCAGCCTCTGTCGCTGGCGGGCAGGGTGCAAGCAATTAAGATGATGGTCCTCCCGAGGTTCTTATTTGTATTTCAATGTCTCCCTATACTAATCACTAAGACCTTTATTAATAAAATAGACAGGAGCATCACGAGCTTCGTGTGGGCAGGGAAAGTTCCGAGAGTAGGGAGGGGGTTCCTTCAGCGTAGAAGGGACAGAGGAGGATTGGCACTACCGAACTTGGGCGATTACTATTGGGCCGCCAATGTGGCAATGATACCTAAATGGATGATGGAGGGTGAGGGAGCGGCGTGGAAAAGACTGGAGAGAAAGTCCTGTAAAGGGACGAGTTTAGAGGCGCTGGTGACGGCGCCGCTACCGTTCTCGCCAAAAACGTTTACCACGATCCCGGTGGTGGCGGCAACATTGAATATCTGGGGACAATGGAGGCGACAGAGAGGGGTGCGGGGTGCCCTGGTGGGGTCCCCAATTAGGAACAACCATAGGTTCGCCCCAGGAAGAATGGATGGAGGATTTCAGAGCTGGCACCAGTTGGGAATTAAGAGGGTGGGAGATTTATTTATAGATGGGACTTTTGCGAGCTTGGGAGCATTGGAGGAAAAGTATAAGTTGCCACGGGGAAACCTCTTGAGATATATGCAGGTGAGGGCGTTTACTAGACAGCAGGTGAGGGAATTTCCGTTGCTCCCGACACAGGGGATTCAGGACAGAGTGCTTTCAGGGGTGTGGGTCGGAGAGGGCAAGGTGTCAGAGATATACCGAGAGATGAGGGAAGAGGGGGAGGAGTCGGTGGGCGAACTAAAAGGAAAGTGGTAAGAAGAATTAGGGGAGGAGATAGAGGAGGGTATGTGGGCTGATGCCCTAAGCAGGGTAAATTCCTCTTCCTCATGCGCCAGGCTTAGCCTGATTCAATTTAAGGTCCTACATAGAGCACACATAACGGGAGCAGGATTGAGCAGGTTCTTTGGAGTGGAGGACAAATGTGGGAGGTGTGGCGGGAGCCCGGCAAACCACGCACATATGTTTTGGGCGTGCCCGGCACTGGAAGGATATTGGAAGGGAGTGTCGGGAGTGATCTCGCAGGTGGTGAATGCCCGGGTCAAACCAAGCTGGGGGTTAGCTCTATTTGGAGTTGCGGAAGAGCCGGGAGTGCAGGAGGCGAAAGGGGCCGATGTCGTGGCCTTTGCGTCCCTAGTAGCCCGGTGCAGGATCCTACTTATGTGGAAGGAGGCGAAACCCCCCGGACTGGAGGCCTGGGTAAACGATATGGCGGGGTTTATTAAACTGGAGCAGATAAAGTTTGCCCTGAGAGGATCGGCTCAAGGGTTCACCAGGCGGTGGCAGCCATTTCTCGACTACCTAGGGGAACGTTAGAGGGAAGACAGGTGACCAGCAGCAGCAACCCAGGGGGGAGGGGGTGGGGGGGGGGGAGGGGGGAGGGGGGGGGCGTTAGTTTAGTTTATGTCAAAAGATTGTGGGGTTTAGTTATTTGCGTATTGTTAAAAATTTCTTTACTGTTACGTTTGCTTTGTAAGAGGGAAAAAATTGTTGTTTGGAAAAAAATTTCAATAAAATATATATATTTTTTTTAAAAAGGGATGCGAGGCTACAGACGATGAGGGGGGGCAAGTAAGGCTTTGGAGGTAGCACTGGAAGTCGAGCCCCAGTAATAGGGCAGCGCAGAGATGGGGAAGGATGTAGAGTTTGAAGTTAGCGTACTCTACGCCTTGTACAGTGAGGGTCACAACACGGTACCCCCGGATTTCTACTGCATGGGATCCAGAAGCCAGGGAGATTTTCTGGGTCACGGGTAAGATTGGGAGGGAGCAGTGCCTTACCGTATCTGGGTGAATGAAGCTGTCTGTGCTCCCGGAGTCGAAAAGACAGGCCGTCTCGTGCCCGTTGATCCGGACGGTCATCGTGGACGACGCAAGGTGGTGCGGCCGGGACTGGTCGAGTGTGATGGAGGCGAGCTTCGGAAGGCGGCCCCAATGAGTCGCGCGTGGCGGGAGGCATCGGCGATGGTGTCCAATATGGCGGCCCCCATGGGCCGTGCGGGGCGGTTGGAGGATGCGTTAAAGATGGCGGCCCCCATGGGTCGCACGTGGCGGCCGAAAACGGAAGATGGCGGCGTCCACGGGTCGCACATGGCGGGTGGTGCGGCAGCTGGGGGCGGCCCCAACAGGCAGCAGGCAGCGCTGCTGGGCCTAGAAGTTTTAGAGGAAGATCGGGCCTGGCAGGCTTTTGCAAAGTGGCCCTTCTTCCCACACCCGTTACAAGTTGCGTTCCATGCAGGGCAGTGTTGTCTGGGTGTGATTACCCTGGCCGCAAAAGTAGCACTTCGGGCCTCCGGCATTGGCGGGCCGCTGTGTGGCACAGGTTTGCGTTGCACCGGGTCGGATGATGGCTGTGCCAAGGGGCCCACGAGGGTGCTGCGCGGTCAGAGGTGTAGGCCTCCATATTCTGGGAGGCCACCTCCAGCAGTTGGAGAGTTGTACTGTCTCTGGGAGGCCAAGTGTACCCCCTTCCAGTAATCGCTTTGATTTCATGCCTGCGACATAAGCGTCCCTGATCAGCAGCTCCGCGTGTTGGGTTGCCGATATCGCCCGGCAGTCACAGTTCCGGCAGAGTACCCGCAGAGCACGCAGGAATTCTGCAACTGATTCCCCAGGGCGTTGTTGTCTCGTGGCGAGGAGGTGCCTAGCATACACCTCGTTAACAGACTTCACATATTGTCCCTTCAGCAGCATTATTGCCTCCACTTATGAGTGGGCGTCCCTGATGAGAAGAAAGACTCTTGGGCTCACCCGTGCGTGGAGATCTGCTTCTTCTGGAGGTCTGTGAAGTCTTCGGTGAAGGATCCGAGGAACGCGTCGAAGCAGCTTAGCCAGTGCTCAAATGTTTCCGTGGTGTTGGCTGCCTGTGGGTCCAGCTCCAGGCGATCAGGCTTGAGTGATGAGTTCATCTTAGAAGTTTAGTGTATGAAATTGATACGCCATCAATAAACACACGACGAGTGATGAACGTAACTGAGGCTTTAATACACTAAACAGCAAGCCTCCTGGCCTCTGATCCCGAACTGGGTCGGAGGCGGAGACTAGCCACCTTTATACATGAGCCCGAGGGGAGGAGCCACAGGCGGAGCCAGCTTGATCAAGCCCAGGCATTAACAATACAATACAATACAGTGGTTTACCACAAGACTCAAAATAATGGCCAGCAGACAACCAATTAAAGAAACTGGGAGGCAATCAGAGCAGATGGCCCCAAACAACAGCCATGATACAAACAAACATCAACAACAGCTAAGGAGAAATGGGCGTTATCATATGCATATCAACTGAGAGCCGCCTTGGGAAAGTGGGCAGCATAATCCAAGACCCCTCCTACCCGGGTTATTCGAACCTCTTCCATGGGGCAGAAGATACAAAAGTCTGAGAACATGCACCAACAGATGCCTGGACACTGTGTCTGAACACTGCGGGAGACAACACCACACACACAGGTGACTCACCTGATGAAGGATCTGCGCTCGAAAAGCTGGTGATTCAAAATAAAGCTGTTGGACTTTAACCTCGTGTTGTAAGACTTCTTACTGCACCCACCCCAGTCCAACTCCGGCTTCTCCACATCATTACAGATATTGAACGCTATGGCAGGGATATAGTACGCAGAAGTTGCCCGAGTGGTGCTGGTGCTAAGCAGGGCGGGCAGACGCCGGAGACGCTGGCAGCAGCAGTGTCAGCAGATGCTCGAGGCAGCAGCCCATGCATCAGACCCCGCCCTACACCCTGAGGACCTGACCGCCCATCAGGCCAGGGAGGGACCCAGAGATGGAGTCCCGCAATGGCCCAGGGTGTACAGATATCGCTGCCCATTTGAACAGATGATGGGCAGCACATGCCGCAGGAGGCTCCGCCTCAACAAGGAGATGGTGCGACACCTGTGCCATGTCCTCACGGACTTGGCGCCACATGGAGGAGGAGGACACCCACTCCCGGTGGCCGTCAAGATCACCGGAGCCGTAAACGCTTATGCCTCAGGATCATTCTCGGGCTCGAGCTGGGACCTGTGTGGTATCTCACAGGCCGCAGCCCACAGGTGCATCCGACAGGTCACGGATGCCCTGTATGCCTAGATGGAAAACGACATCGTCTTTGACATAGACCAAGCCCAACAAGATGCCCAGGCAGCAGGTTTCTCCACCATTGTCGGGGTGCCCCAGGTCCAGGGGGTCATAGATGCCACGCATCATGCCATGCGCTCTGGGAGAGCCCTATGTTAAGGGGTTTCACTCCCTCAACATACAGCTCGTCTGCAACCGTCAGATGAAGATAATGCACGTGAATGGACGCTTCCTGGGGAGTGTCCACAACAGCTACATCCTGGGGCAGTCGGTCATCCCCAGCCTCTTTGAGGTGCACCCCAGGATGGGCGACTGGCTCTTGGGAGGATAAGGAATATCCGCTCAGGACCTGGCTAATGACGCCAGTGCGGAGGCCAGTGACCAAAGCGGAGACCCGATACAACCAGGCCCATGTGGCCCCCCGGGCTGTGATCGAGCAGTACACGGACTCCTCAAGATGCAGTTCCGATGGCTCGACCGTTCCGGTGGTGCCTTGCATTACAACGCCCGGAGAGTCGCCCGCTTTGTGGTGGTCCGCTGTGCCCTCCAAAACCTCACACAGCGGCTTGCTGATGAGCTGGAGGCTGGTGATGAGGAACATGTGTCCACCTCGAGGAGGAGGACGAAGGCGAGAATGGTGAGGCGCCGCCGGACCAGCAGGAGCTGGAGGACGAGGCCGGCGAGGAGCCTGAGGACCAGCCGGGGCCTGCAGACAGGCGGCAGCGGTGAGGGTTCGGCAAGTCCAGAGCGCCAGGGAGGCCCTCATACTCACCCGATTCACTTAGGACGTGGCCTGGTCTGTCACCCCCACACTCCCATTTCCCACCTTCCAAGGGTGTGTGTCACATCACTCCAGGGTGCTGGGATTGTATCGGCACCGTCAGCGGGTCACTGTCGAGGGCGGGGGGGGGGGGGGGGGGGGGGGGGGGGGGGGAATGACGATAGTTCGCAGCATGCTGAGCGCTGGAGCTCCTCAATCTATACCATAGTCTGACCCCTGAATGTTCACTCACACCCATCAGCTGCACGGGGTGCCGGGAGAGATGGGCCACGGGTTTGGAACCCGGCCCGCATTGCGGAAGAAAGTGACAGATGCATCATTCTGGTTATGCACAAGGGTGTTTAATGAGTAATACAATTTCCCATTCTCTAGATGGTGCTGACCCCCTCCCCCCCCCCCCCCTCCTGCAACCACCCTTCCCTCCTCTGGTGCCCTCACCAATCCTCAATGTGGTTTGCCCTCCTAGCTCTACCACTACGTCTCGATGTCTCCCCACAGTGCACATCAGAGCTGGAGGCAGCCAACTGCTTACCTCGTCCCAAGGCCTTTGATGCCCCTGGTGGGCATCCTCTGGGGGCTCTGAGGCTGGAGGGCCCCGGCGCACTTGCAGATGGCACATACACAGCCCCTGTCCTGCGTGCTGACTGTGAGACCCGGCCTCATCAGAGGGGTGGAGCTCGGGGGAGCTGATGGCCATCATCGCCACTCCATGGGATGATCCGGGTTGGCACTCAGCGCCCCCTCCTCCCGGCTGGTGCCCATAGGGCGTGGGGTTTACCTTGGGACGGAGGGGCAGCTGGTTCGAGCCTCGGCTAACCCTGCATCATCTGGATGGTATCGACGCCCTCGGCGATGCCCCTCAGTGACTGCGACATGCTCTGCAGCCATTCTCATCTGAGAGCGGGACATGTCCCGCAGAACCTCATCAAGGTCAGCCTGGTACTGGGTGGCATCTCCCAGCGAGGCAGACATTCTGTCGAGACCCTCAGCCATGGCCGTCATGATAGCGCAACGCCTTGGACACCTTCACTAATGGTGCCGCGTCATGCACTCAGGCTCTCCCCTGCAGTCGCCACCCAAGCAGTGTTGGCCTTGATGCCACACATTGCCGGTGACATCTCTGGGACTCCTCCAAGCGGCTATGGATCTGCTGCACTGTCGCTGACATCTCTTTCTGAATGTCCCTGCCCCTCCCGAACGTCTCCATGAACTCGGGGTAACCCCTTTTCCACAGGCTCAGCACAGGCTGGGACTCAGCTGGGTCATGGGATCCAGCAGCCCTCCGACTGCTTTCTCGCCTGGGGATTCCTGCCTCCATCAGATGTACATCAGCAGTAGCGTGGTGGTCACCAGATGTGCCCCAGAAGCCTGACCACTAACATTTCCCACTGAAGTGTGTGTGTGTCTCTGCGCTGTTGGAGGGCGGGGATGGCAGCTGTGCCTCGACTATTACGGTGGCATCCTCGGAGCTCTCCTCTGAGGTGGTCTCCTGGGAAACTGGACAGGGTGCTGTCGGCTGGAGGACCTGCGGGAGAATGGACATGTGGTCAGTGGGAGGTATTGGTCAGTAAGGCAATAACAACTCATGTTTGACAGGTCCCCCGGGTGGAGCCCTGTGGTCCCTCACCTCTGCGGCATCTGCCAGCCTCCGCGTGGGTGACCTCTCTGTCCCCGGCCATACCGATCACCTCCAGGGCATGCTCCTCGAAGAAGGTGAGGTTTCTTAAATCTGGCACACCTCCTCCAGTCTGGGCCCTCTCCTGGCGATTATGGGAGAGCTTTTCCTGAGGAGACACAGAGAGGGCATCATTAGCCACATGCGTGGTCCACAGTGGTGGGGGGAAAATGTGAAGGGAGAGTTGGGGAGGGAGGCAGTTGAAGGGGGGGGGGGAATGGAGGGAGGGTCGGGGGTTGCATGGAGAGTTGGGGGATGATTTCTCCCCTGGGGACAGACAGGTCTCCGGGGGGAGGGGTGACGTTGGTGTCTTCTCACCCGTGATGCACAGTGTGGGTCATTGACCTTCTCCCTGCACTGGAGGTCAGTCCTCCTCACCACACTCCCGGCGCTCACAGCTGCCGCCACCTTGTCCCAGGCAGCACTGGCTGGCCTATGCTCACCCTCCGTGACCCCGAGGGAACAGGACATCCCTCCTGGCCTCCACGATATCTGGCAGCCTCCCCAGGTCAGCGTGCCTAAATCTTGGGGCTGGTCTTTTCTGCGCCATTGTTGCGAGCGGGCTGGGGTTGGCTGAGCAAGTGCTGCTCGACATTGGTAGCGGGAGGGCTGGCGTGCGCGGTGCCGGCAATTCGGCAGGCAAGCCTTCATTTGCAGCGAGAAGCCCGTGAGGCCTCAAGTGGACCAATTAACGTTGAATAACACAGCCAGCCTCATGGGCCGAGCGCCGGGAAGCTCGCGGCGATTCCCGCTCGCTACAACACTTAGAAATCTTTCCGGAGAATCACACTCATAGTATTTTTTGACAAAATTCACCCCTCATTATTGATAAATGCAAAAAAAGAACTAATTGTGTGCAACAAAATGTCAATTTGCCACTTTCCCCTATAGAAGGGCAAATGCATCAAAGTCAGAAGGCGTGTACTTTAACACCTTATCATCACTTATTTTACTCTGAGATCCTTCCTATATGTCACTGATAAATTGCTCATCAATTGTCATGGAGTAAGCATGTTTTTTGGGGGAATGATATGGCTCCATAATGATGGGAAATTACAATCAAAGTCAAGCCTGTCAGTTACCTTAAAATCCCATACCTTCCAAAACCCTCTGTGCTTCAGGAAATAGTTAACAATTCAGCAATTAGATTAGTTCGCCAATTGAAGAGAAGTCTGTCATTTTAGAGTGGGAGTCGTCCCGTTTAACTCCAATAAACCCTCAAGCCAATGCGCCGATTAATTTAACAGTCCAGGATATCCAGCTAGGAAGGGTGCTAGTAAAGGTGTTTATCTGCCTCGTAAAAGTGCAGCTCCGGCCTCTTTCGGCTCTTGGACTCCCGGGTCTTCTGACACCCCAAATATCGCTATCCCCAGACTCGGCTTTACCCGAGTGTCCAAGACCTTGGACATAGCCTTTGCAAAGCCTCGCCAGAATTCTTTAAGTGCCGGCCATGCCCAAAACATATGGACATGGTTTGCTGGGCTCCCTGAGCACCTCACACACCTGTCCTCCACCCCAAAGAACTTGCTCATTCTTGCCACTGTCATGTGCGCCCGGTGGACCACCTTAAACTGAATCAGGCTAAGCCTGGCACAAGATGAGAAGAAATTGACCCTGCCCAGGGCGTCCGCCCACAGACCCTCATCCAGCTCCTCACCCAGCTCCTCCTCCCACTTGCCTTTCTGCTCCTCCGCCGAGGCCTCCTCCGCTTCCTGCAGCTCCTGCTATATGTCTGATACCTTTCCGTCTCCTACCCACATGCCAGAGACCACCCTGTCCTGTATCCTGCGGGCAGGTAGCAGCGGAAATTCCACCACCTGCTTCTTCAAGAAAGCGCGGACTTGCAAGTACCTAAAGGTATTCCCCGGGGGCAAGCTGAATTTCTCCTCCAGCGCCCCCAGGCTAGCAAAAGTCCCATCTATAAACAAGTCCCCCATCCTTTTGATACCCGCTCTGTGCCAGCTTAGAAACCCTCCGTCTATTCTACCTGCGACAAACCTGTGGTTGTTTCGTATCGGGGTCCAGACTGAGGCCCCTACCTCCCCCCTGTGCCTTCTCCACTGACCCCAGATCATCATGCCGCCATCACCACCAGGCTCGTTGTGTACCTTGCCGGCGGGAGCGGCAGCGGTGCCGTTATCAGTGCCCCCAAGCTAGTATCCCTGCAAGACGCCACCTCCAGCCATTTCCACGCCGCCCTCACCCCCTCTACTACCCATTTCCAAATCATGGATATGTTCGCTGCCCAATAATAACTGCAGAAGTTCGGCAGCGCCAGCCACCCCCCGCCCCCGACTGCGCTCTAAGAACAGTCTTGTTTGCCCACACAAATCCCGTGATAATCCTGTTCACCCGCTTGAAGAAGGACTTGGGGATGAGGATGGGAAGGCACTGGAAGACGAACAAGAACCTGGGGAGGACCATCATCTTCACGGACTGCACCCTGCCCACCAGGGAAAGCGGCAGCATGTCCTACCTCTTAAAGTCCTCCTCCATCTGATCCACAAGCCGCGTTAGGTTGAGCTTGTGCAGCGCATCCCAACTCTTAGCCACACGTATGCCCAAGTAGCGAAAGCTCCTCTCCACCATCTTGAGCGGGAGCTCTCCCAGTCTCTTTTCCTGGCCCCTCACATGGATCATAAAAAGCTCGCTTTTCCCAACATTCAACTTATACCCCCAAAATTCCCCGAAATCTTTTAGGATCTACATGACTTCTCCCATCCCCTCCACCGGATCTGAAATATACAGGAGCAGGTCATCTACCTACAGTGAAACACAATGCTCCTCTCCCCCCCGAACCAGCCCCCTCCAGCTTCTAGACCTCCTCAGCGCCATGGCAAACAGCAAGGGGGGACAGGGGGCACCACTGCCTCGTTCCTCGATGCAGCCTAAAGTACTCCGACCGCAGTCGGTTCATGGACACACTCGCTATGGGGGCCTGATACAGTAATTTGACCCACCTTATGAATTCCTCGCCAAATCCAAACCTGCCTAACACTTCCCACAGGTACTCCCACTCCACCCGATCGAAGGCTTTTTCCGCATCCATTGCAGCCACCACTTCTGCACCCCCCGTTCCGAGGGCATCATGATCACGTTCAAGAGCCTCCGCACATTCGTGTTCAGCTGCCTGCCCTTGACAAACCCCGTCTGGTCCTCATTGATCACCCCTGGGACACAGTCCTCAATTCTAGTGGCTAGGATCTTGGCCAACAGCTTGACGTCGACATTAAGGAGTGATATCGGCCTGTAGGAGCCACATTGCAGCGGGTCCTTATCTCGCTTAAGGATGAGCGAGATCAAGGCCCGCGACATCGTCGGGGGGAAGGGTTCCCCTTTCCTTAGCCTCGTTGTAGGTTCTCAGCAATAGCGGGCTCAACAGCTCTGAGAATTCCCTATAGAACTCTACAGGATATCCGTCCGGTCCCAGGGCCTTGCCCGACTGCACACCCTCCAAACCTTTAACCAATTCCTCCAACTCAATCGGGGACCCCTAACCCCTCTACTAGCTCCTCTGCCAACTTTGGAAACCTCAGTTGGTCTAAGAATTGCTTCATTCCTTCCCTCCCCTCCGGGGGATCTGACTCATACAATTTACCATAAAAATCCTTGAAGACCTCATTGATCCTTTCCGAGCTCAGAACCGTGTTACCCCCCCCCCCCCCCCCCACCCCCACCCCTCCCTAATTCCCTCAATTTCCCTGGCCACCTCTCTCTTCCGTAGTTGGTGCGCCAGCATCCTACTTGCTTTCTCCCCATACTCGGACACCGCTCCTTATAACTTCCTCAACTGAGCCTCTGCTTTCCCTCTGGAAAGCAAGTCAAACTCCGCCTGCAGGCTCCGGAATGCTCCTTTAGCAGTCCCTCCTCGGGGGACTCCGCATACCTCCTGTCCACCCTGAGTATCACCCCCACCATCCTATCCCTCTTCTCTCTGTGGGCCCTGATAGAAATTAGCTCCCCCCTGATAACTGCCTTCAGCGCCTCCCAGACCATACTCACTGAAACCTCCCCTGTATCATTGGTCGCCACATAGCTTTGGATACTCCTCCTTCTGCACTGTAAATTCTATGATAAACCAATCTATGATCTATAAACCGCCCACAGACCTCCTCATCCGCCAACAGTCCTATGTCCAATCTCCATAGAGGGCGTTGGCCTCTCTCCGCCCCCAGCCTCAACTCCACCCAGTGCGGAGCATGGTCCGAGACCGCAATGGCTGAGTACTCTACCCCCTCCATTCTTGGGATTAGCGCCCTGCTCACCACGAAAAAATCAATCCACGAGTACACTTTGTGGACATGGGAGAAGAAAGAAAACTCCTTCGCCCTTGGCCGAGCGAATCTCCACGGGTCCACTCTCCCCATCTGGTCCATGAACCCCCTCAGGACCTTGGCCGCTGCCGGCCTCTTTCCCGATCTAGATCTAGACCAGTGCCGGGTCCAGGACCGTGTTAAAGCCCCCCCCCCTCATTACCAGACTGCATGACTCCAGATCCGGAGCAGCGATGGGTGGAGAGGTATTCAAAGGTGCGGCAGAGAGCATACAGTTTCACTCTATGCCGGTGACCTGCCCCTCTACGCCTCTAACTCCCTGGCCAGCATGGGAGAAATTACAAACTTAAGCTGAGCAAGAGCAAGAGGATCATAGCTGGGACAGTTGCCGTTCAAATTAGCCCAGACCAAATTCCGATACCTGGGGATCCAAATAGCCCGTGGTTGGACAAAAAGGGGAGCAGAGACAACCCCGGCAACTATAGACCGGTGAGCCTCACGTCTGTAGTGGGTAAAGTCTTGGAGGGGATTATAAGAGACAAGATTTATAATCATCTAGATAGGAATAATATGATCAGGGATAGTCAGCATGGCTTTGTGAAGGGTAGGTCATGCCTCACAAACCTTATTGAGTTCTTTGAGAAGGTGACTGAACAGGTAGATGAGGGTAGAGCAGTTGATGTGGTGTATATGGATTTCAGCAAAGCGTTTGATAAGGTTCCCCACGGAAGGCTATTGCAGAAAATACGGAGGCTGGGGATTGAGGGTGATTTAGAGATGTGGATCAGAAATTGGCTAGCTGAAAGAAGACAGAGGGTGGTGGTTGATGGGAAATGTTCAGAATGGAGTACAGTCACAAGTGGAGTACCACAAGGATCTGTTCTGGGGCCGTTGCTGTTTGTCATTTTTATCAATGACCTAGAGGAAGGCGCAGAAGGGTGGGTGAGCAAATTTGCAGACGATACTAAAGTCGGTGGTGTTGTCGATAGTGTGGAAGGATGTAGCAGGTTACAGAGGGATATAGGTAAGCTGCAGAGCTGGGCTGAGAGGTGGCAAATGGAGTTTAATGTAGAGAAGTGTGAGGTGATTCACTTTGGAAGGAATAACAGGAATGCGGAATATTTGGCTAATGGTAAAGTTCTTGAAAGTGTGGATGAGCAGAGGGATCTAGGTGTCCATGTACATAGATCCCTGAAAGTTGCCACCCAGGTTGATAGGGTTGTGAAGAAGGCCTATGGAGTGTTGGCCTTTATTGGTAGAGGGATTGAGTTCCGGAGTCGGGAGGTCATGTTGCAGCTGTACAGAACTCTGGTACGGCCGCATTTGGAGTATTGCGTACAGTTCTGGTCACCGCATTATAGGAAGGACGTGGAGGCTTTGGAGCGGGTGCAGAGGAGATTTACCAGGATGTTGCCTGTTATGGAGGGAAAATCTTATGAGGAAAGGCTGATGGACTTGAGGTTGTTTTCGTTGGAGAGAAGAAGGTTAAGAGGAGACTTAATAGAGGCATACAAAATGATCAGGGGGTTGGATAGGGTGGACAGTGAGAGCCTTCTCCCGCAGATGGAAATGGCTGGCACGAGGGGACATAACTTTAAACTGAGGGGTAATAGATATAGGACAGAGGTCAGAGGTAGGTTCTTTATGCAAAGAGTAGTGAGGCCGTGGAATGCCCTACCTGCTACAGTAGTGAACTCGCCAACATTGAGGGCATTTAAAAATTTATTGGATAAACATATGGATGATAATGGCATAGTGTAGGTTAGATGGCTTTTGTTTCGGTGTAACATCGTGGGCCGAAGGGCCTGTACTGCGCTGTATTGTTCTATGTTCTATGTTCTATTGTCATGTGAGAGTACCTTTAAGAAATGGGTGTTTAAGAAATGTACCTTTAAGAAATGGGTGTTTATCAGTGATGTCAGAGTGTGGGAGGAGCTGGACTGTCTGTCGGCTTTTTACTTTCGTTTTAGGCTGTTTGCTGCAGGGTGTGTTTTAGTTTCGTTTTCAGTGTTGGAGCTGAAGCCAGACAGAGCAGGTGTACTGTTGATCTCTCTGCCGTGAAAAGACAATCCCTTGATCATTTGGTGAATTCAGAATTATAAATGTTTTGAGAAATGAATGTAAACTGATGTGCTTCTGTTAAAAGCTGTTTCTGTTGCCTTCTGGATGTTGTTTGGGAAGTTATTAAGGATTACTTAGTGTTGTATTCTTTGGGGTTGTATTTCAATTAATGGTTGCTAAGATGTTCACAGTATGTTGTAAAAAGGTTAACTTGAGTTCATAGAATAAACATTGTTTTGCTACCTGTAGAGATGGCCGTGTTCGCCCCATATCACAATCTATTAAAAGTTGTGGGTCAGGTGAACTCCATGATACACTTTGGGGTTCTCTAAACCCTGGCCCATAACAAATTGGGGGCTCGAGGGGGATAAAAGTCTATCTATTGGATTGGCTTAGCGAACTTAAAGACAGTGAGGGGTGCGCATATTGTGGTTGCTTTAATAGAGGCATACAAAATGATCAGGGGGTTGGATAGGGTGGACAGTGAGAGCCTTCTCCCGCAGATGGAAATGGCTGGCACGAGGGGACATAACTTTAAACTGAGGGGTAATAGATATAGGACAGAGGTCAGAGGTAGGTTCTTTATGCAAAGAGTAGTGAGGCCGTGGAATGCCCTACCTGCTACAGTAGTGAACTCGCCAACATTGAGGGCATTTAAAAATTTATTGGATAAACATATGGATGATAATGGCATAGTGTAGGTTAGATGGCTTTTGTTTCGGTGTAACATCGTGGGCCGAAGGGCCTGTACTGCGCTGTATTGTTCTATGTTCTATGTTCTATTGTCATGTGAGAGTACCTTTAAGAAATGGGTGTTTAAGAAATGTACCTTTAAGAAATGGGTGTTTATCAGTGATGTCAGAGTGTGGGAGGAGCTGGACTGTCTGTCGGCTTTTTACTTTCGTTTTAGGCTGTTTGCTGCAGGGTGTGTTTTAGTTTCGTTTTCAGTGTTGGAGCTGAAGCCAGACAGAGCAGGTGTACTGTTGATCTCTCTGCCGTGAAAAGACAATCCCTTGATCATTTGGTGAATTCAGAATTATAAATGTTTTGAGAAATGAATGTAAACTGATGTGCTTCTGTTAAAAGCTGTTTCTGTTGCCTTCTGGATGTTGTTTGGGAAGTTATTAAGGATTACTTAGTGTTGTATTCTTTGGGGTTGTATTTCAATTAATGGTTGCTAAGATGTTCACAGTATGTTGTAAAAAGGTTAACTTGAGTTCATAGAATAAACATTGTTTTGCTACCTGTAGAGATGGCCGTGTTCGCCCCATATCACAATCTATTAAAAGTTGTGGGTCAGGTGAACTCCATGATACACTTTGGGGTTCTCTAAACCCTGGCCCATAACAAATTGGGGGCTCGAGGGGGATAAAAGTCTATCTATTGGATTGGCTTAGCGAACTTAAAGACAGTGAGGGGTGCGCATATTGTGGTTGCTTTACAGGTGTGGTATTCTAGTTTAAGTGGGGAGTATGTTGTAGACAATGGTTCTTTCAGAGGCTCTGATGTTTTTGGGGGTGGAGACGGTCACACGCAGTACCTGACGGACAAAGACTAAAAGCAGACTGTTAGATTTGGCAAAAACATTGCAGTTAACATTATCTGACAAAATGCGAAAAGATGAGGTATTTCTGGCAGTGGCTAAGTATTTAAAGTTGCCTGAGATACAGTTTGACTCATTGGAAATGGCAAAAATTTAGTTACAAATTAAACAAATGGAACATGAGAAAGAATTAAAGCAGCTTGAATACAAAAGAGATAGAGAGGAAAAAGAAAGAGAAAGTGAGACACAGATCAGGAAAAAAGATAAAGAGAGAGAGTTTGAACTTCAGAAAATGGCCATGAAACATGACAGCCAGTTAGAATTGGCAGGCATAAAGGGAAACGTACAGTTGGATGATAGTGATGAGGATAGTGAGAAAGAGCGTCACAGTCGAAGGCTTGGTGGAGATCTATTTAAATATGTCCAAGCATTGCCATGGTTTGATGAGAAGGTGGTCGAAGCCTTTTTCAAACAAATGAAATGGCCACAGGACATGTGGATATTCTGATTCAAACAAAGCTGGTAGGTAGGGCTAGTGAAGTGTTTGCATCACTATCAGAGGATGTATCTGGGATGTATGAGGGGTGAAAAAATCCATCTTAGGTGCATATGAACTAGTGTCTGAAGCCTACAGACAAAGGTTTAGAAATTTAAGGAAAGTATTTGGTCAAACATACATGGAGTTTGAAAGGCTCAAACAGAGTAATTTTGATAGGTGGATAAGGACTTTGAAAATAGACCAAACGTATGAAGCTCTCAGAGAAATTATACTTTTGGAGGAGTTTAAAAATTCAATTCCTGATGTAGTGAGAACTCAAGTGGAAGAGCAGAGGGTTAAAATGCGAGGCTAGCAGCAGAAATGGCAGATGATTATGAATTAGTTCATAAATCAAAGCTTGGTTTCTGACATCAGTTTCAGCCTGTGAGGGTTCGAAACAGGGGACGTGAGAAATACTCAAGTGGTAAAGGTAAAGGTGGTCTGATGGGAGATTATAAGGAGAGTGTATCTCAGATTTAAAAAAGAAATCCAGGAGGGTGGAATAGAAATGAAAAGTTTCAAATGTTTTCACTGTAATAAACTAGGCCATGTAAAGTCAGTGTTGGTGGTTGAAGAAAAGCACTGGGAAGGCTGATGTGGTAAAACAGGATAAGACAGTGGGGTTTGTTAAAGTGGTAAAGGAAAGCCCAAGTGAAGCGAAGGAGGGGCAAAAGATTGTACAGCCTGATGAAAAGGTGATTGATAAGAAGGTGCCAGATCTCTTTAAAGAATTTACTTGTGTGGGTAAAGTTTACTCATGTGTATCAGGAGGAACAGGTAAAGAAGTCACAATTTTAAGAGATACGGGAGCTAGTCAATCTTTAATGGTAAGAGATGAGGAGTTTTAGTTTGGGAAGAATGTTGCCAGAAAAGGTGGTGATATGTGGAATTCAGGGTGAGAGGAGTCGCGTTCCATTATACAAGGTAAAGTTGGAAAGTCCAGTGAAGAGAAACTATCTTGTCCAGGAACACAGTTTATCTTGGGTAATGATATAGCTGGATCGCAGGTGGGAGTGATGCCTATTGTGGTTGATAAGCCAGTGGAAAATCAGACAACTGAAGTGTTGAAGGACGAATATCCTGGGATTTTTCCGGATTGTGTAGTAACAAGGTCGCAAAGTCACAGGTTAAGACAAGAGGAGAAATCAGAGAGGAAAGATAAAGGTGAAGAGCAATTATCAGAAACAATTTTTGATCAGATGTTTGGAAAAGAACAGGTGGAGGATGAAGCGGATATTTTTAATTCAGGAAAATTGGCGGAGTTACAACAGAAAGATGTAGAAATAAAACGGATATATCAGAAAGCATACACAGAAGAGGAATCTGAGTGTATGCCAGAGTGTTATTACCGTAAAAGTGATGTCTTGATGAGAAAATGGAGACCTGTACATATGCAGGTGGATGAAAAGCGGGCAGAAGTTCATCAAGTAGTATTGCCGGTAGGGTATAGAAAGGAGGTGTTGCGAGTTGCACATGAGGTACCAGTGGGAGGTCATTTGGGAAGAAGGAAAACTCAAGCTAAAATCCAGAAACATTTTTATTGGCCTGGACTACATAATGATGTAGTTACATTTTGTCAATCATGTCACAAAAGTCAAGTGATAGGGAAATCTCAAGCAGTGATAAAACCAGAGCCCTTAATACCCATTCCAGCATTTGAGGAACGTTTTACAAGGGTCCTAATTGATTGCATAGGACCGCTTCCTAAAACAAAAAATGGGAATCAATATCTTTTGACGATAATGGATGTGTCTACTAGGTTTCCAGAGGCCATTCCAGTACGTAATATTACAGCTAAAAAGATTGTGGAAGAGTTACTTCAATTCTTTACTAGCTAGGGACTACCCACAGAAATACAATTGGATCAAGGATCGAATTTTACCACAAGGTTAGTCAAAGAAGTTATGGATAGCTTCGGAATAAAACAATTTAAATCAACTGCGTACCATCCAGAATCGCAGGGACCGTTAGAAAGGTGGCATCAGACATTAAAGACAATGTTGAGGGCTTATTGTCAAGATTATCCAAATGATTGGGATAAAGGAATTCCAGTCATGTTTGCAATTAGGGATGCCCCTAATGAGTCAACCAAATTCAGTCCTTTTGAACTAATTTTTGGTCATGAGGTAAGAGGACCACTTAAATTGATGAAGGAAAAATTGGTGAGTGAGAAATCAGAATTAACATTATTGGATTACATGTCAAATTTTAGGGAACGATTAAATAGAGCAGGTGAATTGGTTAGACAACATTTAAAAGTTGCATAAAATGTGATGAAAGAGGTAGCAGACAAGAAATCCAAAGTTCGTACTTTTGCCAGTGGAGATAAAGTTTTAGCATTGTTACCAGTGGTAGGGGAGCCTTTAAAAGCTAGGTTTTGTGGAACTTATCAGATTGAAAGGAAATTAAGTGAGGTGAATTGTGTGGTTAAAAACACCAGATAGAAGGAAGACTCACCGAGTGTGTCATGTGAATATGCTTAAAACGTACTCTGAAAGGGAAGGAGAGGAAAAGGAGGAGGTTTTAATGATTCTAACTCAAAGTGACGAACCAAATCCAGATGACTGTGAATTTGACATACCTGATGTGCTTCTGTTAAAAGGTGTTTCTTTTGTCTTCTGGATGTTGTTTGGGAAGTTATTAAGGATTACTTAGTGTTGTATTCTTTGGGGATTGTATTTGAATTAACGGTTGCTAAGATGTTCACTGTATGTTTTAAAAAGGTTAACTTGAAAAGTTCATAGAATAAACATTGTTTTGCTTTAAAAAATACTTTTCCATTTCTGCTGTACCACACCTGTAGAGTGGGCCGTGTGCTCCCCATACCACAATCTATTCAAAGTTGTGGGTCAGGTGAACTCCATGATACACTTTGGGATTCTCTAAACCCTGGCCCATAACAACATGGATCCACAAATGCAACCTGACGAGTCTGGTAGAGGAGGTAAAAATGGACCTGCAGAGGTGGAATTCACTCCCCCTGTTCATGACGGGGAGAGTGTGGACCATCGATATAAACGTGCTGCCCAGGTTCCTTTTCCCATTCAGATCCCTCCCAATCTTCATCCCCAAACCTTCTTCACCAAAGTTGACAACTTAATCATGCCGTTTCTCTGGGGGGGGTGGGGAGGGGGGACCTGAGGGTCAGGAAGAGGGTACTACAGAGAAGGAGGAACATGGAGGGCCTGGCCCTCCCAAACCTCTACCACAGAGTGGGTACGGGGATGGATTAAGAGCCGGAGAAGGAATGAGCCAGAATGGAGGAAAGCTCCAGCACTGGAACATCCCTCCGTGCATTGGCCATGGCCGCACTCCCATCCCCCTGCCAGATACACAAAAAGTCCATTGGTAGTGGCCACGTTGAGAACGTGGAAGCAACTACGACACCACTTCGGTGTGACCGAGATATCCACCATGGCCCCCATCTGCAACAACTACAAGCTCACCCCCGCGACAATAGACGCCTCATTTAAAAGCTGGAGGCAGGACAAAGGGACACCGATGATGGGGGACATGTATGTAGATAGGGGGTGACTCTGGATTGAAGCACTGCACATGACAAACTTCACCTCCATGTATGCAGGGCTGAGCCTAATGCAGTTAAAGGTGACGCACAGGGCGCACCTAACCAGAACGAGAATGAGCGGGTTCTTCACAGAGGCGGAGGACACGTGTGACCTGTACAAGGGAGGCCCGGCCAACCACACCCACATGTTCTGGTCTTGCCCCAAGCTTGACAGGTACTGGACGACCTTCTTTGAGGCCATGCCCAGAGTTGTGGGGGTGAGGATGGAGCCATGCCCGTTAGTGGCAGTCTTCGGGGTGTAGAAACAGCCAGAACTCTTTATGGGAGAGGAACAGACACCCTAATAAATTATATTACTGTTGATATCAAAAGACAATGCAATAAACAGAATAATAATTGTACCCTAATTATTATTAAAAGAGATACAGCAAAAGTATCTGAAAGAATCTTAGAAATGTACGTCACAGAAGGAAGCCACTCTGTTCATTGCGTCTGATTTGGGCAACAAAATACCTATCCTTGATCCCACTTCCCAGCTCTTAGTCCATAGCCTTGTAGGTAACTGCACTTAAACTGCATATTCAAATACCTTTCAAACATAATGAGGTTTTCTGTCGGAGCACCCCTTGAGGCTGCAAGTTCCAGACCCACCCTCCACTGGGTGAAAATAAGCTCTTTGTAATCCTTCAGATAATTACTTTAAATTTAACCCCCTTGCTTATTGAGGTCTCTGCCAAGGGAAATAATTCCTTCATATCTGGGTCCCTCATAATTTTATACATCTCAATTAAATCTCCCCTCAGCCTCCTCTGTTTCAAAGAAAACAACCCAGCCTATCCAATTTTTCATCACAGCTGAAATTCCTGAATCCTGGCAACATGCTCATAAATTTCCTTTCTATCCCCTCTGGTGGGATCACATCTCTCCTTAATATGATTAATACTTAAGAGTGATTCTGACCTCGTTGCGGGTTCAATATCGGCAAGTGGACAGGCACTATACTTGTACAATCAGCAGAACGTTGGACAAGGTCCAGCAAAGAACAATTTGTACACACACTGAAATAGACCATCAGGTATATCATCGCCAGGGACCCGGGTTCAATCGCTGCCTTGGGTGACTGTCTGTGTGGAGTTTGCACATTCTCCCCGTGTCTGCGTGGGTTTCCTCCGAGTGCTCTGGTTTCCTCCCACAGTCCAAAGATGTGCAGGTTAGGTGGATTAGCCATGATCCACGCGCGGGGTTACGGAGATAGGGCGGAAGAGTGGGCCAAGGTAGAGTGCTCTTTCAGTGGGTCAGTGCAGACTCGATGGGCCGAACGGCCTCCTTCTGCACTGCAGGGATTCTATGAGGAATTTGTTTTTATTTAAATATTTCTATTACAAATAATTGTTTTCAATATTACAAAATAACACGATAGTCATCAAATATATAGAAACAGTACAACGATAACACATTTCAACCCTACTAACACCTAACCCTTAACCCTAAAACTCAGAACAAAGAAAACCCCAACTAATATCCAATAATACCCACCCACCCCCGAACAGCTGACGGTGACTAAATTTATAAAAAAGAAAATGAATGGCTGCCATCTCAGGTAGAACCCTCTCAAGGTGTACTTGACCCTTTTACGGTACAAAAAATCCATTAGATCACCCAGCCACATCGAGGCGCCGGGTGGAGTGCAAGAACACCACCCTAGCAGAATTCGCCTCCGGGCTATCAACAAGGATATACCCCGTCTGCTGCACAGGCGAGTCCAGTACTCCACCAACGGACAAGACTCCAGTTCAATACAAGAACCACTAACATGGTGTTAAAGAAGGAGACGCAAAAGCCGACAAGTTTTGGACAGGATCAGAACATATGGGTATGATTCATCAGATCCCAAGAACACCGGACGCACCTGTCTTCCACCCCCGAGAAAATAAACACTCAACCTAGTCCTAGTCAGATGGGCCCTGTGCATCACCTGAAACTGAATCAAGCTGAACCTAGCACAGGAGGAGGTCACGTTGACCCTGTGAAGAGCCTCACTCTGCACCCCTCCCTCAAAAACCGGACCCAGCTCTCCCTCCCTCCTCGCCTCCTCCAGCGGAGCTTGCTCCGCAGACAGGATCTGACTGTAGATATTTGAAATCTTACTCTCACCCACTTCAGCCAAAGTTAAAATCCTATTCATGAGAGAGGGCATAGGTGCTAACAGAAATAACTGTTGTGTTATCACACCTGTAGATAGCTAGAAACGTTAGACCTGAGAAGTTTGAATTTATCCACCAGCTCCTCAAATCCAACAAACCTACCCTCCATAATCATATCCCTAAACCTCTCCCTTGCTCCCCAGGACCCAAACCGTAAATCCTCTGGCACAAAGCAGTGATTTCCACAGATAGAGGCTGACAACGACATGGAGCTGAGCCTAAAGTGCTGGTCTGAACTGTCTCCAAACCCTCAGCGTTGCCACCACCACAGGGCTTGAGGTACATTTTGCAGGAGAAAATGGAAGTGAGGCAGTTACCAAGGCCCGCAAACTAGAAACATGGCAAGAACCCGCCTCCATCTGCCCCATATGGAATTCGGATCCCTAAACCACCCCAGCACCTTTTTAATATCGGCTGCCCAATAAGTGAATAACAAATTAGGTAAGGCTAAGCGCCCCGACTGTTTCTCTCTCTGCAGAAATGCTCTGCGAATCCTTGGGGTCATACCTGCCCAAATGAAAGTAGTGATCAACTTATCGATTCTAACAAAGAATGATTTGGGAAGAAAGATAGGGAGACATTGGAAAATAAACAAAAACCTTGAAAAGGCATTCACAGGAAATTATTCGCTCTTGTCCAGATTCAACTTGGACCCTCAGGAGGAGCCAAAACTCCTCAATCACTTCATTGCCTCATCCATCGTGGAAACTGGGTCCATGATATTAAAAAGATCAGCTGCATACAGGGACACCCTATGCTCTCTCCCACCCTCTCTAACCCCCTCAAGACCTTAACGCAATAACCAGTGATTCGATTGCCAAGGCAAACAGAAGCAGAAACAGTGGGCACCCCTGCATTGTACCCCACCCAGCTGAAAGTAGCCTGAGCTTAAGCCATTTGTACAAACACTGGGCGCGATTCTCCGAGCCCCACGCCAGGCCGGAGAATCGGCGCAATCGCGCCACGCCGCCCCGACGCCGGCGCACGATTCTCCGAGGTGCGGAGAATCGGCGCCATTTGCGCCGGCGCGTTTGATGCAGCGGCGATCGCGGGCCGCTGTACGTGGCGGGGCCGCCGATTCTCCGGCCCGAATGGGCCGAGCGGCCGCGCGGAAAAAGCAGAGTCCCGCCGGCGCCGGCCACACCTGGTCGCTGCCGACGGGAACTCTGCACGAAGGGTCGGGGGGCGGCCTGTGGGGGGGCGGTGGGCTCCGTCCTCCGGGGGCCAGAATCGGTAGCCCCTGCGACGGCGTTCACGAGGGCACGAACACTCTGCCTCCATTTCGGAGAATTGCGCCCACTAAAGGTGGGAGCACGATACAACAAACGGAACCAAGGTATGAACTTTGGTCCAACATCAAGCCTCCCCAAAATTTCAAATCAGTGCTCCCACTCGACCCTATCAAACACTTTCTCAGCATCCAATGAAACTATTACCTCCAGATCGATCATTAAGGAGGAGGACAGGACAATATTTAACAGACAATGTATATTGGCCGACAGTTGCTGACCCTTACCAAAACCTGTCTGATCCTCTGAAATCACCCCTGGAAGGCAGGGCTCCAACCTCATTGCCAATACTTTAGCCAACAACTTAGCTTCCATATTTAGCAATGAAATCGGCCGACACAACCCATGCTCTGTAAAGTCCTTATCCTTCTTCAGAATCAAGGAGATGGATGCCTGCGTAAATGTAGCTGGCAAAGCCCGCCGGGCCAAAGAATTGTTAAACATGGCCAATGTTAGTGAGGTCAACTTCCCCGCAAGAAATGATCTCTCCCCTAATGACCACCTTAAGGGCTTCCCATAATGTAAAAGGGGATATGGAATCGCTCTTGTGTTTGGTCTCTGACCCGCAAATGGGTCTCCTGCAAAAACACCACATGAGCATTCAAACTCTTCAGATGAGCGAATACCCTCAGTCTTTTCACTGGGCCATTCAATCTCCTCACACTCCAAGTGACCAGCCGAAGTGGGGCCCTCCACCCCCCCTACTCGAGTCAGCCATTTGCACCAAAAGAGATAATACAACAACTATTTAAAAAATACAGGCATCAAGCTCACCCAAGATGGCTGCCAAACCTTCCAACAAGACAAAACAAAGAACAAGCTGCAGTAACCATCAATAAAAATGCTCCCCAGTCCCCACCACCCTGACTCTCATTAATACTACACCCCAAAGCCCAAACAAAGTCAAAAGGCAAACAACAACCCCACATTCCTATCTCATCTATCCCTGACCCCAAACAAACCAAACCCCTAAGCATATCATCTAAACAAACAATAAGATAACGAGCTGCAATTACCCCCCCGCCTCTTCGCTCTCATTAGCTAACTTCTACAGCTAGTAGGGCAATTCCCACCCGGGACATGTGTTACTGATGCCTAGTCAGCTCTCAACAGCAGCTAAGATACTTGACCAGAACCATAATGTTTTTAAGTTTTAAGGCAGTGCAGAAAGATCAATTTGTTCCAGGAGTGATAACATAAGAACTAGGACTTCGTTATTTTGTAAACAAATTTAATTAAAACAAAAGAAAAACAATATTTAAATTTCAACCCTAACAATAACAGATTCTTAACCCTAACACACAAGTTCCCATTAAACAGCATTTCGAGTGAACGTACAGCTCTCATTCCACTTCCACAGATGGGCAAAGATGATGCTTGCATTTACAAAGCAATTTTTCTGTTGTTAGTGAAGTTAGGGGCTGGTTTAGCCCAGGGCTAAATAGCTGGCTTTTAAAGCAGACCATGGCAGGCCAGCAGCGTGGGTTCAATTCCCGTACCAGCCTCCCCGAACAGGCGCCAGAATGTGGCGACTAGGGGCTTTTCACAGTAACTTCATTTGAAGTCTGCTTGTGACAATAAGCAATTTTCATTTCATTTCATTTCTTTTCATTCATTTCCTTCAGAACCTGTTTCGAAAGTTTGTCTCTGGGGCAGCTTTCCATGATCTCTTTCAGTGGATTTTCAAGTACTTCTGCTCACTTATTCAAACAGGATTCTCACTCTTTCTCTGAGCTCTACCCACTCCCTCAAACAAAGGTTCTCTTCTGGGGTGTCCATCTGATTATCATTATCTTGGATATTTGATTTTGCACTCCCGTTGATACAAAAGAATAGAAGTATGCTATTGATATGCAACTAATCTCCCATTTACGGAAAAAAGAGACAATCAGACTCTGTAATGAGTCCCCCAAAGGACAATAGATCTCAAGTGAATCATCCTGGATGAACAGGGACATCCTGTGTATTTGACTAACTTAAGTATGAATGGGAAGGGCAGCACAGTGCCGCAGTGGTTAGCACTGTTGCCTGATGGCGCTGAGGACGCGGGGTCGATCCCGGCCACGGGTCACTGTCTGTGTGGAGTTTGCGGGGGTCCGACCCCCACAACCCAAAGATGTGCAGGCTAGATGGATTGGCCACGCTAAATTGCCCCTTAATTGGAAAGAAAATTGGGTCCTCTAAGTTTATGGAAAAAAAACGTAAGCATGAATGGGACAGGGCAGCATGGTGGCGCAGTGGTTAGCACTGCTACCTCATGCCGCTGAGGACCCGGGTTCGATCCAGGCCCTGTGTCACTATCCATGTGGAGTTTGCACATTCTTCCTGTGTCTGCGTGGGTCTCACCCCCACAACCTGAAAAGATGTGCAGGGTAGGTGGATTGGCCACGCTAAATTGCCCCTTAATTGGGGAAAAAAAAATTGGGTGCTTTAAATTTATTTTTTAAAGTATGAGTGGGACAATGTAACTCAAGCCGGGTGTGGGTGTATCTGACTCTGTGCTGGCAGGATGTTTAACCCCTAAATTTCCTGCTACATCGTCAACCCCATTTCTGGACCCAATTTCCGAATATCTGCCTCTCATAACACATAAAAATAGGTAACCATAACAACCAGCCCCCCTCCCCCCCACATCCAACGTAAAAGAACAAGAAGAATTACCAATCCTATACAAGAACAATAAAATACAAATTGGGATAAGAAACCCCAATAAATCCCCAAACTACAAGCCCTCCCCAATAACAACAGGATCCCTCACATATTACAAGACACAATTAACTTGCTCCCAACCCATGCTTCCTCACAAAAGGTTCGACCTCCTCCGGTGCCTCAAAATAATAGGCTTTCGAGTTATAAGTCACTCGTAGGAGTGCAGGGTAAACCACGCCAAATCTTCCTACAGGAGACATACCCGAGGGAGAAGGACCGACTGTGGGTAAGGAAAAGCTGGGTAGGATTCATGTATCGGGCATGCTTCGACACAAGGATGGAGGGAGTGGTCATACTGTTCAACAAAAGGTCGAGGGGTGGTCATACTGTTCAACAAAAGGACAGCCTTTACAGTGACTAACACAGTGGCAGACCCAGGGAGACGATATGTGATGGTTGGAGGGATCCAGGAAGGGACGCTGGTGGTTCTTGTAAGTATATATGCCCCTACCAAGGCGATACGGAGTTCATTACAAAATGGTGGAAATCCCCGACCTCGACTCCCACCGGAGCATCATGGAGGGAGACTTCAACTGTGGTCAGGACTCAACGATAGACAAATTCAGCCCACGGTCAGGGACAAAATCGGGAATGGCGAAGGAACTAAACACCTTTATGGAGCAGATGGACCCATGGAGGATCAACCACTCGAGGGAGAAGCTCTCCTTCTTCTCCCACGTTCACAAAGTCTACTCCCATATTAACTTCTTTGTAATGGGTAAATCACTGCTTCTGGGGGTGGTAGGGACGGGAAACTCCACAATAGTAATCTCAGACCATGATTACACTATATGGACGTGAGGTTGGAGATGGGCCGGGCCCAGCGCCCCCCATTGGTGCGGGACGCAGCCCTCCTCGCCGACAAGCCATTTTGTGACAAAATGTCACAAGCCATCGACTGATATGTAACCTGCAACCGGAATGGGAAGGTCTCACCCTCCACATTCTGGGAGGCACTGAATGCAGTGATAAGGGGGGAAATAATGGCATACACAGCTCTCAAGGACAGGAAGGAAAGAGCGGCTAGGCAACAGCTGATCGACTCCATATTGGAGGTGGATCGGTGGTACTCCACGACCCTGACTGTGGAGCTGCTGACAGAAAGGAATAAACTACAAATGGAATTTGACCTCCTCTCCACTGGGAAAACAGTGAACCAGCTCCGCCAGACACAAGGGACCTCTTATGAGCATTGAGAGAAGGCCAGCCGCCTACTGGCTCACCAGCTGAGAACGCAGAGAGCCACGACGTTGATAGCGCAGGTGAGGGATGGGAAAGGCAGGCTAGTCGCAAAGCCAAATAAGATCAATTACGCCTTTGCAACTGTTATAACCTGCCTGCTTACCACTGGCTGGGGACTAATGGCAATCCCACAATACTTTGGGAGTATGAGCTTCCCCAAGAGGGGGTCGGAGAAATCATTAGCAGATTCCCTGCATAAATAAAGCTGGCCAGTTTGGAACCAGCTAGAGAGGAGTGAGCAGCAAGGGAGTTGCTGCTGCTGCTGTATGTATATTGTGATGAACGGTTACTGCCTTATCATCATGTAAGGTGATGTCCCCTTTAAGACCAGGCTTGGAACCCTGGGGACTCCGCCTCTGGCTCCGCCCATCTGGGAGCCATACATAAAGGCCTGCCTCATGGTCTGTATAGCAGTCAGCTCTCGTCCAAATCTGTAGCATAGTTATTAGCCTAATAAAGCCTTCTTTACAGTTTAATCTCTAAGCATCATTATTGAGGGTACCTCAATTTATTAGGCTAAACTAGATTCAGGATGGACGCAGGCCTAAAACCAGAGAAGCTCAATCTGGAAGCACGAACGCCGGAGGCAAAGGAAATGTTTAAATACTGGCTGCGGTGCTTCGAGGCCTACCTGGACTCCGCAGAGACTCCCATCCTGGGGCCACGCAAGCTGCGTCTACTCCACGCCCGGGTGAGTCACAGAATCTCCGCCACGCTCGAAAAGGCGACGATTTATGAGGAAGCGATTGAGTTGCTCCGCAAGCGGTTTGTCAAACCCGTCAATGAGGTGCACGCCCGGCATCTGCTCTCTACCTGCCGGCAGCGCTCGGGGGAATCGCTCGACGAGTTTGTTGAGAAACACACTGCGCTGGCCAGGGACTGTGACCATCAGGATGTGACAGGGGAAGTCCATATGAACCTGCACATCAGAGATTCTTTCGTGTCCGGCATCCGCTCGACCTACATCCGGCAGCGACTGCTCGAAAACGGGGCAAAAGACCTCCAGGAGACGCTAACGCTCGCCTCCTCGCTGGAGGTGGCCCGACATAACTTGGGTACGTACCCCGTGGACTCTGCCAGCCCCCCCCGGACTTCCTCAGACTCGCCCGTATTACAGGCCTGCGCCACGCGGCGACCCGCTCACCATGGGGGCACACCTTGCTACTTCTGCGGGCAGGGCCAGCACCCACGCCCACGCTGCCCAGCCCGCTCCGCGATCTGCAGCGACTGCGGGAAGAAAGGGCACTTTGCGAGGGTCTGCCTGGCCAGACCCAGGGGCCAGAAAAACAAAGAACAGCCAGCCCGAAAATCAGGCTCTCAGGCCCGCAGGCCTCGCAATGCTGCTGCGCACCGACCCGACACGTCCTCTTCTGACGCGTCATCAGCCTCGTGCGAATCATGGGAGCGGCCATCTGGTCGGCGGCCATCTTCTCGACCCGACACGTGCGACCAACGGCAGTGGCCATTTTACGACTCCGACTACCCGCGACTGGGTGCGATCACCCTCGATCAAACTCGGCCAAAACACCTGCAGAACTCCATGATGCAGGTCCAGGTCAACAGGCACGACACTGCATGCCTCTTCGACTCCGGGAGCACGGAGAGCTTTATCCACCCTGAAACGGTAAGGCGCTGCTCCCTACGCACCCATCCCACATCCCAAACCATAGCCCTCGCATCTGGGTCCCACTCGGTACAAATCACGGGGTACTGTATTGCGGATCTCTCGATCCAGGGTGCCAAATACACCCGTTTCAAATTTTATATCCTCCCTCACCTCTGTGCCCCCCTGCTGCTCGGACTGGATTTCCAGTGCAGCCACCGAAGCCTGACACTGAAGTTCGGCGGACCCTTGCCCCCCCTCACGGTGTGCTGCCTTGCGACACTGAAAGTCGCACCCCCCTCGCTATTCGCTAACCTCACTCCCGACTGTAAGCCCGTCGCCACCAGGAGCCGGCGCTACAGTGCCCAAGATATGGCTTTTATCAAGTCAGAGGTCCAGCGTTTACTGGGAGAGGGGGTCATCGAGGCTAGCAACAGCCCTTGGAGAGCGCAAGTGGTGGTAGTCCAGTCCGGGGAGAAGAAACGGATGGTCGTGGATTATAGCCAGACCATAAACCGATTCACGCAGCTTGATGCGTACCCCCTTCCTCGCATCGCGGAAATGGTAAATCGGATCACCCAATACCGAGTCTTTTCCACGGTCGACCTCAAATCTGCCTACCACCAGCTCCCCATCCGACCAAAAGACCGCCTCTATACTGCCTTCGAAGCAGCCGGCCGGCTCTTGCACTTCCTCAGGGTCCCCTTTGGTGTCACAAATGGGGTCTCCGTCTTTCAAAGGGCGATGGACCAAATGGTGGACCAGTACGGTTTGCGGGCTACATACCCGTACTTGGACAATGTCACCATCTGCGGCCATGATCAGCAGGACCATGACGCTAACCTCAAAAAGTTCCTCCAGACCGCCCGAGCCCTTAACCTGACCTATAACGAGGGCAAATGCGTTTTCCACACCACCCGGCTGGCCATCCTCGGCTATGTCATGGAAGACGGGGTCCTAGGTCCCGACCCCGACCGCATGCGCCCCCTTAAGGAACTCCCTCTCCCCCGCAGCCTCAAGGCCCTCAAACGGTGCTTGGGGCTTTTCTCCTATTACGCCCAGTGGGTCCCCAAGTATGCGGACAAAGCCCGCCCACTCCTAAAGACCACCACTTTTCCCCTCTCGGCTGAGGCTCAATTGGCCTTCAACCGCATCAAGGCCGACATCATCAAGGCCGCCATGCACGCGGTGGACGAAACCATCCCTTTCCAGGTAGAGAGCGATGCATCAGACATCGCCCTGGCTGCTACCCTCAATCAAGCAGGCAGACCAGTAGCGTTCTTCTCCCGAACCCTCACCGCCTCCGAGATTCGACACTCTGCAGTCGAAAAGGAGGCACAAGCCATTGTGGAGGCTGTGCGGTGCTGGAGACACTACCTCGCCGGTAGGAGGTTTACCCTCGTCACCGACCAATGGTCGGTCGCCTATATGTTCGATAACACGCAACGGGGCAAAATAAAAAAACGATAAAATTTTGAGGTGGAGGATCGAACTCTCCACCTACTCGTACGATATCAAGTATCGTCCAGGGGAGCTCAACGAGCCCCCAGATGCCCTGTCCCGCGGCACATGCGCCAACGCACAGGAGGACCGCCTGCAAGCCATCCACAATGACCTCTGCCACCCGGGGGTTACCCGGCTCGTCCATTTCATCAAGTCCCGCAACCTACCTTACTCAACCAAGGAGGTCAAGGCCATGGTCAGGGCCTGCCAGGTCTGTGCGGAGTGCAAACCGCACTTCTATCGGCCAGACAAGGTTCGGCTCGTGAAGGCCTCGGGGCCCTTTGAGCGACTGAGCGTGGACTTCAAGGGGCCCCTCCCGTCCACCAACCGTTATGCCTATTTCCTCACTGTGATCGATGAGTTCTCCCGTTTCCCATTCGCCATTCCCTGCACCGAAATGACCTCAGCCACGGTGATTAAGGCACTGCACAGCATCTTCACCCTGTTCGGTTTCCCTGCTTATATCCACAGCGACCGGGGTACATCGTTCATGAGCGATGAACTGCGTCAGTATCTGCTCAGCAAAGGCATCGCCTCGAGCAGAACGACCAGCTATAACCCACGGGGAAAAGGGCAGGTGGAGAGGGAGAACGCGACCGTGTGGAAGGCTGTCCTTCTGGCCCTGCGGTCGAGAAATCTCCCAACCACCCGCAGGCAGGAGGTCCTACCCGATGCCCTGCACTCCATTAGGTCACTTTAGCGTGGCCAATCCACCTACCCTGCACATCTTTGGGTTGTGGGAGTGAGACTCACGCAGACACGTGGAGAATGTGCAACCTCCACACGGACAGTGACCTGGGATCGAACCTGGGTCCTCGGTGCTGTGAGGCAACAGTGCTAACCGCTGTGCCTCCTTGTCGCCCTTTGGAAGCCATCTTCAAAGTCATGTCCAGGGTTGTGGGGGTGAGGGTGGAGCTGTGCCCGCCAGTGGCAATCTTCGGCGTGTCCCAACATCCAGAACTCTTTACGGAGAGAGGGACAGATACCCTAGCTGGAGCCTCCTGCTCGACTGGAGATCAGCAGCACCGCCCAAGGCCGTGGACTGGCTGTCCGACTTGGTGGAATTCCTCAAATTGGAGAAAATAAAATTTGCCATCAGAGGATCGGAAGGGGAGGGGGAGCAGGGACCGGGGGGGGGGCAACTATACAGGGGAAAAGGAGGCAGTGGGGAACTAAAACAGTGGGGGGGGGGAGAGAGGGAGGAGAGGAGGCAAGACCCAGAATGTAGTGGAAACGAGCACAGAAGGATTAACGAGTACCGAGGAAGGGGAAAAACCTATTTAGGCTGCCACGGTGACTAATGGGTTATACTTTAGTTGCCTCGATCATAGCCCTAGTATGTTTTAATACAATGGAGTAGCATGTATATAGCTCATGGTATGATTGTTGTAACCGGTCAGTTGGATTTCACTGTTAACATGTCTCGTGTTCCTGTGTATGTTTCCTGTGATTCCTTATCTTTTCTTTTTGTTATAAAAAGAAACGAAAATCACAAAAATACTTTTTTAAAAATGGTTGTTAGCATTAATTCTAACACACTGAGGATTATTGAGCAAATGTTGTCCAATTGCGGAATCTCACCTAATGTTGGACGTTGTATTTTGTGTTTTGCAAGCCAAGGGCTGGTTGGCTATCGTCAACACTTAGCCCGTTGCAAACCGTAGCAGGGGCATGTTGTTTGATCCTATCTGCCAGTCTTTGGGACGTATAGTCTACATACCTAGTAGCACACTGGCACTGAAATCCATATACTACATTACTCCTGTCTCAGCTAAACAAAATAGGTGGAAGCTACTTGTACCAATACACAGAACCCTGTTCTTTGCAGATAGAAAGAACATGGATAAACATTGTGCCCATTTCGACTAAACAAAATAAGCAATAGCCATTCGCTGGTTCATTCCACAGGACAATGTCTTGACCAATCGGAGCTAAACTGCCTGGTTTAAATTTCAAACGATGCTTGGCAGTTAATGGTCAGTAACCATCAACTGGTGCATTCTCTATAGCAACACATTTACCAATCAGAGTCTGCTTGCCAACCAATGGGAAGAGCCCCCTCTTTTCATACAATACAAAGTTGTTGTTTCCCCGACGTTGGTATTGTGATTGTCCTAATGACTGGAAGATAAAAAGCTTTTGTTCAGTAAAACCAAACCTTAAACAAGGTGAAAACAATTCAGTTTCAATTCTTTCTGGTCCTCATTTCACTATGCCTGACGTAGCATATAGAAAACTCTATGAATAACATAAGAATGTGATAGCTTATCAGAAGCTGCAATGGCAAGGTATCATATCTTTCTCTTGCAGTTCTGATTAAATTCATATACTCTCTTATTCAAACTATCTCCAGTCAGTAAAACCCCAAGGACAATCTCATAAAATACAGATAAAATGTTCTAATTAGAAACTAAAACATTTGTTAATTTTTAATCTGAGATAGATAGATTTTTGTTGAGCAAAAATATGAAGGTATGTGGAGTTAGCCCCAGATCATCCTTTAACTGGAGGATAGGCTCAAGGGGCTCTATGGCCTATTCCTGTTCCTATGTAGATGAAGATGTAACGATTTTGATTTCTGATGATGTAAAACAGCTCAGTGAGCAAGCCACGCAGTTATTCAGACAGTATCTTGTAGATTGATGGAAGGTAAACAGGCCTTATCAATCAACAAAAGGAGCAACTTGCAGTTAATTGTTGCATTTAGCATTGGAATATGCATCAAGACGCTTCAAACAAAATGTGACACCAAGACCCACAAGGAGGCAATAAGTGATGCAGGTTTTAAGGAGCATCTTTTTTTTTTAGAAAAAAGTTTATTGAGGCATTTATAATTTTGACATTTTAAACAACAGAGAAATCCAACACACGCAAAAACCCCACAATAACCCTAACCCTAAACACTAACCCTAACCCTAACCCTAAACCCTAACCCAACACACACAAAAACCCCACAATAACCCTAACCTTAACCCAACTCCCCCAAACCCTAACCCTAACAATAACCCTAACCCTAATCCAACACACGCAGAAAACCCACAATAACCCTAACCCTAACCCAAATTCCCCAGCCCTAAACCCACAATAACACACCCAACTCCCCCCAGCCCGAAACCCCACAATAACATACCCAACTCCCCCATCCCTCAACCCCACAATAACATACCCAACTCCCCCCAGCCCTAAACCCCACAATAACATACCCAACTCCCCCCAGCCCGAAACCCCACAATAACATACCCAACTTCCCCAGCCCGAAACCCAACAATAACATACCCAACTCCCCCAGCCCGAAACCCCACAATAACACACCCAACTCCATCTAGTCCGAAACCACACAATAACATACCCAACTTCCCCCAGCCCGAAACCCCACAATAACATACCCAACTTCCCACATCCCGAAACCCCACAATAACATACCCAACTTCCCCAGCCCTAAACCCCACAATAACATACCCAACTCCCCTATCCCTAAACCCCACAATAACATATCCAACTCCCCGATCCCTAAGCCCCACAATAACATACCCAACTCCCCCATCCCTAAACCCCACAATAACATACCGAACTCCCCCAGCCCTAAACCCCTCAATAACATACCCAACTCCCCCAGTCCTAAACCCCACAATAACATACCCACCTCCCCCATCCCTAAACCCCACAATAACACACCCAACTCCCCCCAGCCCGAAATCCCACAATAACATACCCAACTCCCCCATCCCTAAACCCTACAATAACATACCCAACTCCCCCATCCCGAAACCCCACAATAACATACCCAACTTCCCCCAGCCCGAAACCCCACAATAACACACCCAACTCCCCCCAGCCCGAAACCCCACAATAACATACCCAACTTCCCCCAGCCCGAAACCCCACAATAACATACCCAACTCCCCATCCCGAAACCCCACAATAATATACCCAACTCCCCCAGCACGAAACCCCACAATAACATACCCAACTCCCCCATCCCTAAACCCCACAATAACATACCCAACTCCCCCCAGCCCGAAACCCCACAATAACATACCCAACTCCCCATCCCGAAACCCCACAATAACATACCCAACTCCCCCAGCACGAAACCCCACAATAACATACCCAACTCCCCCATCCCTAAACCCCACAATAACATACCCAACTCCCCCCAGCCCGAAACCCCACAATAACATACCCAACTTCCCCAGCCCGAAACCCAACAATAACATACCCAACTTCCCCCAGCCCGAAACCCCACAATAACATACCCAACTTCCCACATCCCGAAACCCCACAATAACACACCCAATACCCCCATCCCTAAACCCCACAATAACACACCCAACTCCCCCATCCCGAAACCCCACAATAACATACCCAACTTCCCCCAGCCCGAAACCTCACAATAACACACCCAACTCCCCCCAGCCCGAAACCCCACAATAACATACCCAACTTCCCCCAGCCCGAAACCCCACAATAACATACCCAACTCCCCATCCCGAAACCCCACAATAACATACCCAACTCCCCCAGCACGAAACCCCACAATAACATACCCAACTTCCCCCAGCCCGAAACCCCACAATAACATACCCAACTCCCCATCCCGAAACCCCACAATAACATACCCAACTCCCCCAGCACGAAACCCCACAATAACATACCCAACTCCCCCATCCCTAAACCCCACAATAACATACCCAACTCCCCCCAGCCCGAAACCCCACAATAACATACCCAACTTCCCCAGCCCGAAACCCAACAATAACATACCCAACTCCCCCAGCCCGAAACCCCACAATAACACACCCAACTCCATCTAGCCCGAAACCCCACAATAACATACTCAACTCCCCCAGCACGAAACCCCACAATAACATACCCAACTCCCCCATCCCTAAACCCCACAATAACATACCCAACTCCCCCCAGCCCGAAACCCCACAATAACATACCCAACTTCCCCAGCCCGAAACCCAACAATAACATACCCAACTTCCCCCAGCCCGAAACCCCACAATAACATACCCAACTTCCCACATCCCGAAACCCCACAATAACACACCCAATACCCCCATCCCTAAACCCCACAATAACACACCCAACTCCCCCATCCCGAAACCCCACAATAACATACCCAACTTCCCCCAGCCCGAAACCCCACAATAACACACCCAACTCCCCCCAGCCCGAAACCCCACAATAACATACCCAACTTCCCCCAGCCCGAAACCCCACAATAACATACCCAACTCCCCATCCCGAAACCCCACAATAACATACCCAACTCCCCCAGCACGAAACCCCACAATAACATACCCAACTCCCCCATCCCTAAACCCCACAATAACATACCCAACTCCCCCCAGCCCGAAACCCCACAATAACATACCCAACTTCCCCAGCCCGAAACCCAACAATAACATACCCAACTCCCCCAGCCCGAAACCCCACAATAACACACCCAACTCCATCTAGCCCGAAACCACATAATAACATACCCAACTTCCCCCAGCCCGAAACCCCACAATAACATACCCAACTTCCCACATCCCGAAACCCCACAATAACATACCCAACTTCCCCAGCCCTAAACCCCACAATAACATACCCAACTCCCCTATCCCTAAACCCCACAATAACATACCCAACTCCCCGATCCCTAAGCCCCACAATAACATACCCAACTCCCCCATCCCTAAACCCCACAATAACATACCGAACTCCCCCAGCCCTAAACCCCTCAATAACATACCCAACTCCCCCAGCCCTAAACCCCACAATAACATACCCAACTCCCCCATCCCTAAACCCCACAATAACACACCCAACTCCCCCCAGCCCGAAATCCCACAATAACATACCCAACTCCCCCATCCCTAAACCCTACAATAACATACCCAATTCCCCATCCCTAAACCCCACAATAACATACCCAACTCCCCCATCCCTAAACCCCACAATAACATACCCAACTTCCCCCAGCCCGAAACCCTAACTAGCCATACATTAGATTCCCTGCCCTTATTCGTCACTTCCACGTCTCCCCCTTTCCCCCCTCCCCCACCTGCTGATGGTCAATTCTCCTTGAAGAAGTCAATGAACGGCTGCCACCTCCGAGCGAACCCCTGTAATGAACCCCTGAAGGCGAACTTAATTTTCTCTAGCCTAAGAAACCCTGCCCATGTCACTGACCAAACCCCCGACTTTGTAGGCTCCAAGTCCCTCCATCCCAGCAAAATCCGTCTCCGAACCACCAGGGAGGCAAAGGCCAAAACGTTGGCCTCTCTCGCCCCCTGGGCTCCCGGATCTTCCAACACTCCAAATATTGCCACCTCTGGACTCGGAGTCACCCTCCCATCCAGGACTTCTGACATGACATTTGAAAACCCTCTGCCAAAATCCCCTCAGCCTTGGACACGCCCAAAACATGTGTACATGATCCTAAGGACCTCCCTCACAGCGCTCAGACCTGTCCTCCCATCTCCTCAAAAAACCTACTCATCCGGGCCACAGTCATATGAGTCTTGAGGACCACATTGAACTGGATCAGGCTAAGCCTGTACACAATGAGGATGCATTGACTCTCCTCAGGGCCTTCTCCCATAACCCGATTTCCAACTCTTCTCCCAGCTCTTCCTCTCACTTCCTATTCACCTCCCCAATTGGGACCCCTTCCCATTCCATCAGTTCCTTGTATATTTCCGAGACCCTCCCCTCCCGAACCCCTGTTTTAGACATCACCTTATCCTGTAGTCTGTTGCTCATTTTCGATCCCAACAGCATCACCAATACTGTTGCTGATATTAATGATAATGTTGGTGAACCACAAGCCTTCCCTTATATCAATCAAATGACCACGCAACCAGTTAATTAGTTCAAAAGATGGTTGGGTTACCTCGACGTGCAAACACAATATCTACTACGAGTTAAACTACACCTATCAGCTACAATAACCTATACTTAACTTCAGGGCAACCGGCACTGTGTAAATGGATAAAGCCTTTATCTGGATTTCACTCGGCTGGTTCGAAGAAAGTGGCTCTGTCTCTGCTGGGTTCATCCGTCAGGTAGCGATCGTTGGTCTTGAACTTGGCTGGCTGTTCCTGCTACAGTTGGCTGGCACAGGCCGGATCCAAAAAGAGACAGAACATATGGCTGTGCTCTCTTTTATCCCTCTGGGATTTCGTGCTCTTTGGGGCGGTCTTTAACCTTGGACCCAATAGTTTGACAGGGCTCTGATCACTGTCTTCGATTTCGGCCAATAAAGGGGAGGGTGCCTTGGTAGCTGGGCGGGTTCTTAGCGGTCATTGACCTTGGCAGTTGGGCTATCTGAGTAAAGGGAGTGGCGCAGATCAGTCTGTGGCTGATTGGAGTTGATTGGAGTTCTATGGCCCTGGGAAAATGAGCCATTAAATGCAAACGAGCGGGGGATATCGATCAGGTCTAGTTACCTGTGTTTCAAATACACATCGGCTCTGTATCTGTCTGAGTCCTGGGTTGGCCATAATTCCCATGGTCCTTTGCAGGTGGCCATCTTAGATGGCTACATCCCCTCCTCTTGATCCTGAACGTGAAGCGTGGTGGATCACACTATCGATCCCTGTTCATCCTTGGTGAACTGGTCACCCTTGGTCAAGGCAAGGTTTTACTCTACTCTATCCTATGGTTTGGGACATTTACCTAATATTTCGTTAATACATTCATAAATTAATTAATCTCTAACGGTCACTATAATTCAGGTCACTATAAAACATTTAATTTTTTCGCACAGTTGATCTCTAGCTAACACTATCTAAGCTACTCTCATGATGCTGGTGAATATCAAAGAACTTATATACAGTATAAAATTTAAAACACAGCATCACATTTCTACTTAATCCAAATAAAGTTAAAGAGGTACATGGTTTATTCTTAGCAGCGATTAATACATGCGTTCAATTTTGTTGAATTCGAAAGAAGCGGGTTCGGACTGTATATATCGGGGAGTGGGAGGCTTTTGCTCGCCATTTACGGAGTCGAAGTGTCTGAATGACACTGCAGATTATTGCAATTACTAGAAGGGCCTCTACTATGTATGAAAGGGCGTTCCATTTGGCAATGTTTTCGAACCAAGTGGGGGTTTCGGTGTCTGTAGTGGTGTAGTGTCCGGGCTGGGGTCGGCCTGTTGTGTGGCAGTGTTCGGGGCTGGTGTGGGGTTTGTAAAGAGCGTGTGTTATGGGCCAGGGTTTAGAGAACCCCAAAGTGTATCATGGAGTTCACCTGACCCACAACTTTTACTAGATTGTGGTATGGGGAGCACACAGCCCAAACTGCAGGTGTGGTACAGCAGAAATGGAAAAGTATTTTTTAAGTAACTCAAGTAAACCTTTTTAAAACTTACAGTGAACATCTTAGCAAACATTAATTCAAATATAACCCCCAAAGAATACAACACTAAGTAATCCTTTCAGCTTTCCTTTTAACATCCATAAGACTTAAAACACCTTTTACTAGAAGCACATCAGGTTAAAGTCACTACTGCTATTAGTTTTAAATCACCAGGATCGATTTACAGACTTTAGATTACAGAGAGAGACTCTAATACACCTTCTGGCTGTGACTGCAGCTATCCAGCTCTGCAAACGAAACTAAAACACATCTTGCAGCAAACAGCCGAAAACAAAAGTAAAAAGCTCACAGACAGCCCAGCTCTACCCACTCTCTGACATCACTGCAGTAATAAACACTCATTTCTTAAAGGGACTCACACTACAGAGACTTATATACACATCCATTTATAAACACCCATTTCTTAAAGGTACTCTCACATGACACCTCCCCCCAAGAAAAAAAATCAAACCATCAACTTCAAGATGGTTTCATTTTTCACCGTTTCACTCTCCTTTAAGAAATACACAGTAAATATACTTTTTGGTTTCCAAAACCAACACACACAAACAGGTTTAATAATATAGTCCATTTTTTTTTTTCTTCCTCCAACTGAATTCCTTCTCGATTGATAGTCTCATTGAACAAGAAGGTCTCTGCACGATCCGTCCATTTCTCTACGCCTCGGCATTTCTCTTTAAAGTCAGATACTTTAGTTCAATCTGACACAGAGTCCCTTGTAATTCTCCAACACCTGAGCATTAGTTATCACAGCTGTCAGGCAGTCAAATGCCTGTTGAAAGTCCGCTGTCCACTGAAATTTTTGACGTGTCTTCAGCAAGTCCATCAGTGGAGTAATCACGCTACAAAACTTTTGCACAAATGTTCGATCAAATCCACTCATGCCAAGAAATTGCATTATTTCCCTTTGTCTCGAGGGTATTGAAAACTCCTCAATAACTGTTGGTTTCACATCCCATGTGACCATTCGGCCCTGTCCAATTGTATGGCCAAGGAAAGTGACTTGGGCTTTTCCAAATTCACTTTTGGCTAGGTTTATCACCAAACCCGCCTCCTGAAGTCGATCGAATAACTCCATCAGATGTTTCAAATGTTCAGTCCATGTCTGGCTGAAAATTACCAGATCGGCGATGTATACCGTACAATTGAGTAATCCTGAAACAACTTTGTTAGTTAACCGTTGAAATGTGGCTGGGGCGTTTTTCATGCCAAATGGCATAACTTTGAATTGGTATATACAATCTGGGGTCATGAAAGCTGAAATCTGCTTCTCCTTTTCGGATTAAGGTACCTGCCAGTAAACTTTAAGTGAATCCAGTTTGGAAATAAAAGCGGATTGTCCCACTTTCTCAATGCAATCCACCGAACGTCGGATAGGATAAGAGTCCGTTCCTGTAACTGCATTTAAAAAAAAAAAATATGTTTATTAAAAAATGTTAAACAAAATTTTCAACAATACAAACAACACCCCCCCCCCCCGTAACAAAAATAAAAGAAAACTCGCATAGCAAGACATAAACATGGCAAATCAATATGATACAGAACTTTGTACATTGGATTCCTCCCGTACATATCAGTATTCCGGATCATTGATGTATTTTCTTGCTCAGATGCCCCCCCGAAAAAAAAACCTTCCCCGTCCCTCCCTCGTCGTCGTCCCCCCCCCCGCCCCCAGAAAGATATGCCCCCCCCCCCTCTCCCCCCCCTGGGTTGCTGCTGCTGTCGACCGAACTCCAGCTAACGCTCCGCGAGATAGTCTAGGAACGGTTGCCACCACCTGGAGAACCCCTGCACAGACCCTCTCAAGGCAAACTTTATCCTCTCCAACTTGAGAAACCCTGCCATATCATTTATCCAGGCTTCCACACTGGGGGGCTTCGCATCTTTCCACACTAACAAGATCCTTCGCCGGGTTACCAGGGACGCAAAGTCCAGAATGCCGGCCTCTTTCGCCTCCTGCACTCCCGGCTCGTCCGCTACTCCAAATAGTGCGAGCCCCCAACTTGGCTTGACCTGGACTTTCACCACCTTAGATACTGTTCTCACAACTCCCCTCCAGAACCCATCCAGTGCCGGGCATGACCAAAACATATGGACATGGTTCGCCGGGCTTCTTGAGCACCTCCCGCATCTGTCCTCCACCCCAAAGAACCTACTCAGCCTCGCCCCCGTCCTATGCACTCTGTGAACAACCTTAAATTGTATTAGGCTAAGCCTGGCACACGAGGAAGAGGAATTAACCCTACTTAGGGCATCAGCCCACAGACCCTCCTCAATCTCCTCCCCCAGCTCCTCTTCCCATTTACCCTTCAGCTCCTCTACCAAAGGCTCCCCCTCTTCTTTCATCTCCTGGTATATCGCCAACACCTTGTCCTCTCCGACCCATACGCCCGAAATCACCCTGTCTTGAATCCCCTGTGCTGGGAGCAGTGGGAATTCCCTCACCTGCCGCCTCACAAACGCCCTCACTTGCATGTACCTGAAGGCGTTTCCCCGGGGTAGTCCAAACTTCTCCTCCAGCGCCTCTAAGATCGCAAACGTCCCATCATAAGAACATAAGAACTAGGAGCAGGAGTAGGCCATCTGGCCCCTCGAGCCTGCTCCACCATTCAATGAGATCATGGCTGATCTTTTGTGGACTCAGCTCCACTTTCCGGCCCGAACACCATAACCCTTAATCCCTTTATTCTTCAAAAAACCATCGATGAACAGGTCCCCCATTCTTCTAATCCCTGCCCGATGCCAGCTCTGAAATCCCCCGTCCATCCTTCCTGGGACAAACCGATGGTTGTCTCTGATCGGGGACCACACCGAGGCTCCCAACACACCCCTGTGTCGTCTCCACTGGCCCCAGATCTTTAGCGTTGCCGCCACCACCGGATTCGTGGTGTACCTTGTCGGCGAGAGCGGCAGCGGTGCCGTCACCAGCGCCCCCAGGCTCGTTCCTTTGCAGGACGCCATCTCCAATCTCTTCCATGCCGCCCCCTCTCCCTCCATCACCCACTTACGGATCATCGCAACATTGGCTGCCCAGTAGTAGCCACCCAGATTCGGCAACGCCAGCCCTCCTCTATCTCTACTACGCTCCAGGAACCCCCTCCTTACCCTCGGGGTCTTACTTGCCCACACTAAACCCATAATATGCTCCTGCCTACCTTCTTAAAAAAGGCCTTGGTGATCACAATTGGAAGGCATTGGAATACAAAAAGAAACCTCGGGAGGACCACCATTTTAATCGACTGTACCCTGCCCGCTAGCGAGAGTGGCAACATGTCCCACCGTTTAAAGTCCTCCTCCATGTGCTCCACCAGCCGCGTCAAATTAAGTTTGTGCAGGGCCCCCCAGCTCCTAGATACCTGGATCCCCAAGTATCGGAAGCTCCTTTCCGCCCTCCTCAACGGTAGGTCGTCTATCCCTCTTCCCTGATCCCCCGGATGCACCACAAAGAGCTCACTCTTCCCTACATTGAGCTTGTAGCCCGAGAAGTCCCCAAACTCCCTTAGGAACTGCATGACCTCCACCATCCCCTCCACCGGGTCCGCCACATACAGCAACAGGTCGTCTGCGTACAGCGACACTCGATGCTCCTCTCCCCCTCGGACCACCCCCCTCCATTTCCTGGACTCCCTTAGTGCCATGGCGAAAGGTTCAATTGGTAATGCAAACAACAGGGGGGACAGGGGGCACCCCTGCCTCGTCCCTCGATACAGCCGAAAGTACTCCGACCTCCACCGATTCGTAACCACATTCGCCACCGGGGCTCTATATAGGAGCTTGACCCAGCTAATAGACCCTCCCCCGAACCCAAACCTCCGCAACACTTCCCAGAGATACTCCCGCTCTACTCGGTCAAAGGCCTTCTCCGCGTCCATGGCTGCCACTATCTCTGCATCTCCCTCCACCGATGGCATCATAATCACATTTAGGAGCCTCCGCACATTGGTATTTAGCTGCCTGCCCTTTACAAATCCCGTCAGGTCCTCGTGAATCACCCCCGGGACACAGTCCTCAATCCTCGTAGCCAACACTTTTGCCAGCAACTTAGCATCTACGTTGAGGAGCGAGATCGGCCTATACGACCCGCATTGCAGCGGGTCCTTACCCCGCTTCAGGATCAAAGAGATCGTCGCCTCTGACATTCTTGGGGGCAGGGTCCCCCCCTCCCTTGCCTCATTAAAAGTCCTTACCAGCAACGGGGCTAACAGGTCTACATACTTCCTATAGAACTCCACCGGAAACCCGTCCGGTCCTGGGGCCTTCCCTGCCTGCATGCTCCCCAGTCCTTTAACCAGCTCCTCCACCCCAATTGGCACCCCCAAACCAGCCACGTCCTGCTCCTCCACCCTCGGGAACCTCAGTTGGTCCAAGAATCGTCACATCCCCTCTTTTACCCCTGGGGGTTGGGACCTATACAGCTCCTCATAGAAGGCCTTGAATGCCTCATTCACTTTCATCGCACTCCGCACCGTAGTTCGCCTTCCATCCTTGACTCCACCTATCTCCCTCGCTGCCATCCTCTTACGGAGCTGATGTGCCAGCATCCGGCACGCCTTCTCCCCATACTCATACATCTCCCCCTGTCCCTTCCTCCACTGTGCCTCTGCTTTCCCTGTGGTCAACAGGTCAAACTCTGTCTGTAGACTTCGCCTCTCCCCGAGTAGTCCCTCATCAGGGGCCTCTGCATATCTCCTGTCTACTCTTAAAATCTCCCCCACTAACCTCTCCCGTTCCCTGCCCTCTCTCTTCTGCCTATGAGCCCTGATGGAGATTAACTCTCCCCTGACCACCGCCTTCAGTGCCCCCCATACTACTCCCACCTGCACCTCCCCGTTGTCGTTGGCCTCCAGATACCTTTCGATACACCCCCGCACCCTCCCACACACTTCCTCGTCTGCCAACAGTCCCACATCCAACCGCCACAGCGGGCGTTGGTCCCTCTCCTCCCCCAGCTCTAGTTCCACCCAGTGCAGGGCGTGGTCCGAAATGGCTATGGCCGAATACTCCGTTCCCTCCACTTTCGGGATCAATGCCCTGCCCAGAAAAAAAAAATCTATCCGGGAGTAGGCCTTGTGTACATGGGAGAAAAAAGAAAATTCTCTGGCCAAAGGCCTGGCAAATCTCCACGTATCTACTCCCCCCATCTGGTCCATAAACCCCCTGAGCACCTTGGCCGCAGCCGGCCTCTTTCCGGTCCTAGATCTGGAGCGATCCAGTGCTGGGTCCAACACCGTGTTAAAATCCCCACCCATTATCAAGCTTCCTACCTCCAAGTCCGGGATACGCCCCAACATCCGTTTCATGAATCCAGCATCGTCCCAATTCGGGGCGTATACATTTACCAATACCACCCCCATCCCCTGCAACCTACCGCTCACCATCACGTATGGGCCTCCATTGTCCGCTACTATGTTCTTGGCCTCAAACGACACCCACTTCCCCACCAGTATTGCCACCCCTCTATTCTTCGCATCCAGCCCCGAATGGAACACCTGTCCTACCCATCCCTTCCTTAACCTGACCTGATCTGCCACCTTCAGATGTGTCTCCTGAAGCATGACCACGTCTGCCTTCAGTCCCTTTAAGTGCGCGAACACTCGGGCCCTCTTTACCGGCCCATTTAGGCCTCTCACATTCCACATGATCAGCCGGATTGGGGGGCTACACCCCCCCCCCCCCCCTGCCGACTAGCCATCTCCTATTTTAGGCCAGTCCCGTGCCCGTGTCTCCCGCACCCTCCGGTCCCCCAGACGGTGAACCCCCGCCCCGACCACCTCTTCCATTTTCAGTTCCCCCTCAGTCAATGCAGCAGCAACCCTATTGTCCCCCCTCTCCCCCCCTCCCCACCCCCCGCTCGATCCAAATCTAGCTCTTTTGCTCCCCCCATAATACTTGCGTAAGTCAGCTGACTCCTGCTGACCCCTGCTTCCCCCGCCTTCCCATTGACCCCCCTCCGTGTGGAAATCCCTCCTCGTCCTTGCGCTCCTCCATCCCCCCCTCCCTAACGCGGGAAAAAGCCCGCGCTTTCCTGAGCTAGCCCCGCCCCCTGTGGCGCAGCTCCTGTTGCGGCCTTATCCCAGTTCCCCCATCTCATCTCCCTCCAGCACCAACGCCCACATTCCTCACTGTCCCCCCTTCAAAAACTCTTCCCCCATCCCCATCCATCGTCCCACCCGTGAAACATTCTTTACCCATATTTACAGCCCTGTATACAGTCAACATCTCCCCCACAACCACAGTCCCTCAGTTCGAGTCCAATTTTTCAGTTTGGATAAAGGTCCAAGCCTCTTCTGGCTTTTCGAAATAGTGGTGTCGGTCCTGATAAGTGACCCACAGTCGCGCTGGCTGCAGCATGCCGAATCTCACCTTTTTTATGCAGCACCGCCTTGACCCGGTTGAAGCCAGCTCTCCTCTTTGCCACCTCCACGCTCCAGTCCTGGTAGTCTCGGATCACCGCATTCTCCCATCTACTGCTCCGCTCCTTCTTGGCCCATCTCAGGACACTCTCTCTGTCCGCGAAACGATGGAACCTCGCCACTATCGCCCTTGGCGGCTCGCCAGCCTTGGGTCTCCTCGCCAGGACCTGGTGAGCCCCTTCTAGCTCCAGGGGGCTCAGAGAGGCCTCCATACCCATCAGCGAATGGAGCATCGTGTTCACATACGCCCTGGTATCAGCCCCCTCCACTCCTTCGAGGAGACCCAGAATCCGGAGATTCTTCCTCCGCGACCTGTTCTCCAGGACCTCAAATCTCTCGGCCCACTGCTTGTGCAGCGCCTCGTGCGCCTCCATCTTCACCGCCAGGCCCAAGATCTCGTCCTCGTTCTCGTTATTTTTTTTCCTTCACCTCTCGGAGCTCTACCGCCTGGGTCTTCTGGGTCGCCTTCAGCCCCTCGATCGCCAGCACCTCCTTTTTAAGCTCCTCCACGCAGCGCCTGAGAAACTCCTGCTGGTCCGGCCCCCATGCTGCTCGATCTCCGCCCTCCGCCATCTTGTTTTTTCCCCCTCGTTTCTGCCGCTGGTCCAAAGCCTCTTTTTCCGTCGCTCCACTTCGAGTCCCCTCCATACACGACGGAAGGGGGACCTTACTTCACCTTCCCACACGGGATTTGATCAAAACACTTCCGTTGGGGCGTTCTAGCGGGAGCTGCTGAAATGTGCGGCTTAGCTCCGCATCGCCGCAACCGGACCTTGTAACTGCATTAACCTTGCTATTGTCCACACACAACCGCTGGGTACCATCTGGTTAAGGTACCATCACTATGGATGAGCTCCATTGGCTGCAACCCACTTCAACTATGCCATTTTTAAGCATACTCTCAATCTCTCTGTTAACCTGTGCCAATTTTAAAGGATTAAGTCTATATGGATGTTGTTTGATTGGAACAGCATTTCCCACATCTACGTCATGTATAGCTTTGAGTACTTCCTAATTTATCTCTACAAACTTCCCACGTGATATTAATAACTCTTTCAGGTCAGTCCGTTTTTCCTCTGGAAGGTAACTCAACAATTTATCCCAATTTTTAAGAACATCCTCGTTTTCCAATTTAATTTGAGGTATGTCAAATTCACAGTCATCTGGATTTGGTTCGTCACTTTGAGTTAGAATCATTAAAACCTCCTTCTTTTTCTCTCCTTCCCTTTCAAAGTACCTTTTAAGCATATTCACATGACTCACTAGGTGAGTCTTCCTCCTATCTGGTGTTTTTATAAAATTTTATATTACATAATTCCCCTCACTTAATTTCCTTTCAATCTGATAAGGTCCACAAAACCTAGCTTTTAAAGGTTCACCTACCACTGGTAACAACACTAAAACTTTATCTCCACTGGCAAAACTACGAACTTTGGATTTCTTGTCCGCTACCCATTTCATCACATTTTGTGCACCTTTTAAATGTTGTCTAGCCAATTCACCTGCTCTATTTAATCATTCCATAAAATTTGACATGTAATCCAATAATGTAATTTCCAATTTCACACTCACCAATCTTTCCTTAATCAATTTAAATGGTCCTCTTACCTCATGACCAAAAATTAGTTCAAAAGGACTGAATTTGGTTGATTCAATAGGTACATCCCTAATTGCAAACAGTACAAATGGAATTCCTTTATCCCAATCCTCTGGATAATCTTGACAATAAGCCCTCAACATTGTCTTTAATGTCTGATGCCACCTTTCTAACGCTGCCTGCGATTCTGGATGGTACGCAATTGATTTAAATTGTTTTATTCCTAAGCTATCCATAACGTCTTTGAATAACCTTGAGGTAAAATTCGATCCTTGATCCAATTGTATTTCTGTGGGTAGTCCATATCTAGTAAAGAATTTAAGTAACTCCTCCACAATCCTTTTAACTGTAATATTATGGACTGGAATGGCCTCTGGAAACCTAGTAGACACATCCATTATAGTCAAAAGATATTGATTCCCACTGCACTATGTTAATGTTCACTCTAGTTTGTTTTGTTATTATTGTTACTACTGTTTTATTATGAAAAATTCTGCAAAACCTTAATAAAAATAATTTTTTTCAAAAAAGATATTGATTCCCACTTTTTGTTTTAGGAAGCGGTTCTACGCAATCAATTAGGACCCTTGTAAAAGGTTCTTCAAATACTGGAATGGGTATTAAGGGTGCTGATTTTATCACTGGCTTGAGGTTTCCCTATCACTTGACATGTGTGACATGATTGACAAAATTTAACTACCTCTTTATCTAGTCCAAGCCAATAAAAATGTTTTTGTATTTAAGCTTGAGTTTTCCTTATTCCCAAATGAGCTCCCACTGGTACCACATGTGCAACTCGCAACACCTCCTTTCTATACCCTACCGGCAATACTACTTGATGAACTTCTGCCCACTTTTCATCCGCCTGCATATGTACAGGTCTCCATTTTCTCATCAAGACATTACTTTTATGGTAATAACACTCTGGCATACACACAGATTCCTCTTCCGTATATGCTTTCTGATATATCCGTTTTATTTCTACATCTTTCTGTTGTAACTCCGCCAATTTTCCTGAACTAAAAATGTCCGCCTCATTTTCCACCATCTGATCAAAAATCATTTCTGATAATTGCACTTCAACTTCAACTTCACCCTTTGATTTCTCCTCTTGTCTTAACCTGTGACTTTGCGACCTTGTTATTACAAAATCCGGAAAAATCCCAGGATATTCGTCCTTCAACACTTCAGTTATCTGATTTTCCTCTGGCTTATCAACCACAGTAAGCATCACTCCCACCTGCGATCCAGCTATATCATTACCCAAGATAAACTGTATTCCTGGACAAGATCGTTTCTCTATTACTCCTACTACCGCTTCACCACTCTTCACTGGACTTTCCAACCTTACCTTATATAATTGAACACTACTCCTCTCACCCTGAATTCAACATATTACCACCTTTTCTGGCAACATTCTTCCCAAACTACAGAACTCCTCATCTCTTACCATTAAAAATTGACTAGCTCCCGTACCTCTTAAAATTGTGACTTCTTTACCTGCTCCTCCTGGTACATATGAGTAAACTCTACCCACACTTTCCTTTACCACTTTCACAACCCCTACTGTCCTATCCTGTTTTACCACATCAGCCTTCCCAGTGCATTTCTTCAACCACCAACACTGTGACTTTACATGGCCTAGTTTATTACAGTGAAAACATTTGAAACTTTTCATTTATTTTCCACCCTCCAGGATTTCTTTTTTAATCTGAGGTACACTCTCCTTATTATCTCCCATCAGTCCACCTTTACCTTCACCACTTGAGTATTTCTCATGTCCCTAGTTTCTATCCCTCACAGGCTGAAACTGATGTTGGAAACCAAGCTTTGATTTATGAACTAATTCATAATCATCTGCCATTTCTGCTGCTAATCTTGCAGTTTTAACCCTCTGTTCTTCCACATGAGTTCTCACTACATCAGGAATTGAAGTTTTAAACTTCTCCAAAAGTGTAATTTCTCTGAGAGCTTCATACGTTTGGTCTATTTTCAAAGCCCTTATCCACCTATCAAAATTACTCTGGTCCTTTCAAACTCCATGTATGTTTGACCAGGTTCTTTCCTTAAATTTCTAAACCTTTGCCAGTAGGCTTCAGGCACTAGTTCATGTGCATCTAAGATGGATTTTTTCACCTCTTCATACGTCCCAGATGCCTCCTCCGGTAGTGATGCAAACACTTCACTAGCCCTACCTACCAGCTTTGTTTGAATCAGTACTACCCACATGTCCTGTGGCCATTTCATTTGTTAACTACCTTCTCAAATGAAATGTAAAAGGCATATACCTCCTTCTTCTCAAACCTTGGCAATGCTTGGACATATTTAAATAGATTCCCGCCAAGCCTTCGACTTTGACGCTCTTTCTCACTATCCTCATCACTATCATCCAACTGTATGTTTCCCTTTACGTCTGCCACTTTTAACTGACTGTCATGTTTCATGGCCATTTTCTGAAGTTCAAACTATATCTCCTGATCTTTTTCCCTGATCTTTGTCTCCCTTTCTCTTTCTTTTTGTTCTGCTAGGGCTATTCTTTCTGTTTTCTTTTCTTCTCTCTCTGTTTCCTCTCTCTCACTTTCTCTTTCTTTTGCCTCTCTCTCTCTTTCGTATTCAAGCTACTTTAATTCTTTCTCATGTTCCATTTGTTTAATTTGTAACTGAATTTTTGCCACTTACAATGAGTCAAACTGTATCTCAGGCAACTTTAAATGCTTAGCCACTGCCATAATTACCTCATCTTTTCGCATTTTGTCAGGTAATTCTAACTGCAATGTTTTTGCCAAATCTAACAGTCTGCTTTTAGTCTCTGTCCGTAAGGTACTGCGTGTGACCATCTCCACCCCCAAAAACTTCTGAGCCTATGAAAGAGCCATTGTCCACAACGCATTCCCTACTTAAACTAAAATACCACACCTGAAAAGCACCCACAATATGCTCACCCCTCACTGTCTTTAAGTTCACAAGCCAATCCAATAGATAGACTTTTATCCCCCTCGAAATCCCAATTTGTTATGGGCCAGGGTTTAGAGGACTCCAAAGTGTATCATGGAGTTCACCTGACCCACAACGTTTACTAGATTGTGGTATGGGGAGCACACGGCCCACTCTACAGGTGTGGTAGAGCAGAAATGGAAAAATATTTTTTAAAGCAAAACAATGTTTATTCTATGAAATCAAGCTCACCTTTTTAAAACATACAGTGAACATCTTAGCAACCATTAATTCAAATACAACCCCCAAAGAATACAACATTAAGTAATCCTTTCAGCTTTCCTTTTAACATCCATAAGACTTAAAACACCTTTTACTAGAAGCACATCAGGTTAAAGTCACTACTGCTATTAGTTTTAAATCACCAGGATCGATTTACAGTCTTTAGATTACAGAGAGAGACTCTTATACACCTTCTGGCTGTGACTGCAGCTATCCAGCTCTGAAAACAAAACTAAAACACACCCTGCAGCAAACAGCCTAAAACTAAAGTAAAAAGCTGACAGACAGCCCAGCTCCACCCACTCTCTGACATCCCTGCAGTAATAAACAACCATTTCTTAAAGGTACTCTCACTACAGAAACTTATATACACACCCATTTATAAACACCCATTTCTTAAAGGTACTCTCACATGACACATGTGTTGCGCGCGCAGTTGCAGAAGTCCAGCGATGATCCAAACGCATGTCAGCAGTCCTTGCTTCATCCTGAGTTTTCTGTTTTCTGTGTAATCCTGGGGGTGCAAGCATAGTATCTGCTATTATCTTAGGTTAATATCTCGTTTTATTAGTCTTTCTCTCCTTACTCCAATTACCTGTTATGGTTGTCACCATGTGTGGCTCCTTCATTTTTTCTTTTTTTTAAATACCATTTTGAGAGACAAGAAATGCAAATTGTAAAATACAGAGACTCTCGCAGCTTATGGTCGATGCGGGGAGTGGGCGGACAATTTCTTCGACCAGTCTTTTCTTAAATCACAACCACGGGAGGTCGAGTCTTATCTTAACCAGCCGGATTTCAGGGCGGCCAGTTTTATAGAATTTTGTCCCATGGGTCAGAGGTAGCTCGCGTGTAGCAGCGTGTGTAGCAACCAATCATGTCATATGTGTAAATAGCAGGCGGGGAGCGATCAGGGGGTCACGGAAGGTAAAGGAATGAAGGGGTGAGCATACAGAATGTGGCAAAATGCATTCTTTAAACCACAGTCAAAGGGAGAGTAGAGAAGGTGAAACTAAGGCCTGCCAAAGACAGTGCAGAGTGTAGAGAACCATTCCAGAGCGTATGAAGTGACTGGAACATGAGGTGCATGTGGGCCGCTGCAGGAGAAGAATGGGTGGAATCCCCGGGTAGGGCGGGGATTAGTGCCGTTACTCCACTACCCGAGCTTAACTGACCGGATGCATTAGGGGTCCTCAGGTAGGGCGGGGATCAGTGTCGTTACTCCCTACCTGGGTGACCTGAGTGGTCGGTAAGAGTTTGTAGTCATGTGGAAACTTGCCACAAGACTGGGAGAATAGTGATCTGTTTTCCGACAAACTTGTGCATTTAACTGGCATTGGGTTTCGTACCCTCGAATCAGAAGAGTAATTGTGTGTCGGGCGATATGAGTTAAAACCAGGTAGTAGAAAAATGAAGAAGGAAAAAGGAGGGCAGGCTCCATCAGAACTTAGACATCTTAATACTTAGGCGGTGTCTCTTTCTCATCATCTGGACACCTCAGGGTTCTGTGCCAAACAGTGTTGTAAAAGCATTACCGAAACGAGAGGTCAGTATCTGAATCATCACCATCTCCCGGTTGCCAGACTCGTGTCTGCCATTTCTGTGCCATGGCCGCGTGGGCCGTCGGATGTTCCGAATCGTCATGCCTTACTAGTCTGCAAGAGTTGTCGCGATGCCAAAAGGGGCTTGTTTGCCGTGAGGCGTTGGGGCGGTGGGAGTGGAGGGCAAGTTACTGTGGTCGGGCGGTGGCTGTGGCGGTGGCTGGGGAAGGGCATATCGTCCAGTCGATTTCGGCGGGAGAACAGCTGGTGAGTCAGTTTCAGCGGGAGCAGTGCAGAACTGGCTGCTGGGAGGTAAGTCTGTCCTTTAAACGCACTTGTCTTTGCAGGGGCAGGCCAGTCGATTTCGGCGGGAGAACAGCTGGTGAGTCAGTTTCAGCGGGAGCAGTGCGGAAGTGGCTGCTGGGAGGTAAGTCTGTCCTTTAAAAGCACTTGTCTTTGCAGGGGCAGGCCAGTCGATTTCGGCGGGAGAACAGCTGGTGAGTCAGTTTCAGCGGGAGCAGTGCGGAACTGGCTGCTGGGAGGTAAGTCTGTCCTTTAAAAGCACTTGTCTTTGCAGGGGCAGGCCAGTCGATTTCGGCGGGAGAACAGCTGGTGAGTCAGTTTCAGCGGGAGCAGTGCGGAACTGGCTGCTGGGAGGTAAGTCTGTCCTTTAAAAGCACTTGTCTTTGCAGGGGCAGGCCAGTCGATTTCGGCGGGAGAACAGCTGGTGAGTCAGTTTCAGCGGGAGCAGTGCGGAACTGGCTGCTGGGAGGTAACTCTGTCCTTTAAAAGCACTTGTCTTTGCAGGGGCAGGCCAGTCGATTTCGGCGGGAGAACAGCTGGTGAGTCAGTTTCAGCGGGAGCAGTGCGGAACTGGCTGCTGGGAGGTAAGTCTGTCCTTTAAAAGCACTTGTCTTTGCAGGGGCAGGCCAGTCGATTTCGGCGGGAGAACAGCTGGTGAGTCAGTTTCAGCGGGAGCAGTGCGGAAGTGGCTGCTGGGAGGTAAGTCTGTCCTTTAAAAGCACATGTCTTTGCAGGGGCAGGCCAGTCGATTTCGTCGGGAGTGGAGCTGGCTGGTTAGTCAATTTCAGCAGGAGCTGAGAATTTTTTTTTTTAATTAGTGTTTTAGGCGGGAACAGGAAGTCGACCCGCGGACGTCTGGGAAGACCCTCACCAATAAATTCTGGTGGAGAGGAAACCCGAGACACTACACGTGTAGTGTCTCCCACCCGCCCTCCTCCTCTAACCTAATAATAAAACCCATTGGTCTGAGGTAAGTACCATATTTTATTAAATTATTATTATTTTTTATAAAAAATTTAATTTAGTTGTTAGCCAGATCTTGGTAGAAAGTTAGAGGAATGGCAGGGAAGGGAGTGCAATGTTCCTCCTGCAGGATGTTTGAGGTGAGGGATGCAGTTAGTGTCCCTGCTGATTTTACCTGCAGGAAGTGCTGCCATCTCCAGCTCCTCCAAGACCGAGTTAGGGAACTGGAGCTGGAGTTGGAAGAACTTCGGATCATTCGGGAGGCAGAAGGGGTCATAGATAGCAGCTTCAGGGAATTAGTTACACCAAAGATTGGAGATAGGTGGGTAACTGTAAGAGGGACTGGGAAAAAGCAGTCAGTGCAGGGATCCCCTGCGGTCATTCCCCTGAGAAACAAGTATACCGCTTTGGATACTTGTGGGGGGGGGGTACTTACCAGGGGTAAGCCATGGGGTACGGGCCTCTGGCACGGAGTCTGTCCCTGTTGCTCAGAAGGGAAGGGGGGAGAGGAGCAGAGCATTAGTAATTGGGGACTCTATAGTCAGGGGCACAGATAGGAGATTTTGTGGGAGCGTGAGAGACTCACGTTTGGTATGTTGCCTCCCAGGTGCAAGGGTACGTGATGTCTCGGATCGTGTTTTCCGGGTCCTTAGGGGGGGGGGGGGAGCAGCCCCAAGTCGTGGTCCACATTGGCACTAACGACATAGGTAGGAAAGGGGACAAGGATGTCAGGCAGGCTTTCAGGGAGCTAGGATGGAAGCTCAGAACTAGAACAAACAGAGTTGTTATCTCTGGGTTGCTGCCCGTGCCACATGATAGTGAGATGAGGAATAGGGAGAGAGAGCATTTAAACACGTGGCTACAGGGATGGTGCAGGCGGGAGGGATTCAGATTTCTGGATAACTGGGGCTCTTTCTGGGGAAGGTGGGACCTCTACAGACAGGATGGTCTACACCTGAACCTGAGGGGCACAAATATCCTGGGGGGGAGATTTGTTAGTGCTCTTTGGGGGGGTTTAAACTAATGCAGCAGGGGCATGGGAACCTGGATTGTAGTTTGAGGGTAAGGGAGAATGAGAGTACAGAGGCCAGGAGCACAGATTTGACGTCGCAGGAGGGGGCCAGTGTTCAGGTAGGTGGTTTGAAGTGTGTCTACTTCAATGCCAGGAGTATACGAAACAAGGTAGGGGAACTGGCAGCATGGGTTGGTACCTGGGACTTCGATGTTGTGGCTATTTCGAAGACATGGATAGAGCAGGGACAGGAATGGATGTTGCAGGTTCCGGGGTTTAGGTGTTTTAGTAAGCTCAGAGAAGGAGGCAAAAGAGGGGGAGGTGTGGCGCTGCTAGTCAAGAGCAGTATTACGGTGGCGGAGAGGATGCTAGATGGGGACTCTTCTTCCGAGGTAGTATGGGCTGAAGTTAGAAACAGGAAAGGAGAGGTCACCCTGTTGGGAGTTTTTTATAGGCCTCCTAATAGTTCTAGGGATGTAGAGGAAAGGATGGCGAAGATGATTCTGGATAAGAGCGAAAGTAACAGGGTAGTGATTATGGGAGACTTTAACTTTCCAAATATTGACTGGAAAAGATATAGTTCGAGTACAATAGATGGGTTGTTTTTTGTAGTGTGTGCGCAGGAGGGTTTCCTGAAACAATATGTTGACAGGCCAACAAGAGGCGAGGCCACGTTGGATTTGGTTTTGGGTAATGAACCAGGCCAGGTGTTGGATTTGGAGGTAGGAGAGCACTTTGGGGACAGTGACCACAATTCGGTGACGTTTACGTTAATGATGGAAAAGGATAAGTATACACCGCAGGGCAAGAGTTATAGCTGGGGGAAGGGCAATTATGATGCCATTAGACGTGACTTGGGGGGGATAAGGTGGAGAAGTAGGCTGCAAGTGTTGGGCACACTGGATAAGTGGGGCTTGTTCAAGGATCAGCTACTGTGTGTTCTTGATAAGTATGTACCAGTCAGGCAGGGAGGAAGACGTCGAGCGAGGGAACCGTGGTTTACCAAGGAAGTGGAATCTCTTGTTAAGAGGAAGAAGGAGGCCTATGTGAAGATGAGGTGTGAAGTTTCAGTTGGGGCGATGGATAGTTACAAGGTAGCGAGGAAGGATCTAAGAGAGAGCTAAGACGAGCAAGGAGGGGACATGAGAAGTATTTGGCAGGAAGGATCAAGGAAAACCCAAAAGCTTTCTATAGGTATGTCAGGAATAAGCGAATGACTAGAGAATGAGTAGGACCAGTCAAGGACAGGGATGGGAAATTGTGTGTGGAGTCTGAAGAGATAGGCGAGATACTAAATGAATATTTTTCGTCAGTATTCACTCAGGAAAAAGAGAATGTTGTGGAGGAGAATGCTGAGCCCCAGGCTAATAGAATAGATGGCATTGAGGTACATAGGGAAGAGGTGTTGGCAATTCTGGACAGGCTTAAAATAGATAAGTCCCCAGGACCTGATGGGATTTATCCTAGGATTCTCTGGGAGGCCAGGGAAGAGATTGCTGGACCTTTGGCTTTGATTTTTATGTCATCATTGGCTACAGGAATAGTGCCAGAGGACTGGAGGACAGCAAATGTGGTCCCTTTGTTCAAAAAGGGGAGCAGAGACAACCCCGGCAACTATAGACCGGTGAGCCTCACGTCTGTAGTGGGTAAAGTCTTGGAGGGGATTATAAGAGACAAGATTTATAATCATCTAGATAGGAATAATATGATCAGGGGTAGTCAGCATGGCTTTGTGAAGGGTAGGTCATGCCTCACAAACCTTATTGAGTTCTTTGAGAAGGTGACTGAACAGGTAGATGAGGGTAGAGCAGTTGATGTGGTGTATATGGATTTCAGCAAAGCGTTTGATAAGGTTCCCCACGGTAGGCTATTGCAAAAAATACGGAGGCTGGGGATTGAGGGTGATTTAGAGATGTGGATCAGAAATTGGCTAGCTGAAAGAAGACAGAAGGTGGTGGTTGATAGGAAATGTTCAGAATGGAGTACAGTCACAAGTGGAGTACCACAAGGATCTGTTCTGGGGCCGTTGCTGTTTGTCATTTTTATCAATGACCTAGAGGAAGGCGCAGAAGGGTGGGTGAGTAAATTTGCAGACGATACTAAAGTCGGTGGTGTTGTCGATAGTGTGGAAGGATGTAGCAGGTTACAGAGGGATATAGATAAGCTGCAAAGCTGGGCTGAGAGGTGGCAAATGGAGTTTAATGTAGAGAAGTGTGAGGTGATTCACTTTGGAAGAAATACAGGAATGCGGAATATTTGGCTAATGGTAAAGTTCTTGAAAGTGTGGATGAGCAGAGGGATCTAGGTGTCCATGTACATAGATCCCTGAAAGTTGCCACCCAGGTTGATAGGGTTGTGAAGAAGGCCTATGGAGTGTTGGCCTTTATTGGTAGAGGGATTGAGTTCCGGAGTCGGGAGGTCATGTTGCAGCTGTACAGAACTCTGGTACGGCCGCATTTGGAGTATTGCGTACAGTTCTGGTCACCGCATTATAGGAAGGACGTGGAGGCTTTGGAGCGGGTGCAGAGGAGATTTACCAGGATGTTGCCTGGTATGGAGGGAAAATCTTATGAGGAAAGGCTGATGGACTTGAGGTTGTTTTCGTTGGAGAGAAGAAGGTTAAGAGGAGACTTAATAGAGGCATACAAAATGATCAGGGGGTTGGATAGGGTGGACAGTGAGAGCCTTCTCCCGCGGATGGAAATGGCTGGCACGAGGGGACATAACTTTAAACTGAGGGGTAATAGATATAGGACAGAGGTCAGAGGTAGGTTCTTTACGCAAAGAGTAGTGAGGCCGTGGAATGCCCTACCTGCTACAGTAGTGAACTCGCCAACATTGAGGGCATTTAAAAGTTTATTGGATAAACATATGGATGATAATGGCATAGTGTAGGTTAGATGGCTTTTGTTTCGGTGCAACATCGTGGGCCGAAGGGCCTGTACTGCGCTGTATTGTTCTATGTTCTATGTTCTATATAGAGAGTTAAAGATATCTAAGTCGTGGTTCGGGGGGCTCGGGTGACTGGAGGCAGACAGATCGCGCCAGTGTTCAGGGATAGCAATCAAATCCAGGAGGCGCTCGCTGTCGTCGGAGTCAAGTTCAAGGTGAAAGTCTGTACCTGTGGGCGGAGATAAGTTCGGGTCTGTGGGCATGGACAAGGCATAAATGCCGGCATGGCTGGGGAGGGTTGGCGTAGGGGTTGGACTAGGTTGTCGATGGGCGGAGCAGAATCGTCTCCTATTGCCAGAGAGATGTAGTGGGAGTGGCTACATTGGGATCTGTAGATGTTGAGTTGGTTGATGTGGAACCAACCAGTTTTCCCGTTGGGGTAAATTATCTTGTACACGGAGGGGCTCACTTTGTCTGAAATGGAGTAGGGTCCTGCAAATTTGGGGGAGTGGAAAGAACTGGGGCTGTAAAGTGAAATCAGTACTTGCTGACCGACTGTGTACTTTACGGGGTGGACGGTTTTGTCAAAGCAGGCTTTAATCTGTTTCCTTATAGCACCTAATCGATCAGCTGCAGCGAGTTGTGCCATTTTAATGTTATCTGTAACCTGTTGGACTGCTTTTTCGTGGGTGAGGGCGGTTACTGTGGGGCTTGTCAAATCGCGGCCTAATAAATATTCAATACCCTTCGTGGGCCGTCCGGTCATGAGTGTGGGGGGTGAAACCTGTTGAACTGGAAACAGTGTTCCGAATAAACATGAGAGTAAATGGGAGGACTGTGTCCCATGTGGTATTGTTCTGTTGCACCATCTTCCTAATGGTCGCTTTTAAAGTTCGATTCATTCTCTCGACAATGCCACTGGATTGGGGGTGATATGCTATATGGAATTTCTGCCTGATCCCAAAAATTGTTAAAACATTTTGCATGACTCTGCCGGTGAAGTGGGAACCTTAGTCTGACTCAATGCTGCGGGGGAGACCCCTGCGTGTGAATATCTGTTGGGTCAAAATCTTAGCGGTGGCCTTTGCTGTGTTTGTCCGTGAGGGAAATACTTCTACCCATTCAGTAAAGGTGTCGATTACAACCAGCACGTACTTGAAACCATTTCTGCAAGGGGGAAGGGGGCCAATGTAATCGAGTTGCAAATTTTTCCAAGGGCCATTAACAGGTCGGGTGTGACATAATTGTTCTTTCTTTGAGTAACGCTCAGGATTGTTCTGTGCACAGATAAGGCTATTCTCGACATAATGGGTTACATCGCTTTTTAAATTGGGCCACCAACACAAAGGTCTTAAATGGTCAATGGTATTGTCTATCCCCTGATGTCCGTCATGAAATTGGTAAATAAGCTGGTTTCTGTCCTGGGTGGGGACCACATGAATTCCGTTTTTTAAAACTATGCCATCCTGTACAGTCAGTGCGTCCTTCCATTTATCATAGGGGGCTGGGAAGGTGCCGTCTAAAACCTGTTTGAGGGTGTTGTCTGCTTTTTGGGCTTGAGATAAATCCTCAATATTGGTCTGGGAAACCTGGACTGAGTGTATCGGTTCGCTTTCGGGTGGCTGCCAGAAGTGACCATCGCATGATCCTGCTTTGGCTACGGCGTCTGCCTTTACATTACCGGGTGGGCAGGAGCGATGATGGCTTCTTACTTTAATAATACCGTATGTGCAGTCGGAGGCTGTCTTGGGAATGTGTTTTAACAACGGGACAGAGGGTAGGCGTTTTCCATCGGCTGAAACAAAACCTCGAGATTCCCACAGGGGCAGGAATTCTGTTAACATGTTGCACACATACAGGCTGTCCGAGTGTATGTCTGCGGGTGTTGGAAAAGAGTCGGGGTGCTGAATTACATAGGCTATGGCTGCGAGATTGGCTGCTTGCGAACCTAGGTGGCCGGAAATTTTAAAGAGATCTCTTCTAGTGAGAGTCCCTGTGCGTCTTCCACGTAAATTCCACAACCAGTAATTCTTTTTTTTTTTCTAATATATTTTATTAAATTTTTCAAACAAAATTTTTCCGTTTTTACAAATCAACATAAAAATAATACAATAACTGGTAAATAACATTATTTAAGTAATATAGTGAACTAACAAAGTGACAAAAAATAGTGCTCTTCCCCCTCCCCCTGGGTTGCTGCTGCTGTCAATCTATTTTCCCTTAACGTTCCATGAGATAGTCAAGGAACGGTTGCCACCGCCTGGAGAATCCCTGAGCCGATCCTCTCACCGCAAATTTCATTCGTTCCAGCTTTATGAACCCCGCCATGTCGTTTATCCAGGCCTCCACGCCGGGGGGTTTCGCTTCCTTCCACATAAGTAGGATCCTTCGCCGGGCTATCAGGGACGCAAAGGCCAGAATATCGGCCTCTTTCGCCTCCTGCACTCCCGGCTCTTCCGCTACCCCAAGTATCGCTAACCTCCAGCCTGGCTTGACCCGGACCTTCACCACCTTTGAGATCACCCTTGCCACGCCCCTCCAGTACTCATCCAATGCCGGACACGACCAGAACATGTGTGTGTGGTTCGCCGGGCTTCCCGAGCACCTCCCGCACCTGTCCTCCACTCCGAAGAACCTGCTCATTCTTGCTCCCTTCATATGTGCACTGTGTAGAACCTTAAATTGAATCAGGCTAAGCCTGGCACATGAAGACGAGGAATTTACCCTACTTAGGGCATCAGCCCACAGCCCCTCCTCAATCTCCTCCCCCAGCTCTTCTTCCCATTTTCCTTTCAGCTCCTCTACCCTCGCCTCCCCCTCATCTCTCATCTCCTGATATATTTCGGACACTTTGCCTTCCCCGACCCATACCCCCAAAATCACTCTATCCTGGATCCCCTGTGTCGGGAGCAGCGGAAATTCCCTCACCTGTTGCCTCGTAAACGCCCTCACTTGCATATATCTGAAGATAATACCCGGGGGCAACTCATATTTTTCCTCCAGCGCTCCCAGGCTCGCAAACGTCCGTCTATGAACAGGTCCCTCAGTTTCCTAATTCCTACTCGTTGCCAACTCTGGAACCCCCCGTCCATCCTTCCTGGGACAAACCTGTGGTTATTCCTAATCGGGGACCACACCGAGGCACCCGTCACCCCCCTGTGTCGCCTCCACTGCCCCCGGATCCTCAAGGTTGCCGCCACCACTGGGTTTGTGGTATACCTTTTTGGGGAGAATGGCAGCGGTGCCGTCACCAGCGCCTTTAGGCTCGTTCCTTTACAGGACGCCATCTCCAGCCTCTTCCACGCCGCCCCCTCTCGCTCCCTCATCCACTTACAAACCATCGCCACATTGGCGGCCCAGTAGTAGTCCCTCTCTATCCCTACTGCGCTGCAGGAACCCCCTCTTTACCCTCGGGGTCTTCCCTTCCCACACAAAGCTCATAATGCTCCTGTCTATTTTTTTTTAAAAAGGCCTTTGTGATCAGAATAGGGAGACACTGAAACACGAAAAGAAACCTCAGGAGGACCATCATTTTTACCACCTGCACTCTGCCCGCCAATGAGATATCCCACCTCTTGAAGTCCTCCTCCATCTGCTCCACCAGTCGCGTCAGATTAAGTCTGTGTAGAGTTCCCCAGTTCCTGGCTACCTGGATCCCCAGATATCGGAAGCTCCTTTCCACCCTCCTTAACGGCAGAGCGTCTATTCCTCTTCCCTGGTCCCCGGGGTGCATTACAAAAAGCTCGCTCTTCCCCATATTTAGCCTGTATCCCGAGAAATCTCCAAACTCCCTCAGTATCTGCATAACCTCTGGCATCCCCTCTACAGGGTCCGCAACATATAGCAGTAAGTCATCAGCGTAGAGCGACACTCGATGCTCCTCTCCCCCTCTAACCACCCCCCCCTCCATTTCTTAGAGTCCCTCAACGCTATGGCCAGTGGTTCAATTGCCAACGTGAACAGTAATGGGGATAGGGGACACCCCTGTCTTGTTCCCCTGTGTAGCCGAAAATACCCCGATCTTTGCCGGTTTGTGACTACACTTGCCACTGGGGCCCTATATAGGAGTCTGACCCATCTAACAAACCCCTCCCCGAACCCAAACCTCCTCAGCACCCCCCACAAATAGTCCCACTCCACCCTATCGAATGCCTTCTCCGCATCCATCGCCGCCACTATCTCTGCCTCCCCCTCCGCTGGGGGCGTCATCATCACCCCCAGCAGCCGTCGAACGTTGACATTCAGTTGTCTCCCCTTTACAAACCCTGTCTGGTCTTCATGCACCACCCCCGGGACGCAATCCTCTATCCTTGTCGCCAGCACTTTTGCCAGCAGTTTGGCGTCTACATTTAGGAGTGAGATAGGCCTGTATGACCCGCACTGCAGCGGATCTTTATCCCGCTTCAGAATTAATGATATCGTCGCCTCCGACATTGTCGGGGGTAGTAACCCCTTCCCTGGCCTCGTTAAAGGTTCTCGCCAGCAGTGGGGCCAACAGGTCCACATATTTCCTGTAGAATTCCACCGGAAACCCGTCTGGTCCCGGGGCCTTCCCTGCCTGCATGTTCCCAGTCCCTTAGTCACCTCGTCCACCTCGATTGGCGCCCCCAGACCTGCCACCTCCTGCTCCTCCACCCTCGGGAACCTTAATTGGTCCAGAAAATGTAGCATTCCCTCTTTTCCCCCCGGGGGTTGGGACTTATATAGCCTCACATAAAAGGTCTTAAACACCTCATTTACCTTCCCTGCTCTCTGCTCCATAGTTCCCGTTTCATCCCTAACTCCCCCAATCTCTCTCGCCGCTGTCCTCTTACGAAGCTGGCGGGCCAGCAGCCGGCTCGCCTTTTCCCCATACTCATATCGCATCCCCTGTGCCTTCCTCCACTGTGCCTCTGCCTTTCCTGTGGTCAGCAGGTCAAACTCCGTCTGAAGTCTTCGCCTTTCTCTATATAGTCCTTCGTCTGGGGCCTCCGCATATCTTTTATCCACCCTCAAAATCTCCCCCACTAATCTCTCCCTTTCTTTGCCCTCTTGTTTCTCCTTGTGGGCCCTAATGGAGATCAGCTCTCCCCTAACCACCGGCTTCAGCGCTTCCCATACTACCCCCACCTGGACCTCACCATCGTCATTGACCTCCAGGTATCTCTCAATACACCCCCGCACCCTTCCACAGACCGCCTCATCCGCCAATAGTCCCACATCCAGTCGCTAGAGTGGGCGCTGCTCCCTCTCCTCTCCTAGTTCCAGATCCACCCAGTGCGGGGCATGGTTTGAAACGGCTATGGCCGAGTACTCCGTTCCTGCCACCTTTGAGATCAGTGCCCTACTCATAACAAAGAAGTCTATTCGGGAATATACCTTGTGGACGTGGGAGAAAAAGGAAAACTCTTTGGCCAACGGCCTAGCAAACCTCCACGGATCCACTCCCCCCATTTGTTCCATAAATCCCCTAAGCACCTTGGCCGCTGCCGGCCTTCTTCCGGTCCTGGATCTAGACTGGTCTAGCCCTGGATCCAGCACAGTGTTGAAGTCCCCCCCCCCCCCCCCATTACCAAGCTTCCCACCTCCAGGTCCGGGATATGTCCCAGCATCCGCTTCATAAATCCCGCGTCATCCCAGTTCGGGGCATATACATTTTATTTCTTCCTGTGAAGTACTGCCTTGGCCCGATTAATGCTCGCCCTCCTTCTCGCCAGCTCCGCACTCCAGTCCTGATACACTCGTATCACCGCATTCTCCCACTTGCTACTCCGTACCTTCTTGGCCCAGCTCAAGACCGCCTCTCTGTCCATGAAGCGGTGAAATCTCACCACTATCGCCCTTGGTATTTCACCCGCCTTTGGTCTTCTCACAAGGACCGGGTGAGCTCCTTCCACCTCCAGGGGGCCCGTTGGGGCCTCAGCTTCCATTAGCGTATGGAGCATCGTGCTCACATAAGCCCCAACATCAGCTCCCTCTGTTCCTTCGGGGAGACCTAGAATCCGTAGGTTCTTCCTCCTTGAGCTGTTCTCCAGGGCTTCCAGCCTTTCGATGCACCTCTTATGTAGCGCCTCATGCGTCTCCGTTTTTACCACCAGGCCCTGTATCTCATCCTCATTTTCGGCTGCCTTTGCCTTCACTCCACGGAGCTCTATCGTCTGGACCTTTTGTGTTTCCTTCAGTACCTCGATTGCCAATAACATCGGCGCCAGCACCTCCTTCTTTAGTTCCTCCACACATCGTCGGAGGAATTCCTGCTGGTCCGGGCCCCATGTCGTCTGGGCTCCATCCGCCGCCATCTTGCTTCTCCCTTCTCTGCCGCTGCTTCAAAGGATCCTTCGCAATCTGGCCACTACCGCTGGTCCTTTCCATACACACACGGGAGGGGACCTTCCTTCGTCACCCCACACTGGGTTTGGTCTGAAAAAATTTCCGTTGGGGCTCCCGAAAAGAGCCCAAAAGTCCGTTAGAACGGGAGCTGCCGAAACGTGCGGCTTAGCAGTGCATCGCCGCAACCGGAAGTCCACAACCAGTAATTCTAACTCCATTTTCGATTGTGGAGGAACCGTCCACATAAAGTTTTTAAGCATTCTCTGTAGGTTGGGAATTCTGTGTCTTACTGCCAGCTCATGGGTGTAGTGAGTTTGGGATAAAGGGTCCTGTGTGGTGTTGGGCTGCTGTGATCTGGCACTCATGTGGGGTCCCTGCATATTGGAGATTATCAGCCAGAAATGTGCGGGTTTTGGTGCGTTTTACCGTAATGTCCCTGCCTTGTAACAGTAGTGTCCAGTGAGCTGCTCTGATTTGGCTGACTGAACCGTCCTTTAATCTACCGTCTAGTAATAGTTGCGTGGGGGTGTGCTCGGTCAAGATCGTTACTGGGTTAAGGCCTATGATGTACGCAAAGTACTGTACTGCCCAAAAGACTGCAAGCAAGTGCCGTTCGCAGGCTGAGAATCCTTGCTCTATGGGATCTAAGTGATCGTGTCGTTCTTGCAGGAGCACTGCTGATAGGGTTTGGTCCGTGGTTGCTATTTCTATGGCATAGGGCAAAAAGTCTGGGTCTGGAACTTGTAAAGCGGGGGCTGTGCCTAGGGCGAGTTTTAAATCATCAATGCGTCTGTGTGATGCGGAAGCCATTCCCATGGGGCGTTCTTTTTAAGAAGCTCTGAAAGTGGGGCTGCTTTAGTGGCAAAACCATCTATATGATTTCTGCAATATCCTACCAAACCTAGGAATGACCAGATTGCAGTGACATTTTGGGGCAGGGGCAATTTAACAATGGACTTGATCCATTTGTGCTCAATCTCTCTCATCCCGTGGGTGATGATGGTGCCTAAATAAAGAACCTTTTCCTTTAAAATCTGGGCCTTTTTGGGGTTGACCTTGCATCCGATGGATTGCAGTAGGCCTAGTAATTCCGATAAGAGCTCTACGTGTTCCTCTTTTGTGTCCGTTTGCAGGAGCTGCTTGTCTACATATTGTATGAGGCATTTGGGTCGGGAAAATTTAGAAAGTCCGTTGGCCAATTGTCGTTGGAAAATGGAGGGGGAGTTATGGAATCCTTGTGGGAGACATGTTCACTTGTACTGCTGCCCTTGAAACGTAAACGCGAACTTATACTGACAGGTCTTGTCTAACGGGATGGACCAAAAGCCATTGCTGATGTCCAGCACTGTGAAATAATTTGCCTGTACTCCCTGTTTGAGCTTGGTCTCGGGACTCGTGGCAACAGTGGGGGCTGCTAAAGGGGTTACCTTGTTAAATTCTCGGTAGTCGATCGTTAGTCGCCATGAACCATCGGGCTTTTTTACGGGCCAGATTGGGGCATTATTTGTGGATGCAACGGGTTGAATAACTCCTTGGTCTAACAAACTGTTAATAACCTTCAAAATCTCACCCTCAGCTTGTTGTGGGAAACCGTATTGCTTTTGAGGCTTTGGATCGGGACCTGAAATCGTTATTGTACCTGGGATCTTCCCACAATCGTGTTTGTTTGTTTTTTTAAAAAATATATTTTATTGAAATTTTTTTCCCTGAGCAACATTTTTCCCGCTTACAAAACAAGCGAAACAATAACAGTAACAAAACAGAAATTTTAAAACTTTTTAACAATAGTAATAATAGTAGTAATAATATACAAGTAACAAAACCTCGTACTCTATTGCCCTATACTCAACTGCCTCCCCCCCCCCCTCCCTCCCCCCTGGGTTGCTGCTGCTGGTCATCCGTCTTCCCTCTAACGTTCCCCTAGGTAGTCGAGAAATGGCTGCCACCGCCTGGTGAACCCTTGAGCCGATCCTCTCAGGGCAAACTTTATCTGCTCCAGTTTAATAAACCCCGCCATATCGTTTACCCAGGCCTCCAGTCCGGGAGGTTTCGCCTCCTTCCACATGAGTAGGATCCTGCGCCGGGCTACGAGGGACGCAAAGGCCACGACATCGGCCTCTTTCGCCTCCTGCACTCCCAGCTCTTCCGCAACTCCAAATAGAGCTAACCCCCAGCCTGGTTTGACCCGGGCCTTCACCACCTGCGAAATCACTCCCGTCACTCCCTTCAAATACCCTTCCAGTGCCGGGCACGCCCAAAACATATGTGCATGGTTTGCCGGGCTCCCGCCACACCTCCCACATTTGTCCTCCACTCCAAAGAACCTGCTCAATCTTGCCCCCGTTATGTGTGCTCTATGTAGCACCTTAAATTGAATCAGGCTAAGCCTGGCGCATGAGGAAGAAGAATTTACCCTGCTTAGGGCATCAGCCCACATACCCTCCTCTATCTCCTCCCCTAATTCTTCTTCCCACTTTCTTTTTAGTTCGCCCACCGACTCCTCCCCCTCTTCCCTCATCTCTCTATAAATCTCTGACACCTTGCCCTCTCCGACCCACACCCCTGAAAGCACCCTGTCCTGTATCCCCTGTGTCGGGAGCCGCGGAAATTCCCTCACCTGTTGTCTAGTAAACGCCCTCACCTGCATATATCTCAAGAAATTCCCCTGGGGTAACTTATACTTTTCCTCCAGTGCTCCCAAGCTTGCAAAAGTCCCATCTATGAATAAATCTCCCACCTTCCTAATTCCCAACTGGTACCAGCTCTGAAATCCTCCATCCATTCTTCCTGGGGCGAACCAATGGTTGTTCCTGATAGGGGACCCCACCAGGGCTCCCCGCATCCCTCTCTGTCGCCTCCACTGTCCCCATATGTTCAGTGTTGCCGCCACCACCGGGTTCGTGGTGTACTTTTTCGGTGAGAACGGTAGCGGCGCCGTCACCAGCGCCTCTAGACTCGTCCCTTTACAGGACCTTCTCTCCAGCCTTTTCCACGCCGCTCTCTCACCCTCCATCATCCATCTACGTATCATTGCCACATTGGCGGCCCAATAATAATCTCCCAAGTTCGGTAGTGCCAGTCCTCCTCTGTCCCTACTGCGCTGCAGGAACCCCCTCCTTACTCTCGGAACTTTCCCTGCCCACACAAAGCTCGTAATGCTCCTATCTATTTTATTAAAAAAGGTCCTGGTGATTAAAATAGGGAGACATTGAAATACAAATAAGAACCTCGGGAGGACCATCATCTTAATTGCCTGCACCCTGCCCGCCAGCAATAAAGGCTGCATGTCCCACCTCCTAAAGTCCTCCTCCATTTGTTCTACCAGCCGTGTCAGATTAAGTCTGTGCAAGGTTCCCCAGCTCCTAGCGATCTGAATCCCCAAGTATCGGAAGTTTCTTTCCACTTTCCTTAGCGGTAAGCATTCTATCTCTCTACTCTGGTCCCCTGGATGTATCACATATAATTCACTCTTCCCCATGTTTAACCTATACCCCAAAAATTCCCCGAACCTCCTCAAGATACGCATAACCTCTATCATCCCCCCCGCTGGGTCCGACACGTATAGCAATAGGTCATCCACGTATAACGAGACTCGGTGTTCTTCTCCCCCTCTAGTCACCCCTCTCCATTTCCTGGAGTCTCTCAGCGCCATGGCCAGAGGTTCAATTGCCAGCGCAAACAACAATGGAGACAGCGGGCATCCCTGTCTTGTTCCCCTATATAATTGGAAATACTCCGATCTATGTCGACCTGTAACTACGCTTGCCGTTGGTGCCCCATAAAGTAGTCTAACCCAGCGAATAAATCCATTCCCAAACCCAAACCTCCTTAACACTTCCCATAAATACTCCCACTCCACCCTATCAAATGCCTTCTCTGCGTCCATTGCCGCCACTATCTCTGCCTCCCCCTCCACTGAGGGCATCATTATCACCCCTAATAGCCGTCGCACGTTAACATTCAATTGTCTCCCTTTTACGAACCCTGTCTGGTCTTCGTGCACCACCCTTGGGACACAGTTCTCTATCCTCGATGCCAGCACCTTTACTAGCAGTTTGGCGTCCACGTTCAATAGTGAAATAGGTCTATAGGACCCACACTGCATCGGATCTTTGTCCCTCTTCAAAATTAGCGATATCGTCGCCTCCGACATTGTCGGGGGTAGTGTCCCCCCTTCCCTGGCCTCATTGAATGTCCTCGCCAACAACGGGGCCAACAAGTCCACATATTTTCTGTAGAATTCCACCGGGAACCCGTCTGGCCACGGGGCCGTCCCTGCTTCCCAGTCCCTTAATAACCTTGTCCACCTCAATTGGCGCCCCCAGGCTTGCCACCGCCTGCTCCTCCACTTTCGGGAACCTCAACTGATCCAGGAACTGCCGCATCCCCTCCTCTCCCTCTGGGGGCTGAGACCTATACAGTTCTTCATAAAAGGTCTTAAACACCTCATTTATCTTTCCTGCCCTTCGCACGGTGTCTCCCCTTTCATCCCTAATTCCTCCTATCTCCCTCGCTGCTGCCCTCTTTCGCAGTTGGTGCGCCAACAGGCGACTAGCCTTTTCCCCATATTCATACCTCCTCCCCTGTGCCTTCCTCCACAGTACCTCCGCCTTTCTGGTGGTCAGAAGGTCAAACTCGGTCTGGAGTCGTCTCCTCTCCCTGTACAGCTCCTCCTCAGGGGTCTCTGCAAATTCCCTGTCCACCCTTAAAATCTCCCCCAGTAATCTATCCCTTTCCTTGGCCTCTGTTTTCCTTTTGTGGGCCCCAATAGAAATCAGCTCTCCTCTGACCACCGCTTTTAGTGCTTCCCAGACCACTCCCACAGGGACCTCGCCGTCGTCATTGACCTCCAGGTGTCTCTCGATACACCCCCTCACTCTTGCACACACTCCCTCATCCGCCATCAGTCCCACATCTAATCGCCAGAGTGTTCTCTGCTCCCTGTCCTCTCCTACTTCCAGGTCCACCCAATGTGGGGCATGATCCGAAACCGCTATGGCTGAGTATTCAGCTTCTTCCACCCTAGAGATCAACGACCTTCCTAGAACAAAAAAATCTATCCGGGAGTACACTTTATGAACGTGGGAGAAGAAGGAATACTCCCTAGCCCTGGGTCTAAGAAATCGCCATGGATCCACTCCCCCCATTTGGTCCATAAACCCCTTAAGTACCTTGGCCGCTGCCGGCCTTCTTCCAGTCCTTGAGCTGGATCTATCTAGCCCCGGGTCCAGCACCGTATTGAAGTCCCCTCCTAAAATCAAATTTCCTGCCTCCAGGTCCGGAATACGCCCCAGCATCCGTCTCATGAAACCCGCATCGGCCCAATTTGGGGCATACACATTAACCAACACGACCTCCATTCCCTCCAGCCTACCACTCACCATTACATATCTACCTCCACTATCTGCTACGATGTTCTTTGCTTCAAATGCTACCCGTTTCCCCACCAAAATGGCCACCCCTCTGTTCATTGCGTCCAGTCCTGAGTGGAACACCTGTCCCACCCATCCTTTCCTTAGCCTAACTTGGTCCGCCACCTTTAGGTGCGTCTCTTGGAGCATAACCACGTCTGCCCTTAGTCCTTTCAAATGCGCGAGCGCTCGGGCCCTTTTTATCGGCCCATTCAGGCCTCTCACGTTCCACGTGATCAGCCTCACTGGGGGGCTACCTGCCCCCCTCCCGTGTCGACTAGCCATTACCTTCTCTAGGCCAGTCCCATATCCCGCCTCCGCGCTCCCGCTCGCTCCCCCAGCGTCGCATTCCGTCCCCGACCACCTTCTCTTTAGCCATTTCCTTTTGGATTTCCGCAGCAGCAACCCAGTTGTCCCCCCCCCCCCCCCCCGCTAGATCCCTATCTAGCTTGATTGCTCCCCCCATATCACTTCCGTAAGTCAGCTGACTTCAACTGACCCCGGCTACTCCTGCTCGCTCCTCGGCCCCCCCGGTGTGAGGGAACTCCCATCTGCCTTGCGCCTGTTTTCCCGCCTTATTCTTTCTGGCGCGGGAACATCCCTTTATCTGTCCCGCCTCTTATGGCGCAGCTCCCTTTCCCCTCCCCCTCTCCTTCCCCATTCTCTGACTATGTCCCGCCTCTCCCCCCTCACCGGCGCCCACATTTCCCCAGTGTCCCCCCCTTCCCTGTTTACTTCTCGCTTAACTTTCACCATCCCATTAACAAAAACAATAATAACAACAATAACAGTTCCCTGCAGCATCAGTCCCTCAGTTCCGGTCCAGTTTCTCTTCATTGATCAAGGACCATGCTTCCTCCGCCGTCTCGAAATAATAATGTCTCTCCTAATGCGTGACCCATAGTCTTGCCGGCTGCAGCATCCCAAACTTCACCTTCCTTTTGCGCAAAACCTCTTTGGCTCGGTTGAAGCTCGCCCTCCTTCTCGCCACCTCCGCACTCCAATCCTGGTAGATCCTTACCACCGCATTCTCCCATCTGCTGCTCCGCACCTTTTTGGCCCATCTCAGGACCTCTTCTCTGTCCTGAAGGCGGTAGAATCGCACGATTATCGCCCTCGGTGGTTCTCCCGCTTTTGGTCTTCTCGCCGGGATCAGATTTGCCCACTCCACCTCCATGGGGCCCGCAGGGGCCGCAGCACCCATCAGTGAGCTCAGCATCTTACTTGCGTACGCTCCACAGTCCACTCCTTCCACACCCTCCGGGAGACCTAGTACCCTAAGGTTCTTCCTTCGCGCTCCATTTTCAAGGGCCTCAATCCTGTCAGCACACTTTTTATGAAGTGCCTCGTGCGTCTGAGTCTTGACCGCCAGGCCCAGGACCTCGTCCTCAATACCTGACACCTTCTGCTCCACCACGCGAAGTTCCGTCTCCTGGGTCTTTAAAGTCTCCTTAAGCCCCTCAATTGCCTGTAACAACGGGGTCATTACCTCCTTCTTCAGCAGGTCCACGCACCGTCCCACCACCTCATCCTGCTCAGGCCCCCATGTCACCTGTGGTTTCTCCGCCGCCATTTTGTTTCACTCCCTCTCTCTCTGTCTCTCTGATCTTCTGGCTGCAGATTCTTCAGGCTGCAGCCGCCGGCGCCGGTTTTTCCCTCCGTCTTTCGGGGGGGACTCCCTTCCCTCGTGCCTCGCACCGGGTTTTACGGCCGTCCAAGTCCCCGTTGGGGCTCTTAAAAGAGCCCGAAGTTCCGTCGGAGCTGGAGCTGCCGAAACATGCGGCTAGCTCAACCCTGCCGCAACCGGAAGTCCTCCCACAATCGTGTTTGTGTTGTGCGAACAACGTTTTGTGTTTTATGAGGACCTCTCTAATCATCTAGTCTGCACTAATTGTTTGCGGATTAAACCAATAGTCCCCGACTGAGCAAATCCTGTTTTCATAATCCCCAACTGTGAGCGTAGCGGGAGCCCTAGCTGTTTTGGCCATTCGCCATACACGTTTGTTTACTGGGTCAAACAAAAGATTATGGGAGCTCGTAAAATCAATGCCTAAAATGTACTCTGCTGTTTGGGGTAAGTCAACTAAAACGACAGGGTGTCAGGTGTTAATGTTCTCTATCTGAATGGGTACGGGAGCTGTGATATAGAACATAGAACATAGAACAATACAGCGCAGTACAGGCCCTTCGGCCCACGATGTTGCACCGAAACAAAAGCTATCTAACCTACACTATGCCATCATCATCCATATGTTTATCCAATAAACTTTTAAATGTCCTCAATGTTGGCGAGTTCACTACTGTAGCAGGTAGGGCATTCCACGGCCTCACTACTCTTTGCGTAAAGAACCTACCTCTGACCTCTGTCCTATACCTATTACCCCTCAGTTTAAAGTTATGTCCCCTTGTGCCAGCCATTTCCATCCGCGGGAGAAGGCTCTCACTGTCCACCCTATCCAACCCCCTGATCATTTTGTATGCCTCTATTAAGTCTCCTCTTAACCTTCTTCTCTCTAACGAAAACAACCTCAAGTCCATCAGCCTTTCCTCATAAGATTTTCCCTCCATACCAGGCAACATCCTGGTAAATCTCCTCTGCACCCGCTCCAAAGCTTCCACGTCCTTCCTATAATGCGGTGACCAGAACTGTACGCAATACTCCAAATGCGGCCATACCAGAGTTTTGTACAGCTGCAACATGACCTCATGACTCAGGAACTCAATCCCTCTACCAATAAAGGCCAACACTCCATAGGCCTTCTATCAACCTGGGTGGCAACTTTCAGGGATCTACCAATAAAGGCCAACACTCCATAGGCCTTCTATCAACCTGGGTGGCAACTTTCAGGGATCTATATACATGGACACCTAGATCCCTCTGCTCATCCACACTTCCAAGAACTTTACCATTAGCCAAATATTCCGCATTCCTGTTATTCCTTCCAAAGTGAATCACCTCACACTTCTCTACATTAAACTCCATTTGCCACCTCTCAGCCCAGCTCTGCAGCTTATCTATGTCCCTCTGTAACCTGCTACATCCTTCTGCACTGTGGACAACACCACCGACTTTAGTGTCGTCTGCAAATTTACTCACCCACCCTTCTGCGCCCTCCTCTAGGTCATTGATAAAAATGACAAACAGCAACGGCCCCAGAACAGATCCTTGTGGTACGCCACTTGTAACTGAACTCCATTCTGAACATTTCCCATCAACCACCACCCTGTCTTCTTTCAGCTAGCCAATTTCTGATCCACATCTCTAAATCACCCTCAATCCCCAGCCTCCGTATTTTCTGCAATAGCCTACCGTGGGGAACCTTATCAAACGCTTTACTGAAATCCATATACACCACATCAACTGCTCCACCCTCGTCTACCTGTTCAGTCACCTTCTCAAAGAACTCAATAAGGTTTGTGAGGCATGACCTACCCTTCACAAAGCCATGCTGACTATCCCTAATCATATTATTCCTATCTAGATGATTATAAATCTTGTCTCTTATAATCCCCGCCAAGACTTTACCCACAACAGACGTGAGGCTCACCGGTCTATAGCTGCCGGGGTTGTCTCTACCCCTCTTCTTGAAGAGAGGGACCACATTTGCTATCCTCCAGTCCTCTGGCACTATTCCTGTAGCCAATGATTACATAAAAAACAAAGCCAAAGGCCCAGCAATCTCTTCCCTGGCTTCCCAGAGAATCCTAGGATAAATCCCATCAGGCCCCGGGGACTTATCTATTTTCAGCCTGTCCAGAATTGCCAACACCTCTTCCCTACGTACCTCAATGCCATCTATTCTAATAGCCTGGGTCTCAGCATTCTCCTCCACAACATTCTCTTTTTCCTGAGTGAATACTGACGAAAAATATTCATTTAGTATCTCGCCTATCTCATCAGACTCCACACACAACATCCCATCCCTGTCCTTGACCTTACCTTACTCTTCCTGTTAGGTACGCATGCGGGTTAGTACACACTTCCGAAATTCGATTATTTGGTCGATATGGGACTTGCACTTGTGGTTCTTTCTCGTTCTCGCAATTGGATTCAAAGTTTGTTGGTTCTCTCGGAGAAGTCACTCCTAATCGAATCCGACCAGAGTCGCCAATAATGTTGCTCGTTTTCAATCCCAACAGCGTCGCCAATACTGTTGCTAATATTAATGATAATGTTGGTGAACCACAAGCCTTCCCTTATATCGATCAAATGACCACACAACCAGTTAGTTAGTTCAAAAGATGGTTTATTTACATACACAAGGGTTACCTCGACATGCAAACACAATATCTACTATGAGTTAAACTACACCTATCAGCTACAATAACCTATACTTAACTTCAGGGTGACCGGCACTGTGCAAATGGATAAGGCTTTTATCTGGATTTCACTCGGCTGGTTCGAAGAAAGTGGCTCTGTCTGTGCTGGGTTCATCCATCAGGTAACGATCGTTGGTCTTGAAATTGGCTGGCTGTTCCTGCTACAGTTGGGCTGACACAGGCCGGATCCAAAAGAGACAGAACACATGGCTGTGCTCTCTTTTATCCCTCTGGGACTTTGCGCTCTTTGGAGCGGTCTTTAACCTTGGACCCAATCGACAGGGCTCTGATCACTGTCTTCGATTTCGGCCAATAAAGGGGCGGGTGCCTTGGTAGCTGGACGGGTTCTTAGCGGTCATTGACCTTGGCAGTTGGGCTTTCTGAGCAAGGGGAGTGGCGCCGATCAGTCTGTGGCTGTACCGGTTACTTGATTGGAGTTCTATTGCCCTGGGAAAATGGGCCATTACATGCAAACGAGCGGGGGGTTTCAATCAGGTCTAGTTACCTGTGTTTCAAATACACATCGGTTCAGTATCTGTCTGAGTCCTGGGTTAACCATAATTCCCATGGTCCTTTGCAGGTGGCCATCTTAGATGGCTACAAGTCGCCTTAGTGGGAGGCAAGGGAAGCTCTGGACCTGCCTCCGAACAAAATCCCGTACCTGCAGGTACCGGAACCCATTCCCCCCTGGCAAATCAAACTCCTCCTCTAGCTCCTCCAGGCTCAGGAAACCCTCCTCAATGAATGATATCTCCAAATTTCTCTATCCTTGCCCGCTGTCATCTCCTGAAGCCCCCGTCCAGCCCCCCGGAGCGAACCGGTGATTGTCACAGATCGGTGATCACACCGATGCCTCCTCCAATCTCACATGTTACCTCTATTGCCCCCACACTCTCAGGGGTGCCACTACCACTGGGCTTGTGGAGTACCGAGCCGGCGAGAATGGCAGAGGTGCCATTAACAAAGCCTTCAAACTCGTGCCCTTACAAGATGCCACCTCCACTCGCTCCCACACTGACCCCTCCCCCATTACCCATTTCCTAACTATCAATATATTAGCTGCCCAGTAGTAATTAATAAACCATGGAAGGGTCAAAGGACCTTCTTCACCCTCGGGGCTTTCCCGGCCCATATAAAACCCAAGATCGCCGCATTCATCTTCCTAAAAAATGCCTTGGGGATGAAGATTGGAAGGCACTAAAACAGGAACAGAAGTCTTGGGAGGACTGTCATTTTCAGTCTGTACCCTCCCCGCCAATGACAGCGGGCGCACGTCCCAGCTGCAGAAGTCCCCTTTCATTTGCTCAATCAGCCTGCCCAAATTTACTTTATGAAGCTGACCCCAGTCCCTTGCCACTTGAATCCCCAGGTACATAAACCTTTGAAGGAGCATCTTAATGGAGGAAAGGGTGGTAGCGCAGTGAGAAGGTTTAAAGAAGGAACCTAGAGTTTAGGGCATTTGGGCCAAATAGTTAATTGTAACTTAATTGAATAACAATTTAAGTATTTATTTTGAATTAATTAATGAGTGCATAAATGTCACTCAGTGTGGTGCAGTGCTGTAACTGTGAGATGTGGCAGATCTGTGACGCTTCCAGCATTCCGGTCAACTAAGTCTGCAGGAAGTTGAACCAATGGCAGCTCCTCACAGACCGCGTGGTTCGGCTGGAGCAGCACTTGGATGCACTTACGAGCATGCAGGTGGCGGTAAGCGTCAAAGATAGGAGTTATAGAGATGTAGTCACACCCAAGGTGCAGGCAGACAGATGGGTGACCACTAGAAAGGGCAGGCAGTCAGTGCAGGAATCCCCTGTGGCTGTCCCCTTCTCTAACAGGTATACCGTTCTGGATACTGTTTGGGGGAGGGGGGTGGGTGAAATCCTGCAGAAGGAGTTCAGGGAGTTAGGCAGTAAGCTAAAAAGCAGGACCTCTAGGTTTGTAATCTCAGGCTTACTTCCTGTGCCAGATACCAGTGAGACTAGAAATAGGAGGATAGTGCTAAACATGTGGCTAAACCAGTGGTGTAGAAGGGAGGGTTTCAGATTTCTGGACCATTGGGATCTCTTCCGGGGCAGGTGGGATCTGTACAAGAAGGACGGGTTGCATCTAAACTGGAGGGGCACCAATATCCTGGCTGGTATGTTTGCTACAGTCACTAGGGAGGATTTAAACGAGTATGGCAGGGGGTTAGCTTAGAAGGTATCGTAATTGAAGTGGAAATTAAGAACAAAAATAATAGAACATCACCCTCAGGCAGAGCAAAAAAGGTGACAAGTGTGAGAAGGGACAATGCAGGACTGAGGGTGTTGTACGTAAATGCATGCAGTATACGGAACAAGGTAAATGAGCTTCTTGCGCACATTGAAATTGGCCAGGACGATGTTGTGGGAATCACAGAGACGTGGCTGCAAGGGGAGTAGGGCTGGGTTCTAAATATACAAGGATATGTGTCCTATCGAAAGGACAGGCAGATGGGCAAAGGGGGCGGGGTTGCATTGTTAGTAAGGAATGAAGTTAAATCGATAGCAAGGAGCGATACAGGATTAGAAGATATAGAATCTCTGTGGGTAGAGTTGAGGAATCGCAAAGGTAAAAAGACCCTGATGGGAGTTATGTACAGGCCCCCTAGCAGTAGACAGGATGTGGGGCAGAAAATAAATCAGGAGATAGAAAAGGCATGTAAAAAGGGTAATATCAGAATAATCATGGGAGACTTCAACATGCAGGGAGACTGGGAAAATCAGGTTGGTAGTGGATCCCAAGAAAAGGGGCTGGTTTAGCTCAATTGGCTGGACAGCTGGTTTGTGAGGGAGAACGTCGGCCAACAACCTGGGTTCAAACCCTGTACCGGCTGAGGATATTAATGAAGGTTCAATCTTGCCCCTTGCCTAAGGTGTGGTGATTCTCAGGTCAATTCACCACCAGTTAGTTTCCCCCTTTGAGGCAGCCCATCGTCGTTTGGGATTATAGGGCAGCACGGTAGCCTTGTGGATAGCACAATTGCTTCACAGCTCCAGGGTCCCAGGTTCGATTCCGGCTTGGGTCACTGTCTGTGCGGAGTCTGCACATCCTCCCCGTGTGTGCGTGGGTTTCCTCCGGGTGCTCCGGTTTCCTCCCACAGTCCAAAGATGTGCGGGTTAGGTGGATTGGCCATGATAAATTGCCCTTCGTGTCCAAAATTGCCCTTAGTGTTGGGTGGGGTTACTGGGTTATGGGGATGGGGCGGAAGTGTTGACCTTGGGTGGGGTGCTCTTTCCAAGAGCCGGTGCAGACTCGATGGGCCGAATGGCCTCCTTCTGCACTGTAAATTCTATGAAAAGGAATTTGTGGAATGCCTAAGAGATGGGTTTTTTGAGCACCTTTTGACAGAGCCTACTAGGGAACAGGCAATTCCGGATTTGGTGATGTACAATGAGGCAGACTTGATTAGGGAAGTTAAGGTGAAGGAACCCTTAGGGAGCAATGACCACAATATGATAGAATTTAACCTGCAGTTTGAGCGGGAGAAGCTGGAATCAGATGTAACAATATTACAATTAAATAAGGGTAACTACAAAGACATGAGGGAGAAGCTGGCCAGAATTGATTGGAGCCTAGCAGGGAAGACAGTGGAACAGCAATGGCAGGAGTTTGGGGGGGTTCTTCGGAAGGCACAACAGAAATTCATCCCAAGGAGGAGGAAACATGCTAAGGGGAGGACAAGGCATCCATAGTTGACGAGGGAAGTCAAAGACAAAATATGAGTGCAAGCTAGCTAGTAATATAAAATAACACAGGAAGAGATTTTTTCAATATATAAAAGGTGAGAGAGAGGCAAAAATCGACATTGGACCACTGGAAAATGTGGCTGGAGGAGTAATAATAGGAAACAAAGAAATGGCAGAGGAACTGAATAGTTACTTTGCATCAGTCTTCATGGTGGAAGACACCAGTGGGATGCCAGAACTCCAGGAGAACCAGGGGCAGAGGTGAGTGCAGTGGCCATTGCTAGGGAGAAGGTTCTGGGGAAACTGAAAGGTCTGAAGGTGGATAAGTCACGTGGACCGGATGGACTACACCCCAGGATTCTAAAGGAGATAGCTGAGGAGTTTGTGAGGCATTGGTGGTGATATTTCAGGAATCACTGGAGGCAGGAAAGGTCCCAGAGGACTGGGAAGTGGCTAATGTAACACTGCTGTTTAAGAAGGGAGGGAGGCAGAAGATGGGAAATTATAGGCCTGTTCACCTGACTTCAGTCATTGGTAAGATTTTAGTGTCCATTATTAAAGATGAGATTGCGGAGTACTTGGAAGTGCATGATAAAATAGGACTGAGTCAGCACAGCTTTGTCAAAGGGAGGTCATGTCTGAAATCTTTTAGAGTTCTTTGAACAGGTAACAAGGAAGTTAGACAAAGGAGAACCAGTAGATGTGATTTATTTAGATTTTCAGAAGGCCTTTGACTAGGTACCGCATAGGAGACTAAGTTAAGAGCCCATGGTGTTCAGGGTAAGATCCTGGCATGGAAGACTGGCAGAAGGCAGAGAGTGGGGATAAAAGGGTCGTTTTCAGGATGGCAGCCGGTGACTAGTGGTGTGCCTCAGGGGTCTGTGCTGGGACCACAACTTTTCACAATACATTAATGATCTGGAAGAAGGCACTGTTGCTAAGTTTGCAGATGATACAATGATCTGTAGAGGGACAGGTAGCATTAAGGAAGCAAGGGGGCTGCAGAAGGACTTGGACAGGCTAAGAGTGTGGGCAAAGAAGTGGCAGATGGAATACAATGTGGAAAAGTGTGAAGTTATGCACTTTGGTAGGAGGAATGGACTCATAGACTATTTTCTAAATGGGGATATGCTTCGGAAATCAGAAGTACAAAGGGACTTAGGAGTCCTTGTTCAAGATTCTCTTTAGGTTAACGTGCAGGTTCAGTCGGCAGTAAGAAAGGAAAATGCAATGTTAGCATTCATGTCGAAAGGGCTAGAATACAAGAGCAGGGATGTACTTCTGAGGCTGTATAAGGCTCTGGTCAGACACCATTTGGAGTATTGTAAGCAGTTTTGGGCCCCGTATTCAAGGAAGGATGTGCTGGCCTTGGAAAGGGTCCAGAGGAGGTTCACAAGAATGATCCCTGGAATGAACAGCTTGTCGTATGAGGAACTGTTGAGGACTCTGGGTCTGTACTCGTTGGAGTTTAGAAGGATGAGGGGGAATCTTATTGAAACTTACAGGATACTGCGAAGCCTGGATGGAGTGGACGTGGAGGGGATGTTTCCACTTGCAGGAAAAACTAGAACCAGAGAACACAATCTCAGACTCAAGGGACAATCCTTTAAAACAGAGATGAGGAGGAATTTCTTCAGACAGAGGGTGGTTAATCTTGTGCAACTCTTTGCCCCGCAGAAGGCTGTGGAGGCCAAATCACTGATGGTCTTTAAGACAGAAATTGATAGGTTCTTGATTAATTTTTTTTTTTAATAAATATTTTATTGAAAATTTTTGGTCAACCAACACAGTACATTGTGCATCCTTTACACAATATTATAACAACACAAATAACAATGACCTATTTTATGAACAAAAAATGAATAAATAATAAATAACAAAAATGAAAACTAACCCTAATTGGCAACTGCCTTATCACAAGTAACACTCTCCAAAAATATAATTTAACAGTCCAATATATAATTATCTGTCGCAACGACCTATACATATTATACAGTATATATTAACAACCCTGAGAGTCCTTCTGGTTCCTCCTCTCTCCACCCCCCCTCCCCCCTCCCTCTCCCCCCCCCCACCCCCACCACCCCCCTCCCCCTCCCCCCCCACCCCCACCACCCCCCTCCCCCCTCTCTTCCCCCCCTCTCCCCCCCCACCCCCCCACCCACCAGCCCCCCCTCCCCCACCCCCCCTCCCCCCCACCCCCCCTCTCCCCCCCCACCCCCCCTCTCCCCCCCCACCACCACCACCCCCTCCCCCACCCCCCCCACCCCCCCTCCCACCCTCCCCCCCCACCCCCCCCTCTCCCCCCCACCACCACCACCACCCCCTCCCCCACCCCCCCCACCCCCCCTCCCACCCTCCCCCCCCACCCCACCCTCTCCCCCCCACCACCACCACCCCCTCCCCCACCCCCCCCCACCCCCCCTCCCACCCTCCCCCCCCACCACCCCCCCCTCCCCCACCCCCCCTCCCCCACCCCCCCCCACCCCCACCCCCCCTCCCCCACCCCCCCCCACCCCCCCTCCCACCCTCCCCCCCCCACCACCCCCCCCTCCCCCACCCCCCCCCCCACCACCCCCCCCTCCCCCACCCCCCCCCACCCCCCCTCCCACCCTCCCCCCCCCACCACCCCCCCCTCCCCCACCCCCCCCCCACCACCCCCCCCTCCCCCACCCCCCCTCCCCCCCACCACGCTCTCCCCCTCCCCCCCCTCCCCCCCACCACCCCCTCTCCCCCCCCCACCACCCCCCTCCCCCACTCCCCCCCCCTCTCCCCCCCCACCCCCCCCCACCCCCCCTCCCCCCCCACCCCCCCTCCCCCTCCCCCACCCCCCCTCCCCCCTCTCTCCCCCCCCTCTCCCCCCCCCCCCACCACCCACTCCCCCCCCCGATCCTGGGCTGCTGCTGCCTTCTTTTTTCCATTCCATCTATCTTTCTGCGAGGTATTCGACGAACGGTTGCCACCGCCTGGTGAACCCTTGAGCCGACCCCCTTAGAACGAACTTAATCCGCCCTAGCTTTATAAACCCTGCCATGTCATTTATCCAGGTCTCCACCCCCGGGAGCTTGGCTTCTTTCCACATTAACAATATCCTGCGCCGGGCTACTAGGGACGCAAAGGCCAAAACATCGGCCTCTCTCGCCTCCTGCACTCCCGGCTCTTGTGCAACCCCAAATATAGCCAACCCCCAGCTTGGTTCGACCCGGACCCCCACTACTTTTGAAAGCACCTTTGTCACCCCCATCCAAAACCCCTGTAGTGCCGGGCATGACCAAAACATATGGGTATGATTCGCTGGGCTTCTCGAGCACCTCGCACACCTATCCTCCACCCCAAAAAATTTACTGAGCCGTGCTCCAGTCATATGCGCCCTGTGTAATACCTTAAACTGAATCAGGCTTAGCCTGGCACACGAGGACGACGAGTTTACCCTGCTTAGGGCATCTGCCCACAACCCCTCCTCGATCTCCTCTCCCAGCTCTTCTTCCCATTTCCCTTTTAGTTCATCTACCATAGTCTCCCCTTCGTCCCTCATTTCCCTATATATATCTGACACCTTACCATCCCCCACCCATGTCTTTGAGATCACTCTGTCCTGCACCTCTTGTGTCGGGAGCTGCGGGAATTCCCTCACCTGTTGCCTCGCAAAAGCCCTCAGTTGCATATACCTTGGGGCAACCCATATTTCTCGGTCAGCGCTCCCAGACTCGCGAACTTCCTATCCACAAATAGATCTTTCAGTTGCGTTATTCCTGCTCTTTGCCACATTCCATATCCCCCATCCATTCCCCCCGGGGCAAACCTATGGTTGTTTCTTATCGGGGACCCCCCCCAAGGCTCCAGTCTTTCCCCTATGCCGTCTCCACTGTCCCCAAATCTTCAGTGTAGCCACCACCGCCGGGCTTGTGGTGTAGTTCCTCGGTGAGAACGGCAATGGGGCTGTCACCATAGCCTGTAGGCTAGTCCCCCTACAGGACGCCCTCTCTAATCTCTTCCACGCCGCTCCCTCCTCCTCTCCCATCCACTTACTCACCATTGAAATATTAGCGGCCCAATAATACTCACTTAGGCTCGGCGGTGCCAGCTCCCCCCTATCCCTGCTACGCTGTAAGAATCCCTTCCTCACTCTCGGGGTCTTCCCGGCCCACACAAAACCCATGATGCTCTTTTCAATCTTTTTTTAAAAAGCCTTCGTGATCACCACCGGGAGGCACTGAAACACAAAGAGGAATCTCGGGAGGACCACAATCTTAACCGCCTGCACCCTCCCTGCCAGTGACAGGGATACCATATCCCATCTCTTGAAATCCTCCTCCATCTGTTCCACCAACCGCGTTAAATTTAACCTATGCAATGTGCCCCAATTCTTGGCTATCTGGATCCCCAGGTAACGAAAGTCCCTTGTTACCTTCCTCAACGGTAGGTCCTCTATTTCTCTACTCTGCTCCCCTGGATGCACCACAAACAACTCACTTTTCCCCATGTTCAATTTATACCCTGAAAAATCCCCAAACTCCCCAAGTATCCGCATTATTTCTGGCATCCCCTCCGCCGGGTCCGCCACGTATAGTAGCAAATCGTCCGCATACAAAGATACCCGGTGCTCTTCTCCTCCCCTAAGTACTCCCCTCCACTTCTTGGAACCTCTCAACGCTATCGCCAGGGGCTCAATCGCCAGTGCAAACAATAATGGGGACAGAGGGCATCCCTGCCTTGTCCCTCTATGGAGCCGAAAATATGCAGATCCCCGTCCATTCGTGACCACGCTCGCCATCGGGGCCCTATACAACAGCTGCACCCATCTAACATACCCCTCTCCAAAACCAAATCTCCTCAACACCTCCCACAAATAATCCCACTCCACTCTATCAAATGCTTTCTCGGCATCCATCGCCACTACTATCTCCGTTTCCCCCTCTGGTGGGGCCATCATCATTACCCCTAACAGCCTCCGTATATTCGTGTTCAGCTGTCTCCCCTTCACAAACCCAGTTTGGTCCTCGTGGACCACCCCCGGGACACATTCCTCTATTCTCATTGCCATTACCTTGGCCAGGATCTTGGCATCTACATTTAGGAGGGAAATAGGTCTATAGGACCCGCATTGTAGCGGGTCCTTTTCCTTCTTTAAGAGCAGCGATATCGTTGCTTCAGACATAGTCGGGAGCAGTTGTCCCCTTTCCTTTGCCTCATTAAAGGTCCTCGTCAGTACCGGGGCGAGCAAGTCCACATATTTTCTATAGAATTCGACTGGGAATCCATCCGGTCCCGGGGACTTTCCCGCCTGCATGCTCCTAATTCCTTTCACCACTTCTTCTACCTCGATCTGTGCTCCAGTCCCACCCTTTCCTGCTCTTCCACCTTGGGAAATTCCAGCCGATCCAAGAAGCCCATCATTCTCTCCCTCCCATCCGGGGGTTGAGCTTCATATAATTTTTTATAAAATGTCTTGAACACTCCATTCACTCTCTCCGCTCCCCGCTCCATCTCTCCTTCCTCATCCCTCACTCCCCCTATTTCCCTCGCTGCTCCCCTTTTCCTCAATTGGTGTGCCAGCAACCTGCTCGCCTTCTCCCCATATTCGTACTGTACACCCTGTGCCTTCCTCCATTGTGCCTCTGCAGTGCCTGTAGTCAGCAAGTCAAATTCTACATGTAGCCTTTGCCTTTCCCTGTACAGTCCCTCCTCCGGTGCTTCCGCATATTGTCTGTCCACCCTCAAAAGTTCTTGCAGCAACCGCTCCCGTTCCTTACTCTCCTGCTTCCCTTTATGTGCCCTTATTGATATCAGCTCCCCTCTAACGACCGCCTTCAACGCCTCCCAGACCACTCCCACCTGGACCTCCCCATTATCATTGAGTTCCAAGTACTTTTCAATGCACCCCCTCACCCTTAGACACACCCCCTCATCTGCCATTAGTCCCATGTCCATTCTCCAGGGTGGGCGCCCTCCTGTTTCCTCCCCTATCTCCAAGTCCACCCAGTGTGGAGCGTGATCCGAAATGGCTATAGCCGTATACTCCGTTCCCCTCACCTTTGGGATCAATGCCCTACCCAGCACAAAAAAGTCTATTCGCGAGTAGACTTTATGGACATAGGAGAAAAACGAGAACTCCTTACTCCTCGGTCTGCTAAATCTCCACGGGTCTACACCTCCCATCTGCTCCATAAAATCTTTAAGTACCTTGGCTGCTGCCGGCCTCCTTCCAGTCCTGGACTTCGACCTATCCAGCCCTGGTTCCAACACCGTATTAAAATCTCCCCCCATTATCAGCTTTCCCATCTCTAGGTCCGGAATGCGTCCTAGCATCCGCCTCATAAAATTGGCATCATCCCAGTTCGGGGCATATACGTTTACCAAAACCACCGTCTCCCCCTGTAGTTTGCCACTCACCATCACGTATCTGCCCCCGTTATCCGCCACTATAGTCTTTGCCTCGAACATTACCCGCTTCCCCACTAATATAGCCACCTCCCTGTTTTTCGCATCTAGCCCCGAATGGAACACCTGCCCCACCCATCCTTTGCGTAGCCTAACCTGGTCTATCAGTTTCAGGTGCGTTTCCTGTAACATAACCACATCTGCCTTAAGTTTCTTAAGGTGTGCGAGTACCCGTGCCCTCTTTATCGGCCCGTTCAGCCCTCTCACGTTCCACGTGATCAGCCGAGTTGGGGGGCTTCCTACCCCCCCCCCCCCCCCTTGTCGATTAGCCATCACCTTTTTCCAGCTCCTCACCCGGTTCCCACGCAGCTGTATCTCCCCCAGGCGGTGCCCCCCGCCCATCCTCTCCCATACCAGCTCCCCCCTCTCCCCAGCAGCAGCAACCCAGTAATTCCCCCCTCCCACCCCCCCCGCTAGATCCCCCGCTAGCGTAATTACTCCCCCCATGTTGCTCCCAGAAGTCAGCAAACTCTGGCTGACCTTCGCTTCCCCCGTGACCTCGGATCGCACCGTGCGACGCCCCCTCCTTCCTGCTTCTCTATTCCCGCCATGATTATCATAGCGCGGGAACCAAGCCCGCGCTTCTCCCTTGGCCCCGCCCCCAATGGCCAACGCCCCATCTCCTCCACCTCACCTCCTCCCCCCATCACCACCTGTGGGAGAGAGAAAAGTTACCACATCGCAGGATTAGTACATAAAACCCCTCTTTGCCCCCCACATTCGCCCCACCACTTTGTTCGAACGTTCTTTTTAATAACCCGCTCATTCCAGTTTTTCTTCCACAATAAAAGTCCACGCTTCATCCGCCGTCTCAAAGTAGTGGTGCCTCTCTCGATATGTGACCCACAGTCTTGCCGGTTGCAGCATTCCAAATTTTATCTTCTTTTTATGAAGCACCGCCTTGGCCCGATTAAAGCTCGCCCTCCTTCTCGCCACCTCCGCACTCCAGTCTTGATAAACGCGGATCACCGCGTTCTCCCATTTACTACTCCGAGTTTTCTTCGCCCATCTAAGGACCATTTCTCTATCCTTAAAACGGAGGAATCTCACCACTATGGCTCTGGGAATTTCTCCTGCTCTCGGTCCTCGCGCCATCACTCAGTATGCTCCCTCCACCTAAACGGACCTGCCGGGGCCTCCGCTCCCATTAACGAGTGCAGCATCGTGCTCACATATGCCCCGACGTCCGCTCCCTCCACACCTTCAGGAAGACCAAGAATCCTCAGGTTGTTCCTCCTTGCGTTGTTTTCCAGTGCCTCCAACCTTTCCACACATCGTTTCTGATGTGCCTCCTGCGTCTCCGTCTTCACCACCAGGCCCTGTATATCGTCCTCATTCTCGGCTGCCTTTGCCTTCACGACCCGAAGCTCCCGCTCCTGGGTCTTTTGTTCAACCTTTAGCCCTTCGATCACCTGTAGTATCGGGGCCAACAGCTCTTTCTTCATTTCCTTTTTGATCTCTTCCACACAGCATTTCAAGAACTCTTGTTGTTCAGGGCCCCATATTAAACTGCCACCTTCAGACGCCATCTTGGTTTTTGCTTGCCTTCCTTGCCGCTGTTCTAAAGGATCCACTGCAATCTGGCCACTTCCCTCTCCTTTTTCCATCCGTATCCAGGGGGGATTCCCTTCTGGTTTACCGCACAGTGTTTTTAGCCGTCAAAATTGCCGTTGGGGCTCCTATCAAGAGCCCAAAAGTCCGTTTCACAGGGAGCTGCCGAAACGTGCGACTCAGCTGGTCATCGCCGCACCCGGAAGTCGTCGTCCTTTTCCTTCTTTAAGAGAAGCGATATCGTTGCTTCAGATATAGTCGGGGGCAGTTGTCCCCTTTCCTTTGCCTCATTAAAGGTCCTCGTCAATACCGGGGCGAGCAAGTCCACATATTTTCTATAGAATGCGACTGGGAATCCATCCGGTCCCGGGGCCTTTCCCGCCTGCATGCTCCTAATTCCTTTCACCACTTCTTCTACCTCGATCTGTGCTCCCAGTCCCACCCTTTCCTGCTCTTCCACCTTGGGAAATTCCAGCCGATCCAAGAAGCCCATCATTCTCTCCCTCCCATCCGGGGGTTGAGCTTCATATAATTTTTTATAAAATGTCTTGAACACTCCATTCACTCTCTCCGCTCCCCGCTCCATCTCTCCTTCCTCATCCCTCACTCCCCCTATTTCCCTCGCTGCTCCCCTTTTCCTCAATTGGTGTGCCAGCAACCTGCTCGCCTTCTCCCCATATTCGTACTGTACACCCTGTGCCTTCCTCCATTGTGCCTCTGCAGTGCCCGTAGTCAGCAAATCAAATTCTACATGTAGCCTTTGCCTTTCCCTGTACAGTCCCTCCTCCGGTGCTTCCGCATATTGTCTGTCCACCCTCAAAAGTTCTTGCAGCAACCGCTCCCGTTCCTTACTCTCCTGCTTCCCTTTATGTGCCCTTATTGGTATCAGCTCCCCTCTAACCACCGCCTTCAGCGCCTCCCAGACCATTCCCACCTGGACCTCCCCATTATCATTGAGTTCCAAGTACTTTTCAATGCACCCCCTCACCCTTAGACACACCCCCTCATCTGCCATTAGTCCCATGTCCATTCTCCAGGGTGGGCGCCCTCCTGTTTCCTCCCCTATCTCCAAGTCCACCCAGTGTGGAGCGTGATCCGAAATGGCTATAGCCGTATACTCCGTTCCCCTCACCTTCGGGATCAATGCCCTACCCAGCACAAAAAAGTCTATTCGCGAGTAGACTTTATGGACATAGGAGAAAAACGAGAACTCCTTACTCCTCGGTCTGCTAAATCTCCACGGGTCTACACCTCCCATCTGCTCCATAAAATCTTTAAGTACCTTGGCTGCTGCCGGCCTCCTTCCAGTCCTGGACTTCGACCTATCCAGCCCTGGTTCCAACACCGTATTAAAATCTCCCCCCATTATCAGCTTTCCCATCTCTAGGTCCGGAATGCGTCCTAGCATCCGCCTCATAAAATTGGCATCATCCCAGTTCGGGGCATATACGTTTACCAAAACCACCGTCTCCCCCTGTAGTTTGCCACTCACCATCACGTATCTGCCCCCGTTATCCGCCACTATAGTCTTTGCCTCGAACATTACCCGCTTCCCCACTAATATAGCCACCTCCCTGTTTTTCGCATCTAGCCCCGAATGGAACACCTGCCCCACCCATCCTTTGCGTAGCCTAACCTGGTCTATCAGTTTCAGGTGCGTTTCCTGTAACATAACCACATCTGCCTTAAGTTTCTTAAGGTGTGCGAGTACCCGTGCCCTCTTTATCGGCCCGTTCAGCCCTCTCACGTTCCACGTGATCAGCCGAGTTAGGGGGCTTCCTACCCCCCCCCCCCCCCCTTGTCGATTAGCCATCACCTTTTTCCAGCTCCTCACCCGGTTCCCACGCAGCTGTATCTCCCCCAGGCGGTGCCCCCCCGCCCATCCTCTCCCATACCAGCTCCCCCCTCTCCCCAGCAGCAGCAACCCAGTAATTCCCCCCTCCCACCCCCCCCCGCTAGATCCCCCGCTAGCGTAATTACTCCCCCCATGTTGCTCCCAGAAGTCAGCAAACTCTGGCTGACCTTCGCTTCCCCCGTGACCTCGGATCGCACCGTGCGACGCCCCCTCCTTCCTGCTTCTCTATTCCCGCCATGATTATCATAGCGCGGGAACCAAGCCCGCGCTTCTCCCTTGGCCCCGCCCCCAATGGCCAACGCCCCATCTCCTCCACCTCACCTCCTCCCCCATCACCACCTGTGGAAGAGAGAAACGTTACCACATCGCAGGATTAGTACATAAAACTCCTCTTGTCCCCCTTTTTAACCCCCCTCTTCGCCCCCCACATTCGCCCCACCACTTTGTTCAAACGTTCTTTTTAATAACCCGCTCATTCCAGTTTTTCTTCCACAATAAATGTCCACGCTTCATCCGCCGTCTCAAAGTAGTGGTGCCTCCCTCGATATGTGACCCACAGTCTTGCCGGTTGCAGCATTCCAAATTTTATCTTCTTTTTATGAAGCACCGCCTTGGCCCGATTAAAGCTCGCCCTCCTTCTCGCCACCTCCGCACTCCAGTCTTGATAAACGCGGATCACCGCGTTCTCCCATTTACTGCTCCGAGTTTTCTTCGCCCATCTAAGGACTATTTCTCTATCATTAAAACGGAGGAATCTCACCACTATGGCTCTGGGAATTTCTCCTGCTCTCGGTCCTCGCGCCATCACTCGGTATGCTCCCTCCACCTCCAACGGTCCCGCCGGGGCCTCCGCTCCCATTAACGAGTGCAGCATCGTGCTCACATATGCCCCGACGTCCGCTCCCTCCGCACCTTCAGGAAGACCAAGAATCCTCAGGTTGTTCCTCCTTGCGTTGTTCTCCAGTGCCTCCAACCTTTCCACACATCGTTTCTGATGTGCCTCATGCGTCTCCGTCTTCACCACCAGGCCCTGTATGTCGTCCTCATTCTCGGCTGCCTTTGCCTTCACGACCCGAAGCTCCCGCTCCTGGATCTTTTGTTCCTCCTTTAGCCCTTCGATCGCCTGTAGTATCGGGGCCAACAGCTCTTTCTTCATTTCCTTTTTGAGCTCTTCCACACAGCATTTCAAGAACTCTTGTTGTTCAGGGCCCCATGTTAAACTGCCACCTTCCGACGCCATCTTGGTTTTTGCTTGCCTTCCTTGCCGCTGTTCTAAAGGATCCACTGCAATCCGGCCACTTTCTCCTCCTTTTTTCATCCGTATCCAGGGGGGATTCCCTTCTGGTTTACCGCACAGTGTTTTTAGCCGTCAAAATTGCCGTTGGGGCTCCTATCAAGAGCCCAAAAGTCCGTTTCACCGGGAGTTGCCGAAACGTGCGACTCAGCTGGTCATCACCGCACCCGGAAGTCCCAGGTTCTTGATTAATAAGGAGATCAGGGATTATGGGGAGAAGGCAGGAGAATGGGGATGAGAAAAATATCAACCAAACCATGATTGAATGGCAGAGCAGACACAATGGGCCGAGTGGGCCTAATTCTGCTCTTATGGTTTTATGGTCTTTTGCAAATGAAGGCACAGCCACCACAGTGGAGCGAGGAAAATCAGACATGGACAAGAAACAAAAATTGGAGGTGCTCAGTGAACCCAAAGGGCTGTAGGAGGTTACTCAGATCGGGAAGGTTGAAGCCATGGAGGAATATGTATTTTAAAGTTATCAGACTGAGTCACCAAAGAGTTCAGCGAAATAAATTCCAGTGTTTTTGTGATTTTGCTTCTGATATAATTCCAAGCATTATTTTCACACAACTTTTAATGGCCTGAATGTTTATTATTTCAAACAAGGCAATTTGCATTGCAAGTTAAACAATACCTTTTCAAATTATACAAGCTGATGCTTCCCCCTTGTGGCTAGGAATACCTAATAAGTGCAAGTGTTTTTTATTCATTCATGGGATGTGGGCATCGCTGGCTAGACCAGCATTCATTGCCCTTGAAAAGCTGGTGGTGAGTTGCATTCTTGAATTGCTGCGGTCTAAGTGGTGTCGGTACACCCACAACACTGTTATGGAGGGAGTTTCAGGAATTTGACCCAGCAACAGTAATTTATTTCCAAGTCCAGATGATGTTTGGCTTGGAGGGGAACCTCCAGGTGGTGGCTTTACCATGCATCTGTCTTTCTTGAGGTTAGCAGCCGTGCGTTTGGAAGGTGATGGCTAAGGAACCTTGAAAGTGTATCTCATCTAAGGTACAAACTGGACAAGCCAAAAATATTTTTACAAAATTAAGCAAGGCCCTAAGAAACATCAGCTTGAGTCTTGAAAGGAGAGTCTGTGTGCTGAATGTCACGTCTGATCAGTTAGGAATTATGGATATGAAGTTTGGAGCACTGAAAAAGATGATGATAATCAGCAGCTTCAAAATGTGGTGCTTGTGAAGGATATTAAGGGTAAACTGGGGGGAGAAAAGAACTACTGAAGAAGTACTGAATGAAACCAGAAGAACAAGAGAACTAACATCATATCAAAAGATAACAAACAAATTTTTTCGGACATGTTATCAGTGGAGTGCCTAATAAGCACTGGAAGGATTGATGGAGGAAGAGCAAGAGGCTGAAACTAGGGAAGGAGCAAGATAACATTGAAGTCTGGATTAACCAGATCTCCAACAATGAGGTTATCCATTTGTTTCTTTGATCAGAAAGTTTAGAGGACCACGGTCACCTACACCACTCAAAATGGCACTTAAAGACAATAGCGAGCCCAATTATGATTTTGGTAAACCTACACTTCACTGCTTCCAAAATCAATTTATCCTTCCTAAGGTGTGTGCCCAGAACTTTGTATCATACTTCAGGTATGGTCTAGCCAGGGTTTTGTATAATTGAAGAATTATTTGGACCCCTTGTATCCTATTTCTCTAAAGACCAGCATTCCATTAGCCTTTTAGCTTATTTTCTGTATCTGTTCATGACAGATACAGGGTCCTGAATCTTAATAAAGGAAACTACGATGATGTAAGGGGTGAGTTAGCTTTGATAGATTGGGGCATGTTACTTAAAGGGATGACAGTGGATAGGCAATGGCAAACATTCAAGGAATGCATGGGGGAACTGCAACAATTGTTTATTCCTGTCTGGCACAAAAGTAAAAGAGAAAAGTGGCTATCCCATGGCTTACAAGGGAAATTAGAGATAGTATTCAATTCGAGGAAGGAGCATACAAGTTGGCCAGAAAATACAACAGGTCTGAGGATTGGGAGCAGGTTAGAATTCAGCAAAGAAGGACAAAAGGATTGATTTAGAAAGGGAAAATAGAGTACGAAAGTAAGCTTGCAGGGAACATAAAAACTGACTGAACAGTTTAAATAGGTACGTAAAGAGAAAAAGATTGATGAAGACAAATGCAGGTTCCTAATAGCCAGAAACAGGAGAATGTATAATAGGGGACAAAGAAATGACTGAGCAACTAAACACGTACTTTGGTTCTGTCTTCACAAATGAGGACACAAATCAGATACCAGAGATTTTGGAGAATGCAGGGTTTAGCGAGAGGGAGGAACTGAGGAGATCAACATTAGTAGAGAAATAGTGTTGGGGAAATTGGATGGGATTGAAGGCTGATAAATCTCGAAGGCCTGATAATCTACATCCCAGAGTATTTAAGTGGCTCTAGAAATAGTGGATGCATTGCTGGTCATCTTCCAGGATTCTATAGATGCTATAGATTCTGAAACAGTTCCTGCAGATTGGAGGGTAGCTATTTAAAAAGGGAGGTAGAGAGAAAACAGGGAATTAAGCCTGCGTCATAGTGGGGAAAATTCTAGAATCCATTATCAAAGAATTTATAGCACAGCACTTTGAAAATAGTGGCAGGATCGGACAGGGACAGCATGGATTTATGCAGGGGAAATCTTGCTTCACAAATCTACTGGAATTCTTTGTGGATGCTGGGACAATGAGTAAGTTTAAGGAGGTGTTAGACAGATTTTTAATTGGCAATGGAATGAAGGGTTATGGAAAATGGGCTGGATGGTGCAGTTAACACCAGGATGACATCAGCCATGATCGAATGGCGGAGCAGACTCGATGGGCCAAATGGCCTAATTCTGCTTCTACAGCTTATAAACAAATGAACTTATGTAACTGTAGAGTTGACGAGGAGCCAGTAGATGTGGTATATTTGGACTTTCAGAGGCTTTTGACAAAGTCCTGCATAAGAGATTAGTGTGAAAAATTAAAGGGCATGGAATTAGAGGTAGTGTATTAGGATAGATAAAAAACTGGTTGGCAGACAGGAAACAAAGAGTAGGAATTAATGGGTCTTTTTCAATTGGCAGGCAGCGACCAGTGGGGTACCGCAGGGATACGGTGCTAGGACCCCCGCCATTCGCAATACATATTGATGACTTAGACGAGGGAACAAAATGTAATATCACCAAATTTGCATGTGACACCAAGCTGGGTGGGGGGGTGAGCTTTGATGAGGATGCAAAGATCCTTCAGTGTGATTCGAACAAGTTGAGCGACTGGGCAAATGAATGGCAGATGCAGTATAATTTGGAGAAATGCGAGGTTATCCACTTCGGTAGCAAAAACGAGAAGGCGGACTATTATCTGAATGGCCATAAATTAGGAGGGGAATGTGCAACAAGACCTGGGTGTCCTCATACACCAGTCACTGAAACTCCGCGCAGACAGTGACTTTTGTGAGGGCCACAAAGAATCCAGCACGTGTTTTAAGGATACAAAGTAATAACATTTATTTACAATAACATATATATATATATAACAGCAGCAGCAACTTCCCTTGCTGCACACTCCTTCCGGCTGGTTCCTAAACTGGCCAGCTTTATTTATACTAGGAGTTTTCCAATGGTTTCTCCGCCCCCCCTCATTGGGGAAGCTCATACTCCCACAGGATTGTGGGATTGTCATTAGTCCCCAGCCAATGGTAAGTAGGCAGGTTATAACAGTGACCAAATCCGGGAATTGAACCCAGGTCCCTGGTGCTGTGAAGCAAAATCTAAAGAAATATTTACACCTTGGAAGCAGAGACAGCGCACGACTCTCAAGTCAATGTTTTGAGCAATCAACATATGCACCCTATTTCACTTGCCCTTGCCTTACGTGTGCATCACTTCAGTTATGCCGATAGATTAAAAATTTGCAGACAATCTGTGGAATGTGGCAACCCTGTGCATGGGCAACGGTCAACAAAATATTTGTGGGTCACACTCAGAAACCAAATGGGCCCCATGTGGCCCCCAGACTGCTGGTTCCCCGCCTCTGATCTATAACCTTACTATCTATTTTCAAAAATAAAGTTGCATTGGAGACTTCTGGTGATGGCAGGCGGGAGGCAGCCACGCGTTGGAGGGCTCCCGTTCGGGAACGGCATTGTCGGGGGTTAACGCCCGGTCCTAGGGCCAGCGAAGGCAGTAAAAGTCGGGAGACAGCACAGAGAAGGGAAATGTTGAAGACCAGCAAAAAAACGGCCGTGAAAAAAGCAGCTGAAAGTCCGTCGGGGGGTGGAAAGGTCACCGCGGGGTCAGTAAAGAAAATGGAGGCTGGAGCACCAGGGGAGGCCGCATTGCTTACGGCTGAAGAAATAACTAAGGTGATGGCAGCGGAATTCGAAAGGCAGTTTGCAAAATGCATGGAGACAGTGAGGAAGGAGATGAGGGAGGTTTTGAGTGTGCTGGTGGAGGAGGCGGTTTCCCCGGTGATGACGGCGGTGGCGAGCGCAGTGGCGGAGGTACGAGAGCGAGGGGAGGCGCTGAAGGAAGTGGAGGAGACGTTATTGCAGCACGGTGATCAACTTGCCTCGATGGGGAAGGAGATGCGGAAGGTGATGGACATTAACAAGGATCTGCGAGGAAAAATGGAAGACCTGGAAAACAGATCCAGGCGACAGAATCTGAGGATTGTGGGGCTGCCCGAAGGAGTTGAAGGACCGAAGCCGACTGAGTATTTTGTCGCAATGCTGGCAAAACTATTGGGGGAGGGGGAGGATCCCTCCCGATATGAACTGGATCGGGCTCATCGGTCGTGGAGGCCTGTACCAAAGGCGAGTGAGCCGCCAAGGGCAGTGACTCTGTGCTTCCGTACAGTGTGAAGGAGAAGGTCCTGAGCTGGGCCAAGAAGAAGCGGGTGTTGCAGTGGGCTGGAGCTGGTATACGTGTATACCAGGACTTTACGGTGGAGCTGGCGAGGAGGCGGGCTGCCTTCAACCGGGTGAAGAGGGCACTGTACATTAGCAAGGTGCAGTGCGGCATTGTATATCCAGCGAAGCTGAGGGTGACTTATAAGCTCAGGGACTTTTATTTTGGAACGGCGGAAGCAGCGGAGGAGTTTGCGAAGGCAGAAGGACTGTGACAGAACTGACAAATTGAGAAATGGCCATGTGCCGATGTAACCTCATGACTTTATTTTCTTCTTTTTTGTTTCACTGCGTGCGGGTGTGGGGGCTAAAGGAGCCAATGTTGTATATATTTGGACAAGGGAAGGGATGGGACTTTCACTCAAAATAAGTGCTCTTTGGGGTGTAGGTGGATATGCGGGGTGTGTGTGCTAAAAGGGGATCTTTGGGCTTTCCTAGGGCCGGGCAAGGGGGAAAGGGATCCGGGCGGGGGCCTCCACGCTGGCCGGTTTAAGCCGGCCAGTGAACGGGAGTGAGGTGGGGGGAGGGACTGCGGCCATCGGAGCCTGGCAGAACAGCGTCCAAGTGGTCTAGCCGGGGTGGAAAGTTGGGGGGAAGGGACCGAGGTTGGGAGGAGGAGTTTTACAAGAGGCAGTGGACGGGAGGAGCTGGAGACTTGGGGGTGGGGGGGGGGGGGCGGTGTAGTACAACTCTTGGGTATCATGTACGGTACTCTTTCAGAGGCTGGATGGCATTGAGTGTAGGGGGGAGTGGGAGTGGACTCTATAGGTCAATGGTGACCATGGGCGGTCCCGGACTCCTTTTTCTTTTTCTCCTTTGTTTTTTGTTTCCACCGTGGGAGGGTTTGGTTTATTGGATGCATATATTGACAGGTGGGCAGTTGTTTGGGGTGGTGGGAGGATGGGATCATTGGTATTGTTAAGGGGATTGATTTTGTATTTGTTACCATTTACTGTTTGTGGGTGGGGTGTAAATGTTTGAAGGAAAATGTAGAATAAACAAAAAAAAAAATTTTTTTTTAATAATAATAAAGTTGCATTCAATCATATTATTAAAATAATGGGGATTAGAGAGTAGGTTTGAGATTAATCTTCACTGCTGTGGTTGCGGCCTTTGGTATATAAATTTACCCAAGAGTTACCCTTTCATTTCTTTATCTCTTTTGTCATCCAAGGAGCTCTGGATTTGTTTGCCCCAACGTTACCCTTTATGAGAATTTACCTTGACTGTTCCCATATTAAATAAATGGTCACACATTGTTGGATTTTTCACAAGATCTGGCTCATTACTCAAGACTAAATTTAATAAAGCTATGCACCTTGGACACATTGCTGCAGAATGTTGCCTGGTATGGAGGGAAGATCTTATGAGGGAAGGCTGAGGGACTTGAGGCTGTTTTCGTTAGAGAGAAGAAGGTTAAGAGGTGACTTAATTGAGGCATACAAGATGATCAGAGGATTGGATAGGGTGGACAGTGAGAGCCTCTTTCCTCGGATGGTGATGTCTAGCATGGGGGGGACATAGCTTTAAATTGAGGGGAGATAGATATAGGACAGATGTCAGAGGTAGGTTCTTTACTCAGAGAGTAGTAAGGGTGTGGAATGCCCTGCCTGCAACACTAGTGGACTCACCAACATTAAGGGCATTCAAATGGTCATTGGTTAGACATATGGACGATAAGGGAAGAGTGTAGATGGGCTTTAGAGTGGTTTCACAGGTCGGCACAACATCGAGGGCCGAAGGGCCTGTACTGGGCTGTAATGTTCTATGTTCTATTGTCGCACTACCCCTTCTCCTAATTTATGGCCATTCAGATAATAATCTGCCTTCTAGTTTTTGCTACCAGAGTGGACAACCTCACATTTGTCCACATTATACTGCATCTCCCATTCATTTGCCCACTCACCCAACTTGCCCAAATCACACTGAAGGATCTCTGCATCCTCCTCACTATAAACACACAGCTTTGTGTCATCTGCAAATTTGGATATATAACATTTTGTTTCCTCATCTAGACCATTAATATATATTGTTATTAGCTGGGGTCCCAGCACATATCCCTGCAGTATCCCATTAGCCACTGTCTGCCATTTGAAAAAAGACCAGTTTATTCCTACTTTTTACTTCCTGTCTGCCAACTAGTTTTCTATCCATCTCAAATCACTATCCCTAATTTTACATGCTTTAATTTATTTTTTTAAATAAGTAAATCATTAACAAACTGTTTATTAATAAAAAGAGAAAATGATGAATCTGTATGAACAAATTAAAGAACAATGGTCTATCAGTCTACCTAATCCTAAAACCCCATCCCACCCTCTAACAAGGCACATACAAGACAGACATACAGTGAGGGTTGGTGGGGAGAAAAGGGTAGGTTTGCGATTAATCTTCACTGCTGTGGTTGCGGTCTCTGCTAAATAGAATGGCCCAAGAGTTACGCTTTCATTTCTTTATCTCTTTTGTCATCCAAGGCTCTGGAGTTGTTTAACCTAACATTACCCTTTGAGAGAACATACCTTGACTGGTCCAAAACAATCTCTTCTTTTTTAGAAATAAATTTAGTGTACCCAATAAATTTTTTCCAATTAAGGGGGAATTTAGCGTGGCCAATCCACCTAACCTGCACATCTTTAGGTTGTGGGGGCGAAACCCACGCAAACACGGGGAGAATGTGCAAACTCCACACGGACAGTTCCAGATTAATTCTTCCCTCATTGGAGTTGGCTGTCCCCAGTTAATTATTCTTTTTCCAGATTGCTCTTTGACTTTTCCCACAGCCAAACTAAATATGATGGATACAATGATCTTTGTCTTCTAAATATTCTAATATCGATACTTATTTTCAAGGTGAGAGGGGAAATGTTTAAGTGAGATATGCGTGGAAAGTTCTTTACGCAGAGGCTGGTGGGTGCCTGGAACGCATTGGCAGGGGAGGTGGTAGAAGCGGGCACGATAGCGTCATTTAAGATGTATCTAGACAGATACCTGAATGGGCAGGGAGCAGAGGGATACAGATCCTTAGAAAATAGGCGTTAGTTTTAGATAGAGGATCTGGATCGGCATTAGGCTTGGAGGGCCAAAGGGCCTGTTCCTGTGCTGTAATTTTTCTTTGTTCTTCTTTGTTCTTTGATACTTAATCCACTTGGCCCAACTCAATCCAAGATCCGGGTCTAGCATTGGACACTCGGCTAGAGAAAACTTTCATGAACACACTTCAGAAACTCTTGCCCCTCTCTGCCCTTTACACAACTACAATCCCAGATTACGTTCAGGTAACTAAAAACTCCCATAATATGTACGAGATAATTTTAGGACCTCTCTGTAATTTCCATGCAAATTTATTCCTCTACATCATGTCCACTAGTTGGTGGCCTATAGACTATATCGAGCCATGTAACTGCACCTTCTTTGTTCCTTAGCTCTAGCCAAATAGATTTTGTCCTTGACCGTTCTGTGCCATCCTTTCTCTCCAGCACTGCAATGTTCTCCTTATTCAATACCGTCACTCCTTTTTTTCCATTCCTATCTTTCCTGAATCCTTTTCCAGGGATATTTAACACCCAGTCTTGCCCTTTTTTTGAGCTAGGTCTCTGTTACAGCCACACCATATTTCTACATGTCAATCTACACCTGTAACTCACCAATCTTATTTTTTTAAAAAATATTTTTATTCTCCTCCTTGTCACAATTTCTCCCAAATTTACACCCAACAATAAACAATAATCAGTAACGAATGTAATGTCAATAACAACAAAGAACAAAGAACAAAGAACAAAGAAATGTACAGCACAGGAACAGGCCCTTCGGCCCTCCAAGCCCGTGCCGACCATACTGCCCGACTAAACTACAATCTTCTACACTTCCTGGGTCCGTATCCTTCTATTCCCATCCTATTCATATATTTGTCAAGATGCCCCTTAAATGTCCCTATCGTCCCTGCCTCCACTACCTCCTCCGGTAGTGAGTTCCAGGCACCCACTACCCTCTGCGTAAAAAACTTGCCTCGTACATCTACTCTAAACTTTGCCCCTCTCACCTTAAACCTATGCCCCCTAGTAATTGACCCCTCTACCCTGGGGAAAAGCCTCTGACTATCCACTCTGTCTATGCCCCTCATAATTTTGTATACCTCTATCAGGTCGCCCCTCAACCTCCTTCGTTCCAGTGAGAACAAACCGAGTTTATTCAATCGCTCCTCATAGCTTATGCCCTCCATACCAGGCAACATTCTGGTAAATCTCTTCTGCACCCTCTCTAAAGCCTCCACATCCTTCTGGTAGTGTGGCGACCAGAATTGAACACTATACTCCAAGTGTGGCCTAACTAAGGTTCTATACAGCTGCAACATGACTTGCCAATTCTTATACTCAATGCCCCGGCCAATGAAGGCAAGCATGCCGTATGCCTTCTTGACTACCTTCTCCACCTGTGTAGCCCCTTTCAGTGATCTGTGGACCTGTACTCCTAGATCTCTTTGACTTTCAATACTCTTGAGGGTTCTACCATTCACTGTATATTCCCTACCTGCATTAGCCCTTCCAAAATGCATTACCTCACATTTGTGAGGTACAACGATCCCATCCTCCCACCAAACCCCAAACATTAGCCTGCGTGTTAACATAAACAAATGACAAAAAGGAATCAGGAATCACCCATAGTCGCCATTATCACATAGAGTCCTCTCCCCCAACCCCCCTAATGTTTGATGTGATCCAATTCTCAAAAGTGCATAATGAATAACGCCCAACAGTTGTGGAACCCCTCCATCCTTCCCCTCAGTTCAAAATTGCCCATTTCAAGCGTCAGGAATTCCAGCAGGTCCCCCACGCCACAAGGTGGAGAGGTTGATCTCCACCCTAACAGGATCCGCCTTCGGGCGATCAACGAGGCGAAGGCTACAACATCTGCCTCCGCATCCGTTTCCAACCACGTCTGGTCAGACACCCCGAATATGGCCTCCCGAGGATCCGGGTCCAGTTTCACGTGCACCACCTTAGAGATTACCCTAAAAACCTCTGTCCAGTAATCCTCCAGCTTTGGACAGGACCAAAACATGTGAACATGGTTTATGACCCCCCCCCCCCCCCCACCCCGCAACGTTCATATACATCTTCTACCCCGTCAAAGAGCCAGCTCATCCTTGCCCACTCACCAACCTTATTAACTACTTTCTGTGCATTCACATATATGCACTTTGTAGTTTTTAACCTCACCACTATTCTTAGAATTCCCCCTATACCAAAAAGGGTCAATTTATTCTAAATGATGAGCAGGGATTCTCACTCCCCGACTCCGATGCAGACTTAGGCGGGTGCTACCTCATAATATTGATCACATTTCTGCCTGCCATTTATAACTTCTAATTGATGTGAAACTCGATTTTTAAAAAAAAAACATTTTTAAAACTAGAATCACCGAAGGAAAATTCACAAATCCTTATTAAACACATATACACTCACATTTATCCACTGAAATCTTGGATCTCTATTCTATAGAGTTAGTCTAACAAAAATTGAGACCACTCCGTTCTGATAAGCCTCTCTTATCCAGGAGTTTTTTGCCTCTTTTAATCTCTTCCACTCTCGTTTTGTTGCTTCATCTCTCTTGACCGTGTTTCAGAGCTAGAGTATTCCCTAATTGCCATTTTTCGGATTTTTAACTATATTTAGTTATAACTGTGACTGGCGGTCCCTTTCAAGTCGACTCTGAAATTAAGGGATAAGTACCCGTTGTGGGCAGCTATTGCAAAGGTATCTGAGGCACTATCCTCCTGTAGTCATTAAGGGTCGATTGATTGGTCCCCAAAGGTTTCTAGGCGTCCCTATTTCTCCAGGTTCTACCCTCACAATCTGCCTGACTGCGAGAAGGATTTATTTCTGGCCTACTTCTACCAGTTGGAAGCAGGACACTCGGTACTAGTTACTAAGCTTAAGCCATCCTGCAGGCTTGTACCCAGGGTTAGTATCTCCTGGACTACTAACTCGCGCACCCAACCGAGTCTCAAGTCCCCCGATCCTACAGAATCCTTCTAAGTCAATCACCCATGACTTTTCAAACTAAACTCGGCCTGTATAGTTTGCTCGCCTAGAAACGTTTAGCATTCCAGGCGGCCACGCACAACTAGAAACTTTTAATATTCTAGCCTCGCCTCGCCTAGAAACATCCAATATTCCAGGCGGCCACGCTCAACTAGAAACTTTTAATATTCTAGCCTCGCCTCGCCTAGAAACGTCCAATATTCTAGGCCTCCACGCCGGGTGCCATGGAGAAATTTAAAACCCGCTGGGTCCTGAAGCCCCACAAACTTTAAACTTTCAAAATGAACCACGTTTGGACGCCATGTTACTCTCTGGCAGCCTGTTCCAACACGTTGGGCACCATGTATTTTTACCTCACCACTATTCTTAGAATTCCCCCTATACCAAAAAGGGTCAATTTATTCTAAATGGTGAGCAGGGATTCTCACTCCCTGACTCCTATGCAGACTTGGGCGGGTGCTATTCGGGTCAAACTAGTGTTTCAAGTTATCCCCCGGCATAACCCGTATCTTCATAGAAGAATTTTATTTACTTCCCACTTAGCAAGCCGGACCCGTGTGTAAGCTACTAAGTGAAGTAAAGTAAACTTTCTAAAGAAATAATAACCACTCTTTCAGGTTATCAATTTGAACTTAACTTTATTTTCAAGTTAAAAGAGAATAACTACTTTTACAGAAAGGTAAAAAGATCTTTTCTTGTTTGGCCCAGTTGCAGACTTTCAAGTCTCTCTTGACAATCAGTTTTCTTTAACTTTTGGTCTTCTGTTCGGTTCTCTGGGCTGCTCGGGCTTCAGATGCTGCTTGTCCCATCACCGAGGAAGCTCATCTTCCTACGTTTTTATAGCAATTTGGGGCCCCCTGACCTTTACACCTGGCACCCTTCAGACAGCATGCCTGACAGTTTGCAAGCTAGTTTCTATCGGTTTAGACGCGTGGCGCTACTCAACAGCGGCAGCGCCGTTTTTATCCCACCAACTCGCCATTTACTTACTGGAATAGTCTCATTTTGCTTGACATGTAATAAATTTGTCTGTCTTAGTCAGCACCTTTTCGGATTTATGTCTTTCTTAATGATTCTTTTCAGTCTTAACCCAGGTCATCTATGTGTTAAGCTAATGTTATTTTAAGGTTATCCCCTCTAACCTTATCTCCTTTGGCCATCTTCTAAAAGGTTTTAATGTAAAAAATGGTGTATGTTATAGTGTAACCTGGTCACCTTAGTTTTCTTAATTTGTAAATCAGTTGTTTCACTTTATTACCAGTGTCAGCAACTTTTTCACACTTAACAGTTGTTCCTTATCTTAAACTTTAGATTCTGGCTGCTTTTCTTAATTGTTCAATAAAATAATTCATTGCTTAAAGATTTGTGAAATACTGCTCCTTTTCATATAACTTTAAGAGTTTAAGTCAATCAAATGACCTTTTTAAACTTGTAAATCGGAATGAATTGTTCCCATCGGTTTGCTTCCCGGTCTGTGAAGTTGTCTGCTCTTAAAACAGGTTTCTGCTGTTAACCCCTTGTGGGACTTCTCCCTTTAAAAGTCTCAGGCATTCTTAGTGTTACTTTCATGTTGCAAAGGTCATATTCTTCTGATTTTTTATTACAACTTTAACCCTGAATTGGGCTTTTAGATTTAAACGTTATTACTATCAACCTTACTCGGACTCCAACTTATTATCACCTAGTTTAGTGCTATCTATTGCTCAGTATACTGTGCACTTTGCCATTCCTATTTAACATGGCCTCCTGGTGCCACACACCTGTCAAGTTAGCTTGACAATAACCCGAGCAGAAATCCCCGCAAGAAACTCAGTCCCGACTCTATTTAGGTGCAATCTTTCAGGCCTATACAGGTCTCCCCGAGAGCCGATCCAAATGTACTAAGAATCTAAAGCCCTCCCTCCTGCACCATCTTTCCAGCCATGCATTCATCTGCTTGAACTTCCCATTTTAGTACTCACTTGTGTGGGGTGCTGCGAGTAATCTGGGTAATACTACTTTTGGGGTCCTGCTTGATCATTTTCTACCTAGCTCCCAAAATTCTGACCTCGGACCACAACCCTCTCTCTGCCTCTGCCATTCATACCAATGCATATCATTACTGCTGGCTGTTCGCCCTCAGTTGGGAGAAATCTTGACTCTGAATCATTGGGAGTTCTCCCATTCCAGAATTTTGAGCCCAGAATTTAGAAAGCTAGATTGCTACTTCACTGCAGTACTATGGAAGTGCTGCACTGGCATTAAGATAAGACTTTAATTGTTCTGGTTGCTCTCTCAGATGGACATGAAACATCCAATGGGACCAATTTGAAGAAAAATAGAGGAATCCTCCCTGGTGTCCTGCCCAATATTTACCCCTCAATCATTATCACTAAAAGAAAACTGATTATGTGGTCATTGTCTCATTATTATTGGTGGGACTTTGCTGTGCACAATTTAGTTGCTCTATTTCCCTATGCTACAAGTGGCTATGAAGTGTTTTCGGACATGCTTAAGTTGTGAAAGATGATACTTAAAAACAAGGTTTAATTTATTGGTGTCATAAAATTTTGAAATGTTGAAATTGGGCAGGGTGGAAATGTGTTTGATGGTGGAATGTGGATAATTGAAATGTTATCCACTTTGGTAGCAAAAATAGGAAGGCCGATTATTATTTGAATGGGTGTAATTGAGAGGTGGATACTCAGCGAGACCTTGGTGTCCTCGTGCATCAGTCGCTGAAACTAAGTGCACAGGTACAGCAGGCAGTAAAGAAGGCAAATGGTATGCTGGATTTGAGTATAGGAATAGTGATGCATTGGTGAGGCCATACCTTAAGTATTTATGCAGTTTTGGTGACCTGATCTGAGGAAGGGTGTTCTTGCTATGCAGGGAGTGCAGCTAAGGTTTACGAGGCTGATTCCTTGGATGGCGGGACTGTCATTTGAGGAGAGACGTCAGTTAGGATTATATTCACTGGAGTTTAGAAGAGTGAGAGGAGATCTCATAGAAACTTATAAAATTCTAACAGGATTAGGCAGGGTAGATTCAGAAAGAATATTGCATATGCATAGGCAGGGAAGTCCAGAAGTTTGAGGATAAGGGATAAAGCTTTTAGGACTGAGGGGGGGAACAATTTCTTCACCCAGAGTGGTGAATCCGTGGAATTCACTACCACAGAAAGTATTTGAGGCCAAAACATTGTGTAATTTCAAGAAGGCATTAGATATATCTCTTGGGGCTAAAGGAATCAAGGGATATGGGGAGAGGTAGGATCAGGATATTGAACTTGATGATTAGCCATGATTAAAATGAATGGCAGAGCAGGCTCGAAATGCCAAATAGCCTCCGCCTACTTCTATTTTCTCTTTTAATCTATGAAAATGGTGGCCGTTAATGCAGTGGCTACTAGGGTGTAAGGTGTATCTCAGTGGGTCACTAGCGGTTTCGGAAGAAGTGCGGGTGGGAGTAAGTATGAGCTGACGTACAGGAAGTTGCACAGCCACAGCCGAGGTCCCTTCTTACCAGGAAACCTCTGGCTATGTAAAAATATGTTCCAAAAGCTTTGGCATGGAAGGTGCAAAAGCATATGCAATAGGGACAGAAAAGGATTGGTGTTCTTACAGGATATGAAGAAGTTTATTTTAAGTACTTGTATCAATGATAGTCACATTCTTTTCAAGCCTGAACTAGAAATCATTAAGCTCCATGTGGAATCAAATTCCTCTCTTCTAACAATAACCATTCTCCCTCCAAAAGGTGCATTTTTGCCCTTTAGTAGCGTTAAGAGCTCAGGATTTAAAGTAATATGGCTGCTTCCAGTCAATGCCTCATGGCAAAGGTTGCCTGACTACGGCAAACCTTTAGTAGATGATTGTTTTTCAAACCAACATCCCCCTTTTCATAACAAATAAAAGTTACATTTGCATACGCAATCGTACATAACAGGGAATTGTTTAAGTTAACCCCATTACCAACTTGTTTGCTATTCTAGTCAGTCTCTGCACATGCATTGCATACACCAGTGATGGACAACCTAGGCTGGTGAGTGGACCACAGGAGTGGCCCTCATTCATCTTGTTATGGGCCAGGGTTTCGAGAACCCCAAAGTGTACCATGGAGATCACCTGACCCACAACTTTTACTAGATTGTGGTATGGGGAGCACATGGCCCACTCTACAGGTGTGGTACAGCAGAAATGGAGAAGTACTTTTTTTAAGCAAAACAATGTTTATTCTATGAATTCAAGTTAACCTTTTTAAAACAGTGAACATCTAGCAACCATTAATTCAAATACAACCCCCGAAGAATACAACACTAAGTAATCCGTAAGCTGTCCTTTTAACATCCAGAAGACATTTAAAAAAACGTTTAAACAGAAGTTCAAACTCAGTAAAAAATGTTCAATCGGGTTAATATCACTACTGCGAGCAGTTATTAGTTTTAAATCACCAAAGGATCGATTTACAGTCTTTAGATTACAGAGGGAGACTCTAATACACCTTCTGACTGTGACTGCAGCTATCCAGCTCTGAAAACGAAACTAAAACACACCCTGCAGCAAACAGTCTAAATCGAAAATAAAAAGCTGACGCACAGCCCAGCTCCACCCATGTTCTGACATCACTGCAGCAGCAAACACCCATTTCTTAAAGGTACTTCCACCACAGAAATTTATATACACACTGTCATGTGAGAGTACTTTTAAGACATAGCTGTTTAAGCTGGTGTGTGTCTTGTGTGTTTCCAGAGAGCTGCAGTTAGTTTGAAAAGAGCTTGTGAGTGTCGGTGTTTTGCAGTGAGCTGGATCTGCTGTGATGTCTGGATCATTTGGGTGATTTAAACTCATAATAGTAAAACCTTTAACCTGATGTGATTTTGTTTAAAGGTGTTAAGTCTTTTGGAAGTTTAAAGGAACATTTTAAGGAGTTCTTTACTGTTGCAATATTTTCTGAGTTATCTTTGAAGTAAGGGGTGTTAAGAGATCCAATGTTTATTTAGGATGTTAAGTTGAGTTCATGGAATAAACAGTGTTTTGTGGTTTAAAAACCCACGTGTCCATAATTGTAATTCCACACCGAGGGAAAAAGCCGTGTGCTAGGAAAAGCAACAAATCCATTAAAGGGAGAGGTTGGTTGAACTCCATGGTACATTTTGGGGTTCGGAAAACACCTCGCCCATAACAACACCCATTTATAAACACCCATTTCTTAAAGATACTCTCACATGACAATCTCAGTGGGCCGCAAGATTGAAATTGGGCATTTGCACTAACCATGAGCCATGAATAAGATTAAATACATTTAATACATGCCAAATATTTCATAACCAGTTACAGAATATGCTTAAATAATCATTCATATTAACAGAACTTCAAATGGCAAAACAAATGTAATATTTCAATTATCTACATTAATACAACTTCTGGTTGGATCTGTCTTCTACAAGCTTTTTTAGGATAGGACTTAGGAATGTGCAGACGCTTCACAATTCAGCACCGAGGTTCCCATCCATTAGACCGTTGCTTTTCCTACGTCTGAGGTGTCCTGTAGCAGAGAAATTCTGCTCACATGTGAATGTTGATTCAAATAGTGACATCAAATTTGCAATGCCAGAGAACAGGATTGGGGCTCTTCAACTAAAATTCTCCTATATGAGAGGTGCGGGCGGGGGCCAGCAAATCACGCGCACATGTTTTGGGATTGCAAAAAATTGGGAAGATTCTGGGTGGCAGTGTTCGCGGTCTTAGCCAGGATAGTGGAGGAGGTGGACCGGACCCTTTGGTGCCGATATTTGGGGTTTCAGAGAAGCCGGAGCTCATGGAGAGGAGGAAGGCCGATGTCTTGGTCTTTGCCTCTCTGATTTGCTGGAGTGGAAGTCGGCATCGCCACCCGGGGTAGCGGCTTGGTTGGGTGATCTGTATGACTTCCTGCGAATAGAGAAGATAAAGTACGAGTTAAGGGGCTCTTCATGGGGGTTTGAGGACAGGTGGGGGATGTTTGTGTCTGCATTTGAGGGGCTGCTGTCGCGCCCGGGGGGGGGGGGGGGGGTGATAAAGGTTTAAAAAATCTGTACAGACTGTACAGTTGGTTGTTGGGAAGTATGCCTTCATCTAAGGAGCAATTCCTCCTCAAACTTCCCTTTATCAACCTTTGACATACTATGCCACATTTGCTCAGATCAAATTCAAGTGGATTTGAGAGCAAGGAGAGGAATCGCTTCGCATCACAGAGTACAAAAGCGGTTCTCAAAACACTGCCGGTGTAGACAGCACTTGTATGTGTCCAGAAGACTTTAAAAAAAACTTTTAAACAGAAGCACATCAGGTTAAAGTGCGAGCAGTTATTAGTTTTAAATCACCAAAAGGATCGATTTACAGTCTTTAGATTACAGAGGGAGACTAATACACCTTCTGGCTGTGACTGCAGCTATCCAGCTCTGAAAACAAAACTAAAACACATCCTGCAGCAAACAGCCTAAAACAAAAGTAAAAAGCTGACAGACAGCCCTGCTCCACCCACTCTGACATCACTCTATACACACCCATTTATAAACATTCATTTCTTAAAGGTACTCCCACCAGAGATTTATATACACACCCATTTATAAACACCCATTTCTTAAAGGTACTCTCACTACAGATATTTGTATACACACCCATTTATAAACACCCATTTCTTAAAGGTACCCTCACATGACACCTGCCCCCAAGAAAAAAAAAACCCCCATCAACTTCAAGATGGTTTCATTTTTCAACTTTTCACTATCCTTTAAAAAATGCACACAGTAAATATACTTTTTCGTTTCAAAAAACACACGCAAACAGGTATAATTATATAGTCCATTTTTTCCCCGCTCTTCTTCCAACTGAATTCTTTCTCAATTGACAGTCTCTTTGAACAAGATCTCTGCACGATCAATCCAGTTCCCTACGCCTCGGCATTTCTCGTTAAAGTCAGATACTTTAGTTCAATCAGATCAGAGTCCCTTGTAATACTCAAACAGAGGAACATTGATTATTACAGCTTTCAGGCAGTCAAATGCCTGTTGAAAGTCCGCTGTCCACTGAAATTTTCGACGTTTCTTCAGCAAGTTCATCAGTGGAACAACCACTCTACAAAACATTTGCACAAATGTTCAATCAAATCTATTCATGCCAAGAAATCGCATTATTTCCCTTTGTCTTGAGGCTATCGGAAACTCCTCATGGAAAGTGACTTGGGCTTTTCCAAATTCACTTTTGGCTAGGGTTATCACCAAACCCGCCTCCTGAAGTCGATCGAATAACTCCATCAGATGTTTCAAATGTTCAGTCCATGTCTGGCTGAAAATTACCAGATCGGCGATGTATACCGTACAATTGAGTAATCCTGAAACAACTTTGTTAGTTAACCGTTGAAATGTGGCTGGGGCGGTTTTCATGCCAAATGGCATAACTTTGAATTGGTACATACCATCTGGAGTCACAAAAGCTGAAATCTCCTTCGCCCTTTCGGAGAAAGGCACCTGCCAGTAACCTTTTAACTAAATCCTGTTTGGAAATAAAAGCGGTTTGTCCCACTTTCTCAATGCAATCCTCCAAACGTGGAATAGAATAAGAGTCCGTTCTTGTAACTGTATTAACCTTTCTATAGTTCGCACACCCAACCGTTGGGTACCGTCTGGTGTTGGTACCATCACTATGGGTGAGCTCCATATTCTGAAACCCACTCCAATTATGCCATTTTTAAGCATACTCTCAAACTCTTTGTTAACCTGTGCCAATTTTAAAGGGTTAAGTCTATATGGATGTTGTTTGTTTGGAACAGCATTTCCCACATTTACATCATGTATAGCCATTTTAGTACTTCCCAATTTATCGCCACAAATTTGCCCATGTGACATCAATAACTCTTTCAGGTCAGTTGTTATTCCTCTGGAAGGTAACTCAACAATTTATCCCAATTTTTAAGAACATCCTTGTTTTCCAATTTAATTTGAGGTCTGTCAAATTCACAGTCATCTGGATTTGGTTCGTCATTTTGAGTTAGAATCATTAAAACCTCCTCCTTTTTCTCTCCTTCCCTTTCAGAGTACGTTTTAAGCATATTCACATGACTCACTAGGTGAGTCTTCCTCCTATCTGGTGTTTGTACCACATAATTCACCTCACTTAATTTCCTTTCAATCTGACAAGGTCCACTAAACCTAGCTTTTAAAGGTTCACCTACCACTGGTAACAATACTAAAACTTTATCTCCACTGGCAAAACTACAAACTTTGGATTTCTTGTCCGCTACCCATTTCATCACATTTTGTGCACCTTTTAAATGTTGTCTAGCCAATTCACCTGCTCTATTTAATCGTTCCCTAAAATTTGACATGTAATCCAATAATGTAATTTCCAATTTCACACTCACCAATCTTTCCTTAATCAATTTAAATGGTCCTCTTACCTCATGACCAAAACTAGTTCAAAAGGACTGAATTTGGTTGACTCATTAGGGGCATCCCTAATTGCAAACAGTACGAATGGAATTCCTTTATACCAATCCTCTGAATAATCGTGACAATAAGCCCTCAACATTGTCTTTAATGTCCGACGCCACCTTACTAACGCTCCCTGCGATTCTGGATGGTACGCAGTTGATTTAAATTTTATTCCGAAGCTATCCATAATTTCTTTGAACAACCTGGAGGTAAAATTTGATCCTTGATCGGATTGTATTTCTGTGGGTAGTCCATATCTAGTAAAGAATTTAACTAACTCCTCCACAATCTTTTTAGTTGTAATATTATGTACTGGAATGGCCTCTAGAAACCTAGTCGACACATCCATTACAATCAAAAGATACTGATTCCCACTTTTCGGTTTAGGAAGTGGTCCTACGCAATCAATTAGGACCCTTGTAAAAGGTTCCTCAAATGCTGGAATGGGTATTAAGGGCGCTGGTTTTATCACTGCTTGAGGTTTCCCTATCACTTGACATGTACGACATGATTGACAACATTTAACTACATCTTTATGCAGTACATGCCAATAAAAATGTTTCTGGATTTTAGCTTGAGTTTTCCTTATTCCCAAATGACCTCCCACTGGTACCTCATGTGCAACTCACAACACCTCCCTTCTATACTCTACCGGCAATACTACTTGATGAACTTCTGCCCACTTTTCATCCGCCTGCATATGTGAAGGTCTCCATTTAATCATCAAGACATTACTTTTACGGTAATAACACTCTGGCATACACGCAGATTCCTCTTCCGTGTATGCTTTCTGATACATCCGTTTTATTTCTACATCTTTCTTTTGTAACTCCGCCAATTGTCCTGAACTAAAAATATCCGCCTCATCCTCCACCTGTTCTTGTTCTTTTTCACCCATCTGATCAAAAATCGTTTCTGCTAATTGCACTTCATTTTCATCTTCACTCTTTGATTTTTCCTCGTCTTAACCTGTGCCTTTGCGACCTTGTTACTACACAATACGGAAAAATCCTAGGATATTCGTCCTTCAACACTTCAGTTGTCTAATTTTCCACTGGCTTATCAACAACAGTTGGCATCACTCCCACCTGTGTTCCAGCTACATCATTACCCAAGATAAACTGTATTCCTGGACAAGATATGATCTTATAGAGGTCTATAAAATAATGAGGGGCATAGATAAGGTAGATAGTCAACATCTTTTCCCAAAGGTAGGGGAGTCTAAAACTAGAGGGCATAGGTTTAAGGTGAGAGGGGAGAGATTCAGAAGGGCCCAGAGGGGCAATTTCTTCACTCGGAGGGTAGTGAGTGTCTGGAATGTGCTGCCAGAGGTAGTAGTAGAGGCGGGTACAATTGTGTCTTTTAAAAAGCATTTAGATAGTTACATGGGTAAGATGGGTATAGAGGGTTATGGGCCAAGTGCGGGCAACTGGAACTAGCTTAATGGTAAAAACTGGGAGGCATGGACTGGTTGGGCCGAAGGGCCTGTTTCCATGCTGTAAACTTCTATGATTCTATAGTTTCTCTATTACTCCTACTACCACTTCACCACTCTTCACTGGACTTTCCAACCTTACCTTATATAATGGAACACTACTTCTCTCACCCTGAATTCCACATATCACCACCTTTTCTGGCAACAATCTTCCCAAACTACATAATAAACTCCTCATCTCTTACCATTATAGATTGACTAGCTCCCGTATCCCTTGAAATTGTGACTTCTTCACCTGCTCCTCCTGATACACGAGTAAACTTTACCCACACAAGTAAATTCTTCAAAGAGATCTGGTACCTTCTTATCAATCACCTCTTGATCAGGCTGTACAATCTTTTGCACATCCTTCGCTTCACCTGGGCTTTCCTTTACCACTTTATCTACTGTCAAATCCTGTTTTACCACATCAGCCTTCCCCGTGCTTTTCTTCAACCACCAACAGTGACTTTACATGGCCTAGTTTATTACAGTCAAAACATTTGAAACTTTTCAAGTCTCTTCCACCCTCCTGGATTTCTTTTTTACTCTGAGGTACACTCTCCTTATTACTCCCATCAGATCAGCATTACTTTTACCACTTGAGTATTTCTCATGTCCCCAGTTTCTATTCCTCACAGGCTGAAACTGATGTTGGAAACCAAGCTTTGATTTATGAACTAATTCATAATCATTTGCCATTTCTGCTGCTAACCTCGCAGTTTTAAGCCTCTGCTCTGCCACATGAGATCTCACTACATCAGGAATTGAAGTTTAAAACTCCTCCAAAAGTATAACTTCTCTGAGAGCTTCATACGTTTGGTCTATTTTCAAAGCCCTTACCCACCTTTCAAAATTACTCTGTTTGAGCATTTCAAACTCCATGTATGTTTGACCAAATTCTTTCCTTAAATTTCTAAACCTTTGTCTGTAGGCTTCAGGCACTAGTTCATATGCACCGAAGATGGATTTTTTTCACCTCCTCATACGGAGGGAATACCTCCTCCAGTAGTGATGCAAACACTTTACTAGCCCTACCTACCAGCTTTGTTTGAATCAGTAATACCCACATGTCCTGTGGCCATTTCATTTGTTTAGCTACCTTCTCAAATGAAATGAAAAAGGCTTCCACCACCTTCTCATCAAACCTTGGCAATGCTTGGACATATTTAAATAGATCCCCACCAAGCCTTCGACGATGACGCTCTTTCTCACTATCCTCCAACTGTACATTTCCCTTTACGTCTGCCAATTCTACGTCTGTCATGTTTCGTAGCAATTTTCTGAAGTTCAAACTTTCTCTCTTTTTCCCTTTCCTTTCTATCTCTTTCCTTTTCCTCTCTATCTCTTTCTTTGTTTCTTTCTTCTCTCTCCTTTTCTTTTTCCCTGATCTGTATCTCCCAATATCTTTCTTTTTCTCTCATTGCATATTCAAGCTGCTTTCATTCTTTCTCATGTTCAAGTTGCTTAATCTGCAACTAGATCTTTGCCATTTCTAATGATTCAGACTGCATCTCAGGCAACTTTAAATGCTTAGCCACTGCCATAATTACCTCTCTTTTCGCATTTTGTCAGGTAATGTTAACTGCAATGTTTTTGCCAAATCTAACAATCTGCTTTTCGTCTGTCCGTAAGGTACTGCGTGTGACCATCTCCACCCCCAAAAACTTCAGAGCCTCTGAAAAAGCCATTGTACACAACACACTCCCTACTTAAATTAGAATACCACACCTGAAAAGCATCCACAATATGCTCACCCCTCACGGTCTTTAAGTTCACTAAGCCAATCCAATAGATGGACTTTTACCCCCCTCGAGCCGCCAATTTGTTATGGGCCAGGGTTTTGAGAACCCCAAAGTGTATCATGGGAGTTCACCTGACCCACAACTTTTACTAGATTGTGGTATGGGGAGCACATGGCCCACTCTACAGGTGTGGTACAGCAGAAATGGAGAAGTATTTTTTTTAAGCAAAACAATGTTTATTCTATGAATTCAAGATAACCTTTTTAAAACAAACAATGAACATCTTAGCAACCATTAATTCAAATACAACCCCCGAAGAATACAACACTAAGTAATCCGTAAGCTGTCCTTTTAACATCCAGAAGTCTTTTTTTTTTAAACTTTTAAACAGAAGTTCAAACTCAGTTAAAAAAGTTTAATCAGGTTAATATCACTACTGCGAGCAGTTATTAGTTTTAAATCACCAAAGGATCGATTTAGTCTTTAGGTTACAGAGGGAGACTCTAATACACCTTCTGACTGTGACTGCAGCTATCCAGCTCTGAAAACGAAACTAAAACATACCCTGCAGCAAACAGCCTAATTCGAAAATTAAAAGCTGACACACAGCCCAGCTCCACCCATGTTCTGACATCACTGCAGTAGCAAACACCCATTTCTTAAAGGTACTTCCACCACAGAAATTTATATACACACTGTCATGTGAGAGTACTTTTAAGACATAGCTGTTTAAGCTGGTGTGTGTCTGTGTGTTTCCAGAGAGCTGCAGTTAGTTTAAAAAGAGCTTATGAGTGTCGGTGTTTTGCAGTGAGCTGGATTTGCTGTGATGTCTGCCATAAAAGACCATCTCTGGATCATTTGGGTGATTTAAACTCATAATAGTAAAACTTTTAACCTGATGTGATTTTGTTTAAAGGTGTTAAGTCTTTTGGAAGTTTGAAGGAACATTTTAAGGAGTTCTTTACTGTTGCAATATTTTCTGAGTTATCTTTGAAGTAAGGGGTGTTAAGAGATCCAATGTTTATTTAGGATGTTAAGTTGAGTTCATGGAATAAACAGTGTTTTGTGGTTTAAAAACCCACGTGTCCATAATTGTAATCCCACACCGAGGGAAAAAGCCGTGTGCTAGGAAAAGCAACAAATCCATTAAAGGGAGAGGTTGGTTGAACTCCATGGTACATTTTGGGGTTCGGAAAACGCCTCGCCCATAACAACACCCATTTATAAACACCCATTTCTTAAAGATACTCTCACATGACAATCTCAGTGGGCCGCAAGATTGAAATTGGGCATTTGCACTAACCATGAGCCATGAATAAGATTAAATACATTTAATACATGCCAAATATTTCATAACCAGTTACAGAATATGCTTAAATAATCATTCATATATTAACAGAACTTCAAATGGCAAAACAAATGTAATATTTCAATTATCTACATTAATACAACTTCTGGTTGGATCTGTCTTCTACAAGCTTTTTTAGGATAGGACTTAGGAATGTGCAGACGCTTCACAATTCAGCACCGAGGTTCCCATCCATTAGACTGTTGCTTTTCCTACGTCTGAGGTGTCCCGTAGCAGAGAAATTCTGCTCACATGTGAATGTTGATTCAAATAGTGACATCAATTTTGCAATGCCAGAGAACAGGATTGGGGCTCTTCAACTAAAATGCTCCTATATGAGAGGTGTGGGCGGGGGCCAGCGAATCACGCGCACATGTTTTGGGATTGCAAAAAATTGGGAAGATTCTGGGCGGCAGTGTTCGCGGTCTTAGCCAGGATAGTGGAGGAGGAGGTGGACCCGGACCCTTTGGTGCCGGAGCTCATGGAGGGGAAGATGGCCGATGTCTTGGTCTTTGCCTCTCTGATTTGCTGGAGTGGAAGTCGGCATCGCCACCCGGGGTAGCGGCTTGGTTGGGTGATCTGTATGACTTCCTGCGAATAGAGAAGATAAAGTATGAGTTAAGGGGCTCTTCATGGGGGTTTTAGGAAAGGCGGGGGATGTTTGTGTCTACATTTGAGAGGCTGTTGTCGCGCCGGGAAGGGGGGGGGGGTGATAGAGGTAAAAATATCTGTACAGACTGTACAGTTGATTGTTGGGAAGTATGCCTTCATCTAGGGAGCAATTCCTCCTCAAACTTCCCTTTATCAACCTTTGACATACTATGCCACATTTTCTCAAATCAAATTCGAATGGATTTGAGAGCTAGGAGAGGAATCGCTTCTATTCACAGAGTAGAAAAGCGGTTCTCAAAACTCTGCCAGTGTAGACAGTACTTGTATGTGTCCAGAAGACTTTAAAAAAAAAAAACTTTTAAACAGAAGCACATCAGGTTAAAGTGCGAGCAGTTATTAGTTTTAAATCACCAAAGGATCGATTTACAGTCTTTAGATTACAGAGGGAGACTCTAATACACCTTTCTGGCTGTGACTGCAGCTATCCAGCTCTGAAAATAAAACTAAAACACACCCTGCAGCAAACAGCCTAAAACTAAAGTAAAAAGCTGACAGACAGCCCTGCTCCACCCACTCTCTCACATCACTGCAGTGGCAAACACCCATTTCTTAAAGGTACTCCCACCACAGATATTTATATACACACCCATTTCTTAAAGGTACTCTCACATGACACCTCCCCCCAAGAAAAAAAAACCCCATCAACTTCAAGATGGTTTCGTTTTTCAACTTTTCACTATCCTTTAAGAAATGCACACAGTAAATATACTTTTTCGTTTCAAAAAACAACACACGCAAACAGGTATAATTATATAGTCCATTTTTTCCCCGCTCTTCTTCCAACTGAATTCTTTCTCGATTGACAGTCTCATTGAACAAGATCTCTGCACGATCCGTCCATTTCCCTACGCCTCGGCATTTCTCGTTAAAGTCAGATACTTTAGTTCAATCAGATCAGAGTCCGTAGTAATACTCCAACAGAGGAACATTGATTATTACAGCTTTCAGGCAGTCAAATGCCTGTTGAAAGTCCGCTGCCCACGGAAATTTTTGACGTTTCTTCAGCAAGTTCATCAGTGGAACAACCACTACAAAATCTTTGCACAAATGTTCAATCAAATCTATTCATGCCAAGAAATCACATTATTTCCCTTTGTCTTGAGGCTATCGGAAACTCCTCAAGGAAAGTGACTTGGGCTTTTCCAAATTCACTTTTGGCTAGGGTTATCACCAAACCCGCCTCCTGAAGTCGATCGAATAACTCCATCAGATGTTTCAAATGTTCAGTCCATGTCTGGCTGAAAATTACCAGATCGGTGATGTATACCGTACAATTGAGTAATCCTGAAACAACTTTGTTAGTTAACCGTTGAAATGTGGCTGGGGCGGTTTTCATGCCAAATGGCATAACTTTGAATTGGTATATACCATCTGGAGTCACAAAAGCTGAAATCTCCTTCGCCCTTTCGGAGAAAGGCACCTGCCAGTAACCTTTAACTAAATCCAGTTTGGAAATAAAAGCTGTTTGTCCCACTTTCTCAATGCAATCCTCCAAACGTGGAATAGAATAAGAGTCCGTTCTTGTAACTGTATTAACTTTTCTATAGTCCACACACCCAACCGTTGGGTACCGTCTGGTGTTGGTACCATCACTATGGGTGAGCTCCATATTCTGAAACCCACTCCAATTATGCCATTTTTAAGCATACTCTCAAACTCTTTGTTAACCTGTGCCAATTTTAAAGGGTTAAGTCTATATGGATGTTGTTTGTTTGGAACAGCATTTCCCACATCTACATCATGTATAGCCATTTTAGTACTTCCCAATTTATCTCCACAAACCTGCCCATGTGACATCAATAACTCTTTCAGGTCTGTCGTTATTCCTCTGGAAGGTAACTCAACAATTTATCCCAATTTTTAAGAACATCCTCGTTTTCCAATTTAATTTGAGGTCTGTCAAATTCACAGTCATCTGGATTTGGTTCATCATTTTGAGTTAGAATCATTAAAACCTCCTCCTTTTTCTCTCCTTCCCTTTCAGAGTACGTTTTAAGCATATTCACATGACTCACTAGGTGAGTCTTCCTCCTATCTGGTGTTTGTACCACATAATTCACCTCACTTAATTTCCTTTCAATCTGATAAGGTCCACTAAACCTAGCTTTTAAAGGTTCACCTACCACTGGTAACAATACTAAAACTTTATCTCCACTGGCAAAACTACAAACTTTGGATTTCTTGTCTGCTACCCATTTCATCACATTTTGTGCACCTTTTAAATGTTGTCTAGCCAATTCACCTGCTCTATTTAATCGTTCCCTAAAATTTGACATGTAATCCAATAATGTAATTTCCAATTTCACACTCACCAATCTTTCCTTAATCAATTTAAATGGTCCTCTTACCTCATGACCAAAACTAGTTCAAAAGGACTGAATTTGGTTGACTCATTAGGGGCATCCCTAATTGCAAACAGTACGAATGGAATTCCTTTATACCAATCCTCTGAATAATCGTGACAATAAGCCCTCAACATTGTCTTTAATGTCCGATGCCACCTTACTAACGCTCCCTGCGATTCTGGATGGTACGCAGTTGATTTAAATTGTTTTATTCCGAAGCTATCCATAATTTCTTTGAACTACCTGGAGGTAAAATTTGATCCTTGATCGGATTGTATTTCTGTGGGTAGTCCATATCTAGTAAAGAATTTAACTAACTCCTCCACAATCCTTTTAGTTGTAATATTATGTACTGGAATGGCCTCTAGAAACCTAGTCGACACATCCATTATAGTCAAAAGATACTGATTCCCACTTTTCGGTTTAGGAAGTGGTCCTACGCAATCAATTAGGACCCTTGTAAAAGGTTCCTCAAATGGTGGAATGGGTATTAAGGGCGCTGGTTTTATCACTGCTTGAGGTTTCCCTATCACTTGACATGTACGACATGATTGACAACATTTAACTACATCTTTATGCAGTACATGCCAATAAAAATGTTTCTGGATTTTAGCTTGAGTTTTCCTTATTCCCAAATGACCTCCCACTGGTACCTCATGTGCAACTCACAACACCTCCCTTCTATACTCTACCGGCAATACTACTTGATGAACTTCTGCCCACTTTTCATCCGTCATATGTAAAGGTCTCCATTTTCTCATCAAGACATTACTTTTACGGTAATAACACTCTGGCATACACGCAGATTCCTCTTCCGTGTATGCTTTCTGATTCATCCGTTTTATTTCTACATCCACCAATTTCCTTCACTAAAAATATCAGCCTCATCCTCCACCTATTCTTGTTCTTTTTCACCCATCTGATCAAAAATCGTTTTTGCTAATTGCACTTCATTTTCACCTTCACTCTTTGATTTTTCCTCGTCTTAACCTGTGACTTTGCGACCTTGTTACTACACAATCCGGAAAAATCCCAGGATATTCGTCCTTCAACACTTCAGTTGTCTAATTTTCCACTGGCTTATCAACCACAGTTGGCATCACTCCCACCCGTGATCCAGCTATATCATTACCCAAGATAAACTGTATTCCTGGACAAGATAGTTTCTCTATTACTCCTACTATCACTTCACCACTCTTCACTGGACTTTCCAACTTTACCTTATATAATGGAACACTACTCCTCTCGCCCTGAATTCCACATATCACCACCTTTTCTGGCAACAGTCTTCCCAAACTACATAACTCCTCATCTCTTACCATTAAAGATTGACTTGCTCCCGTATCTCTTGAAATTGTGACTTCTTTACCTGCTCCTCCTGATACACGAGTAAACTTTACCCACACAAGTAAATTCTTTAAAGACTTCTGGCACCTTCTTATTAATCATCTCTTGATCACGCTGTACAATCTTTTGCACATCCTTCGCTTCACCTGGGCTTTCCTTTACCACTTTATCTACTGTCAAATCCTGTTTTACCACATCAGCCTTCCCCGTGCTTTTCTTCAACCACCAACAGTGACTTTACATGGCCTAGTTTATTACAGTCAAAACATTTGAAACTTTTCAAGTCTCTTCCACCCTCCTGGATTTCTTTTTTACTCTGAGGTACACTCTCCTTATTACTCCCATCAGGTCACCTTTACTTTTACCACTTGAGTATTTCTCATGTCCCCAGTTTCTATTCCTCACAGGCTAAAACTGATGTTGGAAACCAAGCTTTGATTTATGAACTAATTCATAATCATTTGCCATTTCTGCTGCTAACCTCGCAGTTTTAAGCCTCTGCTCTGCCACATGAGATCTCACTACATCAGAAATTGAAGTTTAAAACTCCTCCAAAAGTATAACTTCTCTGAGAGCTTCATACGTTTGGTCTATTTTCAAAGCCCTTACCCACCTTTCAAAATTACTCTGTTTGAGCATTTCAAACTCCATGTATGTTTGACCAAATTCTTTCCTTAAATTTCCACACCTTTGTCTGTAGGCTTCAGGCACTAGTTCATATGCACCGAAGATGGATTTTTTCACCTCCTCATACGGAGGGGATACCTCCTCCAGTAGTGATGCAAACACTTTACTAGCCCTACCTACCAGCTTTGTTTGAATCAGTAATACCCACATGTCCTGTGGCCATTTCATTTGTTTAGCTACCTTCTCAAATGAAATGAAAAAGGCTTCGCCACCTTCTCGTCAAACCTTGGCAATGCTTGGACATATTTAAATAGATCCCCACCAAGCCTTCGACGATGACGCTCTTTCTCACTATCCTCCAACTGTACATTTCCCTTTACGTCTGCCAATTCTACGTCTGTCATGTTTCGTAGCCATTTTCTGAAGTTCAAACTCTCTCTCTTTTTCCCTTTCCTTTCTATCTCTTTCCTTTTCCTCACTATCTCTTTCTTTGTTTCTTTCTTCTCTCTCCTTTTCTTTTTCCCTGATCTGTATCTCCCAATATCTTTCTTTTTCTCTCATTGCATATTCAAGCTGCTTTCATTCTTTCTCATGTTCAAGTTGCTTAATCTGCAACTAGATCTTTGCCATTTCTAATGATTCACACTGCATCTCAGGCAACTTTAAATGCTTAGCCACTGCCATAATTACCTCATCTTTTCGCATTTTGTCAGGTAATGTTAACTGCAATGTTTTTGCCAAATCTAACAATCTGCTTTTCGTCTGTCCGTAAGGTACTGCGTGTGACCGTCTCCACCCCCAAAAACTTCAGAGCCTCTGAAAGAGCCATTGTCCACAACACACTCCCTACTTAAATTAGAATACCACACCTGACAAGTATCCACAATATGCTCACCCCTCACTGTCTTTAAGTTCACTAAGCCAATCCAATAGATGGACTTTTACCCCCCTCGAGCCGCCAATTTGTTATGGGCCAGGGTTTCGAGAACCCCAAAGTGTATCATGGAGTTCACCTGACCCACTTTTACTAGATTGTGGTATGGGGAGCACACTGCCCACTCTACAGGTGTGGTACAGCAGAAATGGAGAAGTATTTTTTTAAGCAAAACAATGTTTATTCTATGAATTCAAGTTAACCTTTTTAAAACAAACAAATGAACATCTTAGCAACCATTAATTCAAAAAGAACCCCCAAAGAATACAACACTAAGTAATCCGTAAGCTGTCCTTTTAACCACCAGAAGACTTTTTTTTTTTAAACTTTTAAACAGAAGTTCAAACTCAGTTTAAAAAGTTTAATCAGGTTGATTAAACTACTGCGAGCAGTTATTGGTTTTAAATCACCAAAGGATCGATTTACAGTCTTTAGGTTACAGAGGGAGACTCTAATACACCTTCTGACTGTGACTGCAGCTATCCAGCTCTGAAAACGAAACTAAAACACACCCTGCAGCAAACAGCCTAATTCGAAAATTAAAAGCTGACACACAGTCCAGCTCCACCCATGTTCTGACATCACTGCAGTAGCAAACACCCATTTCTTAAAGGTACTTCCACCACAGAAATTTATATACACACTGTCATGTGAGAGTACTTTTAAGACATAGCTGTTTAAGCTGGTGTGTGTCTGTGTGTTTCCAGAGAGCTGCAGTTAGTTTGAAAAGAGCTTGTGAGTGTCGGTGTTTTGCAGTGAGCTGGATCTGCTGTGATGTCTGCCATAAAAGACCATCTCTGGATCATTTGGGTGATTTAAACTCATAATAGTAAAACCTTTAACCTGATGTGATTTTGTTTAAAGGTGTTAAGTCTTTTGGAAGTTTGAAGGAGCATTTTAAGGAGTTCTTTACTGTTGCAATATTTTCTGAGTTATCTTTGAAGTAAGGGGTGTTAAGAGATCCAATGTTTATTTAGGATGTTAAGTTGGGTTCATGGAATAAACAGTGTTTTGTGGTTTAAAAACCCACGTGTCCATAATTGTAATCCCACACCGAGGGAAAAAGCCGTGTGCTAGGAAAAGCAACAAATCCATTAAAGGGAGAGGTTGGTTGGACTCCATGGTACATTTTGGGGTTCGGAAAACGCCTCGCCCATAACAACACCCATTTATAAACACCCATTTCTTAAAGATACTCTCACATGACAATCTCAGTGGGCCGCAAGATTGAAATTGGGCATTTGCACTACCCTTGAGCCATAAATAAGATTAAATACATTTAATACATGCCAAATATTTCATAACCAGTTACAGAATATGCTTAAATAATCATTCATATATTAACAGAACTTCAAATGGCAAAACAAATGTAATATTTCAATTATCTACATTAATGCAACTTCTGGTTGGATCTGTCTTCTACAAGCTTTTTTAGGATAGGACTTAGGAATGTGCAGACGCTTCACAAATCAGCACTGAGGTTCCCATCCATTAGACTGTTGCTTTTCCTACGTCTGAGGTGTCCCGTAGCAGAGAAATTCTGCTCACATGTGAATGTTGATTCAAATAGTGACATCAAATTGGCAATGCCAGAGAACATGATTGGGGCTCTTCAACTAAAATTCTCCAATGCAGTGTTCGCGGTCTTAGCCAGGATAGTGGAGGAGGAGGTGGACCCGGACCTGACGAATGTGATATAAAATAGTGCTTTAGAGATATTAGTTATTGTAATGTAAATATAGGCCGGTCTGATTCTGTTAGTTCACAGACACGTTAGTTTCAGAACGCATGGCAAAGCAAGGGGGAGGGGTGTCCAGCTAAGGAGGAGAAAAGGATGCTGGGTAATAGGAGGCCAGAGGAAGGGATGAGAAGTGAGCCAATCAGGATGTATGGCCAGGTCAGGAGGGGTATAGAATGACCTATGGGAATCGTGTATGTGAAACTTGATGCCATTTGAATGTATTTGCAGAAATCCCTTTGTCTCCTTCTTCATTCATTTTCCAGGGGTATAGGAGACTGGTTCTGTGTCCTGTGTCTGAGAAACGAATCAGACTTGCAAGTCAAATAAAAATAACTAATAATAAATAACGGGTAAAGAAATTTATGATTTGTCAGACCCTTCGGTGCCGATATTTGGGGTTTCAGAGAAGCCGGAGCTCATGGAGAGGAGGAAGGCCGATGTCTTGGTCTTTGCCTCTCTGATTTGCTGGAGTGGAAGTCGGCATCGCCACCCGGGGTAGCGGCTTGGTTGGGTGATCTGTATGACTTCCTGCGAATAGAGAAGATATAGTATGGGTTAAGGGGGGGGGGGGGAATAAAGGTTTAAAAAAATCTGTACAGACTGTATAGTTGATTGTTGGGAAGTATGCCTTCATCTAGGGAGCAATTCCTCCTCAAACGCCCCTTTATCAACCTTTGACATACTATGCCACATTTGCTCAGATCAAATTCAAATGGATTTGAGAGCAAGGAGAGGAAGCGCTTCAAATCACAAGAGTAGAAAAGCGGTTCTCAAAACTCTGCCAGTGTGGACAGCACTTGTATGTGTACTGATGGAGCATATTAATTGCCTGGATCAGTGTTTTTCCAGCATTTCTTTTAAATTTGGGAAGTCAGTGTAATCACATAAAGATATCTGAGTGGACATTAACTGCAGGTATAGTATGAATTTTCTTACACTACCAACTAGTGTGGGCAAGAGGTAATTTCGCTCCCCTACAATGACTCATTCAACAAGTTCAGGTGACCAGTGATGTTGACGAGAAAAGCCACACCCAAAACCCAGTTTTCATCTTCTAGCTCGGTATATTTGAGATTTCTGTGCAAGAAACTGTTGTTTTTAAGTGCCAAGAAGCGGTCCAGTGCTTCACCACGGCTTAGCCAGCGCACTTCAGTGTGCATGATAAGGTTTTCATATTTTGTTTCAATTTGGTCCACAAGTTCCACAAACTGACAGTAAGGCACATCTGAAGTTAATAACCTGTACCACTTTGTCCATTATAACTTTCAGTCTGTCTCGCATGTCAAGTTTAGCGCAGAGCACTGCTTGGTATATTATGCAACACGCACCAAAGTTGTCAGGTACAAAAGCTTTCAACAAAACTATAAATTCAAGACATTTTCCGGTCATGGAGGGACACCCATCATTTGTAACTGATACAAAGGTAACTTGTGCGCTTTAAAAAATATCAGTAAATGTCTAGAAAAATACGAAGCCCTGTGCTCACCTGTGTATGTCAAGAGATCTAAAAGTTCTTCTGTCACATTGAGATCATTGTCAACATAATGAACCTATATACAGAGCAGATATCGTTAATATCTTTGCATTCATCCAGTGCTACACTGATAGCTTCACTTGAATGTACAGGTTTGAAGTACTGCTCTGCCAGATCGGCAGCGCTTTCTTGCCCTCTGAGACCTACAGTACGCCTAAGTTGCAGACATTTAACACATTTGATCATTTACTCTTGGTTTTCAAATCCAGCAAATAAAACATCTAAGGATTCAATAATGCATTCTTTCAACGAATCGCCTGATTGCAAGTAAACAAGCAATCTGAAAGTGAGCCACAATCACTGCATCATTCTCATTTACTGTTTTCTAAGTATCTTCACCTGTGTTTTCATGGCTTCCTTTAGATTTGAGAGCTGATGAGCACGTTGGGCAGAGCGTACTGGAAATATTGCCATGAAAGTAATGCCGTGTTTCATAAAGTTCTTAACATTGTATTTGTTATTTGGAACTGCTATCACCTCCTTGAAAAATAAAATTACTGTTTCTGTTCAGTAACAAAATAATCCCGCTTCCAACTCTCTTGCACCAGTAACAAAATAATCCTGCTTCCAACTCTCTTGCACCATTCTGTCCTCATCACCAACTTTTCACTTTTTGGCCACTTCTTCTTCTTCTGCATTTTTTTTGATTTTGCATTTGATTCTCCTTCTTCACCACGCCACTTCAACACAAAGTGACCCATTAGGCAGGAGCTAAGTAAATAGCCGCCCAAAAATATATATCAAAAAATGCAACCTCCCACACGTATCCTGGAGTCATGAACAAAAATAAATAATAAATAAATAATCATTATTATTGTCACAAGTAGGCTTACATTAACACTGCAATGAGGTTACTGTGAAAATCCCCTAGTCATCACACTCCGACACCTATTCGGGTTCACAGAGGGTCTAATTCACCTAACAGCATGTCTTTCGGGACTTGTGGGAGGAAACCGGAGCACCCGGAGGAAACTCACGCAGACGCAGGGATGTGCAGGGTAAGTGAATTGGCTGTGTTAAATTGCCCCTGGATTGGAAAAATGATTGGGTACTCTAAACTTATATTAAAAAAATAAAGGCATACAGCACAAGAGCAAGGAGATTAGCTGAATTTGTACAAGACACTAGTTAGAACTTAGCTGGAGTATCATGAACGATTCTGGGCATCATACTATAGGAAAGATGTGGACACATTGGAGTGTATAAGAGATTTACAAGAATGGTTCCAGGAATGAGAAACTTCAATTATGAGAATAGATTAGAGATTAGGACTGTTTTTCTTGGAGAGAAGATGGCGAAGAAGAAATTTGTTGAAGGTTTTCAAAACCACGGAGAGACTGGGCAGAGCAGGCAAGGAGAAACGTGCACCCCCTCGTAAAAGGATCGAAAACGAGAGGGTGCACGTTTTAGTGATTTGCAAAAGAAGCGAATGGGATGTGAGAGAAATAAATATTTTTGCACAGCAAGTCTGGAATGCACCGCCTCGAATGTGGCGGGGGCAGGTTCAATCATGGTTTTCAAGAGGGCATTATTAGATGATTGAATGGAAACAATGTGCAGGGTCACATTGGGAATGCCACCAAGTCACAATGTTCATTTGGAAGGCCAGTGCTGACACAACTGGTTGAATGGCTGTGGTAAACCACTGTTGCACCTCTATTAGGTGATGTACAGTAGGACCTGTACTATAGGCACATTGGTAGTCCCTGCCTGCTGGCTCCACCCAGTAGGCGGAGTATAAATATGTGTGTCCTCCAGACTGCAGCCATTTCGCCAGCTGCTGTGGGAGGCCACACATCTTAAGAGCAATAAAGCCTCAGTTATACCCAACTCAAGTCTTTCTGCAATTGATCGTGCATCAATTTATTGCTCTAAGATTTTCAAAAGATGGACCTCTGTATCAAACACGATCGTCTGCATCTGGATCCGCATTCAAGCGACGCCAAAAAGGACTTTCAACACTGGCTAGCTTGCTTTGAGGCGTACATCAACTCGGCTTCCACCCCTGTCTCGGAGGCTCAGAAGATACAGATCCTGTACTCAAGGTTGAGCTCCAGCGTCTTTCCGCTAATCCAGGACGCACTGAACTACGCCAAGGCCATGATGCTTCTCAAGGAGAATTATGCTCAGAAGACGAACACGCTCTTCACCAGGCACATACTTGCCACTCGCTCTCAACTCCCTGGTGAGTCCATAGAAGACTTCTGGCGGGCCTTAATCCCACTCGTCCGGGACATGGACTGTCAGGCCGTTACGGCCACTGAACATTCAAACCTCCTTATGCGGGACGAGTTTGTTACGGGGATTGGGTCGGACCTCATACGCCAGCGACTGTTAGAGGGGGCCAAGCTCGACCTAGCAGAGACAAAGAAACTAGCGCTCTCCATAACGGTCGCCTTGCGCTCTCCATAACGGTCGCCTTGCGCTCTCCATAACGGTCGCCTCGCGCAACATTCAGGCCTACACCCACAGCCGCGCGGCCCACCCCTCCTACGCATCGTGGACCCCACAGACGGCTGCACCAGCGGGGGCCTTACCCAGTCATCACGCCTGCGCACGCGCCAGCCAGCAAACCCCAGGGGTCCCCGATGTTATTTCTGCGGCCAGCAGAAACACCCCCGCCAACGCTGCCCGGCCTGCGCTGCCCTTTGTAAGGCTTGCGGCAAGAAGGGGAACTTCGCCGGGGTGTGCCAGGCGCGTGCAGTCGCCGCTATCGCCCCCACACCCCTCGTTTACGGACAATGGCCGCCGCCATCTTGACCTGCCCGGACCACGCGCGGCCAGTGGGCGCCGCCATCTTCTCCCCCTCAGACCACGTGCGGCCAGGGGGTGCCGCCATCTCCCCCCCCACCCCGAGCAACACGTGCGGCCCATGGGCAACACCATCTTGTTCAACCCCCACCACATGCGGCTCATGGGCGCCACCATTTTGTACTCCTCTAGATCTTCAGCCGCTATTTTGTCCTCCTCGAGATCTTCAGGCGCCGCCATCATGTCTTCCCCACGGCACATGGGCACCGCCAGCGTTCGAGGACCAGGGCCCCCCGGGCTCCCCGCCATCCTACACCAGCGACGACCGACCACGACTCGCCTCAGTGACCAGTCTCGTTCGCACAACCTGGCCACCACATCGACCAGCATTAAAATCAACAGACACGTGACCCGCTTGACTGCTGGACTCCGGGAGCACCGAAAGCTTCACCCACCCCGATACGGTAAGGCGCTGCTCCCTCGCGGTACACCCCGCCAGCCAAAGAATCTCCCTGGCCTCCGGATCCCATTCCGTGGCGATCCGCAGGTACTGTACGGTCACGCTCACGGTCCAGGGCGTAGAATTCAGCGGCTTCTGCCTCTACGTCCTCCCTAACCTTTGCGCTGCCCTACTATTCGGCCTGGACTTCCAGTGCAACTTCCAACCTCCAGAGCCTAACCCTGAAATTCGGCGGGCCCTACCACCCCTCACTGTGTGCGGCCTCGCGACCCTAAAGGTCGATCCACCTTCCCTCTTTGCCAATCTACCCTCGGATTGCAAACCCGCCGCCACCGGGAGCAGACAGTACAGCACCCAGGACAGGACCTTCATCAGGTCCAAGATCCAGCGGCTGCTTCGGGAAGGCATCATCGAGGCCAGCAACAGCCGCTGGAGAGCTCAAGTGGTAGTAGTTAAAACTGGGGAGAAACACAGAATGGTCGTGGACTACAGCTAGACCATCAATCGGTACACGCAGCTCGACGCGTACCCCCTCCCACGCATATCTGATATGGTCAATCAGACTGCACAGTACCGGGTCTTCTCAACGGTAGACCTCAAATCCGCCTACCACCAGCTCCCCATTCGTAAATCAGACCGTCCATACACTGCCTTCGAGGCAGACAGCCGCGTCTATCACTTCGTCAGGGTTCCCTTCGGCGTCACCAACGGGGTCTCGGTCTTCCAAAGGGTGATGGACCGAACGGTCGACCGGTACGGTTTGCGGGCCACCTTTCCATACCTAGACAACGTCATCATCTGCGGCTATGATCAGCAGGACCACGACGCCAACCGTGCCAAATTTCTCCGCACCGCCACTCTCCTAAACCTCACCTACAAGGAGAAGTGCATGTTTAGCACGACCCGCTTAGCCATCCTCGGCTATGTGGTCCAGAACGGAGTTCTGGGGCCCGATCCCGACCACATGCACCCCCTCCTGGAGCTTCCTCTCCCCCACTGCCCCAAGGCCCTCAAACGCTGCCTGGGGTTCTATTCGTACTACGCTCAGTGGGTCCCAAACTATGCGGACAAGGCCTGCCCACTCCTACAGTCAACCCTTTTTCCTGACTACCAAGGCACAACAGGCCTTCACCCGTATCAGAGCAGATATCGCCAAGGCCGGGATGCACGCAGTAGACGAGACACTCCCCTTTCAAGTAGAGAGCGACGCATCAGACGTCGCCCTAGCCGCCACCCTCAATCAGGCAGGCAGACCCGTGGCATTCTTTTCCCGCACCCTTCATGCCTCAGAAATTTAGCACTCATCCGTCGAAAAAGAGGCCCAAGCTATCGTTGAAGCTGTGCGGCATTGGAGGCATTACCTGGCCGGCAGGAGATTCACTCTCTTCACTGACCAACGGTCGGTGGCCTTCATGTTCAATAACACACAGCGGGGCAAGGTCAAGAATGATAAGATCTTGAGGTGGAGGATCGAGCTCTCCACCTACAATTACAAGATTTTGTATCGCCCCGGTAAGCTCAACGAGCCCCAGATGCCCTATCCCGAGGTACATGTGCCAGCGCACAGGTAGACCAACTCCGGACCCTGCACGACAGTCGTCGTCACCCGGGAGTCACACGGTTGTACCATTTCATAAAGGCCCGCAAACTGCCCTACTCCGTCGAGGAAGTATGGACAATCACCAGGGACTGCCAGGTCTGTGCGGAGTGCAAGCCGCACTTCTACCGGCCAGACCGTGTGGGGATTTCAAAGGGCCCCTCCCCTCCACTGACCGTAACACGTATTTTCTCAGTGTGGTTGATGAGTACTCCAGATTCCCCTTCGCCATCCCATTCCCCGATATGACGTCTACCACCATCATCAAAGCCCTCAACACAATCTTCGCTCTGTTCGGTTTCCCCGCCGACATCCACAGTGACAGGGAATCCTCCTTCATGAGCGATGAGCTGCGTCAGTTCCTGCTCAGCAGGGGTATCGCCTCCAGCAGAACAAGCTACAACCCCCAGGGAAACGGACAGGTAGAGAGGGAGAATGGGACGGTATGGAGGGCCGTTCAACTGGCCCTACGGTCCAAGAACCTCCTGGCCTGCTCCGTAGACATGTCCAACTCCACAAGGCGGACCCGTTGGTGGAAAGGGTGCAATTGCTCCATGCAAACCCCCAGTATGCCTATGTGGCGTACCCCGACGGCCGCCAGGATACTGTCTCCCTCGGGGACCTGGCACCAGCAGGTCACACACACACACACACACACACACACACACCCCCAGCCCGGCACCACCCTCACCTCCGGGGTGCTCCCACCATTAACCCCCCCGGGACCTCTCCCTGCCCACGCTCGAGGATGAAGAGGATTTCAGCACGCTCCCGGAGGATCCGGACATCAGACCAGCATCGGCATCGCCACCACCACTACGACGCTCCCAGCGGCACATCAAGGCCTCGGACCGGTTAAACCTCTAACTGGTCCACTGGACTTCAAAAGACATTTTTTTTTCTCTCTATCAAAAATTGTAAATGTAAAAAGAAAACCATTTGTTGTATATAGTTCTCCACCACTTCCGCCGGACTCAATTTTTAACAGGGGTGAATGTGGTAAACCACTGTTACATCTCTATTGCTCTGTGCTCACATCTCTTATTAGGTGATGTACGGTAGGACCTGTTCTACAGGTACGTTGGTAGTCCCTGCCTGCTGGCTCCGCCCAGTAGGCAGAGTATAAATATGTGTGTCCTCCAGGCTGCAGCAGGAGGCCACACATCTTAGAGCAGTAAAGCCTCAGTTGTACCCAACTCAAGTCTTTGTGCAATTGATCATGCATCAATGGCCTCCTGTGATAAGGGTGGCCCTGGTCTGTTCTAGAATAGTCTCTGGCCTGTCAACCTCGCACAGCTCACCAAATAGATTCCGCCGTAGGGTCAGTTTTTGTGGGACAAGGATAGGCGTCCAAGCTTCAGTTGATGAAGAAGATCATACGGACTGGTGTTTCTCTCCGCACCGACGCCGCTGAGTTCACCTCCGCCTCCTTCGATGGGCTCAATAAGGGGCGGGTCACCACGGCTGCGCCTCGCGCACGCGAGTTGCCCGCCAATCCCGTTGCCCGGCCTGCGCCGCGGGGGCTGCTGGGAACCGTAGTCCTCCGGAGCCGACATGTCCCAGGATGCATGGGGCGCGGCGGCCGCGACTGCGTCGAAAGCCTTCTTCCGGTCGCAGCAAGGCCTTGGGGGTGACCTACATCGGGGGCAAAGAAGATGGCGGCATCGGCTCGGCTTGGTTTGAAGGTGATGGAGAGAGGGCTTATTCACGCCGTGGCGCGGACAGAATCTGCGTTGTTTAGTTTTCTGTAGCTTTTAATGTTTCGGCGGAATCCGCAAATATTAAAAAAGGTTTAAATTAGCAAATGTCCCTGTCACACTTGCTGCCCGTTTGTGCCGAATTGAAATGTTGACATATATATATATATATATATATATATATAGTCATTTATGGTTTTGATTTTTTTTAATAACGTTTAGGTTTTTAAGCCATGTTTTAAATGTAGGAGGGTTGAGATCTAAATCTAAACATGGTTCTTCAATGTGATCCTTTCTTGATAGTTGAAATTCAGTTGGCTGAGTTATTGTGTCACCGCAGTGCCTATTTGAAAAGAGAAAACATTTTGCTAGCTTTAATGATTAAGTTAATTAAGCATTTTGTGTAAATTGATGTGTTATTGTGCCAAGTGGATCTAACATCTCAAAACTGGAAAGACATAGAACAGTACAGGCCCTTCAGCCCACAATGTTGTGCCGACCATTTATCCTAATCTAAGATCAACCAAACCTGTCTAAGACAGGTGTCCCTAATGTCCTTAAATGTCCCTAATGACTCTGACTCCACCACCTCTGCTGGCAGTGCATTCCACACACCCACCACTCTGTGTAAAGAACCGACCTCTGACATCTCCCCTATACCTTCCTCCAATCAACTTAAAATGTTGTCCCCTTGTGACAGCCATTTCCACCCTGGGGAAAAGTCTCTGGCTATCCACTCTATCCATGTCTCTCATCACCTTGTACACCTCCATCAAGTCACCTCTCTGCCTTCTTTGCTCCAATGAGAAAAGCCCTAGCTCCCTCAACCTTTCTTCATAAGACATGCCCTCCAGTCCAGGCAGCATCCTGGTAAATCTCCTCTGTACCCTCTCCAAAGCATCCACATCCTTCCTATACTGAGGCGACCAGAACTGGACACAATATTCCAAGTGTGGTCTAACTAGACTTTTATAAAGCTGCAGCAAAATCTCGCGGCTCTTAAACTCAATCCCCATGTTAATGAAAGCCAACACACCATACACCTTAACAACCCTATCAACCTGGGTGGCAACTTGGGGATCTATGTACGTGGACCCCAAGATCCCTCTGTTCTGCCACACTTCCAAGAATTCTGCCTTTAACCCTGTATTCAGCATTCAAATTCGACCTTCCAAAATGAATCACTTCACATTTATCAAGGTTGAACTCCACCTGCCACTCCTCAGCCCAGCTCTGCATCCTGTCAATGTCCTGCTGTAACCTGTAACAACCCTCAACACTATCTACAACTCCCCCAACCTTTGTGTCATCAGCAAACTTACTAACCCACCCTTCCACTTCCTCATCCAAGTCATTTATAAAAACCACAAAGAGCAGCGGTCCCAGAACAGATCCTTGCGGGACACCACTGGTCACCAACCTCCAGGCGGAATACTTTCCATCCACTACCACTCGTCTTCTTTCGGCCAGCCAATTCTGTATCCAGACTGCCAAATTTCCCTGTATCTCATGCCCCCTAACTTTCTGAATGAGCCTACCATGGGGAACCTTATCAAATGCCTTACTGAAATCCATATACACCACATCCACTGCCCAACCTTCATCAATGTGCCTCGTCACATCCTCAAAGAATTCAATGAGGCTTGTGAGGCATGACCTGCCCCTCACAAAGCCATGCTGATTATCTTTAATCAAACTACGTTTTTCTAAATAATCATAAATCCCATCTCTATCCTATCTCTCAGAATCCTTTCCAATATTTCGCTCACCACAGACGTAAGACCGATGGGTCTGTAATTCCCAGGGATTTCCCTATTACCTTTCTTGAACAGGGGAACAACATTCGCCTCCCTCCAATCATCCGGTACTACAGTGGAGAGTGAGGACGCAAAGATCATCGCCAACGGCGCAGCAATCTCCTCCCTCGCTTCCTGTAGTAACCATGCGTATATCCTGTCAGGCCCAGGGGACTTATCTATCCTGATGCTTTTCAAAATTTCCAGCACATCCTCCTCCTTAATATCAACCTGTTCGAGTCTATTAACCTGGTTCACACTGTTCTCATGAGCAACAAGGCCCCTCTCTCTAGTGGATACTGAAGCAAAGTATTCATTTAAGTCCTCCACCATCTCCTCAGACTCTAGGTGCAGGTTCCCTCCACTATCCCTGATCAGCCCTACTCTCACTCTGATCATCCTCATCCTCTTATTTCTCACATAAGTGTAGAACGTCTTGGGTTTTCCCTAACCCTTCCCGCCAGGGCTTTTTCATGCCCCCGTCTAGCCTCCTCAGTCCATTTTTGAGTTCCTTCCTGGCTACCTGGTAACCCTCGAGAGCAAAGTCAGATCCTTGCTTCCTCAACCTTACGTAAGCTTTCTTCTTCCTCTTAACTAGAAGCTCCACTTCTCTTGTCATCCAAGACTCCTTCACCTTACCATTCCTTCCTCGTCTCAGTGGGACAAAACAATTCAGCACTCGCAGCAAGTGCTCCTTAAACAATCCCCACATTACTGTTGTGCATTTCCCCAAGAACAATTCCCCAAGAAGAAGCTGGTTTAGCACAGGGCTAAATCGCTGGCTTTGAAAGCAGGCCAGCAGCACGGTGCAATTCCTGTACCAGCCTCCTCGAACAGGCGCCGGAATGTGGCGACTAGGGGCTTTTCACAGTAACTTCATTTGAAGCCTACTTGTGACAATAAGCGATTTTCATTTTCAATTGTTCCCACTTTATGCTCCTCAGCTCCTGTCTAATAGCAGTGTAATTTCCCCTCCCCCAATTAAATACCTTCCCATAATGTGTGTTCCTATCCCTCTCCATGACTATGGTAAAGGTCAAGGAGTTGTGGTCACTGTAACCAAAATGCTCTCCCACCGAGACATCTGACAACTGGCCTGGTTCATTGCCGAGCACCAAGCCCATGACCTCTCTCCTAGTCAGCCTATCTACACATTGAGTCAGGAATCCTTCCTGTACGCACCTGACAAAATCTGCTCCATCCAAACCATTTGCATTAAGAAGGTTCCAGTCAATATTAGGGAAGTTGAAGTCACCCATGACAACAACTCTGTTACTTCTGCACTTTTCCAAGATCTGCCGCCCAATCTGTTCCCCTATCTCTCTGCTGCTATTGGGGGGAGTCTATAGAAAACTCCCAATAAAATAACTGCTCCTTTCTTGTTTCTAACTTCCACCCATACTGACTCAGTATACAAACCCTCCTCAACTACCTCCTTTTCTGCAGCTATGGTGCACTCCCTAATTAACAGTGCCGCCCCCCCTCCTCTTTTACCTCCATCCCTATTCTTCTGGAAACATCTAAACCCCGGAACATCTAACAACCATTCCTGCCTCTGTGAAATCCATGTCTCCGTAATGGCCACAACATCGTAGTTCCAAGTACTGATCCATGCTCTTAAGTTCATCTCCCTTATTCCTGACACTCCTTGCTTTGAAACGGACACACTTTAACCTATTTTACTGAGTGCAACTTTGCCCTATCTTCCCTCACAGACTCACTGCATACTATTTCTGCCTGTTCAACGGCTACCCTACCGTCTGATTAGGGCAGCACGGTAGCATTGTGGATAGCACAATTGCTTCACAGCTCCAGGGTCCCAGGTTCGAATCCAGCTTGGGTCACTGTGCAGAGTCTGCACATCCTACCCGTGTGTGCGTGGGTTTCCTCCGGGTGCTCCAGTTTCCTCCCACAGTCCAAAGGTGTGCAGGTTAGGTGGATTGGCCATGATAAATTGCCATTAGTGTCCAAAATTGTCCTTAGTGTTGGGTGGGGTTACTGGGTTATGGGGATAGGGTGGAGGTGTTGACCTTGGGTAGGGTGCTCTTTCCAAGAGCCGGTGCAGACTCGATGGGCCAAATGGCCTCATTCTGCACTGTAAATTCTATGATAATCTATGACCCATAGCTCTGGTTCCCATCCCCCTGCCAAACTAGTTTAGGTTGCAGGTTGTCAGCTGCAGCAGATTGGATGCTGCAATAATCTTGAAGTGTGTGGCATGTCGCCTCTTTCATTTCATAGCAATCAAGTCAAAAAGACTAGTTCAATGTAAAATGGTTTGACAGAAACAGCACAAACATAGTTTGGAATTGGGCACTGTACCAAAATCATGAAGCTACTGCACGTTTATCTGGATGGAAGGTACTAAAAGTAACAGGCTATAAACACAGACCAGTGGAACGGCAACCAGTGGATAAAACCCAAACTGTAACTATAACACGCCCAAGTCAAGAATGGTGATCAACAATCAGGCACCTATCAGGTAGTTCCATTAACATCCCCATCCTTGACCATCGTGGATCATAGCACGGGACCTAACTGTCAAATGTGCTAAATAGGTAGCCCCCGCACAAGGTTCCCATCATAGATGCGTATCCACCCAAATCAGTTCACTTCACATTACAGTATGAATCTTTGTTTACTAGACATAGTAAAAATTATGCCCCAGAGAATGTCCTGTTCCTACTTCTGAAGGACTGTGCACCAGAACTAGATGCTCTAACCAACTGCTCCATTAGGCTTTATTACTGTCATCTACCCAATGATTATCAATAGATACCCTCAGCATCAAGCAGCAATTAAATAGAGTACAAAAGGAGCTTAGCAAAACTAGATATGCAGTGGCTGGAGCCATACATGCTCCAGGGAACAAGATAGTTGAAAGGCAATCAGAAACTCTGTATCCTGACTGCTTTTCCTTTCCTTTCTTAATCTATCAAGTTCAAGGGAAAAAAAACTCATTCTGACTGAATTTGTCTAACTCAATACAGAGTCTGTTTGTTAACTTGCACAATTAAGATATTTTTAGCTTTTTAGAAATCTCACCATATTGTGGTTAAGATAGCTTATTCTCCTAACCTACAAAGACCACCTCTGGCTCAAAAGAGCTTGTGGATGAAGTGTATAATAGGTAGCCTGAAAGCTGCCTGGAAATATAAAGCGTCTCCAAATTTAGGTCTCCATCTGATTGAAGAATTGTGCCTTTTGGTTTGAAAAATTATAAATGTTACACCATGATCTAAGGAGGGAAAACCTATTAACTACAGAATTGTCAGTTCAGCATCAATTGTGGAAAACTTACTGAATCTATTCTGAAAGACTAATGCGTACTTTAGTATTAACCAATCAAATAAATTGTATAGTCATGCCTGTAGTCTAACTGAATTATTTTCGAGGTTATGAGTGTGGTATGTCATGGAGTGTCTATGGATGTTGCCCATTTTGGGCTTCCAGAAGACATTTGATAGACTTTGCTCAAATGATTATTAGCAAAAATGAGAATACAGAATGTGGATAATCTTGTGCCTCGCAACATTCCAAAAGCATTCAGATGAGCACTTGAAATGCCATAGCAAAAGAGGCTATGGACCAAGTGCTGGAAAATGGGGTGAGAATAGTTCGGCGCTTGATGGCCAACGCAGACGAAGGGCCTCTTGCTGCGCTGTCAAGCGCTATGACTCCATGTCGGTGTTTAATTGGTTGGGATTTTGGAGACCTAAATCAATAAAGGGTTTGCTTTATGATTGCAAAGGTAAGTGGTGTTCTCCAGGGATTTGTGACAGGACCTCAGCTTTTCACTGTAACTTAATAACTTGAACATCCATTTTGCAGGCAACATTAAGTTAGAAGGCACATTTTGAGCTGCGTGCACAAGAGTAGGAAATTACAAGGAGATGTAAACAAATTAAATAGGTGGGCAAAGATATTGCCGATTCAAACACAATGTTACAAACATTTGGCATGTCAGGCCGCTTCTGTGGGAAGAGCAACAATCATAGAAACAGATAGAAATAGAAGCAGGAGGAGGCCATTTGGCCCGTCAAACCTGCTCTGCCATTCGTTATGATCATGCTGATTATCAAGTTCAATACCCTGATCCCGCCTTCCCTCCATAACCCTTGATTCCTTTGGCCCCCAAAGAGCTGTATCTAAATCCTTCTTGAAATTACACAACGTTTTGGCCTCAACTACTTTCTGTGGTAGTGAATTCCACAGATTCACCACTCTCTGTGAAGAAATTTCTCCTCACCTCAGTCCTAAAAGGTTTTCCGCTTATCCTCAAACTATGACCCCTAGTTCTGGACTCCGCCACCATCGAGAACGTTCTTTCTGAATCTACCCTGTCTAATCCTGTTAGAACTTTGTATGTTTCTACGAGATCCCCTCGCACTCTCCTAAACTCCAATGAAAATAATTCTAACCAATTTAGTCTCTCCTCATAATACAGTCCCACCATCCCAGGAATCAGCCAGGTAAACACTCCATAACAAGAACATCCTTCCTCAGATAAGAACATCAAAACTGAACACAATACTCCAGTGTGGCCTCAACAATACCCTATACAATTGCAAACATCCCTTTTCCTATACTCAAGTTCTTTCGCTATGAAGGACAACATACCATTAGCTTCTTCCCTGCTGTTACCGGGATTCCTAAACGACCCTCTTATGGACTGATTTGATTAATACTACACTCCTGTATGCTTCACCTGATGCCAGTGTCTATGAGTTTACATTGTGTACCTTGTGTTGCCCTATTACGTATTTTATTTTCATGTACTAAATGATCTGTTTAAGTTGCACGCAGAAAAATATTTTTCACTGTACCTCAGTACATGTGACAATGAACAAATCCAATCTAATACTGCCTGCTGTTCCTGCGCACTTACCTTCCGTGACTAATGCAGAAGGACACTAAGGTCTCTCTTGAGTATCCACCTCTCTCAATTTACACTCATTCAAATAATAATCTGCCTTCCTATTTTTGCTACCGAAACGGGTGACCTCCACATTATACTGCATTTACCATTCATATGCCCACTCACTCAGCCTGTCCAAATTCCGCTGAAGCCTCTGTGCATCCTCACAGCTCACCCTCCCACCCAACTTTGTATTATATGCAAATTTGGAGATAATCTTGATTCGCGTCACAAGTCCGCTTTCATTAACACTGCAATGAAGTTGCTGTGAAAATCCACTGGTTGCCACGTTCCGTCGCTTGTTCGGGTACACTGAGGGAGAATTCAGAATGTCCAATTCACCTAACAAGCATTTCTTTCGGAACTTGTGGGAGGAAACCGGAGCACCCGGAGAAAACCCACGCAGACATGTGGAGAACATGCAGAGTCTGCACAGACAGTGACCCAAGCTGGGAATCGAACCCTGGTCCCTGGCACTGTGAAGCAACAGTGCTAGGCACTGTGGAGCAACAGTGCTAACCATTGTGCTACCATGTGCATTTAGTCTCCTCCTTCAAATCATTAATATATAACAGTTAATGTTTCAGTTTGGTAACATTAGTACTGGTAAACATTACAGATCCAGTAGGTTTTAAGCAAGAACAGAGACAGGAATGTGGTGGAGGGGATAAAAGAACACCAAGAGTCAGACTTTGATAGGTTGGAAGGCGGAGTGATTTAAATCACATGGGATGGTGGTGCAAAGAAAAAAGGTTGCTAATGGGTTAACAGATATGTCTAGAGAAGCTGTAAATGGCAAAAGCAGAATCATTATCGGCATCAGCAGTATGAAGAAACAAGAGCAGTTGTAATTCTTTGAAATTGTTGAGCTCGATGTTGAATCCAGGAGCCATTGCAGAAGTCATTCGATGTGGAGAAATATGTTATGGAGAGAGGGACGTTCCCAGCGCACAGACTCCCATTGGAGCAATATCCCTGGTCACAGAAACAACTTTGACTTTGTCTATATATATGTTTCTGGAATGTACCTCTTCATTCACCTGAGGAAGAAGCAGTGCTCTGAAATCTAGTGATTTGGAACAAACCTGTTGGACTTTAACCTGGTGTTGTAAGACTTCTTACTGAGAAATATGTGGTCATTCACTTTGGATCGAGTAAATCAGACAATTTGAATATTTTCTTAATAGTGGAGGTGCAAAGGGATTTTGGCTCGAAAGAGAAAATGCTGGAAAATCTCAGCAGGTCTGGCAGCATCTGTAAGAAGAGAAAAGAGCTAACGTTTCGAGTCCCATGACTCTTTGTCAAAGCTGATGAGCTTTGACAAGAGTCATCGGACTCAAAAAGTTAGCTCTTTTCTCTCCCTACAGATGCTGCTGAGATTTTCCAGCATTTTCTCTTTCGCTTCAGATTCCAGCATCTGCAGTAATTTGCTTTTATCGAAGGGATTTTGGCTTCCAGGTGCACATTTTACTAAAATCTAGTGAACAAAAAGCAATCGAAAACCATTAATGTTCTTTACCTCAAGTGTGTTAAAATACAAATGTTGTTGATATGATTCTGGTGCACCACATTCAGCTTTACCTTTGACTGGGCGACAGTGTAGATTCACAGAATGACACTGGGTCTGAAAGATTTATGATTGAGGAAAGTTTGCAAAAACTTAGCTTGTATTTCCTTGAATTTCGACATTTATGGGGTGATTTAAACAAGGTATTTAAAATTACAAATGGATTTGATAGGGTAGATGCAGAAAAACTATTTCCTTTGAAAATCTAGAAGAGGACATAATCCTTAGCATTATTGTCAGGTCACATAGGATTGAAATCAGGAAGCAATTTTTCATGCACAAGGTGGTGGAAATCTGGAGCTTGCCCCTTAGAACTACCTCTCTTGCCCACCCCCCTCCCCGCTAAGACAAATGTGCCCAGGTGATGTACTCTAATCTTTTATTTGCCTCTATGGCTCACGTATGTTATCCTTTGTGCTTTACACTTTGATCTATGTCTGCAGAATGTGAATCTAAATGTAAATTAAAGCTGGTATATTTTCCTTGACAATTTTAGGTTCGTTCCTTCAGTACCACGGTGATCAAACCAGTGAGCAAACTGGTGATGGTATGTATTTGGCTACATTTTAAAGCTTTCAATTTATCTTTTAACTTTGATAAAATCCAATTGCAAAAGTAGTTTTGCAGGCGAGATTAACAGTTTTACTGGCTGCCTAAAGGTACTGTTCTCAGAATGCAGTAATAAAAGTAAAAAATACTGGAAATACTGGCCAGGTCTGGCAAAATCTGTGGAGAGAGAAACAGTTAATGTTTCAGATTGAACCATGAACCCTTTTATTTTAATGAACAATTTTAATGAGGTATTTTTGTTTTTTAAACTGTTGCTGTTTGTAATGCCAATGTACAAAGAATAATAAACAGTGCAATCCCCGACTCCCAACCCACCAAGACCCACCGATTTAACCCCCTATTCTACGCTACCCTAACCCCCCGCCCCGCCCGCTGACAATTAATTCTCCGCGAAGAAGTCGATGAACGATTGCCACCTCCGGGCGAACCTAGCAGTGACCCTCTTAAGACAAACTTAATCTTCTCTAGTCCGAGAAAGCTCGCCATGTCAGTTAGCCAGGTCTCCGACTTCGGAGGCTTTGAGTCTCTCCAAGCTAGTAGTATCCGTCTCCGGGCTTCCAGGGAAGCAAAGGCCAGAACACCTGCCTCTTTCTCCCCCTGGACTCCCGGGTCCTCCGACACCCCAAAAATCGCCACCTGACCTCATTGCCACCCTTGCTTTCAATCCTCTGGATATGACGTCTGCAAACCCCTGCCAATATCCCCTAAGTTTTGGACACGCCCAGAACATGTGGATATGGTTCGCTGGTCCTCCCGCACATTTTACACACCTGTCCTCCACCCCAAAGAATCTACTCATCTGGGCCACTGTTATGCGGGCCCGTTGGACCACCTTGAATTGGATCAAGCTGAGCCTAGCGCAAGTCGCGGTCGCGTTGATTCTACTCGAGGCGTTTGCCCAAAAGCCATCCTCCATCTCACCACCCAGCTCCTCCTCCCACCTACGCTTCAGCACCTCGGTCTGCGTCTCTTCCGCCCCCCCTGAGCTCTTTGTAGATGTCCAAGACGCACCCCTCTCCCGCCCATCCCCTAGACACTACCCTATCCTGGATCCCCCTTAGTGGCAGGAGTGGGAAGGATGATACCTGTCTCCGCAGAAAGTCCCGCACCTGTAAGTATCTAAATTCGTTACCCATTGCCAACCCAAACTTCTCCTCTAGCACCCTCAAGCTAGGGAAGCTTGCCTGTAAAAACAAGTCCCCCATCCTCTCAATTCCCGCACTTCGCCATACTCGGAACCCCCCATCCAAGCTCCCCGGGGCAAACCGGTGATTGTCACAAATTGGTAGCCAGACCGATGCTCCCACTGCGCCAGCGTACCTCCTCCACTGACCCCAAATTCTCAGGGACGCCACCACTACGGAACCCTTTTTCTTAATCGTTCCTGCTTTCCACCCTATCGCATGGGCTTTGCCTTTGTTGTTTTCTCATTCCCCACCCACCCACACTTCAAACCTATTACATCTCTAACTTATCCCAGTTATGATGGAAGGTCAGCAATTTGAAATGTTAACTTTTTTTATGTCTCCACAAATGTTGCCAAACTTACCGAGTATTTCTCAAATTTTCTGTTTTGATTTCAGAGTTCCAGCATCCTGCAGTATTTCATTTTTGTATTAATGCTTCTCAGTACAGTCTTCCTTTGACAGAACATACGAAATAGGCCATTCAGCCACTCAAGCCATCTTCGCCATTCAGTAAGATCATGGCTGATCTGTTTGTGTTTCAAATTCCATATTCCCATCTAGCCCGATAACCTTTGATTCCCTTGCCTGACAAGAATCTTATCTACCTCAACCTTAAAAATATTCAATGATCCCGCCTCCACTGCCTTCTGAGGCAGCAAGTAACAAAGTTGTATAACCCTCTGAGAGAATTTCTCCACATCTCTTTCCTAAAATGGCAACCCCTAAATTTAAAACAGTGCCCCCGAGTTCTGGACTGACCCACAGGAGGAAACATTCTTTCCATGCCCACCTTGTGGCAACCATTCAGGATCTTACATACTTCAATCAAGTCACCCCTCACTCTTCTAAACTCCAGTGGAAACAATCCCGCTCTGTCCAGCCTTTGCTCATAAGACACTCACTCATTCCAGGAATCAATCTAGTAAACCTCCTCTGAACCACCTCCAACGCATTTACATCTTTCCTTAAATAAGGAGACCAAAACTGCACACTATTCAAGATGCAGTTTCAACAATGCCCTGATTAACTGAAACACAACATCATTTCTTTTATGTTTAATTCCTTTCGTAATAAAGGATCACATCCATTAGCTTTCTTAATTACTTGCTGTACCTGCTTTCTAACTTTTTTGACACCTGCACGAGAGTGCCTGTTTCTCCTGCAGCCATTCGCCATTTTTTAAATTCTTCATACCAAAATTAGCAACTTCACATTTTCCCACATTATACTCCATCTGCCAGATTTGTGGCCGCTCACTCAACCTACCCACCTCCATCTGCAAGCTCCTTATGTCCTTTTCACAACATATATTTGTACCTATCTTTGTGTCATCTGCATATTTAGCTACAACAGAATTGTGGAATCTCTACAGTACAGAAGGAGGCCACTACCCAGACCCACTCCATCTAACATTTGGACACTAAGGTGCAATTTTAGCATGGCCAGAACATCTCATTTGCACATCTTTGGACTGTGGGAGGTAACCGGAGGAAACCCACGCAGACACGGAGAATGTGCAAATTCCACACAACAGTCACCCAAGGTTGGAATTGAACCCAGATCCCTGGCGCTAAGACACTGCAGTGCTATCCATTGTGCCACCATGTCTTTGCTCCCTTCATCTAAGTGATTGATATACATTATAAAAAAGTTGTGCCCCAGCACAGACCACTGTGGGACTCCACTGACAATCAGAAGGAAAACCATTTACGCATACTACCAGCCTAATATGTTACCCCCTACACCATAAGCTTTTTATTTTCTTCAATAATCTTTGATGTGCCACCTTCTCAAATGCCTTCTGGGAATCCAAGTCCAGTACATCTACAGGCTTCCCTTTATCCACAGTGCTTGTTCATCCTTCAAAGCACTCCGATAAATTGGCAAAACATAATTTCCCTGTCACAAAACTATGCTAACTCATAAGAACTAGGAGCTAGAGTCGGCAATTCAGCCCCTCTAACTTGCTCTGCCATTCAATACGATCATGACTCATCTCCTGTTGGCCTCAACTCCACTTTCCTGCCCGTTCTGCATAACCCTTCAACCCATTCCTAATTAGAAATCTGAAGTCTCGGAGTAGTGAATGCCACAGATTCACAACTCTTTAATTTTTCTAAATTTCAGCTTCAATATCCTTAATGACCAATTCTTACACATTCCCCATGACAGATATCAGACTAACTGGCCTATAGTTTCCTGTTTTCTGCCTTCCTCCCGCTTGACTAGAGGGGTGATATTTGTTACTTTGCAGTCTGATGGAACCTTTCTAGAGTCTGTTGAATTTTGGAAAATTAACATCAGCACATTTATGACCTCACTTGCCACCTCTTTTAAGATCCTAGAATGAAGTCCAACATTTCTAGCTGGCTTTTCTCGTACTCTTAATTTCTTTCTCCTGATTTGCTGGTTAATCTTTTAGTCATTCTTTACTGTTCTTTATATGCTGACCAATTATCTGGCCTGCCACTCATCTTTGCGCAGGTATATGCTGTTTCCTTAAGTTTGATGCTTCCCTAAATGTCTTTAGTTAATCATGGATGGTGGGCCCTCTCCTTGGAGTTATTCTTTATAGTAGGAATATGCTTGTTGTGAAACATTCTCTTAAATGTCTGCCACTGCTTCTCTTTGATCTAACGTTTAGCCTAGTATCCCAGTTTACCAGCTAACTGAGCATTCATGCCCCCCTAGTTGTCCTTATTTAAGTTCAAAATGCCCTTGTCTTGGAGCCCTCTTCCTTTCAAACTGGATGCAAAATTCAATCTTATTGTGGTAGCTGCTACCGAGAGCTACCTTTACCCTGAGGTCATTAATTAATCCTGTCACATTACACAATACCAAGTCGAATATAACCTGCTCTCTGGTTGGTCCAGAACGCGCTGCTCTAAAAAAACTATCTCAAAATAATTCTGTGAACGCCCCATCCAGTCGATTACTGTCAATCTGATTTTTCCAATTTATATGTAGATTAAAACCACCCATGATTATTGCTGTTACAAGCAACCAATATTTCCTCTTGTATACTTTGTCCTGTCTTGTGGTTACTGTTAAGGGCCTGTCGACCACTCCCACCAGTGACTTCTTTCCCCTACTATTCCTCATCTCCACCCAAACTAACTCTATATCTGATCTCCTGAACCAAGGTCATCTCTAACTATTACACCATTATCATCCTTGATTAACAGTGCTCCTCCCCCCCCAATTCTTTATTTTGAATTAAGGGGCAATTTAGCGTGGCCAATTCACCTACCCGGCACTTCTTTTTGATTTGAGGGGGTGAGACCCACACAGGCACAGGGAGAATGTGCAAACTCCACACTGACAACGACCCAGGTCCTCGGCGCCATGAGGCAGTAGTGGTAACCACTCCACCACCGTGCTGTCCTTCAGATCAAATTTATTGACTTCAATGTGCGCTATTAATTATTTTACTTTGTTATAAATGCTGCGCACATTCAGATACAGGGTCTTTCGTTTTATCATCTATGTAAAATCTACTCTTGACTGTTGGTGTATTCTTAGGTTTTTTTTCTCTTTGTCCCTTCCTGCCATTCTCTGATCCTTATGTCCCATATTATTTTGTTCTCCTACCTTGACTCTACCCTTTGATTTGCTACATCTACTCGAGCTTGATTCCCTAACCTAGACAAGATAATTACAATTGCTTTCTAATTTAATCCCCCTTTTGAAGGAAATGGTGATAACATTCTCTTTTAGTCTACCCATACAACTTATTCGCACCGTAATATGGTGTGAGAAATTATTTTTTGAAGATTATTAAAGTTACTGTACAGCATTGATTCAATGTTTTGACTCATTGATGCTCTTGTCCTGGTGATGGAGATGCCAGAATTCCCTCTTCCCTCCACCACTGACCCCTCAAACAAGAAGTGTATTAAGAATGGAAGGGATAAGGGGCTAGTAGACCCCATTTAAATATTAAGGATGGGCTTTGTGTGTCGGGTCCAGTGAGCCCAAGATGATGGGAAGAATTGAAAATTAGCATCCCTGTTGTGAGGGCCGGTGGTGGGAGATGATTTTCAACTATAAATAGCTTTAAAATATGTAAATGTTATTTAAATTAATTTGACAACTAAATTGTTCTACAAAGAACAAAGAAATGTACAGCACAGGAACAGGCCCTTCGGCCCTCCAAGCCCATGCCGACCATGCTGCCCGACTAAACTACAATCTTCTACACTTCCTGGGTCCGTATCCCTCTATTCCCATCCTATTCATGTATTTGTCAAGATGCCCCTTAAATGTCACTATCGTCCCTGCTTCCACCACCTCCTCCGGTAGCGAGTTCCAGGCACCCACTACCCTCTGTGTAAAAAAAACTTGCCTCGTACATCTACTCTAAACCTTGCCCCCTCACCTTAAACCTATGCCCCCTAGTAATTGACCCCTCTACCCCGGGGAAAGCCTCTGACTATCCACCCTGTCTATGCCCCTCATAATTTTGTAGACCCCTATCAGGTCGCCCCTCAACCTCCTTCGTTCCAGTGAGAACAAACTGAGTTTATTCAACCACTCCTCATAGCTAATGCCCTCCATACCAGGCAACATTCTGGTAAATCTCTTCTGCACCCTCTCTAAAGCCTCCACATCCTTCTGGTAGTGTGGCGACCAGAATTGAACACTATACTCCCCAAGTGTGGCCTAACTAAGGTTCTGTACAGCTGCAACATGACTTGCCAATTCTTATACTCAATGCCCCGGCTAATGAAGGCAAGCATGCCGTATGCCTTCTTGACTACCTTCTCCACCTGTGTTGCCCCTTTCAGTGACCTGTGGACCTGTACTCCTAGATCTCTTTGACTTTCAATACTCTTGAGGGTTCTACCATTCACTGTATATTCCCTACCTCCATTAGACCTTCCAAAATGCATTAACCTCACATTTGTCCGGATTAAACTCCATCTGCCATCTCTCCGCCCAAGTCTCCAAACAATCTAAATCCTGCTGTATCCTCTGACAGTCCTCATCGCTATCCGCAATTCCACCAACCTTTGTGTCGTCTGCAAACTTACTAATCAGACCAGTTACATTTTCCTCCAAATCATTTATATATACTACAAAGAGCAAAGGTCCCAGCACTGATCCCTGTGGAACACCACTGGTCACAGCCCTCCAATTAGAAAAGCATCCTTCCATTGCTACTCTCTGCCTTCTATGACCTAGCCAGCTCTGTATCCACCTTGCCAGCTCACCCCTGATCCCGTGTGACTTCACCTTTTGTACTAGTCTACCATTAGGGACCTTGTCAAAGGCCTTACTGAAGTCCATATAGACAACATCCACTGCCCTACCTGCATCAATCATCTTAGTGACCTCCTCGAAAAACTCTATCAAGTTAGTGAGACACGACCTCCCCTTCACAAAACCATGCTGCCTCTCACTAATACGTCCATTTTCTTCCAAATGGGAGTAGATCCTGTCTCGAAGAATTCTCTCCAGTAATTTCCCTACCACTGAAGTAAGGCTCACCGGCCTGTAGCTCCCTGGATTATCCTTGCTACCCTTCTTAAACAGAGGAACAACATTGGCTATTCTCCAGTCCTCCGGGACATCACCTGAAGACAGTGAGGATCCAAAGAGTTCTGTCAAGGCCTCAGCAATTTCCTCTCCAGCCTCCTTCAGTATTCTGGGGTAGACCCCATCAGGCCCTGGGGACTTATCTACCTTAATATTTTTTAAGACACCCAACACCTCGTCTTTTCGGATCTCAATGTGACCCAGGCTATCTACACACCCTTCTCCACACTCAACATCTACCAATTTCTTCTCTTTGGTGAATACTGATGCAAAGTATTCATTTAGTACCACGCCCATTTCCTCTGGTTCCACACATAGATTCCCTTGCCTATCCTTCAGTGGGCCAACCCTTTCCCTAGCTACCCTCTTGCTTTTTATGTACGTGTAAAAAGCCTTGGGATTTTCCTTAACCCTATTTGCCAATGACTTTTCGTGACCCCTTCTAGCCCTCCTGACTCCTTGCTTAAGTTCCTTCCTACTTTCCTTACATTCCACACAGGCTTCGTCTGTTCCCAGCCTTTTAGCCCTGACAAATGCCTCCTTTTTCTTTTTGACGAGGCCTACAATATCTCTCGTTATCCAAGGTTCCCGAAAATTGCCGTATTTATCCTTCTTCCTCACAGGAACATGCCGGTCCTCAATTCCTTTCAACTGATACTTGAAAGCCTCCCACATGTCAGGTGTTGATTTGCCCTCAAACATCCGCCCCCAATCTATGTTCTTCAGTTCCCGCCTAATATTGTTGTAATTAGCCTTCCCCCAATTTAGCACATTCATCCGAGGACCACTCTTATCCTTGTCCACCAGCACTTTAAAACTTACTGAATTGTGGTCACTGTTCCCGAAATGCTCCCCTACTGAAACATCTACCACCTGGCCGGGCTCATTCCCCACTACCAGGTCCAGTACCGCCCCTTCCCTAGTTGGACTGTCTACATATTGTTTTAAGAAGCCCTCCTGGATGCTCCTTACAAACTCCGCCCCGTCTAAGCCCCTGGCACTAAGTGAGTCCCAGTCAATATTGGGGAAGTTGAAGTCTCCCATCACCACAACCCTGTTGTTTTTACTCTTTTCCAAAATCTGTCTACCTATCTGCTCCTCTATCTCCCGCTGGCTGTTGGGAGGCCTGTTGTAAACCCCCAACATTGTGACTGCACCCTTCTTATTCCTGATCTCTACCCATATAACCTCACTGCCCTCTGAGGTGTCCTCCCGCAGTACAGCTGTGATATTTTCCCTAACCAGTAGCGCAACTCCGCCACCCCTTTTACATCCCGCTCTATCCTGCCTGAAACATCTAAATCCTGGAATGTTTAGCTGCCAATCCTGCCCTTCCCTCAACCAGGTCTCTGTAATGGCAACAACATCATAGTTCCAAGTACTAATCCAAGCTCTAAGTTCATCTGCCTTACCTGTAATACTTCTTGCATTAAAACATATGCACTTCAGGCCACCAGACCCGCTGTGTTCAGCAACTTCTCCCTGTCTGCTCTGCCTCAGAGCCCCACTGTCCCTATTCCCTAGTTCTCCCTCAATGCTCTCACCTTCTGACCTATTGCTCCCGTGCCCACCCCCCTGCCATACTAGTTTAAACCCTCCCGTGTGACACTAGCAAACCTCGCGGCCAGGATATTTATGTCTCTCCAGTTTAGATGCAACCCGTCCTTATATAGGTCACACCTGCCCCGGATGAGCTCCCAGTGGTCCAGATAACGGAAACCCTCCCTCCTACACCAGCTGGTTAGCCACGTGTTTAGCTGCTCTATCTTCCTATTTCTAGCTTCACTGGCACGTGGCACAGGGTGTAATCGCGAGATTACAACCCTAGAGGTCCTGTCTTTTAACTTTCTGCCTAGCTCCCTGAACTCCTGCTGCAGGACCTCATGCCCCTTCCTGCCTATGTCGTTCGTACCAATATGTACAACGACCTCTGCCTGTTTGCCCTCCCCCTTCAGGATGCCCTCTACCCGTTCGGAGACATCCTGGACCCTGGCACCATGGAGGCAACATACCATCCTGGAGTCTCTTTCACGTCCACAGAAGCACCTATCTGTGCCCCTGACTATAGAGTCCCCTATTACTATTGCTCTTCTGTGCTTTGACCCTCCCTTCTGAACATCAGAGCCAGCCGTGGTGCCACTGCTCTGGCTGCTGCTGTTTTCCCCTGATAGGCTGTGCCCCCCGACAGTATCCAAAGGGGTATACCTGTTCGAGAGGGGGACAACCACAGGGGATTCCTGCACTGACTGCCTGCCCTTTCTGGTGGTCACCCATTTCTCTGCCTGCAACTTGGGTGTGACCACATTTATATAACTGCGATCTATGACGCTTTCCGCCACCTGCATGCTCCTAAGTACATCCAATTGCTGCTCCAACCGAACCATGCGGTCTGTGAGGAGCTCCAGTTGGGTGCACTTTCTGCAGATGAAACCATCCGGGACACTGGAAGCCTCCCGGACCTGCCACATCTCACAGTCCGAGCACTGCACCCCTTTAACTGACATTGTGTCAATTAATTAAAATTAAAAGTTTTTTTTTTAAATTTCATCTTTTTATTTTTTATTTTTTTTAAAGTTACTGTTAACTATCTGTTTCCTAGCACTAGATTTCTAATATAAATGCGAAAGCTAAATATAGCACTCTCCGATCTCTGGCTTTCTCTCTTCTCACGCTGTTTTCAATGCCCCGGCTCTCTCTCCACCCGCGTTTTTAAATCTCCCGCGCTTTTTAAATCTCCCGGCTCTCTCTCCCCCCGCGCTTTTTAAATCTCCCGGCTTTCTCTCCTCTCGCGCTGTTTTCAATGTCCCGGCTCTCTCTCCTACCGCGCTTTTTCAATCTCCCGGCTCTCTCTCCTCCCGCGCTTTTTAAATCTCCCGGCTTTCTCTCGTCTCGCACTGTTTTCAGTGTCCCGGCTCTCTCTCTTCTCGCGCTGTTTTCAATGTCCCGGCTTTCTCTCCTCCCGCGCTTTTTAAATCTCCCGCTCTCTCTCCACTCGCGCTGTTTTCAATGTCCCGGCTCACTCACCTCCCGCGCTGTTTTCAATGTCCCGGCTCTCTCTCCTCTCGCGCTGTTTTCAATGTCCCGGCTCTCTCTCCTCTCGCGCTGTTTTCAATGTCCCGGCTTTCTCTCCACTCGCGCTGTTTTCAATGTCCCGGCTCACTCTCCACTAGCGCTGTTTTCAATGTCCCGGCTCTCTCTCCACTCGCGCTGTTTTCAATGTCCCGGCTTTCTCTCCACTCGTGCTGTTTTCAATGTCCCGGCTCTCTCTCCACTCGCGCTGTTTTCAATGTCCTGGGTCACTCTCCATTTGCGCTGTTTTCTCTGTCCTGGCTTTCTCTCCTCTCGCGCTGTTTTCAATGTCCCGGCTCACACTCCACTCGCGCTGTTTTCAATGTCCCGGCTTTCTCTCCTCTCGCGCTGTTTTCGCTGTCCCGGCTTTCTCTCCTCTCGCGCTGTTTTCAATGTCCCGGCTTTCTCTCCTCTCGCGCTGTTTTCGCTGTCCCGGCTTTCTCTCCTCTCGCGCTGTTTTCAGTGTCCCGGCTTTCTCTCCTCCCGCGCTGTTTTCAATGTCCCAGCTCACTCAGCTCCCACGCTGTTTTCAATGTCCTGGCTTTCTCTCCTCTCGCGCTGTTTTCAATGTCCCGGCTTTCTCTCCTCCCGCGCTGTTTTCAATGTCCCGGCTTTCTCTCTTCTCACACTGTTTTCAATGTCCCGGCTTTCTCTTCTCGCGCTGTTTTCAATGTCCCGGCTCACTCTCCACTCGCGCTGTTTTCAATGTCCCGGCTCACTCTCCACTCGCGCTGTTTTCAATGTCCCGGCTCTCTCTCCACTCGCGCTGTTTTCAATGTCCCGGCTTTCTCTCCACTCGCGCTGTTTTCAATGTCCCGGCTCTCTCTCCACTCGCGCTGTTTTCAATGTCCTGGGTCACTCTCCATTTGCGCTGTTTTCTCTGTCCTGGCTTTCTCTCCTCTCGCGCTGTTTTCAATGTCCCGGCTCACACTCCACTCGCGCTGTTTTCAATGTCCCGGCTTTCTCTCCTCTCGCTCTGTTTTCGCTGTCCCGGCTTTCTCTCCTCTCGCGCTGTTTTCAATGTCCCGGCTCACTCTCCACTCGCGCTGTTTTCAATGTCCTGGGTCACTCTCCATTTGCGCTGTTTTCTCTGTCCTGGCTTTCTCTCCTCTCGCGCTGTTTTCAATGTCCCGGCTTTCTCTCCTCCCGCGCTGTTTTCAATGTCCCAGCTCACTCAGCTCCCACGCTGTTTTCAATGTCCTGGCTTTCTCTCCTCTCGCGCTGTTTTCAATGTCCCGGCTCACTCTCCACTCGCGCTGTTTTCAATGTCCCGGCTTTCTCTCCTCTCGCGCTGTTTTCGCTGTCCCGGCTTTCTCTCCTCTCGCGCTGTTTTCAATGTCCCGGCTTTCTCTCCTCCCGCGCTGTTTTCAATGTCCCAGCTCACTCAGCTCCCACGCTGTTTTCAATGTCCTGGCTTTCTCTCCTCTCGCGCTGTTTTCAATGTCCCGGCTTTCTCTCCTCCCGCGCTGTTTTCAATGTCCCGGCTTTCTCTCTTCTCACACTGTTTTAAATGTCCCGGCTTTCTCTTCTCTCGCGCTGTTTTCAATGTCCCGGCTCACTCTCCACTCGCGCTGTTTTCAATGTCCCGGCTTTCTCTCCTCCCGCGCTGTTTTCGCTGTCCCGGCTTTCTCTCCTCTCGCGCTGTTTTCGCTGTCCGGGCTTTCTCTCCTCTCGCGCTGTTTTCAATGTCCCGGCTCACTCTCCACTTGCGCTGTTTTCAATGTCCCGGCTCTCTCTCCTCTCGCGCTGTTTTCAATGTCCCGGCTCACTCTACTCTCGCGCTGTTTTCGCTGTCCCGGCTTTCTCTCCTCTCGCGCTGTTTTCGCTGTCCCGGCTTTCTCTCCTCTCGCGCTGTTTTCGCTGTCCCGGCTTTCTCTCCTCTCGCGCTGTTTTCAATGTCCCGGCTCACTCTCCACTCGCGCTGTTTTCAATGTCCCGGCTCTCTCTCCACTCGCGCTGTTTTCAATGTCCCGGCTTTCTCTCCTCTCCCGCTGTTTTCAATGTCCCGGCTTTCTCTCCTCTCGCGCTGTTTTCGCTGTCCCGGCTCTCTCTCCACTCGCGCTGTTTTCGCTGTCCCGGCTTTCTCTCCTCTCGCGCTGTTTTCGCTGTCCCGGCTTTCTCTCCTCCCGCGCTGTTTTCAATGTCCCGGCTTTCTCTCCTCCCGCGCTGTTTTCAATGTCCCGGCTTTCTCTCCTCTCACGCTGTTTTCAATGTCCCGGCTGTCTCTCCTCTCGCGCTGTTTTCGCTGTCCCGGCTTTCTCTCCTCTCGCGCTGTTTTCGCTGTCCCGGCTTTCTCTCCTCTCGCGCTGTTTTCGCTGTCCCGGCTTTCTCTCCTCTCGCGCTGTTTTCGCTGTCCCGGCTTTCTCTCCTCTCGCGCTGTTTTCAATGTCCCGGCTCACTCTCCACTCGCGCTGTTTTCGCTGTCACGGCTCACTCTCCACTCGCGCTGTTTTCAATGTCCCAGCTCACTCAGCTCCCACGCTGTTTTCAATGTCCTGGCTTTCTCTCCTCTCGCGCTGTTTTCAATGTCCCGGCTCACTCAGCTCCCACGCTGTTTTCAATGTCCTGGCTTTCTCTCCTCTCGCGCTGTTTTCGATGTCCCGGCTCACACTCCTCTCGCGCTGTTTTCAATGTCCCGGCTCAAACTCCACTCGCGCTGTTTTCGCTGTCCCGGCTTTCTCGCCTCCCGCGCTGTTTTCGCTGTCCCGGCTCACTCTCCACTCGCGCTGTTTTCAATGTCCCGGCTTTCTCTCCTCCCGCGCTGTTTTCAATGTCCCGGCTTTCTCTCTTCTCGCGCTGTTTTCAATGTCCCGGCTCACTCTCCACTCGCGCTGTTTTCAATGTCCCGGCTCTCTCTCCACTCGCGCTGTTTTCAATGTCCCGGCTTTCTCTCCTCTCCCGCTGTTTTCAATGTCCCGGCTTTCTCTCCTCTCGCGCTGTTTTCGCTGTCCCGGCTCTCTCTCCACACGCGCTGTTTTCGCTGTCCCGGCTTTCTCTCCTCTCGCGCTGTTTTCGCTGTCCCGGCTTTCTCTCCTCCCGCGCTGTTTTCAATGTCCCGGCTTTCTCTCCTCCCGCGCTGTTTTCAATGTCCCGGCTTTCTCTCCTCTCGCGCTGTTTTCAATGTCCCGGCTGTCTCTCCTCTCGCGCTGTTTTCGCTGTCCCGGCTTTCTCTCCTCTCGCGCTGTTTTCGCTGTCCCGGCTTTCTCTCCTCTCGCGCTGTTTTCGCTGTCCCGGCTTTCTCTCCTCTCGCGCTGTTTTCAATGTCCCGGCTCACTCTCCACTCGCGCTGTTTTCAATGTCCCGGCTCTCTCTCCTCTCGCGCTGTTTTCAATGTCCCGGCTCACTCTCCTCTCGCGCTGTTTTCGCTGTCCCGGCTTTCTCTCCTCTCGCGCTGTTTTTGCTGTCCCGGCTTTCTCTCCTCTCGCGCTGTTTTCGCTGTCCCGGCTTTCTCTCCTCTCGCGCTGTTTTCAATGTCCCGGCTCACTCTCCACTCGCGCTGTTTTCAATGTCCCGGCTCTCTCTCCTCTCGCGCTGTTTTCAATGTCCCGGCTTTCTCTCCTCTCGCGCTGTTTTCAATGTCCCGGCTTTCTCTCCTCTCGCGCTGTTTTCAATGTCCCGGCTTTCTCTCCTCTCCCGCTGTTTTCAATGTCCCGGCTTTCTCTCCTCTCGCGCTGTTTTCGCTGTCCCGGCTCTCTCTCCACTCGCGCTGTTTTCGCTGTCCCGGCTTTCTCTCCTCTCGCACTGTTTTCGCTGTCCCGGCTTTCTCTCCTCCCGCGCTGTTTTCAATGTCCCGGCTTTCTCTCCTCCCGCGCTGTTTTCAGTGTCCCGGCTTTCTCTCCTCTCGCGCTGTTTTCAATGTCCCGGCTGTCTCTCCTCTCGCGCTGTTTTCGCTGTCCCGGCTTTCTCTCCTCTCGCGCTGTTTTCGCTGTCCCGGCTTTCTCTCCTCTCGCGCTGTTTTCGCTGTCCCGGCTTTCTCTCCTCTCGCGCTGTTTTCGCTGCCCCGGCTTTCTCTCCTCTCGCGCTGTTTTCAATGTCCCGGCTCACTCTCCACTCGCGCTGTTTTCAATGTCCCAGCTCACTCAGCTCCCACGCTGTTTTCAATGTCCTGGCTTTCTCTCCTCTCGCGCTGTTTTTTTTTAAATTTCATCTTTTTATTTTTTATTTTTTTTAAAGTTACTGTTAACTATCTGTTTCCTAGCACTAGATTTCTAATATAAATGCGAAAGCTAAATATAGCACTCTCCGATCTCTGGCTTTCTCTCTTCTCACGCTGTTTTCAATGTCCCGGCTCTCTCTCCACCCGCGTTTTTAAATCTCCCGCGCTTTTTAAATCTCCCGGCTCTCTCTCCCCCCGCGCTTTTTAAATCTCCCGGCTTTCTCTCCTCTCGCGCTGTTTTCAATGTCCCGGCTCTCTCTCCTACCGCGCTTTTTCAATCTCCCGGCTCTCTCTCCTCCCGCGCTTTTTAAATCTCCCGGCTTTCTCTCGTCTCGCACTGTTTTCAGTGTCCCGGCTCTCTCTCTTCTCGCGCTGTTTTCAATGTCCCGGCTTTCTCTCCTCCCGCGCTTTTTAAATCTCCCGCTCTCTCTCCACTCGCGCTGTTTTCAATGTCCCGGCTCACTCACCTCCCGCGCTGTTTTCAATGTCCCGGCTCTCTCTCCTCTCGCGCTGTTTTCAATGTCCCGGCTCTCTCTCCTCTCGCGCTGTTTTCAATGTCCCGGCTTTCTCTCCACTCGCGCTGTTTTCAATGTCCCGGCTCACTCTCCACTAGCGCTGTTTTCAATGTCCCGGCTCTCTCTCCACTCGCGCTGTTTTCAATGTCCCGGCTTTCTCTCCACTCGTGCTGTTTTCAATGTCCCGGCTCTCTCTCCACTCGCGCTGTTTTCAATGTCCTGGGTCACTCTCCATTTGCGCTGTTTTCTCTGTCCTGGCTTTCTCTCCTCTCGCGCTGTTTTCAATGTCCCGGCTCACACTCCACTCGCGCTGTTTTCAATGTCCCGGCTTTCTCTCCTCTCGCGCTGTTTTCGCTGTCCCGGCTTTCTCTCCTCTCGCGCTGTTTTCAATGTCCCGGCTCACTCTCCACTCGCGCTGTTTTCAATGTCCTGGGTCACTCTCCATTTGCGCTGTTTTCTCTGTCCTGGCTTTCTCTCCTCTCGCGCTGTTTTCAATGTCCCGGCTTTCTCTACTCCCGCGCTGTTTTCAATGTCCCAGCTCACTCAGCTCCCACGCTGTTTTCAATGTCCTGGCTTTCTCTCCTCTCGCGCTGTTTTCAATGTCCCGGCTCACTCTCCACTCGCGCTGTTTTCAATGTCCCGGCTTTCTCTCCTCTCGCGCTGTTTTCGCTGTCCCGGCTTTCTCTCCTCTCGCGCTGTTTTCAGTGTCCCGGCTTTCTCTCCTCCCGCGCTGTTTTCAATGTCCCAGCTCACTCAGCTCCCACGCTGTTTTCAATGTCCTGGCTTTCTCTCCTCTCGCGCTGTTTTCAATGTCCCGGCTTTCTCTCCTCCCGCGCTGTTTTCAATGTCCCGGCTTTCTCTCTTCTCACACTGTTTTCAATGTCCCGGCTTTCTCTTCTCGCGCTGTTTTCAATGTCCCGGCTCACTCTCCACTCGCGCTGTTTTCAATGTCCCGGCTCACTCTCCACTCGCGCTGTTTTCAATGTCCCGGCTCTCTCTCCACTCGCGCTGTTTTCAATGTCCCGGCTTTCTCTCCACTCGCGCTGTTTTCAATGTCCCGGCTCTCTCTCCACTCGCGCTGTTTTCAATGTCCTGGGTCACTCTCCATTTGCGCTGTTTTCTCTGTCCTGGCTTTCTCTCCTCTCGCGCTGTTTTCAATGTCCCGGCTCACACTCCACTCGCGCTGTTTTCAATGTCCCGGCTTTCTCTCCTCTCGCTCTGTTTTCGCTGTCCCGGCTTTCTCTCCTCTCGCGCTGTTTTCAATGTCCCGGCTCACTCTCCACTCGCGCTGTTTTCAATGTCCTGGGTCACTCTCCATTTGCGCTGTTTTCTCTGTCCTGGCTTTCTCTCCTCTCGCGCTGTTTTCAATGTCCCGGCTTTCTCTCCTCCCGCGCTGTTTTCAATGTCCCAGCTCACTCAGCTCCCACGCTGTTTTCAATGTCCTGGCTTTCTCTCCTCTCGCGCTGTTTTCAATGTCCCGGCTCACTCTCCACTCGCGCTGTTTTCAATGTCCCGGCTTTCTCTCCTCTCGCGCTGTTTTCGCTGTCCCGGCTTTCTCTCCTCTCGCGCTGTTTTCAATGTCCCGGCTTTCTCTCCTCCCGCGCTGTTTTCAATGTCCCAGCTCACTCAGCTCCCACGCTGTTTTCAATGTCCTGGCTTTCTCTCCTCTCGCGCTGTTTTCAATGTCCCGGCTTTCTCTCCTCCCGCGCTGTTTTCAATGTCCCGGCTTTCTCTCTTCTCACACTGTTTTAAATGTCCCGGCTTTCTCTTCTCTCGCGCTGTTTTCAATGTCCCGGCTCACTCTCCACTCGCGCTGTTTTCAATGTCCCGGCTTTCTCTCCTCCCGCGCTGTTTTCGCTGTCCCGGCTTTCTCTCCTCTCGCGCTGTTTTCGCTGTCCGGGCTTTCTCTCCTCTCGCGCTGTTTTCAATGTCCCGGCTCACTCTCCACTTGCGCTGTTTTCAATGTCCCGGCTCTCTCTCCTCTCGCGCTGTTTTCAATGTCCCGGCTCACTCTACTCTCGCGCTGTTTTCGCTGTCCCGGCTTTCTCTCCTCTCGCGCTGTTTTCGCTGTCCCGGCTTTCTCTCCTCTCGCGCTGTTTTCGCTGTCCCGGCTCAAACTCCACTCGCGCTGTTTTCGCTGTCCCGGCTTTCTCGCCTCCCGCGCTGTTTTCGCTGTCCCGGCTCACTCTCCACTCGCGCTGTTTTCAATGTCCCGGCTTTCTCTCCTCCCGCGCTGTTTTCAATGTCCCGGCTTTCTCTCTTCTCGCGCTGTTTTCAATGTCCCGGCTCACTCTCCACTCGCGCTGTTTTCAATGTCCCGGCTCTCTCTCCACTCGCGCTGTTTTCAATGTCCCGGCTTTCTCTCCTCTCCCGCTGTTTTCAATGTCCCGGCTTTCTCTCCTCTCGCGCTGTTTTCGCTGTCCCGGCTCTCTCTCCACACGCGCTGTTTTCGCTGTCCCGGCTTTCTCTCCTCTCGCGCTGTTTTCGCTGTCCCGGCTTTCTCTCCTCCCGCGCTGTTTTCAATGTCCCGGCTTTCTCTCCTCCCGCGCTGTTTTCAATGTCCCGGCTTTCTCTCCTCCCGCGCTGTTTTCAATGTCCCGGCTTTCTCTCCTCTCGCGCTGTTTTCAATGTCCCGGCTGTCTCTCCTCTCGCGCTGTTTTCGCTGTCCCGGCTTTCTCTCCTCTCGCGCTGTTTTCGCTGTCCCGGCTTTCTCTCCTCTCGCGCTGTTTTCGCTGTCCCGGCTTTCTCTCCTCTCGCGCTGTTTTCGCTGTCCCGGCTGTCTCTCCTCTCGCGCTGTTTTCAATGTCTCGGCTCACTCTCCACTCGCGCTGTTTTCGCTGTCCCGGCTCACTCTCCACTCGCGCTGTTTTCAATGTCCCAGCTCACTCAGCTCCCACGCTGTTTTCAATGTCCTGGCTTTCTCTCCTCTCGCGCTGTTTTCAATGTCCCGGCTCACTCAGCTCCCACGCTGTTTTCAATGTCCCTGCTTTCTCTCCTCTCGCGCTGTTTTCGATGTCCCGGCTCACACTCCTCTCGCGCTGTTTTCAATGTCCCAGCTCAAACTCCACTCGCGCTGTTTTCGCTGTCCCGGCTTTCTCGCCTCCCGCGCTGTTTTCGCTGTCCCGGCTCACTCTCCACTCGCGCTGTTTTCAATGTCCCGGCTTTCTCTCCTCCCGCGCTGTTTTCAATGTCCCGGCTTTCTCTCTTCTCGCGCTGTTTTCAATGTCCCGGCTTTCTCTCCTCTCGCGCTGTTTTCAATGTCCCGGCTCACTCTCCACTCGTGCTGTTTTCAATGTCCCGGCTTTCTCTCCTCCCGCGCTGTTTTCGCTGTCCCGGCTTTCTCTCCTCTCGCGCTGTTTTCGCTGTCCCGGCTTTCTCTCCTCTCGCGCTGTTTTCAATGTCCCGGCTCACTCTCCACTCGCGCTGTTTTCAATGTCCCGGCTCTCTCTCCTCTCGCGCTGTTTTCAATGTCGCGGCTCACTCTCCTCTCGCGCTGTTTTCGCTGTCCCGGCTTTCTCTCCTCTCGCGCTGTTTTCGCTGTCCCGGCTATCTCTCCTCTCGCGCTGTTTTCGCTGTCCCGGCTTTCTCTCCTCTCGCGCTGTTTTCAATGTCCCGGCTCACTCTCCACTCGCGCTGTTTTCAATGTCCCGGCTCTCTCTCCTCTCGCGCTGTTTTCAATGTCCCGGCTCACTCTCCACTCGCGCTGTTTTCAATGTCCCGGCTTTCTCTCCTCTCGCGCTGTTTTCAATGTCCCGGCTCACTCTCCACTCGCGCTGTTTTCAATGTCCCGGCTTTCTCTCCTCCCGCGCTGTTTTCGCTGTCCCGGCTTTCTCTCCTCTCGCGCTGTTTTCGCTGTCCCGGCTTTCTCTCCTCTCGCGCTGTTTTCAATGTCCCGGCTCACTCTCCACTCGCGCTGTTTTCAATGTCCCGGCTCTCTCTCCTCTCGCGCTGTTTTCAATGTCCCGGCTCACTCTCCTCTCGCGCTGTTTTCGCTGTCCCGGCTTTCTCTCCTCTCGCGCTGTTTTTGCTGTCCCGGCTTTCTCTCCTCTCGCGCTGTTTTCGCTGTCCCGGCTTTCTCTCCTCTCGCGCTGTTTTCAATGTCCCGGCTCACTCTCCACTCGCGCTGTTTTCAATGTCCCGGCTCTCTCTCCTCTCGCGCTGTTTTCAATGTCCCGGCTTTCTCTCCTCTCGCGCTGTTTTCAATGTCCCGGCTTTCTCTCCTCTCGCGCTGTTTTCAATGTCCCGGCTTTCTCTCCTCTCCCGCTGTTTTCAATGTCCCGGCTTTCTCTCCTCTCGCGCTGTTTTCGCTGTCCCGGCTCTCTCTCCACTCGCGCTGTTTTCGCTGTCCCGGCTTTCTCTCCTCTCGCACTGTTTTCGCTGTCCCGGCTTTCTCTCCTCCCGCGCTGTTTTCAATGTCCCGGCTTTCTCTCCTCCCGCGCTGTTTTCAGTGTCCCGGCTTTCTCTCCTCTCGCGCTGTTTTCAATGTCCCGGCTGTCTCTCCTCTCGCGCTGTTTTCGCTGTCCCGGCTTTCTCTCCTCTCGCGCTGTTTTCGCTGTCCCGGCTTTCTCTCCTCTCGCGCTGTTTTCGCTGTCCCGGCTTTCTCTCCTCTCGCGCTGTTTTCGCTGTCCCGGCTTTCTCTCCTCTCGCGCTGTTTTCAATGTCCCGGCTCACTCTCCACTCGCGCTGTTTTCAATGTCCCAGCTCACTCAGCTCCCACGCTGTTTTCAATGTCCTGGCTTTCTCTCCTCTCGCGCTGTTTTTTTTTAAATTTCATCTTTTTATTTTTTATTTTTTTTAAAGTTACTGTTAACTATCTGTTTCCTAGCACTAGATTTCTAATATAAATGCGAAAGCTAAATATAGCACTCTCCGATCTCTGGCTTTCTCTCTTCTCACGCTGTTTTCAATGTCCCGGCTCTCTCTCCACCCGCGTTTTTAAATCTCCCGCGCTTTTTAAATCTCCCGGCTCTCTCTCCCCCCGCGCTTTTTAAATCTCCCGGCTTTCTCTCCTCTCGCGCTGTTTTCAATGTCCCGGCTCTCTCTCCTACCGCGCTTTTTCAATCTCCCGGCTCTCTCTCCTCCCGCGCTTTTTAAATCTCCCGGCTTTCTCTCGTCTCGCACTGTTTTCAGTGTCCCGGCTCTCTCTCTTCTCGCGCTGTTTTCAATGTCCCGGCTTTCTCTCCTCCCGCGCTTTTTAAATCTCCCGCTCTCTCTCCACTCGCGCTGTTTTCAATGTCCCGGCTCACTCACCTCCCGCGCTGTTTTCAATGTCCCGGCTCTCTCTCCTCTCGCGCTGTTTTCAATGTCCCGGCTCTCTCTCCTCTCGCGCTGTTTTCAATGCCCCGGCTTTCTCTCCACTCGCGCTGTTTTCAATGTCCCGGCTCACTCTCCACTAGCGCTGTTTTCAATGTCCCGGCTCTCTCTCCACTCGCGCTGTTTTCAATGTCCCGGCTTTCTCTCCACTCGTGCTGTTTTCAATGTCCCGGCTCTCTCTCCACTCGCGCTGTTTTCAATGTCCTGGGTCACTCTCCATTTGCGCTGTTTTCTCTGTCCTGGCTTTCTCTCCTCTCGCGCTGTTTTCAATGTCCCGGCTCACACTCCACTCGCGCTGTTTTCAATGTCCCGGCTTTCTCTCCTCTCGCGCTGTTTTCGCTGTCCCGGCTTTCTCTCCTCTCGCGCTGTTTTCAATGTCCCGGCTCACTCTCCACTCGCGCTGTTTTCAATGTCCTGGGTCACTCTCCATTTGCGCTGTTTTCTCTGTCCTGGCTTTCTCTCCTCTCGCGCTGTTTTCAATGTCCCGGCTCACTCTCCACTCGCGCTGTTTTCAATGTCCCGGCTTTCTCTCCTCTCGCGCTGTTTTCGCTGTCCCGGCTTTCTCTCCTCTCGCGCTGTTTTCAGTGTCCCGGCTTTCTCTCCTCTCGCGCTGTTTTCGCTGTCCCGGCTTTCTCTCCTCTCGCGCTGTTTTCAGTGTCCCGGCTTTCTCTCCTCCCGCGCTGTTTTCAATGTCCCAGCTCACTCAGCTCCCACGCTGTTTTCAATGTCCTGGCTTTCTCTCCTCTCGCGCTGTTTTCAATGTCCCGGCTTTCTCTCCTCCCGCGCTGTTTTCAATGTCCCGGCTTTCTCTCTTCTCACACTGTTTTCAATGTCCCGGCTTTCTCTTCTCGCGCTGTTTTCAATGTCCCGGCTCACTCTCCACTCGCGCTGTTTTCAATGTCCCGGCTCACTCTCCACTCGCGCTGTTTTCAATGTCCCGGCTCTCTCTCCACTCGCGCTGTTTTCAATGTCCCGGCTTTCTCTCCACTCGCGCTGTTTTCAATGTCCCGGCTCTCTCTCCACTCGCGCTGTTTTCAATGTCCTGGGTCACTCTCCATTTGCGCTGTTTTCTCTGTCCTGGCTTTCTCTCCTCTCGCGCTGTTTTCAATGTCCCGGCTCACACTCCACTCGCGCTGTTTTCAATGTCCCGGCTTTCTCTCCTCTCGCTCTGTTTTCGCTGTCCCGGCTTTCTCTCCTCTCGCGCTGTTTTCAATGTCCCGGCTCACTCTCCACTCGCGCTGTTTTCAATGTCCTGGGTCACTCTCCATTTGCGCTGTTTTCTCTGTCCTGGCTTTCTCTCCTCTCGCGCTGTTTTCAATGTCCCGGCTTTCTCTCCTCCCGCGCTGTTTTCAATGTCCCAGCTCACTCAGCTCCCACGCTGTTTTCAATGTCCTGGCTTTCTCTCCTCTCGCGCTGTTTTCAATGTCCCGGCTCACTCTCCACTCGCGCTGTTTTCAATGTCCCGGCTTTCTCTCCTCTCGCGCTGTTTTCGCTGTCCCGGCTTTCTCTCCTCTCGCGCTGTTTTCAATGTCCCGGCTTTCTCTCCTCCCGCGCTGTTTTCAATGTCCCAGCTCACTCAGCTCCCACGCTGTTTTCAATGTCCTGGCTTTCTCTCCTCTCGCGCTGTTTTCAATGTCCCGGCTTTCTCTCCTCCCGTGCTGTTTTCAATGTCCCGGCTTTCTCTCTTCTCACACTGTTTTAAATGTCCCGGCTTTCTCTTCTCTCGCGCTGTTTTCAATGTCCCGGCTCACTCTCCACTCGCGCTGTTTTCAATGTCCCGGCTTTCTCTCCTCCCGCGCTGTTTTCGCTGTCCCGGCTTTCTCTCCTCTCGCGCTGTTTTCGCTGTCCGGGCTTTCTCTCCTCTCGCGCTGTTTTCAATGTCCCGGCTCACTCTCCACTTGCGCTGTTTTCAATGTCCCGGCTCTCTCTCCTCTCGCGCTGTTTTCAATGTCCCGGCTCACTCTACTCTCGCGCTGTTTTCGCTGTCCCGGCTTTCTCTCCTCTCGCGCTGTTTTCGCTGTCCCGGCTTTCTCTCCTCTCGCGCTGTTTTCGCTGTCCCGGCTTTCTCTCCTCTCGCGCTGTTTTCAATGTCCCGGCTCACTCTCCACTCGCGCTGTTTTCAATGTCCCGGCTCTCTCTCCACTCGCGCTGTTTTCAATGTCCCGGCTTTCTGATCTCTCCCGCTGTTTTCAATGTCCCGGCTTTCTCTCCTCTCGCGCTGTTTTCGCTGTCCCGGCTCTCTCTCCACTCGCGCTGTTTTCGCTGTCCCGGCTTTCTCTCCTCTCGCGCTGTTTTCGCTGTCCCGGCTTTCTCTCCTCCCGCGCTGTTTTCAATGTCCCGGCTTTCTCTCCTCCCGCGCTGTTTTCAATGTCCCGGCTTTCTCTCCTCTCACGCTGTTTTCAATGTCCCGGCTGTCTCTCCTCTCGCGCTGTTTTCGCTGTCCCGGCTTTCTCTCCTCTCGCGCTGTTTTCGCTGTCCCGGCTTTCTCTCCTCTCGCGCTGTTTTCGCTGTCCCGGCTTTCTCTCCTCTCGCGCTGTTTTCGCTGTCGCGGCTTTCTCTCCTCTCGCGCTGTTTTCAATGTCCCGGCTCACTCTCCACTCGCGCTGTTTTCGCTGTCACGGCTCACTCTCCACTCGCGCTGTTTTCAATGTCCCAGCTCACTCAGCTCCCACGCTGTTTTCAATGTCCTGGCTTTCTCTCCTCTCGCGCTGTTTTCAATGTCCCGGCTCACTCAGCTCCCACGCTGTTTTCAATGTCCTGGCTTTCTCTCCTCTCGCGCTGTTTTCGATGTCCCGGCTCACACTCCTCTCGCGCTGTTTTCAATGTCCCGGCTCAAACTCCACTCGCGCTGTTTTCGCTGTCCCGGCTTTCTCGCCTCCCGCGCTGTTTTCGCTGTCCCGGCTCACTCTCCACTCGCGCTGTTTTCAATGTCCCGGCTTTCTCTCCTCCCGCGCTGTTTTCAATGTCCCGGCTTTCTCTCTTCTCGCGCTGTTTTCAATGTCCCGGCTCACTCTCCACTCGCGCTGTTTTCAATGTCCCGGCTCTCTCTCCACTCGCGCTGTTTTCAATGTCCCGGCTTTCTCTCCTCTCCCGCTGTTTTCAATGTCCCGGCTTTCTCTCCTCTCGCGCTGTTTTCGCTGTCGCGGCTCTCTCTCCACACGCGCTGTTTTCGCTGTCCCGGCTTTCTCTCCTCTCGCGCTGTTTTCGCTGTCCCGGCTTTCTCTCCTCCCGCGCTGTTTTCAATGTCCCGGCTTTCTCTCCTCCCGCGCTGTTTTCAATGTCCCGGCTTTCTCTCCTCTCGCGCTGTTTTCAATGTCCCGGCTGTCTCTCCTCTCGCGCTGTTTTCGCTGTCCCGGCTTTCTCTCCTCTCGCGCTGTTTTCGCTGTCCCGGCTTTCTCTCCTCTCGCGCTGTTTTCGCTGTCCCGGCTTTCTCTCCTCTCGCGCTGTTTTCGCTGTCCCGGCTTTCTCTCCTCTCGCGCTGTTTTCAATGTCTCGGCTCACTCTCCACTCGCGCTGTTTTCGCTGTCCCGGCTCACTCTCCACTCGCGCTGTTTTCAATGTCCCAGCTCACTCAGCTCCCACGCTGTTTTCAATGTCCTGGCTTTCTCTCCTCTCGCGCTGTTTTCAATGTCCCGGCTCACTCAGCTCCCACGCTGTTTTCAATGTCCCTGCTTTCTCTCCTCTCGCGCTGTTTTCGATGTCCCGGCTCACACTCCTCTCGCGCTGTTTTCAATGTCCCGGCTCAAACTCCACTCGCGCTGTTTTCGCTGTCCCGGCTTTCTCGCCTCCCGCGCTGTTTTCGCTGTCCCGGCTCACTCTCCACTCGCGCTGTTTTCAATGTCCCGGCTTTCTCTCCTCCCGCGCTGTTTTCAATGTCCCGGCTTTCTCTCTTCTCGCGCTGTTTTCAATGTCCCGGCTTTCTCTCCTCTCGCGCTGTTTTCAATGTCCCGGCTCACTCTCCACTCGTGCTGTTTTCAATGTCCCGGCTTTCTCTCCTCCCGCGCTGTTTTCGCTGTCCCGGCTTTCTCTCCTCTCGCGCTGTTTTCGCTGTCCCGGCTTTCTCTCCTCTCGCGCTGTTTTCAATGTCCCGGCTCACTCTCCACTCGCGCTGTTTTCAATGTCCCGGCTCTCTCTCCTCTCGCGCTGTTTTCAATGTCGCGGCTCACTCTCCTCTCGCGCTGTTTTCGCTGTCCCGGCTTTCTCTCCTCTCGCGCTGTTTTCGCTGTCCCGGCTATCTCTCCTCTCGCGCTGTTTTCGCTGTCCCGGCTTTCTCTCCTCTCGCGCTGTTTTCAATGTCCCGGCTCACTCTCCACTCGCGCTGTTTTCAATGTCCCGGCTCTCTCTCCTCTCGCGCTGTTTTCAATGTCCCGGCTCACTCTCCACTCGCGCTGTTTTCAATGTCCCGGCTTTCTCTCCTCTCGCGCTGTTTTCAATGTCCCGGCTCACTCTCCACTCGCGCTGTTTTCAATGTCCCGGCTTTCTCTCCTCCCGCGCTGTTTTCGCTGTCCCGGCTTTCTCTCCTCTCGCGCTGTTTTCGCTGTCCCGGCTTTCTCTCCTCTCGCGCTGTTTTCAATGTCCCGGCTCACTCTCCACTCGCGCTGTTTTCAATGTCCCGCTCTCTCTCCTCTCGTGCTGTTTTCAATGTCCCGGCTCACTCTCCTCTCGCGCTGTTTTCGCTGTCCCGGCTTTCTCTCCTCTCGCGCTGTTTTTGCTGTCCCGGCTTTCTCTCCTCTCGCGCTGTTTTCGCTGTCCCGGCTTTCTCTCCTCTCGCGCTGTTTTCAATGTCCCGGCTCACTCTCCACTCGCGCTGTTTTCAATGTCCCGGCTCTCTCCTCTCGCGCTGTTTTCAATGTCCCGGCTTTCTCTCCTCTCGCGCTGTTTTCAATGTCCCGGCTTTCTCTCCTCTCGCGCTGTTTTCAATGTCCCGGCTTTCTCTCCTCTCCCGCTGTTTTCAATGTCCCGGCTTTCTCTCCTCTCGCGCTGTTTTCGCTGTCCCGGCTCTCTCTCCACTCGCGCTGTTTTCGCTGTCCCGGCTTTCTCTCCTCTCGCACTGTTTTCGCTGTCCCGGCTTTCTCTCCTCCCGCGCTGTTTTCAATGTCCCGGCTTTCTCTCCTCCCGCGCTGTTTTCAGTGTCCCGGCTTTCTCTCCTCTCGCGCTGTTTTCAATGTCCCGGCTGTCTCTCCTCTCGCGCTGTTTTCGCTGTCCCGGCTTTCTCTCCTCTCGCGCTGTTTTCGCTGTCCCGGCTTTCTCTCCTCTCGCGCTGTTTTCGCTGTCCCGGCTTTCTCTCCTCTCGCGCTGTTTTCGCTGTCCCGGCTTTCTCTCCTCTCGCGCTGTTTTCAATGTCCCGGCTCACTCTCCACTCGCGCTGTTTTCGCTGTCCCGGCTCACTCTCCACTCGCGCTGTTTTCAATGTCCCAGCTCACTCAGCTCCCACGCTGTTTTCAATGTCCTGGCTTTCTCTCCTCTCGCGCTGTTTTCAATGTCCCGGCTTTCTCTCCTCTCGCGCTGTTTTCAATGTCCCGGCTTTCTCTCCTCTCGCGCTGTTTTCGATGTCCCGGCTCACACTCCTCTCGCGCTGTTTTCAATGTCCCGGCTCAAACTCCACTCGCGCTGTTTTCGCTGTCCCGGCTTTCTCGCCTCCCGCGCTGTTTTCGCTGTCCCGGCTCACTCTCCACTCGAGCTGTTTTCAATGTCCCGGCTCACTCTCCACTCGCGCTGTTTTCAATGTCCCGGCCCTCTCTCCACTCGCGCTGTTTTCAATGTCCCGGCTTTCTCTCCACTCGCGCTGTTTTCAATGTCCCGGCTCACTCTCCACTCGCGCTGTTTTCAATGTCCCGGCCCTCTCTCCACTCGCGCTGTTTTCGCTGTCCCGGCTTTCTCTCCTCTCGCGCTGTTTTCAATGTCCCGGCTCACTCTCCACTCGCGCTGTTTTCGCTGTCCCGGCTCACTCTCCACTCGCGCTGTTTTCAATGTCCCAGCTCACTCAGCTCCCACGCTGTTTTCAATGTCCTGGCTTTCTCTCCTCTCGCGCTGTTTTCAATGTCCCGGCTTTCTCTCCTCTCGCGCTGTTTTCAATGTCCCGGCTTTCTCTCCTCTCGCGCTGTTTTCGATGTCCCGGCTCACACTCCTCTCGCGCTGTTTTCAATGTCCCGGCTCAAACTCCACTCGTGCTGTTTTCGCTGTCCCGGCTTTCTCGCCTCCCGCGCTGTTTTCGCTGTCCCGGCTCACTCTCCACTCGCGCTGTTTTCAATGTCCCGGCTTTCTCTCCTCTCGCGCTGTTTTCAATGTCCCGGCTCACTCTCCACTCGCGCTGTTTTCGCTGTCCCGGCTCACTCTCCACTCGCGCTGTTTTCAATGTCCCGGCTCACTCTCCACTCGCGCTGTTTTCAATGTCCCGGCTCTCTCTCCACTCGCGCTGTTTTCAATGTCCCGGCTTTCTCTCCACTCGCGCTGTTTTCAATGTCCCGGCTCTCTCTCCACTCGCGCTGTTTTCAATGTCCTGGGTCACTCTCCATTTGCGCTGTTTTCTCTGTCCTGGCTTTCTCTCCTCTCGCGCTGTTTTCAATGTCCCGGCTCACACTCCACTCGCGCTGTTTTCGCTGTCCCGGCTCACTCTCCACTCGCGCTGTTTTCAATGTCCCAGCTCACTCAGCTCCCACGCTCTTTTCAATGTCCCGGCTCACTCTCCACTCGTGCTGTTTTCAATGTCCCGGCTTTCTCTCCTCTCGCGCTGTTTTCGCTGTCCCGGCTTTCTCTCCTCTCGCGCTGTTTTCGCTGTCCCGGCTTTCTCTCCTCCCGCGCTGTTTTCAATGTCCCAGCTCACTCAGCTCCCACGCTGTTTTCAATGTCCTGGCTTTCTCTCCTCTCGTGCTGTTTTCAATGTCCCGGCTTTCTCTCCTCTCGCGCTGTTTTCGCTGTCCCGGCTTTCTCTCCTCTCGCGCTGTTTTCGCTGTCCCGGCTTTCTCTCCTCCCGCGCTGTTTTCAATGTCCCAGCTCACTCAGCTCCCACGCTGTTTTCAATGTCCTGGCTTTCTCTCCTCTCGCGCTGTTTTCAATGTCCCAGCTTTCTCTCCTCCCGCGCTGTTTTCAATGTCCCGGCTTTCTCTCTTCTCACGCTGTTTTCAATGTCCCGGCTTTCTCTTCTCTCGCGCTGTTTTCAATGTCCCGGCTCACTCTCCACTCGCGCTGTTTTCAATGTCCCGGCTTTCTCTCCTCCCGCGCTGTTTTCGCTGTCCCGGCTTTCTCTCCACTCGCGCTGTTTTCAATGTCCCGGCTCTCTCTCCTCTCGCGCTGTTTTCAATGTCCCGGCTCACTCTCCTCTCGCGCTGTTTTCGCTGTCCCGGCTTTCTCTCCTCTCGCGCTATTTTCACTGTCCCGGCTTTCTCTCCTCTCGCGCTGTTTTCGCTGTCCCGGCTTTCTCTCCTCTCGCGCTGTTTTCAATGTCCCGGCTCACTCTCCACTCGCGCTGTTTTCAATGTCCCGGCTCTCTCTCCTCTCGCGCTGTTTTCAATGTCCCGGTTCACTCTCCACTCGCGCTGTTTTCAATGTCCCGGCTTTCTCTCCTCTCGCGCTGTTTTCAATGTCCCGGCTCACTCTCCACTCGCGCTGTTTTCAATGTCCCGGCTTTCTCTCCTCCCGCGCTGTTTTCAATGTCCCGGCTCACTCTCCACTCGCGCTGTTTTCAATGTCCCGGCTTTCTCTCCTTTCGCGCTGTTTTCAATGTCCCGGCTTTCTCTCCTCTCGCGCTGTTTTCAATGTCCCGGCTTTCTCTCCTCTCGCGCTGTTTTCAATGTCCCGGCTTTCTCTCCTCTCGCGCTGTTTTCGCTGTCCCGGCTCTCTCCACTCGCGCTGTTTTCGCTGTCCCGGCTTTCTCTCCTCTCGCGCTGTTTTCGCTGTCCCGGCTTTCTCTCCTCCCGCGCTGTTTTCAATGTCCCGGCTTTCTCTCCTCCCGCGCTGTTTTCAATGTCCCGGCTTTCTCTCCTCTCGCGCTGTTTTCAATGTCCCGGCTGTCTCTCCTCTCGCGCTGTTTTCGCTGTCCCGGCTTTCTCTCCTCTCGCGCTGTTTTCGCTGTCCCGGCTTTCTCTCCTCTCGCGCTGTTTTCGCTGTCCCGGCTTTCTCTCCTCTCGCGCTGTTTTCGCTGTCCCGGCTTTCTCTCCTCTCGCGCTGTTTTCGCTGTCCCGGCTGTCTCTCCTCTCGCGCTGTTTTCAATGTCCCGGCTCACTCTCCACTCGCGCTGTTTTCGCTGTCCCGGCTCACTCTCCACTCGCGCTGTTTTCAATGTCTCAGCTCCCACGCTGTTTTCAATGTCCTGGCTTTCTCTCCTCTCGCGCTGTTTTCAATGTCCCGGCTTTCTCTCCTCTCGCGCTGTTTTCAATGTCCCGGCTTTCTCTCCTCTCGCGCTGTTTTCGATGTCCCGGCTCACACTCCTCTCGCGCTGTTTTCAATGTCCCGGCTCAAACTCCACTCGCGCTGTTTTCGCTGTCCCGGCTTTCTCGCCTCCCGCGCTGTTTTCGCTGTCCCTGCTCACTCTCCACTCGCGCTGTTTTCAATGTCCCGGCTTTCTCTCCTCTCGCGCTGTTTTCAATGTCCCGGCTCACTCTCCACTCGCGCTGTTTTCGCTGTCCCGGCTCACTCTCCACTCGCGCTGTTTTCAATGTCCCAGCTCACTCAGCTCCCACGCTGTTTTCAATGTCCTGGCTTTCTCTCCTCTCGCGCTGTTTTCAATGTCCCGGCTTTCTCTCCTCTCGCGCTGTTTTCAATGTCCCGGCTTTCTCTCCTCTCACGCTGTTTTCAATGTCCCGGCTTTCTCTCCTCTCGCGCTGTTTTCGATGTCCCGGCTCACACTCCTCTCGCGCTGTTTTCAATGTCCCGGCTCAAACTCCACTCGCGCTGTTTTCGCTGTCCCGGCTTTCTCGCCTCCCGCGCTGTTTTCTCTGTCCCGGCTCACACTCCACTCGCGCTGTTATGCTGTCCCGGCTTTCTCGCCTCCCGCGCTGTTTTCGCTGTCCCGGCTCACTCTCCACTCGCGCTGTTTTCAATGTCCCGGCTCACACTCCTCTCGCGCTGTTTTCAATGTCCCGGCTCACTCTCCACTCGCGCTGTTTTCGCGGCCCCGGCTTTCTCTCCTCTCGCGCTGTTTTCAATGTCCCGGCTCACTCTCCACTCGCGCTGTTTTCAATGTCCCGGCTCACACTCCTCTCGCGCTGTTTTCGCTGTCCCGGCTTTCTCTCCTCTCGCGCTGTTTTCACTGTCCCGGCTTTCTCTCCTCTCGCGCTGTTTTCAATGTCCCGGCTCACTCTCCTCTCGCGCTGTTTTCGCTGTCCCGGCTTTCTCTCCTCTCGCGCTGTTTTCAATGTCCCGGCTCACTCTCCTCTCGCGCTGTTTTCAATGGTCTTGAATTTAGTCTCCTGCCACCCAAACATATTGCTACGAATCCAATTCCAGCATTGTCAAAAGAGTTTAAGTAAAGTATGTTGTTCAGTGCTTGTAATGTTCTTACTATTGTCACGTTAGCTGTGAGAAAAACATTGAACACTATAATTATAGATTATTGCCTTTCCCAATCCTGACACACACCTGGACTGTAGCTGGACTGTATTTTGGGATGTATGATAAGATGGTGGCGATTATGAATGACAATGCGAGGTGATAAATTATGACTATTGCACAAGGCAAAATGCACCACAACAAGCTCATTAGCTTGCTGCTGCAAAATAGATACTGTAACAAAAATCATTTCACTGTATATCATTGGTACGCATTTGTGAAATTTAAAGAACTGTTAATTTCCATTCATTATCTGCTGCACTGAAATTTGCCATGTATTTAATAGTGGATCTTTTTGCTGGGGATGTGTTGTCAGAGCCAGGTAAGATAAATGAGGCATTTAGAGGAGGAGGGGGACATGGGGTGGTTTCTGGACGAGCTGCAATTTCCCCAGGTGGAGGAAACAAAGAGGCAGGCATTGGAGGAGCCCCTGTGGCTGAGGGAGGTGCTGGATAGTATCAGGGATATGAAATTAGGGAAGGCCCCTGTGCCGGATGGGTACCCGGCAGAATTTCATAAGGAATTTGCGGCGGACCTTGCACCACATCTGTTGGGGGCGTTTAATGAAGCACTGGAGAAGGGGGAAATGCCAGAGACGATGAAGCATGCCGTAATCACACTAATCCCCAAAAAGGGAAGGATCCGGTGGAATGTGGGTCGTATAGACTCCTATCGCTATTGAACACGGATGTAAAAGTATTGGCTAGGTTGCTGGCAGGGAGGATGGAGGATTGTGTCCCGGGGGTGGTTGCAGAAGATCAAACAGGCTTCGTGAAGGGCAGGCAGCTCGCGAGTAATATAAAAAGGCTGTTGAATGTGGTGATGAATCCGTCGAGAGCTCTGGTACCGGAGGTGGTGGTGTCCAAGGACGCGGAGAAAGTATTTGATCAGGTGGAGTGGTGATACTTGTTCGAAGGTTTGGGTTTGGGCCGAGATTTGTGGCATGGGTGTGGTTGCTGTATGTGGCGCCAAGAGCGAGGGTGAGGACGAATGATATGAGCTCACGAGGCTTTGACTTACACAGGGGTACGAGGCAGGAATGCCCGCTGTCGCCGCTGCTGTTTGCGCTGGTCATAGAGCAATGGCTCTCGGGGGGGGGGGGGGGGGGGGGGGGTCTGCAGAGTGGCAGGGGATAATGAGGGGACAGAGGGAGCATTGGATGTCGCTCTATGCCAATGATCTCTTGCTGTTTCGGATCCGTTGGAGAGTACGGGAAGGATTATGGGCCTGGTTTGGAGGGTTCTCCGGATACAAGCTGAATGTAGGTAAAAGAGAGTTATTCCCGGTGAATGAGCTGGCACAGCAGTCTAATTTAGGGGGGATGCCATTTACGGTAGCGAGGGATAGGTTTAGGTACTTGGGGATTCAGGTAGCAAGGGAATGGACGGGGCTCCATAAGTGGAACTTAACGAAGCTGGTGGAGGAGGCCAGGGAGGATCTTAAGAGGTGGGATACACTGCACTTAACGGTGGCGGGGAGAGTCCAAGTGGTGAAAATGAATATTCTGCCGAGGTTCTTGTTTATCTTACAGGCTCTCCCGATCTTTATACAAAAGGCCTTTTTTTGGAAAGTGGACACAATCATCTCTGACTTTGTATGGGCAGGGAAGGTTCCGAGGGTGGGGTGGACCCTGCTACAGAGGCAGAGGCAGCAGGGAGGGTTGGCGTTGAAAAATTTGCTTCATTATTATTGGGCGGTGAATGTGGACAAGGTGTTGCGGTGGTGGGAAGGAGAAGGGGTAGAGTGGGTTAGGATGGAGGCGGAATCTAGTAAGGGGTCTAGTTTGAGGGCTATGGTGACGGCAGCATTGCCAATGGCTCCGAGTAGGTATTCAGGGAGCCCAGTGGTGCAGTCCACGGTGAAGATATGGAATCAGCTGAGGAGGCATTTTAGGATGGAAGGGATGTCGGTGCTAACGCCGCTGTGTGAGAATCATGGATTTGAGCCGCGGGGATGGATAGTGTATACAGGAGGTGGAGGGAAGTGGGGCTGGTCAAGGTGAGGGATTTGTATTTGGAGGAAAGGTTCGCCAGTCTGGAGGAGCTAAGGGAGATGGTAGAGCTGCTATGGGGTAATGAGTTCAGGTATCTACAGGTTAGGGACTTTGCACAAAAGGCCTGGAAGGGGTTCCCTAAATTGCCGGGATACACCCTGCTGGAACTGCTGCTTCCGGATGTGGAAGGGGAGGGAAGAATTGGGGATATATATAAGTGGCTGGGGGAGCAGGGAGGTGAGCGGGTGGTGAAGATCAAGGAGAAATGGGAAGCGGAGTTGGGAATGGAGATCAATTGGGGAGTCTGGAGTGAGGCACTGCGAAGGGTGAACGGGACCTCCTCTTGTGCAAGGATGAGCCTGATACAGTTCAAGGTGGTGCACAGGGTGCATATGACTCGGGCGAGAATAAGTGGGTTCTTTCAGGGGGTAACAGATGAGTGTGAGAGGTGTGGGTGGGGGCCAGCGAATCATGCGCGCATGTTTTGAGGTTGTGAAAAATTGGGAAGATTCTGTACGGGGGTGTTTGCGGTCTTAGCCAGGATAGTGGAGGAGGGAGTGGACCCGGACCCTTTGGTGGCGATATTTGGGGTTTCAGAGAAGCCGGAGTTCACGAAGAGGAGGAAGGCCGATGTCTTGGCCTTCGCCTCTCTGATTGCATGGTGACTAATTTTGCTGGAGTGGCGGTCGGCATCGCCACCGGGGGTAGCAGCATGATTGGGTGACCTGTATGATGACTTCCTGCGGTTAGAGAAGATAAAGTATGAGTTAAGGGGCTCAGCAGGGGAGTTTGAGAAAAGGTGGGGGATGTTTGTGACCGTGTTTGATGAGCTGTTCGTCGCAGGGGGTGGGGGGATGGGTGATGGGGAGTGGGGGGTGAAAAAGGAGAAAAATCTATACAAACTATAGTTGATTGTTGGGAAGAATGTTTCCCGGGGTGTTTATTTGCTGTAACCTACTTTGATACAAGTTTGAATAAAATGCGTTTAAAAAAAAAAAATAGTGGATCTTTTTACCCCTAGCCACCTATTCAAGTCTTTGGAGTTGAAGGTCGATATGCCACAGCTTTGTACTCTGCTGCTAGCAAGGAGAAGAAACTGGACCAAGTGGAGCAGGAACTAACCAAGATAATTGTAAGTTGGATACTCTTTACAGACTTTTATATGAAATGAAAGAAAGATGAATTTAAAATTGTAGAAATTACACATTGGCTTTCGAGGGTGAAGTCAGGACCCCAACAGGACCCGCCTCCGGGCAATCAGCGAGGTGAAGACTAAAACATCTGCTCCCGCAACCGCCTGCAGCGCTGGCTGGTCCGACACCCCAAAAATGGCTTCTAGGGATCCTCGTCCCAAATTCGCGTGTGCTACCCCTGAGATGACGCTGAAAACCTCCCTCCAATATTTCTCCAGCTTCAGACAGAACCAAAAATATGTACATAGTTTGCGGAGCTCCTCCCACATCACTCACATACATCCTCCACTCCCTCAAAGCTCCAGCTCATCTTCGTGTGGTGCACCCTATACACAAACTTCAGCTGTATCAGCCTCAACCTCGCGTATGAGGTTGAGGTGTTCACACTCCGGAGCACCTGACACCACAAACCATCTTCCATAACCTCCCCCAACTCTTCATCCCACTTGGCTTTGATCTCCTCCATGGACGCCCCGTCCTCCCAAAATCCTCTCGTAGAACACAGACATTTTCCCCTTCCCCTTTCCCCCTGCCGTCAATGCCTCTTCGAACAATGAGGGGGCCGGCGCTATCGGGAATCTCTGAACCTCCTTCCTAGCAAAGTCCTGGAACTGCAGGTACCTAAACCCTTCCCTTGTCCCAGTCCGTATTTCTAGCCGGCTCAAACATTTGGTTGTCTTTGATCGGTATCATCCTCGACCCTCTCCCCGCTTTAAAATGCTGCCGTAATTGTCTCCATATTTTTAGCATAGCCACCACCACCGGGTTTCCCGAAAACCTCGGGGACAACTGGAGCTGTCACCAGTGACCGCAATCCCACCCCCTCACACAACCTGGCCTCCACCCTTGCCCAAACTGACTCCTGATCTCCCCCCCCCCCCCCCCCCCCCCCCCCCCCCCCCAGCAACCCAACACCTTCTCCACATTCCCCACCCAATAGTAGTAAAGCAGGTTCGCAGCTCCAACTCCCCTGACTGCCGGTCCCTCTGTAGGACCATCCTTGGGATCCTCGCCACCTTCCCTGCCCATAGAAATTACAAAATCATGCTTTCCACCCCTACAAAGAACTCCTTCGGCAGAAACACGGGCAGGCATTGAAACAGAACCGTGGTAAGATATTCATTTTCACTGATTGCGCTCACCCAACTAACGACCGTGGGAGACTATCCCATGTCTGTTGGTCTGCCTTCACCCTACTCACCAAGCTTGAAAAATTTAGCTTCCGAAGCTGCACCCAGTCCCTTGCCATCTCTATCCCTAAGACCTGAAATGCAAGTTTGTCAGCCTAAACAGCAACACCCCCAAATTAGTTCCCCTCCCAGAGAGGTGACCGGAAAATATTCACTCTGGTCCCAATTCCGTTTTTACCCAGAAAAAGCTCAGAACCACTTCAGTATCCCCATTAAGGTTCAGTTAGGGCGCTCGAGAGTTACAAGTTAGCTAGGAAGGACCTAAAGAGAGAGCTAAGAAGAGCCAGGAGGGGGACATGAGAAGTCTTTGGCAGGTAGGATCAAGGATAACCCGAAAGCTTCTATAGATATGTCAGGAATAAATAAATGACTAGGGTAAGAGTAGGGCCAGTCAAGGACAGTAGTGGAAGTTGTGCTTGGAGTCCGAGGAGATAGGAGAGGTGCTAAATGAATACTTTTCATCAGTATTCACACAGGAAAAAGACAATGTTGTTGAGGAGAATACTGAGATTCAGGCTAGTAGACTAGAAAGGCTTGAGGTTCATAAGGAGGAGGTGTTAACAATTCTGGAAAGTGTGAAAATAGATAAGTCACCTGGGCCGGATGGGATTTATCCTAGGATTCTCTGGGAAGCTAGGGAGGAGATTGCTGAGCCTTTGGCTTTGATCTTTAAGTCATCTTTGTCGACAGGAATAGTGCCAGAAGACTGGAGGATAGCAAATGTTGTCCCCTTGTTCAAGAAGGGGAGGTAGAGACAACTCCGGTAACTATAGACCAGTGAGCCTTACTTCTGTTGTGGGCAAGGTCTTGGAAAGGTTTATAAGAGATAGCATGTATATTCATCTGGAAAGGAATAATTTGATTAGAGATAGTCAACACGGTTTTGTGAAGGGTAGGTCGTGCCTCACAAACCTTATTGAGTTCTTTGAGAAGGTGACCAAACAGGTGGATGAAGGTAAAGCAGTTGATGTGGTGTATATGGATTTCAGTAAAGCGTTTGATAAGGTTCCCCATGGTAGGCTACTGCAGAAAATACGGAGGCATGGGATTCAGGGTCATTTTAGCAGTTTGGATCAGAAATTGGCTAGCTGGAAGAAGACAAAGGATGGTGGTTGATGGGAATGGTCAGACTAGAGTCCAGTTACTAGTGGTGTACCACAAGGATCTGTTTTGGGGGCCACTGCTGTTTGTCATTTTTATAAATGACCTGGAGGAGGGCATAGAAGGATGGGTGAGTAAATTTGCAGATGACACTAAAGTCGGTGTAGTTGTGGACAGTGCAGACGGATGTTACAAGTTACAGAGGGACATAGATAAGCTGCAGCGCTGGGCTGAGAGGTGGCAAATGGAGTTTAATGCAGAAAAGTGTGAGGTGATTCATTTTGGAAGGAATAACAGGAAGACAGAGTACTGGGCTAATGGTAAGATTCTTGGCAGTGTGGATGAGCAGAGAGATCTCTGTGTCCATGTACACAGATCCCTGAAAGTTGCCACCCAGGTTGAGAGGGTTGTTAAGAAGGCGTACGGTGTGTTAGCTTTTATTGGTAGAGGGATTGAGTTTCGGAGCCATGAGGTCATGTTGCAGCTTGTACAAAACTCTGGTGCGGCCGCATTTGGAGTATTGCGTGCAATTCTGGTCGCCGCATTATAGGAAGGATGTGGAAAGATTGGAAAGGGTGCAGAGGAGATTTACCAGAATGTTGCCTGGTATGGAGGGAAGATTTTATGAGGAAAGGCTGAGGGACTTGAGGCTGTTTTCGTTAGAGAGAAGGTTAAGAGGTGACTTAATTGAGGCATACAAGATGATCAGAGGATTAGATAGGGTGGACAGTGAGAACCTTCTTCCTCGGATGGTGATGTCTAGCACGAGGGAACATGGCTTTAAATTGAGGGGAGATAGATATAAGACAGATGTCAGAGGTAGGTTCAATAATCAGAGAGTAGTAAGGGCGTGGAATGCCCTGCCTACAACAGTAGTGGACCCGCCAACACTAAGGGCATTCAAATGGTCATTGGATAGACATATGGACGATAAGGGAATAGTGTAGATGGGCTTTAGAGTGGTTTCACAGGTCGGCGCAACATCGAGGGCCGAAGGGCCTGTACTGCGCTATAATGTTCTATGTTCTATTATGTCCCCCATCGCCGGGACCGGTTCCTGATGTACAGCAACAGGTCATCGGCATAAAGTGACACCCAATGCTTCCCCCCCCCCCCCACACACACACACACACACACACCATTATCCTCCTCCACTAATCCAAGGTCCTCAAGGCGATAGCCAAAGGCTCAATCACCAACGTGGAGAGGGGACGTAGGGCACCCCTGCAGTCAGATGTAGCCCGAGTAGTGCAACCTGTCCATGAACATTTTATAAAACTCCACCGGGAACCCATCTGGCCCATTGCCTTCCCCAACTGCATGTTCCCAAATGCCTTCCTGACTTCCTCTGCCACCGGCAGTCCCTCCAATCCCTTCCAGTCCTCCTCCTCCTCCACCCTTTGAATGTTTCTCCATGATTAAAAAAAAAATATTTATTTATTTGTTCTAAATTTAGAGTACCCAATTCTTTTTTCCAATTAAGGGGCAATTTAGCGTGGCCAATCCACCTAGCCTGCACATCTTTGGGTGTGGAGGTGAAAACCACGCAAACACTGGGAGAATGTGCAGACTCCACACATCGACCCCGGGTCCTCAAAGAAAATTTATAACTAAAAAGGTCGCCTCAGGTTCCTCCATCACCTAACATCCACTTTGAATGGTATTGTGAAAGGGGCTGGAGTGGACCACGTGCCTGGCTCAGAAGGAAGTATCCGATAGAGGTGATAAAATATCATGAAGGCAGGCCATTTAAAAACAATTTTTTTAATGAAGTAAAATCCAATAATGTAAATTAAAAGCTAATTTTCAAATAATCTGGTCATATTAACATAGCAATTATTAAGTATATGGGCAGCTAAGCTTTATGAATGGAGTCAGTACGTTATAAGAAATCTGTATAATGGTGTACATCTTTGTTCAGTCAACAAGCATGATCCCAATTTTCTTGTTGCTTGCCATTTCAACTCAGCATCTTGAACCCATGCCCGTCCTTGGCCAATGCAATGTTCCAGTGAAACCCAACGCAGACTGGAGGAGCAGCACCTTCTCCCCGTGTCTGCGTGGGTTTCCTCCAGGCGCTCCAGTTTCCTCCCAATCCCAAAGGATGTGCTTGTTAGGTGAATTGGACATTCTGAATTCTCCCTCCATGTACCCAAACAGGCGCTGGAGTGTGGCGACTAGGGGATTTTCACAATAACTTTATTGCAGTGTTAATGTAAGCCTACTTGTGACACTAATAAAGATTATTATTATTGGCACTTATTCTCTCATGCCCAACACATCTTTGTTGCAATCTCTCCCTCCTTCCACCTATCCCTGACCCTCTGCTCTGCTTCAGCTATTCCATCCTCTCTGTGCG